>NC_139543.1:44788698-46256923 GCF_965153285.1 Podarcis tiliguerta | reverse complement strand
AAGTTGTGGCCTTATTTATCCCATTAACCCAAAATATTGGTGTGCATGTGTTTCATTATCTAAGAAATGGGGTGGGGCTTGGGGCCTCACCATGCAAGAACTTTCTGGCAGTAAGCTGTTTGATGGTGGAATGGCCTACCCAGGAATATGGTGGACTCTCCTTGACTTGAGGTTTTTAAACAGAGCTTGGATTGGCCACCTGTCAGGGATTCTTCAGCTACGATTCCTTCACTGCAGGGGGTTGGACTGGATGACCCGTGGCGTATTTTCCAACTCTACAGTTCTGTGATACTATGACGGCAGCTGTCATTTCAGAAGGACCTTTTTAGAGCAACCATTCGACACAGGTTAGTTACTTCTTCGTGCGCTCTAATTACTCTTTTGTACACATAATCAAAGCTATTCCAAGCGGAGTCTCTCTCTGCTGCATGAATGTTAAACAGCTGGCTCATGTAAGCATCCTGAGTGACTCCCACTTACAATTTTTCTTGCTCTTTGCGGCACACACAATGGAACTCAAAACCACCTTTCTCCCATAACAACTTTCACCAGCAGGAGAAAATGGCTAATTATCAGAAGGCCATCCCTCTGTTTTCATGTATGGAGGTTTCTGTGGGAGCTTTGTGTGTTCCTACATATGGAGATAAAAAGGAACTGCTGTTTTTAGTTATGCTGTGATTTCGGGCTGGGGAGCATTTTGGTGAGGAGTTCACTGACTGTTGAATTTTATTGCACTGCTAAATTTTAACTATTGTGTTTTACTCTGTACGCTACTTTTGGGTACTTCGAAAGGCCAACAGATACAATCAGTCATGCAAATAAGCTAAGCCTTGGGGTGCCTTTACTCATCCCATGCACTTCATTGCAGAATTTACACAGAAGTAGACCTACCATGCAGTAGGGCTTCCAGGGCGTTGTCACCTGCACAGTAATAAACAGCAGTCTGGTTTGCACATAACATTAAGACACAAGCCAGCCCACAGATGATCAAACAAACCATGGGCAGTTTCTTCAAAACTGGTTTCATTCACCAGCTGCTCTTTCTTCATATCTTTGCAGACTGAAGAGCACCTATGGTGGAATGGGCAAACCAAGCATGGTTAAAGAAGGATGCTGGGTCCACGTGCAATGCCAAATGGTAATTAAAAGAAACCAAGGTTGGTAAGCCAGCAACAAGCCGTGGCTTCAAACCGTGGTTAAACAAACCATAGTTTAGCCACTGGGCAGTGTTTGGACAATCAAACAAACCATGGTTCAGTGTTATGTGCTAGCCAGGCCAATGCTCTCAAATTTGATCTGTTTACCATTTCCTCTTCTCTCTCTCTCTCTCTCTCTCTCTCTCTCTCTCTCTCTCTCTCTCTCTCTCTCAAAAGCCTAGAACAGCAACAACAACCAGCCAACCAACCAAGAAAACCAGCTGAATTTTACACATTGGGTGCTATTTTGTCCCAGCCATTGTAACCTGTTGGGGTAAACGATTTAAAAACAAACAAACCTGATCCAGTGTTGCAGGTTTAAATGCTTTGAAATGGAATTTGCTTTTGAGCCTGGGAGGAAAAAAATACTCTGAGAAACCTATTGATTTTTGCCACAGATTTTTTTTTTTTTTTAAAAAAGTGAGCCGATATTAACGTATTTAGGATGAAAATGTCACACAGCTTTTTCAGACAAACACTTAGGTGCCCTTTTCCTGACACAATACGCATCGTTTTGTTGGGCGTCGAAATACACTGGCATTTAGTTTGGGGTAGAAAAATGTCCATCAAAACCATTTGTGTTAGTTTTTCGAGGGTCTAGATTACTGTCAACCTCCCATTAGTAGAAAATCCCAAGGCACACCAGGGTCAAAAGTGGAAATCGCTTTCCTTGCACTTTCAGTAGCTATTTATGTGTTGCCAAGTGATGATTTTGATTTATTTTAGCTGCTATAAGCTCAGAAGCTCTAAGAGGGATGGGCTATTTGTGGCCCTCCAGATGTGGCCTAACTGGAACTCCCACAATCCCTGACCGTGCTGGTTTAGGCTGATGAGAGTTATAGTCTCTCAACATCTGTAGGGCCACAGGTTGCCCATTCCCCAAGTTAGAAGAATCAAGCAGCCTCAGTTATTCAGACAAGCTCAGAGACGTCCTTGTTCAATTGGTGCTATTTATTGCCTCTCTTTTCAAATCCTCCACTGCTACATTCTCCACTTTTTCCAGGGCTTCATGTCCCAAGCCAACACTTATTTTCTCTCCCCGCTCCCCCAGATACCTACAGCAGCCAAGGACAGAGACAAGATCACATTCAAACCAAGATAAACAAAGAAAAATCTATAGACACAACTTGCTCGAGGGAGCCCTGTTGCAGCAATATTTTGTGCCAGAGCCCTTGAGAGACAAACACCCAGTTTTTCTGTACCAGGAAGAAGGACATTCATCCCTGGAGAATCTGACCCAGGTCTCGACCTTTAAGATTAATTAAACTGTAGTATCTGCACGTTGAAAAATCAAAAACTGAGTCACACAGCAGCACTAGAATCTGTGCCACAGCATCTGGGACAATAGCCACCCTGGGAATTCGTTGAAGGGCAGGATATATAAACCTCCAGAATAAATAAGTAAAATCAATAGCTGCTTTTGCAAAAAGCAGAGTTCTAAGAAGGTACACAGCTACACACAAGGAGGAGGAAAGGGTGGCCTCCTATAGGGCACTGAGTAGCTTCTATAGAATTTGGAAAATCTAGGCATTTGTTTTAGTTTCTAGTCCTCATTGTTATGGGAAAGAACTAGAATTAGAGGTATGTTGGTAGTTTCTACTGAACATTAAGTCAATACTTACAGTGGTACCTCAGGTTAAGTATTTAATTCGTTCCAGAGGTCTGTTCTTAACCTGAAACTGTTCTTAACCTGAAGCACCACTTTAGCTACTGGGGCCTCCTGCTGCTGCTGTGCCGCCGGAGCATGATTTCTGTTCTCATCCTGAAGCAAAGTTCTTAACCCGAGGTACTATTTCTGGGTTAGCGGAGTCTGTAACCTGAAGTGTATGTAACCTGAAGCGTATGTAACCCGAGGTACCACTGTATTTATCTTTTGCATTTCTTTCCCACCTTTCCTCCAAGCACCTCAAGGTGGCGTACATGATTCTCTTCCTCCCCGTTTTTTATCCTCACAACAACTCTGTGAGGTAGGTTAGGCTGAGAGGGAGTGACTGGCCCATGGGAACCCAGTGAGCTGAGTGAGGATTTCTTTATTTCCCAGCGCCACGTGTATCGCAGTTGCACATGAGTAGGACGTGCATAATGGGGGGAGGGTGCCTATATATGAGGACAAATCATGATAAGATTTCCATGAGGATTAAAAAAAAACAAAACAGCAGATTGCTGCGGAAAGGAGTAAAAGTGGATTGGGAAAGCGAGCAACCAAATTGCAGCTCAGCAAAATCAGGAGGTCGCCAAGTTGGAGAACTGTTTGAAATAAACTACATCAGACAAAGAGAGGTTAGGATGCAGTCGTATGCCAGATCCCTCACTCCTCCGTCACAAGGAGGCTTTTCAGCTGCAGTCCTTCATCGGAGACAGCGAGGCAGCCTGCCTCCCTGCCAAAACACATGCATGTGTACCCACAACAGGCCGCTGAGATTGCTTTCGGTTGAGCTGCAGCCACTCAGACCCATCCCAGCTCACTCACTCCCCCCCCCCTTTCTTGGGGTCTGTAAGTCGCATAAACAGGAAATGCCTGGCCCTCTCCCCCCTTCGGAGTTAAACAAGGCCCTGCGTTATGTGTGCAGGGCTCCCCCCTTCCCCAAATCCCAGAGGAGGGACTGCTGGCTGGCCCTTGACCTCCATGCATTTCCTGTGGCAGTTGAAAAGGCTGCCAGAGACAGATGCTTAAGCCCCTTTACTCTAGGCAGGGAGAGACGTGAAAACACAAAAGCAAAACACACACACACACAGACAAGGAGTACGATTTGAAAAACAACAACGAGGGGACAGTCTGCGGTTGTGGTGTCTGAGATAAGGGACATCCATTATGTTCCATGGCACCAGGATGTGCTGGAATAAGGGCTAACAGATTGCAAGGAGGAACATCCCTTCAAATAAAATACAAATGGGAAGGCAGATGAATTGGGGGAAAGGCCTTTCGGTGTCTGTAGATCCTGGAAGGATCCGCATCCCACATCACCTGGTCCCATGTGAACTCCTGCTCTTCCACCTCCCCTCCCAAGCGTGCCTGAGCTGTTTTGCCTGCACAGAGAAGAGGGAACACAAGATGCCATATCACACTGATGTTGGGTCCATCTAGTTCAGTATGATGTGCTTTGACTGGCAGAACTTCTCCAGTGTTTCACACAAGAGGATATTCCCAACTCTATCTGGAGATGCCAGGGATTGTGAACCCAGGACATTAGGCATCCAAGGTACGTGCTCAACAACTGAGCCATGGTCCATCAGTAACATCTGAACATAAGAGCCAACAAAGCCAATGGCCCATCTAGCTTCATGGCCTTCATGGAATCCAGTCCCTCCCACAGTGGGCAGCCAAGAAGCAGATACAGTGGTGCCCTGCAAGACGAATGCCTCGCAAGACGGAAAACCCGCTAGACGAAAGGGTTTTCCGTTTTTCAATGCGCTTCGCAGGACGAATTTCCCATGGGCTTGCTTCGCAAGACGAAAATGTTTTGCAAGTCTTGAGATTTTTTTCCGCTCCCCACCCCCTTTTTCTAAGCCGCTAAACTGCTAATAGCCTTTTAGCAGCTAATCCGCTAATCCCTTAAGCCTTTAATAGCCGCTAATAGCCGCTAAACCGCTAATAGCGCTAATCCGCTAATAGGGTTGCTTCGCAAGACGAAAAAACCGCTAGACGAAGAGACTCTCAGAACGAATTAATTTCGTCTTGCGAGGCACCACTGTACCCAGAAGAGTTTCTTACCCAGCCCTTTATTCAATATTTACAGAGAGAGGCTTTGAGAAGTGCCTCTCCACTGCAGTAATGGCATTGCTCCGAGGGAAGTCCCACCCCCTCTGTCTCTCCTGTCATACGTCATCCCTGCACTGGCTGATCTGTCCTTTCTGCCTCTGAGCTTTCTGTTCTCCTACTCTCAATGCTCTCCAGGACCTGGGAGAAGGGGGTCTGGCATGCTTTCCAAAGACACCGAGTCTGTCAGCTGTCTCTTCCCTGGTGCTGCTTCTTTTTCTTCCTGCTCCTCTCCCAATATTTCCCAGCTTCTACCCTCTGCAGCCTCTGAACCAAATCTATACTGTCTCCCTCTTCTCTGGGAAGTGCAGGGGGGGGGGCAGTCTACACCATTCCTCCTCAGTCCAGTCCCCAACACTAGCCCAGCATCCGGTTCACATGGTGGCCGACCCGATGCCTCTGGGAAACCCTTAAACAGGACTTGAGCACAATTACAGTGGTACCTCAGGTTACAGACGCTTCAGGTTACAGACTCCGCTAACCCAGAAATAGTACCTTGCGTTAAGAACTTTGCTTCAGGATGAGAACAGAAATCGTGCGGCGGCGGGAGACCCATTAGCTAAAGTGGTACCTCAGGTTAAGAAGAGTTTCAGGTTAAGAACGGACCTCCAGAACGAATTAAGTTCTTAACCCGAGGTACCACTGTATATGCATTTATTTATTTCATCAGCAGATCTCAGGGCAGTTCACAACATCGAAAAGCGGTATGTCGCAATCTCCCCTCCTGTGGTTTCCAGCAACTGGGATTCAGAAGCATTGCTGCCTCCAAACTGTTGAAGCTTAGTCATCATGCTTAGCAGCCATTGATAGCCTTCCCCTCTGTGACATTGTCTAATCCTTTTTTAAAGCCATCCAAGTTGGTGGCCGTTGCTGCCTCCTGTGGAAGGGAGTTCCATAGTTTAACTATGAAGAAGTATTTTCTTTTATCTGCCATGAATCTTCCAAGATTCAGCTTCATTGGATGCCCACGAGAAGGAGAGAAGAAGGAAAACTTCCCACGCCATGGTGTTCCCAGCCCTGCCTGGGGATTGAACCTGGAACCTTCTGCGTGCAAAATAAATAAATAAATACACCCACCCTGCCCACCTGTCTGGGTTTCCCCAGCCACTCTGGGCAGCTTCCAACCGAATATTAAAAACAACACAGCGTCAGACATTAAAAACTTCCCTAAACAGGGCCGCCTTCAGTTGTCTTTCAAAAGTAAAATACAGTGGTACGTCTGGATGCGAACGGGATCTGTTCCGGAGCCCTGTTTGCATCCTGAAGCGAACGCAACCCGCCTCCGCGTGTCTGCGCATGCGCAGGTCGAGATTTACCGCTTCTGCGCATGCACATGACGGCATTTTGAGTGTCTGCGCATGCGCGAGCGGCAAAACCCGGAAGTAACACGTTCTGTTACTTCCGGGTCGCCGCAGAGCACAACCCGAAAAGGCTTAACCTGAAGCGACTTCAACCCGAGGTATGACTGTAGTTGTTTATTGCCTGCTCTGTGATGCCCAGGCTGTTTCCTTAGTGTCGCTGGAAGGAAGGCAAAGCGAGGGGAAACTGGTAAGGATTTCACTCTGCTTCTACCACCCTAGTCCATTTTAGAAGCTCTTTCGGGAGCAGAGGGTTTTTTTTGCTGCTGTTGTTCTAAGGAAGAAGGGGGGCGGGACGCAAACAGAACCTCTGTGGTGCTATTCCAGTCAAACCCAAATCTCAAGTTTGGTGTGGGCTGCTGCTGCCGCTGCTGCTGCCAAGGAGGGTGCGGACTTGGCGAGGCCTGAAAAAAACCCTCCCAAAGTGCCCACAAGGGAGGGGCCTCACTTCCTCCTCCCGCAAGTCTGGATTGATTTGCCTTCGCTCCCACCATCTGCCGACGGCCAATGCGCTTTAACCCTTGGCACCTCGTGCGCTTGGATTGAGGAAAGGAACCAGAGGGAACGAGCAGCTTGTCTGAGAAGGAAGCGCCTGCAAAACCAAACAAACAAACAGTAGCAGAACAAGGCATGGTCCTGCTCCTTCTCTCAGCTGCTGCCAACCCCATCGGGGAATGAAAGGCTGAGACGAAGAACTGAGGTAATCTTGCAGTGTGAATATGCTATAGAGGCAGCTGTGAAAACAGAACAAGGAGTATTAATCTACCTCCATCCATTTTTGCCCCTCCAGAGAGGTGGCTCTGCTTATATCTCCCAAGTGCCCCAGAAAAAAGGGGCACCCCACTTTTTCGCACCAGAACTCAGCAGTCCTTTTGGGTGCTGTGTTCTTGCCCTGGGAAAAGCACTTTTTTGGGAGGGGGAGGGGAGAGCAAGGTGCAGGTCACATGACTCACCCATTAATAGTTATTTTATTCAAAATACGTTTAGGCCCCATTTGTGAAACTCCCTTTCCCTGGAAGTAAGTCATTTATCCTCCTTGTGGGGTTTTTGTCATTAAGACACCTGTATTCATGCAGGCTTTGGGGACATCTCAATGTTCATGTGAGGTTGGAGTAGCTGCTTTAATCTGTCTTCTGTTCTGCTATTGCTTTTAGGTGTTAAATTGCAGGTTTTAATTCATTTTCATGTTTTAGTGATGATCTCGAGACGGATTGTATCTCATTGCCTTTAGGATGAATCATGAACCACCCTGAGATCTTCATCAATAAAGAGGGGTCCATAAATGGGAGCGATGAATAAATAATGCCACCTGTAAAAGTAAAACTCTCTCAAAGCAATTTCCACCCAAAAAAACACATTAATATCCAATGCAATATACTCACGGATAAAATATTAACAAACCAGCAACTCATAAAACAAGCACAGTGAACCCAAATTGCTACAGCATAACCAAGACCCTCATGCACAGAGTAGAACCTAGTGGCTGAAACCCCTGGATGAACTGAATGAAAAAGCCAGCAAAGTGGAGAATGATTTCTCAACCATTTCCAAAAAGCCTGCAATGCTGTGGCCTGACAGAACTCCACTGGTAAAACGTTCTTCAACTGGACACTGCCTTCCCCACTACGGCGAAAAATGCTGTGTTTCTATTGAAATCATGTTCATTATTTCTAAATTAGCATCGATACCCATAATTTTTTAGGGACGCGGGTGGCGCTGTGGGTTAAACCACAGAGCCTAGGACTTGCCGATCAGAAGGTTGGCGGTTCGAATCCCCGCAACGGGGTGAGCTCCCGTTGCTCGGTCCCTGCTCCTGCCAACCTAGCAGTT
This sequence comes from Podarcis tiliguerta, assembly GCF_965153285.1. NCBI lineage: Eukaryota > Metazoa > Chordata > Lepidosauria > Squamata > Lacertidae > Podarcis > Podarcis tiliguerta. Next base: position 46,248,782 of record NC_139543.1, on the reverse strand, counting down.
CGAAAGCACGTCAAAGTGCAAGTAGATAAATAGGTACCGCTCCAGCGGGAAGGTAAACAGCATTTCCATGCGCTGCTCTGGTTCTCCAGAAGCGGCTTAGTCATGCTGGCCATGTGACCCGGAAGCTGTACGCCGGCTCCCACAGCCAATAAAGCGAGATGAGCGCCGCAACCCCAGAGTTGTTCGAGACTGGACCTAATGGTCAGGGGTCCCTTTACCCATAAATTATCCTATGCAAATCTACACCCTCTTTTTTGGGGGGGGTGCAAAAATGGCTACCCTACCCATATTGAGGAGAAACAGAGAGGGAGGGTCTTGCCTAAAGACCCCACCTAATGAGTACATGGCAGGGACAACATTTGCATTGGGACTTCCTGATTCCCAGCTGCATCAAACAACTGGGAGAGCTCAGTCGCTAGAGCATGAGACTCTTAATGTCAGGGTCATGGGTTTGAGCCCCACATTGGGCAAAGTATTCCTGCATTGCAGGGGGTTGGACTAGATGACCCTCATGGTCCCTTCCAACTCTAAAGTTCTATGATTCCATGACTCTTAACCACTACACCACACTGGCTCTAGAGAAACAGACGGAGTATGCATGAGTATTCAACTGCCCAATGGCATCCATGTCACCCATGAGAACACAGCCGCAGAGATAAGTAAACAAGAGTCATTCTGTTATCTGGAGAGGTCACTTCTTGGTTTGCATGGAGAAGCCATTTTCAACGGAGGCCAGCAATGGAAGTGTACAGCTGTATTCAAGGCAGCACCATCCAGGTGTTGATGTCCCCCCCCCCAACAATTTTGCGCCCTGTGCCACTGCCCCTGTGCCCCCCCCGCTACGCCACTAGGGCCAAGGCTAGGGGGCACTGCAGGCAAGGCCAGATTTAGATGAAGAGAGGCCCTAGGCTACTCCATTTGGGAGGCCCCTCCCCACCCTCACAACTGGGAGAAAATGGAAAAGTGTTATAAACACGAGTGAAATTTGAAAGACCAAAGTCAGTCCCTTATATATGTCTTCGTGTGAACAGGTTCTCGGAGAAGTAGGCTGTCATCGGAGTAAACTTAACAAGAAGCTGAGGATCGGAGTCAGCAGAGGATCCAACCCACTGGGCAGGTTGCCAGGAACAGATAAGATAAGGAAATGTTCTTACCAACTGCTTTTTATTCAATATTCACAGAGAGAGGCTTGGAAATGCAGCCTTAGAATCATGGCGATGCCCCGAGTGAGTCTCCACCCCTCCCTCTCTTCCTTCAAATGTCATCACTACGGGTGCTGAGAAGGGCCCTCTGCCTCTGAGCTCTTTGCTCTCCTACTTTCAATGCTCACCGGGTTCTGGGAGGGGAGTATGGAATGCTTTCTAAAGACACTGTGTCTGTCAGCTGGTGCTTCTTCTTCCTCCTCTCCCATTATTTCCCAGCATTCCCCCTCATCTGCCTCTGAGCTGTGATCTCCCTCAAACCCCTGTTGTAATTCTGAACTGTCTTTTCTTCATCTCTGGAAGGGTCAGGCTGGGGAGGCGGTCTCCACCATTCCTCCTCTGCCCAGTCCCTGACAGAGACTATGGAAGGCAAGATGGGTAGGCATCTTTAGAATGCCCAAGCCAGACTGGTGCCAGTGCCAAGAGGCCTGTGTCAGAGGGCAGGCCGATGCAGAAGCATCTCTATTTTAAAAGATGAGTGAGAGCTCTGCAAAACCGCCACCAGTCAGAGCACAGAATTCTGGGCTAGCAGGAAAAGCACTGTGATCTTGTATAATTTCCCTAATGAATGCTAGTGCTGCTGAGACCTAGGAAGAGTACAGGCCACCATGCAGAGGCGGTGGATGAGTGAGCAAATCCATCTCAGAAAGTCCAAGTTTAAGGCTCCCTGCTGCGTAACACACGTTGGATCAGACACTGCAGTTGACATAAGCATAGCAATGTGTTCTGTAAACTTACTTTGGAAAAGCTTCCTGGTGCTTTCAGTGACTGGCTGAAGCACAGGTCAATTTGACCTGTACAAAGGCTCACTTGGTATTAAAGACAAACGCTCAACAGTAAGAGACTTGATCAAAGAGGAGCTTCTCATCTGTACTGCTAACTGCAGGAAAATCTCAAGAATCTCTGTAAGTTATGTCATCAAAGTGAAATGGGAAGGTGTGTGTGCAAAAATACTTCATGGAGAGTACAAGGTATAAGATTAGGAAATATATATAGTAAAAATAGACCCACTACTCCTTTGCATTTGACTAAGAAAACCACGAATCTACATGAAAATGTTCATTGCCCAGGATGTAGATATAGGGGATAAATTCTATTCAGTTTGGAAAGAGCTAATTTGCTCTTTCCAAAACAATTTGCAAACTGAAATTAGCCTTTGAATTTTTCACTTTTTCGAATTTTGCAATATAGTTCTCCAACCGAGTAGTATGTGCAAAAATGCATATATTCATGAAAATGAAATGCAACAAATGCATTGTGTTAGGGAGCATTGTTTTGTCAAAAATTTGTATATTAGGAAAAATTGCAAAGAAACTTTTGCCTATTGGGATAAATTCACACTGGTGAAATTTCATGATGACTTTAAAAAGAAAAGAAAAACTGATGTGAAAATGTGGAGAACGGAATTTAAGATTGGGGAAATGAGAAATGGAGAGAGAGAAATGGTCAGATTAGCCTAAAGGGTAAACTTGCAGGGAAGGAGAACTGGGAGTTTTAGAAGCATCATGGGAATGGCTTGGCCAAGGCTAGGGCAACAGAGGCTGGGCCTTCCCATGACACAACAGAGAGCAAAAAGACCGAGTTTACCATTGCCCAATAACAGTGTATCACATGTTGGCGTCACCCCAGCTACACAAGAGTTCCTGCAAATCAGCCCACACAGCTCTGCCTGAGTGTCACATGCCTGCCATGTCAGCCGTCTGGTGTAGAACGGCTATGGAATGCCTTCGGGTGCCTGACAGAAGCCCCCTCACATTCTTGGACTCTGCTGTGAGTCCCCCCTCAGCCCAGGAATGCAGCTAACAAGCTGCGTGTGGGAAAACGGACTCAGCAAAGACCTTGAATGTGTCAGCTCCCAGTTGAGTAAACAAGGGTTTTTTTCTGGCAGGAATTCGGCCTTACCCATCGGAGACCTTGAGCGAAGGGTTGGAAAGAGGTCCCCCCCCGGCACAAAGTCTAACAAACCTCCTCCCCTCCCTCCTCCCCTGCCTGCTCTCCGCGGTGGTCACTGGCTGGCGAGTCATCCTGTCAAGACCATAAATGTTGGGTGGCAGAAATCCTCTCTGCTCCGAACGGTCGTTGACCAAGCTCGGGACATTCCAGTAAAACCTTCTAAAAAAGGCATGAAAGAGATAGACTTTGTAAACAGATTTTCCCACAAACTGGGCTTAGGCGAAGACTCAGATTCTGGAAAGAGAGATCATCTCACCCTTTTGAGCAGACAAGAGTCTAACCATAGGAAAATTGAAAGATGTCTTAGGCTGAGTCAGACTATTGAGGCATCTATCTCAGTACTGTCTGCACATTGACCAGCAGCAGTTCTTCAGGGTTTCAATGGCAGCTAGTCTTAGCCTGTCTCTTTGTTTTGTTATAAGAATTCAAAGGTCCTAAATGTAAAATAAACATTCATAAGTGTATACATAAGTATATAAACCACGTGTCTGAAATAGTACGGGAGAGCAATCCTGAAACCATTTTGTCTCTCCCAAATTGACCTCAATATATTTCTCTGCAAGGAGGGAGAAAATGGGGAAATTATCTTCCCTTCGTCGTTTTGCTTACAAATCCTGTCTTAAGGGCATATTTGTGTATGAAGAAGGCTGAACCTGTGACCTGGATTCAGGAACTAAAAGTATTTACCAACACAAAAGAATGGCCAGCCTGCCCAGGTAAAGCAATCGGTGACCATTAACAGATATCCTGGCAAACAGGATTTCAGCTCTAGACCGCCTCCTTTTGTGAGGTATGTATGATGTTTTTTGGGGTGGTCTTGAGCTACAGGGTCTACAGTCTATATAAGGGCCTGCGCACCATTGTTCTAGGTTCTTCCTCCCTCCTGCATGTGATGAGTGAGGACCCTATTGCAACAGTTTAATAAAGATCAGGCTTACTAGCTGCTTTGCTTCTCAATATTCTCTGGTTGGCCTCTGTCATTTTCTCCTACCTATAGGGAACCCACTTAAGGACTCTATATGGGCTCTTGGATACCCCATAAGGGAAAAGAAGCAGTTTTTTTCTATAACAGTTTCAAGTATTATCAATAGGAGGTGCTCAATTTCTCCCAGTTTGCAACACCCCAGGAAGGAATCTGTCCTTTGCTCCTATCTGGTGGACTCTGAGAAGCTCAGAGTCATTTCTCACACTTCAAAGCAGCAGCAATTGAGGATCCACAAGTGACGTGAGTATCCCTTCTAATCATTTCTGCACAACGCACAAAATATCCCAGGTCTCTGCTTCGACCTCATGTGTTGCTTCTTACTTTCTTGCATTCATCTTCACAGTTTCACCGTCCTAGATATTCTGCCCCTTCACCCCAAATGTTTGCTGTTGCTACCCAGTGGCAAGTGAAAGACTCTCTGCATATGCTCAGAAACACCACTATTTTAAATATTGCATCTCTTGTGCCAATGCTGGAGCTCTGAGTTCTAGTTCTGGAGAGGTCCTGGACACTTCCCCCAAATGTTTATAACCAGTGCATGAACTTTATTTTCTGCTATCTCTTCCACCTCTAGCTCTTATCTAACCACCACTTAGCCCAGGAGCCACAGCCTGGTCTTCTTGGGTTGCTTCTTATGCCCATTTTCTGCACTCTTATAAGAAGTCAATTCTGACCTCTATACAGGCTCTCACTGTCTTGCAAAGGAGTCTGTTCTCTCCCACATCATACTGGCCGGTTAAGAGAAAAGGATGCTGTCTGGTTTGCAAGGGGGGGGGGGTGTGGCATTGTGCAAGGCATCAATAACTATTCTTCCTTTCACCCTTCCATACAGTTGGAGACTGGAGGGGGGGGTGAGACCCAATGCCAGCAGGCTGGCCACTTGCCCGCTTCCCTATCGCTGAGCACCAGGCATTGACTCCAGCAGAATGAGCCATTGTTCCGCAGCCTCCAGGCCTTTTCCTGTCCTCGCAAGAGCTGGGACACAAACAAAGGCAAAACCAGACAGCTCAGGGCGGAGACCAGGCTTGCTCCCCTCCGCACCACACCCTGCCCCCAGCACCCACGCAAAAAAAGCCAACCCCAGATGGATTATGGACAGTCACTTTGGGGCAGAAAAGTGCCTATTTTTAGCTGCCCGACTTCTCCGCTTCCGCAGGCCAAAAATACACAAGCAGCGTGGAGAGCCAAAGCACTTAAGATAAAGTAACTCTCCCAAATTCTCCGGCCCTCGGTCTCTTTTGTCGTCCTCTTGCTTGTGCTCTTCGCATCTGCCCTCCTCTGCCACGTTCATTCTCTGGGCTTGTGTTTTTTTGACACACAGATAAAAGAGATGATGCTTCTCCTCTACAGGAACATGCAATCTTCTGCTCAGATCTAAACCTGGGACGAAAGTGTCAGTCATCGTTCCAGCCTTCATACGAGCCCCTCGCTCACGCTGGCTGCCAACCACTACATATGTAATTCTGGGCAGGGAAAGGCATGCTTAAATGCCTTCATTAATGAGTTTTTAAAAAATATATAATAAAAACGATAATGGGTAGGCAGGTTGAGTAACTGTTCTTCTGGCAGTGGCTGCTTTCTTTATAGAAGCAAACCACGTTTTTTAAAATTCCACATCAGATATATTGGGCAGTGATGTAAAAAAAGTGTGCGCTGAGAATTTATAATGGCTTTATTTCTTTTCCAGCATGCTAGTAAGGGCAGGGCAGGATCTTAGCCACATATATGTAAATTCTTTTGATCCCTCACAAAACCAGAAAACTGCACAAGCAAATTTACAGTTGCCAGACTGTGTGCACTTCTCGGGCAGGGAGATAGTTTCCGAAAGCAAGGTGCACACACAGGGAGCTGCATGAATGCCCTGTTGGTGCTTCATTGGCAAAATAGGACTGACCAATCAGAAGGCAAGGACAGCCGCAAAAGGGAACGCCTCCTTGGTATGAATGGAAGAGACCAAAGCTGCTCCTCATTTACAATTTCAAATACATGCGGGAGTGGACTACTCTGGTCTAATTTGAAGGGGTGAGTGGATTAGCAGCTAAATAGTGCTCAAATGTGGACAAGCCCTTAGGTGAAGGGGGTGGAAGGAATCCTTGTCCTTCAAAATTGCCTGGCAGAATGGACAATGGGGCCGAAACTGGCAAAACTAAACTCAACAGAATGAAATGTAAAGTTAGGCATCATCATAATTACGTGTACAGATATGGATAAGGGATATCTGGCTGCGTAGCAGCATGCGTAAAAAGGATCTTGGGTGTTCTTGAACAAAAACTGAACGTGAGGCAGTTTTTACGTATTTGTGAGAGGTTTTTATTTCATAGAGTCATAGAATTGTAGTGTTGGAAGGGACCTTGAGGGTCATCTAGTCTAACCCCCTGCAATGCAGGGATATGCAGCTGTCCCATACGGGGATCGAACCTGCAACCCTGGCGTTATCAGCACGGAGCTTTAACCAACTGAGCTGTATTTGTTTTATTTTAAGTAAAGCTGCTTCTTTCTTAAGTATGCTGTCCTGCCCTTGCTTTCTAATATTTATCCATTCCTTCTTTCCCTCTCTCTGCCTCTATTTTTTCAGCTCCAAGCATTGATTTTCAATGCAGCTGTGCAGTTCACGCTTTACAGAAGTCACAAACACAAACACACTTCAGATTCTTGAACAGAAACCGTGGAGAAGTGAGAACAAATGGACCCCAAAGTGCCTACTGGCTTATATTCTACTGCTACCACCGAGTCTCCCGCAAGAGAGGAAGCAGATATTTGAAATGCCAGTCCTCCAAGGGCCTATGAAAATGATCCGGAGAATTAAAGGGGATTTGCGGGGAGAGTAGGTGGGATCCTATCCCAAGTGTCTGGAATTCCACTGGCATTTTCTATCGCCCTTCCAGCTGCTCAGACTCACTTTTAGTGCCTCAGTTTTACAGTGATCTGACTGCAATTTATTCTCTCCCTCCCCTCCTCTTTACTCTTCCTTTCCTCCTGGGATAATCCTAGGGTAAAACCTCTTCCTGTTCCTTCTTTATCAGAGCAGGGGTTTGGCTTCACAACAACCTTGCAGAGTTGGACAGGTTGACAGCTAGTGACTTGGCCAACGCCACCCTGTGAGATTCATGTGGGTTTGCTTGTGAACCTCAGTGTGACTCATGCTGCCGTGACTTGACATGGCTCATGATGCAGCTTAACAAATTAAAGCCCAGACTAGATGTTTTCAGAACATGATGTTTCTGCGTAACATTATAGCATCATCATCTGTGTCTCCACACCCATGATTTATATTACAGATATTGCTGGACTGCAGCTCCAGTTATCCCTGGCCTTTGGCCAAGCTGGCATAGGCTGATCATAGAATTGTGAAGTTGGAAGGGACCCCGAGGGTCATCTAGTCCAACCCCCAGCAATGCAGGAATCTCAACTAGATAATACATGGCAGATGGCCACCCAACCTCTGCCAATTGAGCCCCGTGCTAAATGGTCGCCACTTGTAGTTCAAAAATCTCTGAACTGCACGTGGAAGTATTTCTCATAATTACCAAGTGGACCAAATGTGAATTAAGTTCATCTGGGGATAAAACTCTGAATAATTTCTAGTTCATCTTCAAGTTCATTCGGTTCCATGTGCTTTTTACTGTTCTGACTCTTTGGGCATTTAAACTTGAAGATCATAATTTGGGGGGGAAAGAAATAAAACAATTCCCATTCCAGTGTTTGGGTGCTTTGGGAGGGGTGGGGGTGGGGAGTTGCCAAGGCTTATTTGGAGGAACTTGAACTGAACTGTGAACTGAACATGAAAAGATTTGTTCCTTAAGGGACAAAAGTGAACTGGAATTAGTTCCTTTTTTCGGACATGTTGAACTTGAACTAGATCTAGTTCCCTTTAAAAAAAGAACTTTTGAAGTTCTGGCTTCTCTATGCATAACATGTGCTCTACTACTTAACTATGGACTCATCCTGCATTCATATGCATTGGGATATAAAATAGCAATGTGAGTCACTTTGACCTGGACTGCTACTCTGAAGAATCTCCTATCCCATGTATACTGCTGCAGAAACCATTACGCATGGGAGAGAGTGGGTGAGTCCATCCTTGAAAATTTCATACGCTAGCAGAGCACCATGGGCAGGCAGCTGGACCTGCTGCTACTGACTGAGTAAAGGCGCTTTGTGTATTTCACCCTGATAAATCACTTTTGCAAAACACAGCTTCCCAACCTCCTTTTCTCTCCCATCCTTGTATATTTTTTTACTATTGCTGCCTTCAAAGGCTGCACCAAATGAGCTGTAGCCAACACCAACTCACTTCTGCACGAAGCACGCAGACCTGGAAGCCATACAAATGCCTTCTTCCTTTTGGGCCTGATGCCCAAGAAGGGGGAAACTTTTGCCTCCAGACTCAGCTCAAACTGGTGAACGCAGCAGATAATTAAAGTGAAAAGCAACCTTTGGATTTGGATTTGATATCCCGCCTTTCACTCCCTTTAAGGAGTCTCAAAGCGGCTAACATTCTCCTTTCCCTTCTTCCCCCACAACAAACACTCTGTGAGGTGAGTGGGGCTGAGAGACTTCAGAGAAGTGTGACTGGCCCAAGATCACCCAGCAGCTGTATGTGGAGGAGCGGAGACACGAACCCGGTTCCCCAGATTACAAGACTACCGCTCTTAACCACTACACCACACTGGCTCTCCAACCTGGCTCTCCAACCTCTCTCCAACCTTCTTTTATATCCTTGTTTCATGACCAAGAGAACACTGGGAAACTGAATGTTTGTGATTGCCCTCTCCTAACACAAAAAGTCCTGGCCTGTGATCATTCTCTGAGCAGTGAAAGGTTTCAACTAATTATGCATCACCAAAATAATGGGAAATGCGTCATTCAAAAGAAAGATATAGATTTGCATAAAATTAGCATATACTGTAAGCTAATTTATACATATAAATGCAAGTATAGAAATAACTACTGTGATTTCTTGATTTATTTATTTTTGTTAACAGTAGTATTGTGTTTATATTCAGCCTTTTATATCCTCCAAGAATCTCAGAGTGGCAAACATGGGGTTTCCTCGCTCTATATTATACTCACAACAACCCTGTGAGGTAGATTAGGCTGAGAGGCAGTGACTGGGCCAAGGTCACCAGTGAGCTTCATGGCCAAGTGGGGATGTGAACCCTGGTATCCCAGGTCTTAGTCTGACACTCTAATCACTATGCCAAACAGGCTCAAATGGAAATACAATGCATCTCACTATGGTGGGGATGACTTTGACCTGACGACCTTTGGACATGCTGATTGTTGATGGACAACTTCAAGGCCCCGATCCCCTTTTAATGGTTCTTGGTCTTTAAACTAGACTTGGACCAGACAGCGCATCTGACAGAGAATTCTCCTCTGAAATGGTCAGGCCGGGTCGTCCTCTTATATACCTGCTGGGATTGACAAGGCATCTGACCCTCACCTGAATCTCATAGCTCTCCTGTAGCTGCCTCTGATTAGTTATCATTTAACTCTTGGGGGAAATAATTGGCATCACACGTCATGTGAATGGAAGTTGCCGAACCAATTAACAATCTAGAAGAATTACTGTTAATAGCACCAGTTTTCCTATAATTTGGTATTACCGGATAGTTCAGATGAACTGCAAAAGCATTTTTAGTTTGCTTTCTGTTGCCACCCTGGAACTTTTCTTTATTAGTGCCACCTTGTTTTATACAATTCCTTGCAAATGAAGGAAAACAACTTTTCTGCTTGTATATGTTGGTAATATAATTTTGGTTACTGAGGACAAACAAGATTGTACAAAAACAAGAGGTGAAGGCCTGGCCAGGACATAGGACAAAGGTGATCTGTGTGCTTGCTTGCTTAACAGCTGTTGGGAACTTCAAGGTCCCTGTTCTCCCTTTTTATGGTCTTTGTACTGGACCTGGAGACTCCAATAGAGAGCATTCCATGTCAAGAAGGAAGGCAAGTGGGCGCTCTATCAAATGACAGGGCAGGAATTACACAGAGTAGGGCCTTTTCACTGGTGGTGCCCATTGTATGCCTCACACTTCCCAGACCTGCTCTCTTTTGGCCTGTATTTTGGAGCTTTATAATTTAGGAAGATTTTGGAAGAACTGGTTGACAAGTCTTATCAGTTGCTGACGTATGAGTGGATTTTATTTGCTGATATTCTGTGCTTCTGGTGCACCAGGCTTTACACCAGTGTAATAGAGTTGGCCAGGATGCCAGAAGGGATACAATTTATGAGCTTTCTCCATTATCTGCACAGCAGGGGGTGTTCAGTCAACAGTGCAATGGCTGAGCTGAAGCGTTTCCTGCTTTCAGCAATAGGGGTCGCTGTTTGGTAGTACCCAATTGGTTAGCTGTCAGATTCTAGAGCTCCCTATTGGTGGCTCTTAGGTAATTCACAAAATACAGAGTCCTTTCATAAAACACAGTGTTCATTCATAAAGCAGTAACATAAATCTCCATTGCTACATATAGGGTGTATATTTCACCGGTTGAACGTACAAGTTTATGGCCATGCTGTAGTGTAGTGCTTATACAACTGTGAATAAAAGGTGGCTGGGCTCATTGTCTCGGGGTTTGGGGGGAAGAGGTGACAAAACCGATTTCCAGTAAGTGTCCTCCCCTTAATATCCATAAGTCTGTACTCTGAATAGTGACACCAGGGACATAGAAGGCTTGTCAGTCCAACCCCTGCACAGTCTCATCAGGGCTGACCTTAAGGTAATTGGGCCAAATTGGGCCCTGCGGGCCGCTCCTAAGGGAGCACCTGCCTCAGGGCCATCTAGATGGTTTTTATTTATATCTATAAGATTTTGCAGACTTTGGCTGTAAACTGGGGCCCTGCCCCCTCCCCCTCCAAAAAAATTGTGCCCCACTGATTCAAATTGGGCCCCACTGGCTAGCCCTGAGTCTAATAGTTGCTGGGCCTGAGTTGCCCTGCCCTTGCATGAAGTCTTGGGTTTTAAATTTTGGGAGAGGGGGAGATTGCCTGCTGGGGAGTGGGCTGGCTGGCGAGGCCCCCTAGATTTAGAGGCCCTAGGCTTAAGCCTACTTAGCCTATACATAAATCCGGCACTGCCTGCAACTGAACAGTGCTCCCAGTTAATGAGGAAACATGAGCCAGGAGTGGACTCTGGGCAGAAACAGGATACTTGTTTCACCTGTGCAAGACTAGACGCCCTCCCACCCACCACCCCATCCCTCAGCATCATTCATCTCCCCCCGCCGCACTCAATCAACTCTTCCTCTCTTAGTGCAGTTTTTATGCATAATAACAAGGCCGTTTAAACCTTTGCAATAGCAAATAGAGCTTCGTCAAACAGAAGCAATTTGCTCAGGAGTTATTATTATTGTGAACATGCATAGTTGCTTTTCCGACGAAGTAACTCAAAGCGACGTACATTGAAAGCAATTAAAACCAGCGATAAAAACTTTAAAACACAGCGACACAAATGAAGGGCTGAAAACACAGCTGTGGCTTAGCTGCAGAACTACAGTTACTGCCCAACTAAAAGAGGCCACAATGACGCCCTTCATGTTAGGACCCAAACACTGAGAAAAGAGAAACACCATTGCTTAAAATGGCATGAAAATGCCACCAGGCCATCATTGAAAAGGACCGTTGTCATGTTGCCTCCCTCCAAACCACCCGTGGAATGGGCACTTTAAGAAGGGCCTCAGATGGTGGCCACAGGGCTTGAGTGGGGGAGAGATTCCTTGAGTTACCTTTATGTGCCTAAATGCCACATTGTGTTATATGCAGCACGTGAATACAGTGGTACCTCGGGTTACAAACTCTTCAGGTTACAGACGCTTCAGGTTACAGACTCCAGTAACCCAGAAATAGTACCTCGGGTTAAGAACTTTGCTTCAGGGTGAGATCAGAAATCGCATGGCAGTTGCGCGGCGGCAGTGGGAGGCCCTATTAGCCAAAATGGCACCTCAGGTTAAGAACAGTTTCAGGTTAAGAACGGACCTCTGGAACGAATTAAGTTCTTAACCCGAGGTACCACTGTACTTCAAATGTCCAAAAGGGGCATCCTTGGGGGACCAGCCATTTCATTATGCTGTAGGGCAGAGATGGTGAAGCTGTGGCCTTCTCGATGTTTTTGGACCACAGCTCCCACCATCCCTGGCCATTAGCCATGCTAGCTCAGTGTGATGGGGCCCTGGCTCCAACAGCATCAGGAGGGCCACAGGTCCCCCACCCCTGTACAAGCCTAAACAGCACAATTCTATGCCTGTTCACTCAGAAGTGAGTCCTTCTGAAAGGGGAGCCACACATAAGCCATGCCATGACTGAAGAAAGCTGGGGTGAAAATGTCAAAAAACATTAATAAATAAGTATTAAGTATGTTTAGGACTGCAATTTAAACACACTTGCCTGGGTCTTACTTTTGAGTAGACATGTGTTGGATTGCCTTGCCAGTCCCTTTTCTATTTTAATGTGACATCTCCCATACTACGGAGACTTTCTGGAAGCTGGATTTGCATTTATATTTATTTCTCTCTATTTATTTCCCAGATTTATGACCCCTCCTTATGGCTCAGCTGGGGCCCTCAATGCAGTTTACAACAAGCACTTCTATTCCAAACGTAACATAAGAATTACCGTACAAACACAAACACTTAAACATCTCCTGTGCCAAGACACATTACTGATATTGCCAAAAGCAATGCTCCCTTTCTGCCCCCCCAACCTCCTGAATTACTGAACCTGTACTTTTTTAACAGCCCTGGGAATTATAGCTCTGTGAGAAGTAAACTGCAGTTCCCAGGATTCTTTGAGTGAAGCAATTGCTATAAATGTAGTGTTTTGTGGATGGGGTTACTCCTGCTTTCCTGTATAGAGGATAGAGGACTGTGTGTATGTGTTGAAATTAGCCTACAGTGGAAAGGTAAAATGTACATGTATTCCAGAGCCTCCAAGTGTCGCTATACCTGAAGGAGCATCTCCACTTCCATCGTTCTGCCCGGACACTGAGGTCCAGCACCAAGGGCCTTCTGGCGGTTCCCTCGCTGCGAGAAGCCAAGTTACAGGGAACCAGGCAGAGGGCCTTCTTGGTAGTGGCACCCACCCTGTGGAACGCCCTCCCACCAGATGTCAAAGAGAAAAATAACTACCAAACTTTTAGAAGACATATAAAGGCAACCCTGTTTAGGGAAGCTTTTAATATTTAATAGGTTATTGTATTTTAGTGTTTTGTTGGAAGCCGCCCAGAGTGGCTGGGGAAACCCAGCCAGATGGGCGGGGTATAAATAATAAATTATTATTATTATTATTATTATTATTATTATTATTATTATTATTCAGGGACATCCCTGATTTAGAAAAGCCAACCCGGTTTCTAATTTGAACCTGGAATGTCCCGCTTTTCCTTAGGACGTCCCTATTTTCATTGGAGAAATGTTGGAGAGCGTGGAGTTATCCGACCCCCGAGCCATCTGAAGGCAACCTTGTATAGCGAAGGGTTTTTGAAAAAATGTTTAATGTTTTGTTATGCTTTTATATATGTTGGAAGGTGCCCAGAGTGGATAGGGCAACCCAGTAAGATGTGTGGGTATAAACAGTAAAATTATCATTATGGGATAGGACGTCCCTATTTTCATTGGAAAACTGTTATAGGGTATGGTATGGTATTCCTCAGCCCCCTTCAGTCTGTGACTGCATCCATTACTGGCCCCTGGAAGACCAACCAGAAAAGAATGTGGCCCTGAGACTGAAAAAGTTCCCCCACCCATTACAATTATACAGTGGTACCTTAGTTCTCGAACTTAATCCATTCCAGAAGTCTGTTCAACTCCCCAAACCATTTGAAAACCAAGGCATGGCTTCCGATTGGCTGCAGGAGCTTCCTGCAGCCAATTGGAAGCCGCAGAAGACATTCGGCTTTGAAAAAAATGTTCAACAACTGGAGCACTTACTTCCGAGTTTTCGATGTTCAGGAGCCGATTTGTTCAACAACTAAGCCTTTCGAGAACCAAGGTACCACTGTATATTTATTGATGTATAGACTACCCAGCCTTCACCCTAAAACAGAGTGTCCTGAACTCCTGGCCTACCTGGCAGCAAGTTAGTATATCTAGTCCCCAGTTCAGGGTCAAGCCTTATGTCCAATGTCCAAACCAAAGCACAGTCCTGCAGAGCTCCAGGAGCAGCCAACCCAAGGTCCACCAACCTGGGCAGTTGAGCAGACACAGCACCTCAGCTCTGCTTCCCTTTTGTACTCTGCATGCTGATTGCAGCATCTGAGCCGACCCTCACCTGTTCCAAGCCTCCTCCAGCTGAGGAACCACATGCCTTTTGCCTGACTCAGTCTCCTAGAGCATCCCCCTGCTACTCCCTATGCCCCAGAGCCCACCGTGTTCATGGAGACAGAAGCCCCTCTGACTTTCGTGATGGGTCCTGCCGCTCTGGTTCCTGTGCATTGACCCCCATCCCCTCGCCACCCTCTGTCACCCAGTGAGTTCTTCTTACACCAACCTCTCCTTCCCTACCTACAGCTTGCCCCAGTGTGTCCCATTCTTCTTACACCAACCTCTCCTTCCCTACCTACAGTATGCCCCAGTGTGTCCCAACTACACCCCTTGCTGGAATCCTCTTCCTCCTTTCCCCCCCTCTCTAATGTCCTGCCAGTTTCTGATATCAAGGCTCTCTTGTGCCCTTGGCAAAGAGGTGCATCAGCACCCCTCCCCTGCCACCCCCTGTGCCCTTGGCAATCAGCAGCTCTCTTTCTTTGTGATTTTTGTGCACACACACCCCCCCTGGGCCTGGGCCCTTGGTGGGGGCCAACCCAGGTACACGCCTGCCCTACAGTCCCAGGGCAGGTTACAATATTAAAAACAATTTAAAACAGCTTCCTGTTTGCCCAGGCAGTTTTAAATTTTTGCTCACCTCTTCTTCCCTTTGGCAAATGACTGTACAGTGGTACCTCTGGATACAAACGGGATCCGTTCCGGAGCCCTGTTCACATCCTGAAGTAAACGTAAGACGCGACTGCGCGTCTGCATGTGCACGGGTTGTGTTTCGCCGCTTCCGCACATGCGCGTGATGTCCTTTTGAGTGTCTGCGCATGCACAAGCAGTGAAACCCAGAAGTAACGCGCTCCGTTACTTCCAGGTCACCGCAAAGCGCAACCCAAAGATACTTGACTTGAAGCTACTTCAACCCAAGGTATGGCTGTACTGTTGAAATGGCAACAAGATCGCACTGGCCTATTTATTCTGAATGTTTGTCTGTGTTGCCAATAAAGGTTTGATGATGATGATGGTTTTTTTATTTTGGAGGATGCTTGGAATTTTGTCCTATTCTGTTACTAATCCCCCCCCCCCGAGTTTTGGTATTTGCCTCTTATCTCCTAGTTTTCTGCTTTGTTTATTTATTACTTTTAAAATGCATTTATATGTTGTGCAAATTAGTTTTATTCACATTTTTGTAGAGACGCTGAAGAAACATTGCAAGCAAGACAAACAATCTTTCTGGCCTCTGCGGTTATACTTTTTCCCTCTCCTCCATAATCTGGGCTCAAGGAAGGTGCAAAGTTTCATGCACCATCCATTTGAACAGAACAACAATGTCTTGCAGTGTCTCCACGCAGTCTTCCCCAAACCTGTAGCCTACAACTACTTTGCCCAAGAAGTCTGATGGGAGCTGGAGGCCAGAGCAACCAGCGGAGTCCAGGAGGGGAATGGCTGACCTAACAGAGAAGGAGTGAAATGAGTAACCTTGCTCCCTTTGTGACTTCTCTGCACCAGTGTTGGCAGCGCAGTGGCCTGATCCAGGGTGGTCCACTATTTAAGCATGACTAAATAGGAAACCTTCATATTTAAGAAGATAAGGATGGAATCACAACCCCGGGTGGTCTGACTGCAGGACGACAAGGGAGCGTTCCATCCATTTTATTAGAAAAATTAGCAAGCCTTTGCTGCCCTGGAGTACAGAGATGCTGAGAGTGGGGAGAGAAAAAGGGGGTGGGAGGGATGAAAAGGGCTTGCAGCCCCTTTCAGCTGAGAGTCTTGTGACTCCACCCCCACCAGACCCCAATCTGGAAGAGATTTGTTCTGCATTCCCAAGCAGGGATGATTACAGCTTCTTTGGAATCAACCCCCCCCCCACCCCACAACAATGAGAGAGTTTGGGGAAGGGGGGGTGGAGGATATCCCATGATCTTCCAGCGAAGGGGTGGACATACTCATGGGGCTATAGTTAAAACTTCTGCTGAGCAATGCCAGCTGGGGCAAAAAGACAGAGTGAAATAATGTTTTGTGACAGGGGGTGGGTTGTATGGCATCCTCAAGGTACTATCCTGGATGAATGAGTGGCTGGGTGGGTTCAGAAGCCAGAGGGAATGGACAGCTGCTTTTAGCCAGGACTTGCTCAGACATCACGCCCTGGTGCACCCAGATCCGTGGGTTTGGCAGAAAGCCCCACCCCATCCGCCAAGGCCAAAAGAATGCAGCACTCCTGCACGTTAATAATAAATTGGTCTAGCAAGCCTGGCCTCAGAAACCCCGCTGTGGGGTAAGTAATTGTTAACCCTGTTTCACAGGCATCTGAACCCTCCAACGTTTGACAGATGCCACATCAAGCAAGGGCGAAAAGCAGCATGCTTTATCGAGCATGGAAAACCACCTTTTAAATGCTGCTGTTGCCGTTAGTCTGAAACACCAGCCATGTATCTGGTAAGTTATTGCAGAAATGTTGAATTTAAGAAACGAAGGCTGAAAGTGAGTTCACTGGGGGCGCTGCTGGATGGTGAAGCGGGGGTGGCTGAGCCTCTGGCCTTCTGTGCCAAGCCCTGAATTTCCTGCCTCGCTTTTAGAAACCTTTACAATTTTGCTTAAAGGGCAGGGGCAGCTGGCAGCAGTGAACAGTGAGTGCTGGGGGTGAGACCCCCCCAGCTATCCATCTTCTCAATTTGCCCAGAGGGACATATACGTGTACATTATAAGATGCAAATGTTATGTCAATTTGTACCAGGAGCATGTGCTCCAAACCCTTTAAGTGCCGAGTGATGCCCCTGGGGCTCATGGTATCAACTGGCCTGACAATATAGCTTCCTCCTTCCCAGTAAGGGTGCTGAATTACATTTCCAGAACTGTAAAAATGTAAAAGACAGAGGGCTAAACCCCTGCAAAGTCATGATGCTCACTGGGTAGCTCTGAGGATACGGGTGGCAGTGCCCAGATCCAGCTGTCATTTTAGACAATAACCACACAAAACATTTGATGAGGATGAACATCACATCAAAAAGATGCATCCAGCCAGTTGAAGAGGGATTGGACAAGTGTCAATCTATAATGGCAACAGTCTTAGAAATTTCTTCACTCACACAGATCTGCTGCCTCTGCTGTACTTCAGGCTTCCTCAACCTCGGTCCTCCAGATGCTTTGAGACTACAATTCCCACCATCCCTGACCACTGGTCCTGCTAGCTAGGGATCATGGGAGCTGTAGGCCAAAAACATCTGGAGGGCCGAGGTTGAGGAAGCCTGCTCTGCTTGGTTGGGGTAACTGTCTCAGTCTCAGCTTGACCTCCCTGTTGTGAAGATAAAAATCGGACAGTCTGATATACCATATACACTGTCCTAAACTTATTAGCAGAAGAGTGGGACACAAACGTGACATACAAAATATGAGTTAACTAGAGAGAAGATGGACCAAGGAATGGCTCATAGGGAAAGTCAGGGGGTAATGGCATGCAATTTTAGTAAAAGATCTTGGACTCCAGATCATTTTTAGAGAAAAGTGGATTTATAGGGATGCCACCCGTTTCAGGCAGGACTCCTCTGGATGAGACACAGAAATTCAAGAGGTGAAGCTTCCCTTGATCACTGCATCTCCATGCTGAGAAAATGCTGATTTGATCCTGGCACTCAATCAATAACTTTTCCCAAAGTGATAGCAGGGAGAGAAGAAAGGAGGCGTGCAAGCCAACGTGAAGCAACAGAACCAAGGAAGGATCTGAAAGAGGCTTAACAGCTACTATCTTTCACAGAACATTATGATACTTTCATATTTGGCGTTTCCTCCAGAACAGCCACTCCAGTTCCTTCACTATTTACAGGGCACCTGCATGAAGCCATCCGCTCCTGCGCCTTCCCTGTGTTTAAAGGCACCTCTGCCCCACTTTGCCTTTAGATAGGTTCCACTTCTCTTGCTAGGAGGAGGAGCCAACTGCAATGTACCTTGGGATTTAGTGCTAGAGACCATGGGTAGCCCCCAGCATCCCATGCTCTACTGCTGCTGCACAATGGAGCAAGAATCAGCCTATACCAAGTTATTCCAAAGGCAGAATACATGAGCTTCCTTAATGCCCAGTGTGCCTCCTCCTCATGGGTGTGGGGAAGGAGGAAGCTGTGTCATCAACACAGCTTTCTGAGTTTCTGACACACAGGATCATGCTTTCAAGCCTCAAGGACATGAATGCAAAGCCCAGGTTCCTGATCCCAGCACCATCACTGCTGCTGCCAGTGCCATCACTTAGAATCATAGAATTATAGAACTGTAGAGTTGGAACGGACCATGAGGGTTCTCTAGGCTGACCCCCTGCAATGCAGGAATATTTTGCCCAACTTGGGGCTCAAACCCACGACTCTGAGATTAAGAGTCTCATGCTCTCCCAGCTGCTAGATCTCCCCAGTCAACCATTAGCCCAGTGGAGGGTAGCATCAGGGATGTTTCCTGAGTCCTCAGGCCTGTGTTATCATCCAGTCTGCCTGCATTCTACATTTACACAGCCTGTCATTATTTAGGCTGTGTAACTTTGAGGAAAAGTAGAGACATCACCTTGCCAACAAAGGTCCGTATAGTAAAAGCTATGGTTTTCCCAGTAGTGATGTATGGAAGTGAGAGCTGGACCATAAAGAAGGCTGATCGCCGAAGAATTGATGCTTTTGAATTATGGTGCTGGAGGAGACTCTTGAGAGTCCCATGGACTTCAAGAAGATCAAACCTATCCATTCTTAAGGAAATCAGCCCTGAGTGCTCACTGGAAGGACAGATTGTGAAGCTGAGGCTCCAATACTTTGGCCACCTCATGAGAAGAGAAGACTCCCTGGAAAAGACCCTGATGTTGGGAAAGATGGAGGGCACAAGGAGAAGGGGACAACAGAGGACGAGATGGTTGGATAGTGTTCTCGAAGCTACCAGCATGAGTTTCACCAAATTGCGGGAGGCAGTGGAAGACAGAAGTGCCTGGCGTGATCTGGTCCATGGAGCCACAAAGAGTCGAACATGACTAAACGACTAAACAACAACAAACTTTGAGGAAGTCAATGCAGCACATACATGAATACTCCCCCCCCCCTTAATCCCCACTTGTCTGAGAAATCATTATCTTGTTATAGCATTGATTATAGGGACCCTCAGGCTCAGAGGGGCCAATGTGGCCCTCTAGTCCTCTCTATGCGGTCCTTGAGACTTGCCCAATTCATCCCCCCTCACTGTCCTGCCTCTGCACCTTCCTCTAGTGATCTTACTTGGCTGGAATATATCCTTGAGTTGTGGTAAGACTTCTTGCTCGATTGCCTGGATGGATGGGCATATGAGCCATGGAGTGTGGGGTGTGTCCTGGCCACGCCCACTACTGATATGTGGCCGCCTTCTGGTTGCCCACAAGTAAATGTGGCCCTCGGGTTGCAAAAGGTTCCCCACCTCTGCCGATGCAGCCTGACCTAAATTACAGGGCTTTTGTGAATAGTCCCGCCCAGTGCTGGCTCTGACTATAGACACTGGTTTGCAGCACCTGCCCCTAACACCAACCTATTGCTACATCTGGCCAAATGTCCCCTGCTTCTGTCCCTACTGACTGCATCAAGGACTCAGTAACTGCTCCAGCCAAGAGTCTCCCATGAACTTACCAGGAGTCACTGCATGGGTGTGTTTGGCCAGGGAACTTTATCTCAAGACTTAGCAAACTGTTTTTGCACATGGAACCTGGTCGTACCATGGTAGGATCTGCATATTTCCAGGATAAGACTTGCAGCGGAAAGTATGTTTTCTGAACTACCTTAAAATGCCTGTACAGGATGCCGGTGTTAGAAAAGAATCAAGGACAAGATAGCAAAGATCTGTGTTTGGGTTGAACCGAGTCCAGAAACAACTTGCTAACCAGTTTTGCTAGAAGAGAATAGTTGTAGTATTATCTCATCTACTGACTCCAGACTGAAACCTGGTAGCTGCATTCTGAACCAAAGGGCAGTCCCATCCGGAGCTCATTATGACAATCTGTTCTGGAAGTAACTAGACTCACTACAGCAGGGATGTGGAACTTGTGGCCCTCCAAAGGTGGTGGAGCCCAGCTCCCATTAGCCCCAGTCAGCATGGCCAATATAGACTCAACTGTAAAGGATGGAAAGGTAGGGAGGAGAGGTGACAAGACAAGAGTTTACTGTGTGCTGCACAGCTGAAGGTCCGCAGTGTAAGGCTTATTGAGCATTCATTCTGATTTGCTTGCCCAAAGTTTACACAGAAGCTAGGTGATGCCTGGCCTTCTTTGAGCATTTGTTCTGATTTGATTGTGGGCTGGTTACACATTCATCCTGATTTGTTTCCGGGCTGTTGTTTATCTATGCCTTCCCTTTACTTGCTGGTGCATCCCATGCATAGGAGCCAACTTCTAGCGTTCAAGGTCTCTTTGGGGGCCCCTAAAAATATTTGAGGTGGGTCCAGCGCCCGCCCCCCCCCCCCAAGTTGATGGACATTGCCGTTCAAATGGTGCACACACACCACGTCATGCGATTAATTATGCTGGGCAGGGCCTACTTGCCTCCCCACCATATTTTATTCAAGTTGGCACCCCTGATCCCACATTTTTCAGTGCAACCCCCGGCGCTTTCCTATCCTAAGCACAAGAAGTCAAAATGGATTTGTCACGCTAGGGCAACAGAGCGCTTGAAGACACTTCGATGGCGCGCGGACTCTCCGGTATGCGCTTGGATCCCTCCCTCCCATAAAATAAGGACGGTGGGTGTCGAAAAGGACCCCGCTGCGCCACTGCCTGCGACCCACGCTCTCACGTCCCATGCGCGCTGCTGCTCTTTGCGCGCGTGGCGCACCGTCTAGTTTCCCCCCTCGAGTTTTGGGCGAAAAGAAGGTCTTGTTGGGAGCGCGCGGGAAGAGGCTGGCCCTCCATTCCACTTCGCGAGGGGGGAGCAGCCAGAATGCCAGACGCTTCGTGAGGCGGAAGTCTCATGTGGAAAGACGGGGGGGGGGGAGGATGGGGCTCAGGAGTTCCTGAATTTCCCCCCTGGCCGGACTTTTGAAATCCATTCCTCCGGACTTCGTTCCCTGACGGCTCCGGATTGGTCAGGGCGGGCTGAAACTCCGCCCCGCGCTCTCCACATCCCTCTCGTGCCTCCTCCAGCGGCTCCAGTGCTGGATGCCCGCGGTGAGGGAACGGAGGGCGAAGGATTTGTGGGTCTCTCACGTCACTGGCATCCCTCACCAGGCTGTGTGGGGCGAGGGGGGACCGCTTTCCCCGTGTTGTGGGCGTGCCGGCAAGTTTGCTGTGGCGGAAAAAAATAATCCAAGCTCCCCAGAAAGTCTTCTCTTTTTTTGTCCCCTCAAGATAAGGTAAAGTCCAAAAGTTTTTGGTATTTGTATGCGTGTCACACATGAGGGGTGTGAGGCAGACTGGGCTGGCAAGGGGAAAGTGGAGCTGTGGGGTGGGGAGTGACATCGGGGGCCTTAAAGGAAATAGAGCTCTATGGCAACTGCTAATAAAATCCTTATCATCATCATATGAGAAGCAGGGAATAACGGAGGGAAGCTGTAATAGGAAAATGTGAATTTAAAGAGGCCAGGAGGAGAAATGGAAAGCAAGTTGTTTGCGGGATGGGCACTGGAAGAAGGGGAGAGACAATGTCAGAGAAAAGAGAAATGTAAGTAAGTTGAAAGGGGATTTGTAGATGGGGAGGAATGAGCAGAGAGGGAAGAAGAGATAGCAGGGTTGAGAAAGGTCTAAGGAGTCAAGAGGGAGCCATGTCACAGAGGAAAATGGTCACCAAAGCAGAAGTTGTGATGTGCATGCGCCAGGTGAAAGTAGTTTGGATCATCTTTTCTTTGAAGGGTTAAGCAGGCCACTTTGCTTTTTCAGACAGGAAAGGGAATTACGGGGGGGGGGGGGAGAGAGTGTGTATATGTGAAGTATCTAGGAAGTACTTTGATCAAAGTCTTGTGGCTCCTTAAAAACTAACAAATGTATTATGGCGTAAGTTTTCGTGACTACTGTTCACTTCATCAGGTGCATCTGAAGTACTTTGACATTTAAGATCAGATAAACACACACACACACACACGTCACTTTGTTTTCAAGGCTTATGAGGTTGACCTTCCAGACTATTCTCCCGATCTGGGCAGGAAAACTGTCTCCAGCGGAAGGATCTTCTAGACTTTTGCTGGTTCCAGTTCCACATGGCTCAGCTGATACGGCTTTAAGTGTTGCCTAGCAAGGGGAAATGGGCAAGGACTCATTGCGCTCAAAAGTGTGACTCCAAACAGTTCTAGTTCTGTTCTCAGACCACCTTGAACCATCTCTTTCTGCTTTTGGTGTGCCTACCTTTAGGGAAGCCCATTTGGGTTCTAGCTGCTCCAAGCAAGGAGACATCTGGATCGGTTCCCTTTCACTCTTATTTGGAAGAGAACTATCTCTGGTGACCTCTTTGAACTTTACCGGGTCAAAACTGAAAGCCTAATGGGCAACTAACATGATACATTGATTAAGTTATGGTGGGCTGCACAACAGCAAGCCAGAAGAATCCCCTAAAATAAGAGGCATCATGAAGATGGTGGCCATTTCATGTTGTTCACTCTCTTCTTTCTTTGGGGTTCTTATAATAGGCAGGACTGGGGTGAAGTAAAGCTGGGTATCCAACCTGAGAGATACTAGAAAAGTAGGGGGAAAGCACCTGTGCCAACCTGATGTCATACAGATACGTTGGACTACAACTCCCATCAGCAGGGGCATGCAGGGAGTAGTGGCCCAAAACATCTGGAGGGCCCCAGGCTGGGAAAGCCTGTTCTAGACAGATGGCCAGGGTGGCAAATGCTGTAAAGCAATGGCTGCAATCCTATCCACCCATATTTGGGAGTATGCAACTGTTGAACTCATTTGGACGAGCCAAGTAAATACGCTTAGGAGTCCACTGCACATGTGACAGATGAAATACATAGACTGAGGAGCAGAACAAAAGCCATTGTTCATCTGTTGACCACGAGAGCTTTCCTCAAACAAAGGCATAACTGGATGTTTGGCCTGTGAATTCTAGTGAGTGGGAAAGATTTTTGTTGTTTTCGTTCCAGACTAATTTGGTAGTCTCAGCAGCAGCAGCCTAGGTTGGCTGGAAGGAGAAAGAACGAAAGAGGGAGCAGAGCCAAAGATGGAAGATAAGGAGCTCTGTGGAGCCAGTGGCACATTGTGGTTTGGGCATTACACCAAGGCCTTCTGGCTGCAGGGGAAGGGCACTGCTTGGCATTTGCCACCCGGGGCAGCAAGGACTCAGAGTTAGAGTTTGAGCTTGTTGTATGTGTCAGGAATTATTTATTGGCTTACAAGGTACTTCCCCTCACAACAACCCTGTGAGGTAGGTTTGGTTGAGAGAAAGTGACTGGACTAAGGTCACCCACTGAGCTTCACTAGGAATGCAGGCCTCCTAGCCCAACACTCTAGACCAGGGATAGGGAAGCTGTGACCTCCTAGATGTTCACCCTCAGTGTTAAACCATGGTTTAATGTGATGTGTCAACAAGGCCATTGTACACAAATAAAATGAATAGGTTCCTACACTCAAACTCACTAATGGACTGAAGTATGAGGGACCTGGAGGGAAAGGGAGAGGACAGAAGAGTCAGTGCTTATCCTGACTGTACAGTTGTAGAGATATCCCATGAACATGTTTAGGCTACTGTGCAAGAAATGAGAACATACACACCCAGCTTCCTGCAAAAGCTGCCATGTTGATCAGCATGATGTAATAAAAATATAGTATCTGCCAACTACAGTACATTCAGGCCTGCTCACTGGCTGCGCTTGAATGTGACGTAACGAAAAGCCTGAATGGGCAGCTCTAGACTGACTGGATGCAAGAGATGCCTGGTGCTTTGTACTTGATAATAGTTTGTAGAACAGGAAATTGCAGCAGGTGCATCTTTTCTCAAACATGCCACACTGTGACAAGACCAGCTGCAAAAATTACGTTTTCTTCACTGTTGTCAAAGTTACAGGAGATCCCGTTCTCCCTTGGTTCTGGTCACTCCATGTGTCTACCTTAACCAGCACATATTTTTCTTAAAATGGTGTATATTACAATTCTGTACATTCCCAGTTTCTGCTTGTAGCCTGCAAAGAGAGAAGGCTCCAGAGGAAACAAGGCTCAGGAATGCATCCCCTTCTTCTGGAGCTTTTCAGGCAATGTGGTCCACTGATGGCTCTAGACTCCATCATTCCTGAACCTGGTGCCTTCCAGATGTTTTGTACACCAGCTCCCATCAGTCCCAGCTAACGTGGCCAAAGGTCTGGGATAATGGCAGTTGTAGTCTAAAACACCAGCACCAGATTTATGAAGGCTGCTCTAGGCAGTGGATTGTATCTATGTGGTGTATAAGGAATGGGAGAATTAAAAGCAAGATAATTTTTCATCAACAGTCCCTTCTTTTTTTCCTGAAAGGGCTCCTGTGCCTTTCATAGCTGCATGACACACAGAAAATCCAGCTGGAAATATTCTCAGCGTGGAGATACGTTGATAAGAAAAGCCTGGGACTCTTGAATTTGTGCTTGTTGTGCAGCTGTGAAATGTACAGAAACACTGCCAGAAAAAAGTTGGCAACTGTTATTTACAATAACTGTATTTTAGGTTGCCACTATTTGTTACTGGCAGGGCTTTGGGGCCTTTAACAGCTGCATGATGGGAAGAATTCAACTACTGCATCTCTGTTCTTGGATAAAACTATACCTATTGAATTTTGGCCCCTGCAGCTGTTAAAGATAGGAGGCTCTTGCCATAAAGAAGGTGGCAAAACTGCTAGTACTTCTGATGATTTTTCAAAAAAAATATTATTTTTATATTTGATTATTATTGATACATATTATCTATTTGTCCTGGATTTCTTTTTTGAAAAAAGGAAGGTGGGCTACACATATTAAAAAATAAATAAACACTGCATCTTGCATTCCTCACTAGCTCCTGTCATGTGTGTGAGAGAGTATGTTTGAATAAAGCACATGTATTACCTCCCAGATTGGGCAGGGGGGAGTGGGGAGAGCCAGCCATCTTCTCCTGCCCCTGAAGCGTTACAACACTTTGGCTCTTGAC
This sequence comes from Podarcis tiliguerta, assembly GCF_965153285.1. Lineage (NCBI taxonomy): Eukaryota > Metazoa > Chordata > Lepidosauria > Squamata > Lacertidae > Podarcis > Podarcis tiliguerta. Next base: position 46,223,332 of record NC_139543.1, on the reverse strand, counting down.
ATGGAGGGTTCTGCTCCATTCCCTGATGCTGGAGAATATGTCTCCCAAAATGCAGGGTGAACAACCTTTTCAGGGTTAAGAGCCATATTCCCTTGGGGGAAGGTGGTTGGGAGGTGGTGACAGGTGGATTAAAAAGAAAAAGAAATGAACATCACTTCTCTCTCTCTACCTGTCTCCTCATAAGTCATGTATCATCCATTCAGTCTCTCTCCACACACACAACACCCATTATCTCTCTCACTTCATTCATTCCTCTTTCTTCTTCATCCATCCATCATTCATTCTTTCTTTCTTTCTCTCTCCCTGCCCCATTCTGAGTTTGGGCGCTGCTCCAAAGATGTCTAAGGCTGCATGGAGCTCAGGTGGGGTGTGGGTACAAAGTTATCAGTAAAGGCAAGCAAGCTATTCCTTCCATAGTGATGGAAGCCATAGTTTATTGGAGAGTGCACATGGTAGAAGAAGGTCTCAGGCAGAAGGCAGCACCATGTGCTTAAGACTAACTCCTTCCATTATTTAATAAGAAGGCTATAGCACTGCTGGCACTGAATGCAAATAGCAAATAGCAAATCCACTGGGGAGAGGGAGTTGTTGTTGTTGTTGTTGTTGTTGTTACTACTACTACTACTACTACTACTACTACTACTGCAATCCATCTTGTGAATTTTTCATGCTGCCTTCACCCCCATGGGTGACCACCACTTCTGTGTCCTTTTGTAGACCGACAAGTGACACTGGCTGCCCAAGGGATGAAGGGCAGAGGGTCACTGTTTTCTCCCCCTCCTGGGGTGGGGGAAGGGCCGTCAACATCTATCATAAATCCCAGTTTGAGGTTTTTAATCTTTCATTTGCCAGCTGCGTAGATAAGAGGGGCCCTGAGTGAGCAAACAAGAGCCAGGGCTGGGAAGGAGACGTGGCCCTGGCACAGAGCATGGCATTCTAGCCTGCCTTGGCACCTGTGCTTTCCAAGGTGATCTGCAAGAGAGGGAACAAATGGAGAGGGGGGTGGGATGGAGCTCCTGGAAAGGCTAAGGGCAGGGCCGGCACAAGTCAACAGGCTTTTAAAAAAGGGTATTCAGCTGAGAAATGGGCACAAGAGCATTTCTTGGGAGCCAGCTCAATGAAAGGAAATTTTGTACTGAAATCTGGCAACATGTCAAACCTGTGAACTTTTCGTCATTGTCGAAATTTCAAACCCTGAGCAAAATACCATTCAGAGCTGCTTCCAAAACATTTTAAAAATTATGGTTTTCTGTTTTTTAAAAAGAAGTCAGGGCAATGAGATAAGGTGAACAGTTGAAGTCAAAACAAAAAAGTGTTATCTGCTACATGCAGTGAGAACCCGCCAGAATAAGAGTGCACAACAAGAAGTAAAAAAGCAAGTGAGTGGAGAAGCCAACCCACCACACTTCGCAGGGCAAGGTCAGGTGTGCCTTCATCTGGGTGCTGCTCCTTTGGAAGGCCCTCCCACCCCACTGAAGCAGGCTTCCCACCCTCCATGAGATGCAGAGAAGGGCCTCTCTGGATCTTAAGAAGCAGGCAGGGGGCTATGGAAGGAGATGGTCCCTAAGGTATCCTGGACTTAAGCCATGCCAGGTTTTAAAGGTAACCACTGGTAACCAATGAAACTTAGGCAGATATGATAAATTAGGACAACTTCCACCACCATCAAATTTTGTTTCAGACTATCTTGTTGGCCATCATGCTAGCAGAGTGGGGAGATAAGGGGGGAAGTTATTCTTGCCTGCTTATTGGAAGACCTTGTGCCTTCTCCACAACTGCTTGACCAACGATATTGCACTAAATATAAACCATGAGAGCACTAAAGCATAACAGGCAGAAAACCTCACCCACCTGGTGGGGCATCTCAGAAGAAGTCCTATTTAATCGGCCCTGTAGAGCACAATGCAAAAAGTGCACTTTTGCTACACAAGTTGTCAACAAGAAGCAGTTGAGCAAAGTCTCACTTCTGAGGTTTTCAGTTTCAGACCATCTCAGCTCAGGAGCCTCACCTTCCTTTCTGTCTTTTTTTCAGAACCTCTTACAGCAGGAGTCCAGGATCAAGGCATTTGACTCTGGCTCTGGCGACCTGCTGTCCCATCTGTTAGCCAGCTCCCATACCGGTGGGAGGTGGAATAAGAGAAGCCGGGAGAGAGAAAGAGCAGGCGGAAGAAGAGTTAGCGGATTAACATTAATCCTCCAGCTTTGCACACTTCCAGCCAGACAGGAACAACGACCGGTGTAACAACAGCCTCCTTGATCACTGCTTCTCCTCCCTCTGTCCAAGGAGAGAGAGAGACAGGGGTTCCAGTCTACACACATCCTCTCTGCATTCCTGAAGGCCCAAACCTGGAAGAAACAAATTAGCCTGGTAGCTGACTTAAAGCTGTGAAGAGACGCTATCTAGGGGATCTACAGAGGTGGGTGGAAATCAGGTGCCCACACCCAGCTGGAAACCTAGAAGTTCCACAACAGGTTGGTCTTGAATAGGCTGGAAGAAAGACCTCTGAAGCAAGAAAGAAAGCAGAAGGACAAGTGATGGCGGGATCCTGGACTGTGACAGGTCACTGAGACACACACAACTCCAGAGTTGTGCCCACCTCTCTTGAACGGCACTTCGCTGTATTTCTGAGACAGTGTTTCGATAAACGGGCTAGAAGATGAGTCTTGGGAAGCTGCCGGTGATTGGTTGGGTGTCTGGCTCCCACAGCAAGCGCCGTCTCAAAGTGGAGCTGACCCCGGACATGATCAGCCCACCACTGGGGGACTTCCGCCATACCATGCATGTGGGTCGTGGCGGCGATGCCTTTGGGGACACTTCCTTCCTCAGGAACCATGGCGGCGAGGAAGCCAAGCCCAACAACTTCTTTGCTCGGACACTGTGGCACGTGAGGAGGAGCCCACTAAGGAGCCGAGGAAGCAGGAACAAGGACGAGGCCTCTCCTACACCCCCTGCCATCTCACCCATCATCAAGAACGCCGTATCACTGCCGCAGCTCAATGAAGGAAGCTACGGGAGCGATGGCTTTGGAGTTCCCTTTGCCTTCAAGAGCACTCCCAACAGCTTCTCTGGCTATGGTAGGTGGCATCTGGTGGTGGATTGGTTTGCCTTGCTTCACTCTTAGGTGTGCAATCAAAACAATCCTACACATATGCAAATGCAAATGCTTCTTTACTGAATACTTTTGAGATTTCTGTTTATTTAGGAGTGCTGTGCATGTTTAAGGGCAGCATGCTGAACTTGGCCTCTTCCATAATAGTACAACTATTTCTCATTGCTCTTTCTCTATCTGCTCCATTAAATCTCCTTTCTTCAGTTGTTTTACTTGTTACAACACAAGTCTGCAGCTTGCTGTACTAACAAATCAGTACTTTCTCCTGAGTCATTGCAACGTGTCCAATAAACAACATTAAATGACAGGCTTGCATTTAAGTTGTTCCACGGGCATCACCGGCAAACATGACTGTACATATGTTTGGGTCTAGAGGACTTTTAAGTGAGTAACATAATATAAAATAAAAGCTAAGGAGATAGAAAGTTTTTGGTTGGGACGTAGCTCTCCAGGACTCTGAGTGCTTTCATAAATCCCCCCCCCCAAAACAAATGGTAGCAAAGCATTTAAGTATGCGCCATAGATCTCATCCATTTCCTTGTGATGGCTTTCCCAATATACTTCCACCAGTGTACAAGCAGTGATATTTCTGCCAAGTCATGCAATCCCAGAATGCACTGCACATACTCCTGGCACCATTAAGAAGAGGCTAGAAATAGCTATGTATGTTTTCTGGTCTACCCAGTTCTCCACAGAAGTCTGAAAGACTGATGGGAAACATGGTTTGGGGGAAAAACAAGGGAAAAGAAAAAGAAGGGGCAGGGTAAATCTCTCATTGCAAATATACATGCTGTTAGTGAATATTACAGGAAAGCAAAGCAAAGGCCCTGGATATTTCCAGGAATGACTAATGTTTCAGAGACGTCTTATTTTCCTCAGAGTAAACATTAGGTCAGTCCAGTGCATAGGGTCTTCTATAAAACAGCTACTGATTCTTTCTTGTTTGCTTGCATACCTCCACTACCCTGGCTTATTGACTTGCTTATTACTTTTCTCTCTCATCTGTTTCTTCATTGTTTACTTTAGATCAAAGTGCTATTCTCTGAAGTCCTTTGCTGATTTTCTTTCTTTCTTTCTTTACCATGTTACTAGCAAATAAGCAAGCTTAACTTTGCAAGAGCTAAACTGGTAGAAATTAGAGCAAAATAATCAAGAGCAACAAGATCAGCTTTGCAGACATCATGAGCAAGTCAAATTAGATTAAAATGTACAAGCAGACCAGGAGAGAAAAATAATTGATGTCTGCTGAACTGTGAACAGTAGCAGGTAGAGTTGCATATGGCACCATGGCTCACCTGACCTCTGATTGGTCACATTGCTGCTGCTTACCAGGAAGTAATGGAGGAGGGGAGAAGTGGGTGTAGTGCAAACACACCAGCAGGAGTGCTGGATTGTCCCTGCCAGTGTGTTTGCACCATGTTGGCCTTGCCACTGCCTCACCTCTCTATGGTAAGCAGCAGCAATGCAAGCAACTGGAAGTAAGGTGAGCAGCAACACCCAACCCCACCATCTGCTGCTGACTGCAAATGACGACAGTATGGAGCATCCTAAGGGGAGGATAGTGCTATTGCTGTCCTTGCTAGAGTTGCCAGGTCAGGTCAGGAGCATCCCAGACCCTGAGATTTCAGGGCCCAAACCAGAGACCTTAGGGTGGCCCTTGGTGATGTCATGGAGATGGGTCCTGGAGACAGAGGTTAATTGGGAGAGGAGAGGAGAGGAGGGCAGATGCACACACACAGCGTGTCTATGCTATAATTTGCAGCCAGCTCATCTTCTAAATAATTTATTATTATTATTATTATTATTATTATTATTATTATTATTAAATGCAGCCTTGCCCACTTGGAGATTCAAGCCTTTCACCCACGACCTGGAAGGGGCCAGGCAAGCCCTTCAAGTCTGCAAACTCTAGTCCTCACTTCTGCCTCATCTGCATGCTCAGTGTTATTTGTGAAAAACCCTGCACATTTACAGATTGTACCTCTGGAAAAGACAGGTTACCCCCAACTGGCATACAGAACATATGTGTGTATCATTTGCATAGCATGCAAAAGCTTTTCACAACTTATGCTGAATGTGCGCAGTGCGTGTGAGTGAAGATAGCATTAACGATTTTGCTTTTAAAATATATTCGATTTGTGATTGGAATCAAGATATGTAACGAGTCTTGCTTGTCATTGTTCCCATGTAAACCATACTGACAGCCTTTTCAGCTCAGAATATTTTTTTAAAAAATAAAAGTGAGACAAAACTGGCTGGTATTTTACAGTACTGGCATTACTTTAGGGGTTAGTAAGTGTGGAAGAGAAGGAAATAAAAGATGGAGAAATAAATCTAAGGCTTCAGTCCTGTGCTCAATTGTTTTAGAAGTCTTAAATGTGCAAATGCAGTGGAGATAATTTCACTGTCACATAACCTAGGATTGGGCTGTACATTGGTTTCCTGGTTTGTCCAGTATTGTCAGATAGTCATGGGCATGTAAGGTGGTAGTTAAATAATTTGGGAGCAGCCTTGTCAGAAGCTCTGGAAAAGCCTGTCTTTTTTGTCTCGACTCTGGATGTTTGTCTCAGGCAACAAATGCCGAACATGCGGCTGTTAGGAAATAGGACTGTGTGTGTGTTTTGGGTAAGGAATTTACAGCATGTTTGGCAGAGGAGAAAGGAAGAGAGGAGGATATGGGGGAAAGGTGACAGTAACATGGGCCCTGGAACAGAGAGTATTGAATGGAGGGAGAAGCAGACAGACAGGGTGCAATAGGGCAACCATTTCTCCATTGGCAAAACGCATTGCCTGGTTCACCTAAAAGGGGGAACCTAGACCCTCCACTAACCATCATAACTAAAGCTTCTAGCCCTGTGGTGATTTGAGCTCAAAGCTTTGCATAGCAGCTAGCTTGACTTTCACTGCTTAAACAGAGACGCTGCTTGCTCTGTCTAGACTCTGCATGCCCAATACGAAATGTCCACACTGCAGCATTTGCACTGAGGTGGGACTAGCAGGGAGGTGAATAACGGTCTCTGTTCTGAGCTCCTGTTGCTGCAGAATGTCTTTTCCCCAGCTGCCTGGCCCCCTCTAGCATTGCTGGCGCCTGCCTGGCTTTCATCAAGGCGGAGAGCAGGGCAACGCTGCCCTCTGTCGAACATTGCAAGCCATGCAGCAGTTGCCGCATACACATCCTTCCGCCCCCAGATTTCTTTATATCGCCTTTTCTTTTCACCCAGATTAATTCCAGCTTTATGAGTAAAGGAGAAGCCTGGGTCAGTCATTCAAATGTAGACCTGGTTCCCCATTCTCTCCAATTCATCCAGCTAATATTGCAGTGCAATCAAGCCTGCAATCCCATTGCTTGCTATTTATTTGCGGCGCAGCCAACCCTACGATTTCATCACTCAGGCCAAATGTCCCTGGTGCAGAATTCGCCCTGCTCTTATCATAACGGTGTACACAAAAGACTAAAGGTTATTCACAAACGCTATTAACTTAAAAGTGATCAGCATCTACATCAAAGTATCTTTAAACCAATGAGCCCCACACTACTTCTTGTAGCACTTGAGAGGGACTGGAGAGTGCCTTGAGTTATTAGGCAGTTATTGGATCGCCCATCAGTTTATGCCCAATGGATCAGGCAAGGCAGCATCGATCCCCCTCTTTCTGCCTCTGTATGGAAAGTGATAATATCCTGATAAGGGTACACAGCCCACCCTACAGCTGACAGGCATAGAGGCAGGGGTTGCCAATGCTGTGGTTGGACTCGCAGCTCCCATCAGCCCCAGCCAGCATGGCCAGTGGGTGGAGTTTATGGGAGATGGAGTCCAGCAACAGCTGGAGGGAACCACCTTGGATACCCTTGGTTTGGGGTGATGTAAGAAGCATCCTTCTTACCCCCAAATCTTGGTATTTCACCCCTGAGCCATGACTGATTGGGCAAAGGCAAAGTATTAACTAGCCTGCCCCCTAACTCCAAGGTAAACACCTTCCTCCTACCGTTCTGGGAGCTGACTGAGTAAATGATGTGTTTTTGTGAAAGCACATTGTGACTCCAAGGTGGAAAAACACCCTCTGCCCTGGTTTTCGAAAGTTTGGGAAGCTCAGGCCACTGAGCTTTATTTGACAGAGGATGGAAAAGACAAGGAAGAAAAGCGGTGTGCCATTCTCATACTGAGATGTCACATATTTCCTCTACTCTCTACATCTGATAGAGACTCTGTTGGAGGAAGGGAGGATACCGGGTGAGCTCAGGGATGAACCATTTGCTCTTAGCATCGAGAGCTGCTCATTGGAAATAGCTCATAAGCCACTGAGCTGTGGCTAATTTGCATATTTTAGTTGCATGCTATTAACACAACGTGCATGAGCATAGCAAATGTGAATCAACATTAGCTTGACACAGTGCGCTCCTTCTGCGATAACCTCATCCTGAAATTGCCATCCTCTGATGCAAAGAAACCTTGACTAAGCACTTGAAAAGCAGCAAAACTACGTCTTAGAAGCCATATCAGTTGTCAAATGTAATAAATGTGGTCTTCATTCTGACACACTTAGTTTTCACCCTTCTTTTGCTATCACATCTGTTAACATCTCTCCAATTGTGAGGGACAGAGACTCGCATGGTTTTAAAAAGAAGGATTGGGCCACACAAAACAGCTTTCCCTTTCCCTGGGATACCTGGAGACTAATGCTGACCCATCCATATGTTTTGCTTCATATATGGATAAGAGGATTGCAATCCTACACCAGCCTTCCCCAACCTGATTCTCCCTAGAAGTTGTTAGATTACAATTCCCATCCTAATGGATGTGGGGGTGATGGGTGTTGCGTTCGAAAACATCTGAAGGGCATCACACTGGAGAAGGCTGCCCTGTGCTCTCCTGTGTACAGCAAAGGACAGGTTCTCCCATGCTTTGTTCTGACCATTGCTTTCACTGTCTTTTCAGGAGTGGAATCTGGATTCTGCACCATCCCTCGTGTTCCTCGCTCAGAGAAGACCCAGGAAAGCTCCCACCGTGCCGAATCAGCGCTGAATCGCTCAGACTCCTTGCTGTCTTTTCGCCTCGACCTTGACCTTGGCCCCTCCCTGATGAGTGAACTCCTCCATGTCATCAGCTTCCCGGGAGATCACGGCCGCAGCAACACGGAAGAGGAGGAAAGAGGGGAGGGCAAAATTTCAGCCTGCACTGCCTCACCACTTTGCCCAGAGGACACCAGTGGGGAGGACTCATTGCCCTGGAGACCAGGGTCTCTTCATGCTAAAAGTGAAGAGAGCAAAACTGCATCCAGCTTTTGGGTTCGCTCTGAGGCCAGTTCACCACTGGTGCAATCCGTTTGTGCCAATGGGGATTTTCATTCCAGAGAGTCATCGCAGGAAGGGTCGCCCTGCTCTAGGGGAAAGCCCTCCGAGCTGGGAGCAGTGCCGAAAGAAACCCACTGGCAAGAGCACCAGAATGGCTGTGACATGGAAGCAAGAGAATTCAACCGGGCAGCCCAGGTTTTAGCTTCCTACCGCAGCCTGCAGCAGCGAGAAGAGCCAAGAAACCAAGCCTCGTGGGAAAGCCCAGAAGCCAACATGTGGCGACTGAAGGCTGAACAGCAGGAACGCAAGGCCAGATGGCACCACAGAGTAGAGGAGGAGGAAGACGAGGAGGAGGAGGAGGAGGAAGAAGAGTTCTACAGAGATGGAGCAAGCATTGCTAGGGAGAGGCACAGTGATTCCTTTGACTATGTTGATGAGGAGGACGATGAAGTTAAGGTTTGAACAACTGTAGATGCTCTCTTGTGACCTCCCATCACACTCCCAGGAGAGACCAGTGTTAAAGGGAACTATGCACCTTGCAGGCCGACTGGTGTGTGAACTCACAGGGTTAGCCTTCTTTGGAGATGTTCTAGATGGTGATAGGCCGGTGAAGGAGGGAGCTCCATTACCTGCTTTGCTCTCCTGCTCCTCCTTCTGGCTTTGGTGGTCTAAAGAAAGGGACAGAAGTAAAGCAGAACCATACAAAGGAGACGGCCAGCCTTTGTTGGCTCTTTCATTGAGGTCATGGCTCTGTGATGCAGCCAGCATTTACAGGTGTTAATGAGTTCACATTTCCCTTTAACCCCATTGGCTGACTGATTCTGTCACTGAAAATTGTGGCATGACCCCTCCATGGCCCGGTAAAAAGAATTTATCCTTAAGGAAAGAGGGGGGAAACCAAGGAGACCCTGTACACCACTGTCAAACAATTATAAGAAGGGAAGTTTTTTGAAAAAGGAGCAAACCTGAGGTCTAGGTGGAACAGGAAAAGCCACAAGATGCTAGGCTTCCTTCAGTCCCAATGCAACATTATTCACCTATCAGGAAATACTTATGTCTTCTGCTTGAGGTAAAGATCACAGTCACTAATCTTCCAGTCCGATATTCGAACATCAAACTATCCAAGATGTCCTCTCTCCTCTGCTTATAAGGAACACCAGACTTGGATTGGATTTGACCTCAAATTGGCTGTTTGGTGCTCCATCCATTTCTTCATTTACTGAAACCTGGATTGGACCTGGTCTGTTTATCCTTCCTTTTGCATTTTAGTGAGGAAATGTACATTTTGGTCTTCTTTGAGGTATCACTCTGAGCTCATTCCAGGGAAGCCTATCTATGAAGTTGTTATTCACCCTGCTTCCAGGGATTGCACAGGAATTGAGTTCAGGGTCCTCCATTTTGTGCAAGTGTAGTAATCCAATTCACAAAATGGGAGACAGAGGGAGACTTTCCACCCTGCTCCCTGGGTCTCCTAGAGCAGGAATAGGGCATGTAAGGCCCATAAGCCATACCTGTTGTTGTTTTTTAACTGTGTCCCCAGCACTCACAGCCTCACTGCCATTGTGGTAGCTCACCCACAGGCTGCTTGTTCTGGAAGAAAAGCACTTCTCAGGGTATAGCTGGGTGGAGCCCCTCAGTCTGCCTTAACATGCCTAACTTGTCCCACATGGGGAACATGTGGCGCTCCAGATGTTGGAACCAAATTCTCACCAGCCTTAGCCAACATGGCCAATGAGCAGGATGATGGGAGATGGAATCTAAAAACATCTGGTTTTCCCCATCCCTGTCCTCAAAGATGTGGCCTCAGGGGCTATTCAGACAAGCATAACGGCATTATCGAGTCCTCAAAGACTGTACCCCACTTCAAGTTTCACTAACAAAGTGGGGAGAAGTACATTTGAAATGTACCTCACGGGAAATATTCTTCCACAGCAACAATTTCCCACCCCAGAAAGAGTGAATATGGTCAAGCCTTCTCTTTGAGCTGGTAAATTACACATAGGGATGCTTTTGGCGGGCAAACACCTCATGTGAAACATGAGGTGGGTCACTCTGAATCCTCTCATGAGGCACATTTTGAAGAGGTCGTCACAAAAAAGGCTGGGGGTTGTTGTGATCTTCTCCTAGCATAGTAACAACATAAGAATCAGTCTCCTAAGTCCAACTCTCCCCTTGCCCCCCACTCTGCATATTTTAGGAGATACTCATACACAGCCTTTTCCCAGCCCTGTCTGCATTTTTCTGTGGTCAAATCACTCTGCTCTCAAGAAACTATTTAGATGATAAACAAAAGGGATGAGGCGGATGCCAAAGAGCAAACGCTTGGTATCCAGAGGACATACCAGCCATGAGGAAGAAGTCATTGTACAGCATCTGATATGGCTGCCAGTAAGAATCAGAATGCATCACACAACATGATTTCCCATAGAAATCATGTTTAGAAAGACCCAAGAAGATGCATTTTTGTTCCTCTCCCTCCCTGACCCTGTTACTGCAAAAAGATTCCATAAAGTTTGTTCTCTTGGTGTCTAGCTCGGTTGACTCAAGCAAACACCAGTCCAGAGTAGGGTCTCACTGCCCTTCTACCCAGTGTTTGGGAGGGACAGATAAAGCAAAGGAGTCTTTTCTTTCCCATAACATATACACCCTTCAGGAAGTCTTTTCTCCACAATTCTGTCCAGCAAGGTCCAGTATTGTATACTGTTTGTATACAGCTAGTTCTGTCTAAGAGCGTTAATGATTAGAGCACACAGTTTCTCCAAGGGCTTGGGGAACCCGTGTCTGTCCTTTCCTCTCCTTCCTGGTGTCTCTGCTCAGCAAGGGGTGTTGGATCACAGCGCTCCACGTGTCCTCTGGTTTAGATGCCTCTTGGCATTGCAGCTTCTCTGGAATGAGCCCGTTTTCCCCGACACACACACAGAGAGGTTTTTGTGCCAAGGCAGAGATTTCTGGGGGATGAGGTCACACAACTTGTCCCTCACAGCACTCTGATTGTTCGACGAGCTGGCAGTGGCTGGAGGAAGCCCATTCCTGCAAAAACTGCCAACGAGATCTATGTGGCAGGAGCAGGGAGAGGAAAGCAGGAAGTAACAGCAGGAATATAATAGACAAGCACTGTGGAGGAAGGCTTCGCCAACGGCTGTTCCTCACTCCCGTGGGTTTTGACTTGCTGACCTCAACCCACTGGCGGCCTGAGGAACTTGAAGAGTTGCAGTTGCAGTTATACGTAAATGGCATTTGTGGGGAGATTCAATACTCGGCTCACACTGGGATTCCAGGGCTGGTCATCCTGGTGGTTACTGCTGGGTTGTAGGAAGCACTGGGTTAAATCTAACAGCCAGACTAGATGTACCTTTGCATTTAACATGCACTTTTTAAAAAAGGAAGCTGCCTTATACTGTCAGATAATTGGCCCACCAATCTCAGTATTATCTCCACTGATGGGTAGTGGCTCTCCAGAGTTTCATTTGGTGTTTCTCGGCACTTCCTGGGAATGCCAGGGCTTGAACCTAGAACCCCTGCATATGAATTTTCACACTGAGCTACAGCCCTTGTAGTCAAAGGAAGGTTTGCTCCCAAGGCAAACAGCAGTTTCAAAGGATTTTTTTGTCAGGACAACAGCAAGGAAAGAAAGAGCTACTCTCCTCTACTCTGCCTGCTGTTGTCCCAGTATAGTGGTACCTTGCAAGACGAATGCCTCGCAAGACGAAAGAGTTTTTTGTTTTTTGAGTTGCTTCGCAAGATGAATTTCCCTATGGCTTGCTTCGCAAGACGAAAACGTCTTGCGCCTTTTTCTTAAAACCGTCAATGCATTCCTATGGGAAACCGTCAATGCATTTCCTATGGGAAACCATGCTTCGCAAGACGAAAAATTCACAAGACAAAAAAACTCGCAGAACGAATTAATTTTGCCTTGCGAGGCACCACTGTAGTTATCAGACACACACCACAGCTGCTAATTGCATTCTCTCTCTCTCTCTCTACATATATATATATATAAAACAATGAGCATGTTAAATGCAACGGCACATTTAAGAACATGACTGGTTTAGGCCTAAAGAAGGGATCACCAACTCCCCCCCCCCCCAGCCTGTGGGCAAACCAGAGAAAAGTGTTGCTGCAAGGCACCATGCTCGCACCAAAACCAAGCACACATAAATACATGGCAACTACACACACATGCAAACTCCCCCCTCTGCCAGCAATTAGACTTGGGGGGGGGGGTGTTGCTTCCTTTTGCAACCCCAGTGGATGTAATCTTACTGGAGAGTGAGGATGGGGAGGCAAGAGTTAACCTTCCCTCCCCAAGCTCCAATAATCAGGATGATCGCTTTCCCACCACAACGATTAGGCAACTGTATTATTAATTAAATGTTTATACCTCCCTTCATCAGCACACCACAGGGCGGTTTACAACATAAAAACCCATAATATAATAGCAAAAGGGGGGAAATATGAATCTTCGAAGCCTAATTGTGGTACAGCTGTGTTTGTAGCCTTTTGGTGGTGGTGGTGATGTCACAAACCACCACAATTAGCCTTGGGGAAAAGCATTTCCATTGGCTTAATTTCAGCAGGCAGGGAAACAGAACCTTGTGGGTGTCAGTGAATGTGTCGGTGGGTGGGTGTGGGTCCATGGGTGTCATGTTGGCAACCCATGCCCCAAGGGATTGACGGTGTGTGAAAAGCCAGTCATCCATTGGAGCTTCCATAGCTTCCTGGCCATTTTCCTATATGTTATAGAGAAGCAGAGAGGAGACCTTGTGTTGCTTGCTCTTGACAAACATCTCTCCAAGATCTTTCTGGTTTATCTGATAAGCTTCAAACCAAAGATTCCCCCCTTCTATGTATTCCTTGCACTTATTACTGTTCTCAATATTACAATTTTTATACACATATATTATATACTGACTGGTGATGTGGTAGTCTTTTTTCCCCCCTTGAGAGTGGGACAACTTTAGGGATCTAGAATAAGGGTCCTTGGTTGCAAGACCCACCCATGCACCCTACACGAACATATCACACCCATTCAGAGTTCCTCCTGCAGTTTCCTAACAACTGAAGTCTCCTTCCTTAGGCTATTAAAATGGTGATGAGACTGGGGGTGAATGAGTGACTAATCATTTTACCAGACTCCTAGGAAGAGTCTGATTGGACAGCGTTCTTTGGTTGTGAGTCTACATGATGCATCAGAGGTTAGTTGCCCAAATACTCAGAACCACAGAAGAAGCATTCTTCTTTCTTGCAGCAACACAGGCCCCAGAATTCTCAACTTCTTTTTGCCTTATAGCCAACCTAGTTCACAAATGTTAGCAGCCCCCTTGAAAAGCATCTTTCGCAGGCCTCAGCCTTTGTGTTTGTTACCCTGACTTCCTGAATCCGTGAGTTTAAAAGGGAGGAGATGCATTTAAAAAGATTCACAAACACAGATAATTCACAATCCCATTTCAGGCCCACCACCAGCTTGGCCCAATATGTGTATTTGTAGAACAGTTCAACGGTATGTATTCAGTGCTGATTTTTTAAAACATATTATTTGGGGGGGGGGGGGAGAATTAAGTTTGCAGTCCTCAGAGGAACAAGTATTATGTGGGCTGGTAATGTGCAAAGATTCGCTTCTAGATGCAGAAGGCCAAACTGAAATGAATTGATGTGAAAGTGCGAGACACACTTGAGTGCCTGCAATGCTCCAGGTCACAGCAATTTCTGGGCTTCATCAGATGTTTGCTAGATGCTGCCTGTGGCAGATGATTGCATGAAGGACACAACCTGTCAAGGGTTTTCATTCTGTAGCAATTCCACTCCCCCTCTCCCAGCTTGAGGAAGATAAGATATGGCAAGGCCTAGTTAATGGCTAACCTGGCTGGAATTTCCCTAGAGATAAAAGAGAAGCAAAGATAATATAAAAGGAGGACTCTCTCCCATGATGTGATTCAAAGCACAACACCTGGGTGCCTCTTTCCCCAAACTGAAGGTGTCTGGTACCAAGATGAAGCTGTTTCTGCATCAAACCACTAAGTTTAGGCCATGGGTAGATAAACTAAGGCCTGGGGACCGGATCTGGCCCAATCACCTTCTAAATCCAGCCCACGGATGGTCCGGAAATCAGCATGTTTTTACATGAGTAGAATGTGTCCTTTTATTTAAAATGCATCTCTGGGTTATTTGTGGGGCATAGGAATTCGTTCATTTTTTAAAAAATTCAAAATATAGACTGGCCCCCCCATAAGGTCTGAGGGATGGTGGACTGGCCCCCTGCTGGAAAACTTTGCTGACCCCAGGCTGACTGGTAGAGAAAGGCCATAGAGCTGAAGCTTGCAGGACAAGCTACACTTTTGAAATTCCCACTTCTACACAGCTATTAAAACCTGTCCTGTTTTTCACCTGACCATACTAGTCTGAACTGGTACTGTCCGTTCTTACCACTTCATCCTGACTGATGCAGATGTTAGACCTGCACACAGTTATTTCTGTTGCTAGGTTTTAAACAGAAGAGCTAAGGCAGCGGGAACCATGGAATGGTTGGATTTGCTGCTTGGCACCAGTTGAAGGGTACCAGTACCATGCTGTTCTGTGCCATAGGCAAGGCTAACTACTTCCATCAGCCCCCATCCCATCAAAACTGCCACATTTATTTTAAATTTCAAGAATAAAAAATACAGCAGTCTTTGATTATCTTTCTCAAATGCAAAAGAAAATGTTTTAACAGGCAAATCATTATGAATGATTTTGTGACCTGTGAGTTCACAACATTTAAGTCTCTTAAAAGTTTCAGTTTCAGGCACATCGAAACCTCCCTTTGAGTGCCTTCTCCTTTGCAGATTTTGTCACCAATGCCGTCAGGTCAAGTGCTATTGCTTGGGCATATTCAGTTAATATAGTTGCTAAGCCAAGTAGCCTCTTTTGCAATATTGTTGAGTTATGTAACTTTTTAATAAGCTTGGGCTTTAAGAAACTGTTCACTACTTGCCACTGACACTGGAAGTATAAGCAGGATCCTTAAAGCAACAGAAACATTGGGCACATTATACAGGTGTTTTTGTTGTAGTATGAAGAGAAGTACTCATTGTGGCCACATGGACTGTGGAAATCTTCGAGTTGTAGATAGAAGTTCACAGCACAGACCTTCCACATCAATATCATTGTTTCCATTGTGCATCAGTAATTTTTCCAAATTCTTGCAGACCTTAAGTACCGTATTTTTCGCTCTATAAGACGCACCAGACCACAAGACGCACCTAGTTTTTGGAGGAGGAAAACAATAAAAAAAAAATATTCTGAATCTCAGAAGCCAGAACAGCAAGAGGGACTGCTGCACAGTGAAAGCAGCAATCCCTCTTGCTGTTCTGGCTTCTGGGATAGCTGCGCAGCCTGCATTCGCTCCATAAGACGCACACACATTTCCCCTTACTTTTTAGGAGGGAAAAAGTGAGTCTTATAGAGCAAAAAATACAGTACATTTTCAATAGATTTTTTTGTTGATACTTTATATAACATATACGAAACCAAATAGGGAATAACATTGGACTCTCTCGGCAACAGATTGTTATGGCCATGTCTAAGACAGTATAGCAGAAACCTACTTTGAATTTCTGTTTTGGATCTTGTGGTGCATCTTCTTAGGCCTCACCCTCAAACTTCCATTTCTTTCTCCTTTTTCTAACTTGTTCTGTCTCAAAGTTTGGTAGTATTTTTAGCTCCTTTGCAATCTCAGTAGCATCTCTCAAAACGTAGCAGGTTCACTATAATTCAAGTCAGGCACAATACCATCTTCTTATGCAGACTTCGCAGCACTCTCACTTTTCTTGACATCCTCTTTTCCCTCTGAGTGTTTTCTATAAATATCTCCCATTTGTGAAACTTCTGCCTTAGAGTTTATATCACTTGCAATAGGAGCACCATATCCAGCTCCCTCAGTGCTTGTTTTAACAAGGGTATCGTCATACTCTTGTTCTTCAATTGATTTCTGTGCACAAAGCTATTTCAGGAAGAACCCTCTCGCTTAGATTCCTCCTTAGCTTTTTCTCCCTCTCGTTTGCAGTACTGAGCTCCAGATGGTGGATTGTTTTTCCCCAGCCATAGCTCACTAGAAAAAGGAACACATTTCCTTACCTTTTCTTTCTACACATAGGTAAAGCTAAAAGGTAAAGGTACCCCTGCCCGTACGGGCCAGTCTTGACAGACTCTAGGGTTGTGCGCCCATCTCACTTAAGAGGCCGGGGGCCAGCGCTGTCTGGAGACACTTCCGGGTCACGTGGCCAGCGTGACAAAGCCGCATCTGGCGAGCCAGCGCAGCACACGGAAACGCCGTTTACCTTCCTGCCAGTAAGCGGTCCCTATTTATCTACTTGCACCTGGAGGTGCTTTCAAACCGTTAGGTTGGCAGGCGCTGGGACCGAGCAACGGGAGCGCACCCCGCCGCGGGGATGCGAACCGCCGACCTTTCGATCGGCAAGCCCTAGGCACTGAGGCTTTTACCCACAGCGCCACCTGCGTCCCCACATAGTTTCTACACATAGTTTTTATTAAATCTTTCTAACGTTTTCAAACTACATTGTTTCGTAAGTTGTGTTCCCACCTTCACCCCTGCAGTGTTTTTACTGAAACCTCCACAGTGTTTTTGCTCAAAGCTGCAAAAGAAAGGGAAAGTGGTCAGTAGTTGTTTTATCTTTTTAACCTCTCTCTTATCACATAAGCACAATGTTTGATAAAAGAGAGCAGCAAGGCAGATTATGACTGCAATAATAATAATAATAATAATAATAATAATAATAATTTATTTATACCCCCCACAGTGTGATAGATATATCCATTTGCCTCTTGTTTTAGGCTTCCCTTGTCCCAGTGGGTCTCCCATGTTAAACAAACACACAGGAAAGTAGATATGAGAAGGAATAAAATAAGACAAACTGAAGAGGACATTCCCAGGGCAACTTACTTTGTTTATTGATTTATTATTACAATTATACCCCACGTTTCCTTCAAGGAGTTCATGGTATATGCAGTTCTACCCTTTCCCTGTTTTATTCTCACAACAACCCTGTGAGGTAGGTCATCTGAGGGAGCGTAGCTGATCCAAGGTCACCCACTGAGCTTCAGGACTGAGCAGGTTTTTAAACTTTGCTTTGTTCCAGTCAACGCACCAGAAAGATCAATGGCAAAAGGGGAGCCGATAACTTCAGCTGAGTGTAGCTTGTGTCACAAAAAGACACCCTATTTCTGCATCGAGGCAATCCTAATTCTGTGCCATGAAAACCTGCTCGCTGCATCAGTCCCACCCTGACCTCTTGAGATGTCATCCTATATTTTTCACTCATTCCAATATTTCTTTATGGCCTTAAGGAATTTTTAAAATTTGCTTGTTAAACTGTGCTTGGTACCATATCCCACCCTTGTGATCAGCTTCCACAGAATACACAACGTCTGAAAGAAACCCTATTCAAAACTTTTGCAAAAAAAGAAAAGGTCATGAATTCTTACACTGATCCCCAGGCCAAAGCAAGGAGGCACATTGGACTGGGCTCAATTTATGCCTTCTCGACATTCAATATATATACCAGATCTGGATTTATATCACAGGGTGTTAGAAAGAAGCTTGGACCCTGACTACAAATTGTAATAATATAACATTAATAAAATTGTTTCTATTTTATTTTTTTTAATGAGCTTGGGCTTGTTCGTTTATCTTTAAGTAGATCATCTCACACTTTGGATACCCAAGTGTGAAGTCATACGATTGACTGAATCAGAATTCGGGAACCGGTGCAATTTTTCTTATTTATTTTTGTAACAGACAGAGGAAGGAGGTTTGGAACAATTAACTTTGCAGAGGAAGATAGGTTGTTGTGATGAATGACAGAGGAACAGGAAAGGAACGAGACCAGCGATGAGTAAAGTGCCAACACTCTTTGCCTGCCGGAATCCTCCTCATTTCTAAGCATTTACCCTCCAGATACACATACTCGGCTTCTTTACTGTAAGAGAATTAGAAACTTGATTTAAAATACTAAAAATAAATAAATAAACCTCATTCATGAGCTACATTTAATGCTTCATGTTTCCATACATCCATGCATGAGCATAGCCAAGGAGGGGAGCAGAGAGGGGCATCTGCACCCCACCTAAATCAATAAAAATACATAGCAAACTGAGCTTCTGTCCCCCGCCCCAACAAAAATCCTGGCTACGCCCATGCAGCCATGTATTCTTTTGACAATAATTCATTTTGGTACAGTTGCTTTCTCTGTGGATCTTCTCAGTAGGTACCCACATAAATATATGGTAGGTTTGATGATGATGATGATGATGATGATGATGATGCACCCCCTCAGCTCAGTGTCCTATGCTGGAAAACCGCCCACCCCACCCTAAATCTGGTGCTACCTTAATCCTATGCAGCAGAGTTGCAGAGGTTGTCTGTAACTAGATCCCGCTGAAAGCAGTAGACATTGCAACCATTTATTTATTGCATTTTTAGCCCACCCTCCACCCCAAGCAGCTCAGGTGAACATACTCCTTCCCACCCCTGTTTTATTGCCGCAACAGCATCACTGCGAGGCAGATTAAGCTGTGTGGTCGTGACTGACCCAAGGTCATGCTGTTAGGGAGAGGAACAAGTTGTACGATTCAGGTACACTCTTTTTGCATAACAAGTAAAGAGAAGACGGGATGCTATTTATTTATTTTTTCTTTATTAAAGATGCTAGTCTGGAATTAGATTAGAGTGGGAGGAAAACTAATAGGAGCAAGAGAAGAGAGAGTTTCATGGTGAAAAAAAGATCCAGAGGAAAGAGGGTGCATGTTCTAAGTAAAAGAAATGTGGGTTTGACTAGGAGAGGAAAAAAATGATAAAAGGTTGGGGGTTAGTGAAGAGAGCAGAGAGGCATCTCAGCAGGTTGGGGAAAATCAGATATGCAGCAGCAGCAGCAGCATTCTGAACAGAAATCAAGAGGCGAGTGAAAGACTATTCAGAGCAGTTTTTAGTCAGAGAAAGACAAAATTCAGGCTGAAATGGTTGGCCTGCTTTTGCTTTCAGCAGATTAGAAGAAACCAGAAGAAGCAGAAAGCTATTCAGAGGCAACCTTGCCGACAGTGAAATTAAATTGAAACACTTGGATTTAAGCCTTAAAATTAAATGCTACGGCAATGAGGCCAAATCTGCTGTAAAAGTGCAGATCCTTTGGTTTTACTGGGTTGCATTTCAGACTGGGCTGCCTTGAAAGAAGGACTATAAGCAGAAAGAAGAAGACAGGAAAGGAATGGGATTGTAAAGATCCCATTTGCTAGATAAGGAGAAAGCAATTATTATAGACGCCGTCAACCATCCTGAAACAAACCCTGGCTAAGGAGTGCTTGCTTACCTGTATTTTAATTACCTGCTTCTCACACACAAAAAACCAACCCAATAATTTTATTGGTTTATTTATTTGGCTCTTACATATTAGCAGTTTTTCCACCAACAGAAATCACTGCTGAAAAAAATAAACTTTGATTTTGAGAATGACTTAAAGCACACCCGAAGCACATTTCCCCACTCAAAGAATTTTGGGCACCATAGTTTACTCCTCACAATTCCTGGCAACCTTTAAACTACATTGCCCAGAATTCTTTGAGGGAGGGGAATGTGCTCTGAATGTGCTTTAAAAGCACAAGTGTATGCAACTTACTTTGCACATAACAGAGCCTCCATTGAATGTTTGCTTCCTCCTCCCATGTTCCATCTTGAGATACACACAGAATGGCATCACCACTGGCCAAGCTATCTTATCCCCAAGGGTCTAGCACTGTCAAAAATTCAGTCAATTAAACTGCACATGTAAACCCTCTAGAAAGCAAAATGAGATTATTATTTTTAACCAAAAAAAGTTAAACATTAGCTATTTATTGAGCATTTGTTTGCAGTGAAGTGGCATCAAGCATTACTGCGCACTTTCCTGTGCATTTCCTATCGGTTTCCTTAATGAAAAAAGTCCATTGGGGGAGGAAGGGACTTTGTTGCACAAGAATTCCAAATCATCTTCAATTGCGCCATCTAAATTTGCTGGTACAGTCAAACCTCAGCTTCCGAAATGTTCGACGACCGAGGCGCGACTTCCGATTGGTTGCAAGAGCTTCCTGCACTCAAGCAGAAGCTACAGCGGATGTTCGGCTTCTGAAAAACATTTTAAAAACTGGAGCATTTACTTCTGGGTTTTCGGCATTCGCAGTGGCGTAGCGTGGGGGGTGCAGGGGGGCCGGCCGCACCGGGCGCAACATCGGGGGGGGGCTCGCACTCGCAGCTCTCTGCCCCTACCTGGCTCACTCACTCTCTCTCACTGCAGTGCTGGCTGTGCGAATCCGATCCGAGCCACCGGGTCGCCGCCCACTGTGGAGGGGAGAGTGCCAGGCGTGCGGTGCGGTGCAGAGAGAGAGCGAGGGACTATCTGGGGGAGGGACAGTGCAGCGGGGGAGGGGCGCAAATTACTTGCCTTGCCCCGGGTTAGGGGGCGCAAATTACTTGCCTTGCCCCGGGTGCTGACAACCCACGCTACGCCACTGGGCATTCGGGAGCCGAATTTTTTGAAAATGGAGCCGTTTGGGAGCCAAGGTTTGACTGTATGTCATTGAATCCCACCAGCAAAACTGTGACAGTCTGGAAGTGCCCTTAATGTATGAGGCACAAGACAGCCTTAAAAGGGTATTGAAAGATTGTGGGACAGTGGCATGTATATGGATGGATGTCCTCTGTGGGCCTTCACTTCACGATCTAAATACTATGTGCATCGGCCCCAAGTGAAAAGGCTAAATATGAATACAATTATAGAGCAGCACATGGGACAACACTGGGTACAAACTTTCCTCAATATATAGGCCAGGTCTCCCAAGTTCCTTAATGCTCTTGTTTAAAGAGTTAGTTCAGATGTGCAAGACGCAGGAAAGTTTTTGCTTATGGTGTGCTACACAGAGGGAAAGTAATGTTTAAATGTGTGTGCCAAGCCACAAACTCCTAGAAATAAATGAATGGTAATCATAGGATGTTTTGCAAAGAATATCCATATATAGAACAGTATTTCTAGCTCCCGTAGGGCAATTAGTGGCACGCGGAGCATCCTGGAAAGAAATAATAGGAAGGGACCGTACGAAGGGTGAAAACAAATGTAGTATTTTAAGTGTGCCAAAGCTGAGTTGAAACTCTGTAATTGCTCTGAAAATGCACATATATTTTGGTGTCCAGAACCAGCCACCCTAAAAAAAGGTCAACAACTTTGGGGTTCTCCCCCCAAAATAGGGTTGACAACTATGGGCAACTGGGAGGGGCGCCAGGCGGATCTTTGCACCCCAGTGCCACATATGCTTAAGACAGCCCTGTGAGCTGATGTGCCTTTTTGCAAAATCTGCTGATTTGATCCCAGCTGTGCAGCCTCTTTCTTGGATAATGTAGGAGGGAACTGTAGTTTGGTTATGCAGATTTCGTCCTTGTTTGGTGAAACGGCAGGCAACTTAAATTCAGGTGAAATAACATGGGGGAAAACTGAAAAGCTGCGCCACTAAAGAGATGGCAGATAAATACCCACATCTGATAACTGACTGAGAGAACATCAGGCTAAGCAGAAATTCTGCTATTTTAATCACGTGCCCCCAAAACTCCGTGGGTAACTTGTCAAATGAGAGCACAGAAATGTTTCCGGCTAGAAAAGAATACATTTAGAAAAGCTGCAAGAGTTTGCCTGGTGAGAAGCGGCAGGGGTACAGAGGGAGGAGAGAGAGGAAATAGGATTGTTTCCTAGTCATCATATCTCCAACTTCAAGGTCCGGCTCTTGTGAGGCTCTGCGTGAGGGTCCCTGGAAAGCACAACTTCAATGGGAGTCTGCAGCACTCAGCACCTCGCGAGATCAGAGGCTTAAAATAATCGCTGCATCTGCAGGATGAAACGTCAAGCCGAAAACCATATGTTGCTATGAAATTAAATGGAACACGTTCTCTTTGATTGTCTTTGAAATTAAATGGCAAGAGTCGGGGTTGGATGGTAAGAGAGTGAAATGAAAAAGCTGCTGAAGGGGGCGGGAGGAAGGGGGGGGAGCGCCACACAAAAAGGGAAAAATTGACATTCCCAAAGGAATGACTTGCTGCAGGGAAACAGGCTTCTGAAAAAGGAGACTTCATACGGCAGAAGAAGGAGCTAAGAACAGCCTGGGAGAACAGAAGGAAATCTGCCCGGGGAGAAACACTAAAAATAAAACAAACGGATGGACTCTGGCAGCAGCACACAGGGGAGAGAACGGAATCTAGGCTACGCAAGGGGTGTGGGAGAGCTAAAAGCAGAAGAGAAGCGCACAGAGTTTCGGATGGGGCAGCTGCATATTCTGAATCGACAACAAAAAAGGACTCCCATCTGTTTTACTTAAATTCCTCTATCAGAATAAATTACACACATTATGGGTATTTTAGGGATTAGTTCTCAGGCAATAAACACAGCTCCAGAAGTGAAACAACTTATTTCCCACCCACCCAAGGCCTTCACAGGTTGAAAGTCCAAATTCTCCCTCCTTCTCCCCTTGCTAGAAACAAGCACAGTGTGCAGGATATGAACATATGGAGCTGACTTATACAGATTGTTCACCCATAAAGTTTAGAACCGCTTCAGCTTTTTTTTCTTTATTATTTTAAAATTTATATGCCGCTTGATTGTAAGGAAACTTAGTGCAGTGGAGGAGTTATTTCAAAAATAGATGGAGCCATTGCGGACCTGATTTCTCAATACAGTGGTACCTCGGGTTACATACACTTCAGGTTACATACGCTTCAGGTTACAGACTCTGCTAACCCAGAAATAGTACCTCGGGTTAAGAACTTTGCTTCAGGATGAAAACAGAAATCGTGCTCCAGCAGTGTGGCGGCATCAAGAGGCCCCATTAGCTAAAGTGGTGCTTCAGGTTAAAAACAGTTTCAGGTTAAGAACGGACCTCTGGAACGAATTAAGTACTTAACCCGAGGTACCACTGTAATAAGTTCTGCATCTGTTGGTTGCTGCCCATCCAGTGATCTCTCAGGGGTTCCTCAGCTGATTCTTCCCACTGTTCTTCTGCATCCATGACAGCTCTCTACTGTTCATCACCAGAACATTACAATATGTCCTTTGGACTGGTTCCATGGCAAAGGCATGGGTAAAGCCCCAATCCCTCCATGTCAGGGTTGCACCTACTATTTACTTATTTTTAAAAAGCAGCTACTCGGGGTCTAAAGATGAGGATAGCATAACATAGTATTTGATCTTATGTTCACACCTGAAAAAGAAAATGGGTGGGGGGATACTGTCATGCAGAGAAAAGCAAGAGCACATGCAAAATTTCTGCAATTCCAGATGTGGTTATAAATGAATAAATAAATAAGGTGGGGAAAAACCTGAGACCATGGCCAGGGATAACCCATTTGCCCCAGAGTCATCCCAAATAGGTGTGGCCAGCAGTAGTGATCTACTCTTCTTAACACCCCATGTCTTTGAACCAATACCCAAATGGGAGCGAGCTCATCTGCAACCAACTTGGGATGCGAAGGGAACGTTTTGCTCAGTGCCAGGGCATTCCCCATGCTGTAAGGCAGTGAAAGTTACTATAAATCAGGCAAGGCATGTTTTTATCACACTCAAAGCAGTGCAAAAATGTGCCATTACATGACAAAGAACGCACAATCTCATCCAGCTTGGAGATCTGAAAAACGCCACTGGGAAACTAGCAAAAGATAAGTTCTCTCTTTAAAAATATATATAAATATGGCTTTATCTCCTGCACTGCCAACATGAGACATGCACAGGGATTAAAGGCACTACTGTTGGGCACAGTCAGTGACGGATCTTTTTCTGCTCCAGTCTATGCACACAGACAGCACTTGGTTGTGATACCAGCCGTTATAGTGGAGATAGGGGGCAGGGTCCCCTAGCAGGTCTCCAAAAGGCATAGGATTATGAGTGGGATTGCAGCTTGGAGCCAGGAAACTCTTGGGCCCTGCTTGCCTCACCTAGCAGCTGCAGCTTCGGGAAACTTCCCTCCCAGCTTCTGCGGACTTGCTGCCTGTGCCAAGTACCGAAAGAGAGAGACTTAATCACTGTCATTCATGCCTTGGTGGCTTCCAGATTAGACTATTGTAACACGCTCTCCGTGGGGCTGCCTTTAATGACTGTCCAGAAACTTCAATTAGTACAAAAATGCTGCTGCCTGGCACAAGTCAGTGGGAATATATTACACTAATCTTATGGCAAGTTCATTGGCTGCTAGTAGGTTTCCAGACGCAATTCAAGTCCCTGGGCAGTCTGGGTCTGGAGTTTCTCATGGTGCATTTTCTCCCACATACCCACCCCACTCCAATGATTTGAGATCTGGGACCCTGTACCAGTTTTGGGGATGCAAGATTAACACCCACTAGGGATCAAATTACCCATTGCCGTTGCGGAGGGGTGGAATAGGGAGCAGAAGAGCCAATAGCTATGCTTCTCCAGCAGCATATGGGAGCTGTGGGGTGCATGCAGCAGTTCTCAACCTGTGGGTCCCCAGATGTTGTTGGACTACAACTCCCATCATCCCTGAGCTCTGGCCTTGCTAGCTAGGGGTGATGGGAGTTGTAGTTCAACAACATCTGGGGACCCACAGGTTGAGAAAGGCTGGACTAGGGGGAAAGAGCTAAGCTCACCCAGTCTTATTGTTATTTTTTTTATTTAAAAAAAAAAAGCCACAGGAAAGAGACCAAACCAAGAGATGCACTAAATGCAGTCACACTTTTAATACATCGTAGGCATAGTCAAACTCAGCCCTCCAGATGTTTTGGGACTACAACTCCCATCATCTCTGACCACTGGTCCTGTTAGCTAGGGATGATGGGAGTTGTTGTCCCAAAACATCTGGAGGGCAGAGTTTGCCTATGCCTGATGTATAGTTTCTCCCTAGGAACAGGGCCTTTTCAGCTGTTGCCCCCATACTGTGGAATGCTCTCCTCCAGGAATGCAGACCCTCCAAGTATCCTTATTTTCCAGGGTCATCTCTGATTTAGGGAAGCTGTCCCAGTTTCTGATTTGATCCCAGAATGTCCCGCTTTTCCTTAGGATGTCCCTATTTTCACTGGAGAAATGTTGGAGGGTATGGGAATGTCTTACTTTACAATCCTCTTTTTTTAAGGAGTCCTGTTTGAAGGGCTGGTTGCCCAGTCCGTCTGGTTAAAAATATATAGAACCATAAGAAGGGAGGACATGGGCCTTGAAATTGTCCATCAACACAGCTACAGAGACTTGTGTTGCCAACAGGCAACAGGCAAGACCTGCTCACAGTCTTCCCCACTATCTTGAGATATATATTGTGCTTCTAGTTAAACTTCAGCAATTATTTATTCATTTTCATCTATGCCTATAAATTTGCACCTGTAAATTCTAGGCACTTCCCCATCTGCGTTTGGGGTCAGGGTTTTCCTCCTTTCCTCCTGCGTAAGTGGCTCCCCTGCATCAAAAGCTTATTTGGCTCTTCCATTTGCCTCTTTTCAGAGACAGTTAAAAAGCTTTTCCCGTTCCGCTTGAAACAGAAGGCCTGTTTACAAAGAGGTATTGAAAACGGATATTGCTGCTGATAGCCAAATAGCTTTTGATTACTTTGGCTTTTTGTTTCTAATGGATTGCACTTTGTTTTTTAAGGTTAGGAACAGCTTTGCAAATTAGGTAATTGAAAAGCAGTATATAAATACGTGAATCCATCAAATCAATACAGGAGCACTGCCTGCGTTGGCAGAGAAATATAGCTCTTTAAAGGAGCTGCCTGCTTAGCTCTGTTAAATTCAAATGCTGCTCCACTCCACCGGGCAGAATCTGACTCTCCCTTTTCATTTTTGGCTCAAAGATACAGGAACTCTCTTCCTTTTGTAGTTGGTAAGGAGGGAAAAACACCACCCCAGCCTGGAGATTATTAAAAGCTTAAAGGGAAAAGGAGGAGGGAAAAATCTTCAGCCTACTCCTCCAGAGCACCTTCTTCATTCTGATGTCTGGCCTTTCTAATTTCACAAGCACTGCCTGTTACTGGAGTCCAGCTTTCTGCAAGAACCTCTAATCAACCCTATTCTTAGTTGGACAGAGCCTTCGTTGAAGTGGGAAGGGGAAGACTACACTTGCAGAAGATTCTTCAAAGGCAGCATGTGGAGCAGTGCAGGTGCATGGCTCAGAAGGGGAGTGAGAAATACGGATCAGTTTCAAGGGACCAGAGAGAGTCGGTTCTTCTACTGGGCCTTATAGACCTTCAGAAGTGATGAAAAGTTCCCCCATTCATTCATACGGGGCTCAGACTGTTAAGTTGTGGGTGAACATATCAGACGACACAGCGATTCTTCTGACAGCTCTTGTTTATTCACAGGCCAGAATAGAACTGAACTGAAGGGTTCAGCCAACCTGCTTATATAGAGCTCAACTACATCGCAACAGTAACAACTTTCTGTAACTATCCAATCACTGAATGTCACTTTCAATTCCTTATTTGCATATGTGGACCTGAGTGAAAACTATCTACAGTATCCCCCTGCTGGCCCAGGGTGAGAACTTCAGTACATAACACAGACCAACTTGGATGTGGCATTGTGTGCTTTTTAAATGCATGCATGGGGGACCCTGACCAACGCTCGGTCTGCAGTAGTTGGTGAAGGAGAGTTTAGTCCTTCCCATCACCACCATCCTTGATCCCAAGGAAAATTCCCTCTCAAAAGCTACTTGCACCAGGAGGGAAGCCTGTTTCCTCCAGATCCAAACAGCAGCTTCAGATGGTATTATATTGTGTGTGTGATGATAAACCCTCTTGGAGGGTAAAGAATTCAGCGGCCACCAGACATGACGGTGATGCTCTGCATCTAGTGTCAATCTGATCACAGGCCTAACTGCTGGGATAGCTCAGTCAGTAGAGCATGAGACTCTTAATCTCTGGGTTGGGGGTTCGAGCCCCACAATGGGCAAGAGATTCCTGCATTGCAGGGGGTTGAACAAGATGGCCCTTGCAGTCCCTTCCAACTCCAAGAGGGAGGGAAGAGAAAGGATGCGTTGGAAGATAGAAGCATGGGCAGGGAGGATGTCATCCAGAAGGGAGCTGTTTGGCCCTACTTCAAGGGGAGGCAGAAAAGGCGACTCAGCCAAAATCCCAGGTACCTTCTACTGCAGACAGCTAACACAGGGAAATTAGCAGAGAGAACAAAAGCACTGCGGTAGATCAGTTGCTGCTGCCCTACAGCATAATGCAGAGAAGGGAGGAAACCAGGGGGTGGGGGGAGAGAGAGAAAAAAAACACTCTCCTCCTGGTGTATGGAAATCTCAGGCAAGGGGGCGGGCAGGGAACAAAAGAGACTCAAGAGCATGGAAGCCAGCATTACTGAATGAACTGTGCAGAAGCTGGGTTTAGATCATCAGGCTCAGGGGAAGATGACAACACACACCCAAGTTCCACATGCCCAAAGCATAGCACCTGATGCAAACATCTAAAATGCAACGTTTTTCGCTGCTGCTTATTCATGTCGACTGCAACTCAGTGAACCCATAAAACATTATAGCGCCGAGGGACAGAGCTAACTGAGCATAGGGAATCATGATGATATTACCAGATAGTTTGATTGCACCCAAAACCTTCAGATGGACCAACTTCAGCCAAGTATGAATGCGTTAGGACTACACAGCTATGTGGGTCACATTCAGGCAGGGGGAAAGGGCAAGTTAAACCTGAGTTCCGCACCCAGGAAGGTTACTTATTTGTGAATTGCTGCGAGGCTTTATGCAAACATGAAAATCCTGAGGATTTCAACCACAACTAAGCTACTTTGATCTCAGGTTCATCTGCTTGCAATGTCATTTAAACATAACCTGTGGCTCCTCTTTCGACTTTACCAATGAATTACCTCGAGACGTTGCTTTGAAGTGGACTTCTAAGCAATCACAAGGTCTAAGCAAACTTCGGTGCTGCCAGTTCTTCAACCTGCTGCCC
This sequence comes from Podarcis tiliguerta, assembly GCF_965153285.1. Taxonomy (NCBI): domain Eukaryota; kingdom Metazoa; phylum Chordata; class Lepidosauria; order Squamata; family Lacertidae; genus Podarcis; species Podarcis tiliguerta. The sequence continues at coordinate 46,194,967 of NC_139543.1, read as the reverse complement.
TCCAGATGCTATTGTTTGATTGCCTCATGAGTACGCAGTCCAGCCCCTCTCTATTTTCTACTCACTTCCACCATATGGAGTACATTAAGCTGGGAGAAAGGAACTGGCCAAAGGTCACCCAGTGAGCTTTGTGGCTGAGTGGGGATCCGACCGCTGGTCTCACAGTCCAACACACTAGCCACTACACCAGACTACACCGGAGCTGATGGAAGCTATAGACCAAAACATCTGGAGAGCATCGTGGTTAGGGATGGCTGTTGTAGACAAGTGCAACAAAAGTGCAGCACTGAAGGCTATCCTACAGTGAGTTCACGCTTCCTTTGTCTCATGCCTATTGTGGCCCAATCCATATTTTCAAATAGCAGGTCAGAAACTACCACCACCAGGTGGGTGGTTGCCAGGTGGCTGATCAGTATCAGTGACTTTTAGTATGGAATAGAAGACATTAGATGGTTCCCATTGTTTATTCCTGCATAACAGAACAGGTCAAGAAGTGAGCCTTGAACAATTCCAACATAGAATCCTAGAATCGCAGAGCTGGACGGGACCCTGAGAATCATCTGGTCCAACCCCCTGCAATGCTGGAAGATGGGGATCAAACCTGCAACCTTGGCATTACCAGCACCACACTCTAACCAGCTGAGCTATCCAGGCAGATCTCCTAAACAGAGAGCCATTGGTGTATTTAGAGAATATGTCATGCAAATGGGCAAGTTGTAGCCTGGTTTCAGCACCAATGCAGCTGTATCTGAAGCTTGAGTCAATATTTTGGTTGCTTTTCTTGCTGGTGTGGTCCAATAAACAGCATTTGACATTGAATTCAAGTCCCTTTTTTGGTCATGGACTCTAGGGGTGGCTTTGAGCAAACCAATATATGCCTCAGTTTCCCCCAACTTTGAAATGGGAAAAAAATATTCAGCTAATGCACAGCACTGCTGTGAACAAAATAATAATAATGGGAAAGCCCTTTGCAGATTAGGACGTGTAGTAGTATAGCACTGAATAAAGTTCTCTGTCTCACAACCTAGTCTTTTCATAGGGTTTACTGAAGATAAAAAACATATAAGGGTCATAGGGAATGCTGAATTTTCCAATTTTCCAATTCCCAAAATGAGGGGTGCTAAAAAGTTGTTACATGACTTGGGAATTCAAAATATATTTTGGTTAAATTTATATAATTTAGTTTTGCTTGGTAAGTAAAATGTGCATAAAATTGCATAGGAATCATTAAAACGATTGCCGGGTTACATTACATAGTATTTATTTTTATTATTTAGCATTGCCTGACATTTTCTGAACGTAAAATTAAAATTCTTTGGTTTCCCGAAAGCAGTTTATGTGCTTCTCCATCAAACGTAGACTTACCAAGCCAAATGTTGTCCAATCACAAAGAAGATTAGCATATTTGAATTCCACACACCCACAAGCATATTTTTACGACTGAAGAAATTTGCAAGACTTGCCACCCACTCCATGAGTGGTATTCAAACTAAGCTTTACTCAGTATAGGCCTACTGAAATCAATAAGCATCACTAAGTTAGGTCCATTAATTTCCACAGGTCTTCTCGGAGTAAAGCTTAGTGCACTACCACCTTATATTTACTACTGTCCACTTTTGCCTCCAGTCTGCCCATGTACCGTATTTTTTGCTCTATAAGACTCACTTTTTCCCTCCTAAAAAGTAAGGGGAAATGTGTGTGCGTCTTATGGAGCGAATGCAGGCTGCGCAGCTATCACAGAAGCCAGAACAGCAAGAGGGATTGCTGCTTTCACTGCGCAGCGATCCCTCTTGCTGTTCTGGCTTCTGAGATTCAGAATATTTTTTTTCTTGTTTTCCTCCTCCAAAAACTAGGTGCGTATTGTGGTCTGGTGCGTCTTATAGAGCAAAAAAATGCGGTAATTGCTTTGTGATCGTTTGGGGGTTCTGCCGTATGAGGAAGAGCAGGTTAAAATAGCATTTCCCTCATTTGCGGGTATAAAGCTGGTGGGACCGGATGCAAAAGGAGAATGCTCCAAGCCAAGGTGTGGGTGTTCCCTCCTAAAGAAGGAAGCATGTAATGGAAAAAGAACAGGTAATTCTGCCTTAATAGGAGCCAACAATGTTCTGTGCAATGAGCAAACAGCTTTGGCAAGAATTTCCATGGTGATTATCAATGGGATCAAAAATTTGGCAGGATTCGAACAGTTTCTATTTATTTTATCCAAACACCCCAAGCTATTGTAAGAGATGCATTAAAGCACATAGGCGCTTTTGGTAGGAGCTGCCAACACTCTGGGTTTAAGCCAGCCTGCATTTAGTATATATTGAGAGGGATCTCCCTCCGAGGTCAGGTTATCACATCCCTGCTTATTGCAGGGATTTCTATGTCATCTTCTTTTGAAGAATTGGTTACTTTTCCTTTTTCCTTTTGCCTGACGCCACGCAAGCTGCCCACCCTAAGCTGATCTGGAGCAGCAGTGACTGATTATTAGCAGGATGGGCTGTGAATGCAATAATGTCTCAGTGCAACGATGACGCATGTGAGAATTTCTCAGAACATGTTCCCTGCAAGGAGGGGGGAAACAATGTTGTCTCCTCATTGCATGGGAAGTGAGCGGCTGCGCAAACAGGTATAGAGAAATGGCACTGAAAAGGAGCAGGCACTAGTGCTGCCATTGTCTCAAATGGTGAGCTTTAGCATTTGTCTCAAAATGTAGGAGCATCCCCTGAGCCCATCATTTTGAAGAGAGCAAGAACAAAGACAGAATACAGATTTAATACAGAGAGCTCAGTGCATGCCCCTCGGCCGTAAGACCCCGATCCTCTTAGCTTTACGACTGATATGATAGATGTGCACATTGGCAAATTGAACCCTGGTTTAGGAATCCTTCTTGGTCCTGCCCCCATCGTTCTACAGACAGGCTGGCTGGCTGGTTGCTTTTTATTTTCAAAAAGTGTCGCAAAAATCTTCTGTGTGTTCATCCATTCATTCATTGCCTTGTCAGCTAGGAAATGAAAGTTTTACAAGTACAAAACTGCTCCAGGGATTGCAGAGGGAGATTTCTGGGTGGCACTGGGATGGAGGTGGAAAGCAGCAGCCAATCAGATTCAGCACCATACCCAACTTCGAGTTTGAATCCTGCCCCTGCCACCCAGATCTTAACACTAGAGAACTTGAACACACAGTACTGTCCTCTGTCTGCCCACTTGTGATTCCCAGCAACTGGCAGTCAGAGGAATACTGCCTCCAAGAGAGGAAACAGAGCATAGCCTTATTCTCCACTGCATTTCTATCTCATATTTCCTGAAAAGACCTGTAGCTCATGGGTAGGCAAACTAAGGCCTGGGGGCCAGATCTGACCCAATTGCCTTCTAAATCCGGCCTGCGGATGGTCTGGGAATCAGCATGTTCTTACATGAGCAGAATGTGTCCTTTTATTTAAAATGCATCTCTGGGTTATTTGTGGGGCCTGCCTGGTGTTTTTACATGAATAGAATGTGTGCTTTTATTTAAAATGCACTCTGGGTTATTTGTGGGGCACAGGAATTCATTCATTCCCCCCCCCAAAAAAAATATAGTCCGGCCCCCCACAAGGTCTGAGGGACAGTGGACCAGCTGAAAAAGTTTGCTGACCCCTGCTGTAGCTGGTGCAGTTGTGAGTCTCTTATGCAGGTGCTGACCAGACCTAGATCTGCTTAACTTTCTCAGGTTGCTCTCTGGACCAAGCTCAATATCTCAGATGACTGTGAAGGGATGCTGCTTTTGTGACTGAACAGGCCTTAGAGATGTCAATGCTAAACGTACTGGATCTACATTCTGCTCCATCACATCTAAATAGGTGAGATACTTGGAGCCGTCCTCTCCATTAGGCTGTGTCCGTCTGCAAATGGAGGACTCTGCGGGAGTGGAGCTGGCACCTCTTCCGAGCATTAAATTAAAAGCACTTCCCAGAGTTAACATACAATGTTCCTCCAGGACTGCTAGAGCAGAGAAAAGGAAAGCAATTTTTATTAAGTGTCATAATTACAGCCAGACTAGATTACTGAGGCTGAAGGAGAAGAAGGACAAATAGCTTATAAAATGGCTTGTCCCCCCCCCCAAAGGATTGTTTAACTCCCTCTGCTTCAAAGGAGGAACAAAAGTGCCCTCCAAACTGGAAGAAAACTCAACCACTTTTTTGTGCCAGAAATGGGGAAATGGCACATTTCACGATGTGTTTGATTCATCAGTTTTCTTACTGTGACTGTTCACAAAGCAGTGATGACAAAACAAACTTCCTCACATTGGGAAACTTCCTACATTTTTTCTGCTGCAGCTTTCAACAAAGGACCCTTGGGATATAGCTGCATTATCTGTACAGTGGTATCTCGGGTTACATACGCTTCAGGTTACACACTCCACTAACCCAGAGATAGTGCTTCAGGTTAAGAACTTTGCTTCAGGATAAGAACAGAAATCGGGCTCCGGCGGTGTGGCAGCAGCAGGAGGCCCCATTAGCTAAAGTGGTGCTTCAGGTTAAGAACAGTTTCAGGTTAAGAACAGACCTCCGGAACGAATTAAGTATTTAACCCGAGGTACCACTGTAAATGACTTTTGGATATCCAAGATCTTAGTACCCTCAGTCCTCCACAATACTCAACTTCATGTCATCCTCTCTTCCTACCTTGGTTCTTATGCACATTTGCTGACTGTCGACGGGTTATCATATTCCTTTATTTCTTTCTATCATTTTAACCTTACATTGGCCTCTCCAACAAGAGGCAAGAAAACACCTATTTTGAACTACAATCAAACCTCCTCAACTTAATCTGTTGAGAAGCTGAGGCAAGCTCGCCATCTGAACTTGTTACAGACTCATTTGGCTCAAATGATAGGGTCAGAGTCCCTTTAAGGTTGCACTAGCATCTGTGACTAAGCCCCCTGCACTTCTATTAGAAGGCGTCATTGTTATAGCCTTGCAGATGGTGTGAATGTTTTAATACCGTAATACACAAGCTCAGAGTAGCCAACTTGGCACTGCTGCCAAAGCCTTAACTTTCCAATTTCCAGCTTCTGGTTCATTTAAGGTCTCGGGCACATCATTTTCAATTACTGCAGTAAATAACACTAGCAGCATTATTATTATACTCAGAAGGAAGCAAAGAGATGCATTAGATATGATCCTAGCTGCTTGAGCTCTCGGAAACAGCAGAGAAGCCAAGAAATCACTGTACTATCAGACCAGCAGACCTCTAGCGCACCTGCCTGCCTCCAACAAATGAGCATCTTGTATTTCAGAGAAAGGGGTTGAATACTAAACAGCGAGATAGAATAGTTACTTAATTGATAACTGGAAGTGGTCTGTCAGAAACAAAGTGGCGACATGACAAAGTGATACTGTGACTGAGTACATTACTGGGCGATATCCAATGTTAATCATAAACCTATGGATTTCAATGAATCTACTTCAAGTTTAACTTAGTTGAGTATCATCCATTATTTATACCTGCTTTTTTATTACATTTATCCAGTGCGGTGATGGGGTGTTACTGGCAAGGAGAGGTAACATGGAAATAAACGGGAAGCAAGATTCCTAAAATGTGGAGGCAGATATAATTCCATCTACGGTGATTTATGTGCTGGAGAAATAGGGACAGATTTGTTTCGTGGGTTGCATCTGATGGCAGTGCAGTTGCCTTCTGTAGTCAAGGACAGCAGTGGAGAATCTGTGGTCCTTTAGGTATTGTTCAACTCCAATTCCCATCACCCTAGCTGCATGTCTGATGGCCAGAGAAGAATGAGAGTCCAGCAAGATTTGAAGCGCTACAAGGTCTCCATCCCTGAGTCTAAAAAGATTACATGAGCCCCCAGAGGAGCTGTTCTCTTGCTGAGGTTTTCCCAGTCTTAAAAACCCAATAATTGTACCTTGACTCCATTGCAGTCATTTTGCTACCCTATTCATATCCAGCAGTGGACAAGGTGACTCTTTCATTCTTTCCTAGAATTAAGCAATAAAAAAACCAAAAACATTTAAACACAAAAACCTGGAAACTGTGGACAGTTCTGTGATCATTTGAAAATATATTCTGTATGCTTTTTAAAGGGAGGGATACAAGAACTGAAAGCACCTCAACCTTTATATTTCTCATATTTACACTGACTGGAGTCCAAATTACATTTTTTTACTAACAGTGACACTTAAATGAAGAACAGCAGTTTCCAGAGGGTGGTAAAGGGTAAAGGTACCCCTGCCCATACGAGCCAGTCTTGACAGACTCTAGGGTTGTGCGCCCATCTCACTCAAGAGGCCGAGGGCCAGCGCTGTCCGGAGACACTTCCGGGTCACGTGGCCAGCGTGACATCGCTGCTCTGGAGAGCCAGAGCCGCACATGGAACGCTGTTTACCTTCCCGCTAGTAAGCGGTCCCTATTTATCTACTTGCCCCCGGGGGTGCTTTCGAACTGCTAGGTTGGCAGGCGCTGGAACCGAACAACGGGAGAGCACCCCGCCGCGGGATTCGAACCACCGACCTTTCGATCGGCAAGCCCTAGGCGCTGAGGCTTTTACCCACAGCGCCACCCGCGTCCAGAGGGTGGAGGGGTTGTGTTTTGCCCACTCCTGAACTTTAAATATGGGGAATAGACTAAATATTGTCCTGAACTTTTCATTAAAGATAAAAATGTATGAAATGGAGAATAAGAATGGTGTGTAACTCAAAAAGCTGTCATGCAGTAATTTTAAAGAATATTATCTTTTCAAGGTAATCTTCCAAGGACCTTAAGATACTGCTTAACAACCCCATGTGTAATCCTGTACATATCTAGTCAGATATGGGCCAGCAGGGTGTCTCCATCAGTTATAAAGGGAGTACCAGTTCCACTGGGTTCCTCCCTAAGCTGACAGCTCAATAGTCATTCTATTAGGCTTTAAAGAAGGAGAGAAATGGGGCTGCCAGGCTTCTCCTTCATTTCTCATCTACCAGAGTCATTTCATCAATCTGCGGGAGAGGGACATGGGACCAGCTAAAGAGGAAAGCCTTTCTGCTCAACACCTTTAATTACCTTGCAAAAAATGTCAGTGACTGGAAAGTCCCCTCTTGTAAATAAATCAAAAGGCATCATAGTGCTACAATGCACCTTTAAGTGGCATTTCAGTTTAATTTTAATTTTTTTTATATAGCTAGAAAAATCATATTGGAAGCTCTCTATTAGTTGAACAGCCAAATAAAAATGCATTTTAAAAAAAGCGTGCCCATTGTATTCAATGGGCCTCATCACTAGGGTTGCCATATTTCAAAAAGTAAAAACCAGGACACCCGACAGTTGTTTAGCTGTTTGAGTTGTTTGACAGTTGTTTGAGGCTTTTTCGGACGCGAATTCCAGGTCGTGTCCTCAAAAATCAGGACGTATGGCAGCCCTACTCATCACTCTGGGCGAACTGTGAGACCGCCTCTAAATTTAACTTGCTTGCTTTTATAAAAATAAATAAAAATATAGAAACAATGTGTTTTCCTGGCGCCGAATCAACCGATTCAAATCACCCTGGAGGCTGAGGCTGACACTCGTGCCTCCAGTGCCACTTTGCGAATACTGGCAGGTCCCGTAAAGAGGCCTTTGTTTTGCTTTACTGGCTAGGCGCATTTTTTGCCAGGAATGCGCCCCGCAGAGGTGACAGCCCAACACGGGGAGCGCCTTCTGACGTTACAGAACGGCTCCCACCCGCTCTCTCCCTTAGCCACGCCCTTTCCCGCCGTCGACCAATCAAACCGCGCCACCATAACCCCGCCTCCGCGACAGCAACGCCCTATGGCAGCTATGCGCCCTTTCCTCTCCGTAAATTTTCAAACAAGGACACGGGACTCAGAGCGGAAGTTACTCCCTACATCTCCCCCGCCCCGCCCTTCCCGTCTCCCTCGCAGAAGCCTTCGCGCTCCAATCAAAGGCCGCCAACCACCTTGACACAAGCGGTAGCAAATCATAGACGCATAGCTTGAGACGTTCTAGGCCCAGGCGTGATTCTTCTATGATATCCCGTCAGCGGCTTCCGCGTTGTACCATAGAGATGAAACTTGAAAACCATTGTGTTTGCCTTTCTCTAGTCTAGGACTATCCCAGCCCTTATGCCAGGCTTCCGGCTTCCGTCGTTTCCGCCGCGGCCCAGGAAGTTTACGCTACTCGTAAACTCCTCATACGGATATCAACCGCGCTCGGTGCCCATTTTCACTTCCGCCCTCGGGGACGTTCTAGGCGCAGTCTGTCAACCTCAGTGACTCGGAGGAGGAAGCGGCGGACGGGGTTGTTTTTTTCTTTGCTTCTTTTTTTTTTTAAACCCCGCTCCCCGGGGGCGCTCTAGCTCTCACTTCCGCGGCTGTCTATAGTTCCAAGAACGGCCCACTCTCTAGACTGTTCTCTGGAGCAGTTCCTTCTCTATGGCTCCGCGCCGCCGGAGCGGGAGGGCGGCAGGGACGTCGCGTCTTTAGCCGGGAGGCCGCGGCGGCGAGGGAAGGCCGGGAGCAGATGGAGCCTGGCATGGAGGCGGAGACGTTGGAGTCGAGGATCAGTGAGTGCGGGGGGGGGGGAGGGGTCCCCTCGGCGATTTCTGGCCCCACCCGGAGCCGCAGGTGCTGGTCCTGAGGGGAATCGTTGCCCTGGGCCTAACGCTCACCGGGGGAACGGAGCTTGGAAGCTCTGGGCCAGGTAGCAGCCCAGACGCCCCCCCCCTTCTCGCTTTTGTTTCCTCGCGAATCACCGGGATGCTTTGCTCCCCTGCCCCGACCCACGCAGTTCGTAACGTGCGAATGTGCAGGCGTGTCCCAGGAATACGCACCCCCAAGTAAAGTGCTGTTGGATTCAGTAGGCTTGCTCTGCAGTCAAGCACACCTAGAAGGATTATTTTTCCCATTTCATTTCTAATTGGTAAACCGCCTTTTTACATTACCTACCCAAGGCGGTTTACACACACACACACACACACACACACACACACACCAAAGATTGCACACCTTATAACGATCTGATCCAGTGCAAAAAAAGAAAGTCATAATAAAAACATAACTTTAAAATGTGTGCAGCCACTGAAAGAGAGAAGAGACGCCTCTCCTACCACACTCTTGTCAGCTCTGGTCGTAAAATAGTAAGGGGTGCTTAAAATACATTCAGAGACATAGGCAATGGGCAATGCCCAGTGAAGTCATATTTGAAAGTTAAGTCCATTGATCTCCCTGGTTCTGCACTTGAGTGTGAGTAAGATTGGATATCACCCATAATTTGCACTTGAATTGACAAGGAAAGAGACATTAGCATGAGCTAACAATCTACCCCAAAATGAAGTGGACAGGTTTCATTTGGGGGCTATCCACTTTGAAGGTCTACATCCATTTCACACGAGAGTGAGTTGTGGTCTGTGAAAACTTCTGTCACAATATGGTTGTTGGTCTTTAAGCTGTATTTCTTTTCTAGAGCTTCTTTCTGCCCCTTTTATTATCTATCCGTACTGAGATCATTGTGTCATTCTGTTCTCCAAAGCAGCTTGATTAATGCTTTAGGATTAACCCAGCCTGCAGTTGGCAAATCATTATAAAAAGGCATGTTGTTCTTCTTGTGCCAGAAGATTGTTGATTAGTTATACCAAGATGAAAGCAAAATAACAAACAAACAAACAAAACACAGTGTAGTTATTTTGGCTATGGTGAGCATCTGGTCCTTAATGCAGCTTCATTTCACTTCATTTTTTTACATGATGCTTAATAATGTAAGCTGGTGAAAATGTGGGTATGTCATCTTCCCAAGAGTTGAGGAGCTGGACTGAACCACTCTATCCTCCAGTCCCAGATCTCATTCATGATCAAATGAAGCTATCTAGATTGAGTCATACTGTGGATGGCACTCGCACATCTTTTCTAATCCTGCTTTGAAAGAGCTTTTCAAGCAATGGTGCTAGGGATTGAACGTGGGACATTTTGCGTGCAAGATATGTGCTCCTTTCCTGAGTTATGACCTCTTTCAGTTGCCTAATTCCCACTGTATGTCGTGGCACCCTTGCAGGAAACTGCCTTTTTTTAAAACTTCCCCTTATGTGGGATACCGTTGGAAAACCACTCTGGGAAACTGTTGTTCCCCTTGCAGGTAAGATCTGCTCTTGACAGAAGTTTTTCTTTTCTTTATCAATTCAGATAGAGCTACCAACCCTCTGAACAAGGACCTGGAATGGGACAGCATTAATGCTTTCTGTGACCAGCTCAATAAGGAACTAGAGGGGTTAGTATACCTAATCTGTTGCCCTACAAATTATAGACAGATTAACTGTTTTGTCTGTGGACACTCCAAATAACTGGTTAAATGAGGGGCTTCTAGAAAAGCATTCAGAAGAAGCATATGGCTGCAGCAGCACCCTGTTGTTTCTGCTCTTCTGGTTTTGTGTTTTGTCATCCCCGCCCCCTTCATTTGTACCTTGATGTCCTAAGACTTTGGTTCATTTTCTTATTTTACATGAAACTGTGTTTCCTCTCATTGGGATAACATTTGGGGGGGTGTTAGATATTAAAAATGGGAACCTACTTCTTTCTGAAGTAGTCAGGAGTTGGGGACTGATGGAGAGACAAATAGAAAAAGGAATTAGTTAAAGAAGACATGGTTTATTGGATGGGTATGCACAAAATCAGATCTAAAAAGGTTTGATGGCACAGTATGAATGCAGAGTTAGAGAAATACATTGTGTGGGGTAAACCTGTTTAAATGCTATGGGGATTTAGCAGATTGCAAAAAAGAATTGCTGTGCTGTGTGGGTGGGCTATAATAAACAGATAGTGTATAAGGAAATGGGAACATGGCACACCTCTCTTTGTCAGTAGTGAGTCAGGTTTCACAGTGTGGCCATTTTGGGTTACTGGAGTCTTTGACTAAGGTCTTGGATTAGGATTATGAATTCATCATGGGATAGACTATTAAGACCCCAACCAGCATGGAAAGGGATGATGAGATTTGTAGTCCAGCATCACTTAGAAGGCACCATGTTGGCTACACCTACTTCTGGAGCAACAGAAAACAAATTTGACCTATAATCTGCTCAAATTACTACTATTTCAAATTACTTCTAATGTATTTCAAATTACTGCTGCTACATATCTTCCAAACCTGAGACCTTGAAATTATGGTCTGGGAAACCACAGTAAATTACATAAAGCCTTTCAATAAAATGCCAAAACCGCTGATCTGTCAGGGGCAATTCCATTTCAGAAACCTAGGCAACCTCAGTTGCTTCAGATGCTGCTGCTGCCTGGCCTCTGGGGGCTGCCTAACAACAACTGCTAATGGGATCAGCTGAGCTAGGAGGGACAGGCAGAGACAGTGGCTGGGTGTCTTGGCTGCAAGCCCAATTCTGCTGTAGCTGGAGAGTGCTGTAAACCAAACTGCATCAAAAGTGTGCTGAAGTTGCTGGAGCTAATTGGACTGTGAAATAAAATGAACACGGGAGTAAAAGAAGGCATCCAACAGGTCCTACAAACTGCAGCACACACAGGAGTTTAAGCCAGACCATTTGCCCCAAGTGTTTTCACAACAAGATCTTTATCACAGCAGCAAGTCCTTCAGTAACCATTCCTGTGTCTTATCATTCAGCCCACCGCTTGCCACTCGACTTCTAGCCCACAAGATCCAGTCTCCACAAGAATGGGAAGCCATTCAGGCTCTTACGGTAAGAGGTTGTGAACCATTTCCTGCCAGTTTTAACTAAAGCAGGCGTGTGGAACGGCTGGCCCTCCCGATGTTGATGAACCACAACTCCAGTCAGCCCTAGCAAGAATGGCCAATGGTCAGGGATGTTGTGGAGTTTTAGTTCAACTGTAGTTGGTGGCCAAAGGTTCCCCACACCTGGACTAAAGGCTGGAAGGAGGGAGGTGAAGTTTCCGTGTGAATATCTCATTCTGGGGTGTCATAACTACGTTTTGGATGCAGCCTTGGGCAGGAGTTGGCCAAAGCTTAACACGAATCTATTCGAAGGCTGAGGCAGTTGGCTCAGGAGGGTTGATGAGTCCCCCCACTGTATAGCAGCAGGTCAGATAGTTTTGCCAGATGCTTTTGTTTTCTCATGGGATTCTCAGTATTTCGGAAGAGGCACTCTAGTCCCATTGTTTTCAGCATTTCAAGGACATGGCTGTCAACTTTTCCCTTTTTTTATTCCAAATAGGATTCCTCACAAGAAAAGGCAAAGGTTGACAGCTATGTTCAGGGATGATGTGGGGAGTGTTGGCCCAGAGGAATGGTGAAAAACTTGCTCAAGCCAACAGCCTCCATTGAAACACTTTGGCAAGTTACAACTGATTTGTGTAATTCTAGACACAGGATCAGTATAGAATTGGGGCTTGAATGGACCTGATGATTATGTACACTATGTACATGTCAATGAAAAATCAGATAAGTGAAACAAGTGAACCAACTCTCACATTGCAGTGAGAGTTTTCCCAGTCCTCCCACTACTGCCTCCAAAGAGATTAAGAACAAATAGATTTCCTAGGCTAATTTCTGATCCTCAGCTGGACAAACGTAGATCGTGAATAAAAAAATCATTTGCTTATGCCACACATGTTTTTTGTCTTGGCTCATCTATCACTGTCTTTCATACACAGCACTTCCCACTGTCCTATATAAAGTGGAAGAGTATCCCCCCACCCTTACATATTATTTAGGAAATTTTGTAGCCAGTTATGTTTTCCACCCTAATGAAGGCCTTTTCATCCGTGACTTAAGTATTCTCTTCCATTATTTTACATCATGGAACCTGACTTCAATCTCAATTTTTTGAACTGATATTTTCTTGACAGTGGCTCTTGGACTATTTAAGAAGTAAATAAATTGAAAACAGTGCATACAATGGGCTAGTAATGGTACTTTTCTTGGACACACATTGAAGCATTGTAGAAGAGTTGTTTTAAGTCGTAGTTATTGAGATGTAAACAGTTGTCTTATGTAAATAGTTGCATGATGAAAAAGTGAATCACAGCCAATATATATTTTTTCTCCACTTCTGTGATGTCTCACAAACCATCCCATCTTTTGAATTTTATCTTCAGTGAGTAATTTTGGCATGATAGCGAGTGAGACAAGTACTTTTTCACAAGCCCAATTATTCTAGTCCTGCTCCTCTTCATACCACCTCCTTGAAGTCATGGGATTATTTTTTTTCAAAATATCTGAGCTCCTTTGAGAAACTGCATTTCTCTTGTTGAATGCTTCTTTACAGCCATGACGACTAGGAACTTGCCTTGCCTGTGGCAATTGTTCATTACGGTTATGGCATAAGGGATTTCTTCCCCATCCACACAAAACAGTTGCTTTAGATGGTTAGGAACAATAAAAGTGCTTATAATTAAATGAGCGGAAATGCTAAATGAATTGCCAAACAAGAATTAGGCTACTTAGCAATATCATATTAAAAAAGAAATTCATAAACTATCAATTTAAAAACATCTGAATAAAAATGCCTCAAATGGTGTTCTATTTAAAATGAAATTTGTAGTCACAAATGGAAAATCCCTGTTATTTCTTCCGGCCCCACTCCTTACATTCATCTTGCATCATGAATTGAGGGGACTCTGACCAGCCTTCTGCTGATGTGATATAAGCTTTCAGATTCTAGCAAGAGTAAATGCAGTTGGCACATAAGAGCTTGGGAAAGAGTAAACTCTCATCTGACTATTGACATATGAAATATGGGATCAGGTGCCTAATAAGGATACTCTTGCAGCATTCAGTGTGTCTAATGAATTCTACTCACCTGTGCACACAGCAGCGGAGGAGGGCAGGATCTTTTGAGTCTCTGGGAACAGCAAACATTGATCAACACATGTCATTGACTGGTTATGTCATTATGCATGAACAGTGGTCAAGGATGATGGGAACAAACACCTGGAGGGCCGTGGGTTCCCTATGCCTGGGATAAGGAGATTCAGCCCCTACTCAGAGGTGTACCCCAGAGGTGTCAGGAAGTGGTGGCCAATTCTGCATTGAGTTCAGATGGGATTCCCTTTGATTATTTCCAGCCCTGTGAGATAGGGAAGGTAACTTGCACAGGGAGCCACGTGGGAGCTTAAAATAGGTCTCCAAGGGACCCTATTAATAGCTGGAGTAGATTTACTGGCTGGATTCAGCCAAACATCAATGTAAAGCACAATGATGAGGTTTACTGCTGTGAGTATGGGCATCTGGAGGACAAAATGATAAACAAGGTAGTACATTTTTAAAAAAACGGGAAGAAACGTGTGATGTCTTCTGGTACGTATACTTCATAGGGTGCTGTTTGTGCCCTGTTCTAAATAGCTTCCCAGCCCTCTGTTCTATTGCACCCTGAAGCAGGGCATGGGATTAGGGCCTCCTGGGGGTTAGATATCCGTGCTCACTCCCTGCTGTCTTGCCCATGCACAGGTGCTGGAGGCCTGTATGAAAAGCTGTGGCAAACGCTTCCATGACGAAGTAGGCAAGTTCCGCTTCCTTAACGAGCTCATCAAGGTGGTGTCGCCCAAGGTGAGTCTCGTCAGTGGTGTGGCAGGAACAAGAGGGGTGGCGACATAGGCTTCATTGAAACAGCAAAGAAGGAGCTGTTTTACGCCATGCAGACTTTTCAGCAGACTTCGATTCCAGAGCAGTAGAAGGCAATTTAGGGATATACATTGGCTTTATGGCAATAGCGTGGGAAATCCAGAGCTGCTTGACAGAATATGTCTTTTATTTGTTCCTTTGATTTGTGTCCTCACTCATGCTTACAGAAAGCCTCAGGTTGGCTTTTGAATCCCCCTTCTCCCTTTGTGGGAATGCTGAAGTAGAGATCAGATTCCATTCTGCCAGCAGCTACAGATGGTTTGGTCTGGACTCCTTAACTTTCAAAATACAGCAAAGGGGTAAATCCTCACTTTCCACTCCAATCAAGCACACGAAATGTCACCTTGAGCTTGTTACAAAGCTCCCTGGGACCATGGTGCAAGCCTTTCTCCCAATATAAATTCCTCCTCTAAGTCCCGTCATGTTTGATGTGGGTGTGTGATTGTTTCCCTCAGTATCTAGGAAGCCGGACCCCAGAGAAAGTGAAATCCAAGATCTTGGAGCTGTTGTATAGTTGGACATTGGGTCTGCCCCATGAAGTGAAGATTACAGAGGCCTATCAGATGCTGAAAAAACAAGGTGAGAGACCCTTTCTGAGCCCTGAGAATCCATGGCTTTCCTGCCCCCCCCCCCCCAGCTATGTGTTCTGATGCAGAAGAATGTAGCTTGTCAAGCTTTATTTATTTGTTTTTTACATTTTATTTCCCAACTTTGCCTCCAGGGAACTCAAGGTGGTATACCTGGTTCTCTCCCCCCCCCCAAATGTCACCTTCACAGCAGCCCTGTGAAGTAGGTTAGGTTGAAAAAATGTGACTTGCCCAATGTCACCTAGTGAGCTTTAGGACTGATTAGGAGTTTGAACCCTGGTCTCTCAGGGGCAAGTCCAACCCTTTCTAACCACTACACCATATTGGTTAACGTTTTGACATTTTTAAAAAAATCATGAACTGCACATCAGCAGCACTGGAAGGATAGTATTAAGAACTGAACATTCCCTTGTCGTCGTTATTCCATAACAAAAACCATGAGAAATGCAGAGACCTTTAAGTTGGTAAAAACTGCTGTTTGCTTGCAGGGATTGTAAAATGTGACCCCAAGTTGCCGGACGATGCCCCCTTCCCGCTGCCTCCACCCAGGCCAAAGAATGTCATCTTTGATGATGAAGAGAAGTCCAAGGTAAGCACTAAATAGATGACTTTAAACTTTTCTCAGTTTTCTTGTTCATCCAAGATAGAGTTTTCCACTGGGGGAAATACTTCCAGGTGCAGAAGGAGCCTCTATCGGCCCCTTTAAATTTTCTCAGTTTCTTACCTGCTGAAGTTTGTTTCCCCTGCAGTAACAGGCAAAAGTCTCCCGCAAAAATGGTGGAATTTCCCCCTGTATTCCCTTTAAAAATCTTAATTTCCTATTTTGTTGCTAAGAGACAAGAATGTTATAGCAGGCTACCAAGATAAATGTAAGCTACCAACCATGTGTGGTGGGTTCAAGAGACCTCTTGTTTTTGCTGCCTGCCTGGAACTACCAAACTAGGGGATCCTTAGGGTTCTGGCAGGTCCCAGTATATAGCTGTTGGGCTAAGTGGTTACAAGCTGTAAGGCAGGGGTACAGAAATGCTCCCAGAGCAGCCTGTTTGCCCCTCAGGCCTGCTTTCCTCTGATCTATGTGCCTTTGCAGATGCTGGCTCGCCTGCTCAAAAGCTCCCACCCTGAGGACCTCCGGGCTGCCAACAAACTTATCAAAGAGATGGTTCAGGAGGTAAGCTTTCCCCACTGAGAACTCTTTCCACCTCCAGCTGTCAACCAGGTTTGTGCCGTTTGTGTGCCATTCTGCTCTTTTCCATGGGATCTTAGAGCCGAGTCGTATCCCCACGGCAACCCTGTGACGTAGTTCAGGTAGTGAGTTGCATATCTGTGCAGGGATTCGAACCCAGATTCCATTCTGTGTCAAGCCCTCTTGCCTGGAGATGTGTAGGTGTCTGGTGGGGAGATGGGAGGGTCCTTCATAGCTCTACTCTTGTCCCTCCGTCAACATTGGGTTGAGGGGAGGAGCAGTAAAATACATGGCTGGAGCAGAGCAAGAAAATGGGTGGTGTGTTTTTGCCTGTTCCTAGGTTGTCCTTTGCTGTTGTGCTGAGGGGTGGAGGGGGAAAGAAATTCTTGAGCTTCAGAAGTACAGTTTGCTGTTGTAAAAGGAGCTATAATAGTTCTCTATAATGCAGCTGGGTAATGTCCCCCAGTCTCCAGGGTGTTGTGGCATTCTCCCAGCATGCAGTGGTGTTGGTGGTGTAAAACTGGAGGGTCTCAAATGCACTGTCCAAACCAGAGTCCCTTCCAGGTGGCATTCCAGAAAGTGGGCCACTCATTCTGAGTTTTCCAGAGGGGTAAGGAAGAAACCCAGGCTGCTCTCACCCTTCCACTTCTTCCAGGACCAAAAGCGAATGGAGAAGATCTCCAAGAGGGTGAACGCCATCGAGGAGGTGAACAACAATGTGAAGCTCCTGACCGAGATGGTGAATAACTACAGCAAAGGGGAGACGACCGAGAGCAGCGAGGACCTCATGAAAGTAAGAAAAGAGCTGTCCTAGTTGTGGGAGCTTTTTACAGTGGTACCTCGGAAGTCAAACGGAATCCGTTCTGGAAGTCCGTTCAACTTCCAAAACGTTCGGAAACCAAGGTCCGGCTTCCGGTTGGCTGCAGGAAGCTCCTGCAGCCAATCGGAAGCCATGGAAGTTGTGTCAGACGTTTGGGTTCCAAAGAACGTTCACAAACCGGAACACTCACTTCTGGGTTTGCAGTGTTTGGGAGCCAAAACGTTTGACTCGCAAGGTGTTCAGGATCCAAGGTACAACTGTAGTTCCTTCAGCTGGTCTTGGTGAAGTTAATGATGATTTCAAATTGACACAAGCCGTAAATATCATTACAGGAATTTCAGAAACCTCCCCAAATACAAAACAATTGCGTTTTTAGACTGTATATCAGGAGTGGGGAGCAGGTTCCAGCTGGAGGTCTAGATCCTGACCATCCCCCACCCTTGCAGGCCATTTTGACAGGTGGGCGGGACCTGTCAATCCTGGCGTCACAATGACATCAGGTGATCCAATGTAACAGATTTCCTTTGTGGGCCTGGATTGAGATCCACCTGCTGGGGAAGATCCTTTGCGTTGCTGGCTTGAATTCAGGTTGGCAGTGCAAAGGAATATTTGCACTGAAAGCAAGCCCTGCTTTGGATCTTGCTCTAACTGTTGATCTCAGCCGGGCTTGCTGTCCGGGGCCAGTCCAGTGATTGCCACTGATAGCATGTCTCCTTTGTCAAGGAGCAGCCAGAAACATTTTTTAAGGTTCCCAGGTGTTCCTTGTGCCGTTTCTCTACCTGACCCACACGTGACATCACCTGTGATATCAGGTGTGGGCAGGTGTGAGACTTGGGGGCAGGGGGGGGGGAACGAACTAGTGAGCCAAATTGCGATCCCTGCTGTATATAACCCCAAGAGAGCATGTTATGAAACCGACTCTTTCCCCATTGCAGGAGCTGTACCAGCGTTGTGAGCGCATGAGGCCCATGCTTTTTCGGCTTGCTAGTGATACAGAGGACAACGATGAGGCACTAGGTAAATGCAGGCAGCCACCTTAGATGGTGACAAGGGCCTTCCTATTCTTACCCATTCCCACCTCCCGCCTTCCCTACTTCCACCTCATGCTGAGCTGTTCAGGACAGGCTACTTGGATGGGTGGGTGGAGGTCCTTGAGAAAATATTCCAAATTTCAGAACTGGATAACTGGGACCGTTTCAGCTAAGACTGTACTTTAATTGCATCAGTAGACCCACCAGGATAGCAATCTAACTCTCAATAGCCATCTACACACTTTTAGCTGTGTAGTACATTCTTGTTGCAGAAAATCAAGTTTTAGGATTCAACATTCACACACGTTCTTGTTGAATAATGGGGTGCTGGGGCACCCTGCGATCATCATCTTTGTCCTCCTGTTGCAGCGGAAATTTTGCAAGCCAATGACAACCTGACGCAAGTGATCAACCTGTACAAGCAGCTTGTGAAAGGAGAGGAGATCAATGGTGAGACTGCGGCTGGTTGTCTCCCAGGTAAGGAAGCCCGAGGAACGGACTGCCCTAAAGGGAAGGTTTTGCTTTGTCCTTTCCAAAGCAAGACCCTGACCACGAAATATTGCCGAGTGAAATTGGTTGGGCATCCAAACTTGCAATTAAGGAAGTGGAAGGAGGAAGGTCTTGGCAATAGGGCTGGGTCAGTTGAGCAGAAAATATAGGAAACGGGGGATTGTGGAACAAGCATCTAACTAGCATAGTTGACTTGCTTGCCTCTTCTCACAGGCAGCACTTCAGCACTTCTGGATCTATCCGGACTCGACATGCCAACCACAAGCCCCTCCTACCCAGCCTTACCAAGCTTCTCAAGTGGCGGCTCAGCAACTTCTGTGCCAGAGCAGACCAGCTCCGTCTCTCTGCTGGATGACGAGCTCATGTCATTAGGTGAGTCCAGGGAAACGCTGAAGCCGCTTGGAAATGGAAAGTGTCTGGCGTTCAAGGAGTAAGCGGAATGGGGCTGGGCAAAACGGGAAGATGTTTGTGATCATGAACTGTAAGCGGGAAGCTGGTTAGTTTCCCCACCAAACCTGGTGGGAGTAGGGGAGGACTTCCCTCTCCAGTTTCTTTGCTGTACATATTTATTTAAAACACTACCCCTTCTGCCCTCCATAGAGCTCAACACCTTTAAAGACAAGGACAAAAGCCACATATTAACAATCTAAAGCAACTATTGCAAGGGAACAGTGAAACAGGAGCAGGAAATAACAGAACACAACAGTAATCTTTAAAAACACACCCACCCACCACCACTGTTCTGTAAGAGAGCAACTCAGAGCCCAAGGAAGGCTCTACCTGTTTGCAGAAGGCCATTAAGGAAGATGAGAGGTGGCCTTCCCTGGAAGGGTGTTCCAAAGGCAAGATACAGTTTACAAACCTCTGCCTGGTCCTACGCTCTTTGGATTCTCCATTATGGCATCTCCTTTATCTTTTTCTTCTCTCTAGGGCTTAATGATCCAGCAACTCCCTCAGCCCAGGGTACAGATAACAGCGGCTGGAACAATTTTCAGGTAAGGGCTTGGTTTTTAGAAAATATTAATTTCCTTTTGAGAGAATTCAGAACCCTTTTGGGATGGGAGAAGAACTGCAGCTGATGCTGCAGGTTTTTCAAGAGGAAAGAAGGTCAGCTGTAAGGCCCTCATTTTCTCCGTTGAATGTGTCCTATGAAACCTGCACATGAAGATTGTATGCTTGTATTTTTGTTTGGAGTGTATATTCTGAAGAACTGAAACTGATTATATTCCCACAGCATGTGTACAAGGGCTGGTGGTGGGGAAACATATAATCATTGAATATGGCAATCTGTGTGTGCATGAGGTTTCTATGTAGAAGTAACGTATGAAGGAAATGCTGTAAATTCTGAGGTAGTTCTCATCATCTACTACCACTTCAGGATGTTGGCTCTTCAACTGGGAGGGGGGGGGGACTTTCAGTCGGACTAGAACAAAGCTCCATTACACATGAAAACCAATCTCCCTGCTCCTAGTGGTCTTTGTGAGAGGAAGGGGAAGTCCTGCTTTCTTGGAGTGGAGAGAAAAGGATTGAAGTAGCTTGAGGCTGCAGCTTCCCTTCACCATATGAAGGCTAAGTCTCCAGCAAGTGGAGAGTTGCCTCTTATTTTTGTAGGTGAACAGGCATTTCCCTCTATTGCTTGAGAGTGCACATTAATCTCTGACTGCTGCATTGTTGGTATGTATGGGACCCCCTTTTTAGCTTCATGCCTCAGCGCCAAACCTTGTAGTAATAACATTCCCATCACCCCCATCATTCCTTGAGTGGTGCTCTCAGTGTGGGGCTTGTGCAAGTCTGCTCTGTGGAAATGTACAAACTTGCAAACCACTGCAGTCCTTCCAGCTGTGTTCTGAAGCAGGATCACAGTAGTTTGCCAGAGCTGTCATCGTGTGTTGAAGGCCATGTATTGAACTGTGTTCTTTGTACTGGGTGGTAATACAGTGGTACCCCGCAAGACGAATGCCTCGCAAGACGGAAAACCTGCTAGACGAAAGGGTTTTCCGTTTTTCGATGCGCTTCGCAGGATGAATTTCCCTATGGGCTTGCTTCGCAAGACGAAAACGTCTTGCGAGTCTTGAGATTTTTTTTCGCTCCCCACCCCCTTTTTCTAAGCCGCTAAACCGCTAATAGCCTTTTAGCAGCTAATCCACTAATCCCTTAAGCCTTTAATAGCTGCTAATAGCGCTAATCCGCTAATGGGCTTGCTTCGCAAGACGAAAAAACTGCTAGACGAAGAGACTCGTGGAACGAATTAATTTCGTCTTGCGAGGCACCACTGTATTGCTGATCTCCCTGCCAAGGGGTTTTGCTTCAGTTTGCTTGCTCTTGGTTGCATTGCTGTTAGTTCTTCTCTTTCCACTGCAGTCTTCTGACAGCCCTGAACTTGGCGCGCCCCCAGTCCCACCCACCCCAGCGGGGAAAGCTGATGCTGGACCACCTGCTACGACACCTCCTGCTGCCAGTGGCATGGCTGACCTGGATCTGCTGGGCAAGACTTTGATGCAACAGTCTCTTCCCCCAGAGTCTCTGCAAGTCAGATGGTAGGAAGCAAGGTGGGGAAGGGCCGGCTGCGAGGAGGGAGAGCAGCTTCTGGCTGAAGTGGAAGCCCGCCTTCCTGCTCCTCCTCTCAACAGCTTGTGTCTCTCTTGCCCACTTTGCAGGGAGAAGCAGCCCCTGCCACGGTTGACACTGCGCGACCTCCAAAACAAGAGCACTTCCAGCCCAGCTGTGAGCACCAGCAGCGCCCTGCCTCTCTTCCCGAGCCTCTCTTCAAACCCTCCTGCCCCCTTGCCCCTGTCCTCCGAGCAGCCAGCACCTGCCGCAGTCCCTCGGGGGCCCCCAACACCTTCTGGAGCCACGCTCCCCACAGCGGGTCTCCCTGCTTCCACATCCCCCCTGGAAATCTCGCTGACAAACGTCACGGTGCCTCTGGAATCCATCAAACCAAGTGAGTCTGGGCAGAGGTGGAGGGTGGCCTTACCCTGGGACAGGTGGCTTGGCTCAGCTGCTTGAGATACTTGGGGCTATTCATTCTGCAAGCACCTTTTCTCTCAGATGGGTGGAAGGGGCTTGATCTTCGCCAGGGTGGGTTGATGAATCTTACCTCCCAGCAAGGTGTTGGACTCCAGGATTCAGGGTGGTGGCTCTCCTAGTTCTTCTCAGCTCTCTGATGGACTGGTAGGAAAGAGCACATATGCAGGAGGCCGCCATGTGTTGAAACCCTTCTTGTAAATAAGTCTCAGCCCAAGAAGGTCTTCTGCACCTGTTGAGAAGCATCTTCACTTGCCCCGACTTTTAGAGGCTAAGTGTTAGCTGGGAGCAGGGCCGTCTTTAGCATATTTGCCGCCAGGGTGCAAAGATCTGCCCAGCGCCCCCAAATTTAGTTTAGCGAAATAGTCGTGTCAAAGGTGCCGCTGCACAGCAGCTCAATACAATGTGGAACATAATATTTTGATGTAAGAGTTCATTTCACATGCACGGCACTGTTGTGAATGACAAGCGCCATCATTGAGTCTAACAAGCACCGCCGCTGTGAATGATAAGCACCGCAGCTAGCACAACGTGTCTTTAGTGAATGAGCGCACAAAGTTGAAAGTCCTTTAGTGAAACAGTAGGTATACATTTCAGTAATACCTAGGTGTATATGTATTTTGTTTTTCTAGCTTGCTCAAAATTATTTATTATTTCGTAACAGGTAAATAGTTAAGAGCTTAGGCGGCTCCAGTGGCGGGCGCCTGGTGCCCCCCAGAATTCGGCACCTGGGCGCCCTGCACCCCTTGCACCCCAGGGTAAAGACGGCCCTGGCTGGGAGGAGACTGTGGGGAAGGACTTATGATCTGCTTTTCAGTATTGAAATTGACGTGTCTTTGCCTCTTTACAAACCTGTTGTTGCCAGCCTTTGCTGCATCTGAGAAAGGATGTGCTATTAACTTGAACAGCATTAAAAAAGGAGATTGAGTTACAAGCTGTTCTCAGCCTTGCTTGGGCTCCAGAGGGCGCCTGTGGCAGCACAATGGGTCAGTGTGTCTGGCAGCTAACCAGAAGGTTGGTGGCTTGAGCCCACCCAGGGACAACTGGGCAGAATTCCTGCATTGCAGGGGGATGGACTAGAAGAGCCTTGGGGTCCCTTCCAACTCTACAGTTCTATGATTCAAATGTTATAATGTCCAACATGTAATTGCGTTTAGCCAGCGAGTGAATTGTTTGCCTCTGCGGAATGAACCAATCCTCTCTCTTCTGTGGTTCTCCTGGTATGTCTTTGCTCCAGGCAACATCCTGCCGGTGACAGTGTATGACCAGCATGGATTCCGCGTCCTTTTCCACTTTGCCAAGGACTCTCTGCCTGACCGGCCTGATGTGCTAGTAGTGGTCATCTCCATGCTCAGCACAGCCCCCTTGCCCATTAGGAACATCATCTTTCAGTCTGCCGTCCCCAAGGTATTTTATTGACTTACTTCATTCATATCCTGACTTTCTTTCAGTGCAGGATGCAAAGCAACTCACAGCATGAATTAAAAAAGATGCAGCCAAAACCACAGATAAATATCACTAAAGGCAATTTAAAAAGCAACTCTTATTATAAACAGGTTCTAGTGCAACACACTAACCGCTACTCCACACTGCTTTGAGAAGGTGGAGGAAGACAGCAGGCCTGCAACCCTTCCCAGGGCCCCATGAACACTACCTGTGCAATCTTCATACGTTCCTCTTGCCTCCGTTTTTGATAACTTAGGAGTGGGGGGCGGTGTAGCTCTGTGGTAATAACCATGCTTTATTTTCAGAAGGTCTCAGGTTCATTCCCCTGGCATCTCCTGTTAAAAGGATCTTGAAATATCAGAGCTAAAACAGGGAAGATCCTGCCTGAGACCTTGGAGTCCTGCTGCTAGTTGAAAAAAGATGTCCATGGGCTTTGTCTGCCAGTGGTCTGTTTTATACAAGACGATTTCAAATTTTGGCCCAGCGGTCATTTGCTGCCAATCCCCATGCCAGCGGTGTGGGACCAGCATTGGGCTTCAGTTCCCATCACCCTCAGCCAGCATGGCCAGTGGTCAGGAATGCGGATGGCAGGAAATTGTAGTCCAGCATCATCTCAAGGGTTTCTGGGTCTGAGACCCACATTGGGCAAAAAGATTCTTTGCATTGCAGGGGGTTGTGTCTCTTGCAACTGTACAGTTCTATGACTCTATGTACTCAGTTGTATATTGGCACTTGTACTGTAAAGATTAGCTGTATTTGGAACACCAAATGTGAGGACCCTGCCCCCTAAAACAGTCAAAGATCGGGAAAAGTATTAGTCCAGTTTACATTTCCTGCCGTCCACTGTGAAAAAGAAAGAGCCAGGTTTCTTAAATCCTGAGCCCAAAGCACCCAGATTATTGCATTAAATCAAGGTTCTGGCACTAGGGGGAGCTGTTTTCACAGCAGAGTAGATGGAGACGGGACGTGGAAGACTCTAACCAGGTGATCTTTCCATCTTGGCTGCTTAGAAGCAGGTTTATGAGATTCTCCAGTTTGTGCTCTTTGACAGCTTCAGGTCAGTCACTGAATCCTCCTAATGCACTCTCGTTTCTGTAGGTGATGAAAGTGAAGCTGCAGCCACCCTCGGGGACAGAGCTCCCGGCATTCAACCCTATTGTGCCCCCCACTGCAATCACCCAGGTCCTCTTGCTTGCTAACCCACAGAAGGTAATGGCACCTCAGCAGAGGGATAGGGTGGGCGGCATTTCTTGTCCTATCAGCGTCAAGCTGCTAATGCCCTGCCAGCATTTTTGCTTCCCCCTCCCTCCTTTATTAAGAGCCCTGCGGGACCAGTGCAGCTGCGCTTCGAGTCCGCCACCTATTTCCCAGATTGCCTATAGGAAACCCTCAAGCACGACCCCTTGAGCGCAAGAGGCGCCCCATAAGAAGGGAAACCTCACCTGTTGCTCATCTTTCCCTCTGTCCAGGAGAAAGTAAGACTACGATACAAGCTGACCTTCACCATGGCCGACCGAACCTACAATGAAATGGGCGACGTGGACCAGTTCCCCCCTCCAGAGTCATGGGGCGACCTTTAGTTGCTGCCGCCGCTGCACTGCATCTGGCTGGCTTCAAAGGATCCTGCCGCCTCTAGGACAAGAGCTTTCCCAGAGCTGGCTGGCCCTCAGCCCAAGCTCTCAGACTGGAATGGCTGGCAGCTGGCCGTAGGCTGTGTGTGGAGGACAGTGGGCCGAGGGGAGGCCTGCTGGGGTTGGTGGGGGCAGGGCTGGCTGAGTGAGTTGTTCTCCGTTCTTCTAACTTGGTTTCTGAGCCCCCTCCTCTCCCCTTGCTCTCCCGGCTCTTGCTGTTCTCCCCACGGAAGAGGGCAGTCACGATCAGCTCCGAGAAGTCCGGGGAGAGACTCCTGGGACCGTTTCCCCTCCCCTTTCCTGCTTAAGGTTATGTTGGACCTGACTCCCCCCTTCCCAACCTTCAGCTCTTTTCACACTCCACCCTGTCCACACACAAGCTTGAGACTTGGGAGCGATGCCCCTCGCTCTGCTTCCCTGTGTCGCAACACGAAGCTGGGCTGGGGTCTCAGATGGGGCAAAAGGCACCACCGTTTTGCCACCGGAGGCCTAGTTGTTGGCGCCTGTTCACGACTCTGCTGGCAAAACAGCCTTGACACAACAGGAGGGTGTTTGGGTCTGTTTTGCTCACGAGGCCTTTCCTTCACCCTGGGCTGGATCATGGCCGTGGGCTAATGCTCCCCATGCTGAATGAGCCACCAGTGAGCCGAGTCTGACTCAGCTAATGGGATGGGCGAGGAGGAAAGCGGGTAGTGTGCCTCGTCTATTATGCCTTACGTTCAAAGGGTTGGTTGTTGTGGCCTGTTGTGCAGCTGCAAGGGAGGGGTCGTAGTCCACACTCTCCTCTCCTTTCTGGGAGAGGAAGCCGTCAATACCAAGAGGCTGCCTACAGGGTGAAGAGGGGCCCACTATATTGCCTGGGTGGAACTGTGGAGCTCCTGCATTTCACAGCTAAATATGGCACAGGCCTGGTACTCGGGAGGAGGGCGCTGAGGAGGAAAGAGTTGCCATAACAATGTCTGGTTCCCCACAGACCTTTGCCAGCTGATGCTGCCCCTCTTCTCCCGCCCACCAACCGGTGTGCTCACAGGATTTGGGCTAGGAAGCACCCACTCTGACTGACTTGAGTTCTCCTCAAGCCTGAGTGGGAGTGAGGCCTCAGCAAGTTACTGAACAGGCTGCTCCTCGGCAGGTGGACTTGAGCTTTACGGTTGAGAGCAGTGGGTGGGATTGTGAAGAACGATGTTTTGCCCAGGGGGCTTACGTCCCTGTTTCTGACAACAATTATCTCCTTTTGGTAGGAAAGCCTTTCTGAAGTGGGGTTCTGCTTTGACTGGATACTTTTACTTTCTGGTCTCTCTTTCAGGGTTCTCTTTGACCCCTTTCTAGATTCGGTTTGGTTTGGTTCTTGAAACAGGCTTGTATATATATTTTTGGTGAAAATTCTGCCTATGGAAAAGGACTTTAAAATAGACTCTGTGTGAAATCTGCTGTATTAATGGGAAATAAAACAATTTCTTTCCTGAAGCGCATCAGTCAGGACTTGATTGGAAGGGCACGAGGATCCCATGCTCTGCCTATCTCTCACTTGAAGGCCTTTGTCTTTTCTCCACTTAACCCTGTCTTGATCCTCACTACCTTAGACACGGTCACTACTGTGTGTACTCTGTGCTTTTAAAAAAAACCCATCAAAATACTATTTTGAGAAAAGCTGAATTCTGTGCTCTATATTATGCAAATACGCTTGTTTTTTATTTGTTTTACTCTACCCCTCCTAGTTGTAAGGGCACAGAAGTTTTACTCTGCTTTGGCAGCACTGTCTGCCTAATTCTAAATGTTTTGTCTTGAGGGCTAGGAAATGGCTTTTTTAAAAAGTCGAAATTCTCAAGATACTAACATGCACGCCCAGTTCCCAATTCTAGACTTGGATCTGTAAGCACGGAATACGCACAGCTCAGTCTGTAGTTCCACACCTGTAAATGGTCGACTTCAAGAAATACTCCGGAAGTTGTTGGAAGTAAAAATTGTGCATCACTTAGTAACCCCCCCCCCCAATATTAACCCTGTTCATCTCGGAAATGGAAAATGAGACCACTTTTTCTTTTACGTTTTGCAATCGAGGAAGTGCTGCAATAATCAATGACTTCAGGTGCTTTAATTGTTTAGACTGGATAATTGCATATGTTCCGGTCAGGACAAAGAGGTAAAAGTTTTAGATGCCTCCAATGACTGTGCCCTGGAACATTTGGTCATGAAACTGACTAGAGGGGATGCAACCCTTAACTTAAGGGGCACCCAAGACCTGATGCAGGATGTAAACGTTGAACCATTTGCAAAACAAAAACCCTGCTAATATAATGTAGTTGTACAAATCTACATTCTGGTTGCCTCACCTTAAAAAGGATCCCTGTAGAGCTGGGAAGTGCAACCGAAGTCACTTGAGGGGCTGAAGCAACTCTCCTATAGGAAAGGAGATGATCTTTGGGCCTTCGTAGGTTAGAAAAAAAGGCAAGGGGACATGATAGAGGTGTATAAGACTATGCAAAGTGTGGGGAAGCAGATAAGAAGTTTTTCTCCCTCTCATAACGCTCGAACTCAGGGACATCCAATGAAGCTGAATGTTGCTGAAAGATTGAAGACGGGGGGGGGGGGCGCAACACATAGTTAAACTACGGCATTCGCTCCCACAAAAGGTAGTGATGGTCACCAACTGGGATGTCTTTAAAAGAGGATTAGACAAATCCATGGAGGATCAGGTTATTGATAGCCACCAGCCATGATGGCTGGAGTCCACTTACCATATTGGAGGTGCTGTTGGTAGAGCATGGGACTCTTAATCTCAGGGTCATGGGTTTGAGTCCCACATACCTGCATTGCTGGGGGTTGGACTAGATGACCCTTGTGGTCCCTTCCAACGCTAAAGTTCTATGATTCTGAATACCAGTTGCTGACAATCACGGGTGGATGGAGTGCTGCTGCTGGCTTTCTACAAGCATCTGGTTGGCCACTGTGAGGTCAGAAGGCTGGATTAGAGGGGCCATTTATCTTTTTAGAGGACTCTGAGCCCCAGCAACCATTTCCAGTCATCCCGGCTTCTGTTCCTCTATCTCAATTCCTGTTTCAGTGCCAGGAACATCCATATGACATTAAGATACGAATATGGCAACCACCGTTGGCTCCTTGTTTTTGTTAGGGTTGCGATGGTGCGATGATCTCCTCAAGAGCCAGGCTATTTCTGCATTTGTGGAGGCGTGGAATTGCTACCAAAGCTAACCAAGGCATTAACTCTGGAAAATGTCACCTCTTCCTCCTGCCGGCAAGCTTGGTCTCAGCTCAAACTTGTGGGCTTGTCGTTTGTGGCTGGGTCTGCTGTGTGCAGAGCTCACACTTCCTCTTCTTCCCCACTTCCCACTCCTTTTGCAGAGGCCTCTGCAGCAATAATTGCTGCTGTGTGTCGCAGAGCTGGATTCAGCAGTGGTTGTGGAGGCCAGAAGGTAGCTACTTAACAGCGTGCAGCTGGATGTCTTGTTTGGGAACATAATACTGCTCCCATCTCCAGCTTAGGAGCTGTCTTGAAGATCTTGTCTTGCAAACTCTCTTTAAAAAAGAGTCCAAAATCAGCTGCAGTCTCTAGAGAGCACAAATCTCGCGTTCCATTCCTTGCAACAACCCTCTAAGCAAAATGGCACTACTATTGACAGCTTGAATCCTCTGCAGTAAGGTAGACTTCCCACACATATCTTAGTAGAAACAGGTTGGTTTACAAAAAAAGGAAGCTGGAAATTAATCATCATTTGTAGTAATAGTAGTAGTAGTAATTTATTATGGTCATTCATTTTTTTTGCAGTGTTTATTATTATTTCAACCTTCCTCCCAAAGGAGCCTAAAGAAATGACTTGTGTGGCTTCTCCAAGTGATGAGGAATCGTGGTGTGATGGACTACAGCAGTGGCATTAAGGATAAGTCACTGAGCATTGATATGTCCAGATAAGAATCAGGAAGGTTGTTTCCAGCTTCCTCTGTAATAGACGTAACATGTAGGCAGTTCTTCTATCTGCATTGCAGCGTCTGAGATGGTAGGCACAGTCCCACAACAATAAATTCTGTGCTTGTTTATTTTGTTGGGGCTTCGATCCCGTTTCTGTCCTAGTGGCCTGCTCTCTCCTGAGTAGGCCAAGCTTGATCCTCCCCATGGAACCCAAAAGTGGCATCTAAATGGCATCTTCCCTCCTTATCCCACTGGATGCCCATCTGTCATGAATGCTTTAATTGAGATTCCTGCATGACCGGGGGGGGGGAGGGGCTTGGACTAGATGATACTCGTGGTTCCTTCCAACTCGATGATTCTATGATCTCTCTGGTCCGCAGTAGCACCTGAAGAGAAGCACACTAGGAAAAGCAGATCCTTTTTTTAATGATGTTTGATATTCATGCCCCTGAGAAGTCCTAACTAAAAGGGGTAGGGAGGGGACCTGAGATGATGATTGATGATGATGATTGATAGGTAAGGTAAAGGTACCCCTGCCCGTACGGGCCAGTCGTGTCCAACTCTAGGGTTGCGTGCTCATCTCGCTCTAGAGGCCGGGAGCCGGCGCCGTCCGAAGACACTTCCGGGTCACGTGGCCAGTGTGACAAAGCTACAGCTGGCGAGCCAGCACCAGCGCAGCACACGGAAACGCTGTTTACCTTCCCCCTATAAAGCGGTACCTATTTATCTACTTGCACTTAGGGATGCTTTCGAACTGCTAGGTGGGCAGGAGCTGGGACCGAACGATGGGAGCTCACCCCGCCGCGGGGATTTGAACCGCCGACCATACGATCAGCAAGTCCTAGGCACTGAGGTTTTACCCACAGCGCCACCCGCGTCCCGATGATTATAATAAATTTTATTTATACCCCGCCCTCCCCGGCCAGGACTGGGCTCAGGGCGGCTAACCAAGATATACAATACGTTAAAAACATAAAAAACATAAAAACATAAAAACATAAAATCAAACAATTAAAATGCAGATTAAAATCAAAATAAAATCCAATGGTAACACACAAATTATAACTATAGGGTTTGGGGACTTTTAACGCTCACCATGCCAACAAGAGGGGCAAGCACTTTGGAACAGCCCAGCTGCAGTTCATGGGGAGCAGGAGGAAAATTGGCTCCAGGCTCTGTCCATTACAGCCTGTTGAGTAATAAATTTAACTTCAGCAGCCCCTTTACATCACAGGCGACACTACTTTCCATCTTGTCTCTGTGTCGAACATATCAGCTGATGCTGGCTGCATTCTATATGCACGCCTGCAATGAATCTAAAATTTGAGTGCTCAGCTGCAGCATAGGGGCTTTTGCCAAAGTATGTGCAATGAAGTGGTCATAGTAGTAGTAGTAGTAGTAGTAGTAGTTTATACTTTGTGGTAGAATTGCTACAGGAAATATATGTGACTGGAGAGAATCAAGACTAAGCCCCAGAAACTGAGTGCTGGAGGGCTACAGGCTCTCGATCCTTGCCCTTAAAGCTTAATAATAATCATAATGACTGAATAATTTAGGCCATCAATTCATGTGTGCTTGATAAAGGTAACTAGGTAACCTCAAAGCCTGCATAGCCCCTAGTTCAACAGAAGGGTACCAGTAATCTGTACAAGACGAAAACAAAACACTGATAGCAGTTCTAACCTAGCCCAGCTAATAGATAAATTTAGCAGCTGTGAGAATGCAACCTTTTTTGTAGCCGGCCTGAGGCAGTTCTTTCCTCCTTTCCTTTCTCATTTACAATTATAGAACTTTATCTCTGATGTGCTCACCCTGACCACTTCCTCACCTTAATTTTCCCACTTCTCAGTAACTTCATGCACTTTGTCCCCTATAATTCTTTGCCTGCCTGGGCTTTCTCTGCAACGATTGGCTTGCAAACGGCTGCAAATTGAGAGGTTGCTGACAGAGGTTTTTTTTGGGGGGGGGGGTGTTGGGGGTTTAGAACACAACAGTCATTTCCATCCAGGGTGTGCCTAAGAAGGTTACTGCACATTTCAGATGGCTTAATGTCACCTCGTTGAGCACTGCTCCCAGCATCATCGCTCCAGATCTCATTACACCACGTGGCTGTGGTCCAGCTCCCAAACGATCATGTAAACTGCCTCGATGAACAAAGCAATAAAGGTAAAGGGACCCCTGACCATCAGGCCCAGTCGTGGCCGCCTCTGGGGTTGCGGCGCTCATCTCGCTTTATTGGCCAAGGGAGCCGGCGTATAGCTTCCGGGTCATGTGGCCAGCATGACTAAGCCACTTCTGGCAAACCAGAGCAGCGCATGGAAACGCCGTTTATTTTCCCACCAGAGCAGTACCTATTTATCTACTTGCACTTTGATGTGCTTTCGAACTGCTAGGTTGGCAGGAGCAGGGACCGAGCAACGGGAGCTCACCCCGTCACGGGGATTCGAACCGCCGACCTTCTGATTGGCAAGTCCTAGGCTCTGTGGTTTAATCCACAGCACCAGCCGCGTCCCTGAACAAAGCAATAGGTGTCCAATAATTTGGGGGGGGGGGGTTGTTTGAGGCAGTGATGTCCGGACTTTGGGGCAGCTGCCCAGGACTCCACTCAGCATAAGGAGCAAGATGGTCCCTGAATGCATCAGGGCTGGCTTCCCACATTTTGAACGAATGCACATTACCATTTAAAGGTGTGTGCACACTACGTGATAATAGGCATTCAACGCTGGGTGCCAAGCACCTTTTCAGAATCCTGGAAACATGACACAATCCCCATATTGTCAATAGAGTCACTGTGGAGTATTGGTTAGAGTGTTGGACTAGGACCTGGGAAACCAGGGTTTGGATCCCAACCCAAACATGAAGCACACTGGGTGGTGCTGGGTGGTGCTGGGCTAGCCACTGTCTCTCAGCCTCACAGGGTGGTTGTGAGGATAAAATTGTGACGGGCAAACCATTTATCCCACCTTAAGCTCCTTGAAGGGAAAGGTGGTACAGTGGTACCTTGGTTTACGAACTTAATCTGTTCTGGAAGTCTGTTCTTAAACCAAAGCATTCTTAAACCAAGGCGTGCTTTCCCATAGCAGCGGGGGACTCGATTTACAAATGGAACACACTCAACATGTTCTGCTTCCAAGGCAAAGTTCACAAACCAAAACACCTACTTCTGGGTTTGCAGCGTTCTTAATCCAAGTTGTTCATAAACTAAGCTGTTCTTAAACCAAAGTACCATTGTATATACATGTAAGAAATAAAAAGAAATAAATATAAAGTGCCTTCTGCTGGAACAATTATAACCCGTTTAGTCCTAAGAATGTTCTTCTCAAGAGTTTCCCGCCTACATACATGCGCAGAGGTTTCCCAGGGCTGGGCCATTCCTCCTTACCATGCTTAAGTTGGGTATGAATGAAACAGGCAAAATAGGAAGCCGCACAGTGATTTAAGTCACCTCTGTATAACAATGTAGTCATACCTTGGATCTCAAATGCCTTGGCTCCCGAAAAAATCGGCTCCCAAACGATCGAAACCCAGAAGTGAGTCTTCTGGTTTTCAAATGATTTTCAGAAGCCGAACATCTGGTGCGGCTTCCAATTGGCTGCAGGATGTTCCTGCAGCCTATCAGAAGCCACACCATGGTTTTTTTAATGGTTTTAGGAGTCAGACAGACTCCCGAAGCACATTCTGTTCGAGAACCAAGGTACGACTGTAGATCTTCTGCATTCTGTGATATATATGCAGAAACACACCAGTTTTCAGCCCCTCTCTTTCGGAAACAAAATGTGCAAAACGTTTTGTTTTTTAAGGCAAGGAAGCTATGGAGATGCTATTTGAGGGGAGGGGAATAGAGAACACTGTTGCAGGTGAAAACATTCCCACTTATGGGCACAGACAACACAGATGGTAAATGAAATCATGTGAAGGTGTGTACAGTTCCAAACCACTGTGTAGTAATGTGGAAAAATGACCCTTGTGCATTCCAAAGGCTACATGTGTTATAATTCAGCAATTTCACATTGCAGTTTCTTTTGCTCCAGGAAAGGAAATTGCTCCTCTGGAAATTGATGTTGAACGTTGCACGTGTTTTATGGAAGAGCACACAGTCTTAAGAAGTTGGTCTGCAGTATTGTGTGTGCAGGATGCAATTAGATACTTCAGAGACAGGCAGGACAGAGTATTAGTATTTATAATTGCAGGTAGTAATGTATGATGCCCAGGGCTGAACTAGCAGGAGCTGTTGCACACTGCTAGCTTTGCTGTCCCAAAATCCATTGTTTACTTCACCTTGCCAGTAATGCTGGTTGGGCCAACCTGAGAAAGACCCTCTCTGGGCCTCTGCTGCAAAAGCTACACCCCCACCCTCCTGAGTTCATGCAACTTTATCAGCCAACCGTCTTCCTCACCCCAAACCTCAGGCTTCATTTCAGCGTCACCCCCACGCTGTCAAGCGTAAGCTGAGCCAGCGAGAGAAAGTAGGAAGTGCTACAGCGCGAGCCCTTGCAGCATAAAGGCTTGTTCTGCCTTGTTGCATGTTTGCTGTAATAATATTTCCCCTTTAAGGCTTGGCTGGAGTTATTTTTATTTTTTTTTTTCTCTTTTGGCGGGGTGGTGACAGGAACTGAGAGAGGCAGCAGCAGATCTTACCTGATCTCAGCATCTGCGAGAGGTGGCGGCGGCGGAGGCAAGAGAGAAAGAGGCAAGTTGCTGCAGAGAAAGTGTGAGAGAAATGGGAAGGACTTAAAACTTAGGGAGGAAAAGGAGGTGGAGAAACACACTGAAGATTGTGAGGGAAGGATATCGGAAGAAAGGGAAACAAGAGGAAATCAGTGAGGGTTGAGGAGGAGGAGGAGGAGGAAGTAGAAATGGGAAGAGAAGAGTGAAGTCAGAGAGAGAGAGAGAGAATAAAATAAGAGCAGAGAATGACAAGGAAGTGACAGGAATAAGCCTGCTGACAGGAGGAGGAGGAGGAGGAGGAGGAGAGAATCATTGATGGCAACAAGTGCCAGTGGCTTATGCTGAAGAGGAGGAGGGAAAGAACACCCAGCTGGTTTTTGGTCGTTGTGGTGGGACTGCGTTATCTTTCCCTCAAGATGATGAAGAGACAGTTCAATCGGATGCGGCAGCAGCTCAGTCACCCCAGCATTGGCGGAAGGTAAGGAGGACTAGCTTCTTGGCTTGATAATTGACAGGACCCACCCTTTAGGCAGTATACAGGTTAGGCCCTCTGGACTTTGCACAAGAACCTGAGTGGGCCAGATGAAAACTTGTAAGTTGGGCTCACATGGTGCCTTACTGGGCAGTAGCTGCTTCTGAAAACGTGACTGCGGGAGAGCTCTGAGTGCGTGGAGACATGCTTGCTCGTCTCTAGTCCCAGCACCACCAGGTGCTAATTCTAACTCTTACCCCCTCCTTTCCTGAATTCAGTTTGTAAGGAAGTTTATTTAGCAGACTAGAGCGACCACATTTCCATGCCACTATCTGGAACCATTGTTGGTGTGTGTGTGTTCAATAACGTTTGGGTTTTCCTTAAAAAAGCTCAACCCTACCCTTGCCTGAATCTTCCTTTGTCAGGGATGAAGAACCAATGGTCTTCTCTTAATACTATTGGGCTCCAGCTCCTACCAACCCCAGCCAGCATGGCCCAAAGGTCAGGGAACCATGGGAACTGTAGTCCAGCATCTGGAGGGGGGGGCACAGGTTCCATATAAGGCTGCCTACAGAACTCATTCAAAGCACATGTAATTCCCTCAGAAAAATTCTGGGCGCTGCATTTTTGGGAAACTGGAATTCCCAGCAACCCTCAACAAACTCAGAATTCTTTGAAATGTGTTTTGAACGTGCCTTAAAGTGAGTACACAGCCAAAGTAAAGGGCCACCGCTTTCACAAGCAGTGGGCCACCAGTGGCAGGATAGATGAGCATATAACTAGTGACCAGGCCACTCAACAAACTGTGCCTGTAACCACTTAAAAATCACTAAGGAACCAGAACATGAGAGCCCAGGTGAGACTCCAACCCCTCACCCCAAAGCATCAAATGCTATGGAACTGAGGCCCCAGGTACGTGTTCAGGGTCAGTCAACAATCCAGCCTCTCCTGCTTTTATTCTCTGCTGCATCACCCTGCCATCCCCATGCACCCCTCTGGCAGGCATATTTGTCTGTATCTTCTTGCCAAGTGGTAAAGAGAACTTGACCATGGAACAGGATTATCAGGGAAATTTATGGCCCTAGACTAGTCTTCCCCACCCTGGTGTCCTCCATATGTTCTGAACTGCCGCTCCCATCCGCCCCAGCCAGCATGTGGAACAAGTGCTATGTCCCTGAGATCAGAGGGGACTGTGTGTACTCCACAAGGTGAGCTTATTTCTGAGGCAAATGGGCGCAAGGAAGCTATGTAAGGCACTAGAGCACTGGACTTCAGCTGGGGGGTGAGATCTGAGTTCTCAGCCACATTTGCCCCTTGGGTGACCTTGGGCCACTCATACATACTCACGCCTAACCTGCTGCACAGAGAATAAAGTGAGGTAATCCACATCCATGAATGCCATGCTCAACTCACCAGAGGAAGGGTGGAGTACAAATGTGAAGAAAAATAGTAACAGCCATGTTCACTCTGGTGCAACTCAGCAAGCCCTCTGGGTTTTGTTTTCTTGTTTCTTGGATTTTTTTTTGTGTTTTTTTAGATTATCCAGATACTTCTAACCCTATTTTTACATTACATGCAGCTCTAGGCTCTTTTGGTTGGGAAGAAGGGCAGGATATAAATTTAATATACAAACATATTCTTTTCAATGAAATCTGAGGTTCTCGGATGGGTTCTGCTCTTGTGTGGAATTCCAGCAATTCATATATCCCTGCCTATGAGAAAGAAGCAGAGAGCTGTAGGGATTTGGTTTTTAGCAACTCCCTCAGGCCATTAAGTACCTGGTGTCAATGGAAGGCCCGTGTCTTCCATTTTGCTTTGTGGTGTTGGATATCCAAGTATATCTCGGGGTGGGGTAGATATGCAGCCTTTAGACCAGGCTGCACCAGGTAGTAACTGCCCTAACCCTCCAACGTCCCATAATGATAATTTTACTATTTATACCCCACACATCTTACTGGGTTGCCCCAGCCACTCTAGCCAGCTTCCAGCATATATAAAAACACAATAAAACATTAAACATTTAAAAACTTCCCTATACAGGATTGCCTTATGACAGCTTGGGGGATAGATAACTCCATACCTTCCAACATTTCTCCAATGAAAAGAGACACATCTTAAGGAAAAGCGAGACATTGCAGGATCAAATCAGAAACCAGGATGGCTTCTCTAAATTAGGGATGTCCCTGGAAAATAGGGACACTTGGAGGGTCTCTAACTGTAGGTTGATAAGAAAGGTATCAATAGCTGTTGCTGTTTCAGCTAACCACTTTGTGGAGCAGAGGGTTCAAAGGCCCTATAAGTTATCATTACCAGTATCATTAATCTGTACAGTGTACTGGTTAGAGTGTTGGACATGGATCTGGAAGACCAGGGTTCAAATCCCCACTCAACCACAAAGTTCACTGGGTGACCTTGGGCCAGTCACTCATTTATTTACTTATTAAATTTATATTCCGCCTTTCATCCGTGGATCACAACCCCCCCACACACACACACACAAAAATACATGACATAATGCAAGCGAAACAACAACCCTCCCCCTTAGTTTAAAAGGCCATGGATTGTTGAATTAGCCAAAGCCTAACCTTCATTCCTCCCTCCCTCACAGGGTTGCTGTGAGGATAAAACAGGGAGCAGGAGAACTATGTATTCCTCTTTGAGCTCCTTGGATGAAAGGTAGAATATAAATGCAATACATACATACAAACATACATACATAGCTATTGCAGATACCTTAATCAAACATGTTGAACTTTTCATGATCTGTAAATAACATTTTTAAAAAATAGTATTGGCTTGATCAGGTATGGCTAACATGTCTCCCTCCAGATGTTGCTGGACTCCCATCAGCCCCATCCAGCATGACCACAGTGATCAGGGATGATGGAAATTGTAGTTTCTAGATGATGTTAATCTAGAGGCTTGACTCTTTTGTTGTGTTTTTGAGTTGCCTGACTGACCCCGCTCAGTGAGTCCATCGCTGGCTTAAAATGCAGCAAGGACATTCTTTTCTCAATTCTGACTGAAGCTAGTTTGGCGGGAAACACATCAAATGCAGGATTTCACAAGAAACGAAAGGATAGATATGGATTGTGGCCAAGGTTGTGTGTACACCACTTCCCGAACCACTGGGTGGTGAGTCATTGGCAGTGTGTGCGCAACCCACAGCTGGATGGGATTAGTACTCTGAAATCCCAGTGCTGAGAAAAGTATGTGCTCCGCTAGTCAGTAGGGATGGGGGAGAAATTTGGTTCGCTTCTCATTTAAAGGCAAACCTTCCTAATCAGAGCTTTCTGAAACAATCTGAGAACCTAAACACAGCTGTCCTTCAAAATTCACACTTTTCTGAATTTTGCAGTGCCATTCTCCAGCCAAGAAATGTGTACAAGAATGCACATACTAGCTTACAGTGTGCACAAAAATTCATCTGTTAGTGAAACTAACATTAAAATTGCTTTGCAAAAATGTGTTTGTTAGGAAGAACTACATAAAAAAAGTATATTTAGAGAAATTCACACTAAAACGCTGATGAATTTTCACGAGGACTTGGGGGTGTTGTTGTTTTGTTTTAAATCCAAACTGATATGAAAATTTGGAGAACTGAGCTTACGACTGGAGAAACCGAAATTGAAAGAGTTGCCCACCTTAACTAAACAGACCAAAAAATGGTTTGATGGAGGCGGGAAATTTCTCAACGAGTAGAAGATCCTTTCTCTGTTTTATTTTTCCACCTGGTCTTGCCCAGCCTCTACCATCTCCTGCTCTACTTTTGAAAGCACAAGGAATGACATAAACGGCAGGGCTGGGCACTTGGGTGTTCCAGAGCTGATTTTCCCGTCTTCCCTGTCTAGCTGTTTTGAATTTAGGTTGAATTTAGTTGTTACTCATCTCACTCCAGGCTGGGTGAGGAGGAGAAACTTTTGCAGAGCAAGTAGTTACTCACATCAGCCATTTTCGCAAGAGAGATTTAAATACATTGCTGCATAGGGGAAAACCTACACTTACTACATTGTGCTTTCTGTTTTAACCCTCCTATATATCAGTGAAAGAGTAAGAAGAACCCTCAGAGGGAGGACAATAGGGTAGATGCAGACTTGGATTAAATCAACAGTATTTAAGGCATGATTACTAACTTCCCACGTTCAATTTCAGTGGAGCCTAAGCACAACCTAGCATGTAAAACTCCACTCCCCCTTAAACTCTGTAGCCTAAATTAATATCTCCAGAGCTTTTTAGTTTGTTTTTTAATGTACAAATATAGTTCCTTATATCTATGCTTTAAAACGTTGGGGCCATCTGAGATCCACAGCGATATCTCTGTATACTTGTAAGAAAAAGTCAGTCTAGATTGGCAACATTAAATTAGAATAATTACCATCTACACACCTCACTGTTAAAAAACAAAAACAAATTGTGTTTTTTGATAAAGTGTCCATCAATTTAACTGTTTTTAATGGCTCCCTCCTACTTTTTAACCCACTTTAAAAACATTCGCTCACAAGTGCTGTATTTGAATAGATTTTGATACACTTGTATCCTGTCAATGTGTGCATATTACATATAATCCAAATAAATATACATTAACCCCCAAACAAGTGATATTGTTGTTGTTTAGTCATTTAGTCGTGTCCGACTCTTCGTGACCCCATGGACCAGAGCACGCCAGGCACTTCTGTCTTCCACTGTCTCCCGCAGTTTGGTCAGACTCATGTTTGTAGCTTCGAGAACACTGTCCAACCATCTCGTCCTCTGTTGTCCCCTTCTCCTTCTGCCCTCCATCTTTCCCAACATCAGGGTCTTTTCCAGGGAGTCTTCTCTTCTCATGAGGTGGCCAAAGTACTGGAGTCTCAGCTTCAGGATCTGTCCTTCCAGTGAGCACTCAGGGCTAATTTCCTTAAGAATGGATGTGTTTGATCTTCTTGCAGTCCATGGGACTCTCAAGAGTCTCCTCCAGCACCATAATTCAAAAGCATCAATTCTTCGGCGCTCAGCTTTCTTTAGGGTCCAGCTCTCACTTCCATACATCACTACTGGGAAAACCATGGCTTTAACTTTGTTGGCAAGGTGATGTCTCTGCAAGTGATATAGTCCTTGCTAAATTCATTTGCTACAACAGTTCCTTCTGTTCCCTGGCTGCATGCATACCATACATTTAAAGCACACAGACCCCAAAAAAGAATAATGGGAACTGTAGTTTACCCTCCCTGACAGAGCTACAATTCACAACTTTCTTAACAAACTATGTTTCCCAGTATTCTTCGGAGAGAGGGAATGTACTTGAAATATATGCATGGTGCCTGTATGCACAGCTTCTGTCTCCCTCCCCCTGCCTCAATTGATGGTTTCCTGTTCTTTCACAGCAGAAAGCATTTCAAGGCCTGCTCCACTCTTCACATCCTCTGCTGCGCTTGGGTCCTTCAGCTAAAGCTGGATCTGCTCTGCAGTTGCTTAACATTAAGGGTTTATCTACACACCACAGACAACACTGGTTTAACAGTCACTCCTTCTCCTCAGGAAACCTGGGTAGGAGATTCAGTGAGAGACTTCTAAATTTCTAGATTTCTAGCTGGGTCTTATTATATTTCCCAACACTAGGCAGAATTTTATCAACCTTGA
This sequence comes from Podarcis tiliguerta, assembly GCF_965153285.1. Taxonomy (NCBI): domain Eukaryota; kingdom Metazoa; phylum Chordata; class Lepidosauria; order Squamata; family Lacertidae; genus Podarcis; species Podarcis tiliguerta. The sequence continues at coordinate 46,155,496 of NC_139543.1, read as the reverse complement.
TCACGTCCCTCTTTCCTTAATGCCCCCTCCCCAAATTTAAAAGCCCCACATGGATTAAATTCTCCTCATAGATGAGTTGCTCCAGCGCACTGATCAGTTGGATGCCCAGTTCCGCCCATTCCCAGCTCTACAACATCCCTTTTTATTTGTGGCAACCAGAATGTGAACACACCAAACATATAAAGTATCTGTATAATAGGGTTGCCATATTTCAAAATGTGACACAATCGTTATTTTAGGGTTTGTTTTTTTTTAGTTTTGGCCAAAGTTGTTGAGTTTCTTTGGCAAATTCTCCACAAAAAAATATTTTTTTCTGTTAGTGAATAGTAGAATGGGATGTGAAGGGAGAAATTCAAACTGCAGAGGAATTCCTAGGTTAGCCTATGCAAAATGATCTGGCCACGCTAGGGCCATTAAGAAACAACCCAAGGCCATTTTGAAGAATGGTCCTTCCCCCCTGTCCTGAGGTGTGAACGGAGACAGGAGATTTGGAAGGTTGCCATGGTAACCGTGTGATGTCACAGGAAGACTTGGGGGCCTTTGGCACAACCAAGAAAATGGCAAAACAATATTGGCTGGCTGGCTGAAGGCAGCTGGGGTGGGATGCTTCACTTCTGTGGGGAACAAGCCCCTCTTGAGATGACCATGTTGTAAGATCTGTACTCCCTCTCCATAAATTAAGGGTGTAAATATGTGTCGTTAAAGCATATTTCTAACGGCACACCAGTGTTGGTCACTTTTCTAATAATTACTAGCGTGGAATTCACCTTTCCAGCAGCTGCTGCACCCAGGGTTGACATTTGCATTTCTGTTCTTAGCTATCAAAACCTCATGTTCTCTTACCACCAGCTGAGTTTTCATTAGCACGTGCGTGATGTTAGGAATTTTTGCTCCTATGTACATCATGTAGGGACGTGGGTGGCGCTATGGGTTAAACCACAGAGCCTAGGACTTGCCGATCAGAAGGTCAGCAGTTCGAATCCCCGCGATGGGGTCAGCTCCCGTTGCTCAGTCCCTGCTCCTGCCAACCTAGCAGTTCGAAAGCACGTCAAGGTGCAAGTAGATAAATAGGTACCACTCCAGCGGGAAGGTAAACGGTGTTTCCATGTGCTGCAATGGTTCGCCAGAAGCGGCTTAGTCATGCTGGCCACATGAATCGGAAGCTGTACGCCGGCTCCCTCGGTCAATAAAGCAAGATGAGCGCCGCAACCCCAGAGTTGGTCACGACTGGACCTAATGGTCAAGGGTCCCTTTACATCATGTAAGTGCTTCTAGAGAGAAGTTTATGGTGCAATTGGTGTTCCTTACATATGCAAGCTTCTGAAGTTTCCACATGAAATTCTAGCATATTTTTTTGTCCATTTCATCCAGATTTACCCTGCCTAGGAGTAATCCAATAAGAAATCATCATCATCATTATCAAACAAACCAAACCAGCAGCGCTGTTGCCAATGGCCTGATTACAATATTAATCCCCTTTCTATAAACACCCTTATTTATCTCCCTGTCTCCATGTTTGAAGCAACAGGTTTTCAACAAGCCTTCATTTAATATGAGGAATAGGATGCAAATGAAGTGTTTTAGATCTGTAATTGTCTCAGAAGTGGAAAGTGAGGTGGTTAAGAGAGCAGGTTTAATGTTAAGTTACAAACCGCAGGAATTATTTCCTCTGCTGCAAACGCAGGATTCCCGTGGTGGGAAGGAAGGGCCTTATAAACATTTAAATCCTGGGAGCTTTTGTCTCCTTATCATCCTTTCCGCTGCCTCAGCATCTTCTTCAGCAATGTCATAATAATAATAATAATTTGTTTTTTGTACCCCACCCATCTGACTGGCTTGCCCCAGCCATTCTCTTTAACTTTATCCTGGAGTCTCTATGCAAACCTTCTTTGAACTGTGTCACACACCTCAGTATTGCTGAGAGTTCCTCTTCCCTTACCTTTCATTCTGGGTGCAGCCTTGTTCCTGAAAGGAGAAGAACCTGAAATGCATTTTTTTTTCTGTGTGAATGTAATCCTATGACAGACTTAAGTAGTAGGAGGTAGAGGCGGAGCTACATGTCTTAGATTTCCTCTGTTGACAATAATTTGCCCTTGGAGACAACTGATTTTTAGTTCCTCCGTTTCTAGGCTGCAGTGCTTTCTAGGGTCTAAGAATGGGTGACAACCACACCATACGTTTAAAGCATTCTGCTTAAACAGTCGTGGAGAATCCCGGGGACTGTAGCTCATTGAGGCTGCGGGGAATTGTAGCTCTGTGAGGTCAGCACAGTTGACAAACTACATGATTCTCAGGATTCTTTGGGGGAAGCCATGATTGTTAAAATGGTACAATAGCGTTTAAGTGTATGGATGTGGTTCTCATCTCAAGGCAAGTTCAAAGGTATACTAGCCACTGGGAATACCCAACCTTTAGCACGAAGGATTCAGCTGACAGTCTGAAGGAAGGCAGGAAAGCAAGCCAGACTAGAGTGGCAACATATGCATTGCCAAAAGAGAGGACATAGATTTGCTTGCAATTTTGCATGTGCTAACGTATACATATAGAAATAAATTTAGAACTAATTACTACAATTTAAATAGAAATACAGTATATTTCATCATAATGAGAAAGATGGGATAATCCCCATCCATCTCCATTCAGTCTGTCATACATATGTCTCAGCAGCAGTCTAGATTTCTTGCCTTGAAAAACATAGTCATTCAGAAGTATGTGCCAGTGTTTTCATACATCCAAGTTGCAGGGGATGGAGAAAACCTGAAATACATACAGAAACATTGGAATTACCATATTTTTTGTGTATAAGACTAGGTTTTTCCCCTAAAAAATAATGACCAAAATTGGAGGGCATCTTATACACAGATACATCTTCCCCCACTTTCTTAAATCGGAGTCCCCAAAAACAGGGGGCGTCTTATACATGGGTGCGTCTTATAGACGGAAAGTACTTTTCATCTGGATCACTGCAATCCTCCTTAATTAGGACAATCGCCTCCCCCCCTCCCCCAGCATCTCCTAATTATTTTCTTTACTTTTTCTACCAATTGATGACAATTTAGAGTAAACAATTTCCTTAATTTTTGGAGTATAAACACCCCCAAGTACTTAAAGACTCTGGGACAGATAGGAATTTCATTAACCATAGTATATCCAATTGGTCTCACAGTTTGATATTGGGGAACAGTATACTAAACTTTTCAAAGTTAATTTTAAGGCCACCCAGGCATTCGAATGCACTGAGTTTCCTTTCCAGTACATACAGGTATTGCTGTTTCAGATTACACAACACAACTCGACATCATCCACATAAAGGTTCAGCAGATGCGCTTTTCCCTCTACCCAGAAACCTTCAATGTCCTTTCAAGCTAGGGAGTGGAGAGGCAGGGAAGACAGTCTGAACTGATTACACCTTGATCTTGATTTGTACGCAGAGGGTTTTTTTTGTATCTGTCTGTCAGTCTTTCTATCCATCCATCCCATCTTTTATGCCAATGGCCTATCATGGTAGCTAACAGCGATTGCAATTTGAAAGCATTAAGAGCAGCTCATGTAAATAATGAAAATAAAATAAAACTAGCAAGAGAGAGAAGAAGCTCCGCCCAACAATTAAGGGAGAGAAATCCCTTCTTCGGGGCTTCTGGCTGCCTTCCAAAATCAACATGGGCCTTCACCTGTCACCAGACTATCAGCAGCAAATGAACGGAATGAAATTCCCCTGGCAGGGTGTGCCAGAGCTTTGGTGCCACTGTGGGAAAGGCCCTGTCCTGGGTGATCCCCCATCATGCTTCAGACAGCAGGGTAATTAAGAGCAGGACCTATGAATAACCTATTAACAATTGGGTAGTTGCATACAGTAGGAGAGTTGCATAGGCTGAGGGTCCAGGTGGAACTCTTTGGTGTCTTTTGTCACCTGCAGTATTTCTCTTTGGCCACAAAGGAAGCAGTGTGCAGCCAGTAGCTCCCTCTTTGGGCAAACTGGTATGGCACTGGCATAGGGAGTCAAATGCCTGGGTCTGGCAGCCACCCAGTACCTGGTTCAGGACCCCTGGTGCATTAGGGTCATCCAGTCTAACATTTTGTAGCATTATAATCTTCCATTTTGTTTTATGGGTGTTTTGGGTCAGGGGTTTTGTACTAAATGCTCCGATTTTTTTTCAGGGATACTTTCCCTTGTTATATGCAACCAACAACAGAAATCATAATCCAACATGCCCTTCTATCGTTCTGAAACTCCTGGGCAGGCAAAGGCAGCAACATTATAGCAGAAATCAGACTCCTTTTCTTGAAGTGTATGGCATGAAAAAGACAAGAGGATTAAATGTGAGAGACAGAATAATAAGGCTAAGGGATGTAGTCCGTAAAGTAGTTGTTAGCACTGCAGGGCCAGTGAAACTTTCCTCCTCTCTTTTCTTCACGTGTGTCCCCTAAAGCCCATTATCAAGGTTACCCCAATTCCCCAGAGCAGATTTGGGTGGTTGCATGGGGAGAAAAGAGGAAGGAAAAGTTTCATTGTGCAAGCAGAAATCTTTGTGCCAACAGAATCACTTCATGGAGTGCTGTCCTATGTTCAGTCATGTAAAAATAATTCTGGACATTCTAACAGGTACAGTGGTACCTCGGGATAAATACTTAATTCGTTCCAGAGGTCTGTTCTTAACCTGAAACTGTTCTTAACCTGAAGCACCATTTTACCTAATGGGGCCTCCTGCTGCCAACATGCCGCCGGAGCATGATTTCTGTTCTCATCCTGAAGCAAAGTTCTTAACCCAAGGTACTATTTCTGCGTTAGCGGAGTCTGTAACCTGAAGCGTATGTAACCCAAGGTACCACTGTAGTTGATAGAGTTGATGGATTTGGAAATGGAAGTCCTACTCAGTCGTGAAGTTCACCAGAGGACCTTAGGCTAGCCATTCTCTCTTTTCCAGGGAAGGATTAAATGGGATCTCCAACATATATGCTGCTCACAACTCCTCAATAAAATGACCTGGTACAAATGTGATAAATAATGCAACAGAGATGCAGACAAGGTCTTCCTACTGTCCAACACTGATGTGTTTGAAAATGTCAAAATATAAAAGCCCAGTGCTTTTTTTCTTTTCTTAAAAAAATTGTTTAGGGGTATTCTCATTTTCCTACTCATACTGAAATCCTGCCCCTCAATGAGGCCAAACTTAGATTCACAAAATGTTTAGGGGTATGCGTACCCCTGCGTCCCTCCAGAAAAAAAGCACTGTAAAAGCCTAATAAACACAGTATTTCTTTTAGCCAGAGTGTTCTGCCTTATTGTACAAAACAGGCAGCAGATAAAATAAGTGAGTCCTGATATCGAAGACAAGTTTGCCAGTATTTATTACTCTGAAAGAACTTTCTTCTGATTTCTCCCTCTGCAAAAACAAATGAAGGTGCTAAAACATATAGCATTAATGTATAGTTTGTCTCTTTGACTCTTGTTTTTTGCTGCCTCTTCCTAGAGCCCAAGAAACAGCAGAATACTTGACAGAAGACTTGCTCCAGGTGAGGCGTGGGTCTGATCAGTGGGCATGTGCTTACCTGTACCTGCAGGCATGGAGAGAAAGAGTCCCTTGTCTTCATGTGTAATTTATTTGCTCTCTGCTTATGCCTGAGTCACAAGATAGTTTTGCTCTGGGTTTTTACCCACTCCCTGAAGAATGATCCAGATGTTCCAGTGGGAGAGATGACTTTTAAGCTTCAAAGAGCAACAAACATTAGTGTTAGAGTGGGTCCCAGGAGATCTCAACAACTCAGAGCAAGGGGCAGATTTGAAAGCCGCTGGGGCAACTAATTTGCAAAAGAATGGTTTCATGTACACACAGGCACACACACACCCCTATTCTGTACCACAAGATCTGCACTTCTGTGATATTTCTAATGTCTGTAGTACTAAGCCTATGAGATAAAAGCAGGCTGCTAATAGACAGTAAGTTATGTAGAAGAAAGTATTCCACAGCAAACATATTCTTGCCTATTTGTGCTTCAATTTATTCATGGGGGTTCATTCTGCAGCATGATGCCACAACTAGCCCAGGGTTTCAGGAGTTGTTAGTATCCCTGGCCAGGAGCAGGAGAGTAAAGTACAGTAGTAAAGTAGAGTGAAACCAGGTCATGGAATCTGATCGCATCTCTTTCCATAGAATGTTAAGAGTTGCAAAGAGCCCTCATGGCAGAATCATGTGGCCTTGACAGGTGCCGACCCATCCATCCTCTCCTTAAAGATCTCAAGCAAATGAGAGCCCACCACCAGTTAATATAATATTTGAGGAGTCGCATAATTCAGAGTTCCCAGGAGCTGCCTTATACTGAGTCAGGCCTTTAGTCCATCTAGATGAGTACTGTACTGTCTACCCTGACTGCCGGAGGCTCTCCAGGGATTCAGGAAGGAGCTTTTCCCAGCCCTGCTGGGAGACACCCAGGATAGAACCTTGGACCTTCTGCAGGCAAGGCAGATACTCTATGAATGTGCCACTGTCCTTCTCCAGGCATAATTGACAAGGTGTGTTATAGAAGACTAGAGATGGACAACTGAGAGACAGAAGAGCTGAATAGACAGGAATGGATGAAAGAATGGCGTGGTGCAGAACAACTCAGCTCTTTAAGTCCATTGGCAAACATTCACCCTTAATCTGAAGGTCTAAACACATCATTTACTTGGGCACTCAAGCTTCCTCTTTCATTCTTGATCTGCGCACATGTTCCTATAAATGTGTGTATAGATTGTGTCTGTTTACTTAAATTAATTGTATAGTCTTTATGGGCTGCAAAACCTCTGTGACTTTGACAGTTCACCTGTAAGCAACCTCAGGGTGGGGTGCATACCATTGACAGATCAGTGGGTGGTAGCCAACCAACTTTTACTCAGAGCAAACTGTTAACATTAGTTCCATTCATTTCAGTGTGTCTACCCTGCCTAAAAGTCGGTTGAATACCACCCTTTCTGTTTTCAAATATCTTTACATTGTTGAGAGCCAGAAAAACTGAGAAATCAGAAACCCAGATGTTGTCCCTAATGCCAAAATCTGCATGGAATCTTGTGGAAGATGAACGGAAGAAGACACTTCTCTCTGCGATGTTGCAGGAGATCTTGGAAAGAGAGAAAAACTCTCAAACAGGAACGGATGGGGGAGTCTTTCCCCTCATTTTCTTTCACTCTCCTTTTTTCCAGATTGAACAGAGGATTGAACCGGCCAAGCGTGCTGCTCACAATGTCCAGAAGAGGCTCCTGGCTTGTCTCCAAGGCCAATATGGGGCAGACATGGACAAACGGGTGGTAAGAGCGTTTGCCTCTCTTCTTTCATAGAATCATAGAGTTGGAAGAGACCACAAGGGCCATCGAGTCCAACCCCCTACCAAGCAGGAAACACCATCAGAGCACTCCTGACATATGGTTGTCAAGCCTCTGCTTAAAGACCTCCAAAGAAGGAGACTCCACCACACTCCTTGGCAGCAAATTCCACTGTCGAACAGCTCTTACTGTCAGGAAGTTCTTCCTAAAGTTTAGGTGGAATCTTCTTTCTTGTAGTTTGGATCCATTGCTCCGTGTCCGCTTCAGCGTCAAGTAAACCAATGGTTATATGGGAGTTCAGTGGTTGGCATACTTTTCTTCTTCCTTAAAAGTGACTTAGGGTCATAGCACAGAGGAAGAGGGTCTAACCCAGGAATAGGCAACCTGGTGCCCTTCAGGTGTCCTGGACTACCCATCAACCCCAGTTTGGCCACAAGGGTCAGGGATGCTGGAAGCTGCAGTCCAGCAACATTTGGAAGGCATCAGGTTTTCTTCCCTTGGTCTCTGGGTTGTGTTCACATTACTGCCTCCAAGCAGTGAAGTCCGCCCCCCCCCAGCCCCTGGTGCATTTCACAGCTCTTCACATCAGCACAACTTCATTAGTGTCAGATTCATTTCTGTTTGTGTACACACCAAGAGTCATTTTGGATAACGTTGTGTGAACACAGATTTAAAAACCCGCACTGGAAACTCAGTGAATGCACAGTAAAGGGTGTATGAACACAGCCCTTAATCTTTGCCCTGGGCCAGTTCCCCAATACAAATTCCTCTTTCTGCAGCTCGTAGCTGCTTTGAATGGTGGGGATTTTGGATTGTGACTGCAGCACAGGGGCAAAGGGTAAGATCCTCCTGTCCACAGTACTACTGCCCTTGCCCTGACCCTAATTTCTACCTTACCTTCTATGGCTGTTTTATATGAAAAAGAAAGACATTGAGATTTCTAATCACAGATCTCCAAGTTTATTTAGACCTAGCAGTCTCTCTTGGGAATCCCCCAAAGGTTCATTCTGCTATCTTGATTCAAAATGGTATCCAGTTGTACCCAAACAGAGACGAAAACCTGCCCTTGATCTCAGGAACTATCTAACAGAAATTGGTTGCCATGTCTTAAGAGGTGTTTGCATGCATAGTGAATGGACAGGGAACTTTCCAATATATATATTTATATAGGCTGTGTCCACACACTAGGGCCTGAATGCACACATGGGTTGATTTTAAAAACCCCTGCAGATCTAATTCAGCCAGCTCTGTAAGATTTTGTCTTTCATAGGAGGGGATGTAAACAGGCTTCCTTGATCTGTTCCAGGGCTGGGCATAAAATGTAATCTCTACAGGTATATCCAGATTGTTGGATGTTGTGTAACTTTCTGTTGATAACTGGCACTAAGTAACAACACATCCTATGATCTGTCATCTTTGGCTAGTGTTCCCTTTGTGGGTTTCGTAACATGTGTGCTTGTGCTCAGATATTTTTTTTGGGGGGGGGGCAGAGGGGTAGCAGCTCAGGCAAGACAACCCTGTTCTTCCTTTCCACAACCATCTGCTTGCTTGTTTTTGCCTCTGGACTAAATCCCTAGTACAGTGGTACCTTTTTCTCGAACTTAATCCATTCTGGGAATCTGTTTGACTCCCTAAACCATTTGAAAACCAAGGTGCGGTTTCCAGTTGGCTGCAGGAGCTTCCTGCACTCAGACACTCGGCTTCCGGAAAACGTTCGCAAACCGGAACACTTACTTTCGGGTTTGCAGCATTTGAGAGCTGATTCATTCAGCATCTAAGCCATTCGGGAACCAAGGTACCACTGTACAACCCTCCGGAAAGGAACATGCAGATGTATGAGCAGGCAGTGACAGCTGCTGTTCCTTCAGCACTGTGCCTGCCCTTGCTGAGTTTTAGGCCTTGGCAAGTGCCTGGCACTGCCAACAACTGACACTAAACCTGTCTGTGTCTCATTAAAGTAGTAGGCATACATAGGATTGCCTTATTTAAAGAAGTGAAAATCTGGACACAAAACTTGCTGAGCTTTTCCAGCTATTTTTAGTGAAATTTGCCAAAATTCACAATTTGCGTCTGGACACTGTTTCTGATGTCCAGTATTTGTTCTGCTGCTGCTCCCCAGTTACTGGAGCTTTTAAAATTTTGTTCCAAATTTGCATCATAGTACCACTGTGCCCACGTTGATAATAGGCAACTTGCTATTTTCCCCCTCCTAATTGCTTTCAACTGATATTAAAGCAAGCTACTTAGCATCCCAAGTTTTCTCCACCTTAAAAACAATATAGTGCACCCAATATCTGAATGTTCCACTAAAGCAGTTTGTATTTTTTTATTAATTGGTTTTTAGTTTGGTAAATAATGAGTGCTACCTGCTCCCATACCTGCATTTGAAGAATATTTTCATATTTTGTTCAAACTCTGTTTTCCTTTAAATTGGTCTGCTTCCTATTTCCATCTCTTCCAAGTACATTTCTCTTGACAAAGAAATGGACCAGGCTACAAACTACTTGATCTGGTCTAGCTAATTTCACCACCCCATTTACCTGTATGGGACATGGGGTAGCTGCTGCAGTTGTGAATTATACATTAGCAGATGTTGGAGAGCTTCACTCTGTTTCAGGAAAAGGCTGTGCATTTATCTTGTTTGCTCATTGCATCATCTCACTTTCCAATTCTTTCTGCAGAAAAAATTGCCTTTGATGGCGCTATCGATGACCATGGCAGAAAGCTTCAAGGAGCTAGACACTGATTCCAGCCTTGGGTAAGAATCAGTGTATTTTATAGATTAAGGTGCACACAAACTGTTGATCTGTAGAACATAAGCAAGCAACATATATCCCAAGTTGCTCATAGGAAGGATTATTATTATTATTATTATTATTATTATTATTATTATTATTTATACCCTGCCCATCTGGCTGAGCTTCCCCAACCACTCTGGGGGGCTTCCAATCAAGTGTTAAAAACAATACAGCATTAAATATTAAAAACTTCCCTAAACAGGGCTGCCTTCAGATGTCCTTTAAAGAGAAGTTAGCTGCTTATTTCCTTCACCATTATTGGATGTCATTATCTTGTCATGATGGTATGAAAAATCACCACCAAATCTAAATCAGGGATCTTCTTTGCAAGATAGAACTGTGTTTTTTAAAAAAATGCAGTGTATTTCTTAAAAGGCAATACCCTTTCTACCTAAAATATGGCCGACATTGATCTAGAAACCTTTCTGCAGAAGTAGAACAGCAAACTGAGGGACTCCTGCATTGGTGTTATATGACGGACTGTGTTTGCACTGTCTGTTTACCATGCCTTGCTTGGGGTTATGGCTGTGTGCTTTAAGGTGCTTCTCAGGTATAAAATCTGCATTACACACCATTCAGCTGCTGGGCAATACCTCTGCACAGAAAATAGGGGTCAGCTTCAGTAAGGAACCCTGTGCTATGCCACATTTCCCCCCCCCCCCCCTGTTTAACAGGCAATATAGGTTATGCTGTTAACCCTTCCTTCTTCAGCTGTGCAACACTATAGACAGAATGGATGGCAGCTATCTTTGGGAACTGTGGTGTTAAACCCAAGTGGAGGGCAGGAGGGCACCTCATAGAAAAGGCACCAGGAAGAATGAGGGTCACTAGGTTATTCTAGATGACCTGCTTATTGAGCATCCATCCTGATTTGCTTGCCCAAAGCTTCTGTGAAGGTTAGGCAATGTACAGTTTTTGCTGAGCATCCGTTCTGATCTGTTTGCAAGGAGGTTACCGTACTTTTCGCTCTATAAGACGCACCAGACCATAAGACACACCTAGTTTTTGGAGGAGGAAAACAAGAAATAAAATATTCTGAATCTCAGATGCCAGAACAACAAGAAGGACCGCTTCGCAGCGAAAGCAGCAATTCCTCTTGCTGCTCTGGCTTCTGTGATAGCTGCACAGCCTGCATTCGCTCCATAAGACGCCCACACATTTCCCCTTACTTTTTAGGAGGGAAAAAGTGAGTCTTATAGAGCAAAAAATACAGTGTATTGACAATGAGCATTCATCCCCATTAGTTTGCATGGTGGTTATATATCTTCTCAGTTATAACCATTCCTCCTACACCTTTCAGTCCGTTTCTGTTACTTTCCTAACTGCAAGAAGTCCATTTTTTTCCTAACTGAAATTGTTTGAGCTTTAACCTGGTCTGCGCCTCGATTCCTCCCACAAAATATTGACAGTCTGGAGGCAACCACTGACTGATATTGTGCCACACAGGCTGATCTCCTGCTAGATCCATTTGATCTACCTTTCATCGGATAGGTGCAGCGTCAGCACTGAACACAAACCATGACAATCTGCAATGTGTGTTTTTGGGAAGGGCCATGGATCAGGCCCTGGTGCTCAGATTAAAGCCAGGATACGTTCTATAACCCCCAAGTACAATTATTCAGAACTGGGGCCAAACTAGATGGAATGGTAACTGGTTGCTTTTTTGTTTAGTAAATAGCTGCTGGGTATATAAAATGGCACCACAGTGGAGGGGGAAGAGAGGTTTTAACCCCCCCCTTTTTTTTTTACTGCTAGTATATTGATATTTTCACATACACAATAACATTTCCCTCCCACACCCTGCAAACTCTTTTACAGTGATGGTTTGCAGAAAGAGAAAGAGAGCTCACTGAGGACTCATTACTCCTCATTTTTCAGGCCGTTGGAGAGGTATTGGCTCTGGTTATATACACTACTGTAACTCTTCTTCCTTCTTGGCTTACAGGAAAGCTCTAGAAATGAGTTGCTTCATTCAGACTATGCTAGCCAGGATCCTTGCTGAGTTTGAAATGGCCCTCGAGCGAGACGTCCTACAACCCCTCAATAAACTGAGCGAGGTATCCTTCATCTCCCTCTGTTCTCATCTTCTGTTTTCCCTCTTTTCTGCCTGGTCTTCTGGTTGTTCCTTCTCTCCTCCCCCCTTACTGCTGCATGTAAAAAGCTGCCTCCAGATGGGTGTCTCCTGGCACTGACCAATCATTGCTCTTACACTGTAAGCCACAAGAAGAACTGCAATCCACTTTCCACATGCTTGGGAAGCTCAAGCTTTTTCTATGTGTACATTCTACCGTGTTGTTCTGTCCAAACCAAGGGGAGTGATATAGCTGCTGGGAGTGAGGAAAGCAAAGATCTAGTTCCCCTTAATTGCCCATTTGAAGCTAAACACCATATTCGCTACAACCTTTACAGTGGTGACTGACATTTTTACTACCCATAAATTTTGAATAAGTACTAAAATGCTTTAAAAAGAAATTTGCATAGTGAAATGTAGGGATGACCAAATCTGCCAGTTGTGGTTTTTCACGTTTTCTCGATTTTCCATTTTTAAGTTCAGTTTTTCACATTTCCACACCACTTTGTCGTTGTTGTTTTTTAAAAAAGCCCTCATGAACATCCATGAGCATTTTACTGTGACTTTCTCCTATTGTACACATTTTCTATGCCATTTCCCCTAATATACACATTTTTGCAGACCAATTTCCCTGTAATACTGCATTTATGTACATTATTTTCTAAATTATTTGCATTTTGATACCCTTTTATATGTAATAATGCTATTTTTTAAAAGTCATGAAGGGGAGGAATCCTTTTCAGGCCCTGCAGTTTTAGCAAGATGTTTAAAGGTTTCTGTCATATTTATTTCTTCATCTGTTAAAGATGAGCATGGTAGAGTATGAGCTCTATGGAATACTCTTTTATCTAATTAAGGAATTGTTATCATCCTCTTCAGCCAAAAAAAGCTTGCATAGAAACTTAGGGTGGCTCCAGAGAATGTCAGTATTTTTCAAGTTTATGCTTTAGGTTTTTGCATTTAAAAAGTGGATTAAAGCACAGTGTTGCCCAAGCACAACAAATCCACTTAAAAAAAAAAAAAAAAACCACGGCATTTTTCCAGTGACTTCTGGTGTTTAGTGATAACCTGTGCGGCAAGGGGTGCCATTTTATTGTAAATGCATGCTGACTTGTGATAGTGACATATTGCGCAGGTGAGCCTAGCACAAGCCGACACACATTTACAAAAGTGGCATATTGTGCAAGTGTGCCGTGTTGTGGTCGGCTCACCTGCACTATGTGTCACTACCCACATCAAAGCCCTGCTTTGCATCTACACCTGTGGAGATTGCACTGCTCTTCCGTTCTGTAAAAAAGTCAGGCTTTTTTTGCAATCTGGGAAAAGTTGGAGGAACAACAGGGGAAAACACAGGATGGCTATGATTGGCGATGTAGATGCACTTAGCACTAAAGGTTCTAAGGTGGAGTGTGGCTGGTGGGGGAAATGGAAGTGAATGAAGCACAGTGATTCCACATGTATGGAAGGGCTTCACCTCAGGGAAAGAGCACCTGCTTTTCATACAAAAGGTTCAAGGTTCAATCCCTTGCATCTTCACGTAGGACCAGGAAGGATGCCCCTTTGAAACCCTGGAGAGCTGTGGGCAATACTGAGCTAGATAGATGAACGATCTGACTTGGTATAATGCAGGTTCCTTTGTTCACAGTAAAAGCCTAGTGTCAGTGGCGTAGCGTGGGGGGTGCAGGGGGTGCCGGCCGCACCGGCCACAACATCTGGGGGGGGGCACGCACTCGCACTCGCAGCTCTCTGCCCCTACCTGGCTCCACGGGTTAGGGGGCGCAAGTTACTTGCCTTGCCCCGGGTGCTGACAACCCACGCTACGCCACTGCCTAGTGTGGAAGTACTGGTGGTAATTCCTAACCAATGGTCAAGTGCTACTGATGTGTGACTTATCCTTCCGCATCCCCATCTCTTCCAGGAAGAGCTGCCCACCATCCTGAAGCACAAAAAGAACCTTCAGAAACATATTTCAGACTGGAATGCCATCAAGAGCCGGTACTGAGAGGGGGAGGGAAGGGGAGAGATGGTGCGGGAAAGCTTGACGAATTTGGCAAAAGAGATCCATTGGGATCTGGCTGCTTTTGCCCAAGAGCAGAAACAGGACTAAGTCCTTGGAATGTGGCCCTTCCTCGGCCACGGGTCCATCATCATGTTTGGGAAGTCATTTTCTGTTACATCAGCTCTGCTTTAAACATTCTCTGTGCTGTTCAAAGGCAGTGAAATAACTGAGTAACTTATTTGTAAAGGGGATTGTAGGCTGACACAGATGGTTCTGCACAGGGCCAGCTGATGAAGCTTCTGACTCTACTTTAGTCATCATCCTTTTTCTAAAACAAACAAACCAAAAAAGGAAAAGGCTGGGGAAGATGGGGACATGGGGGTGGCAGAAGCATCAATCTTTCATTGTTAGATCAACATGGACACTGAACTGATATACACCCTATCCACTGAGCCTCTTGGGATTGCCGATCGGAAGGTCAGCAGTTCGAATCCTCACGACAAGTTGAGCTCCCGTTGCTCGGTCCCAGCTCCTGCCAACCTAGCAGTTTGAAAGCATACCAGCGCAAGTAGATAAATAGGTACCGCTGTGGCAGGAAGGTAAACAGTGTTTCCGTGCATTCTGGCTTCCGTCACAATCCTCTGTGCACCAGTAGTGATTTAATCATCTTCCCCACATGACCTGGAAAGCTGTCTGTGGACAAGCGCTAGTTCCCTCGGCCTGAAACGAGATGAGTGCTGCACCCCATATTCGCCTTTGACTGGACTTAACCATCCAGGTGTCCTGAGAGCCAGTGTGGTGTAGTGGTAAAGAACGGTAGACTCGTAATCTGGCAAACCGGGTTCACTTCCCTGCTCCTCCACATGCATCTGCTGGGTGACCTTGGGCTAGTCACACTTCTCTGAAGTCTCTCAGCCCCACTCACCTCACAGAGTGTTTGTTGTGGGGAAGGAAGGGAAAGGAGAATGTTAGCTTCTTTGAGACTCCTTCGGATAGTGATAAAGCGGGATATCAAATCCAAACTCCTCTTCTTCTTCTTTACCTTTTACCTTTTCCTACCCTAGCCATGTCTCTAATGGCTATCTCCACCTCTTTGCCCATTTAGCTGTGTGTCAACAAGTTAGTCTCCCCTCTGATGGGAGCCTGCATCACAGCACACACTCTGTTTTCCTTGCTGGTCTGTATAAAAACACACATACACAAAGACTCTGATCACATGCAGTGATCAGTTGTAAATGTTTTTATTTTCACATTCAGCAGCAAAGTACTTCATTGTGACTTCACTAAGGATTAAGCCAGAAGGAGAGTTACTGTGCTAGTTCTCTGGCTGTTGACTCACTGCTGCTAACCATTAGAGAGAGGGGAAGGGGTGTTGTAGTGTGGGGCAAGTCAGGTCAGTGTGAACGCACCAGCAGAGAACACCCAGCATTCCTGCTGGTGCGTTTACATCACACTGACCTCCCCACTGCTTCACCCCTTTCCTTCCCAGTAAACAACAGTGACCCACCTGCCGGAAAGCTAACACAGCAGTTTCTTGATTAGCATGCTGTTTGAAACTGGGCTCACAGTTAAGCCTTCTCCTCATCAACCTTGAGCAGACGCCTACAACTTGAGGTTAGCTGCATGCATCAGACAGGTCATCAGTCTCTATGCCTAACACATTGTCGTATAATTTTTGAATGCCATCAACTCAACTCTTGCCTCTGGCTCTTCTTTGGGAATCTGAAGTCTGAACCAAGCTGCCAAGAACTCCAGCAATAATACCGGTGGTGCCGCTGGCCCAGGCCCATCATCTGCTGCCATCAAACTAGAAAATCTGAAGGAAGAGGAAGAAGAGATGAAGAGGAGGGTTGAACAGAGTAAGGTAGGTGTGAAATGTGGCTGGGGGGCTGGGGATTGACATTCTCCTTCTCAGTTAGAAGGAAGCATGTTTGTATAGGAAATGCCCAAAGATGAGGGGTGGAGAGAGAAATATGACAAGAGTGTTGGTGCAGACATGACCATGCAGAACTCCCATTGATTGCGCTACACTGTGCTGTGGGTCATTGTTTAGATCCCACAAAGGAGGTCCAAATGGCAAACTAGAGCAGTTGTTGATATTGGTGGAGGAGAAATTTGATTTGGTTCACATTTAAAAGCGAACCTCCCCAATTTACACTTTCTGAAACAATGCACAAACTGAAACACTGCCATTTTTCCAAATTTTGCCTTTCTCTGAATTTTGCAGTGCCGTTCTCCAATCAAGCAATGTAGATAAAAATGCATGTACTCAAGTAAAGTTTTCATTAAAATGTTCATGTTCATGAAAATGGAAAACAAAAATGCATTATAGTAAGGAAATTTGTTCTGCAAAAATATGACTGTTCAGTGAAATAGCATATGAAAATGTATATATTTGAGAGATTTGCACCAAAATGTTGAAGAGAAGCCAAGAGAAACCGAAACTGACAGATTCACCTATCCCTAGTTATTGATGTGATTATTATCCCAGAAGCTGCATGAGATTTAGAGTGGAGTCAGTGTGTGCCAAGTCACATTGCATCATATTCTTCCTACTTAATAAGGTATTCAGGACCTTGCAATATTTACCAGGTTGGAGTAGGAGGTATAGACACACAACCTAATGATTTCTTAGATCCCATTTGTAGATTTTTTTGTTTCCTGATATATATTTATGCTGTGTATCCTGGAAACAGGCCACCACTAGGGAAGAGGGAGAAAGCCATTTTAGTTCACATGTTAATATGAATCCACCTAATGCACACTTCCTGAAATTACTTGTGAACCAAAACACAGCTATCCTTTGAAAACCACACTTCTCAAATTTTTGCAATGCAGTTCTCCAACCAGATAACATTTACAACTAGGCATATATTAGGGGGAAGTGTCCATTAAAATGCATATGCTGGTGAAAGGAACTTACAATAATGTCTTATATTACATAGATTTGCCTGCTAAATTGTGTATATAAGACAAAAATGCATATGTAAAATGTTGAATAATAATAATAATAATAATAATAATAATACAAAATTTATTTATTTGTACCCCGTCCATCTGGCTGGGTTTCCCCAGCCACTCTGGGTGGCTTCCGAAAAGATTAAAAATACACGAAGACTTTCTGCAAAACGAGGCAGAAATGTAGAGAACCGAGAATGGAAAAATGAGAAACTGACAGTCACTGAAACGGACAGATTCATAGATCTCTAGTCACCATCTAACTATGTCTTGCTTAATGGTTGCCATCAATTTGATTTTAATTAATTTTTATAATGAAAGGTTTTTAGAATGTTGGATTATTTTGATTGTTGTTAGCCACCCTGAGCCCAGCTTTGGCTGGGGAGGGCGGGGTATAAATAAAATTTATTATTATTATTATTATGTCACGGTGAGGATATTGCAGGGAGCTGGGATGGTGCAGTTAACAGGAAAGGAGGCTGATATATTTCTGTGGTTTGCTCTTTGTGAAGGGAACAAAGTACAGTGCTTCCCCCATCTCATTTTCTAGGATGAGTACATGGCAGACCTGTATCACTTTTCAACCAAGGAAGACAGCTATGCTAAGTACTTTATCAAAGTAAGTCAGTTCCCTTATCTCTCTCCTTTCCTTTGCTCCATCCTTCATTGTAAGATGGTTTTGCATACCTTTGGATAATTCTCAAAGTCTAAAGAGGCATTTTGTTGGAGTTCTATAATTGCACCTCTCAATTTTCTTCTTCCTGTTTTGTGAATGTATATTTTCCTTCCACAACTACTTCCCTTTGCTCTGTTTTCTATGGGTCCCCTAATCCAAATCAGGGACTTCTGCAACTATCAGAAGAGAAAAATTATGCTGGGGAAGGATGCTGTTTTCTGAGACCCCTCTCCTCAAATGTCTAGCTTGGTCTTCCCTTAAGACCTATCCCCCACAGTCATCTCTGCATCTCTGTAAAGAAACCCACCATCATTATCATCACCTCCCTAATTCCTCTTTACTCTTTCCAGGACAGGGGTGGGAATTCTGTAGCCCTCCAGATGTTGCTGAGCTTCCATCAGCCCCAGCCAGCATGGCCATTGCTCAGAGATGATGGGAGTTGATCCAGCAACATCTGGAGGGCTACAGAATTCCCTTTGCCAATGCTACAGGTTTAATAGGACTTGCAGAAGAAAAACACCAATCAGGGAAAAAATACATGTGCATTTATTTTTCTGTCTGGCAGTTGATGGAAATTCAAGCAGAGTATCACCGGAAGTCCCTGGAATCTCTGGATACTACTTTGGCAGAGGTGAAAGAGACTCACAACCAGCCAGGTATTAGTTGAGCTGCATCTTTTTATTTGCCACACTGGAGATAGGTTTGTTCATGCTGGGTCACCTAGAGCTTGGGGGATGCAGTTTATTGTTGCTGTCTTGTTGGTGGTTCCCCCTGTATGCACATCACTGTATTTTATTGTGTTCCCGAATGTCTACGTAGTGTAGCTTCCCAGTGTGACACTACGTACATAGCTCTTTGCAAGTGGGGCCCCTGCTATTGCTTACTGAGAGATACATTCATTAGTCATTTTCAGGGCAGCTTTAGTGATGTTAGCCAGAGATATGGGAAAGACAACAGGTAACATGCAAAGCACAAATTCTGAAGCGCCTCTGATTCTGACGCTACAGTGCTGCTATTTTTGTAGCTGGACAGTGAGATTGGTACTTTTTCAAATTTATTTTGTATTGCATGTTACTGTATTTCTTATACACCACTCTGAAAACGTCAGTTGAAAGCTGGCCTAAAAAGATAGACAACAAACAAAGAGTCTCTGAGACCCACTGGCACTGAAAGAGAGTTGATTCTGCAGAGCAGTGTGTGTATTTCAGTCCCTGAAATAGACTTTTAAAAAACCCCACTTCCTGAGAGGAAAAATGACACACCAAGAAGAGGGTTAGGCAAAAAAATGCTGCTGCTTGCGTAGACCAGAACTGAGAAGCAGGGCCGGCCCAACCATTAGACAGAGTGAGGTGACGGTGTCAGGCAGTCGTGGGTGTCGTGAAAGCAGAGCAAAGTGTTATTTGTTTCATTTATTGTATTTTTACCACCAGGGAGATTTTCTGCTTTAGACACCCAAAGAACTTGGTTGGCCGTGAGTTCTAATATGTAACTTGGCTTGGGTATGTGGAGACAGAGCATCATTTGCTGCTTGCCTCAGGCAGCAAAATGCCTTTGCTCTGCCTGGGGTCCTCAGGAGCTTTTGGTATGGACCACTGCTGGGCTGAGTTGGCTCCTGAAAACCAGGCTCAGCAGTTGGATGGTGATGACTTTTGGAAACTTCCCATCCCATATGCACAGTGGGTTTTATTCTCTCCCTCTCCCTTCCTTCCTGCTGTTTTTCAGACTCCCCATTCCCAAGAGATTCAGCTGTGGTGGGGGTGTATGGGATGCCGCTAGAGACTCACCTGAAGGCTTCTGGGCGGGAGATTGCCGTCCCCATTGAAGCTTGTGTCATGATGCTGCTGGCATCGGGGATGAAGGAAGAGGTAGGTGCCACTCACCTGCCCAGCCCTTCTTTTGCCACCAATTTCCTTGCCTCACCTTTCTCCCACTCTGCAGGGGCTCTTCCGGTTGGCAGCTGGAGCATCTGTGCTGAAGAAGTTAAAATACAGCCTTGCCTGTGGCTCAGGTGCCCTGGGTGAATTCTATGCAGATCCTCATGCTGTGGCAGGTAGGATATTAAATTAATGCAGGGCTGGGGAACCTGTGGCCCTCCAGATCTTGTTGGACGCCATCTTCTGTTAGTCCTAGTTAGTACCACCCAGTGGTCAGGGGTTTCATTAGAAGTTGGAGTGCAACAACACCTAGAGGTTCACAGATTTCCCCAGCCTTAATTAGAGGTATCAGATAATTAAGCAGCAGGGAGTATCGTGAGAGGGAGAGGCATGTTCTACCTCTAAAACAGCATCTCTTTGCTTCCATCTCAGGTGCACTGAAATGTTACCTGCGAGAGCTGCCCCAGCCCTTGATGACCTTTGAACTCTATGATGATTGGCTTAAAACTGCAAGGTACAGTGGGACTAGGAAGATGGGCTGCCTTCTTACAGCTCACACAGTTTGTGATTTCACCTCAATGCTAAGATTAGGTTAACTTGACTAACAATGTATTGTTGTATTATTGCCTACTCTGGGAATGACTGAAACCTGTTGCAAATGCTACTAGAAATTAAAATTGCATGTGTCAGGGTGCACACAGAGTTGAAGAGGAGCAGTGAGCCTCATTACAAATCTAGCAAGGTAGGGGGGAGTTAAGAAGGATGGCCCCTTCCAGTTGGGTTTTTAAAAAACACCATGAAAAGTGTTATGATTAGTAACATACTTGAAACGAAAGTGGGTTTAACACTGTCCTGCAGCCCCACAGCTCCCATCAAATTTGGAGTTCTCAGCCACTCTGCTTTAAAATAAAAATACGAATGTCAGGAAATGCTTGTGCTGATCTTCTGCATCTTAAGTAGTTTGGTACCAAGTACTGTATTTTTCGCCCTATAGGACGCACCTTTTCCCCTCCAAAAATGAAGGGGAAATGTGTGTGCGTCCTATGGGGCGAATGCAGGCTTTCGCTGAAGCCTGGCGAGCAAGAGGGGTCGGTGCGCACCGACCCCTCTTGCTCTCCAGGCTTCAGGAAGTTATCCCCCCAGCCCGGCAAGCTCCCTGAGCGATGCCGAAGGTGCACACACCTTCACCATCGCTTTCCGACCCGTTCTGGGGGCTGGGGGCGGGGGAAGCTCGGGCTTCCCCCGCCCCCAGCCCCGCAAGCTCCGGGAGCGATGGCGAAGGTGCGCTCACCTTCGCCAGCGCTCTCCGACCTGCTCTGGGGGCTTGGGCGGGGGAAGCTCGGGCTTCCCCCACCCCCAGCCCCGCAAGGTTCGGGGCTTTGTTTTCCTTTATTCCCCCCCCCCCCAAATCTAGGTGCGTCCTATGGGCCAGTGCGTCCTATAGGGCGAAAAATACGGTAAATATCCATTGGGTATTATGTCTCTCAGGAACTAAGGGAAATGAGTTCTTTCCTCCAACATGTGATGTTGGACTGCCACTTGAAATACCAGGTGGCGCAATAGTTAGAATGATGGCCATTCACATCCAAAGCACATTACTTCCCCCAAAGAATTCTGGGAACTGTAGTTTCCCCAATGAAAGAGCTACTGTTCCAGCAGCTTTAACAAACTGCAGCTCCTACGATTCTTTGGAGGCAGCCATGTGCTTTAAAAGTGCTTGAAATGGATGGTGTAGATCTGCCCTTGATCTGGGAAACCTTGGCTCTGATCCCTGATCAAGCCATAAGGCTAGCTGCAGGACCTTCGACCTGTTGCTATCACTCACACCCTAACCTACGATACAGGGCTGTTGTGAATTTAAACAGAGTAGTCCCATCCAGGGTTGCCACTCTGAGCTGATAGGATAGGATTTACACATGTGGAGCTGTAGCAGCAGACTGACAGCCAGACGGTGATCGAAATGCCCATGAGAAAATAAAGATAAGACTCTATATAAGCAATTATTATAGTAGATGGATCCCTTTGCTCTTTCAGTATCAAAGAGCCAGAGAATCGACTGGAGCATCTTCGGGACACCTGCAGCCGTCTCCCCAAGGACAACTACAACAACATGAGGTGTGGCACACCTGTTAGTATTTAGGGGCTTTAAGACGGAGCTTGGTAGGTGGCGCTTATACCATCACTGTCTCTCAGTGTTGCAAAAAGCCTGCTGCATTTCTGTTGTTACCCAACAACAGGCAAAAGAGCCCAGCTTGAAATGTCAAGGCAGTGGTTTTCCTGGTTTTCACTACAGTACTTGCCTTTTCCCAACAGGTATCTGATTCGTTTTTTAGCCAAGCTGGCTGAACAGCAGGAAGTGAATAAGATGACCCCCAGCAACATTGCCATTGTCCTAGGGCCCAACCTGTTGTGGCCCCAACAGACTGAAGGGTAACTGTGTGTGTGTGTGTTATTGTCTGGGTAACCCAGGACCTCCATACACATTGCCCAGGCTTGCACTCTGGGGAGGTCACTTTGGCAGCAGTTTTATTTCAATCCTGGAGGCACACTCCGTTGTCTCTTGTGACAGACAGATGCCAACAACATCATTCTCCACTTATTGGTTTAGCATGTATTCACTAATTGAACTCTTTAGACATATACATGTATCAGTTGCAATTGAGAATGGTGCTGTGTACACCCACCAGAGCCTTATCGTACCAAGAATTCCAGAGGCCATCCAAGGCAGCTTATCCAGAACTTGAAAATGTCTAGAATACATGTGGAGAACTGCTGACCCTCAGGTCTATTAGGCCCCACAGGCTTTCCCATTTGGTCCATGGTGCTGTTTTTACTAAGCCCAGCCTACCTGCCCCATGCCAGAAGTCACACCTGTCCCCAGTTATGGGACAGTAAAAAGACGTGGCAAAGTGGGGTTTTCAGACACTGCCAATCAGCTGACCAGCGGTGCCTGCAAACCCCTGCCTCACAGCACGCCTTCAGAGTCTGTTTGCAGACTTTGTTTCAAATCACATATGCAAAGAGACATTTTCCCTCCCTGTTTGCAAGACTGGTTTGAATGCAAACGGGTCCTTTGATGGTGAGCTGCCAGTGTCAATCACTAGGTTGGCTCTGAGAGTGAGGTCCTTTTAAGCTGTCCCCTGGCATTACTATGTATAGACCTCGGGTGATTAACCAGTAGATGGACTTGTGGGAGATGGGGGAGGTAAGGATCCCTTCCCTCAGCCAGATCCAGTTTCTCCCCTGTGATCTCAAAGGTGACATTTTCCTTGTCACTACAACAGACTGATGGAAGAAGTCCAACCTGTGGAACGTCTGCTTTCCTCTGAGGTTCTGGGGAAAACAGAAGACTTGTCCCAGATAGGATGTGGCAAGCCTAGAAGTAACTTTCAGTTATGTTATGTCCTTTCCTTCTCCTCAAATGGAGGAGAAAACAGGTTGCGATGCCCTAACAGAAGGGAAAACACTCTGTCTGGTTCCTCCATGAACTTTAAAGAGCTAATATCTTAATTAAAACAGTCCTAGATTTGTCACCTCTAGCCTTTGAAAAGGCTTGTATAACTTTTATGAGCTGCATGGAAAGAAGAATTTCACTGACTTCACTCTCTCCCATCAGAAACTGTAGAGGAAAAGTTAGGATGAACAGCCTTAGCTTAACATAGTTCTTGTTGCTGTCTCTCAATCTCTCTCCCCCAGGTGCCAGGCGCAACTAGATATGGCTTCTGTATCCTCCATCCAAGTTGTGGGAGTTGTGGAACCCCTGATACAAAATGCTGACATCCTCTTCCCAGGAGGTAGTCCATCATCTGTTGACCTGAATTTTTCTTTACCCTGGTGAGGAGCTGCATTACAGCTTCCATCATCCCTGACCACTGGCTGACCATGATGATGGGAGCTGGAGTCCAGCAACATCCAGAGGGTCACGGGGTCCTTGTCCCTGCCCTCATAGAACTGGCCAAGTCTAGGAATACAATTATATGATCTTAACCCCTTCATGCATTAACTCGCCCTCAGCTTGGTGGTTATGTTTGACTGCAATCCCACCAAAAATACATAAATAACCACCTAGTTATAAGGAACTCTTGGCCAGGGCATCTCCTGTTGTCTATGAGCGAACCGCATCTCCTGGATCATAAAGACCATGAGCCATAAGAGATGGAAGATACCAAAAATTGAAATTCCTCCTGCAAGGGAAGACTACAACATTTCATAATGGGTATGATTCAGTACTTCAGATCGTCTCAATAACTTTGTCTTTCTCTCCTTTTTTAAAGATATTGACTTTGATGTATCTGGCCTGTTCACTCCCCCATCAGACATTAAAGATAGAGATGTCTCCGCAGCAGAAGAACCCGCATCTTTGCTTCTCTCTGCTGAACCAGCTTCACCACGGCCCGGAGAAAGGCAAGTAGTATAAGCATATGTTTTGTCACAGTTTTTCCTGGAACTGTGAGATATGTTTGTTTATATAGAGCCACCCAGGCACAAAGTGCTTTACAAAGATCTGGCAGGTCTCTACTTCAAGGAGCCTACAATTCTATGATATAGAAGCAGCTTTAGTAACACAATGAAGCATTAATCATGCTCTGGCTCCAACCTGTCAATGCCCTACCCTCTGCTAGATCTGGTAAGCCAGGAGGGACAGGGGTCAAGAAGGCATGTGGTTGGGCATATAGCTCTTGAAACACACAGCCCATCTAGCCTGGTGCTAGACTGAGTACCCAGGTGGACACAGCTGAGTTTGGTTGGAGCCATTCAGCTCACCCAACCAAGTCTTAATAATACATGCCAACCCCTCCATCCATGATCAAGCTGTGGATGAGCATCATCTTATTATGGATTGACATGGCATCCAGTAACAGCACCACCAAACTAGAGGGCTCAACATAAAGAGAAGCCTATAGTGGAAGAGTTTGCTCAGCTGCTCAAATCCGTTTGAGAAATCCAGCCTACACACACACACTCGTGTCTTTTTTAGCCAAGAGATCAGACTACAAACAGCTTACAAGCCTTTTACCAACTGACAGGAAAAATTTTGAGGCGACCCCTGGAACAGTTCTCTCAAAGGTGACCCAACCTTCTACTGAAGCTGCAGTCTCTTTGCCTACTCCTGTTCCTGCTGAGGATGCTTCGAGGAAGTGTAAGTCTTGTTCTTATGGGTGCTTCTGTAGGAACTGTTTGCTCCAGAATAAGCTCTGTCAGCTTGTGCAGCTCTTCTGGGGAATCCAGATGACATTGCTCTCAAACTGTATTTGTGTGCTCTCCCCCTGCCAGGCCCCCCCACACACTTGGCATCAAATGTGATTGCAGCACTATCCTTATACTAGTTGAGCTGCTTTTTGCAGGAGAATATTCTGTGAAACAAGTAGTATCATTGCCTGGGGACTGGGTGCTTCCAGGTGGTTGGTGATTTAGGAATGGGCACTGCTCATGCATTCTAGGGTGCTTCCAGACAGGGGTTTAATTTGCAAGCACACCATTGGCAACAAGCTTTTTTACTTATTGGGTTTTCCCTGGAAAGGGTAAATTTGATTCCCAGTGGTGCTAATGATGTCATGTGGACCCACTGCAAAAAAAAAACTTGCATGCATGAAGAGACTCCATCCCCTAATAAACCCACATCTGGAAGCAATCTGATTTTTTTTAACATAGTCCACACAACAGTTGTAGGAATAAAAAATGCCAGTCCATATTTTCCCCCATTAAATCCAAATTGCCCTTTCCCAGGAAAAATCTGTGATTTGTGATCTCTGATTGACCGATTTGCAATATTGACCACCCCCACTTGAAGCACCCAGTCTCTTCTTCCACACCTTACTTTTTCCACACTCTTTTTCCACACCTTAACACATTGCATTGCTTGTTAGCATATCTGCCATTTGCTTTCCTGCAACATGGTCCCTTCCACCATTAACATTTCCCCACTTTTTTCCTTTGGCACAGAAGAGCAATAGCTCTTCAAAACATATAAATCATAATGTTTTATTATGAATGTGTTAAAGAATGATTGAAAATCTGCACAGCTTACAAAGCCTTTTCCCTACTGTCAGGAAACTTGTGATTCTAGATGACAAAGTTTTGCAACAGTGATTAATTGTTGTAGCTCTTTTTGTCAACGTGGTTGGAAACAACGGCTGCTTACATCACAAGTTTGTAGTGCAGTTGGGGATAGCCGGACATAATAAGTTTCAATAAACTTCTCAGGTTTTAGTTATGCTTTGCACCATTTTAATCTACAGTGGTGCCTCGCAAGACGAAAAGAATCCGTTCCGCGAGTCTCTTCGTCTAGCGGTTTTTTCGTCTTGCGAAGCAACCCCATTAGCGGATTAGCGCTATTAGCGGTTTAGCGGCTATTAAAGGCTTAAGGGATTAGCGGATTAGCTGCTAAAAGGCTATTAGCAGCTTAGTGCCTTAGAAAAAGGGGGTGGGGAGCGAAAAAAAATCGCAGGAACTCGCAAGACATTTTCGTCTTGCAAAGCAAGCCCATAGAGAAATTCGTTTTGCGAAGCACCTCCAAAACGGAAAACCCTTTCGTCTAGCGGGTTTTCCGTCTTGCGAGGCATTCGTCTTGTGGGGCACCACTGTACTTCTTTTTCATAATCATCACCATTATTGTGAAGAGCTACATTGTGCAGTGGAACTCTTGTGCATGGCTTGTTCCTGTAGCAATGTACCAGAGTTGAGATCCAGCCACCAGTGTTGTGCCTTTTGTTTATGCCAGGGATGGGGAAGGTATTGGACTCCCATCAGCCACAGCCAGCCTCACCAATAGCCAGGGACAATGGGAGATGGAGAGCCACAGCTTCTCCCATTGCCAAATTATGCATTTGTAATGTGGATGGGAATGCTGTTAGTGGAGGAAATAACTCACCGTGTGGATCCACAGTTTCCACATTCAGGTGACCAGAGAAAAGCATTATTTGTGCAATGTTGCAAGGCCGTAGTGTGGAAGCAGGCTTTGCCTCTGGATTTCTGTTGCCTGCACAAGTGGTTTGGGGGCTTGGGACTTGATCTACGGCCTGCTTGTAAGGAAATCATAGCTTTTCAGAGGAATTGGAGAGAATCCTTAGAAGGGAATCTTAATTCCAAACTTGCAAAAATACACTTGAGGACAAGCACTGGTAGGAGAAGAAATTTGGAGGGGTGTGAGGTGCAGAGCTGCTGCGCGGAGAGACCATATAGATAACAGGTGACATCCGCAAGGCAAAAATTCTCAGAACCTGGATTTTGTTTCATTGTTTTGCTTTACAGCAAAGCGAGTTGCTCCACCCCGACCCACGGTGCCTCCACCCATAGCCCAGCCTCGAACCCCACCTCCTGTGCAGCTTCAGACCCAGCCTCCTGCCCCAGACTCTCCTTCTCTCCCTAAAGTAATGCCTCGAAGAACCGTCGGAGGAAGCGTGCGAGCTCCCTCTGTCCCTCCACCACTTCCACCCCAGCCAGTCAGGCGTCAGAGTCGCAATGCGTCCCCATCCCCGAAGCCTCCTTCAGAAAGCAGGACCAACGAGGCAGATGAAGCACCTCTTTCTCTTCCTGGCGACAGCAGCATAGAAACATCCAAGGAATCCCTCCCTGTGACAACAGAGCCCAGTGAACCCCCACCTGTAGAAAGAAGCAGCTCTCCATCTGCACCGGATCTGGAGGTTGATGCTCAGGAGAATAATGAAGAAGGAGCTGCAGCGTAAGGAAGGAAAAGGTGCATGATCAGGTGTGACCCTGGGCACATCACACAAAGCTCTCGTGGGGACATAGAGGTGCCATATTGACATCTGTCATTATTGTGGCTTGGAAACCAGCACTCGCGTCTGCAACCTCAAAAGCAATCTCTCTTCTTCCATGTGCCTCTGCTTCTTGCTGCCTTTTCCACTATTCATGAATGGCTCTTTTCCTACTTTGTATTATTTTGAACTCTCCTCCTGACCTTTCCCAAGCAGCATTCAGATGCAGAGCCAGAGACATTTTTTAAAAAATCCTTCCAGCATGTAGTTAAGTTGCACTGTATAACCTTGTTCTTGATGCAATAGTTCATTCCAAGCTGAGAGCATTCAAACATATGATTCACTCCCCCCACTGCTGTGTGATGTGGTACCGTACAGAATTCTTCCTTTCCGTCTAATGCTCCATTCTGTATAATGTGCAGATCTGCTTTTTTGTGCTTCTAATGTCTTTGCTCCCCCCCCCCCCTTGAAGAGAATTCAGAACCTCAACAAATCCTAACAGGGTGTGTCCACTTGATTCCAGTTGCCCTACATCCCACCTTAGCTCAGTCTCAGGGATTATTCTGTCCTTTTACAGTGATTGGTAGGGATGTGATTGGTAGAGAGGGTGGGCCATTTGAAAATCAACCCTATGTATATCCAGGTTATGTGCGATATTTTTAGTTATTTTTTATAAGGGCAGCAGGTGCAGCACAATAAAAATCAAAAGTGCAGGCCAAAACACAGTTGTCAGCTGTGGACCCCAAAAAGGATCTTGGACCTTGAAGAACTAATGGAACTAATTTTACGTGCAGCTTTTCCCATCATAGAACTGTAGTAACGCTAGAAGCTGTCACCAATAGACTCCTCCTTTTGGCCGCTCTTTAAAGGTAGAGACTTGATCCTAGTTACAGTCAGTGTATGTATTCTCACTGTGGAGAGCCTAGATTCAGGGCTTGTTCACGTATGCACGCACATTGCTTTGTTTCTCTATGCAATTATTGGCAGATAAATGTGTGAGCACCATAACTAATGCCCATTTTGTTTGAGCTGATCTGAAAATTTGTCTGGACTTTGCCACACAATACCA
This sequence comes from Podarcis tiliguerta, assembly GCF_965153285.1. NCBI lineage: Eukaryota > Metazoa > Chordata > Lepidosauria > Squamata > Lacertidae > Podarcis > Podarcis tiliguerta. The sequence continues at coordinate 46,127,033 of NC_139543.1, read as the reverse complement.
CAATCGCACATGCAAGTGTTTAGATGCAAATGTGTATTTGAACCACTCCTAAGTTTGAAGATGGATGAGTGAAGGATAGTGGACTTCCCACCTTATATTCTGGATGAGCTTTTTGCTGCAGGCACACCTGCCCTGCAACCTTTAACCCTGGCTTCTCCAAGAAAGTGTATAGCAGTAGTTATGTAATAAGACTTTGAAAGAGATGTGTAGTACCCCATTTAAGGAACTACAGTTCTCAGGATCTTTTGGGAGAGGACAATTAAGCTCATTTACATTTGCAATGCAGACATGACCTAATAAACTCTTCACATGGGTTTCCTTAGGATTGGAAAAGTGACCACTTATTTTTATACATAGCTGGTAAATTATTTTTTAACTGTACGGTCATATTTATGGCTGAGAGAAGGAGCACGTTCCTTCATTTTTTAAAGAATGTGTCTGCTTTGCTTGTGTCAGAGATAAACTGAACTCCTGGATAGTTCTTGAGAAAATCCTGCAAAATGACAAGAGTGCTCTGTGGCATCTTAAGGTTTTAATAAATATATTGCAGCATGCATTTTCATGGTCCAGAGTCCTATTCACCAGATGCGATTTATTAAATACAGTATTTTTATTGCTTTTTGTCTTTAGAGATTTGCAGCTCTTTCTCTTGCCTTCACACATAAGAGTTTTGTTTGTATCATCAAATACTGTAGAGTCTCTTACTATTGTCGTGTGTTGCTTTAAATGTATACGGCATAAGCTTTTGTGGGATAAAGTCAACTTCATAAGATGCTTCTCATGGAGTAGACTTCAGCTTTGGGGATGATTGCCATACTTTTTAGCCTTCAAGGTGACCACAAGTCTCTTCATAGTTTTTTCTACAGCAAGCTGACAGAGGTACTAACCCTCTGCAAATTCCCACGATAGCATTACTTCTGTTGTGCAAAAAACCAGGAGTATTTGCCTTCTTTGATGGTGTAATTCCCCATTATTTCTCTGAAATTTAAAAGCATTGAATCTTCTACAATGCAAATCATATTGGCACTTGTGGGAGAGGTATTCCCCCCCCCCCCCATTTTCACTGAGCAGAGATGTGTCACCTTTCTGCAGAGGAGAGAGTACCAGAGTCTTACAATGATGACTCCGTTAAAATAAATTTATTTATAAATTTATAGGACAAAAAGGACACACACCGCTGCAGGTGTTGCTACTTGCAGAACCCAGCAAACCACGAGCAAGCACCCAGCTGTTTCTGTGCATAAATAATCCAGTCAGCTCACTCACCAAGCTGCAGTCATGTGCACGCTTTCCCAGAAAATCACTTTCCATTCTGTCACACGATAAAGGCAAACAGGCTGAAGGGCATTCTGCACAAAATAATTGTCCACATGATCAATCTGAATGGATCTCAGGGGTGCAGGGGGAGGGGAGGGACAGGGACAAGGAAGCAGTTCCCACACTGCATGCATTCAAGATTTAACTTTGTGCTATGTTGTTTAGATATACAGGGAAGATCAGCTAAGATTTGGATTTTTTGAGAGTCCAGATGAAACCAGTGGCTAATAACAGAATTTGTAAATCAAGCTGCAATCTTATACAGCAAGGATAGGAAAACTCCAGGGCCAAGGCTGACTATGGTCCTTGGGGACACGCCCCAAAAGACACCCCCACCAACCCTCTTTAATGCTTTCGCCTAGCTGGAATGTATAGTTGAAATGTGAATAATGCATCTTTTCTGTCTGTATGAAAGGTGTGTGTGTGTAGCTAGGAACTGCTGGCTTTTGTGTGGCTAGAACCCATGGCATGTGGTTCTCCTAAAGGGACTGCAGCCCTCTGGCTGAAAAAAAGTTCACCACCCCAGCTATACTCTCTTAACTAGTAGTAAATCTCATTTAATTCAAGAAGTTAAGTACTTCAGACATGAATATGATTGTATTCTCAGTGTTGCTGACTTCTCTTTAGTGCTCCGAACAGACAAGCTCTATTGTGCTTGGTTTTCATTAAATCTCCATAAATTACAGACCCAATAGTGGTTGGCCAGGATCATGTTTTATTTATCCTTAATGCTGCTACTTTAGATATAGTCTTGCTTATTCAATTGCAGCTGGATAAAATTCAGATGCCCTCTTAATAGGAGCGGTGAATCTGTTTTATGGTGGAGGCTTCATTTCCCGATATCTCAATTTGTGGTGGGACCACTTGTCAGCCATAGGCAGGGTGAGTAGATGGATCGATTCCTTTTCTTCCACCCAGCTGCTAGTGAAAAGCCATTTATTTGTCTTTTGCTTATAGAGGGCGAAAGCCAGGTAGGCATCCACAGGACTTCAGTTCTGCCAGGAGGAGGACGAAGGGGAAGTTCTGAAGGACCTCGCAGCCACCCTTCGACTTGAGCCCATGCCACACTTCTCAGGCACATTCCTGAAGTGTAGGCGGGTTCCCACAAGGCAAGACGCAGTGATGACAGCAAGAACCTTTATTGAACTACATAACTGGGGAACAGGGGTAAAGCAGCTGCTTATATACATTCCTGAAAGTCTGGGCCACTCCCGCTCACATGATTGGCCGTCTAAACTTCCAAGCTGCGAATCATAACTCAGAGTTCAAGGACCAATGGCAGAGGCCAAATCCTGAAGTGGACATCATGTATCGAATCAGAACACAGGAGCTCAGATTACTTTGTCCAGACTCAAGCTCAGGCAAATACAGACCACAGAATACATAACAGTTCCATTTCCCTATAACCCTGAGAACTGTAGTTCATTAAATCTACTGGGAATTGGCGCTCTGTGAAGGGTAAACTACAGTTCCCGAGGTTATTTGGTGCCAGTTGCTGTAAAAGACCGCTATAAAACTGTGTAAGCAAGCGTCCACAAGGCCTTTCCAAGACAGTCATTGGCTGGCCTTTTTTTTTTGCTCCGCCTTCTTTTTTTCATTCTGAAACCGCCAATTGGCGTCAACACCCGCCTCTCATTCTTTCCCCGCCCACCCAGGTTTGTTTACCATCTGATATATATATTTTTTCATAGTCTACTTCCTTTTTCTTTTTTAGTCCCGCCTCCACTCTTTAATTACGATAGGTAGATAAGGCTGTGACGCCCACTTTTCGCTAACGCTGTTGTTTCCGTTCGCCGTATTTTATAGGCTACTAACCTCTATTCTTCTACCTGATAGGCTTACAGCGGCGTCACTTTGCTCCGGGCCTCCATACCGCTTTCTTCCCATAGGCTACGGCGGGAGGGGGCGGGCTTTTCAAGTCCTCGGTTCCATCCTCTCCCCCCCGCCCGCTCCGAAAGCCCATCCAGCGCGCTCACATCTGGATCCGCTTCCCTTCCCAATCACTGTAACGGGTTGCCATGGCAACACAGTCCCCGTCCTCCCCGCCCCGCCCCTATCACCATGGCTGGTAACATCCGCCTCGCCCCTCGAACCTGCCAGTCACGGGTCTTCCTGCAACGCGGTTGGCCGCTGAGCCGGGGCCCGCTTCTGTTTCGCCCGACGCGCCTGGTCGCCGAGCCCTTCGATTGGTACTCCTCCGCCGCCGCCTCCCCTCCGTCCGTCATGGCGGCGCCGCGCTCCTGATTGGCCCGGGCGGGAGCAGAGGAGGAGGAGGAAGAGGCGGTGCGGGGGTGGCGGCGGCGGTGAGAGCGGCCGGTCCCAGCATGGCGGGCTGCAGGCGGCTGAGCGGCTCGTGCCTGCGCGAGGTGCTGGGCGAGGCGCAGGGCGTCCTCTTCGACTGCGACGGGGTCCTGTGGACAGGCGAGCGGGCGGTGCCCGGCGCCCCGGAGCTGCTGGAGCGCCTCAGCCGCAACGGCAAGGCCGCCCTCTTCGTCTCCAACAACAGCCGCCGCTCGGTGCCCGAGCTGGAGCGCCGCTTCTCCCGCCTGGGCTTCCGCGGCGTCCGCGCCGAGCAGGTCTTCAGCTCCGCGCTCTGTTCCGCGCTCTACCTCCGGCAGCGCCTGCTGGGCGGCGAGAGCGGCTCCGGAGACTCGCCCCCGACCGGCTGCGTCTTCGTGCTGGGCGGGGAAGGGCTGCGCGGGGAGCTGCGGGACGCCGGGCTGCGCCTGGTGGGCGAAGGAGGCGGCGGAGACGACGAGGAGGAGGACCCGGCCGGCCACGAGAGGCTCCCGGTGCGCGCCGTCGTCGTCGGCTACGACGACCAGTTCACGTTCGCCAAGCTGACCGAGGCCTGCGCCTACCTGCGAGACCCGCAGTGCCTGCTGGTGGCCACAGACCCGGACCCTTGGCACCCGCTGAGCAGCGGGCAGCGCACCCCGGGTGAGTGACGGGGAGCGGGGCTCCAACACGGAGCCTCTGCGGCGCCTGGTGGTAGCAGGAGGGATGGGTTCCTGAGCATGAGCAGAGCTCCCTTTCCCGTCATGGCCGAGGGACTGTAGTTTGCCCTGTTCCCTCCCCTCCGCCCTCGCTTTCCTTAGCTTTGGAGAGGGATTTCCAACCGACAGGACAAGGAGCCCAGGGTTTTAAAAGTAAGGTCTGGAACCTCAGCTGGCGAACTTTAGGGTGCGCCCTGGGTTCAGATATCAAGCACTTGTGACTGGTAAGGGACGCCTCAAAAATCTTAGAATTGAGGTAGTGCTTCTTAAGCCTTATGGGGCTTGTTCCCATGTTGCTGTGGTTCAAACGGAACAATACGCCGTCTCGCTTGTAGTATTTTTACCATAGATGCTAAAGCTGAGGCTTAACTCTTATGGCTTACTTAGACACCTCATGAGTTGAGCTAGGGTTTGAATCTAAGTCCATAGACCAACCTTCTTAGGTCAAGGGTTAAGGATGGTTCTCCAAAAGGGTCAGATGTCCTTTTTCCTAAAATACCAGTTAAAGGAACACTACCCTTGTGTCCCATTGCTGGCATCTGTGGAGCCTCTTAGGAGCATCCTGGACTAAGGATAGTATTCCCTTCTGGGTCTGAGAGGAACTCCTGGCCATGTATTATGTCGTCAGTGGACAAGCACTATTAGTTTGGGAGCCCATTCCTGTATCCTGCTCATCGGATGGTAAAATACAATGTCTGCCAAGTATGGGGTCCTGTAAAGCTATGTGATACGTGGCACATCCCAGGTACCCAATATTCTTGGTAGGCTGTTTGGGTTGCTAGCTAGATCTGCAGTATTATGGTGCCTTACATTAATCAGTATTGTGAGTTAGCCATGCAGTTTCTCAAACCATCATGAGTAGCCATCCACTTTCCTTCACCTGTGCATCAGGCTCTGTGTGACAGTGCAGGCCATCTTTTCTCAGGTCTTTTCTGTACCTTGGGGAATCCCAAACCTAGAATCTATTAAGGATTGTAAGAGAACTAAAAAAAAAAAAGTGCTACAATTCCATTAGTTGGCTTCAGGTTCCTGATTTTATTTCCCCAGACTTCCTAGTGCCACACTTGTAAGGCAGCTGACATGTCCGTTCATTCTTTATTTGGAAATATTCACTGTTAACTTCAACAGTATCCCATATGTGACCAGTTTACATCCCACTTTGTGCCAGTGCTAATCAATCAAAGGAGAAGCTTACTGGTAGTCATACAGGACAATGTGGAAGTTACATGACACAATGAAAGGAAATTCAAATATCTAGCCTAATGCTAGAAATGTGTTCTTTCCATGAACTAACACACCAGCAGGGGGTGGAGTAGAATTTCTTTTCATCAAGGCCTTGGAGCCAGCTCTCTCATCCTGGATAGAGTTTGTGCTTTTATCCTTGGACTAGGATTTAAGTTCTCGGACTAGGGTTTAAGATGTGCAGCAGCCTTGTAATAAGCCAACAAAAGTTACTAGCCTGCTGAAGACTCTCAAAGGAGAGATAAAGAGCTCTGTCCTTCCTCCACCAGCTCACTGCATTTCTATCCTGGGGATGGAGGTGGGACCTTCCCTGGTCTTGCAGTCTGCTTGGTTTCTATATCTGGCACATAGGAGGGATGGAGTGCTATGCCTCTCCTTCGCCTTTCTGCTAGATCACATGCATTCAATTCCTTGTTGCATTTGGCTACCAAGCAAGTGCTTATCTCCAACACTGAGGCTGAGGTCATAGTGTGTTGGGCTGCACAGGTTGACTGCAGGTGGGGACTGCATGGTTGAATTCTCCTCCATGCAATTGGAGGAGCATTCAGTGATGCATGTCCCTGTCTCCTATTATCAGTTGCAGAGTTACCACCTCATTGAGACAACTATGCCTGTTCAGTCTCACCACTTGGAGGCTTAAAAAGTTGCTCTTTTGCACATCCTTTGTCAACCCAATCTAGCTTGATTGCATAAATATGTAGGCTATGCTTAAGTTGCTTAATGAATTGGAGACCAATCTTTTCACATGAGGGTGTCTTATTGTCTTTTCTCTCTCAGGAACAGGGAGCCTCACTGCTGCAGTTGAAACAGCATCTGGGCGCAAGGCAATGGTAATTGGGAAGCCCAACACGTATATGTTTGAGTGCATTGTGGAGCGCTTTGGTGTGGATCCGTCCCGCATGCTCATGGTGGGTGACCGGCTGGAGACAGATATCCTGTTTGGCAAGAACTGTGGCCTTGAAACGGTCTTGACCCTGACGGGAGTCTCAAACCTAGAGGAGGCACAGGCATACATGGCCAGCGACAGCCCTGCTGCAAAGGACCTGGTGCCTCATTATTATGTGGACAGTATTGCAGACTTAATACCCGGCCTGGATGAGTAAGGGGAGATGTGGGTGGGCAGAGTTCCTAGTCCCATTCCTGATTGCCGCCCTTTCCTACTTCTGCTCCCTCTCTCCTTGATTCTGGGCTCATCACATTCCAGTGTTTCTTCAAGAATGAAGAGAGGGGTGTTAGTTCATTATTTGAGGTCCTTTTGTTTTACTTTAGCCAGCTATAAGGGAACAGAGAATCTTATGTGAAAGTGGGTTATTTATAAGCCGAACCATTATTTATTTATTTATTTCCCCCTCCTCTTGGCATGAAGTAGTTATTTATTTAAATTATCTTGGTTTTACTGTTGCCACTAGTGGCCTTCTTACTGTTGTCCTCGGCTTTTTTTCTTTTTCTTCGAAGCACAGCGATGTGCTTGCTGTAATGTTTGCTGTTCCCAAGCTTGAATGAAGCAACGTTTGTACCGGTACTATTTATCTCTCTTCTATAGCCACTGTCATTCCATGCCAGTGTTGGGGTAGCAGGGTTTATCCCAGAATTCTTGCTGTGAAAAGGGGAGCATTCAAAATCCAGTTCAGAAGTAACACAGTTCTTCTACAGAACAGCTCTTCGGGGAAAATAATTCCTGTGGGTGTGTGTATACAAGCTTATCATAACACTACAACTTGCTCTGAAGTGATAAGGGCTGAGGGTAGGTTTCTGATGGGCGTTACATGTTTGATCCATTCAAACTTTGTCTGGCATTTTCATCCACAGGAATTACTCCAAAAGTGCTGTGTTGTGCAGGTGCCAGCTAGCTCAGTCAGAAAGCATATGTGTGGTAAATCTGGAATATGTCAAACTCTTTTAACTGTGAATTAAATATGAAAGTGGTTTTTTTTCTGTCTTGAGAGTTTTCTCAGGTGACAGAATTTTTATCACTCCAGTTTAATTTTGGGATTGCTGCTGTAAGGAATGAAATGCACAGAACAATTTTTTGTGCCCATGAAGTTCTGAATTGGCTGTCACTTCGTCTTGGTAATCCTTCAGTAATAACAGCCTCCAGATATTCCTGCCTGTATTGAGGTAGGAACACAATGTGTCCCCCCCCCCCTTCTCTCTGACTGGGTGGACCAATGAAACATGTCAGTAAATTAATTCACTCCTGTCTGTGCCTGATAGGATTCACCACTCTCCTAGGTTGGGGGTGAACCTTGGTCCGCCCTCTGACCTGCTGTGGTGTTCTTTGATTTGTGGGATAACGTTGGCATTTCCAGTGCTGTCAATGTGCCACAGCATCCCAAAATAAGTCCTTGCTTGTCTTTTTATGGTTTATTATGTATTTATTAAAGTGTTTGTATAAATTATGCTGATGAGTTGTGCCAAAGTGGGTATGTAGCCTCTGGGCCCACTCACTTACCTGTACCTCCATGTTGTTGTGGTTCTCTGACATTCGCTGTCATTCTGCACATAATAAAATGCAGGCACAAGATGGAATCTGGCTTTTTTCCCCATTAATCTACTCAGTGGGCATGCTGGAAATATCTCAAATCAGGGATAGCTGTGTATAATGACTGAATAAATTAGTTGATTATCTTAATACACATTATCTTTTCAAACTGGGGGAGGGGGGAGAAGAAACCCCAATGGAAGGTGCTGAAATTGGACACAACTTCTTGCCAAGCAAGGGTGTACTTGCTGATGAGCTCTGTTTCATTTTAGAAATGCAAATAATCTGCCTGACATAATATCTGAGAAGCTGAATTGAGGCAAATACAAAACATCATTCAAGTTTTAGAGTCAGTGTGAACTGGAAGGTGGTTTGTTTGTTCTTTGGTAGTGAAGCCCTTCCAAGACTTGCTGTGACTTTGCTTAGATTCTTGTTGTGTGTTAACTTACAGCTCTTCCTGATTTCTAATTAAAATTCCTTCCAGACAATATCCAAATGTTAAGAAATGAAGTCTGGGCCAAGTGAACCTGGTGACAAAGTGCAACTCTGGAGAGCACATTCAGTCCCGTTCAGTTGCTTGAAAGTGTCCTGCATGGGTGTTTACCAGAAAAAATGGAAGAAGAATTGAACTCTTCAGCTTTGAAAGCTTTAGGAGAAACAGTAATTCTACAGAGGTTTGTCCCTAATCAATGGAGCAAAGCTGCTATATTTCATGTGAGGATACACATTTTTTAAAACCTTAATCATGAAGCCAAAGGGTACCTTGTAATACACAAAAATCCATTACTTGATACTTCATGAGACTCATTAAAAGCCAGACCAAACTAGGTCATAAAAATATTCTGTTTTGAGTCTGATCCAAGAACTATATAATTGTTGAGCAGCCACTGAGTTCATATGTAGAAGAAAGTGCCAAAGAGGAAGGTGAGCAGAGAAGTTGTGTCAGATGAACTGAAAGATCGCTTGGCAATCTTTCAGTTCATCTGAAAGCCATTCAGTTCAAGCCTAAGCTCTGAAATTCAGGCTTGCATCACAACAGTTATGGATCTATTTTCCCAATCCCTGAGATCATTGAGGTGTGCTGTTCCACTGTGTTAGATGCTTCAGTTCTGAAAATGCCCTTGACTGATGGGGAGAAAGAGAGGTCTCCCCGTCTGAGCTTGGGGCTTGGGCAGGTTCAGAGAACAGGTGATTCAGTACATCATTCTGTACACTGCTGTTGTGGGTGTTTGCAGCCTCTTTTTGCATCCCTGGTCCACAAACACTACCATCCTTTTACCCCGATGTTGCTGGATTCTGACTCCCACGATCCCTGCCCATTGGCCAGGCTTGCTGGAGCTGATGGGAGTTGGAGGCCAGCAACATCTGGAGGGACACAGGTGCCCCATTCCTGCTTTGCTCTTATTTGCAAAACAAAACCCACCTATGGGATACCTCTTTCAACTCAAGTCCAAATATCACCAGAGCAAGCCCGTTTGCTCTTATTAAATTCATCTTTCATATGTCCTTTCACGATGGGGAAACAGGATGAAGACTTGACCTTTTAGTTCAGCTCTTTTGAGGTACTACAGAGCCTGCAGCTAATTTTGTCAGAGCTGGGAGATGCTGCATTTAAGCCAGTCCCAAGGGCAATGAGTAAGTTAGCTGCTGCTCTTGCCCGGCTGTTCTGGTCATGCTTTAGAGATATAGCACACATTGTTTCACCACAACAGCCTTGAAAAGTGAGGAGTGGTGCGCAGAAAACAGGAGGGCATGGTATGTTACAGGTGATTATTCATTTTCCTTGGACTTCACTGTACATATAACATGATGAGCCTGGCAACACAGCTGTGGCTCCCCTGCCCCTCAAGCCAGCATAACCTGACTAGGATGATGGGAACTGTAGTCTTTCATGGGTTCTTCATCCCAGACCCTACAAGAGTCAAGTGGACGGACGTTCCTGGTCCAAATGAAATTCCCTTGGTAACAAAATGGTATGTATTATCCTGTGTGTTTGCTGTGCAAAACTATAGTTGTGCTGTAACGTGCTGCATTTTTAAAAATGTTGCTCTAATTGTGGTTATAAACATAGGGTGATGAATAAGCAAGAAGCTGTCATTATCTGGCTTCTGTGGGTGGATGTAGAGTAATCTTCAGTGGAATATTTGACTTACTATCCAGGGTTACGAAATAAAGAAGTCCAAGTAACAATGACATAATAAGAGAGAGATTAAACTCAACTATGGATAATAAGGCAATGCAGGTTTATTCACACAATCAGTTTAAAGCATCCATCCCTGCATGTTGCATTGCGGGAACTTACCTGCTTCAGAAGTGAAAGTCTGGTAAATGGGGAAGTAAAGTACTGTAATGGATTGGAGGGTAGTTTTGTTCTGAGAGGGTTGCTGCTGAAAACATGTCCCTTTCTTAATACCTGATGAATGGTGGTGCGTTCTAGCTTATACATGGGCAGGGGAGAATCCTGGTAGCTATAGGGGAAAATGCATTTCCCCTGTTAGGTTTTCGGATATCTCCATTTCCTTGAAATGGAAGCACTTGAAGGGAGACAGTTTGATTCCCCACAACATTTGTTACACTTTAAAACTGTCAAGCTTGCCCAGTCCTGAAAGTCATCGCAAGTACCAAACCTTTGAAATCAACGTTTCATCCAGCAGAGGGCTCCCGAGTGCAGCAGCTGATGCAACGAACATTCGGCTTAAGGTGTCAGAATAGTTTGTTGTAAGACGTGCTGATTGACATGGCCTCTTCTTCTCTCATCCCATAATCTGCCCCACCCCGCCCTGGACACATACACCCAAGGCAGCAAGCGCTGGGCTGCCCCTTCCTCCTGTTCCCCACTAAGTGGTCTACTTGCCAAGTGAGAGTCCTAAAATAATCAAAACATGTACTGGCCACCAAAATGCAAACGGATGAGCAGGTCTATGCCTATTTAAACATTTACAAAGAACTCCTAAGGTACCAATTAAAGGGAGAAACAGAAAAGCTAACCATAGGAAAGCTTGGGGCTCAGCTTGAACCACAAGAAAGCAAAAGGAAGAAGTGAGAGTCCTAAGTTCTGATTCACATACTCAAATAACATAGCTTTTACTAACTCTTTGGCTGCTAGTTAGCATAAGCTACTCCCATTCATTCTTTCCATGGAGTGATTCAGCTGTCTTCTCCAGGATGGCCTTCAAGCACAAATTATGTTTGATCAAACTGGGATTCTATTTCTGCCCTTGCTAGTGTATTGTTAGGAGTTTCTGGTTGGTGCCCTGAGTCCTTTCCCATTCTTGGGATCCTGTATCTGAAGGGGTAGAACGTATGAGAGCAAGCTTGCCCAACCAGTCCCTTCGTCTAGGACTAGGTAAATTGCTTTGGGTGGCTAGCTAAGCACCACCATTAGCATAACCAAAGAAGTTGCTCTGTGCCATTGAACAAATTGGTGGACCTTCCCACACCTAGCTGCTAGGTATGAGAAGAGTAGCCAGAGTTGTGTGTGAGAGCTGGAAGCAGGCTGGAATCTGGAGACACAGAGACATGCTTACTCTGTGCTGGATTGAAAGCTGCAATGAATGGAGGAGCAAGATCTTTTGGGGTGTTAATGCTGTGAGCACCTCCATCCTAAAGACACCAGGGTGCCTAGAACACCTGGAGTCTTTGATGCAAAACCTCAAGAAGTCTATACTTCCCAACTTTGCAACCTTTTAAAAGGAGGGCTTGATACTGTTTCTTTGTGAAGCATGGAGGCATTGGTAGTATTTTTCACTGGAATCCAGCAGTCTTGAGGTCTTCTCCGCTGTACCTCACTATTGATTTGTATTGTCTCCATGCCTAGGATGTGAGAACTTTTGCGCATTCTCTCTCACAAAAATATCTCAACTGTATTGTTATTAATTTCATTTCTATACTGCTTTATATTTTTAATGGGGGATCTCAAAGCAGTTTACAGCACATTAAAACACAAAATAAAATAAGCCAGAATATAACATTACGGAAGAAATCAAAGTATACATTAAAAACATCTTAATTAACAGGAAACTAAAATATTATTTTAAAGATTTCAAAGTAGAATCATGTGAGAGAATCCACAATAATCTAGAAAGAGCTGATGATACATAGATGGATTTCCTAATTTCAATCCCCACCTCCCCAAAGCAGCCATGTAACATCAGCAGTCAGCAGAAAAAAGCGAGTGTTGTCATATGAACTGGTAACCAGTTTAAAAAGCAGAAGCAGAGTATATAAATAAACAGACAGCTTTTCCAGGGGAGGGAAGTAAGCAGTGGGGTCCTCCAAGCATCAGTATTGGAACAACACTGAGCAGCTTGTCTTGGAACTGGGAGTAAGCAGTGTTGCCATTGGTCTGCCTTGCTCGGCCTTATCTTTTCCATTGACTAGGTGTAGCTGGTCCAAAGGAAAGCAGAGCAATATGTTTGGCACCAGCTTGGCTGCAGGAATTGCTGGAAGGAGCTGCACAAGGCGCCATCCAACCATCTTAGGGACTCCGCTCTGGATTTGTGTAGAGTTTACCCCTTAGCCTTTTCTTCCCCCAAAGATGTCCTTCAAGGCAAATTGATTGGGGGAGGTGGAGGAAGGAAAATGCCACAGGCCAAGTCCTAAATATGAGCATCTGATGCTCTGATGTATTGTGTGCAGCACTCATAAAACACTGAGCTAGTTTTGTTTCTAGTCCACCCTGGCAGGGAGTGGGCACCACAAGCCAAACTGTACCATAGACAGGCACTGGGGGCATTGGGGCCCTTCAGCTCAGGTGCACAAGAAACTTCTATTGGCTGTGCCACTTGTGATTCCTATTGGCACCTAGGTGGCAATGCCACAAGCTTTTGGGGGAAGCATTACCCGTGTGCAGAAGGTGGCCAGGCAGACCTGATCCCAAGGCTGCCCTGCAAGAGAAGGGCAGCATGTGCTCCTGCATATTGGATTCAAAAATGTTCCAGAAACCATAGTTGGACACACAAGATATACTAGTTTCTGAAGAGGTGCAGGTGCAGCGATGCAATTTTTCTCAAGAAAACGTGGGCGTCGATTTATACTAGTTTTGCTCCATTCATTCAAACCACAAAGAGTTTCTCCCCTCCGCTCCACTAGATTGCTGGCAAGCAGTCTTATCTAGACCCGTATGGATCCTTTTTTTTTATTTATTGCTCTCTCCACCCAAATTAAGATACTGGCGTGTGACAATAAAAAGGGTGTGACAGTAAAAGTTTCCCACGCTCCACAGCCAACATCATGCCAGAGCCCTTTTCTATAAAAAAAAGACATATTTAGGGAGAAGTAATAGATTATGGCTGATAAGACCCAACAGACACCAGTCGTGCTTCTTGATTAAATGCAGGGATGGGGAAGAACGACCCATCTTGCTTCTAGGAATTGCCTGCCCTGGTTCCATGGCAATGGCTGAGTAGAGCGACATTAGGAAGTACCTATTAAGAACCACATTGGCGACATGCATGGGCCAAAGTGTTCTGTGCATTATCATAATGTAAACCAGAGTCTTGCCAGGGTTTAACCCTCGAGCTCATTTTTCTGGAAGGATTTCACATGCTCCGAAATTAAGCAATATAGGCAAGGAGCCAAAGAGCTGCATTAGGCAAATTCAAGGACTCAGATGTGGTTAGCAGGCTGAACTTTTGCTGCCTCCTCCTTTTATTTCTCCACTTCTTTGGTCAGCAGACTCCCAGGCCGTATCGCACGCTAGTATGGCAAGTCCCCCTCCATTTCAGAAGTGGCTGCTGTGCGGCCTGTAAAGCATCTGCCTGTTGCACAGCTCTATGGATCCCATCCTATCTGTATCAAAATAGTTGAGCCTCAGTTGCTGAATGACTCATAATGACTCATGGGGTTACCAGAGAAATCCTTCCACATGATATGGAAAGCTGAAATATCAGGTGCTCATAGTCCCCAACCCTGATTATTTGTTAAAAACCACAACAACCCACAAAACACTAAGAGTCCTACTTAACAGAAGGCAGTCGTCTGTTTGAAGGGCTCTCTTTCAGAATTTAGTCCTTTATTTGAAGGGCTGTCTGGTCCAAATCTGGTTTAAAGAGAAAGAATTGACTGAACAGAGAGTATGGGCTTTAAATTCACCATCAACAGTTTGTACCTGGACAGCAGACCTAGTAGGCAAACAGGTGACCTAGGCACAGTCTTTCCATTATGTGATCTAATGAAGTTTGCTTAAATTGAGGGGATTATTTCCAAATCTTCATCTATGAATATGAATTAGTATATGCAAATCCATGTTGTTCTGTCCTCCTTTCCTTCAGTGATGTATTTCTACTTTTTTGGTGATGTAGAAGAGGTCACCCTAACCTGAAATAAGAGCATTTATACATCTCTCCCCTCTTGGTAGCCATTGATTTTCTGTGAATCTCCTATCCCTTGTCAGTTTCATATACCTTTTAAAAAACAGATTATTGAAAATTTCATATGTGAGCTGCCACGGGCACTTCGGTTTGACGGGGAAAGGTGAGACAGGAACATTTTAACAAACATGCATAATATCTGTCACATAAAAAATATGAAATACGCCATTCCAGAACCACCAGTGTAATCATTGTTGTCATCATCAATATTTCATATTAAAGAATATTCATAAAACTGAGGAGGGATGGAGGCATATCATTATTATTGCTCCTTGTATTCCTGATCATTAGACTGTGAATATCATTATGTAGCCAGGATGCTAAGGAGCCCAAAGAAGGGAAAGGAGTCAGCATGTGTGGGGAAACCTCAAGTTTTGCAGAACTACAAAAAATATTGGTGGGGGTGGGCTGTGGACCCCCCCCCATAAGTATTGTTGCATGCCACCCCTCAAATCTTCGAGTGGTGTGAGATTCCCAGGGGTTTCAGGTGCTTAATCCAGGGTTTGTGTTTCCTTTGGGGAATGTGGCACAGCGGAGACTGGGGTGACTTTATGCTGTATGGTTTATTTACACAGATATACCACCTGAGCCTATGATGGAGGAGTTCACAGCATCAGCACCCCAAAAGGGCCCTTCTTCCTCCCTGGGCACAGATATCAAGCATTGTGCTCTGCTTCTGCCTCCTCACCTTGCTGCCTTCTTCCCAGTGACATCATTCCTCCCTCCAACCTCTCTAAGCTTGATCTTCTACTAACTCTGAGTTGAGGGAGAGGCCCCAACCATTTCCCATCTCACACTTGAGTTCCTTTGATCCTTCATAGTCCTAATGGTCCTCATCCCCCAGGCTATCACCTGACGAGGAAGTTACCCTTGCTTAATTAGTACAGTGGTACCTCTGGTTGCGAATGGGATCCGTTCTGGAGGCCCATTCGCAACATGAGCAGAATGCAACCCGTGTCTGTGCTTGCGCGGGTCACGATTTGCCGCTTCTGCGCATGCATGTGACGTCACTTTGCGCGTCTGCGCGAGCAGCGAAACCCAGAAGTAACCCTTTCCGGTACTTCCAGGTCGCCACGGGATGCGACCTGAAAATGCTCAACCTGAAGGAAACGTAAGATGAGGTATGACTGTATTTAAGACTTGTTGATTCTGGGGGATTGGCATTGTCTAGCACACAACTTAATACACATGGGTCTGGATTAATGCATACGAGTCTGGCACCCATGTCTTAACACTCCAAGCATTCATTAAAGTCTAACATTTGCTTGATTCAGAGATTACAGTGGTCTAGCACCCACAAACGCATAGCACTATGTTATACGGTGATTGACCATCAACAGAGAACCACAGCAGAATGTTGGGTGCACTATTTAGGTATGTATGAAGGCAGCATATAGCCTTTCCTGCAGCAAAGATATTCCTGCAGCTCCGAAAATAAAAGCAAAGATTTTTCTGTTCTGGTGGGCTTTTGGTTTTGAATTAGATCGCCTGCTGCTTGGTTTATTTGACTCCTGCTTTTAAAATCTAATGTATCGTTAGGACAAGTAGTCTGTGTTCTGCATGAGACCGGCATTGCAGGAAGCCCAGGAGCTAAGCGGCATGCTCAGGATCCCAGCTACACTGACTCCTACCAGTGGTCCCTAGTGATGTGCTAACTTCAGAATTAGAGGCATCAACATCTGAATACCAATCTCTGGAAAACATGATCAGGGAGTGAGTGCTCTTGGCCCTCGTGTCTTGCTTGTGGGTGTCAAACAGGAATCTCGTTGACCATAATGGGAAGCAGGATGTTGAGCTAGATAGGCCTTTAGGTGGATCCAGCAAAATTGCTCTTATGTTCTTAGCTAGAGATAAGCAGGTGATGTTCAAATAATGAGCAGATGGCTTGTATGCCGAAGATCATTGGCATCTCCACTTGAAATGGTATCAGCCAGCAGGTGGGAAATACCGTATTTTTTGCTCTATAAGACTCACTTTTTCTCTCCTAAAAGGTAAAGGGAAATGTATGTGCGTCTTATGGAGCGAATGCAGGCTGCGCAGCTATCTCAGAAGCCAGAACAGCAAGAGGGATTGCTGCTTTCACTGCGCAGCGATCCCACTTGCTGTTCTGGCTTCTGAGATTCAGAATATTTGTTTTGTTTTGTTTTCCTCCTCCAAAAACTAGGTGCGTCTTGTGATCTGGTGCCTCTTATAGAGCGAAAAATACGGTACCTCTATCTGAGATCTTGCATAGTTGCTGCCCATCAAGAATGGATGGTCCTCAGTTATTGATTTTTTTTATTGATATTTTCTCATAATACAGTAAAATTGCAGGTGCAGAAAATACAAAACAAAGGAGGAAAACAGAAGACAAGAAAAGGGCAATAGAAATAAAGAGAGAAAACACAGAGAAAGATAAAGCAAAAGACACATTAGCAAAAAAAAATATAATAATGCTAAAGAGGAACTTTTCCACTTTTTGTTAAACAATATTTCTTTTAAGCTGTTTCAGAATCATTCATTTCTTTTTCCCAAGAAAAGTCCAAGACAGCATGTGTGGGACGTTTACATAGTTACAACTTGTCCCATACATAAAACAGGCGGCAAGATATCAGACCCAACAGGTTAGTCCCATTTTGCAAGCTCTGAGCTCAGCCTGGAAGCCTGAGAATTAAGAGTTTGTGTAGGCTTGCAAAGCTGCAGGCAACAGCACTGTGGCCACGAAAATCAGGGAGAGGGTGTGGACTACCCACGTAGCTTTGCAGTGAGAGCACCATCTCCCTGGTAATTACACAGCAATGGAAGTTTATCTTGGCCACAAATACACACAGAGAACCATCCAGTTCTAAAGTAGAAAGAGGTGGAAGCTCAACAACTCTGGCTCCCTAAAAAAAGCTCAATAACTTTGGTCAGTCCAATGGGTAAAGGTAAAGGGACCCCTGACCATTAGGTCCAGTCATGACCGACTCTGGGGTTGCGGCGCTCATCTCGCTTTATTGGCCGAGGGAGCCGGCGTACTGCTTCCGGGTCACTAAGCCACTTCTGGCAAACCAGGGCAGCGCACAGGAACGCCGTTTACCTTCCCGCCGGAGCTGTACCTATTTATCTACTTGCACTTTGACGTGCTTTCGAACTGCTAGGTTGGCAGGAACAGGGACCAAGCAAAGGGAGCTCACTCCATCATGGGGATTCAAACCGCTGACCTTCTGACTGGCAAGTCCTAGGCTCTGTGGTTTAACCCACAGTGCCACCTGCATCCCCAATCCAATGGGTAGATCACTGCTAGTTTTTTACAGTGGGAGTAGATCGCAGTCTCTTGGAAGTTGGACAGTCCTGCTATAGGAGATATCTGCTCTATTGTTCTTTTTTGTGTGGCCCATAGATTGGGGATTTTCATTTGAGAAGGCCACACCTTCAGGTCTGAAGCTTTGGTCTTCATGCCTAGCGACTGTCATTCTTTCATTCATTGGATTTATATTCTGTGATGGGTCTATTAAGTTGTAAGCCTGCGAGCAGCGACTGTCTTATCTTTGAGACTCTGTACAGTGCTTAGTAAATTTTAGGTGTTTTATAAGCAATGCATGATCTTGTATTCTACCAACTTAACTCAAAAGTCTCCTCAAGGCACCTCAATTGCACCTTAAAATTGTGAACAATACACTGCAATGTATCCATGAACTACAATGAATTAAAGTGTCATAAAATATGGCACAAACAAATAGTTGCACTATGATCTGCTACATTGAACCTGACTTCCCAGAGTGGTGAGAAACCCTAAGTGCAGAACTACCAGGCTTAGTTTTATTTGGATGTTGGAGGTGACTTACAGCATATATTAATAAATATTTGCTATATTTATTAACACGCAAACAAAGCAAGAGGGGAGGCAAACAGCTCCTCTTACAAGGCAGATTTCCCAGCAACATACATGAGTAGACCCCATAACTGTATTCCAGTTACTTTTAGCTCCAGAAAAAACTGTTTAGGGATCTCTCTCTACCTCTTGCATTTTCCATAAACTCTGAAAGTAAAAGTGGCCATGTTGGCTCCTAAGAATAGTTTAAAAATTCGTTTATCAGGCCAATCAAAACAGCACAAAATATTGTGCCTGTTTTCAAGCTAGGTCTACACTATAAAAAAAGGTAAAGGACTTTGGACAGTTAAGTCCAGTCAAAGGTGACTATGGGGTGTGGCGCTCATCTCGATTTCAGGCTGAGGGAGCTGGTGTTTGTCCACAGACAGCTTTCCGGATCACGTGGCCAGCATGACTAAACCACTTCTGGCGCAATGGAACACTTTGACGGAAACCAGAGCACACGGAAATGCCGTTCATCTTCCCGCTGCAGCGGTACCTATTTATCTACTTGCACTGGTGTGCTTTCGAACTGCTAGGTTGGCAGGTGGTGGGACAGAGCAATGGGAGCTCACCCAGTCACGGGGATTTGAACCGCTGACCTTCTGATCGGCAAGCCCAAGAGGCTCAGTGGTTTAGACCACAGCACCACCCACATCCTTTACCTTTACCTTCCACACTATACATTTAAAGCACATTCAATGCACGTTTAACCACAAGACTTCCAACTGTTGTCTTCCCGTCCCCACAAACATCAATTCCCAGCTCTCTTTAAGAAACTACTGTTCTCATGGTTCTTTTCAGGAAGCCATGGGGTTTAAATGTGCGCTTGATGTGCTTTAGAATTTTCAAATGCATGGTGTGGATCGCTTCACCAGACAAGATGGTAAGGAAATAAATTGGGGAAGGGAGGGGGGGGAAATGGATTGGGCTAACACAGAAGCCATGGAGTCTGCATCTGGTCTTGGCCTTAAGGCAGAATGGGGCAAGAAGGTGGCAGACATTCAGATGAAGCTCTTTAAGGTGCTAGACAGGTTTCAGGTAGTTCAGCAGCAAGGCCTGCTGGGAAGAAGAAGCAGAACAATAGTTTGATTTCCCCATCAGACACAAGACCTGGCTTCTGCCCAGGTCTGTCTCCATCCGTAGGCAAAATGCATACGCTCCTTGATAAGCAGAGAACAGGAATCCAAAGAAACCAGGCGGTGTTTCTACCAGCAAAGGTGGAGATGAATTTTTGGTGGCGTGCTAGACAATAAGTCAATAGATGACAAATTGGGTAGCTTCACCCAGCTGTCAGAGGGAACTGTTCCCTCAGAGAATGGAGTCCCATTTTCTGGTGGCATAAAACCCTCTTCCTCCAGTTTATTATCCTCCCTTGTTGAATGGCTAAATTTGGCATTTTCCAAGTCACAGGAAAAGCCCATGTTGGCCCATAAGAAAGATTCTCATTCCATATTAGGGATTCCACCACCCCCCCACCCCCACCCCCAAAATGTCTTCATGGTTAGTTCCCACTGATGAAATTTCAGTGGATTAGCCTGGACTATTAACAACCAATCTGCATAAAAAAGGGAGTATTCATGATTGTAACTTTGAAATTTGGGCTGCTTTTTTAAAAAAACCTGTGATGTTCTGTTGCCACTTGTCAGGGGTTCAGGAGCAGAGGCACAGGAAAGGGAGGAAATGGAGAGCGAGGGGGAGGGGGAGGAGTCCGAAGGAAATGTTAGCGATGACAGCGGTCCGAGGTCTCCGAGTCTTTCCAGCGAATCGGAAGATTCACAGAAAGGGGCCCCCATGGTCAGGGCAAGGGGGGTGCCAAGGGGGACACCCCAGGAAGAAGGGGCCAGAGGGGACTCAGAGAGCAGCAGTTGGAAATCAGGACCAGCGTCCACACCAGAGTGCAGTAGGGGGGAGGAGTCCCAGGCATCGGGATCAGGAGGCGCACTGCCAGTGGGAGGACATGAGGCAGGATTGGCCACGCCTCCATCGGGGAGCGAGGAAACAGTCAAGAGGAAGGTTGAAGGCTGCGCGCGCGCGCCAAGTTCAAATGTACAGGAGGGCGGCACAGTTGGCAGCCCGGATAGGGAGCCAGGTCCCAAAGCCCGCCGGAAAGAGCGGGAGGAGTCAGGGGGGTCAACGTCAGCGTCGGAAGAATCCAGGAAGGAAGGGACCCCGGGGGGTAACAGGACCCAGAGGAGAAAGGAGAGACGGAAGAGGTGGAGTAAGGCTAGAGTCTTAAACTGGTGTACAGGGGGCGGAGATTCAGATGGAGCTTCGCCGATCTAACCCAGACGTAGAGCTGGGGCGCTGCGGCTGGAAAATGGAAACTGTACTTCAATAAAGACTTTTGTACATTACTGCCGGCTAGCGTTGGTCCTCTGTGAGCTGGGACCTGGAGCCAGCTCTGACAGTAAGCTCCATCTCTGATATATTTTGCACCAAAAACCTCGCAACGTGAGTGGACGCAGCGAGGGGAGAGGATTGGTGCTTCGCGAGCTCACAAAAGTCAGGCAAGATGACTACAGAACAACAACTAGCGGCCCTGCAAGACGCAGTGACACAACTCAACGCGGAGGTACTTGCATCCAGGAAGAGGGAAGAGGAAGCGGCTGCCACCTGCAAGGATCTCCAAGCCAGGTTGGAAGTGTTTGCTAAACAGGGGCAACCGGGACCCAAATCAGAGGGGATTGGGCTGGGGAAAAGAGGAGGCAGCCTTGCATCTCATTTCGATGGGAATTTACAGCAGTACCCTAACTTCCGAGCAGACCTGCTGTTTGCGCTGGAGCTGCTGGATAAAGACTTTAGAGATGAGCAAGAGAAAGTGGGGTTTATCTGGTCCCATCTGCATGGGGAAGCTAAAGCGTGGCTGCGCAACCTGTGGAGAGATAAGGATCCGGCGCTCCAAAATGCGGATGCTTTCATTAAAGCGATGGATTCGTGTTTTCTATCAAATATAGACATTGATATCGCCAGAAAAGACATACATGGGCTCAAACAAGGTAGAGCCAGTGTAAGGCAGTACCATTCTCGCTTTTTTGGATTAGTCCATGCGCTGGGATGGGAGAAAGATTCTGCTCCAGTCAGAGACCTTTTTTGGGAAGGCTTGAATGCAAATGTGAAAGATGAGATTGCAAGGGGGGAGAGACCAAAGAGCACTCAGCAGGTGGTCCAGCGGGCACTGGAAATTGGGGTGCGTCTGGAAGAACGTCCATGGAACAGAGAAGAAGGACGTTGGGGACGTACGCCAGCGAGAGCACCTCCCCTCTTTCCCAAGGATGCAGCGCGTGCGCAATCCACACCTCCGCAGGGAGGGGGAGAGGAACCGATGGAGATTGGAGGCGCCAGGGCTCAGTCAGCTACCAGAGCCCTAACACCGGGAGCAGTCAAAGCGAAGCCTCCTAGAGGGAACAGGAAGTGCTACATCTGCGACAGTGCTCAGCACATGGCGAAAGAGTGTCCCCAGAGGCTCCACAAGCACACTGCAGCCTCAGCAAAAGTAACAGACGCAACTCAGCAGAGAGAACCACAGCAGGGAAACGACAGAGTCTGGCTGGAAGAAGAGGCACTGGGGTCCAGCCAGACAAGTCAGTGAAGCAATCCCCAGAAATTTTGCAGCCCACAGACCCCCTCCCGCCCAAGCCAGTGGTGCAGCTCACAGCATCGCTCCAACTACCCAATGGACTCACTATGGAAGTGCCGATTACCATTGACTCTGGTAGTAACGCGGACTTCATAGGACTGGATTTTATTCAACAGCACAACATAGCACTACTGCCAGCCACGCTGCCTCTGAAGGTTGTCACGGTGGATGGCAGGGAATTGCTGGGGGGGCAGGTGGTGCAGCAAACGCCTCCAATGGTGATGCAAATTGGGAATCACCGAGAAGTCATCAGCTTCAATGTCACCCAACTATCGGACATGCCTGTAGTATTGGGCATGAGTTGGCTGCACAGGCACAGCCCAGCATTGGCGTGGTACCAGCGCCAACTGACCTTCGGCTCCTCCTACTGTGCGGAACATTGCATTCTGCCTAGCCCGGAAGGGGAAGAGGATGACCCGCAGCTACAATTAGGCACGCTGCAAGCAGTGCCACTCAAGTACACAGCGTTTTTGTAGGTTTTCTGCGAGAAGGAAGCGGACAAGCTGCCTCCCCACAGGTCCTATGACTGCAAGATTGACCTCCTGCCAGGGGCGACGCTGCCAACCGGGAAACTGTATTCCATGTCTGAAGACGAGCTGCAGGAACTCAGGGAGTTCATAGACCTCAACTTGAAGCGCGGTTTCATCCAGGAGTCGAAGGCAGTAGGGGGCAGTCCTGTTTTCTTTGTGAAGAAGAAGGACACGCCCCAAAAAAGGCTTGTGGTAGACTATAGAATTTTGAACTCGAAAACCAAGCCCACAGCCTTTCCCATGCCCAAAATAGACGACCTGCTCGCAACGGTGAGGAAAGGACGCGTTTTCACAAAGTTGGATCTGCGAGGGGCGTACAACCTGATTCGCATACGGGAGGGCGACGAGTGGAAGACTGCCATGTTCACGCCCCTGGGCACCTACGAATACAGAGTTATGCCCTTTGGATTACAAAATGGCTCCCACTGTTTTCAAGCCTTCATGCATTACGTATTGGCGGGTCTCCTCTACAAGAAATGCGTCTGCTTCCTGGACGACATCCTGATATTTTCAGAATCAGAGGAGACCCACGAGGGAGACGTCAAGGAAGTTCTGCAGCGACTGCAGGAGCATAGGCTGTACGCCAAGCTGGAGAAGTGCCAATTCGACATGAAGGAAGTAGATTTCCTGGGCTACAAGTTGTCGGACACGGGGCTCGCCATGGACAGCGCCAAGGTTCGCGCAGTGTTGGACTGGAAGAGCCCGCGCAATCGGAAGGAGGTCCAGCGGTTTGTCGGTTTCGCCAACTTTTACCGCAAGTTCATCAAGGGGTTCGCGATGCAGACGGCGGCCATTACCGACACGCTCAGCTCCAAGAAGAAGAAGTTCATCTGGACGGAGCAAGCGGAGCAGTCCTTTCAGAAACTCAAGCGTCTCTTCTCGTCCGAAGAGCAGCTACTGCATGTGAATCCCAGCAGACCGATGAGGGTTGAAACGGACGCCTCAGACAGAGCCGTGGGAGCAGTACTGTTACAGCAAGACCCGCATGGGGACTGGAGACCGTGTGCCTTCTACTCCAGGAAGCTCAGCAAGTCAGAGCAGAACTACACCATCTGGGACAGGGAGTTGCTGGCCATTCATGCAGCATTCAAGGCGTGGCGGCACTTCCTCATCGGAGCCAAACACACAGTGCAGGTCCGCACGGACCATAAGAACCTGGAGTACTGGCGCACGGCGAGGTTCCTGAACCAGAGGCACATACGATGGGCGGAGTTCTTTGCGGATTTCGACTTCAGGATTGAGTACATCCCAGGCGACAACAACATCATGGCGGATGCACTGTCCAGAAAGCCGCAATACCTCGAAGAGGCGGCACCAGCAGCGGCCAAGCACATTTTCGCACCGAAAGCGTGGGCGTGCGCTTCAGCAACCGTGAACCTGGATGCTGTCCGTCGAGCGCTGCAGGAGGACCCCTTCGCACAAGCCAAGATGGAGGAGGTGCACAGGGGCATGGCGAAGGACGACGAGTTCCAGATACGTGATGGATTGCTCATCCGCAGAGGGGCCCTCTACGTACCGGGAGACGACCTCCGCGCAAAAGTACTGCAGCAGTTGCACGACGCACCCACCGCCGGGCACTTTGGCACAGAGAAGACGGTAGAA
Organism: Podarcis tiliguerta; assembly: GCF_965153285.1. Taxonomy (NCBI): domain Eukaryota; kingdom Metazoa; phylum Chordata; class Lepidosauria; order Squamata; family Lacertidae; genus Podarcis; species Podarcis tiliguerta. The sequence continues at coordinate 46,103,021 of NC_139543.1, read as the reverse complement.
TTAGTAGCCAGAGATTTTTGGTGGCCCAAGATGCGGGGGGAGGTCGCGGATTACGTCTCGAGGTGCGACACCTGCCAAAGGGCCAAGTCAGTGCACAAACCGCCAGCGGGACTGCTCGAACCGCTGCAGACACCGAGCGAACCGTGGGAGAGGGTGGCCCTGGACTTTGTCACGGATTTACCCAGCTCGAGGGGCAAGACGGCAGTGCTAGTGGTGGTGGACATGTTCACCAAAATGGCCCACTTCATTCCGTGCGCGAAAGTGGCCACGGCGGAACAGACCGCCAAACTGTTCATAGACCACGTGTTCAGGGTTCACGGTCTGCCACGGTCTGCCACGGTCTATCCTGTCCGACCGGGGGCGGCAGTTCATCTCGAACTTCTGGCAGAAGCTGATGGGTTTCCTGAACGTCAAGATCAACCTAGCGTCGGCAAGACACCCGCAGACCAACGGACAAGCGGAGCGAGTCAACGCCATCATGCAGCAGTACCTGAGATGCTACGCAAATCAACAGCCGGCAACATGGGTGGACTACCTGCCGCTCGCTGAGTTCGCCTACAACAACACGAAGCACGTGTCCACGGGGGTGACACCGTTCTTCGCCAACAACGGGAGGCATCCCAGAACCTTCCCGGGACTAGAGAGACTGGGGGAGGGGGAGCCACAGGCAGCGGAGGCCTTAGCGTCAGAATTGCAGGAGGTTCACGAACAGCTTCGGAGGCAGTTAGAACTAGCAAAGCACGCATACAAACTGCAGGCTGACAAGCACAGAAGGGTTGGGGAAGACATACAGGTGGGAGACTGGGTTTGGTTAGCAGCCCAGGCAGTGCCGACCAGATCGTTAGCGAAGAAGAAGCTCGGACATAAGCAGCTAGGACCTTACCAAGTCGAGGCACAAATCAATCCAGTGGCCTTCCGGTTGACACTTCCGGAGGGATCCAGAATGCACCCAGTGTTCCATAGATCAGTGCTCACGCCCTACAAAACACCTCACAGATTTCAGGAGCCGGGCACGGCACCAGACACGCCCAGGGAGACGCCCACAAGGAGGGGGTCGCCAAGAAGGGAACCCATCAACCAGGTCACAGAGATTTTAGACTCGAGATGGGGGGAAGAGGGAGTAGAATATTTTCTCGCCAGAGAAGGTACCCCGGCCAGCACCAACCGTTGGGTGCCGGACTATGCCTTGGACGAGCCTCTTCTCAAGGAAGAGTTTCATGCCCTTTTCCCACACAGGCCCATGCCAGCCGCGTATTTCGACGACTGGCTTTTCACACCCACATTGTCAGCCAGCACGTTCCAGGGGTTCACCTCGGACGAAGAACCGGCACTAGAAACACGTTCCCCGGAGGGATCACCCGCGGGGTCTGCCTCAGACCGTTCTTATTGGTGGGACGATCGACCAGAGGGGCAGTGGCACAGAAAGTGGCTGAGGGGTCCTTGGCAGGCAACGTCCCCAGAGGAGACCGGGGGAGAGACGGACATGGACGTGTTGGAGGAGGACCTTGGGTTCGAGCACGGCGGCAAAGAGATGGAAGCAGAGGAAATCGAGGTCGGCGAGAGCACGGAGGACGAGCCGGACTTATCCGGTTGGATGCACGCCACGGGGGACGAACTGTATCCGGCATTCACCCCCACAACGACGGAGCACCCAGCACCCACACCTGAAGGAGGGGAGGGGGGAAGGGGGGGCTTCGAGGGGGGGATGGATGTCAGGGGTTCAGGAGCAGAGGCACAGGAAAGGGAGGAAATGGAGAGCGAGGGGGAGGAGTCCGAAGGAAATGTTAGCAATGACAGCGGTCCGAGGTCTCCGAGTCTTTCCAGCGAATCGGAAGATTCACAGAAAGGGGCCCCCATGGTCAGGGCAAGGGGGGTGCCGAGGGGGACACCCCAGGAAGAAGGGGCCAGAGGGGACTCAGAGAGCAGCAGTTGGAAATCAGGACCAGCGTCCACACCAGAGTGCAGTAGGGGGGAGGAGTCCCAGGCATCGGGATCAGGAGGCGCACTGCCAGCGGGAGGACATGAGGCAGGATTGGCCACGCCTCCATCGGGGAGCGAGGAAACGGTCAAGAGGAAGGTTGAAGGCTGCGCGCGCGCGCCAAGTTCAAATGTACAGGAGGGCGGCACAGTTGGCAGCCCGGATAGGGAGCCAGGTCCCAAAGCCCGCCGGAAAGAGCGGGAGGAGTCAGGGGGGTCAACGTCAGCGTCGGAAGAATCCAGGAAGGAAGGGACCCCGGGGGGTAACAGGACCCAGAGGAGAAAGGAGAGACGGAAGAGGTGGAGTAAGGCTAGAGTCTTAAACTGGTGTACAGGGGGTGGAGATTCAGATGGAGCTTCGCCGATCTAACCCAGACGTAGAGCTGGGGCGCTGCGGCTGGAAAATGGAAACTGTACTTCAATAAAGACTTTTGTACATTACTGCCGGCTAGCGTTGGTCCTCTGTGAGCTGGGACCTGGAGCCAGCTCTGACACCACTTCTTTCTGGTCATGACAAGGGAGAATTAGACGATGTGGTTACTCCCCTAAAGCAGTTCTACTTCACACCCACACTATATATTTTAAGTGCATGGCTTCCCCAAAAGAATTCTGGGCATTGTAGTTTACTCCTTACAGAGCTATGATTCCCATCACTCTTAACAAGTGACAGTTCTGAGGATTCTTTGGGGGAGGTGGACCATGTATGGTGTAGACTTGACCTTATTACTGATCTCAGTGTCATGGAGACGGGGAGCAACCACTGTGTAGAATCAACCTCCGTGTCAGGGCAGGTCCACAGCACATAGGCCGCTATTGTATTTTACTATTATTTCTAATGCTTAGAATCTGTATGTGTATAAGGAAAAGAGAATGTGGCTCTGGCCCCACCCACATTTGGCTCTAGCCCTTCCCACCACGGCCATGGAACCCCTTCAGAAGATGTGTCATGAAGGGGAGGCAGGCCTCAGCTTGAAATAATGTTCCTTATTCCTGCCAACCTGCTCCAGAGCAGGTGCTTCCATCTTGGATTGGCTTGAGGAAGCCAGGGCAGTGTGTGATACTCTTTACGATGGCCCCTCCTGTCAGCACCAAAGACCACCAGTCACCAATGGGTGCCTGTGCCAAGCCTAGTTCACGCCTGTATGTCCATTCTTCGATTACTGCAACATCCAGGGATGTTTTGGTGTGTGAATGGGCCTTCTCGGTCCTTGTTGCATAGAAAGCATTCCATTGACTTAATATACTTGTTAACACTCTTTCTGGTCTTGCCACCGTTCATCATAATTAAAATCTCTCTCAGGTGCCGGGCAGATGTTGCCAGGTGCTTTGGGGGCCAATGTCTTAGGAATGACTCACACAAAGGTGTGGCAGCCTAGCTAGCAAGCACTGGGTTTCAGTACATGTTTCTGATGCAAGATATCCTGTAGGCAAGGGAAGGTTGGAGACTGATGGGGAACTCAGTGCTAAAAGAGGAATATAACAGAATTGCTTCTGTTGCGGGGGGAGTTGCAAGGAGTGACTTTTGATCTATTTAATTCTCTCTGTTTCCTTCCTCTTCCCCAAATTGATAGATAATATCTCTCTTCTGGTCTGCAGGCGTCTCGCATGTCTAACTCAGCTTCTGTGAAGCTGAGGGTGGAGACAGTTTATAGCCAGCAAGAACAGAGCTAGTAGCTGAGACCAGCAGGTGAGAACCAGAAGCTTTCGTTCAGGTGAGAGAATAGCATTGGACTCACTCGTCTGTAAAGAGGCTTCTTTGACTGCCCTCTCTGTAGTTACTTCCCTGATTATCCCAGGTTGGACAGTGATGTTTATTGCAAGCCTTCCAACGTTTCTGGTTGGGAAAGCGGGACACACACACCCATACACCTCCCACCCCACCCCACTTGAACTCTGTGTGCCTGATTTTCCACACATGCACCGATGCAGACTTTTCAAAAGGGAGAAGCAGCAGCGCAAAGCCGTTTCTCACTCTCAGCAGTGATCTGTCATTCAAAAGCACTTTTTTTCTTTCCCCACTCCTCTTCCCCATCTCCAAAACACTTTCGGGTGGGCACGAAATTGACACCAGGCCAGAAACAGCTTGTCAGCTGCCACAGTCAATTTCATGATTCTGTTGACTTGGATGGAATTGTTGACATAGATGGCTGCAATTCAGAGGCCTTGTTACCAGCATACAGTTATCAAGCTGCAAGTTCAAAATCGGGGCTAGTGCAATGGTAATAGGGAAGTCACTCTGTTGCTGAACAAGAGTTGAGAATTATCCCTCCCCACAAGATTTCTTTTTTCCCTGTCCTGTGCTACCACCACCCACCAAAGTTCTGCAGTGCCTCCTGTCTTTTCTACTACACACCATCAAAGTGTTATTAAACTCTGGAATTTATGCTAGAGGGCTAAAATGATATCTGAACCATTAATGCTGTTGCCATAAGCATAGGGAAACGAACCTAGTAGAGGAAGAAAGAAAGATTTGTTCTGAATCTCTTGGAAGAGCTTCAGCCTATCTTGTGATGAGGGGAGGGGGTGGAAGAGTACAAGGCGAGCAAAGCCACACAAACCACAAAAGCAGACGTTTGGCCTGCAGCCTGGTTTTGCGCTGCTCTACAGATTTAATTATACAGATGCTGCTCTTGCAGAGAAGTTATTTCGTCCCCCCTTCAAAAAATAAAATAAAAGCATTTTCCGTTCAGAATGAGTCACAATTGGTCTGGTCTACCAAATGTGGGTAGATTTCAAAAGATGCAGAATTTTCTGGAAGGGCCTTTTGCACCAAGCCGTTTTTCTCGCTCTTTTTGAAAGAAGCATTAGGGCTGCCTCAAGACACACCCAGCCAAGGTTGGATGGGAGGTTTGGCCACCAGCCGAACAAACCCTGAAACCCCAAGCCAGCAAGCTTCACCTTCTTCCCCTTTTAGCAGCCATGCATAAGTCATCCCCACCTGGTGGCTTTTCAGGTGCTTGAGTGCAGGTGCAGATTAACAACAGGGATCGGCCGAGATGCACCAAGCTTCGCCAACCTGATGCCCTCCAGATGTTCTGGACTACAAATCCCATCAGCCCCAGCCAGGACGCTGGATTCCATTCTGTGCTGGGTGCTTTAGCAGAAAAGTAAGACTAATCTTTGTTTCTTGTTACATGCATTTCAACTGTACTTATTAGAATGATTACAAACAACACTTGCCCCACCACCACCACCACCACATCCATCCAGCAGGTTCTCCTATCATAGTTGCTGAAATGTTGCAACACTTATCTTCTCGGTGGGGAGCTGATCCAGAGATCCTTGCATGCAACATGTATTCTCCTGTATCTCTGCAAAGAAGGAATCATCAAACCAAGAGCAAGGAAGACCAAGGAATCACCAAGCCAAGAGCAAACTATCAAACACTGGCTGTTAGCGTGGAAGGGGTGAGGAAGATGCCTCGGTTTGAAACCCACATGCACAAGCCAATGTTCCTTGCTGTAACATTTGAGAAGACTGTCCCTCTGTTTGGCGGCACATATCCAGCACAAGAACAGCGTGTGAACATACTCACTGGACAATGTGAGCACAAACCAAGCAAAGGTTGGAATTTTCAGCAATAACCCTTTGTTCTTGCAATATGGAATAAGTGCAATGATATCCTTCCCTCGGATATTGGAAGTTGTGGGACGGGTTGTTGGCTTCTACTGAATTTGTTCTTAGTCGCACCTGTTGGGGTATATGATGCTGCCTGTCTGTAGTACATTTATTCTGTTGTGTAATACAAATGGAAAAGCTGGCAGTCTGGAGACTGAGATGTTGCGTGGGAACAAGCCAGCCACAGTTTGAAGCGCTTAGTGTCACTATAGACTTATATAGTAACCCTGTCATATAATGTCTTTAATGAAGGTGTGATGAATATTTGGCCCTCCATAGGTCTTCTCAACTACAGGGTGTGTGTATATTTTGATGCCAGTATTTTCTACATTCTTGGAATGGGCAAGGAAATTGATCGTTCATTGGGTGGAGCTGCTACCTTTGGGTTTCCCAACTTTATCCTGGTTGTGTTTAACATTCACCTAGCTGGTAACAATGGGCTGGTAACGAGGTTAATCTTCCAATATGGTAGCTAAAAGCATGGGACTAGGGTGTGGTATGGTAGGTATTTCAGATGGATAAATGCGGAGAACAGGGGTGTGGCCCTATATATGTGTCATGCAGGTGAGCCCCTAGTGGTGGCTTTGGGACAGAAGAAGCCATGCATGCCAAGATGTGCAAAAACTAAAGCGGACTAGGCTTCTCTTTCTCTCCCCACTCCAATTCCGGAGATGAAGGCAAAAAGGAGCAAAGATTTAGGTTTAAAATCTCAAAGTAGGAGAAGAGTTGGGCGGCAGAACCAATTATTAGAAGATGTTGTTGAGTGTCCATCACTGCTTGTTGGACAAACGTGTGATAAGTTGATTTGAGCATGGATAATGGCTTAAATAGTCAAGACACTTCCAGCTCAGTAAATCCTGTTTTTTTCCCTGCATTTCAGAGCTGTGAAGAAACATTAAAGTGTTTGGCCACAGGCCACAGACTTAACTGTCTGTAAAGTTTCCAAACATGTTCATATCTGTGTTACATAAATACACGCTGTTTCTTTCTGATTTTATTCTTTTGCCTTCTTCTATAAAGGCCGTTTATTCCAATATCTCTCTGCATCTTTTGGCTTCAGTACTTCTAACTGCTCTCGGCTTTTTTTAAACAAAGAGGCCCAGGACTGTGCCTGCCAACTGCCATGTTTAATTTTTAAAAAGATCCCGGACAATAAAACCCTCTCATTGTAAAACTATTTTTCCACTGGCTTCGTCACTGCCACACTTAGCTGGATGTTCCCTCTCCCAGCAAATGGCTGGGATGCATCATGAAAGCCGCCTTCAGCATCCACAAGGAAGGCTGTGCCACATCCCCCACAAATAGCTGCCACCACCCCCTTCTCCGCCCATCTTCTGCTGCTGCCTTTGGATTGGTCGTTGGAGCTTGTGACTCCTCAGCTGCTAGCCTATATAAGGGCAAGGGAGTGGCACTCTCATCCCCCACAACTTTGAGCAAGGACCCAAGTGAGCTACAGGAGCAAACAGCTTGGAAGGACAGCATCATGCCTGTGAGTCTGGGGAGAAGGTGGGGGGCGGCTGGTGGGTATCACTGACTGCCCACAGGGGCAGGCGCTCCAATGCACCAAGGGTACTGGAGTGCCAACCTCTCTTAGTGCTGGAAATCTGCAGGCATCTCAGCGAGGCTGAAGGGAGAGAGTCCTGCTATTGATTGATGGTGCTTTTTTCAGGAGTTGTGCTGATTCATCTGTAGTGAGATAGGATGTTTGGCTATTAGACTGTGCCTTCTCCTCACATGCCGCAATCAAGAGGAGGGATGTGGTCAGGGGACAACCCCATAGCAATGGGGATCCTGCAACCCTCTCTTTCTCAGAAGGGCATGTTTGTAGCAAGGCGAAGACTGGAGTTCTGCTTAGATTTGCATTTGCAATGATTCATTTTTCCTAGTCTTCAGCCTATAAGCTTCCCACCGCACACAGAGACGTGCACCAGATAGGAAAAGTTGCTGGAACTAGCTACTTCTGGCACCAGCCTATCTTGTGCCCAGACTCTCTAATCCCATTTTTGAAACTTGCTCGGAGCCTGGAGTAATAATAAATGAATTATAAGCACTTAAAGGCACCTGTTGGATGTGAGAGATGGGAATGTTCAAAGGCAGCTGGGCGTGGCTCAGAACATCTGCCAGCGGCCAGTTAAGCCTTTCCCTTCTTGCTAGGAGAAATATATATATATTATTTTCACTTCTTTCTAGGGAAGTTTTGTAACTTAGGCTGCTACCTTTTTGTTGCTGGCCCTGCTCCCAACACAGGAACTAAGATGAGGGTGCATTTCCTCCATCTCTTTATCTCTGTGGCAGGAAAAGCCCCACTTGTTTAATTCAGGCTGCTGCTTAAAAGGAGCAAGGTTTTATACCCATTTTACTGATTGGATGGCTGAGGCTGCGAGTGGTGCACTAACTTCTCTATTCATCTGAAGCAGGAGAGGTGAGGACTATACTCCCTTGCAAGGGGTATCAGGGAGTCTGGAAGCAGGAGACTCAGAGCCACATGCCCAATAGTCTGGGCTGATGGGAGTTGTAGTTCCAACATCCACAGGTTTCCCATCACCGCCCGACAAGCTGGTGCTTAAGAGTGTCCTGGTTGATTTAATTCATCTGATGAAAACAGACTCTTGCCTGCCAAACCACAAAAATTGCCAGATATTTAGTTATTTCAAGACTAGGTGGTTTTTAAAAAATATTAACCTGCTTTGAAGCTTAGGAATCAAATGTGCTACATGCCCACATTTTTGTTTCGGATTTCTTTTTGGTGGGTGATGAATAACATGGCATCTTCTTTCATTAGAGGTGGCCCTCTGGGTGCTGTTGACTACAGCTCCCATCATCTCTGACCGCTAGCCATGCCAGCTGGGGCTGATGGGAACTGGAGTCTAGTGATAGCTGGAGGGCCGCAGATTCCCTGTCCCCTTCTTAGTTAAGCAGGAAAACGGGAGCAAGCTTCCTGAGGGCAGTTCATCTGCAATAATATAATCGACCAGAATTTACTGCTGCTTGGCAAAGGGAGAGAACAAATCACTCCTCTCTCAATTCCTTCCCTAGGGAATTACTTGCACCAGCCTGCAGGTGGCCCCCGGCGTCAGTCTTGCTGTGAAAGGTGATATCCCAGCAGGAGCTAAGAGGTAAGATGGTTTCACAGGGAGAGATTACCTTTGGGCACACAGACATTCCAAACTTGCGTGGGCCTTGGGAAGCTTTGGCTCTCATGGCTTCCCCCAAAGAATCCTGGGCATCGTTCACAACATACTGAGAACTCTGTTGCAGACCTGCACTGCCCCTCGTCTTCCAGATATCCAAACTCCAAGGGATTCATCGGAATGACAGTTAAACTAGTGTGGAGCGCTAGGGCTCATCTCCATTGTTGTTTGACAGTAATGATGTTCCCTGTATGACATTCTCCTCAAAATCACTGGCTGCCCATCCATTTCCCTGCTCGTACTCCAGATTTTCTCATTCCCTCTCCTTTCTGGAGTATCCTTGATATGAGAAAGTCTGGATTAAGGAGAGAGAAGAAAGCATGAAAAGGCATTGGTTGGAAGAAAACTTCATATACACAACAGGGAATTAATGGAGACTCAGGAAACTTACTGCCCACCTTATGGATAAGTCCGTAGGTATGCCCTTGGTGGCATGGGAGGGAGGAGGGAGACCTAGGGGTAAAACTGCTCCCCATTAAGCTACAGAGAGGAAGCCCATTTCCCTTGGTCTTAGGGTGTGTCCACACCAGAGCAAAAGGTGGACCCCATCCCAGGTTATCTCCAGATCTCCTCCCTCCTTAAATGTGGATTTTTTTTTCTGATCCTGGCCATGTCAGACATTCTAAGGATTGGGGGGGGGGACACACCCGCATTTAAAAGGGCAACCCTGAGATGGGGAGGGGTTTGTGTAGAGGATGCCATGTCTCCCAACAGGAATGGGAAAACAAGCCGGTCCAAATACACATTTTTCTCCATTGTGGAGAAACCCTTGCTTTTGTGGAAATTGCCAAGGAGGGGGAGGAGTAATGCCCACCCCCAGCAGTATTTTCCAGTGCGTTAGATCGGAACTTAGACCAGCTCATGGCCTCCCCTCCCCCATGCTTGTGCTGCTCCTGCCAAGAACCTAAACAGAACCAGATGTTGGAAGCAACCATCCTTCTCCCTCCCCCCCCCACATCCGCCCCTTCAGTCTCCTCTTGCAAAGCCTTTCTCCCCTGAATGCCCACTGTACACAGTCAAGACCCGCTTGGTGCTGTTGCCAGGAAGAATGTACATCTTCTCCAGACGAACGCACTGCTTTTTCTCTTTCCTCATTGTGGTTTTCCGCTTGGGAGTCCCTCCTCTGTCCCAGATTTACAAGCGTCTCGATTTTGTAGGGCAAGCTGTACAATCCATCCCACAGCAATCAGGGTAAGCATTTAAACGAGAGCACAGAACTCTGCCTACTTTCAAGGAGCAGCCACAGTTGTGTAAGAGCAATGAATGTGCAGGGGGTCGGAGATGCAAATAGCAGCCAACAGGGGGCTTCACTTAGCAGCAGTGGAGCATCTGGGGTTGGCCATTGGAACCAAAGTCCAGGGTCCAAAGCCAGCACACTCATGAGGCTCGGTGAGGCAGTCGCCTCGGGTGGCAGGCAGAGCTAGGAGTGGCATCAGATCTGGACCACTCCCTGCCACCTCCACTGCTGCTGCCTCCAACTCAGCCACTACCACACCTCCTCCAATATTCCCACCCCTGCCACCTGCTCCTCTTCAGCCTTCTTTTTCTCTCCGCTGCCACCTTCACCACTCCAGGGCTTCACTGGGCAGCCTCTTCATGTGAGGTGGCAGCAGAGAAAAGGCAGTGCCTCCCTCCGCCATTTTCCTTTTTTGCCTCAAGCGGCAAAATGTCCTGAGCAGGTATGGCAACCTCGGCACCTGCGTGGGTATTGGCATGCCAGCCCAGGACTTAATGCCAGAGCTAAGTCAGACTGTTGCTCCATCTAGCTCTAAACCGCCTGCAGTGACTGGCAACAGCTCTCCCAAGATTTCGGGAAAGGGTCTCTCTCAGCTCTTTCTGGAGATACCAGGGATCGAACCTGGAGCTTTCTGCATCTGAAGGAGATGCTCTGCCACAGAGCCACCGCCTTTCCCACGTTGACCTACGTATACCTCTGAAATACTTAAAAATGCACGCCAAGCCGCTTCTAGATCTCACAGAGCGATGGAGTGCAGATAGGGGCGGGAAGAAGACGGAACATTTGCCAAAAGAATCTGCATGTTTGAGACACCCCCTAATCCGCGCCAGGTTGGATTCAATCCTGAGCAAGGTTTAGTTTGTGGGGATTGGATTGAGATGAAAGGAGAAGAGTTTATGAATCAGGGGTGGGGAATAAGGGCTCTCATAAAGCAGCAAACTGAAGGAGGCTGCAATTGCATAGGCCAGAAACCAGCCCCATCAGAGGCCCAGCTGAGTAGTTCTGCTGGCTGACAGATTTCTTTTGCCAAAAAGACAGTAGCGGGGAGACAGCACCACACCCCTTTCTGTCTGCTGCACTATCACATGCTACAGCAGTGAAATCTAGCCACTGGAGGTGGTTCTAGTGCTTCCAGAAGACAAGGGTTGGAGCTGCCTTTGTTTCTTCTAATTCTCATTATATGAGGAACTGTAACTGTTCAAAGAGAGGGCTTAATGAGCAAGTGTTGGGAAATTCCAGCAATGTAAGAGGAGGTCTGTGGTTGGACAGCAGGGGGCCTCAGGGCCAAATCAGAGGGATTTTGGCTCCATCACTGGGAACGCTTGAAGGTGAACATGCCCAAACTCTTCCCATCTCCTTGTGATACCATCAGTGAAGCTTCCTAGTTTTTCATTCCCCAAACCTCCCTGGCTTGCACCTACATGGTGACGCCTCAAGGGTAGGGAGGATCACTCAAAAGAGGCAGATAATATTCTTCGATAAGGAGAGGTGTTGTGGAATTGCTTCAACTTGCCTCTAGGACAGGTAGAAGCAGCTTGCATTTTTCCATGAATAGAAACTGAGCAGAGGGATGGTCCTAGATCAAGGAAGCTTAACTTGTAGCCCTCCAGATGTTGCTAGATTGCAACTCCCATTACCCCTGGCCATTTGCCATGCTGGCTGGGAGTTGCCGTCCAACATTTGGTGGGCTGTTGGTTGCCCCCACAAGATGATCTCCACAGTTGTGAACACATGGCCATGTGCTGTGGCTCCATTGTGCTCCCACCGCTGGTTTTTGAATCCCTGTACACCCAATAATACCCACAACGTAGAGTAGCTTCTTGTGCAATACTGTGGCTTGACGTGTTCCCCGCTCCAAAGCCAGCTTGAACCCAATTTGAAAACGTAAACCATAATCCATCGGACAGAGGCAGTCCCACCCCCTTGCAAAGGTGCCAACTTGAGTAAAATATGGGGGGGGGGCAGGTAGGCCCTGCCCCACATAATCACAAGATGCGGTGCACACACACCATTTGAATTGCAATGCCCATCAATGGGGGGACGCTGGCGCCCTCAAATACTTTGGGGGGAGGGCTGAAGGGACCTCAGCACCTAGGAGTTGGCTTCTATGTGTGGACAGACAACTTGGAAACAAATCCAAGCGTACTGATGCGCCTTGAAACACAGTGAGGGGAGGGAAATGACCTTGCTGAGTTTTAAGTGGGCAACGTCTACGTAGCCTAATTCTATGAGTCTGTGAAATAACTTCTGCTGTTGCAGCTTGTTTTGGGGAGGAACAAATGCCTCTTTTCATGAAAGCTAGCTTTTTTATCATCATTTAAAGCAGAAAGGCCCTGTGTGCTTAATCCTTTCCCCACCGGCTTGTTTCTCCACTCCAAATCACTCCCCGGCACCTCTTCTCTCTGTGGGAAAAGGCACCATTTGTCCCAGCGAGAGTGCCAGCTCTGCTATGCAGTAGGGGGTGAACCAACTTGCTTCAGGTGGCACTGAGCGCGGAGCAGCTGCCACTGTGGTTCTCTGGGCGACTCTGAAGTAAACGTGGAGACACTAAGGGCTCCTCCACATGACCTATTTATTGAGCATCTCTCCTAATTCGCTAGCACAAGGATTGCAGGGTATGTGTGCTTGTATGCGTTTAGATTGCACCCAGTCTTCATTGAGCATTTGAAGAGCGTAGCAGTGGATCCCTGAGACATGAGGGCTTTGCCGTTAACTTCTGCTGCCTGTTTCAGTTGGGTCATCAACCTGGGCAAAGGCCAAAATGACATCATGCTGCATTTCAACGCGCGCTTCGATGCTCACGGGGACATCCGGACCATTGTCTGCAACTCCAAGATCAACGGGAAATGGGGCCAAGAACACAGGGAGACCAACTTCCCCTTCCAAGAGGGCAGCAGCGCGGAGGTGAGACTCGGATCTGCACAGGTTGTGGCAGGGGAAAGGGGGGACTGCATGTGGGTTTGAGTGGGAAAGTGTCACAAGGAGAGGTGACAAAGCCACGTTTGAAAGCGGCATGGGTGGAGGACTCTGTAATGCATGAATATGGGGTGAAGGTGCTGCTGAGGTTTGGACTGGAGGCCCAGTTCCTATGCAACTGATCCAAACTGAGGTGATGCTTCCCTGCCCACCCCTATTCCAGCTTCCTGTCTGTGCACTTAGCAGCTGAAGGAGAAGCAAATATTCAACAGGTTGAGCTGCCTTGGAATGCAGATGATAGAGATCCTCAGGCTTTTGAGACGCTCCCCAGGCCACAACCCTTGACACCCTCCTCGTGCGCTTTGGCCTTGCTGAATGTTTCCTCAAATTCTGACATTGCCTTTTCCTTTCCTGGATGGGTGCTAGGGACAGGTGTGTTTAGTGTGTGCATAGTAACTAGCCTGCTGTCCAAAGGTGACATTTGCCAGTTTTGTGTCACCTGTTTGGCCCCACGCAACACTGGCCTGTGGCCCCCAGACAGTTGCCCAGGAAGGAAAATGGCCCTCAGTGTGGGGGGGGGATAGGATCCCAATCCTGTTAGTATGGAAAGGAAACACTACCTGCTGGATTTCTGCCTCTTCTGCTGTTCTGAAAAGGCCCAGGAATTCTGTCAAAAGCCAGCAAGCCCAGTATAGATGTGCATCTTCCACTAGCAGCCATAACTCCAGTCCAGTTGCTTGATAACTAGAATCATAGAAGAGTTGGAAGGGAACACAAGGATCATCTAGTCCAACCTGCCCAAAAAAACAATGCAGGGATATTTTGCCCAACATGTGGCTTGAACATATGACCCTGTGATTTAAGAGTCTCATGCTCTACCAAGTGAGCTATCCCTCTCAGCAGTTGGGATAACTGATGGTTGGTGCTCTTCTCATGCTGAAACCACGCCACCCCCACCCCTTTTTTTTCCTCCTTCAGGTGCTCTTCAGTCATGACAAAAACGAGGTGACCATCACATTGCCTGGCAACCATCAGTTCAAGGTCCCCAACAGCGCTCACTTGGAAGGCATTGAATATGTCTGCGTAGAAGGCGACTTTAACTTCAAAGGCATATCTCTCGGTTAAGCCTCTCCCGCTCTTGTCTTGCTCACCTCTCCTGCTTAATAAGGCAGCAAAATAAACACAGCTGAATTCTGGTGTAAACTGGTGATGTGTCTTTCTGAGTCTTTGCCGCATGGTTCTTCCAGGGCCATCGTTGCCACAGAGACAGATGATGTTTGTGGTCAGTAGTAGTAGAAGATGCTTGTGGAATGGGGGAGGGCAATCTAAGAGCCAACACTTCTGACACATCTAACCACAATTCTGAATTTTTTAAAAAAACATATGCAGGTGCACATTTCATTTCTTCATTTTATTGTTTTAATGTGGCCTGCGTCCAATAACCATAGAGAGGGGCAAGGAGTTAAGCAGAACACTGAAGTCTGATCCTTCTAGTCACTGGAAGCAGTGGAGGCTGTTCAGGGGTTAGGGTGGAATGGGGCACCATCCCTCCAACCTAAGTCTGCACACAGCATCATCTGCCTGTCCAAGTCCAAGGGGTGGCCATGCCTGGTATCTTCCTCCTCCTTAGTCTTCATGTTGCCCTTGCAGGAGGATAGGGACAAAACTAGAATAGCCCATTGGCTCTAGCGCCACCTACTGCTGATCTCCCTGCTTTCTGCCCTACCGGTACCAATGGGCAAAAGCCAACACTGCCTGCTTGGCCAGTTGATGAGACTCCTCCATCAGGTGCTGCTCACATGTTTTTAGGCACCAGAGCTGCATCATAGGTGTGCACAACACACAAATACACATAAACCTACTGGGGTCATCAAGTGCAAGAGCGGATAGTGTTTTTATTTACCTTGGGCTGTAGCCAATGGTAGTCATACTCTGAATAGATCCATTGGAGTTAATGACTATCTTACATCTATGAATGTCAATGGATCAGTTGAGAATGCATTGGTGGGAGACAATCCCTTGAATAGTTTATTTTACATATATATATATATATGCATGCTTTTTAAGGAGAGGTCTCCTGAAGTGGCATGCAATTGTGTTTTAGAACACAATAAAAGCCTCAAGAAAAATATAATAAAAAGCACAGCACGGACCCTTTTGGAAATAAAGTGAAGAGTAAAGCCCGGTCAAATTCATTCAGATGTGTAGTGATCTGGGGTCGTGGGGGGTGGGGTGTCAGAGACCTTTTAATATTTCTGCAGAAGGGACCGTGTCTCCAGCATCCTAGAACTACACAATCAGCATGGAAGGGGAACTTCTTAGCTTTTGTGATGCTTAAGAGTCAGCCAGAGTGAAAGGAGGCGAGTCAGCCATGGAGGACTAGCTCCTAGGGAAGATCACCAGGGAGAAGTTGTCCTGTATGCTCCAAAGCTAAGCATTTAGGAACACCAAAAACACAGGTTCTTCAATGGTGTGTAGGTTCTGTTATGCACAATGGAACGTCAAGGGAGACGCAACTTAAGTCACTCCAAAAGGAGACAGAGCATTCCAAATCATTTGCTGATATACGCACACAGAAAATAGTAGATGCAGCTGAAGGGCAACATATTGAGGTAGATCATTGATCATTGCAAAACATCCGAAATTATTATTAATGTATCGTTTTAAGATTATTGTATAATCTTGGCAGGGGTGTGGCTGTCAGGGGGCATGGCTATCATCATACTCACCATACACTTAAAGCACATGACTTCCCCCAACAAATCCTGGAACTGGAGTTGACCCCTCGTAAAACTACAATTCCCAGCACCCTGAGCAAATTTCCACGGGGAACTCGTGTGTTTTAAATGTATAGGGTATTTGCAGCCTCAGAATACGCAAATGCCTGCAGACAATGGTGCAGTGGTTAAGAGCAGTGGACTTGTAATCTGGTGAACCAGGTTCGCTTCCCTACTCCTCCACATGCAGCTGCTGGGTGACCTTGGGCCAGTCACACTTCTCTGAAGTCTCTCAGCCCCACTCACCTCACAGAGTGTTTGTTGTGGGGGAGGAAGGGAAAGGAGAATGTTAGCCGCTTTGAGACTCCTTAGGCTAGTGATAAAGCGGGGTATCAAATCCAAAATTCTTCTTCTGCTACTCAGGCACCCTGAGGGAGGGAAGTCTGGGCGCCATGACAGAAAAGGCCCTGCCCATATGCACCACACAGACCTCCTCCACAGATCTCAAAGGGCAAGCAGAATCATTTTGGAGAGGAATGTGGCTGGTGGTGCTTGCCCTGCCACTATGCTGCTGAGCTTAGAAAAGGCATGCCAGACAAAACCACATCCTCTGCACAACCGTTACAGCTGGGGTGTTGCTTTCCAAACCACAAAAAGTCAGGGTTTTTATTTTATTTTAAAAAGCTGGCCTTGTTGCACCAGAGTGGCAGACCTCTTTAATCCATTCTGATTTCAGGAACCTACAAATTATTGAGTCCCTCTCACAAAACAGTAATAATCTGCAGCTGAGACAGTTGCAAAGGATTCTGCTTTTCTTCATTCAGCAGGATTTTACCGATGACTATTCTTAATGTTTATAAAGCACTAAAAACTTATTAACTCCTGTATGTAGATTGATCTGGTGCAACAAGCACTTATATGTGTGCAGTAGAAAAAACTCAACTTGCTGTGGATCAACTACGTACCAACTTTTTTTAAGGCCTTGTTATATTCTACAAACTACTCCGTTAGTCACAGGAAAGTGTGACCTCCCAACCCTTCTCTCTCCACATATTTTCCTGCCTTCTGAAGTTCTCGTGCTATGAGGTATGTTACAGCCACATAAGACATTCTTTCTCTGGCTGCTGCTAAGCTGGTCTCATGCCGTGCCAATATTTCACAGATGAAACTAGAGACATTTGTGTATTTGAAACATCTATTCTTGCACCAAAGATCATCACTGGACTCCTTCCTCCACATTGTTGCTGAAATCTCTTTTCTGCCTCCTGTATGCTGCATTCATTTAGACCTCAATAATTTGTCCTACACTGCCTACTAAAGCTGCTTGTATTAGCAAATGGATCACAATACATGCTTATTTGGGGGGTGGGGTGGAGAACAGAATGTTTGTTGCTACTATTATTAAAGCATCCTCCGTATAAATTAACTGAAGAATCAAAAAAAAGGTCCCTGCCCTCAAAGGGCTTACAGTCTAGCTGTCAACACAAGGAAGGCAACAGATGAAGGAGAGAGAAATGAAAACAGGAGCCAACAGGGGAAGGATATGTGATTACTGCAGCTACGGATCTGGCTGTACTTATTACAGGACAGCTGCAACGCAAAGACTTCCAAATGGCATTCACTGTCTCGATTGGGAGCTATAGGTAGGAATGGGGAGAAATTCAGTTCAGTTCACATTTAAAGGCAAACCTACCCAATTTGAAATTTCTGAAACAACACAAACATCGAGACACAGCCAACCTTGGAAATTTACACTGCTTCAAATCTTGCAAGGCACTTCTCCAGCCATAATGTATATACTCGGGTAAAGTGTGCATAAAAATACATATACAGTGGTACCTCGGGTTACATACGCTTCAGGTTACAGACTCCGCTAACCCAGAAATAGTACCTCAGGTTAAGAACTTTGCTTCAGGATGAGAACAAAAATCGCACAGCAGTGGTGTGGTGGCAGTGGGAGGCCCCATTAGCTAAAGTGGTACCTCAGGTTAAGAACAGTTTCAGGTTAAGAACAGACCTCCGGAACGAATTAAGTACTTAAGCCGAGGTACCACTGTATTAGTGAAAATAACACACAAAACTGTACATTAGGGGAAACTGATCTGCAGAAAAGAAGAAGGTTAAACAGAATTGCATAGAAAAATTAGAAGTCAGGCCAAACAGCAGCTATAGTCAGTGTGGTTTGGAGGAAATGGCCTGGTGTGCCAAATCTGCCCCATGGGACAGAGCTTTCCTACCTCTGGTATAAACTATGGCACAGTTACAACACAACACTAAGCCAAACAACGGTTTAGTGTGAACAAGCAAACATGCAGGTTCCCAGAGCGAAGTCTGCAGTCACTGTTCCCCATCTTGCTGCTGCTGCTGCTGCTGCTGCTCTCCAAGGCTAAGCCCAGCTGTGCAGGCAGAGGAAAAGACATCCTTGGGGTGGATTATTGGTAACCACCCTTTGCCTCCTTTATCCAAGCCCTCCTCCCTCTGCCACAGACACATGTTCTGCTTGGGGCATTTCATGCGTTTTCCTCTTGAAGAAAGCATGCCTCCTACATGGCCTTTCTCCGCCCTGAGCAGCCATGTACTCGCGGTAATTCCTGGTGAGCAAGGTATACAGGAAAGGGTTGACGCAGCTGTTGCCATAGGTCAAGCAGGTAACGCCAAAGTTGAGGTAAGCCTGGGCGGTCGGCCCAATCTCCAAGTCCTCTGGCCAGTACAGCTTGGTGAGTTGCCAAGCCCAGAATGGTACAAAACAGGCCCAGTAGGCTACGATGATGCTGAAGATCCTGGGAAACAGCTTCTGCTTCAGGGCCCTGCTCGCCACAGGCGACCACATGACTTTTGTGGAAGCCCAATAGGCCTGCACAAGCCGGGAGTACACGACCCCCAGGACCAAACCAGGCCCGAGGACGCTCGTGCCAAACAAAACCGTGAGGTACACTTGGAAAGCGCCAGGCGTCCATGTGGGGAAGCAGATGAGCTTTCCGCTCCTGCCCTCCCGCTGCTGGATCATGACCATCATGGGCACCGTAAGCAAAGACGAGACGAGCCACACGGCAACGCAAGCAAGCCTGCGGTAGCTGTTCCCAGCCTGCCTGGCCCTTAGCGGTCTGGTCACGGCCCAATAACGCTCCACGCTCATGGCCGTCAGCAGGAATATGCTGGCGTGCATCGTCAGCAGGTCCAAGCTGAGCAGAAACCGGCAGCCCATGTCCCCAAAGAACCAGTCCTGGGCAAAATATGTGCACACCACAAAGGGGATGGTGGAAAGGTAGAGCAGATCGGCTAAGGCCAGGTTGACCACGTAGATGCGCAAAGAACCCGCAGAGCGAACAGACATGCCACCAAATGCTACCACCAGCGTATAGATATTGCCCGTCGTCCCAAAGAGACACATGAGGAGGAGGACTGCGCCCAAGGCCCTGGTGACAGGACTTTCTTCTCCACGCTCAACGTCATAGGAGAAATTGCCCAGCGAAGCTTCTTCCATGAGCTCCATCGTCATTGGATAGCTGAGGCACTCTGGTTCTAAGAGGAACTACCAACCACACACAGTGTGTGTTTGACTCCCTTGGCTTGGCAAGGAGGCAAAGGATGATGGGAAGAAACTAAAATCACTTAGGTGTGGGTGGGTGTGAGCCTCATAGGGAATTTTGTAGGCTATTGGGATGGATGTCCTCATTGCATCCCATGCTCATCTTACCATTCTTGAAGGCACATCCGTTCCAAGCTTACAGATATGACGGCATGGCATCCTCTTGCTGCTTTCTGTTGCTGCAGAGTTCTCATACTCTCTCCAGCCGGCCCTCCGTGACTTCTGTCATCAAGCATTTGTTGACACATATAAAACTAGCCCCACGGCAACCAAGATGCTTTCTTCCTCGTCTTCTTCTCCCCGACAAGAGATGCAGGGCAGTTGTGCTTTCCCAATGGCAGCCCCCCTCAAAAACATCATTCGCCGCTGAGTGGCGGAGCATCTCTGACTCATGGCTTCACACTCAAGTGCAAACACACTCAGCAATAGCTAATGGCACTGTAGTGCGACCACCCAGCAGATTGCAGAATTCTTTTCTCTTCAACATTCCCGTTTCTGTCTGTATTTCCTTTGGGGGTTTTTTTTTAACCTTGCCTCTGCTTGCTTCCTTTCTCTGCCCTCAACTCCGTAAAGAGAGGAATGGAAGGTCCTGAATTAATACAGACGTGGTTAAGGAACTGGATCAAATAGGGACTGGGAAAGAGAACAATTCTCTGAGATGAGTTCCTTTTCAAAATATTTTTGGAAGGCAGAGCAATGAACATGCTGCAGAGGGGTAACTGCATTCAGTGCAAATATCTGCCTGTTGCAGTAGAAACAACACACAAGGATGTCATCATAGCAGGATGGTGCATGCATGGTGCACAGCCAGCTGCATTTAACATGTATCAAGTCAACTAAGCCTGGCAGTCAAAAACCCAAAGGACAGCATCTCATTTTTAATTTTACTTTTAGGATCACAGAGTTACAATTCTGAACAACCCTTAACAAACTACAGTGCCCAGAACTCTTCCGAGTAAGAATTTCAAATGGGCTTTAAAGATTAAGCACATACAACAGCTTTATAAAAGCTGTTTACAACATTAATAAGTCCTCAAATGTTATTGTTACTTTTTATTATTAATGAAGGACCAACACAGCTGCTTGCTTGTAGTTTTGTTTAAAACATTCTGGATATTTCCTTGCCCCTGCAAAGGAATGTTTTAAATTTAAAACATTATAGCAATTTCCCTATCTTGATCAAAATCAGGACATTTCTCAATTCTACGCAACAGGCACACAGCAGGGGTGGGCAACCTATCTTAGCCCTTTATCTGACCCTTTTTGAACACTGTCCAAGGACCACATACTAGTGGCAGGCAAGGCCAGAAGCAAAAGTGGGTGGCCCAATGAATGTACATTTCATCTTTGACCTCTAGGATAGTTTAACACAAACCCTTCTCCATCCTCTGTCCAGATAGGATAGCACCATTGTCAGAATCCAAGGGCACATTCCGATCAGACAAAAACTTTCAGGGTGTGGAGGGAGGCCAGTGCAGGGAGTGGCCAAGGGAGCCTTCTGAGGTGACCAAACTTGAGAGGCCTGGAAGGTTGCATTTGTTTCCTGGACCTGATATTCCCTACAGCTTAGAAATGACAAAACTCTATCCTGTTGGCTGTTGCTTACCAGTAACGTGCAAGGAGGCATGCACACGCTTGCAGTGAGGTTTTTGCTTGCATGTCATGGCTTGGAACAATACCCTTAGTTTATGCCATGTAGTCAGCAGTAATGCTAATGCCAGGGATCTCAGATAGCACTAAGTGGAATTCTCTAGCCAGCCATTTCCCCTCCTCTTAAGCTCCACAAACGCAGTTAGGGGAAAATCCAGCTGCAAACGGCTGCCTTGGCAATTTGGTGCTAGATGAGCCATTCCATCAGCCCAGCTTGATCGGCCGAGAGGAAAGCATGACTGCAAAGGGTTTGGCAGCGTAACCAATTGTTTCAGCGCTCTTTCTGGAGTCAGTTTAACAAAATAATACTCCTACAAACATTTACAGCATTCCTACTGAGCCACTCAGAACTCATCTTCTTGAACCCAAAACACACACACACAACGTCCTTGCTCACATGCAACCTGATGCATCTCTTGTCATTTTCTGCAAGGTATTTCATGAAACAGAAAAAAATCTATCCCCCACTTCTAGCAGTGCAGACTTTAACATTTCAGTGGTGCCCAGTGCAATGCCAAAATTTGGTGCCCCCTCCTGCCTTCCGTCGCTCGTCATTATTGCAGAACTCCCTGTGACGCCCTCTCGGCTCGGTGCTGAATTTGGGCAAACCAGATGTGCTCCCATAAATCTGCCTCTGCTTCCAGGATAATGCCTGGTTGCAAATACAAACAGTGACTTGAGACAATTTGCAAAGCTGCCCTCCCCACTGTCAACAGTCCCGCAGGGATCTAGCAGAGGGATCTAGCAGAGGAAGAAGAAGAGTTTGGATTTGATATCCCACCTTTCACTCCCTTTAAGGAGTCTCAAAGCGGCTAACATTCTCCTTTCCCTTCCTCCCCCACAACAAACAC
This sequence comes from Podarcis tiliguerta, assembly GCF_965153285.1. Taxonomy (NCBI): domain Eukaryota; kingdom Metazoa; phylum Chordata; class Lepidosauria; order Squamata; family Lacertidae; genus Podarcis; species Podarcis tiliguerta. The sequence continues at coordinate 46,081,275 of NC_139543.1, read as the reverse complement.
TCTGTGAGGTGAGTGGGGCTGAGAGACTTCAAAGAAGTGTGACTAGCCCAAGGTCACCCAGCAGCTGCATGTGGAGGAGCGGAGACGTGAACCCGGGTCCCCAGATTACGAGACTACCTCTCTTAACCACTACACCACACTGGAGACAGTTGAATCCTGAAGAGGAATAGATCAGGGAGCTGGATGACCTGGGGGAGGGTCTAAACGGGGTGAGGGAGGCAAAATGTCTGAGACAGAGGAGTGTCAGGGGAGCAGGTAGCCTGGAGAAGGTTCAGGTGGGCTAAGGCTTGTGCCCTCCCTGCTCTTCAAAAGAAAGGAGAGGGAGGGAGAGTGTTGCTTGTTGGATCAATGTCTCAGCTCATACTTAGCCACGCATTTGACCTGTCATGTGATAATTAATCACATGACACAGCGCGCACACACTATTTGAATGGCAATGCCCATCAACTTGGGGGGGAGGATAGCCCCCTCATATCTTTTGTTGGGGGGGGCAAAGGGACCTCAGCCCCTACGAGTTGGCTCCTACGCCTGATGGACCTTTAACCCTTGCCTTTCCTCTGCCTACATTAAATAACTGGGCAGACAGAGAAACCTGAATTCGAGTTCTTCATCTGGCTAATTGATATAAGGAGAAGCCCACTGGATCAGAGAAGAAGGCCAAGCAGGCTGGCAAGAATCCTCAAGAGCTTGTCTATAAAGAAGAGCAAGTTGTGTTGTTATAGCTATCTCCACATTCATTGTGGAAAATGAATGGAAAATGAAAAGAACAAGCCCGATTAGTTCCATTCGTTTTAGTTAGGATAACATATGTGAATTCAAATTGAAGAGTTCTGAACAACAACAAAAACATCTTTCATTTGATTATTTTTCACTCATTTCCGCTGGGATGAAGAAACAGAAACAGTCTGGAGCAGCCTATACAGGTCACAGAAAGTTGATGTGGAGAGGACAAGAGCCAGAGAGATCAATGCATCAGTCAGGTATAAAATGGGGTCTATTAAAAAGGCACACCAAAATTATCATGCCAAGTTACAAGCAGAGGAATAGGCGGTTGGTTCTCCATTGAAAACTAGGAATACCTTGGAGGATATGCAATGATATTTTCAATGCCTTATAGAACTGATACCCTTTGACCAATCTGCCTGAAATTATTTGGCTGGTCCAATGCTTTGGGGAGATAAGTAGAAGGCCTTGAAATTTCATTACATTTGAATAGAAAGTACAGAGGTTACAGGTTGTGGAGTGGCTGGGGTGCCCATTGACATCAATGAACATGAATGCAACTGTGTGTGTGTGTGTGTTTTCTTGATCAGTTTTGATAGGGAGGCTTGCATGACTGGACCACCCAGAGCAGTCTTGGCACTCAGGGCAGTCCTCATTTTTCTACTGGAGGCAACAATATGAACTCAAAAGACAAGCACTGCTGCAGGCTGCCGGAACTTGAAGTCAAGCGAAAGATAGCAGGTTTATCGTGGTTCTGAATAGACAGCAAAGTGGGGAAACCTGGCAGCTAGGACATCAGAATAATCAGAGAGTGAGAGACATGGGGCAGCAGCAAAAACAGGAGCAAAATAAAATACTCATCAGTTTGGTACGTATATACACAGCTGTTTTGATGAGTGGTTTTTTTCTATCTTCCTGTTGAAACCTTGAATAGACAGCAGCCAATCAGCAGCAAGCAGTAGTAAGCCATGGAGGAGGGCCCCCGCATATAGTGTGACCAACAGAAAGCAAGTCTGCCAGGCCTATGGTGGGACAGGACAAATAATGCCTCGGTTGATCAGCTCCTGCGCTTTCCGTCTGGATCCGTCGCTGATCAAAGCTCTGCTGTCCAATTGGATCCCAACCACGAGGCACTGGAATATAGCATAGCAGCTTCTTTGAGAAAGGGTGCCTTCTTTAACCCTGTGTTTCCCAAGAGGGCAGACCAACAAGTAGAACAGCAGCAAGTCTCTCTCCTTCAAAGATGTTAGGGCTTCAGCTTGAAATAAGCTTCAACTGTAGGAAAACAGAGCAGACATCAGAGCAGGGATGGACGAGTTCTGCAATTACATATATTCTCAAACAGTATTTAGTGTTGGGCACACGGAATGCAGCTTTTGTTTTATCTCATAATTTAAGTTTCTAGTTCTCAAGGATGCAGAGACAAGCTTTCAAGGATGTGGACGGTGCCTGGTAAAATCACAGGGTGGGGTTTTCAGAGGTCAGCCACAGAAGCACCAAGAAGACCAGATTTTGGGGCACAGGTCAGAGGCCCTGCAGCCTCTGGGTTTCCTAAAACAATGTCCCCACAATAGTTGGCAGTCTCTAGTGTCTTTTTTAAAAAAACTTTTTACAGTCGAGGCACTGCTGCAAGCAAAGCAAACAGGTGTGGGGCAGTTTGAGCACTGGAGAGAATGGGAACAACTGTTTGCTCTGAATGCAGCAGCACACTCACTGTAAAAAGAAGAGTTAGCTGCAACAGGTAAAGAAAAGAAGACGACAGAGAGGCAGGGAAGATGAAGTTTTGCTTCTCCAGGCCAGTGCTGGTGTAGGAAACCCCCGCTCCCCTGTGCTGCTTTAAGAGCAAAAATGCTGCAATGTATGTGAGCATGTATGAAAGCTGTTCATCTGAGCCTCCTGAACATGTACATGTGTTTTCTGGAGGTGGGAAGGAGAAAGTGTTGTGGTGTGATATGTAGTGGACTTGTAAAAGGGTATTGGGAAATGATATATAATGAATTGAAAAAATTGTTTAAAAGTACCTTTCCAGAAAAAAACCCAGAGTCCTTTCTGTTGGGGATAATTCAGAGGGAAATTCCCAGGTGTCAAAAAAGACTATGTATGTATGCTACTACTGCGGCCCATGTTTTGTTAGCCCAGAAATGGAAAATGAGCAAAGTCCCAACTAAAGAAGAATGGCAACTTAAACTGATGGTATAAGCGCAGCTTGCAGATTTAACATATAGAATAGGAGAACAAGAAGAATGTACATTTAAATGTACTGGAAAATGTTTACTGAATATATGGATGAAAATTGTGTTCATTTAAAAACCCTGGTAGCATTAAGATAAATTCAACAGTGTAAATAAGTTTTGATGGATGTAACAACGGATTACAGAATGGTTTAGTTCATGTAAAACATGCAGGGATGTATGGTATGCAAAATGGACCACGGAAAGTGAAGAAGGGAAGTCATTGGTTTAAGGTTGTTTAAATGAATATTTTGAAATGTAAATTAGAAAAATTATATATAAGACCCAAGTGCCCAAGAAGAAAGTCTTTCTGACACTTACTTGCATATTCCTGGGGTGTCATGGGCCGCTCTATAACGTGCCTGAAGGCTGCAATCCACTCTTGCTGCTCCCTCTCAGTCTCACAGGTGAAGAGGTATTCCCGGTCAGGTGTGATAATGGTGATGCCATACGGCCACGTGAAGGTGCCCTGCGTGCCAGTTGGCAGCCCTTGCCGGACACCATATCCATGCCCATCACTTCCTATGAACACTTCACCTTTCGCAAAAGCATCCTGCAAGGTAGGAGAGAAATGGGAGGTGTGCCTTGGGATTCCGGTCCATGTTAGAGCCCACACTGGACCAGAATGAAAACTCTGATGGGGTCGTCAACCAGAGGCCTTTTTATTAGGAATTTTGGGTGCAGATATACCAAAGGAGCAGAAACGATTATTTATGTATGCAATGACAGCAGTGTGGATACTACTGGCCCAGAGATGAAAAGAAGACAAAGTCCTGACCAGAGACGAATGGTTGATGAAGATGATGGACTATGCTGAAATGGCGAAACTGACTGGGAAAATCAGAAACCAGGAAGGAAGAACTTTAAGAAGGAATGGGAAGGAAGAGAAGAACTTTAAGAAGGAATGGGAAAAATTTACAATGTATGTAAGAGAACACTGTAAGCAACTAAAAACTTTGGCAGGATTTGAGGGATTCTTGTAATGTACTAAAAATTATGGTAAAAATGGGTTATTTAAGAAAAATAGAAAAAATAAGAGAAGCAGTTGAAAAAAGATTAATAGTGGTAACCATGGAAGGATGGAGAGGAGTCAAAGAATGCAGGGAATCCTAAATGATGGTGTTGGTGTTTAATGTTTGAATTTAAATTAGCAATGTAAAACTTTAAAAAAAAAGATTTGGGGGGAAAAAGAAAACTCTGAAGGGGTCGTCGAAACAGTTTCCCAGGGTGTGTAGCGGCACAATGGGGAAGGAGTAAAGCTTGATGATGTGCCAGAATCTTAAACCCCACCCTTTAATGTTAGAAGGAGCAGAAGCAGCTCAGACAGTTGAAGCAGCAGCCTGGGGGAGTGGACATTTCCCATCACTGTTCCCTCCATAACAGGAATAAGAAACCTATAGGCCTCTAGAAGGTAATCTTAAGGTAAAGGTAAAGGTACCCCTGCCCGTACGGGCCAGTCTTGACAGACTCTAGGGTTGTGCGCCCATCTCACTCAAAGAGGCCAAGGGCCAGCGCTGTCCGAAGACACTTCCGGGTCACGTGGCCAGCGTGACATCGCTGCTCTGGCGAGCCAGAGCCGCACACAGAAACGCCGTTTACCTTCCCACTAGTAAGCGGTCCCTATTTATCTACTTGCACCCAGGGGTGCTTTCGAACTGCTAGGTTGGCAGGCGCTGGGACCGAGCAGCGGGAGCTCACCCCGCCGCGGGGATTCGAACCGCCGACCTTTCGATCGGCAAGCCCTAGGCACTGAGGCTTTAACCCACAGCGCCACCCGCGTCCCATGTATGATTACGCCACCCGCGTAATCATAGAATCGCAGAATTATGAAGTTGGAAGGGACCGCAAGGATCATCTCGTCCAAGTCCCTGCGATGCAGGGATCTCAAATAAAGCATATCTGACAGATGGCCTGACATGCTGTTGGGCTCCACGTCCCATCAGCCCCAGCCAGCATGGCAAGCGGTCAGGAGTGATGGGGGCTACGGTCCAAGGAAACGTGGTTCCCTGTTCCTGCCAATGGCTCATCTATTCCAGTGTCTTGTTTTCACAACGGCCAGCCAAGTGCCAAGCCTGCAAACAGGACTTGAACACAAGACCACTCCCTCATGCCCTGTGGTTTCCAGCAGCTGATATTCAGAGGCATTACTGCCTCCAACCATGGATGCAGAGGACAGCCATCATGGCTAGTAGCCACCGATCGCCGTCTGCTCCATGAATTTCTCCCACCCTCTCAAGTTGGGGGCCATCCTGTGGGGAACAAGTCCCACGGTTCAAGGTTTCAGGAGCTGTCTCTTTGCACCTGTTTTGAGCTTGCCACTCATCAGAGAGGGGGGAAACCCAGCTTTAACGAAAGTCTGACAGGCAGAAAGCAAGCACTAAAACTTTAGCTTCCTAAATCAGCATGGCAACAGGAGCCGGTTTGATAGGCAGCAACCCTGCTCCTGTTTCAAGCAACACAAGATGGCTATTCATCTGCTGGAAGACAGTGTAGGATAATAAAGAACTGAGAGCAGAGCGAGGTGGGAGGGGATAAGGGGCAATCCAATTGCTGGCTTACCATAGGATCCTTGAAGTACATCAGCCTTCGGTGGTCCAGAGTGAACCAGCGCTTCTTGAAAGACTCCTTTTGCTGCAGAAGAACAAGAGGAGGGAGCCCTCTCCTGGTCAATCTTCGATAGTGGCTTTAGAAGTGCATTCAATTCTTATATCACATCTGTCCTAGTAGCACAGAGTTAAGAGGGCCCACCCAGACTGTTGTTTGTTGCAGGTATTCTACAACACGTTCTTAACACAATAATAATGCATTAGTACAGTGGTACCTCGGGTTAAGTACTTAATTCATTCCAGAGGTCCGTTCTTAACCTGAAACTGTTCTTAACCTGAGGTACCATTTTAGCTAATGGGGCCTCCTGCTGCCGCCGGAGCATGATTTCTGTTCTCATGCTGAAGCAAAGTTCTTAACCCAAGGTACTATTTCTGGGTTAGCAGAGTCTGTAACCTGAAGCGTCTGTAACCTGAAGCATATATAACCTGAAGCGTATGTAACCCGAGGTACCACTGTAGTGGATTTTCCCCCCTACTTTAATTTGTTCTACAGTGCTTCCCCAGTGCTACCACATTAAAGCTGTCTGGGGAGTGGGGGGGGGGGGGGAGAGGGTGTTAGAGGATACCAAAGCAGGACAAAAATATACCAGAACGCTTGTGGTATAAAACATTATGGGATATGTACTGACTGGAAGTGGAGCAGTGTGACTGCCTCAGCCTTAATCTCGCAAGATTCATTCTTGCTGTTTTCATTTTGCTGATAGTTTACTCTTGGCTAAACCTTGGGCAGGGGATTTTTTTAAAAAAACACAACAACAAAACACATTGGCACCTCGCAATAGCTTCTGAGATGAACAGAGATTTAAAATAAATATAGAAACCTAAATAAATAAATTGATATACCCTGGGCCCAGTCTTCTCCATGTAGCCTTCTTTCAGGAAATTCCGAGTCAGACGGCTTTTGAGCTGCAACAGAAGGACAGCTTTTGACTTATCAGAAATGGCTGGGAAGACACTCAAACACTATGCATAATCAGAGGTTTGGATAGACTGAGACTGGAAATGGGGTGGGGTAGGGTAGGGTAGCGGGGAAACGTCTTTTTACCCAAGGTATCAAAACAACTAGTTCTGTCCAGCCAAACCCAACCAAACACACACACTCTACCCAATTTCACTTTGAGTCAAAGATGGCCAAAGAGCTGAACGTAATTAGATTTGCAATGACACTAGGAAGCCAGTTAGTCTGTAGTGCAGCCTTGCAAGCAAGCTATGCAGAAGGAATGAAAACACATGCCAGAAATTTTGTTTTGTGGATTCAAGTGCTCTGTTGCCCCAGCACAAGACATCCACTTTTAAAGAAATCAAGCCAACTTTAAAAAGATAATGCAGCTAATAAATTGAATGCACTGAAAAGTGTGGGATAAACAAGTGGTTGACAAGGCAATGTGTAAACACCAAACAATCACCTGACATGACAATCAGGATGAATGCTGCTGTCACATAACTGCAAAGAAATCAAAATGAATAAAAGACCAGCCATTCTCTGCACAAACGTTGTGCAAGAAAAATCAGGATGAATGTTGGATAAACAGGTTGCCTGAAGGAGCCCAATCTTGTTCCATAACTTCCTTACCTCTTGATCACTGGCAACAGGAAAGGCCACCTTCAAATAGTGGAATTGTACTGCGCGGATCGCATTGAACCAGTCCACAATTTCCTAGATAGAGGAAGGGCACACAAAAGAACAATGAACCGGAAGCTTGACCCTAAGTATGTCTAGGTAAAGGTAAAGGGACCCCTGACCATTAGGTCCAGTCGTGACAGACTCTGGGGTTGCTTTATTGGTCGAGGGAGCCGGCGTACAGCTTCCGGGCCATGCGGTGAGCATGACTAAGCCGCTTCTGGCAAACCAGAGCAGCGCACAGAAACGCCGTTTACCTTCCCGTCGGAATGGTACCTATTTATCTACTTGCACTTTGATGTGCTTTCGAACTGCTAGGTTGGCAAGAGCAGGGACCGGGCAACGGGAGCTCACCCCATCGCGGGGATTCAAACCACCAACCTTCTGATCAGCAAGCCCTAGGCTCTGTGGTTTAACCCACAGCACCACCTGCATCCCTCAGGTCTACTCAGAAGCAAATCTTGTTGGTTTCTAAGAAACCTGTTGGACAAGGCTAAAAGCCAATGTAGACCAGCATCCTGCTCTTATAGCGGCCAACCCATGGGAAGCCCACCTGCAGAATGTAAATGCAACAGCACTCTCTCCACTTGTGATCCCCAGCAGCTGGTATTTAGAGGCACACTGTCTCCGACAGTATAGGCAGAACTTAGCCATTGTGACAAGGAAACACTGATAGCCCTATCCTCCATGAATTTGTCTAATCCCCTATGCCTATGGGACTTTCTTCCTGGTAAGTTTGCAGCATGTGTCTGAGGAACCCAAAGTCCAATTGAAGAAAGTTCCTGGGCAGCATCAGTGAACATCTCCCACAGCTAGAATTCATAATAATCCAAACAACATCCTGCCCCACGACGGTTTCCTACCAGGGCCATATTGACTGGCAGTGCTAAGGACTTGTATTTAATTTGCAGCTGTTGCAGGCAATGCTTGTTCTGACAGTGTGAGAGATGAGGAAAGGGAGTCTGCCTTGGACCCAAAGATTCCCAGACATGAAGCAAGAAGGATCTGGGTTGTCTCCAGTGGTGGACTTTGACCTCTAGTACCATTTATGCCAGGTGTGAGCAGTCCCAGGCTTCCTGGGTCTACTTGGTTTTTTTACTAGAACCCCTAAGACCCACCAGCCAGAGCCAGGTGCAAAACACATGCAGCCGATATTGAAGAAAGGCTGCTTCTGAGCACGTTTCTGAGCCTAGGAATGTTTTTGGCACCAGAACAGAAACTAGGCTCTCACAGGCCTTTCGCACAGAAGACGACTCCTGTTTAGCTTTCTTCATTTCAGCAGCCCAGTTAGATGGATAAAGTCATTTGGCTGTTGCTGTTGTCAAGCTATTGAGTCAGAAACACCCCGAGATCTACCTGTGTCACTCCTTATCTAGACCTTCTTCTGATAGAAGACTCTGACTCTGTCAAATCCAGGCTTTCTCCACCATTTCCTACAGAGTGCCACACCATACTGCTAGCCACGGCCCCTGTACCTTCCCATCCTCATGATAAAGGAAGATGTTGCGAGTCTTGTTCTCTTTCAGGTAGGTGATCTGCAGGCCATTTGGGTTCCCTGTCTTCTCTGGCTGGAACGTGGCATTGATAGTGTCAATTTTAACAACTACTTTTGGTTCTTTGGCCTGAAAAGAAAAGAATGTTGGTATTTATACAACACCACTGGTGCACAAGGGATCTTTCAGAGCTTCATAAGCAAAAATAAAAACAGGCAGGCCCTTAACAGTTTAAAGTGTGAAGAGATGGGAGATGACAGGAGCAATGCAAGGGCAACTCAGATTTCCTTACGGTACTGCAAAGGAAATTCTGAAGCATCCTTCTGAAGACTGTAGGAAAGGTTGCCCATTCCGGGTTGGGATGCACTTACACAAGTAGACTGCTACTCACATCCTGTTTGACAAAATACTTGAGACAGCCCTCTCTCTCGGACAGCAGAAACCTGCGAGGAAGATACTGCCCGTTGTCTCTGCCTCGCTTCCACAGAATCCCTTCCTTCAATCCTAGGAGGAAAATGCAAGCTGGAGATTACATGCACTGGCCAGAACGGAAACATCAGGCAGCCCAAGACACACAGGAAGCTGCCATGTATCAGGGTTGCCTACAAACTGCCAGTATGTTGTGGGAGAAATTCCAGCATATACTGGGAATTTAGGTTCATGCAACTGAAGTGGATTAAAGTGCCCTGTCATCCTGGTGCAAAAAAATCCACTTAAACACACACACACACACACTGAGACTTTTTGCAGCTAGGAAAGCAATGGGGGAATGCACTGAAAAGTGTGGAATGAACAAATGATTAAGGGGGGAAAGCGAAAACACCACGCAAGCACGGGAGGATGAATGCTCAGCCGCATAACCTCCTTGCAAGCAAATCACAACAAATACTCAATAAAGACCAGACACTCCCTAACCTCTGCATAGGCTTTATGCAAGCAAATCAGAATTAATGCTCAATGAAAAGGCCGTCTGGAAGAGGTCTGTGTAGTTGCTCCTGCACCTCAATTACCTAGTGCATTTGTAAACAGATTATACCAGGCTAGTTGTCCATCCAGCCCAGGCTTCCTCAACCTCGGCCCTCCAGATGTTTTGAGACTACAGTTCCCATCATCCCTGACCACTGGTCCTGCTAGCTAGGGATCATGGGAGTTGTAGGCCAAAAACATCTGGAGGGCCAAGGTTGAGGAAGCCTGATCTAGCCCAATATTCTCTGTTTTGGCTGGCAATAGTCCTTCAGGGTCTCAGTCAGAGAAAGGTATTTCCTATCACCTTCTCCCTCATCTTTTAATTGGAGATCTCAAGAGGACTGAACCTGGGGCCTTCTGCATGCAGGGGGGGGGGGGCTCTGCCACTGAGCTATGGCCCCTGTGCACTGACCACTGGGGTTTCTGTACAGCAGATACATACTGACCTACAGAGACCAAACCCCTCCATCATTCTACTCCAAAAGTCTACATATTTTAGCACAGTGCATTCTCCTCCATGCTGTCAGGGTGAGAGACATCCTAGATGAGAGATGACCGAGGAATTATTTGATCTGCCGTTATTAAGGACTAGCTACTTAAGTTCTAGCTTCCACTTTTCCTCTGACCATTTCTTGTGTCTTTTTACAGCTGTGTGACAGCAACAATTCAGCAGGTAGCACTTTCCTCCAACGCTGCTGGAAAAAGCATAGTTGAATTTCTGAAGTCTTTTGGGGGGGGGGGAGGCTTTGCAATAAGAAAAAGTAGCAGCCATGCTGTAAGTACTTCAGTTCTAAAAGGGTGGAAGGTGGACGTGAAAACTGCTCTGCCTGCCCCCACTGAGGAAGCATTCACACATAGAGATGGTCTTCCACTCTGTTTTCACACCCTTTGCTACATACAGGCCACAAGCACTGAATTATAATTCTTCCTGTTTCACAGGTAAACCATTTCCTCTGGTGAGCAGCCCTGATTATGTCATTTCATGACCCACTCCGGGAGTTTGAAGGAGGGAAAACAATGTGCCAAATTGTCTTCTTCTGTCACAAGCAGGGCCGGATTTAGGTTTGATGAGGCCCTAAGCTACTGGAGGTAATGGGGCCCTTTATATGTCCAGCTGTCCTTTGTCAACAACAAATTGTCACTTTTTATGTGTTGAATGTATGCTATATGATAATTTATGGACCAAATAGGTATCTAAAGCCATTTGCACATATTGCCATGCAACCAGTCCATGCAGAATGTAGGCACCCAGTATATAGAAATGAGCAAACCAGTGATATTTTAGGGAGCAGGCTAGCAGGTGGGGCCCGTTATTTACAGTACATCATAGGAGCCTACACAACACAAAACATTGTGTTTTATTTTATTTGTTTTTTATCTTATATTTTGAAAATGTACATACAGGTTTTTTCCCCTTTAATTTTTTTGGGGGCCCCCAAGAGAGTGGGGCCCTAAGCTATAGCTTGTTTAGCTTATATGTAAATCTTGCACTGGTCACAAGGCTGCTAGCTTTCCAGAGGGATTGATTCCACTGTAGAAGGATTACCATTGGAATATGGCGGATGTTTTCCTGGCTCCGTGAATTCTTTCCGTTCGTATTTGGCTCGTACCCACTGCTCTCTCAGAACTCTGTGGGAAGTCGAGAGAGATGATATGGTGACAGGTAAGAGAAATCTCACAACGCACAACCCTTTCTCCCTTCCCAGATGGAGATTCGGCACTTACTGGCAATCAGTGTGGACTGGGCGGTAATAGTACATAGGAACATGGGCCTCATACGTTGCCTTGGCCACTGCATTCCCATGCTGCATCAAAAACTAAAAAGGGGGAGATGCACAAGTTAATGCTCATACCCTTTTCATGTAAGCCTCAACCTGGTGCCCTCCACATGTTTTGCACTCCAACTCCCATCAGCCCCAGCTAGCCATGATAAGCTGACAGAGATGCTCTCCTGGGTAGCCCTACTTTTACGTACCACCCCATAAATTTTCAAAAGCCTTGTCACCTACAACTCTGCGCAATGTCCATTCTCTGTACAGCTAATTGTCTCCCAAAATCAGAACACGATGAAATGGGGAGCTTAGGCTGAAATCACATTCTGGGATTCTGTTATCAATGGAATCAGGGCCATTTTACACACTGCAAAGCTGTCCTCCAACTAGACGCTAGAGTGGGTTGGTGGGGAAGAGAAAACCCCCAGGCTGAATGCCAGTCTTGGGCTGCCGAAGGGTCCAAGTTGGCCTGCAAGGCAATTTCTCCAAACCACATCCACCTGTCAATCATCTGATGTTACTGGGTGATATCCGTGGATAGGCAGGGTTCATTCCTGCTGGGTGCAGTTTTTCCAGTGTATTCCAAGCAGGAAACATACTGACAAAGGAGACCCCTGCAGCCAGCAGGACTGAATTCTCCACTGACCCCTCCAGCCTGTACCCCACACAGGTCAACTTGGACAGCAGTCATCTAACAGGTGGACAAGCCCTGAGCTACAAAATGGCACTGAGCTGAAGCCAAAGCTTAAGAAATCGTACCAAGAGGTTTGGTTACAGAAGGAAATTTCTAAGCACAGTGGTCAAAAAGCTCCGTGTTGCATTTTCAACAACATATTTGGTGGAACATGGTTTTAGTGTGGTCATCCAACTTCTCTCCAAGCAATGAAACAGACTCCAGATTACTAAAGGTGGTGACTTAAGACTCTTGCTACGTGACTTTAAACCAGACACCGGGACACTGGTATCACTTCATCAAGCACATTTAGAATTTGCTGAACAGTGAAATAGTTACTAAATGTATCTAAGACTCTTGTTAAATGACTTTCAAAAGCTGGTATCACTCGATCCAGTTCATCAATTTTGTTGAATTAGTTAAACTAAATTGTTTAATTGGATTTTGAATTAACTGTTACTGTTTTGAATTTTATTGTTCTATTATCGTCCTTAGTGGGTCATGCAAACCATTATTCTGAATGATGCTTTTTGTAGGGTAGGGGGCACTGGGGATGAGTTTATGGAACCAAGAGGGCAGTGGCCTGAAATAGTTTGGGAACCACTGATTTAAAGCACATTTAAAGCATACACCCCCCTCCAAAATAATCATGGGAACTGTAGTTTACCCCATCACAAAGCTACAAGTCTCAGCACCCTGAAAAAACTGCAGTTTGCATGATTATTTGGGGGATGTTTAAAATATATGATTTATGTGCACCCCAATATAAAATGCTCATCCAAAAATACAGATGAAATCAACAAAAATTAAAAACAAGTACACATAATAGAATTGCATGTCTATTAGACTGGTACCCAAATGTTTTCATTCTTGAGCATGGACCAGTCACTTTCAGGCAGTTGGCAAGCTTTGTTCTTGATCACAAAATCCTGCCACTATTGAACTCCCTGCTAATGAGATCTGTGGCTATGCCCCAGCTCAGTGTTTCAGATCTGTGACAAACAATTCAAACCCTTTTGCTACACTCACAAAGCAATCCAGGCTTGGGTGGGAGGAGAGGAAGAAGCCACCTGAGTGACTCCTCATCTAACACAAATCCCTATCTTCCCTATTCCACGCTTATGCACCAGCCACATCACCATGACATTTGACCTCTACAAGGCCCCGGGGTCCCCTCCTTCCCTGACACAGCAGCCTCAGGAGAACTCAACCTTTTCTCATCCTCCATGATTCCCAGTCTTACATTTCTGAAGCTTGGTGCTCTCTTTTCTTTTCTTTTCTTTTCTTCCCTTCCCTCTTTACTCCCAGCATTCTTGAGAGAAAAGAGGGGCGAATTCTTTGCATCTCCTATACAAATATATTATTGAGTGAGTAGCTTCTTGGGGACACAAGACTCACCTGCACCTGACCTTCATCCCAGTGGTCCATCCTTAGTGACTTGACTTTGCTGATGTCAGAGATGTTGCGATGAATCCCTGAGCAGTTTAAGCAGAGGAAGACGCCCAAAGTATAGGAGGCCCAGTCAGGGTCTAAGGGGAATAAAAGTGTATCAGTGGTTGGAGACTGGGTATTATATTTATTTACTAAACAGGTTCAAACCCACCCACCCCAAATTTCTTGAGAGGCCTTGTTTGACTAATATATAAGAGGAGTCCTGCTGGATGAGGACAAAGGCCCTTCATCAGGTCCACTCTCTATCCGCCATCTTGACAGCCCCAAACTCAAGGCTAGCAGCAGCCCCCAAGTGGTGGAATTCCCTCACCACAAAGATGTTTCTGCCACCTTCATTGTCAAGCTTTCTTCAAGGGTTTTGAAGATGCAGCCCTTCACCAAGCCCATTGACCCTTGAGAGGCATACATTTTAGGCCCCACTGACTGAAAATTGTTCAAAACTGTTTCGAAATGCCATATTTCACTTCGTTTTGGCCCACCCTGGGATTTCATGTCACATGGCGGTTCGTAAAAATAACAACCCAAGGACCATTATTGGAATCCAAGAACACTTTCCAATCAGCCAGAAACACTTGAGGGGGTGAAGCCATGGGTGTGGCCTGAGAAAGGTGCAAGGGCTAAACAGAGAGGTACAGAGGGCCACATTCGGCCTCCCAGGCTTGAGGTCCCCAACCTCTGCCCTAGCACAACAAATTCACTTTTAAAACAGCAAGGAATGAACGAATGATTAATGGAAATATATATGAATGCCCTGCGCACACTTTAGGATGAATGCTCCTTGTCACATAACATACCCGCAAACAAATCAGAACAAACACTCACCAAATACCTAATCTCCATGGAAGCTTTGCGCAAGGCATAAGTTATCTGGAGGAGCTCCAGGCTAGATAAAAACACAATGCCCAAACGTGCCAGCGCTGCTTCTCCTTCATTAATTCCCCACAACCCGCCACTCCTTCCAAGGAATGGTCATTTCTTTGACTGCTTCAGACGTCCATCACATTTGCTAGCTGCCCTCCACTTCTGCCCTGAAGCCTCCAAAATTGATTTACCAGGTTCCCCGCAATCTGCACACAAGGCATTCTCTTCTTTGCTCCACACTTCCTTGAGGCTGTTCACATTCCTGCCATCTTCTGTAGCCATCATCTCTGGAATGTCTTGGAGCCCTCTGGGGCAGAGCGGAAATCTGCTTCCTTGGTACCTGTGATCACACGTCCACCTTGCACAAGAGGTAGATTTAGAGAACTTTTTTGAGGGTTCCCCCCCTTTCTTTTAAAGGAGGGAGAGGCAGAGACACAGCTGCCTCTGTGTGAGGCAGCTGGAGTGGTAAGAAAATGCTTGCAAGGGAAAGCAGCACAGGCAGAGGTGTTAGCTGCAGGCGAGGCAGCAGCAGCGGCAGCAGCGGCAAAGGAGGCTGTGCCTGTGGGTATTAAGGGAAGTGCAGCTATTAAACATAAAAACCGGTTTTTCCACATCTCACAGGGCTAGAGGCCAAGCCTGAGAAAAAGGAACTCAAGCAGCACGCAAAGTGATAAAATGCAGCACAACCCACATTCGTTACTATGCCCTTGTTTGTTAAAAAGATTCTTAAGAGCACTCCTAAGCTTACACTAACACTCCCTTTGCAGCTGGTACTGGTCTTATCTAAGAGACAAGAGATTGTAGTTTGACCAAGCCCACACAACAAAGCAGTGGCAAAAGCTAGAAGTCTTCCTGCAGCAATCTTTGCCAACCTGGTGCCCCCGAGATGTTTTGGGGACTCTCATCTCCCACCAGCAATACTATAATCTAAAAATGTTAAGTTGACAGTATTGCACACATACAAACCCCTTTTAAAGCTTAGGCTGCAATCCTATGCACCCTTACTTGGGATTGGACGCCCACTTAAATGTGTTGTGAAAGTGGGGATTATTGGTTTTTGTTCTTATTTTCATTATGTATTTTGTGCCTTTTGTATTGTAATTTTGTGTTGCAAACTGCTCTGAGATTTGTATAAGGTGGTATGCAAATAATAATAATAATAATAATAATAATAATAATAATAATAATAATAATAATAGAAACTGAAAACATCAGCTTACTGAATGAGAGGAGATGCATCAGCAATTGTAGCTGATGATTCCTTTTAGGCTGCAGTCCAATACACAGTTACGTACAAGTACATCCTGTTGAACTCAATGGGTCTTTCTTCTGAGTAGACATGCACAGGACTGCAGTTAACCACAGAACCAAAACCTTTCCCAGGTCAGCGGCCATGTCTTAAAAAAACAAGAAAGGGGGCACCTTCAACTAACCAATTTGTTAGGGCGTACAGAGCCACTCTGTTAGATGCATGAAGCAATTTCCAGAGGGAAGGGCTTGCCTCTTGCAACAATAAACCAGGCTAGTCTTTTAAGGCGCCACTGGTGGGAAGCAGGTGGCGCTGTGGGTTAAACCACAGAGCCTAGGACTTGCCGATCAGAAGGTTAGCAGTTCAAATCCCCATGACGAGGTGAGCTCCCGTTGCTTGGTCCCTGCTCCTGCCAACCTAGCAGTTAGAAAGCACGTCAAAGTGCAAGTAGATAAATAGGTACTGCTCCAGCGGGAAGGTAAACGGCGTTTCCGTGTGCTGCTCTTGTTCGCCATGCTGGCCACATGACCTGGAAGCTGTATGCCAGCTCCCTCGGCCAATATAGCAAGATGAGCGCCGCAACTCCAGAGTCGGCCACAACTGGACCTAATGGTCAGGGGTCCCTTTACCTTTACCTTTAAGCTGCACTGAGCAGATTATCTGTGCATTTCCCCCTTCAAGACAATTCTGGACACTGTATAGTTTGCCCCTTAGAATCCTAGAATGGTAGAGTTGCAAGGGACCCCCGGGGGTCATCTAGTCCAACCCCCAGCTGTGCAGGAATCTTTTAGTCAACCTATGAGGCTCAAACCCATAACCCTGAAATGAAGAGTCTCAAGCTGCTCTACCGATCGAGTCCTGTCAAACTACAGCGTCCAGAATTCTTTGAAGCGGTGGAGAGGGGGACGTAATTCGAATCTGTCGCGCGCACACAGTCTGCATTGCTTTTTTTTTTTTTTTTTAATGCAAGGCTTGCATTAAAAAACTCCTCCTGAAGAGGCAGCCGGGCGCCGCCAGTCGGTTGTGCTCGGTGGAGGGAGGGCCCAGCAGCAAGACCCACAGGCGGAAGAGGCGGCGTCAAGGCCCCGGCCCCGGAAGAAGCGCGCCTTGGTCGCCGGAGCCCAGCATGGGCCGCAAGAAGAAGCAGAGGCAGGAGTCTCGCGCGGCGGCGCTTCGCAGGGTCGTGACTTTCGACGAGGAGAACCGGCGGTGAGTGCAGGGGAAGCGGGCGGCCGGTTGCTTCTCCCTCCCCGCGCGAGGCGACGGGCGCGGCTTCCCTGCACGAGGTCTCCCACCCAGGCAGCGGGGTTTCGCGCCCGAAGGGCAGCTGCGAAACCCTCGGAAGCATACCGCGCGAGCACCGCGATCCGAGGGTCTAGTTCACACGTGCAGCGGCACGGGGATGGAGTGGAGTGTGCTTCGACGGGGCGAGGGAAACGCATACATAGACAGTGGTACCTTGGTTCTCAAACTTAATACATTCCAGAAATCCATTCCAAAACCAAAGCGTTCCAAAACTAAGGTGCGCTTTCCCATAAAAAGTAATGCAAAATGGATTAATCCATTCCAGACTTTTAAAAACAAACCCGAAAGCAGCAGAACTATCCAGTAGCACCTTAGAGACCAACTTTCGTGCATGCACACGAAAGCTTATACCAAGAGCAAACTTAGTTGGTCTCTAAGGTGCTACTGAATAATTTTTTTAATTTTTATATATATTTCGACTGTGTCATACCAACACGGCTACCTACCTGAACCTAAAGCAGTAATTTAACATGAATTTTACTAACTAACGAGACCATTGATCCATAAAATGAAAGCAATAAACAATGCACTGCAGTTACACAATTAATCAATCTGGGTTCCACACAGTCACAAAAACAAAACAAAAAAGCTGCAAAAACAAATAGCAAAAACAGACCTCAGCGTAGCACTCAAATCGGAAGTGTGGCCCTCAAAATGGAGCACACTCGGCTTCCGAAAAATGTTCGCAATTTGGAACACTTATTTCCAGGTTTGCCGTGTTTGGGTTCCAAGTTGTTTGACTACCAAAGCGTTTGAGAACCAAGGTACCCCTGTACACACACACACACACACACACAGCATTCCCACAAAGCAAACAAGTATAATTATTATTTATTTATTCAACTTATATACCGTCCTATACCCAGAGGTCTCAGGGCAGTTCACAACAAGACCATAACATATAAAAATCAAACCAAAATCAGTAACCCAAAACCTCCCCCCCCCCAAGCCACGTTCTAAAAGGGTGTTGGATGTCAATAAGATCAACCAAAGGCCTGGTTAAAAAGCAACGTGTTTGCCTGGTGCCTAAAGGTGTATAACCGGCAAATAGCTGGACTGAGTTTTATAATAAAGTCCATTCTGCCTATTTTATGTTTTTACTGAATTTCAATACTGCTCAGGTATACAATATAAATATAAAAGTGGACAATATAAAACCATAAGCATACCAGAGTAATAAACAAAACACTAATCCTCTCATACAGTTTAAAAGGCCATAGGTTGTGTAATTAGCCAAAGGCCTGGGAGAAGAGGAATGTTTTTGCCTGGAGCCTAAATGTTTTTTAATGAATGTGCCAGGCAAGCCTCCCTGGAAAGAGCGTTCCCCAAATGGGGAGCCACGGCAGAAAAGGCCCCCTCCTGTGTTGCCACCCTCCAGACCTCTTGGAGAAGAAGCATACGAAGAATGCAGGGTCCAGGTCAGTCCATATGGGGAGAGGTGGTCCTGAGTCGTTCCAAGGCTGTATAGGTCAAAACCAGCCCTTTGAATTGGGCCCGGAAACTAATCGGCAGCCAGTGCTGTCGACTCAGGAGCGGTGTAATATGCTCAAACCGTCTTCTCCCTGTGAATAACCACCTGCCTTCAGGGGCAGCCCTGCGTATAACGTGTTGCAGTAATCTAACCTAGAGGTTACTGGAGCATAGATAACAGAAGTTAGGCTATCCCTGCCCAGATTCTAACTCCTTACAGTGGTATCTCAGGTTAAGTACTTAATTCGTTCCGGAGGTCTCTTCTTAACCTGAAACTGTTCTTAACCTGAAGCACTGCTTTAGCTAATGGGGCCTCCCGCTGCCACCGCGCCGCCGGAGCACGATTTCTGTTCTCATCCTGAAGCAAAGTTCTTAACCCGAGGTACTATGTCTGGGTTAGCGGAGTCTGTAACCTGAAGCGTATGTAACCTGAAGTGTATGTAACCCGAGGTACCACTGTATTCTGTTGCATGTGTGCGCCAGACCCTATAAAGGGAGCTTAGCCCATGATGCTGATGGTTTTGTGCTGTTTGTGGCTTTATGAGGTGATTGTGATTGAGAAAGATGGCTTTTGAGCTGCTAGGGGATAGCTGTTCTTCCAGTGTCTCTGACTTGCTCTTTGGTATATTTACTCTTCCCAGGGATTACTTGACAGGGTTCCACAAGCGTAAGGTTGAGAGGAGGAAAGCGGCTGTGGAGGAGATAAAACGCAAACTGAAAGATGAGCAAAAGAAGATGAAGGAAGAGGTATATATTCTGGGTGGGGAGGGATGTATTGTCAAAGCAAACACAATAAAGTATCAGACCTTGGTCAGCTTTTCCAATTCTCTGATGAAGTGTCACTATATTAAGTAATACTGCATGGTTCGTGAAGCTATAGTGAAGCAATGGTTGCCTAGGAACTATTGAATGAGTTTCCTTAGAGTTTCCTCCTGGTCAGAAACGGTTTTTGCCAGGAAATCTGTGGCCCTCTAGATGTTGCCAGGCTACAACTCCCATCATCCCTGACTGATGGCCAGACCTGATGGGAGTTGGAGTCCAGCATTGTTTTTGGGGCCCCAGGTTTCCTATCCCTGCTGGGAACCTATGACCAACAGAATAGCCTGACAGACAGGATTTCTCAAGGAACATGAGATTCCTACAATGACTGGTTTGGCCTCCAAAAGATCATTTAGGGAGCTGCATTATACTGAGCCAGACTATTGGTCCGGTTAGGTCAGTATTGTCTACATGGACTGGTAGCAGCTCTTGAGGGTTTCAGAATAGGGTTCTGTCCCATCCTTATCTGAAGATGCCCAGGATTCAACATGGGAATGTCAGTATGTAAAGCAGATACTCTGCAACTGGGCTACATCCCTTGTTTATCACACCCTGATCCTTATGCCTCTTCCAAAGGTCTGTTTATAGGCTTGCTCTCCTTTTATTTTGACTTGGTCGTAACCTCGAGTCTCCTTTCAGTCCTACTTCTCAGAAGCCTGCCTTCCATTTTCCCTTTGTGCCCTTTAACACCACACAAGAGTATGCAAAATTGCACTTGTTCACTATCCTGACAACCTATTCCTCCCTGTCTTTTCTACTCATCATCTCATTCTAGACATGCAGACCAGACCTGTGTTTGTTTAAAGGTAAAGGGACCCCTGACCATTAGGTCCAGTCGTGACCGACTCTGGGGTTGTGGCGCTCATCTCACTTTATTGGCCAAGGGAGCCGGTGTACAGCTTCCAGGTCATGTGGCCAGCAGGACTAAGCCGCTTCTGGCGAACCAGAGCAGCGCACGGAAACGCCATTTACATTCTCCCTTCGGAGCGGTACCTATTTATCTACTTGCATTTTGATGTGCTTTCGAACTGCTAGGTTGTGTTTGTTTAAAGGTAAAAGTAAAGGTACCCCTGCCCGTACGGGCCAGTCTTGACAGACTCTAGGGTTGTGCGCCCATCTCACTCAAGAGGCCGGGGGCCAGCGCTGTCCGGAGACACTTCCGGGTCACATGGCCAGCGTGACATCGCTGCTCTGGCGAGCCAGAGCCGCACACGGAAACGCCGTTTACCTTCCCGCTAGTAAGCGGTCCCTATTTATCTACTTGCACCCAGGAGTGCTTTTGAACTGCTAGGTTGGCAGGCGCTGGGACCGAACGACGGGAGCGCACCCCGCCGCGGGGATTCGAACCGCCGACCTTTCGATCAGCAAGCCCTAGGCGCTGAGGCTTTAACCCACAGCGCCACCCGCGTCCCTACGCGGGTGTTTGTTTACTCCATAGTAAAAAAAGCAACAACCCTGGGATTGCAGGCATGATGGACACAGTATTGTTATCTGAGAAACTAAATGCTGGAATTTCCCCAGGTAGCTGCTGACTTACTACTCGGCTCCAGAGGAGAAGGCGTGGAAGTTCTGGTTTCTGTGATTTTGGCTGATGTCTTGGATGAGACCAAGCAACTGTTTATCTGAAAGCGTTCTAATTATTTGGGGCATTTCTTTGTTTTTAGAGGCACAAAGAGTACATGAAGATGTTGAAAGAGAGAGAAGAAGCCTTGGGTACGTGTCCTTTCTGAAGGTGTAACCGTTAAAGTGGTCTGTGTTGTTATTTAATGTATTAATCCCCTTTTACATGTGTCGCAAGGGAATTTACAAATGTCAAGACTGTGGAGATAGCGGCTCATATTGTGCATCTTTTTGGTTATGTGTTACTGATGGACTTTCCCTCTCCTCCACCTTCAGAAGGATAGTTATTGTATGACGTTGCAGGAATCCTAGCAAAGATCAGCCCTGTTGAATGGCTGATGGGATTTGTAGTTCAAATCACCTGGAGCGTATTGGTATAGTTCATTAGAATTCTAAAAACCATGGCAGAAATCATCTAGTTACAACAAAAAGTAGTAGTTGGGAGTCTCAAGCACCTGTGTGCATGAAGAAATAGAATATGTAGCAGTTTGTCTGAGAAGTTCAAACTCAGAAGAGTTTCTGCCCTAAATTCTCCATCCTTTACGTTGAAGAAACTGTTTTGACACTTGTGATTTCTTTGGGTTCCTTATTTAATCTTCCCAGAGGAAGCTGATGAACTGGAGCAACTGGTAACATCCCAAACGGAGTCTGTGAGCTATGACCACCCAAACCACACAGTCACTGTTACTACAATCAGTGACTTGGACCTCTCAGGAGCACGTCTGGTGGGACTAAGCACCAACGAGGTAATTCCTCTCTGCAAGCTTGTATGTCCAGCCCAATTCTATTTTTTTCTAGAGGTGTATGTTTGTTGATTAACTAACTACTGGAGCTTAGGACTGGCATCTCTCTTAAATTATTTAACAATCCCATGTGTGTGCCACAAAAAAAGGTTGCTGCCCCAAGGAGCCTGCAGCCTAACATTCAGCATAGAGAAGGCATTGGGGGTGGAAGAATATGCATTCAGTTTGGACCTTGTAAAAGGTAAACGTAAAGGTACCCCTGCCCGTACGGGCCAGTCTTGACAGACTCTAGGGTTGTGTGCCCATCTCACTCAAGAGGCCAGGGGCCAGCGCTGTCCGGAGACACTTCCGGGTCACGTGGCCAGCGTGACATCGCTGCGCTGGCGAGCCAGAGCCGCACACGGAAACGCCGTTTACCTTCCCGCTAGTAAGCGGTCCCTATTTATCTACTTGCATCTGGGGGTGCTTTCGAACTGCTAGGTTGGCAGGCGCTGGGACCGAACAGCGGGAGCGCACCCCGCCGCGGGGATTCGAACCGCCGACCTTTCGATCGGCAAGCCCTAGGCGCTGAGGCTTTTACCCACAGCGCCACCCGCGACCTTGTAGTTGGACTTAATTTCCATGGAGCTTCACATTTGCGTTTTTGAAGAGTCAATCTCTGAACCAGCCAATTTTGAAAATGTTTCATTTCATGAGACGTCTTGTAAGATAGAAAAGCCATCTAAGCATTTTTCAGGGCCGACCATTTCTCAAGAGAATATGCTATTGCTAAGTAGGAACCGTGTCTCTGTCCAAAGTGGTACTTGGAGAAGTTCAATATAAGCGTCTCTTGCCATATGCTTTGCAACTCCTGCAGTGCTTGACAAGGGAAATCCTCAACATTAGTCACTTGGGATAAACGTGAACAGCTGGAGGGAGGAGCATTTTCTGTGCTGAGTCCTTGCCTCTTTTGGTATCTGCCAGATTCCCACAAGCTGCTTTTTCAGAGCCCAGCATAAGCTCTGTGCTGTTCAGTCAAATCTGCTTTTGATCAGAATTGTTTCTTCAAAATAAAAAAAATAGATCTTTATATAAACACATGGCTTCACATTCTCTAATGTAGGCTAGAATAAAATGATGGAGTGAGGATCTGTTCCTGGATCTCCCTGGTCCTGCACCATGCTGACTCACATACGGTGCTCTGTGTATTTGAAGGATTTAACATCCTAGATCTCATTAATACCCACAATAGCACTGTATGATAGGCCAGTATTAGAGATGGTGATGAGAGCTTGCATAACAGCACATGGTATCCTTGATTTAAACTGAGGTTTCCTGGCTCCAAGGTCACACTGATAGCCACCACACTTAATGAATATGTGCTGCAAGTTCTGATTTACCCTACAAAAGAAGACAAGTCTGATGCAGTAGCTGATTTTGAAACTAGCTTAGTAAGTAAGTTACTTGTAAAATTGACCCAGGTTCATATATGTTTACACTAGCAGTGCCTAGATTTCTGTGTGGCTCATATGCCTCTTTTTTATTTTTTTTAGGGAGAGGATGCTGGAATTGAAAAAAAAGATGAAGATGCTTCAAGCAAACCTACATGCATCTTTCCTAAGAAATCTAGAGATCCTTTCCTGTCGCAGAGGTAGTTATGATTGGTTAACCATCACCTTTTAACCTTCAAAACCAAGTTCAGAACATCTGTGGCTCTCCCAAGTGCTGCTGGAATGCAACTCATTTCATCCCTGACCATTAGCTATGCTGGTTGGGGCTGATGTGAGCTCAGTATCAGAGGCCCCATGCCTCTGTATTCTAGTTAATTGCACTCATGCCTTGCTGATGGGTTTCCCATAGGGATCTGGTTTGCTTCTGTGAGAACCAGATGCTGGACTATATGGGCTTTAATTCTCATCCACCAGGACACAGGAGAGCCACAGGGGTTTGCTCTCCCTCAGAGAGATAATTCTGGGGTTGGAAGAGACCCTCCCCCTTGCTCTTTTTCACCCACTCATAAGCCAGTCTGTGAACAAACTGTCTTGAATGTCAGCAGTGTGCCAAGGACCTTGAGTCTTAAGGACAGCCTTGTAAATAAGTTACGTTGCAATCCTACTTACTTTGGATTTGCGCCCCATTGAGCTACATACGACTTACTCCTGGGTAGAAATAGTTAGGTTTGCACTGTTAGTTACCCAAAACTGCCTCCGTGCTGGTGGGCACAGAGGAGAAATGCCTTCTTCTGGGGCCGCTGTGGGTTGTAACAAGGTTGTAACTTTTCACAGCCTGGTTAAGAAAAACGGAAAGTAAAGCCTTCTAGCAAACAGTGGTGCAGAGAGGACAATGCAAATGTACTGTCTTGCCTTCCTCTGCAGCCAGCCCAGAAAGCAAGCAGAGTGCTGGAGGAGGAAGGGAGAGATTTGCCTCTCCTCAACCATCCCACTCACTCACCCGCATGGAATTCCTGGTCACCAGTGGCTACTGTGTTGTTAAATGCAACAAGGGTTCAATGCTGAAATACCATTATGTAGCAAAAAGGGTTGATAACCATGCTGCACCACAAGAGGGCATTCTCTGCCTTGTCTCAGCGCCATTCACTCACTTTCTAATTTTTTAGGAGGCAAGGAAAAACCATTGTTGTCCAAGCAGGTTTCTGCGTCCCACGTGTTCATAGATGAATGTTTTTATTCCACCATTAATGACATTGTTTGTGTTGTAATCTCTCCTTTTAAAATACTGTATGTTAGCAAGTGCATTTTTAAAAAGTGTTGCTGTGTGCAGTGCTCCAGTTCAGGGTTCCAGGAAGCCTGGTTCACATTCCTCCCTCTCCCACACCCTGTCCAAAATAGTCAGCCAACGTTCTGTGCCCACTGAACATGCTCAATCTTCATTGGGGCTGGGTGTTGTTGTTGTTGTTGTTTTGGAGTTTTGCCTTTATCCCGAACGTGTGTGTATGTTTGTTTGTTTGGTTAGGTTTTGGTGCCTCTGAAGACCTTTTCCATTCCTGCATCAATTTGCTGTCACATTGCAATGGGCTTCCTTAGGATTAGCACTCGACGAAAGAGGTTGTCAAGGTGGGGGGCTGGATCTAGCCAAGCCTCTTGACCCAGGCTGTTGACTGGGCCGCTGTCCTGTGACATCAGATGCTGCTGGGGCTGATGGGAGTTGCAGTCCAAAGCATATTGAGAGGACCAGGTTGGCAAAATTTGGGTTAGCCTGCAGAAATGGCTTGCACGAGACGTGGCGATGGCCACCAACTTAGATGGCTTTCAAATGCAATAAGAGCAATTCACAGAGAACAAGGCTATCAGTGGCTGTTAGTTGTGCCTCTATACCACCTCCAGAACCAGACACAGCATGTGTCTGGATACCAGTTAGCAGGAAGCAATAGCAAGAGAAGATTGTTGCCCTCATGCCCTGCTTGCGGTCTTCCAGGGGCATCTGGTTGGCCTGGTGCAACAGGGCTCTGGTTATGCAGGTCAGAGTTGCCTAGACTGAGGTTGGGGGAAAGGGGGGTCTTAAGGAGAGAAAATAGGACTGATTAATATTCCTGGTACAGGGGGAGACTCTGGCAGGTTGCAGATAGAAAGGAGACATCCAATGAGGTTGTTGGACTGCCTATTCCTGTCACCTTTGACTATTGGTTATATTGGTTGGGGCTCCAACAACAACTGGAGAGCACCACGTTGGCTATCCCTTTTCTTTCAACAAGAAGGAGTGGCTAGAATATGGCATTCAGATCATATGACGCTCCCCATGTATCAAGTGAGGCCAATTGGTCCTTGTACAGTCTACGCTGGCAGCATGTCTCGAGCGTGGGTCTTACCTGCTATATGAGATCCCTGGAGATGCCAGGAATTGAACCCACGGCCCTCCACATGCCAGCTGTATGCTCATACCGCTGAGCTATGCCTTCTCCCAGGTGATTTCCCATCTAGGTAGCATACAGGGCCAGATCTGCCTAACTTCAGCAATAGTTACGCACCACATGCCTTCCAAACAGAACATGCAGCTGTGCCCTGACACAGGAGAAGCAAGAAATGGGCGTGGGAAACGTAGCTGGGGCTGAAGCGTTTTATAAATGAAGACTGGGAACTGGTTTGCCTCTGGAATTCATTTATTTGTTCTCCTCCCCGTTACAGGATTTCTTCGCTCACGGCCACACTGCATTCCCGTAGCCAGAAAAAGACCAAAGGAAGGCAGGCCAGACACAGCCAAGGATCGAGGAAGAAAGCCCAGAAGCCAAGTACAGGGCGGACGAGCAAGACCCTGCGCCGAAGAATGACGGGCAAAGGGAGGCATTTCCAAGACTGAAGTGAAGACAGTAGCCTGCTAAGTTTTGAGAGCTCTGGGTTACTTGGAAAGCTCACTTTGTGTCAGCGATGTCTCTTTCGTTCAGAGCTCCAGTGGAAGTGCAAAACTTTCTTGAACCTAGTTCGTGAGCCGAGGAGTGCTGGGCCTGTTGCTTGGAAAAGTAAAATTATTTTTGTGCACAACAGCCTACGTTGACTAAGCAAGTGTGATTGTTGTGTGTAGGCCCCTTGCTCTGTAACTCCCTGCACAAAAGAAAGAAAGAGCAGATGCACTTTTCCCAAGTATTGATAACAGCTAAACTGTTAAATGGTTACGTCTGCATAGAAGTCCAGGGTCTGTGTCCTTCCTCACTGGGAGATCTGGTGCTATGAATGCTTAGTGAGTGACCACATAGGCCCCAGGCAAACTTCTTTCTTCTGCCTGCATCATTTTTTTTATTTTGTTATATAAATGTCTGTTGGGAGGAAACTTTGTATGCCTTTATTTCTCACGAACTCTTCTGACACTTGGATTGTAGGAGAATCTGCTGGCTACTCTTATTTATAGAGCATCTGCGACAAAGGGCTTTGTAACTCTCTGCTTTACCCTCATAAAAGATTTGTGCTATTCTCATTTTAGATGTGAAAACACACACAGTTACTTCCTTGTGGTCACAGACAGTGAGTCTACAGCAGAGAAGGGGATGGAAGGCAGGTCTCCCAGATCAAAGGCTGTTGCTCCATCCAAACAAATAGCATGGCTAGGATCCAAGAGCTGCTTTAGCTTAGTTGCGTCCCTGGGTTTGCATTTACCTGATGGGATTTTTCAAAGATATTTTTGGTGTCATTTCCCACAGTGCCCAAAGCCACTCACAGCGTTAGCATCATGCAAACCACTGAGATAGATATTTTTGATTACCGTATTTTTCGCTCCATAGGACGCACCGGACCATAGGAGGGGGAGAACGGGGGGGGGGATTCTTGTTCTCCCCCTCTAAAACAAGGTGCGTTCAAGGTACATTCACCCAGGCTTGTGGGGCTGGTGGTGGGGGGTAGCGCTGCTTTCCCCCACCGCCAGCCTCAAAGATCCCTGAAGCCTTTGGAGCGCAGCACCCGCTGCCCTGGAGAGGCTGTGCGTGCAGCCATCCCCAAGGTAGAACAGTGAGACGGAGCCCTCCGTCTCGCTGTTCTGGCCTGGGAACAGCCTTGCTAGCTTCTGCAGGACAGCGGGGTGAAGGTACCCCGCTGCCCTGGAGAGGCTGAGCGCACAGCCGTCCCCAAGCTGGAACAGCGAGACGGAGCCCTCTGTCTCGCTGTTCTGGCTTGCGAACAGCCTTGTAAGCTTCTGCAGGACAGCGGGGTGAAGGCACCCCGGTGCCCTGGAGAGGCTGTGCGCACAGCCACCCCCAAGCTAGAACAGCGAGACGGAGCGCTCCGCAGTGCTCCGTCTCCTTGTTCTGGCTTTGGGCTTAGCGGCGCAGCCTGCATTCGCTCTATAGGACGCACACACATTTCCCCTTAATTTTTGGAGGGGAAAAAGTGCGTCCTATAGAACGAAAAATACGGAAAACCGCAGTGACGGTCAAAATACAAGACATTTGGAGGGGAAAAATTATTGCAGAACATCTTAATAAATTCAAATAGGATTTATTAAAGAAATACAGTGTACCCCGGGTTAAGTACTTAATTCATTCCGGAGGTCTGTTCTTAACCTGAAACTGTTCTTAACCTGAAGCACTGCTTTAGCTAATGGGGCCTCCTGCTGCTGCCGTGCTGCCGGAGCATGATTTCTGTTCTCATCCTGAAGCAAAGTTCTTAACCGGAGGTACTATTTCTGGGTTAGTGGAGTCTGGAACCTGAAGTGTATGTAACCCGAGGTATCACTGTAAATCTAGACTTAATATGTAAGTGCAGAGCAAAATCAAACTTAGCGTGCACAGACCCTCACACCCACTAAAGCTAACCCATGCAACAAAAAGCTAGTCCTGCTGTCCTCCAAATGACCAGAAACTTAGAGTCCTAGAAACATAGAGTTTGAAGGGACCCCAAGGGTCTTCTAGTCCAACCCCCTGCAATTCAGAAATTCCAACTAAAGTATCCATGACAGGTGGCTATTTAACTTGTCTTAAATGCAGTGCCAAGGGGGCTGGGGGTCTTATCAATGGGGTAGCCAAAGGAAGCTAGCAGTAGCAGCAAAAGGAAAGTGCTGGGGAGGGCAAAGAGGGTAAGTTTGGGTATTCCAGCTGCTGCTGTTATTACTATTACTACTACCACTACATTTATATCTTAGCATTTCTCCAAGGAGCTCCAGATGGTGCACACACATCTTATCCCCCTCCCCATTTTATCCTCGCAACAACCCTGTGAGGTAGGTTAGGCTTAGAAACTGACTAGCCCAAAGTCGCGCTGTGAGCCTCATAGCTAAATGGGGAGTCTATCCCTGGCCGGCCAGGTCCTAATCCGGCACTCAAAACTGCAACGCCACACTGCCTTTCTTAGTCTTTTTTTCCCTAACAATGGGCCCTGTGCTGTTACGTAAAAAGTTACAGAATCTCCCCTGAATTTCAAAAATGGAGTATCTATGCATTGATGGGGGTGGAGGATTTCTGGAAAACACGAAGACCATGTTTCTCTGTCTGTAGATCTTGTAGCATAGTTCTCCAGATCCTGGACAGTGCTTCTTGCTTATCTGGAGCTGGGTGGTGTTAGGAGGAAAGTAATCTCTTCAGCTACTAAAGGCTGGGATTTCATGTGTCATGACCTGGCATTTGCTTCAATATGTCCACTCCACCAATACAGACAGAGCCCCTCAGACGTATGTGAAGTAGAAACTCATCTGTTGTCTGCCTCTCGTGCAGCAGCAGCACAGACTGGGGTCTCCCCCTTTGAACTTGTAGAACTGCCTTGGAGGTTATTCTCAAAACAGCTGTTCAGTGAACATGTTAAAAATCAGGCTCTGCTTTGCTTTTTGGATACTACAAGTCTACGTGGTAGCTGGTATTCATTAGCACTGTTTCTCAATTGGAGGAGGCACCAATTTTTTAAAAAAATAATGGTGCGTAGAGAAGGATGTGCTGAAGACAAGCCTCACAGGCCTGTCTAAATATTGCAGGATAATTCATTGCTTATATAGTGTGCATGTTTTGAAATCATACCAGCCAGATTTGCAGCAGTAGTTTTCACAAGAGACGTGTGGTTTTTTTAATTGAGCAAGGGCTAGAAAGGGCCAGCAACATTGCACTGCCCACTGACTGACTTCCATATGAACCCTCCCCCCCCCCCATAATGGTGAGGCGATATTTAACCTGTTCTAGTGGGAATAGCACTTCTAAAGAATTGCGTTCATTCTTGGTCCACTGATAGATCGGGCATTGTCACTGGAGCCCTTAGTGTGGGATGAGATGTAGATAGAAAGGTTGACTGCACTTATCTGTGTTCTGGCATCATATTGATTATAATAATAATAAAAATAAATTTTATTTATACCCCGCCCTCCGCAGCAAAGACCGGGTTCAGGGCGGCTAACACCCAATATAAAAGCAAACTGATTGAAATGCAACTTAAAAACAAGATTAAAATACAACATTAAAATACAGCCTCATTTCAATGGAAACTCAAATCAAAAACTTTTTTGGGGATGAAAACGTAAAGATTAGACAGTTGCAATATATTAAACACAAAGCTGCCTTTGACTGTCCAGAAACTTCAGATTCCTGCATTAAAGGCGGTTGGGCTAGATGACCCTCAGGGTCCCTTTGATTCGCTTAGTTCAAATGCAGCTGCTTGGCTGCTAACTGGAAAGGGCTTCAAGAAACATATTTTTAAATTGCTGCAGTGGGTGCTGGTCTGTTTCTGCGCACAATTCAAAAGTCCTGGTTTCGCACATTTTAAAACCTGAGACACTCAGGTATGTAAGGACAGTCTTCTCCCATATGAGAGACTGTGAACCTTATATTCATCAACTGAGTCCTCCTGCCTTTACTTATTTTAAAGCACGCACCACCTCCTCTCTTTGGACAAAAAAGTCTCTGCTTTCAAATCAGTTACACAAGACAAATCCCTGTGCTTGGGCTTAAAAGGTCCAACATAAAAGGAAAAGGAGATGAGAGGGAGGAGGAAAAAAGCAAACTCAGACACCAGTTTTTAGTAGGTCAGAGAGGCTTTTCAGTTGTGACAGCCTGTATATGGAATACCTTGTGCAGGATTCTTGCCCCAAGTTTCATATCTTTTTGACATCACTCGAGAGACCTAGCCTTCATGTTCATGCTGGATTGTCTTAATCTGTCCCATTTGGTCTTGTGCCATTTTTAATTATGAGTTGTATTGTAGAAGTAACAAACAGTGTGCCAAGGAACTGGGGGAGTAATTTACTCATGTAAGCAAGATATAGTATGTAGACATTTGTAAACAGCAAGCATAAGTATCCAAAATGCCCCTCACAGGAGGCCTGTAGGAATGTCTGACTGTTAAAGCAGCTTGTTTTTCGTCTTCTTTGATGAGATATTTGGGATTCTTGGATAAGTGTGGGGATGGGAAGAGGAGAGAACATAAGAAGAGCCTGTTGCATCAGACCAGTGGTCCATCTACTCCAGCATCCTGTTCTCACAGTGGCCAATCAGATGCCAGTGAGAAAGTTGCAAGCAGAATCCAAGCACAAGAGCCCTCTCTCCTCCTGGGGTTTTCAGCAACTGGTGTTAAGAAGCATTACTGCATCCGACTGTGAAGAGGCATAGTTGTGTGTGTGTCTTGTGACTCTCGATCATATGAGGATTTTTGGTATGCAGCTCATAGGATTAAATATTTAGGCCACTCCTGGTGCATGGATAAATGCAAAAAGCACCATTTTTGTGACAATCAGAAGTATTTCTGTTTTTTCGTTACATCTTCTGCTTCCTAGGTTGCTATAGAACCCTTGCTCTGTTTATTTCTTTTAATAGGGGGGTGTAAATGATGTCTTTTATATTTTTCTTATTGGCTATTGGCTGCTGCTAAGCAGCAGTGTTTGGCTCTTGGACAGCCTCTGAAGTGTTTTCTGTACCCCAAAGTTGTTAACTAGCAAAGAGAATGGAAATTGAGTTGGAAAAAGGCCTGATGTTTTGGTGGTAAATGAAGAAATATCAATGGGTTTGCCCTACTTCTGAGTAACTCGTAATGGTCTGGTTCTGTTGCATTCCACAGCTCAGTGCTCCTATTTTTTCACTGTTTTATTTAACCGCATATAATCCTCTGAAACCGGAGGGCATTAGCTTGCCATTGCCTCTGAAATCATACAAGATTGGGGTGAAAATTTCAAATGTCGATTCTTAGAAGGATTTCTGTCAAATGCCAGTGTTTGCAGGGGGGAAAGCAGTCCTAGCCCTGAGTTGCAGCAGCTGGATGAACATAAGAGAGCTATTCACTTGATTCCTCGTGCCAGCCTAATGAAGTTCTTATATAAAATATCATTTTTATTCCAAACAATAAAAACAAAACAGGGCAACAGTACAAAGCAGTATCAGTGTTACATGAGTGGTCAGAAGATGACATCATTCCTTCAAGCTAGATGACCTAGCCAAAAGCCTAGTGAATTTCGGACAATATCGTGGCTCTACTGTTCTAAATGCCCCTCATAATTATAATGGTACAGAGAGGCGGGGGCGAAGTTAAGGGCATGGTGAGCACCCTCAGTTCAGATCCCAGTCTTTTACATGACTGGGTCCCTCCAGAGGCAGTTATAGGGTAGCATGACCAGTTCAGCTGCACTGGGCACTGCAGTGATGTTGTAGAAGGGGGGAGTACCAAATGTTAGCGTTTCGCAGGGCGCTGCTGATATTTGAGAGGCCAAAGTCTGCTGCTCTCTTGTATGTGAAATTACACTAGCAAAATAATTCCTGAGCTGAATAGGCACCCGCTGTAGTTGATGGGGAGCTGAAGATGTCAGTCTTATTCCCACCTCACTGGAGAATCAGATTCTAGCTAATCCAGAGCTCATTGCAGTTCTCCACCAGAAGTTAAATAGTGGAAGGAGGTTATGGAAAGAGATGTGTCTCCTGCACTCCCTCTTCTGAAGCCCCCAAGGAGTGAGAATAGCCAAACAGCCATGAACATAGCATGCCCTACAGACATCTAGTTGGCTACTGTCCAGAACAGGATGCTGGACTAGATGGATCATGGGCCTGATCCTGCAGGGAAGGCTTATACTCTGGCCTCCTAAACCACACCCTAACCACAGCTGCTGGCAGTGGAGGAGTATCAGGGATTGCTTACTCGTGAGTAGACCCCTTACTCACTACTAGACCAATATCTCTGGGTCCAAAGATGCATACTGTGTTTTCACTCTTCGTATTGGACCTGAAGCCTTTGGCACCGGTGGTCTTGGGGACAGGAGGGGAGGTGTGCCTCTTCCTCTGGCAGTCCCAGGGGTTGCACTTTCCCCCTGCCCCTCTGTCTGTGCTGCAGTGTGTCTGAGTGGTGCTGCAGGAGTGCAGGACCCCAGCTAGCAACGTCATCATTGCCTATTGTGTAGCAGTTGCCAACTTAGCCGCACCATAGGATTGCAAGGCCTGTCTGCAGTTGGCTGCTTCCATCTGGGAATCGCCCACAATTAGAAATGTGCTTGAATGTGCAATGAATTAGCTTTCCTCTTGATGGGCGGAAGAGCAGCTTTCAGTGGCTGGGTGGTCTAATGAAGAGATGCGCAGGCTTTGCTCTAGCGAGTTTCCCCCTGTGGAGAGTGAGAACAACATGGCCAAGGGTATCGAAGCCAAAGCTTCCATGAGGCTGTTGTCTCACCTTGGGGGGCAGGTAGACTGAGCGACAGAGAAGGGAGGCTCCAGACATGGTTGCGGGGACCCCAGATTTTATGAAAATTGAAAAGGTCTAATTTCAGTGGATGCAGCCCATGCAAGTATTCATGAAAGCTTGTCCCTTTGGGTATTGCTACAACGGTCTCCCTCAGAAGGTGGCGAATTCTCCTTCCTTGGAGGTTTTTAAGCAGAGGTTGGATGGCCATCTGTCAAGGATGCTTTAGATGAGATTCCTGCATTGCAGGGACTTGGACTCAATGACCTTTGAGGTCCCTTCCAACTCTACAGTTCTATGATTCTATACAACTTCCATTCTCCCTGGTCATTGATTGCCCATGCTGAGTGGGGATGATGATGGGACTTGGAGTCCAATAGCACCTAAAGGGTGACTACAGGTTCTCCGTCCTGGGAAGGGGATGCCAGGAGCTCATATTCAAACTCTTATGCAGATAGTCCACACGCAGAGTAGCCAACAGGGTGCTCACCAGAGGTCATTGGACCATAACTCCTATCATCCCTGATCATGCTTGAAGTTCAACACCATCTCACAGGCACCCTGGTCCATACCAAACACATTATCTATGTAATAGAATTGTGGAG
Source organism: Podarcis tiliguerta (assembly GCF_965153285.1). Classification (NCBI taxonomy): domain Eukaryota; kingdom Metazoa; phylum Chordata; class Lepidosauria; order Squamata; family Lacertidae; genus Podarcis; species Podarcis tiliguerta. The sequence continues at coordinate 46,048,015 of NC_139543.1, read as the reverse complement.
ATTTTTTTTCAATAAGAAGATTCCATTCCTTTCTGGGCAACCTCCAGGAAGCCATGTGCCAGTGGTGGGTGAGGCCAGAGGCAGAAACGGGCCAAGCAATGAAAGCTATTGTTATCATTACTTCTGTACAGTAGGCTGTATTCTGTGCACACTCACACACCCTTCTCTATTCTCCATCCAGACAAGCAAGAGGGATTTATCAGAGTTGAAGGTCACATTCCAATCAGGCAAAAAACCCCAAAACAAAACAAAACTTGGGGATATGTGAAAGCAGATGTGGTTTTGGAAGAGTTGCAACAGCCAGACAGAAAGGACCAGAGGGCAGGATTTGGTCCCCAGGACTGAGGGTACCCACACTCACATCTTCTGCCTGTGACCAAGATCTCAGAAACTGCTTCTAGCATGTGGTGCCCAATGCTGCAGCTTGAAAGCCAGTGAGAAATACTTCTGAGCATCCTTAGAGGGTAGCTTGGAGAGAGCAGGAATGTGGGGCTGCGGCTGGAAGTGCTGGCCTCCCTTTGCAAATGTGACTTTGTTTAGTCTCTCACACAGGTGCAGGCCCCAGTTTGTTCTACTCATCTGCTCTGATTGGGCTAGTAATCTGCTATTTTGAAAGGCTAATCTGGGCCTTCTGTTGACCCCTTTTTCCCCTCGAAGGGTGTGTTTAGAAATGACAGGTGCACCATTTCCACAAGTGAAGCTGGGATTAGGCTGCACTAGGCCAAAACAACAACCGGGTGCAACAAGGAGAAATGAAAGTGAATGGAACAAAGGGAGACAGATGTAGTTTGAGTTGGTTTCCACCCAGCCTTTTACTGCATAGGTGTGTGGCACAGGTAATGGAAGTTTTTGCAGGTCTGGACAGGAACAGGTTAGCCTTTGAGCCTGGCTGTGCATAGAACTTCAATGGGTCTGTTGTGAGCATGACTATCCTTGGATATAACCTTATAGTCTCAGTTCTATGCTGTAGAGCTTACTTGGTCTGTAGATAATGACAGCGGCTTTGAAACTTTACCTTCCGGGGATTCATTTCCAGATTGGACTGTCTGCTGCAAAACCAAAGCTGCACCAAATTCTGATGTGTGTTCTCGTGTGCATACTCAGTTTGAATGGTGCATGGTAAGCCGGGCCTGTTGGGCCTTACTGTCACCCGTCTTGAACTCAGAGGACACCTTGGACCACAGCCACCCTTGCCGCTGCACATTTGAAGGGAACATCAGCTGCAGTTGGCCAGCAGCCATTAAGGAAATCTAGTCCTCCATACTGATGATCATTTTCTTAATAAATCCCCAATAAGCTTCTTCAGGATACTGAGTTTTACAAACCCTAGTCCAGAGTCAAAACTACACCAATGCACAGGTAACTCATAGAGGCAGGGGAAGTTCACATGCTTTGCATATGAATGTTCTCAGTTGGTAGTTCCAGCATTTTCAGATAAGGCCGGTAAATAATATCTGAACCCCTGTACCTGCTGTCAGTCAGGCTAGAACTGGGATGGGAAACCTGTGGCCCTCCAGATACAGTTGGACTCCGAATCCCATCAGCTCCAGCCAGCATGGTCAATGGTCTGGGATGATGAGAGTTGTAATCTGGCTACATCAGGAGGACCTCAAGTCCCCGTGGCAATACTTGAGCTTAGGTGAACCAGTGGTTTGACCACCAGGCATAACACTACTTCCTGTGTTCCAATCATAGTGCACTCAACAACAGCAAACACAATCCAGAGCCTTGTGGCATTTTTAGGACTGCTGTTTTAAAATAAGCTCCCCATACGGTAATATGTAAAATGACTGAGGACAGCATTCTTGCAATGATGATAATCATGAACTAGATGCCTGAGCAAGATGGAAGGAGGCGATCAGGGGAGACGAATAATCATGGCTGGCCCTTCCATTATTAAGCAGTGAGGCAGTTGCCTAAGGCAGCTGATTTTGAGTGTCAGGGAAAGGTCAGCAAATGGTTTAGCTATTTAATTTGACGTTTGTTTTTACTGCCAGGTAAGTGAAGAGGTGTTTATGGGATTTTTGTTTTTCTGCTTAAGGTGCCAAAATAAATTAACTGCCCCAAGGTACTAAGATGCACCTTGCTGGGGGGCGGGGCGGGGCTGGAGAGGCGGCGTCATTTGCTGCTGCTCCCTGAACAACCTGCGAAACACATTGCGCCGACCCTTTGAAGAGTGCTAAGCCGAGAGAGCGAGGCAGAGGCTTCCGTGACGGCGAAAGCAGAGGCAGAGAACTCCGCAGGGACTCAAAAACACATGTGGCTGCGTTTGCGTAGATCCCACGCTTCTTTTCCCATTACTTAAAATACTCGGAGCATCAGCGAGACGCTGGTTTGGCACGAAGGCCAAGCGAGCTCACGCTGCAAAGGGAGGGAGGGAGGGAGAAATCGATCACATCCCCAGCGCCGCTGCAACGTGGCTCGCAAAACATGAAGAGGCGCCGAGCTAATTATGTATAAAACAACGCAACAAAACAAAAGTTTCGACTCCGAAAGTTCCAAGCACTGATCAGCATTCCGGCGGTTTTGATTCGCTACCGAATTAGCCCACCCCCCTCTCCCAAACAGCCACTTAAAACGTAGTATTCAAATGAAGGTGATTCGTTCAGCCAATGGGAAAGGGGCCGGTGCTTGTATTCTCGGTCCACCTCCCCGTTTGTATTCATTGTTAAAAAAAAGAGAGAGCGAGAGAAGACAGCGGCGGAAGGGCTCCAGCTGTAGTCGCGTGTGTATATATATCTAGGATTGCATTTTGAAGGGTGCGCGCGTTTCTGCTGTTTTCTGTCGGTATGTTTTATTGATAAGTTGCGAGCATATTGATAAACTTAATTGGGGGAAGCAACACGGAAGTATTTTAGTGGTATCTTCCGAATTTTGATAAACACACGTGAAACTACCTAACGCGCCCCCGCCCCACTCTCGTTTAGAGGCAGAAAGTGGATTGTCAGGTGTTTGTGGCTTCCCCAGCTGATATGATAAAACCTGGTTTTATTGCTGCAGAGGCGTTGCAAATGGGGGCCAAAAAAAGAAATTTGAAGTCCTGCAAGGCTGAGAAGTGAAGAAGCTTTGGAGAGCATGTGTTAATTGTGAGAGTTTGTCTTCTGCAGTAGGATAAATTCATTTTAACTGGCTTTAACCAAAAATATTATGGTAGTTCTGATTAATACTAAAATGGTCTTTTGATTGATTAGCCAAACTAGATATGGTGCTTTGTGATGTGTGCACGTGATAATTGTATGGTGGTTTGGTCTGTTCTTCACAGCCTTTTGCTTCCCACAGTGGTGTTTGATATGGATGGATTATTTCTTAAAAGAAGAGCACAGCAACCTCTTTCAGAGAAATAAAATTATTGTGGTGGCTCATAAAATGCAGCACACAGAAATAGTATGTGTCGAAACTCTGAAGAAATATCCTGTTGGTGGTGGGAAACAAATTAGACCTACGTTTATTTTGAAGTTACAAAATTGCAAAGGCAATTTTGTTTCATGCTTGGTTCAAGTAACCTCATTTTATTCATCTTTCCTTATGTCCTCATGAGCACGAATAGATTAAAAGCAAGGGTAGGTGCCAATGGTTATTAATCCAGACATAATGCTTATGGAAACACCCATTGATTGATGCCTCACTGTTAAAATTAATCTGGTGACCAAGCATGTGTTCCTGTTTCTCCTCTTCTCCCTCCCCCAAGTTGTCCCTTCTGCATGAACTTGGCCCTTTCCGTTTCCAGTGTCTGTCAAATTAAAGTCAAATTAAAGTTGCTTACCTAACCCACCTGGTGAAGGGGTGAATGTGATAATCTTACTGCATGCTAAATGCTATTCTTTCTCATGCTCATGTTCAGACTATGAGTACCCTTGCTAATATAGCTAAAATGTCACCACCCCAACATGAGAGAGCAGTAGCTGCTGGCTCAGAAAAACCATGAAGCTTGCAAAAGTACCAAAAAAATTGAACCCCCCCCCCCCAAGAAAAAGCCCAATGAGAATTCAGCAAGCTCAATGGCCCTAGAATGCTGACGTAACTGTTTGCTAGATGTGTGTGTAAAATCGAAAAGTAGGGTGGGGAGAGGAATGGAACAGGGCAGACATAACTGATGTTGTGCTCTCCAAATGTTGTGGAGTTCAACATCTCTTGGTCAATATGGCCAGTTAGATCTGATGGGTAACCTCTGTAGAGAGGGTATTGGCTTCCTCTGGCATGGAGTATGCTGAACAAGAGCACTCCACAGTTTTATTGCATGTCTGAACTTGTCCTGTATAATTTTAAAATGAGGCTTCCAGAATTGTAGAGTTGGAAGGGACCCTGAGGATCATCTAGTCCAACCCCCTGCAATGCAGGAATATGCAACTGTCCCATATGGGGATCGAACCTGCAACCTTGGCGTTGTCAGCACCTCACTGTAACCAGCCGAGCTACATGGCCCAATAGTCTTATCCTCACGACAGCCCTGTGAAGTAGGTGAGGCTGAATGATAATGGCTGTCTGAGTGAGCTTCATGGTTTGAGCAGGGATCTGAGCTGCTGTCTCCCCACTTCTTATTGCTAACTATTACACCACACTGCCCCACATATGGGACGGGTCTGTTTTTGGCCTGCAGACTTTGATGCTCTTTGAAGATTCCTCCTTCTCCTCTGATGTTCTTGGAGCACGAGACACTTCCTGCTGGTTGGTGCCAATGAGCACCAGGCTATACAGAACATTTTCTCTTTGATAAGGCTGGAGGAAACTGGGGGGGGGGTGTGTACTGATGTATTGTGTCTTATGTCTTATGATCCTTTCGTTGCAGCTGTTTCCCCACCCCTACCCTGAAGCTAGTTCCCTAAAACTGCATGCCTGGGGGAATCTTCCCTTCCCTGCATGGACCATGTCAGAAATGTCAGAGAGCACTCTGTGTGAGAAATTCGAGGCCAATGTATTTGCCAAGACCCGGTGCCAGAACTGCTTTCGAACTGTCACTGCTCACAAGCGTGGTAACCAGGTGAGCTTATATTTGACCTTGGTTATTGTGGGCAGAGGGGGAGAGTATCCTCTATTGCATGTTTTTTTTGGGGGGGGGCTGTTCCCAAGGAAATGTAGGAAGCAGAACATTCCATGGCGAAGTAATGTTAAGAGGCAATATTCCTAAACAAGCAGTTGGATAAGGCTTTCCAAGATTTATGATCTGCATAAGATGCACTGCTCTGTGGTCTGTTGATAAAAAAATCATGGGATCTCTTCCAACTCTACAATTCTAAGGGTGATCTTGCCCAGCCCCCTGCAATGCAGAAATCCTATCCACAACCATCCCTGGGTGGCCTCAAACCACCAACTTTTTTTTGGTTAACAGCCAGATGCACTGAGCCATTGACTTGTTGGGCATCATAGGAAGCTTTCTTATACTGCATCAAAGCAGTAGCCCACCCCAAAAGCCCTACCTGGAGATGCCAGGAATTGAACCTGGGACCTCGTACATGTAAAGCAGACGCTCTGCCCTTGAGAGTAGGCCGCCTCCTACCATGAACAGGGCCTTTTTGGTTGTGGCTCCACCCGTTTAGAATATCTTTCCTAGGGAAATATGAATGGGACCCATAACTGCTGTCTTGAAAAGGACGTCAGAGACATATTCATTCCAGTCTGTGTTCAGTTAGTTTCAATGTGCTGTGCTTTGAAATGTTTCTTGCTGCTGTTTCTAACTTAGCAGGCTCTTTGGCGCACGTAATTGTGGTGGTTATGCTGCATGCCTTAATCTTTTCTTTTTCTTTTTTTTATTTTTTGTAAAATTGCCCTGTGAGGACAATGAGGCCTGAAAAGCAGTCGATAGATCTCTTTAATAAATAACTTTAAACCTTCCCCAAAGTTGGCAATTTGACAGGTGACAGAGCATGACAATTGCCAGAGCAGCATGGCATGTGCATCATAGGGAGGGGTAAGTTTTTTTAAAGGCTGGGAAAATAAGAAAATGGTGTGGCGTGAGTTATTGGCAGAGCTGAGTGAATGGGACTGGAGCATAACTGTGAAATGATTCGGTAGCCAAGGACTAAGGCATGATGGTGGCTAAAGCAGTGCAGGATCAAGACCGTTATCACGAGAGAGGCTGGTGCCTTTAAATTTGCAGCAACACACAGAGATCGCCGAGTGGGTGTTCATAATATTTTCCTTAGATGTTAGCTCTTTTATGACGATTGTCCATGTGGTTTAGTGGTTTAATGTTTTGACTGTGATCTGGAGAACTGGGTTAATATCTCAGTCACGGACTCACAGGTTGTCTTGGAGTAAACTGCTGCCTTCCAGACTCAGCTTGCCATCCTCTCTTCCAATTCCGGTCCTTTCATCGCAGTCTTTTATACTGGGTTGTTCTAAGGCAGGGGTCAGCAACCTTTTTCAGCCATGGGCCGGTCCACCGTCCCTCAGATCTTGGGGGGGGGGGGGCAGACTGTGTTTTGAAAAAAAATAATGAACGGATTCCTGTGCCCCACAAATAACCCAGAGATGCGTTTTAAATAAAAGCACACATTCGACTCATGTAAAAACACCAGACAGGCCCCACAAATAACCCAGAGATGCATTCTACTCAAGTTAAAACACGCTGGTTCCTGAACCATCCGCAGGCCGGATTTAGAAGGCGATTGGGCCACATTTGGCCCACGGGCCTTAGGTTGCCTACCCCTGTTCTAAGGGCAGCCTGGGGATGGAGCTCCGCCTCCTCAATGGATCAGGTCCCCCCCCCATCCATTGTTTGGAATTGCTGCCTATGCTCACGCTTGGTCTCTCTTCCCAGGTTCATCCCATCAGTTTCTCCCAACATAGAAAGCCAGCTCATGCAGAGTTGAGACGGGTTGCTCCATCTAGCTGAGGACTGTCTGCCCTTTCTGGCAGCAGCTCTTCAGGCAGGGGTCTTGGAGAGGCCAGGGATTGAACCTGCAACCTTCTACATGCAAAGCAGACGCTCTGCCACTGAGCTACGGCCCTTCCCACATCCTCATTGTAATTCCTTTGGCTTTAATGTACCTGCAGGCTGTAATCAAGGCTCGACCCAGAAAGCAAGGCGCACCAAACTTCCAACATTAGGGTTCTTATACCTTTAAGGGCTGGGTAGAAGAGGGAATGTTGGTAAATTCCGCTTTTTCTTGCCCTTGCCCTGTTGCGATGTGACGAGCTCCACCTGCTGAAATGTCATTTTTCTGCAGCTGTCGCAGTGTCAAAAGGCTGAGCATCCCTGCCACAGAGCAGGAAATGGATCTGGCCTTTGCCCAGCTCATCCATTTCCATATTTTAGAGCAACTTTGGGGGGGGGCAGTGTCGGGAACTGGTTCTGTAATCCGAGCAGTTATTGGAGGGAAGCAGGGGCTTCCCCTGCTGACAAGCAGAAAGAAAGGAAAGAAAGCATTTGAGTGCTGTTTGTGAATGTGGACTTTGAATGAGACCACAGAGACTGCTAGATTATGTGTTAATGAGATACTAAGGGTTCTGACAAGAGGTGTAAAAGGCTGCAAATGAAGTCTCAGTGGCTGCTGGGCAGTGTAGTTAATGGTCTCCTTGTTTTAATGGAGATGGGCTCTGTATTTTTAACAACTGTGGGGCAGGGAGTAATTCAGCAGGAAAAAAATCCCCATTATTGTTTGATAAACACACTTATCAATGGGCTTGGTGCTTTAAGAGGCTGTCCTTCAAGGAGCTTGCAGGCCTGAAATGAAGCAGTCAGGATGGCTCCTCTGAGTTACCTTTAATTTGAGTCAGACTATTGTTCCCTTCAGCTCAATATTATGTATTTACTGACGGGCAGCATTCTCCAGGGAGTCAGGCAGAGCTGTGTTCCCAGCTGCACCTGAAGATGCCAGCGGTTGAATCTGGCCATGCTTTCCCATGGGAACAAAAAATGCAATGCTCATTGGTTGAAGAAACTATAGATCATGCATCTCCTGCCTACATTTGACCTTGCCTAGTAGATAGGCATTCCAGCATTTAAAAACAAATAAATGCAGGAACTGATCTCTTGCAACGAATAAAGGAGTATGGGTGCCACAGCATTAACACTCACCAATTGTTTATGCTCAAAATGAGCAGAGGAGAAGCTGCTACAAATTTAGGGGTCACCTGCAGTGCTTTAAATGATTGACTTTCCTAAGTTTCTCAGGACTAACACTGGCTCTTCTGTGCTAAATTGCCACACTAGGAGTCCACACCTAGGAAAAGTGGATCAGGTGTGATATTTCTAACAGTGGAGTGTCAAGCCCCCACTTTTTAATCTTCCTTACAGTTTTAAGAGGAAGCCTGAACTGGTCGTGGTCAAAGTTATACCCCTTTCCTCCGCTCAGGAAAGTACCGAAGCTACTTCTACACTATAAACATTGATCTGGCTTGAAACCTGCGTTCCTGTCTTGGTTTCAGCAAGAAATTCATAGACTCCATTCTAAAAGCTCCTGAATCTCCCCGCAGAATGACATTTCACAGGTGTGGATAATGGGGAGAGAGAGGCACCTGAATTCCTCCGTTCCACTTTAGAAATAACTGCAACCTGTGAATCTCGCTTCACTTTGGCAAGTCATGCTTTTCCTTCTGCTGCCCAGAGTTTATACGTTCCTTCCAGGATCGGGGTGGGGAGCCTGTGGTTCTGCAGATGTTTCTGAACTCCAGCTCCCACCAGCCCTAGACAGCATGGCCAGGGGTTAGGAATGACAGGGGGGTAATCCAGCAGGATGTGGAGCTCTGCACCTTCCCTGTCCCTGCTCTGGGATAGAGATGCCAACCTGACAAGGGACTGTTTAGCAAGTGTTGGTCTTTAACTGCGGCCCTGGATTAAAAGGCCAGGCAGCCTGAGTCACCTGTCAGCTCCTGGCCCATTCGCTGGCTGGCCAGGTGTAAACTCCATCCCTCCCTATGGGGTGCCAGCTGGTGTCCTGTTAACAAAGGGTTTCGTGTTGTTCATTGTTTGCTGCGCTGGATCAGCCTCGGATTATGAAATAGTAATGAGGTTCCCTCTCTCCCCAGTCCCGGCCCTCTAGAATTTCCTCCTGGCTCGCCTGCGATCTGCTCAGAGCCATCCCTACTCAACTCCCCCCCCCCCCCACCTTGATCAGGACAATGGAGGGGAAGTGGTGCTGACAACCAGCCTGCTAGGGACCCTCCCTTTTGGAGATCATAACCTGCTAAGGTAACTGGGCTGGGGTGAAGGCGGGGTGGGTGGGATGACTCTCCAGCTGGCTAGGGCAGCGAGGAAGCTCTTAAAGGGACAGGCGCGCTTGAAATGGAACTCTGGATCTGAGCAGGGAAGGACATGCTGTTTGTCTTTGCTTCTGGAGCCTTGTGAAATCCCCTCTCCCAAGCACTGGAGGTCAAGCAATAAGGAGTGCTTCCTATGTTGATGAGCCCTCCTGTGCTTCCGGGGCGCTTCCCTGCCTTGCTTGTGGGGCTGAGGAGGAGGGATGGAGTGGAGACTTCCTGAACCATAGGAATGGGTAGCGATCTAGCTCAACCACCTGCACAGGGCAGGAAGATTTTCGATATCTCTGCCCAATTAGCCTGTGCTATCTAGGTGACCCGGTGCCATGCCTAAAGAAACAAGGAAGGCTCCTTGGCTTTGGAGATGCTGCAGGCACCTTTTTAGAGCAGGGCTCCATGAGAGGATGGTTGTCAAGAGAGGAGTGCTGTGTTTACGTTTGTGACAGCTCAAGGCAAGCGTTGCTCATCCAGTCTACACCTTCCAGTTAATGTAGCGCAGGAGGCGGCATGCCCTTTGCCGGCTATTGATTGCCATGGTTGATCAATTGGGAGAACGGCGTTTGGCGTATGCTATTTATATTTTTGGTTTGCAAGCTTTTTGGTCCAGGCCCTGGTTGAGCCTTAACACAAAGAATACTTCATCTTAACAAATGACTTTCAGACTTTCAGTCGCTAAGCATGCTAGAGTCTGAGAATGTTTTCTCTCTCTTTAGGAACCCGTAACTTGCTCTTTGAACCACTGTCCTCAGAGCGAATTATAGCTGCAAACCAAAGGCCTGGATCTCATAAGTTGCCTTAAGCAAGTTCACAAAAGCAAAGTTTGCCTATCCCTCCCTTCCCTGAAAGCATCTGTGACCCCCTCAAAAAAAGGCTCTCTGGAGGATCCGGACCCCCTCCAGAACAATGGGGCACGGGGAGCTGTACTGGAAGGAAGTGATGGAGTTTTCCTTCCTTAAATTAAAGTTAATTTAAGATCCAAGACCAATCTGGGTTGATTCTCTCTCTCTCCCACCCCCCACCCGCAAGGTGTTGCTAGGCACTTAAAGGACTCAGAGCACTGTCCTGTGGTCCAAATTTACAAAAAATAAATAAATGCCAGTGCTAATTTATATGTATAGATTGCTGTGGAAAATTTGGGTGGCTGGGCTGGGTTCTCCCCAGCTGTGCTTTGCAGAGGAGCCAGATGCTGTTAAAAGTTTTAAAAGAGGGGGGAATTAACTTTTTATTGTCATTTTATAGTTGTCTTACATAACCGCAATCAGCAAAACCAAAAAGCTGCAACTATTTGCTCTGGAGAAACCTTCACTGTTGTGATAAAAACAATTCCCACACAATAATAGCAGACATTTCTATAAATAGAAATATATGTGTGTGTCTGTATATCTATGTGAAATTTTGTTGTCATAAAATCCATATGTTGGTTTAAATCCTAGGGACTGGTCTTCAACTTTCTGGTGTTCCTCTAAAGACAATGAAGTTCCTGCAGTCTCCGGCAAAAGTGGCGCTAAAGTTATATTCCTCTTGCCAGTCGTAACTTGTGTGTTAGCTTTTCAGTGTTAGGAGTTCCAGGTTCTGCTGTGAAAGAGGCAGGATGTGCTTCCCCACCCCATCAATGCTTTTCTGCAGCTGCTCCCTGCACCCCATATATCATTGGTCAGGAAGTTCTTCCTGATTTTCTCAAGAAAACCTTGTGGTGCCGGGTACAGGAGTCTGCTGGAGTTTGGAGGAGACAGACCCTTCCTTCTGTGAACTCCCTTGTGCCCACTTAGGACCCAAGCCAATGATTACAAAACACAATAATAAATTTTTGCAACAATGTGAAGCAAAATAGCCTTTTCAGCCAGGGATTTTTTTGGGGGGGGGTGCCTTTTGTTTTTTAGTCCAAAGTTTGTGGACAAACGTCTGGGGGCTGTGCGTGAGTGGGGGGCGGCAGAGACAAAAGTGGGCGTAGCAATGAATGCTGAATGCAACTTGTACCTTTGTGTGGCTGGGATGTACAAAAGGCAAAGGGAGATATTTGGCTCATGGTCATGTGGTTCCTCAACCCTCTTTTCAAACTCTGGATCCCAGAAACAAAAGATTAAAAAGAAATTGTTGCTGTCAGGGCTGGATTTAGGTTTGATGAGGCCCTAAGCTACTGAAGGTAATGGGGCCCTTTATATGTCCAGCTGTCCTTTGTCAACAACAAATTGTCGCTGTTTTTGTGTTGAATATATGGTAATTGATGGACGTAACAGGTATCTACTGTGAAGCCATTTGCACATGTTGCAATGCAACCAGTCCATGCAGAATGTAGGCACCCTATATATAGAAATGAGCAAACTAGTGATATTTTAGGGAGCAGGCTAGCAGGCGGGGCCCATTACTTACATCACAGGAACCTACACAACACAAAACACTGTTGCTGTATGTAAGTTTTATTTTATTTTTAATCTTATGTTTTGGAAATGTACATCCAGGTTTTTTTCTTTAATTTTTTGGGGGGACCCCCGAGAGAGTGGGGCCCTAAAGTATAGCTTGTTTAGCTTATACATAAATCCAGCACAGGCCACTGTTTTAAAAGGGCTAATAGATGAACCCATCAAAATATGCCAGTATGGAGTGTCACAGTTGAGGAGCCGCTGTCAAGAAGGCTGTGCTGTATTTGAATTTGATCTTTCTGTTTATCTTGGGAAATTGCACAATGGGCTTGGGTTAGAGTGAAAATCCCAAGAACCAAGGATCAGATTCTTAAAAAAAAAAGTTCTGTTGCCTAAATAAGGGGAGGATAAAAACAAAAAGAGGATCCACCTATTACTTTCCTATACAAGCGGTACACAGTGTCTCAAAGGGCTTTTTTATGTAAAGGACACTGCAGTCTTTAAAGCTTACACAGAACTCTTCATCAAGCAGACTGAGAAGGCAACTGGGGGTGTCTGTGTGTGGAATGTGGCAACTTTCTTTATTGCTCTCTGCTGTGCAAGGAAGACATTTTCTGTGCTCTAAAGAGTGCAGAGGGATCACCGTGGTGCCCCTGAAATATCTCCCACTGACTCCCATTTCTTTCTGACAGGAATTGAAGGAACACGCGGCAAAAACTCCCAATTGCCTCGACGGTGACAATGTGACCAGTCCCTGTGACCCCTTGTGCATTTTAGTGCCCCAGTGTGAACTCTATGTCTGTGTGGGCTCTGAGGACAAAGATGAGACGTAAGTTTTCTGATTGTGCCGGGGTGTGTGGGAGACACCCCCCCCTCACGGTGATTCCTGTTGGTGACTGGGCAGGAATATGAGTGATTAGGGAGGTATCCTAGGCCCAGATGGTTAAGGGCCTTGTAGATTAATAGAGGAACCTTGAACCTGGCTTGGAAGTGCATGTGCAGCTAGCACAAACTTTTTAGAGCATAGGAGCTGTGTTGTCGGACAAACAAGATGAATTTTAACAGGGAGAAATGTAAAGTATTGCACTTGGGCAAAAAAAAGAGAGGCACAAATACAAGATGGGTGACACCTGGCTTGAGAGCAGTACATGTGAAAAGGATCTAGGAGTCTTGGTTGACCACAAACTTGACATGAGCCAACAGTGTGACGTGGCAGCTAAAAAAGCCAATGCAATTCTGGGCTGCATCAATAGGAGTATAGCATCTAGATCAAGGGAAGTAATAGTGCCACTGTATTCTGCTCTGGTCAGACCTCACCTGGAGTACTGTGTCCAGTTCTGGGCACCACAGTTCAAGAAGGACACTGACAAACTGGAACGTGTCCAGAGGAGGGCAACCAAAATGGTCAAAGGCCTGGAAACGATGCCTTATGAGGAACAGCTAAGGGAGCTGGGCATGCTTAGCCTGGAGAAGAGGAGGTTAAGGGGTGATATGATAGCCATGTTCAAATATATAAAAGGCTGTCACATAGAGGAGGGAGAAAGGTTGTTTTCTGCTGCTCCAGAGAAGCAGACACTGAGCAATGGATCCAAACTACATGAAAGAAGATTCCACCTAAACATTAGGAAGAACTTCCTGACAGTAAGAGCTGTTCGACAGTGGAATTTGCTGCCAAGGAGTGTGGTGGAGTCTCCTTCTTTGGAGGTCTTTAAGCAGAGGCTTGACAACCATATGTCAGGAGTGCTCTGATGGTGTTTCCTGCTTGGCAGGGGGTTGGACTCGATGGCCCTTGTGGTCTCTTCCAACTCTGTGATTCTATGATTCTATGACTCCAACTCCCATCTGCCCCAACCAGCGTTGGCAGGTGGTAAGGAATGTGGGGAAAGGTGGTCCAGCAATTTCTGAGGAAGCCCCAGGTTCAAATTGTCTGCTGGTGCGACAATAAGGCCCCTGCTGAGGCCCTCCTTTGCTCTAAGCGTTGGCTGCCTTTACACTGGCAGTGCTCGGCCATCTTGAGCAACTTTCTGCCATGGGCCCAGCGCTTGGCTTTAGCCCTCACCTGCTGGGAGGTTGTCGACCATTTGTGTGTGTTTTTGCCCCCCTACAGCTGGCAGGAAAGCTTGGAGTACACCCAGCTGAGCTGCAGAGCTGAGGAAGAACCCACAGAAGTTAGTACCTGTCCCAGCACCAGCACCGTCCTTGATGCAGAAGCGGATGTTGTTGACACAGATGCCCGTGCCACGCTCGAGGTGAGATGGAAGGGTGTGTATGTGTACACGTCACTTGGCAGCCTCATGTTCCCTTTGTAATATTCCTTATTTCCGAGCCTCTTTAGATCCCAGCTGAGGCACCACTGCATGGCTGCTCACCAAGCAAAGGGAGGCAGAGCAGATCCTTATACATTGCCTTGAAGTTTAAGGTCACCTTCACACCATGCATTTCAAGCACAGGGCTGCCTCCCAGATAGCTCAGTTGGTAGAGCACAGGACTCTTAACCTCAGCGCCATGGGTTCGAGCTCCACATTGGGCAAATGATTCCTGCATTGCAGGGGGTTGAACTAAGTGATCCTTGTGGTCCTTTCCAACTCTGATTCCCTAAAATAAAAGTCCTGGGAACTGTAGTTTAAGGGAACTGTAGCTTTGTGAGGGGTAAACTACAGTTTCTGAGACACTTTGGGGGAAGCCACGTGCTCTATATGTGTACAGTAACTTGGGGAACCTCAGATTCAGACTTGCGCCCAAGATCAAGAGAGCCAGTGCATATTGCGCATGCATTGTCGCATCATCAGGAGGAGGCCAAGTGCGGAGCCCAGTGTGGCGCTGCTTCAGTGGCCAGCAGCTTCTTCTCTTTCGCTCTCAGGAGGAGCCGGCCACTGAAGCCACAGCGCACTTGGCCTCCTTTGCCTCCTCAACATTGAGAGGGCCTGGCTCCCACCCCACAGATATGGGGAAGAGGGGCGGCAAAAACACTTTGGCCCTATAGAGTTGGCACCAGTGCTCAGACTGTATGCCAAATGTGGCTCCCTTGGCCCCAAATCTGGCCCTCAGAGCTTTCTGCAGGCTACCCCCCTCACTGGCCCCACTTCACACCTTCCTTGAGTGTTTTGGCTCAGCTGGAATGTGCCCCTGGGCTCTGATATGGCACCCTGCATGCCTGAATGGAGGGTCAAAACTAGCCTACTGTACAAAGGTGAAATTTGCATGGATTGCTTTGCCTACTACTTGCTTCATGGCCTGCCTACCAGTGGCATATGGCCCCCGATGTTTGCCTAGGTGGGAATGTGGCCCTCAATTTGAAAAAAGACCCCCTCCCCCGTTCCCAACTTAAAGTATCTGGGGCCCCTCAACTGGGGACCTGATGTTTGGTGTCTCTGACACACAAGGCTTTCCTGCTGACAGGCAGAGGCAGCAGGGCAGTGTAGGAAGCAGCCTCTCTTTTTCTGTGTGTTCCCTGCCTCCCCTTTACATAGGACTGGGAAATGACCAGGCTGCTTGAGAGCATTTTGGAGCCTGACAAAGACAGCACGATGTACTATGCAGGCCAGAAGCAAGAGGCACGACCCGAAAAACTGCATGCTGATAGACCCAGATGGGCGGACCCAGCATCCTCTGGGAGAACAGAGTCCTGGAATTGCCCAAAAGCAGGTATGTGTCATCCCCCTCCTCGGTCTTCTGACCTCTCCCCACCTCCTGCCAGCGCAGATCTTTCCGTAGATCTTGTTTCTTCCGAGGGTGGGAACACGCCATCCCAAAGGAAAGAACTGTAACTGCAGCGTTGCACTAGGAACCCAAATCCTGTGCCTGGATTTAATAAACAGGAATACATTTGCATAATCAGTTCTCCCACTGATTAGGATCTCAAGCAATGTGCTGAATCAAGCGTCCTGTCCCTGCAAGGATTTCCACTTGTTTGATGGGACTTCACGCCCCACCCACCTCCCCATACCCCCTAAATCTGTTATGGGGTTCCTTTCGGGGCAGATTTGGCATGCAGTGGGGAGAAGAGCAAAAGTCCCATTGCACAATCAGAAATCCTTGTCTGATGAGACGTGCTACTCGGATCCCTCCCTTTGTTCCTTGACCAGGAGGGCTATTAACCATGGGAAGCTTTTACATTGAAAAGTGAATCTGGAAATGCCAGAAACTGGATTCTGCCCACAGTACCATAACCTAATGGAAGGGTGTAGTTTATAATTGTTATCACCTGACCTGGGACCTGCTGGTGAAGTGCTTATAATAAATGTAGATGTCATCATCTTTATAATGCACACGTACCCCTAGTGTGGTTGAGGACGTGGCCGTCTGGATAGTCCAAAAGGGGTGAGCTTAGGGGACCAGCCATTTCATTATGCAACAGGACAGGGATGGAGGACCTGCAGTCCTCTTGGTCAGGGGATGGATATTAGCTCTGATGGGGGACATGTCATGCTCCTTCTGGGGCAGTTTGTCCTCTTTTCATCCCCCCGCCCTGCACTCAGCTCTCACCTATGGCTCCTAGATGCTGTCAGCATACGACAGTGACCACGCCCCAGGAAACGGCTTTGAGTGGCCGGCTAAAGCAGGTGAGAGTAGCCGATGGGTTTCAAAGCCTCGGTGAATTAGGGGCTTCCCCTGCATGTGAGGATAGGCTCCGGCGGATTGTGTGGACGAGACCAATAGTGGGTTCAACAGACAAGAAGGTGGTTTCTGCACGTGCTGTAGAAGGAATTACCTGGGAAGGTAGCCCATGCAGGAGAGAGAAAACTCTGATCCTACACCTCCACTGCCTTGCAGGGTATCTTGGGAAAAGAAAAGGCTAAAGAGTAAACCCTACACAAATCCAGGGTGGAGTCCCTAAGGCAGTTGGATGGCGCCTTGTACGCCTCCTTCTGGCAACTTCTGCAGCCAAGCTGGTGCCAAATGTATTGCCCTGCTTTCCCTTGGAGCACATCAGTGAAGCCGTCGAGAGGGTGTCTTGTAATCTGGGCAGCCCTGGACCTCCATACACACTGCCCAGGCTTGTGCCCCAGAAAGATCACTTCCGTGCTGCTAATACAGTAGTTCAATTTCACCCCCGGGGGCGAACGCCATTGTCTCTTGAGACAGACGGATGCCAACAACCGCTCCCATCAACCCTGACCATCAACCATGCTGGCTGGAGCTGATGATTATTGGAGTCCCACAGCTTCCCTTTCTATGGCTCCTGTGCTGCCCACTTCTGGCCAAAAATAAATCTCTTCTGTTTGGAGAGGCAACTGGGTGTCCTGAGCTAATACCCATTTCCATTTGGCACATCAAGTGCACTGCTGGTTTGTGCTGTTTTCCTGCCTGTGCACACACTTTGAGCATGGGAGGAATTGCTGCAAGATCTTTCTCCCCCTCCCAGTTTCCAGAGCCGTGAGCCAGGAGCAGGGGGACGGCAGGAGGAAGCATCAAGCCGAGAGCGGCTATTTCTCTCTGGAGCGACGCAAGTCCGAGCCGAGCCGGGCCCCTTCCCCTCCCCGTGCGGGCCGTGGGGCTTTGCCTGCCCGTGGCGATGCCTCTGGCCCTGGCAGGTGGCCTGCTTCCTCCATCAGCTCCGCTGACTCGGACCAGAGCTGGCGCACGAGCGGCAGCAGCGAGGGTCGCCACGGCCTGATGAAGCAGGAGTACAGCATGCTGGCTGACCTGCCCAAGGTGAAGCGGCTGGACCACCGGCAAGCTTTCGAAAAAGAGCGCAGCCGCACCAGAAGTCCTGGCCGGGCGGAGGTGGAACGGATCTTTGGCCACGAGCGCAGGTGAGGAAATGGGGCAGCCCTGGGAGATTTGCGCCTTGTCTTTTTGTGTGGAGCTGGTCTCCTGAAACAAGCACCACTGCCCTGGCAGTAGGGGTAAGGCAGACTCAGTGTGCCAGCAGAACCAATCCAGTTTTTTCAGAAGGGCACCTGCACATCTCTGACCTGGCTGCCACCCTGACATACCCAGCAATGGGGCGAGTTCCTGTTCCTCTGTCCCAGCTCCTGCCAGCCTAGCAGTTCGAAAGCATGCTAGTGCAAGTAGATAAATAGGTACCACTGTGCTGGGAAGCTAAATGGCATTTACGTGCACTCTGGTTTCCATCACAGTGTTCCGTCGCACCAGAAGCGTTTTAGTCATGCTGACCACGTGACATGGAAAGCTGTATGTGGACAAACGGCAGCTCCCTTGGCCTGTGAGATGAGTGCTGCGCCTTTGACTGGACTTAACTTTCCAGGGGTCCTTTACCTTTACTTTTTTTTTTACCCAGCTAAGCCTCAACAATGCCAGTGTGGTAACGCTGCCCTCCAAGATCCAATAACTGGGGCCCAAAGTCCCTTGTCATGTGTTTGGAGGTGATTTTTTTGAAGGCCAGCTGTTAATTCAGCACCTCGTAACTATCTGTTCTCCCCACTGCAACCTTTCCCCCTTTTCTGATGTTTAGGAAGTCGGAGACGCTGGGGGCATTCCAAGCCCTGGAAGAGGGACTCTTGGATCGACTGGATAGTAAGACCCTGAAGCTGGCAAAGGAAGGGCGATTAGTCAGGAGGCAATCAAGCCCCAGTCTGCGCAGAGATGTGAGTGGCTAATCCACAGTGAGGAAAGGCAGTGGGGTGCTGAGGGGGAGTAAAATGGGACCTGCTGAAACTGTATTCTCTCTTGGCCTTTGTTTTCCTCATTTTGTCTCCATGTATTTACAACAGAGGGACGCGGGTGGCGCTGTGGGTTAAAGCCTCAGCACCTAGGACTTGCCGATCGAAAGGTCGGCGGTTCGAATCCCCGCGGCGGGGTGCGCTCCCATTGTTCGGTCCCAGCGCCTACCAACCTAGCAGTTCGAAAGCACCCTCGGGTGCAAGTAGATTAATGGGGACCGCTTACCAGCAGGAAGGTAAACAGCGTTTCCGTGTGCTGCGCTGGCTTGCCAGATGCAGCTTGTCACGCTGGCCACGTGACCCGGAAGTGTCTGCAGACAGCGCTGGCTCCCGGCCTTTAGAGTGAGATGAGCGCACAACCCTAGAGTCTGGCAAGACTGGCCCGTACGGGCAGGGGTACCTTTACCTTTATTTACAACAGTCCTCCTCAAAGGGCAAAGCTCTTGCTTTCCGACCTTTACTCAAGAGCAGGCATCCCCAATCCTCGGCCCTCCAGATGTTTTGGACTACAATTCCCATCATCCCTGACCACTGGTCCTGTTAGCTAAGGATCATGGGAGTTGTAGGCTAAAACATCTGGAGGGCTGCAGGTTGGGGATGCCTGCTCAAGAGAATGAGGCTGTTCATGTCCACCCAGGGTACCTCAGAAGGTGCACTGGTTTGAGAGTGGACTACCTTGTTGCATTGCGCCTCCTTTGCTGCCCCCTCCTGGCACACAATTAACCAGCTTCCCTTTTCCTCAACTGGCAGCCTCTGGCCGCACCAGATCCTCAAAGCCAGGATTGGGGAATCTGGGGGTCAGCCAGATGTTTTTGGGCTCCACCCTCCCGCATCAGATATCACAGAATTATAGAGTTGGAAGGGACCTCAAGGGTCATCTAGTGCAGGAATCCTACCCGCAGCCGTCCCTGGGTAGGCTCAAACCACCAACCTTCTAGCTAACAGCCAGACACACTGACCCATTGCACCACTGGGAGACATCATCACTGACCATGGGCTCATGTTGGCCAGAGCTGATGGGAAGCTGAGGTCCAGCCATTTCTGGAAGGTTGCCGGTTCTCCATCTCTACTCAAAGCCGCTTGAACTGGTTCTGCTCCCTCCTAGCACCACTAGTATGTGTCTCTGTGTGTTTGTGGACCATTTTTGACATGCATTGCCAGCCAAGACGAAAATCAGAATGGCTGATCTTCGAAGCTTCTGCCTCGAGCCTTTCTTGCATCCTTAGAATGAGGAAGGGATCACCACGCCGCTGTTCAGATGTTCCCCACCCAGCTCTGCCGTATCTGCATTGGAAGGAAATCTGGCCACTCATTGCATTTGCCAAAGGGTGGCAGCTGGGTGACCAAAATTGCTGCAGACTGCTTGTACTTCCCTGCCACTTTTTGCTATTTGTGTCTGCCAGTGCCACAGTCCCAGTTTCTGTGGGATTCCCCTCCCCCTTTGTGGTGCTACGCATGCACATGTACACATAGTCTTTTAAAATACTAGCACTATACATAAATGGGAAGTAGCACAGCCGTTCAGTTTGTACAGTCATACCTTGGATCTCAAACACCTTGGCTCCCGAACAAATTGGCTCCTGAACGATCGGAACCTGGAAGTGAGTTTTCCAGTTTTTGAATGATTTTCGGAAGCCGAACATCCGGCGCGGCTTCTGCGGCTTCTGATTGGCTGCAGGAGCTTCCTGCAGCCAATCAGAAGCCACGCTTTTGTTTCCGAATGTTTTGGAAGTCAAACAGACTTTTGGAACAGATTCCATTTGACTTCCAAGGTACGACTGTATTTCTACCTAGTGATCCTTTAAAAATGGGAAAGATGACGAAGGGGTACAGAGCACAAGTGATATGCCTGGGATCAGAAGTCATCAGCTGGGGACAGCCTGTTGGACAAGCTTTTTGTGGATTATCAACACATTCTGCATGTTTTGCAATTCTTTACGAGTGTCAAGTCCAGCATCCTCACTGAATTGGCTTTCTTTATGGCAAGTAAACAAGCACCCTAATTCCTAGCCTCTGCTGCTACGAAGAAGGCTTGTGTTGCCAACGGCTAGTGAAATTTCTGAGGCTGTAAAGAAGGGGCTGAGTGATGTTTATTTAAGATCATTTCTATGTGGCTTATTGTATAAAATACCTCAAGTGGTTTAGAGCAAACCAAAAGACCACAAATATTACAAAAAACATGCAATAAAAGCATCGGTACAAACTACCAAGGACAGCAATTTTAAAAAGTACAGAAATGCAGTCAAACCTTGTAACATCCAGAAGGCAGTTTTAACAACTGGGGAAAGCTTGTGGGTAAGAAGGCAGGTCTTAAAAAGATGCCTAAAGCAACTCGTGGTCAGTAATGATAGAGGTGGCAGCATAGCTATGTAGCGTTAACCTCTGGCAGCTGTTTGGATCCAAAGAAGGCCAAGCATCCTGAACTTTGGGGGCATCTCCAGGAAGCTGGTCTTAAAGTGGCTTACATGGCTGCTTACACAACAAATTAATGCCAAAAATGGAACATAAATGACCAATCTTGCTTAATTTCCCTAACATATACAGCAGGGGTAGAAAACCTTTCCCAGCCCAAGGGCTGAGTTTCCTTTTTCACATACCCAGGTTGCACACATGCATGCACACCTTGAGATGGCAGCTCCCAACTTTGATGCCTTCCTAGCCCCTTTGAGAACCATTGGGAACAGCTGACGGATGGATGGAAACAGGAAGGAGCACTTTGATCTTCTATGAGGCTTCCCGAGTACTGGTGATAAGCTCCATCCCACAGGCCAGTGCAAGTCCCAATTTGGCCCACAAGGATGTTTTCCCCAAACCACTCCCACCTGCCCCGCACCTGAAGTTTCATGTGACATCTGGTGTGAGGGGCCTGAGGAAATGGGGAGCTCAGTCACGCAGCCAATCCCTGCAGAACGCAGGCTTGGCATTACCACCCTTCAGCTAGTAGGTGGTGACTTCAAGCCTGCTTATCAGCAGCGCTTTGAAGCACTTTGTTAGAGCTCTTTGGAAACCCTACGTAGTGCTTTGAAGTCCCAGCAATCATTGATGATGTTCTGACGTCAGGTGATTGACAAGTGAGTAGTCCTGCCCACCTCTCACTTTCGGCCTGTGGGGGACCACTGTCCAGATCAGGTTCCCCATCTGTGCACTGGGCAATTGGGGATACTTTTCTGCAGTCGATGATCACATTGGGCTTTATTTTCCAAGCACTGCCTGGATGCAAATGGCTCTGTTACTTGGTAACTTCTGTTACTTCAGGCATTGAAATAAAGGTAGGTCTAATGCTGTGTGGTGCTAGGCCAAAAGATCATGGTAGCCCAGGAAGGAGGTGGCGTTCGAGCCCAGTGGGTCTTGAACATAAGTAAGACTGACTCTCTCATGGTATGGGATGAAGTGATGCATTACAGACACACACAGACACACACAGACACACACACACACACACAAACTTTTCAGGTTTATGCATTTCACTGATATTACAATCATTTTGACATTTCAGAACTTGACTTCCTTCCCCCTCTTTCTGCGGTTCCTTAAATTTATTTTAAATATCTTCTGCAAATCCAAAAAATTAACTTAATTTGCTCGTTTATTCATCTACTTTAAATATATACTCTTATCTGTTCAAAATTTATCTGTAAATATTCAATAAACCATTTCCATTCTTTTATATATAAAAAAGTTTGTTATCTTGATTTCTTATTCTTCCGGTAAGTTCTGCCATTTCTGCATATTCCATAAGTTTTTGTATCCATTCTTCCTTTGCTGAGACATCTATTTTTTTCCATTTTGGGGCGAGTAACATTCTTGCCTCTGTAGTAACATACATGAATAAGTTTCTATACAGTTTAGGTAGTTCTGTCCCTATAATTCCCAAAAGAAGTGATGCGTTTTGGACACAGTTGAAACAGCAGCAGCTGATTTAATTTAGTCTGCTTCCTACACTGTCAGTCAGGGGAGACAGTTACTGAGCTGGAGAAAAAGATGGATGTGGTCCAAGGCAATTTTAATTCCCAACATACGACCAGAGGGTTAGCCTTTTGCTATCACAAGGCTACTTATTTCCTTCTTCTTTTTCAGGTTAGCAAAAAACTTCCCTGGGAGCCAGAGCAGCCCAGCAGGAGCAGAGGAGGCCCCCAGCGCCTAGGGAGACCAGAGCAGCGCCCTGAGCGAAGCAGCAGGAGCCAAGGGGAGCCCGGTCGCTCTGGGAGCTCCCCTCAGCGCCTGGAGAGAGACAGCAGGAGCAGGGCTGTGTCCCCACACTTGGTGGTCCCTCAGCAGCCGGCAGAGCGGCAGAAATGGGCGGACCCCGTGCCCCATCCGAAAGGCGACAGGGACAGGGCACCTCTCCGCAGCCCCACGAGTCACGGAAAGCCAACGGGTGATGGGAGGAAAAGCCAACCGCAGCTCTCGCACAGCTCTGGGAAAAGCACAGAGACCAAGTGGAAAAGCTGCCTGGGCGCTGTGAGCACAGCCCACTCCAGAAGGAGCTTGGACAAGGGTCAAGTGAGGCAGCTGGAGAGGTACAAGGAGAGTGACCGGAAAGCGCGGGGCAAGCCTTTGCTCCCCTTTGACACAGGCGAGCACCCGAGGAAGGAGCCGAGAGACTACCGGGGAGCTGTGTGCGATTTCAGCCCGGGGAGGGCCATGGCAGGCCGAGGGCAGACCCTGAGTCCCCCAAGGCCCAGGGAAGATGGCCGTGGGGCTCAAGGAGAGGCCAGGCGGTCTCTCGGCCCAGGGAGAGATGCAGGGATTGGTTTGAAAAACCGTGGGGAGGTTGGGGGTCTATTTAGTCCTGGGGGTAGCCAGAGAGAGACCAGGCGCTCCCTGAGCCCGGGGAGCTGCAGAGAAAGTGGCCGGCATAGCTCTGGGGAGGTCAGGCGGTCTCCCAGTCCTGGGCGGCTGGCAGAGAGTAGCCGCGCATATCCACAGCAGGCAAGGTGTTGCGCTGTGAGCAAGCAGCATGCAGAAGACAGTTGGAAAAGCCCAAGGGAGGCCTGCAGCAGGAGCCTACGGACGAATCTAGACACTGATTGGCCGGGCGAAGAAGAGCCGGTCAACCCTTTTGATCCCAGGAGACAGGACAACTGGGAAGATAGCAGCACATCCCTGTGCCTCGCCAGCCTGCCAGTGGCTGAGCTGAAGAGGGCTGGCCCAGGAGACCCCTCTTGCCCCGCGAGGCCGGAGGCTAGCCCAAAGAGCCATGAAGGGTCCTTGTGCCACGTGCATCCAATGCAGCTCTTGGAGAGAGACTGGATGAGCCAAGGAGAATGTCCTCATTCGGCAAAGCCTGGGCGGCAGCAGCAGCAACAGCAATTGGAGGGTCACTGGAGAAATCAAGGGAGTCCAATGGAACAGGTAGAGGATGAACGCACGAATCAGGGACCAAGTCCTGCAAGGCCAGAGAGTCGGCCGGAGAGTGACCGGAGCAACAAAGAGAAGCTATTGTATCAGGTAAGAAGGTGACCATATAGCACAGTGGTAGAGCATCTGCTTAGCGTGCAGAAGGTCACAGGTTCAATCCCTGGCATCTCCCTGGCATCAGTATGCTCATATATCAGCCGCCTTCAAATGTTAAATACTGCTTGCAAAGGAGAGCCCACCAACTCTTACACTTCTCCCTTCCTTTAGTCAGGATTGCTTGCTCTTTGTCCTCTAGACCAACGGAGAGTAAATTTGTTGCGCCTAATATTCAAAACTTGGGTCGCGAAGGTTTCCTCATAATGGCATACAACAAATCAAGTTGCACAAGGAATGGAGTGTTTATCTGGTCTTGAATCAGTTTCTCTCCCACCTTTTGGTCCAAGGACACTTGAGGCTGCTAACAATATGGTAAAAACAGCATGAAAATTCATCAGTATTTTAGTGTAATTTTCTCCTAGTAGACACATATTTATATGCAGTTTTGACCCAATGTACATATTTTTGCAAGCCTTTCCCCCTCACATAATGCATTTGTATCTTATTTTCATGAATATCCTCATTTCCATGCACACCTCCCCCCTAATGCATGCTCCTCTTGTTCAACGTCTTTGGTGTTGCAAACCTGGTTTGCATTAAACCAGTGTTCCCCATTTTGCCCCCAAAGGAAAGCTTGGGTTTAATGTTGGCAACTAACCAGGATATTAAACTGGGATTGAGAGTTAAGCAAAGCATGATCCAGGATAGATATGCATGCCATGAAATGGCTGGCTCAGGGTTCCAAAAGATGTGTTAATATGAACACCTGAGAGCCAGGGGGAAGGAAGATCACCCAGGACAGAATTAGTCTGTACTCAGTTCCTACAGAGCATGCAGCCAGCCATCCTTGGCGTTCAGCCCACTTTAAATGGGAACATTCCATCTCTCCTGGGATAGGGAAGTGATTAATAATAATCACTCCTCTCGCTGGTACGCTGCACTTTAAAAAAGATAAATCAAATCTAAAGGTGTTTATTTAACCCTACCTACCCGCAGTTGAGAAAAGCTTTTGCAGATTAACAGTTAAACAGATGCTACCCATTTATTTGGATGGCAGGCATTGTCATATCCCTGTAAGAAACAGGTTGTGCGTCCTTTGGAAAGAGTTGTGGGGGATAGACTATGATATGCCTATCCTAGAAAGCGAAACTGTTATCTTATGTCACAATGTAGTGGGTGTCCAATATAGGAGATAGTAATTAACTTGTTATCTGATGAAAATGAGTATATATGCTATCAAGTTGCACTGTTTGCAATTTCAACAAAGAAAATCTGAGTGAGAATCTCAAACTGAATGTCAGTGGTTTGTAAAGGTTACATGTTAACTTGAGCAAGCTAAGTCTTAAGAGTAACCCCTGGAAGATTTAAGGGTGATTTTAATATATTTATTCATGTTTTATGTCTGTGCCAATAGGCATTTTACTGCATTTGCAGTGATGTATGGCTGCAAGCAATAAATATTTATTGGGCTAAAAACTAAGCAGGATATTAAAGCGGGATTAGATTTAATCTAAATATACTTGCATATACTTAAATACATTTAAACTATATAGTTGAAGGAGCACCTTTCTCCATCTGTCTCTCACATGCAGCTCATAAGGGAGGGACTCTTCTCGCAGTAACATCACTGTGGGTGGCGAGGAGGGTGTGACCGCGAGACGGGGCTTTCTTCACAGTGGCACCCTGTCTCAGGAACTCCCTCTCAGGTGAAATCCGTTCCCTTTTCCAACTGTGTTCAGACAGAACATTTTATTTGCCCAGTCCTTTGGAAAGGGGTAGATATGCGGAGGCACTGTAGTTTTAATAACTGTCAGTTTAGCCATAAGTATAGTTCTTTCAGATTCTACATTGTAAAGCGCCCTGTGCACACTTTCAGAAGGAAGGGCAGATGTAAACCGAAGGAAATAATACCCTGGTTAGTTAGTTAATCTTTTAAACCTGGGTTCTACTCTGTGTCTCAAATGGGGAAGTAAGGTTTAAAGCAAACCAGGATCATAGCTCTGAAGGCAGTACATTAAGGGAGGAGAACATAGCCCTGATGTTCATCTCTGAGCTCCAAGAAGCTATTGTTCATAAAGGTCAATAGTTTATGAAATGGAAGGATTTCAATTTAGCTGTATCCATGAGATGTGGACATTAAACCAGAGAAGCCATGATGAGTGTCCAAAATGGGCCATCGTTATGTATGCTGGCAATACAGGCAAGGATCAATAGAGCAGTGGATATTATCTCTGGAAGGCTGCAGTTTGGTGGTAGGAGGGCAGATTTGGCTTCATGTTCAGTCCCTGGTTTCTTCAGGTAAGGAATGTTTGGTCACAGTTCTAGGACAGTGGAAGCAGGGGTGTCACAAGGGGGGTGCGGTCCGCCCTGGGTGTCATGCCTAGGGGGCGTGTGACCAAATCCCCCCTGGGCGGATCGGCGTGGCAGCGCTGGCACCCCCATCGAGCGAATTTTCGCGATTGGGCCAACTGTCGTTGCGAAAATCTGACCGCTGATCGTGCAAATACGCCCGGTAGCTGCCAGGGGAAGCGAACGCTGCTTGCTTGCTGGGGGGGGCAGCCTGGGAGGCTCCTACTGCCAGAGCATCCCCAGCAAAGCTCCGCCACTGAGTGGAAGCAATGATATCCTGGGAAAATGGATTTGAGACCTATCTAGGTAACATTAGAAGCAGCCTTATATGAGCTCAACATTTGTCTACTCTGTCTGGCAGTGGCTGTTAGGCAGGGATCCTTCCCACTGCTTGCTGCCTGATTCCTCAACCGGTGCATCAGCACGTACCTTTTATACAACGCCCCCCCCCCCCCTGAACAAGCCTCTGCTCGAAATGCAGCTGAAATGGAATGATATGTGTCTACCTGTACGCCTTGGGCAAGCCTAGCACCTGCATCTCATCTCTTTTCCAGACATTGCCTCTCTACCGCTGAGCATGCAACACACCTTAATTGTAAGAGCAGTAAAGCAAATAGCCCAAGAGTTCAATTAATTCCTATTCAGAGGTGAATTGAGTGAAGTATCCCAAGGCCACAGTGCCTTTGGCAAAGGCCCAGGCTAGAAACACTTCTCACCATGTGCTCAGACTATATTCATCATCACAAGGTGGGTGATATTTGTAGATATATTTGAGGCATCTGCACAAATATACAATTCATAAGCAAGGCCTGCAAGAAAATGTGGTAGCATAGATTTCTGCTGTTCAGGATTTCGGCTATTCTGTTCCGTTTCTTCTCCCCCCCCCCCCCTGTTCATTTCCCTACCCCAAAACATCTAAGAAGAATTTGGTGGTCCTCCATTGGATTGTTTGGGGTGTGCGGGCTCCCACCTCCTGGGTATTTTTCTCAAAATATTTTTGTACTTCTGCAAACCTTGGCCTTCTCCCATGCCTGTTGATACCTCCCTGTGTGGTGCTGTTTTGGCTACACAAGAAACAGCACCTCACGCCCTGAGCGCTGGGAACGGAGTGATGCTATATACAGGCTCCCAGCTAATGGCTCCTGATCATTGCTTTGAAAGCATGTGCATTATGCTAGGTGACCTGTAAAAATGCAAAAGTAAAAAATTATGCCTGCTTCTAGAAGGGTGTTCACACAATGGCATCAGTATCAAAATGCCAGCCTCTATCCCCACTTCTCCATTGAAGTCCAAATTTACCCTTTCTGAGCGAAATAGATTACATTAGACACAAAACAAAACCTGTTGCCAATGCCCCATTTGGGATAGCGGAATGGCCTGTTTGCAATATTAAACCCCCTGTCTGAAAGCCCCCTGTCAAGGTGAGCTATGTAACTTAAGCTTAAGAAGGAGCAGGGCAATAATTTGCTACAACAGATGTACTCCTGAGTAAGAGAGACAGATGGGAGGCAGAGGCAGTCGCTCAATACCTTGGATATAGTGTACAGGTGATAGCTAGCCTATCTTGCTTTCTCTGGAGGTGTGCATTGTTGATGTGAGTCTTCTTTCTCCTGCATCCTTTTGGAATCTACTGAAACAAGATCAGCCAAAAAATGACTTCATTTCAGTGGCTTCTTGATCCAAGTGAAACTCTTTAAAAATGTAGGGATTTTTTACTACTAGGATGTAAAGTAATCAGGTAACTGTCTCCCAGTTGTTTCCTTTTGCTCCACAACTGTTTAAAGCTACAGTCTTATGCAGACTTAACTGAGAGGAAGCTCTGTAGAATTCAGTGGAACTAACTTCTGGGTACAAGCATAGGATTATGTGTTATCTGCTCTTGAGTGGCCTTGACCTTACAGCTGACAGCTTGCTCCTATGCTGGATTACTTAACTGGCTTTAGAGATGCCAAACTTTACATTGGATTGGGCTGCAAGAACAATATTTGGGGATCCTTAATGCTTAGCAAGATGGGGTTGGTTTTATAGTGCTTTGTCTTGCTCTTATAGCATGGGCTACAAAAAGAATGAGACAAAATGTAAACATGAGCCACAAAATGGTAAAAGTGACATAAAACAGTCAATATTCAAATTGTATCTAAAAAGTTCAGAAAAATAAAAAGAGCACTAAAAGGACAATAAAGTAGGTGCCAGGCAAACTTCTCTAGGGAGAGGTTTCCATAACTGGGGCACCACCACTAAGAAGGTCCTTGACTCCACTGAATATGTGATTGTACTGCAGGGGTGAAGAACCTTTTTGGCATAGGGGACCAATGTTGACAGGTGGGTGGGACAACCCACCTGCCGATCAGCTGATGTCCTCTGTCTGACAGCTGGGTTGTCCAGCCCACTGGTCAGAAATCTGCTGCCCAGTGCTTCTCAGGTGCCCAGCACCTAACTTGCTTGTTAGTCACTTAGGCACCACAGCACAGGGGGTTTTGCTGCACCAAATGGTTTGCATTGAAGCTACTGCCAAAACAGAGGTGGAACCCTCATTTTTAGCAGCAATTTAAATGGCAATTGCTTGGTACTATTGGAGCAAGGTGCACTTCAGTTGTGCCTTGCTCCAGCAAATGCACAATTGGGCACTGGTTTTAAGCTTCTGATAGATTGTTCTTTTGTAGCCATGTCATTTTGTCTGGTGTGGGGCAGTTGAGTGTGGTTTAGGGGGAACAGCCTTACAGACCAAATGGGTGGATCAAATCTTGCCTGAGGGCTGGAGGTTCCCCACTCCTGTTGTACTGTTAGGTACATACAGTGATAGGGTCCTCTAAGTACCGTATTTTTCGCCCTATAGGGCGCACTGGCCCATAGGGTGCACCTCGTTTTTTTGGGGGGGGGGAATTTTAAAAAATTATTTCCCCCCCCCAGCCGCGGTGCTGGGGCGGGGGAAACCCGAGCTTCCCCAGCCCCCAGAACAGGCTGCTATCCGCAAGCCTTGTGAGCCCGGCGGCAACTCCCGCCGGGCTTGCAAGGTTTGCGGATAGCTTCCTGAAGCCTGGAGAATGAGAGGGGTTGGTGCGCACCGATGCCTCTCGCTCTCCAGGCTTCAGCGAAAGCCTGCATTCGCCCCATAGGACGCACACACATTTCCCCTTCATTTTTGGAAGGGAAAACGTGTGTCATATAAGGCAAAAAATAAGGTAACTTTGACCCAAGTCAAACCCACGCTACATTACCCTTGGAATAGGATTGATATTCCTTTTCAAGGCTCAGGAAACACCCTCACTGCCTTCTTAACACAATGTATAGTTTATAAGTGATGTTATAAAATACAGTGGTATCTCAGGTTACAGACGCTTCAGGTTACAGACACTTCAGGTTACAGACTCCGCTAACCCAGAAATAGAACTTTGGCTTAAGAACTTTGCTTCAGGATAAGAACAGAAATCATGCTCCGGTGGCGTGGCGGCAGCAGGAGGCCCCATTAGCTAAAGTGGTGCTTCAGGTTAAGAACAGTTTCAGGTTAAGAACGGACCTCCAGAATGAATTAAGTTCTTAACCCGAGGTACCACTGTATGGGCAAGAAAAATAAATTTCTGAGAGAGGTTCCCCATCATTGCTGATACACACACATGCAACTGTTGTCTTTCTTTGGCAAAGTGAGCTTTGCTACTGGCTTGTCTTCAGCTTGTTGCAAGGGCAGAGGGCTGCTTCATGCCCTGAAAGCTTCAGTGCCCTGGTTCTCCAGGGAAGCAGATGGCAATGCGAAGCCATTCACCTCCAGCAGGAATTGGCCCTGAGATCACTGAATGCTGGTTGAATTACCGAATACTGGAGCCGGGTATCTGTGCTCAGCTATAGCTTGCTATTGTGCTGCTACTCACTTATGCAACCAGAGAAGTGATAGGAATCACAACAGATGAGGCGGTGGGTGTGTGGCAACTCCCTAGTGCTTGCCGCAGATGAACGGGACCTTCCTTCAAATGCAGGACGGCACAGCTAAAAGAGTGTGAAGTTCAGCTGCTAGGTTGAATTTCAATTGAGCATGATTGGAAAGGAGAATCACCTGTTTACATGATACACTTCAGGCTGAACTGCAGGCATGAGAGCCTGGTTTGTTTGCTTGTTTTTCCCTAAAGGACTGTGGAGAAAGAAGGAAAGGCGACTTGCTAATCTTGTAATAGTCAGAGGGCTGTAGGCAAGGCACAGAAGACTCCTCTGTGCTGTGTGCTGGAATAAACACAGCTGGCAGATATAACCTATCAAACAGTCCAAAGCGCCTAACATAATTGCAGTTCTCTATAATAATAAGGATAACGGAGAAGAAACATTGGAAGGTATGTTCTGTGCAGTTCCTACTCCTTATATTTACAAATTCTTTATGGCATTCCTAACATTCTCTCAGTGGTATTAGTCTTGGTGTGAGGCAGGCTTCCCTTAGATGGTTCAAGCAGGAGGAGGCATGTGTGTCTCTATGTGCGTGCACTTAAGCTTTTTGAATGTGAGTTTTTATGGGCCAAATTGTTATGTGCCTTTGTGTGCATCTGTGCAGTAGAGGTAGACACTTTTCTAGTGTTTGGAATAGGCAAGGGAGCTTCTATGTACCGTTAATATTTGTTTCATTTTTGGTTACTGCTTTTTGTGGACTTCATGGGGGTCCTTTTCGACCTTAAATGTCTTTGTATGTTGAGGTGTGCGTGTGTGAATTGCCAGCAAAGGAACTTGAACCTTGATTGTTTTAAGTGGCATTAATTTTAATTTTAGGAACTTCATGGAAACAAAATTCATATGTGAGCTGTTACCATTCAGTATCATTCTGATTTCTGAGCCCAATATGTGTGTAATTGTTAGATCGCTGGTGTAAGGGAAAGCTGAACATTTTTATTCTGACTGAATATTTATGAGTAACCACACTCGGATGACCTGTCTATTGAGCATTCACTGTGATTTGCTTGCACTGTGTTCGTACATTTCCCCATAAATAATTAGTTCATCCCACATTTTTCAGTTCATTTCACAGTCACTTTCCTGACAGCAAAAAGTGTTTCTTTTTTTAAAGTGGATTTTTTATACTATGAAGACAAAGAGTATTAACCTAAATTTCCAGGTATTTGCTATGATCCTCCTGCAAAAATATTGACAGTTTAGAGGTGACCTTGCAGCTTGTCTGTTTGCTCAGACATACTGTAAGCCCCACTGATTTTAACCTGGTGTTAAAATACAGCCAAGGCGCTTGTTTACTTTATAGTTTGGGGGCACTGGGATCATCAGACTGCCACTTGTGCAAGGAAAAAGCTGCCAGTTAAACCAAAGTGAAATCCAGTTAAACATCACCTCCTCTCAATCCCCCATTTTTCTGTTGCCCCCTCAGTCCCACTGCTTCTTACTGCGATGCTGGGGCGTCTTTACACAAGTTTAACATTAGGAAGCGAGGGATGCAGAGGTGTAAGGCCTCCGCAGTAGGTCAAACGGGCTCCTTTCCTTTCTGTAAATTGCAACCAGATGCCGGTCCCCAACCCCCAATTCCAGCGTTGAGAGAAAGCACAAGAGCAAGACGAAGAAACTAGCAGAACTTTAAGGCTCAGATCTTGTCCTCTGCAGCTTTGCTCGAATTATAACCAGGGTGGGGTGCAAAATATTGTGGCTTTGCATAAATGGTGGGGTAGCTTTGTCCAGCCGGCCTGCAACCAGACAGCACTCCCCCCCCCCCATCAACGGCTTGCCACTGACCCTTGGCAGCGGTGCCTGGCACGCTCTCTCTGTCCTCTGGCAAGGCAAAGGGGACTCACGGGCGCCTCTCTTAACATTTAGCCTGTATCTCTCTTTTTTCCATTATTATGGCTGAAGCCTTGCCCCTCCGCTTCCTCATTGGCGCTTCTCTCTCTCTCTCTCTTTGCATTCGGGCAGCCGGGCTCCGCCCCCGCCGCCTCCTCCTCGCCTGCTCATTGGCTGCCCGCGACTTGCGCTCTGCAAAAGTTGCAAATTTGATCTCCTCCCATTGGCTAGGAAGGGTCCTCCCAGGAAGTTTTAAAGAAAGAGAAAGAGAGGAAAAAAAGTTTATTCTGGGCGGATAGAAGAGGTTGGGAGCGCGGAGAACGGAGGGAGAGAAAGGGGGAGGGTGGGGAAATGGACATCGAGGCTGCCGCCGCTACTGCTTGGAGGTGATTTCGACTTTTCTTTGCTGGGTTTTGAAAAGTGACCAGCGAATTTCTCTAGTCGCTTTGAGCGCAGCCGGCAGCATGACGGTGAGTTGCCACTTTCTGGCTTGGTTTCCTTCCACCGTATTCGTGCAGTTGTTTCTGTTAAGGGGCTGGAGGGCAAGGACAGGTAGGCAGCTACTCCTCGGCCACAAGATCCGGATTCCTGCTTGGCGCGGGGCGGGGGGGGGGGCTTCCTCTTGCGGCAGAAGAGGGGTGCTGGATTCCGTGCCAGTCTGCCGCCCCTTTTTTCCGCCCACCCTCCCGTTCGTAAAGCTTTCCGGGCTAGACCACCATCACACCCCCGGAGCTAACGTGCCCCTTCCTAGGCCCAGAGTTTCCTCAACGCTGCTGTTGTGCCGAGGCTGGCAGGATCCACACGTTCGAACACGGGCGTGGAGTACGAAGTGTTGCCGTGTTCCAGGGCCGTTACAGACTATAGAGAGAGCACGATACATTTTTATTTTTTTTAAGATCACCTTCCGCTTGGATAGGCGCGTGCCAGTTCTGAGTTCAAAATAGGGCTACTGCGGAAAGAGTTCTGTGTTAACGGGATAGGTCTCCATTTTTATTTTAATATTATATATTCTCTCCATTCCAAAAAGCGGGGTTAGGAAGCAAGCGATCTTCCTCGATGGATTCTGTTCCCACCCCTAAAATCGCCTCTGGAGAGCAGGCGTGCATGTAACCAGGAAGAACTGCTGTCTCTGCGGCCGGGTTAGGGAAATGTTTCCCTGTCCGAGGAGGGATCGTTGCCTCTGGGAAGCTGCTTCCCGTCCTGGCCTTCGGAGGTGCTCCAGGAGCCAGTTTGCACAACTGCAGTCCTTCCTCCAGCCCCTTCCCTCCCCCACCCTGGCCTCCTGGGAGTGGGTGGGTGTGCTGCAATCATGGAATGGATTCACTCTCTGTTTTGGACATGATCATTATGCCGTTTTTGGAAAAGCCCCGATTATTTCCCTTGTTTTGGCCTGTGTCTTTTTGCTTTCTTTTGCAATGTCAGAAAACATTACAAAGCAGCCAAAGGATTTAGAAAGCTCTGGGGCTGCCTCACCTTTTGGCCTTCCTGTTCTCTTCTAACTCTCCTATCTCTTCCTCCCTGCTTCTCCTCCTGCAGAGGTTTTTTAAGGGTCCAGTCCCCATCTCCATGGCTCATTGCAGACAGTTTCACAGAATCACAGAGTTTGAAGGGATCATGAGGGTCATCTAGGCCAACCACCTGCAATGCAGGAATCTTTTGCCTAACGTGGTGCTTGAACCCACAACCCTGAGAATAAGTTTCCTATTCTACCTGAGTGAGCATTTAATGGGATTGCTGATCACAACTGGGACAGATAAGTGTGGTGTGCGTTCCTGATGGGGAGAGCAAGAAGTCTTGGCTGCTTCTTGCAAATGTTGGCTATAGGTCGCTGCATAGCTCACTTTCTGTTCTTGTAGAGCAGGTGTGGAGAATATCTCTGGCCCTCCAGATGTTGCTGAACTACAATTCCCATCACCCTTGGCCATGCCAGCTGGGGCTGACGGGAGTTGTGGTCCGTGTTAGAAATGCAGATATATATAACCTGATTGCCAAACGGCACCTTAAACTTGGGTTACAGTTGCCACAATGGAATGCCTAGGCGCTTTTTTGCAATTGAGTTTATTATTAATAATAATAATTCTATTTCTATATTGCTTTATATTTTAAAGAACAAATCTCAGCACTTTACAACACATTAAAACATCAGATAAAACAATCCAGAATAAAACAAATTCAAGCTTTCAGGAAAATAGTTCAGGTCCTTCTCAAAGTGGCCTTTTGCTTTCCCCAGTTACTAACCTGGCGTCCAGAGGATCTCTGTGTG
Organism: Podarcis tiliguerta; assembly: GCF_965153285.1. Taxonomy (NCBI): domain Eukaryota; kingdom Metazoa; phylum Chordata; class Lepidosauria; order Squamata; family Lacertidae; genus Podarcis; species Podarcis tiliguerta. The sequence goes on along the minus strand of NC_139543.1, from coordinate 46,014,005 downwards.
GTTGCAATTGGACTTGCACCAGCCGCAAAACGCACCTGGTGCCTGGCTAATTTCTAACACTGGATGTGGTTCAGCAACAACTGGAGAGCCAAATATTCCCTGTCTCTGTTGGGGACCAATGTCCACCAACCAGACATGGCTGAGCAGCTATAAACATTCCACCCCGCAATGCCTTCAGCCAGAATTTCCAATGATTAGGGGATGATGGAAATTATCATCCAGCGACATCTGGGGACCCAAGGATGAGGAAGGCTGCTGCTTTTGCTGCCAGGCTTGGTCTAATGGGAGATTTGTCAGGAGACTCCTACCTGAATGTTGAAAGTCAAGAGGAGGCAAAAATGAATGAGCACATTCCTTTCCCTTCCTCTCTCCACCTCTGTAGCCATTGGCCTTGTAGTTTGTGTGTGAAAAAATGCCTGGTGCAAATGAGGTGTATGTGTGTGTGTGATGACAATTAGCTATGGCTGCCTGGGGAACAGAGGCAGCATGCCTGCGTGCACATCTATATTAGGGGAAGGCAGTGACCCACAGCTCTGAGCTCGGGCGGTGAGCTCTCTTGGCCTGTGCTTCCTACGGCCTCGCAACATCCTGCAGCCCTTCCTATCCTTCCTGGAGACACCGCTCCTTTTCCTCTCCCTCCACACCCTCTGGCACCCAAACCAAGCATAATTGCTAATGGAGTGGGAGAGGAAGAAACTGACATGTGAAAATGCTCTTCCCCCTTACTGAGGCCTGAAGGGTAGAATTGTAATAACTTCCTCCCCCCTTAACCCTTTTGCCTAACAGTGGCATAAATCCTAACCAAGCTCGCCCTGTTTGTTTTGCGTTCCCCCTGCCTTTTGTTGGGGGAGGCTGGGGAGGGGAGGGAGTGGGTGTCTTTGGTCGATAGCCAAGCCTAGCAGAAAGGGAGCTGTTTTTAATCTCTAGGAGGGTTGGATTCCATCTCATCAGATACGCAAGACTGAAGTAGGCACCGCCACACATTTTCCCCTGCCGGCGTGGTCTTGTTCCCAGTTCAGCATCTCTGGGTGCCTTCCCCTCCTCCAGATCACTTCATGGCGCTTTGTTATCTGATTAACCTTCTCACTGCTTTTCCGAGCATAGAACATGGTTAACTAGATAGACTCACTCCAGGACAAATCTGGGCAGAAAGGAGATTGTAATCGGTGCTCATGTAAGGATTGGTTGGAAAGACGTGCCTCCTGATCCTCAGAGTTTCACCAAAAAGGGTGAGAAGACAGAAGTTTAACAGGCGCATACCTAGAGCAATATTTATAGAAATACACGGAGAACCAGTCAGCTGTAGCTTTTGCCCATGTAGGGTATGTTGAGAATGTAATGAGCATTCGGCTCATTCTTTGTGCTCGTGGCAATTGGAAACATCTGATCCATGTATTGTATTGAGCCATACTCTGCCCTTTTGTTCTGCTGGGCAAACTCTGGTTTGCAATGGGCTGCAAAGCCAAACGTATTTGGGATCCTGATTCAAACCATCGTCTACCCGGTGAGATGAAACACCAAACTACAGCTTGCTGCAAAGCAAAGTTTGGCTGCCTCTAAGTGCCATAGATCAGGGGAAAAGAGAACTTATGAGGACAGGGTTGATGAGACCAAACCATGGTTTAGTGATATGTCTGAACAAGCCCAGAGTAAAGTAGCTTTTATCATGAGGCTACTCAGATTCTGCCTCTCCATTCTCTCCCCACCGTCCTAAACTGGATTGGGGAGGCCTATAATGGCCCACGTGGCTTCGCAGGGGGGCATTGGGTAGTGATGTACCACCTCCTTTAATTGTCTGCTCTCCACACATTCTCTAGAGCTAGGCTGTTCCAGCAGTTCCCAAGCTTTCAGGTTAGGGCCATTTACTGGCTTGGAATATCTTAGGAAAGCAGGAGTTGTGCCAGCCTAAATGCATGTTCCTGGCTGCTTCCCTAACCAATCTGAGTCCCAATCAAGATAAACCTTTGTCTTGGGTCTTGGCTATTAGTTTCATCTTTTATTTTATTTTCACAGTTTTCCATTGTTGATAATAAGCTGCTCGTGCATTCTTCTCATATGTGAAAATGTGCTAACCCGCACCCCTATGCCAACCCCTCTACACATTTCCAGCCAAGCATCTGCTGAGAAGCTCCTTGTGCAGTCTAGAACCCTGAACAATTAGGAGTCCAAACTGTGGCATATCTTCTCGTGGACAGCAGGCTTCCTGCTAGGGGCGCTTACACATGGAAGCAGCATGGCCACACAAAGGGTCCATAATAGAGGCAGCGGGCCTCTTCCTCGTTCTCCCTTGCACTATTCTGATTACACGTGGGAAGTGAACGCCCAAATAGGGCTGAGTTGTCTGTCAAACTTATGCTTCCCAGGTAGGTTTGAAATCGCTTAACTATTTAGGCATACAGTTCTTCTCCCCACTCACGTTCAGGGGAGAGATTTGCAAATGTTCTGTCCTCAACTTTTATTCAAAATCGGAGTTCTTTCAGCTGCGTGTCCCACAATTAATCTTGAAAGATCATATGGAAGTATCCTGACTATTTTGATAGCCCTGTGAGGAGTTGTTCTGGCTAGGGAAGGGTTTCTAGCAGGGATTGCCGGCAGCTTTTTTTGCCCTCAAGTATGTTTGGAAAGTTACTAGCTAGCCTGCATGCACATACCTTTTTTTAAAAAAGTAATTTGTGACATGGTAATAGCCTGTTTTGTTGGGTGAGGAGGGAGAGACCTAGCACAGAGTTTACAAAAGTGTTCCTGCTCTGTCACCTAAGGTTGATTTTTTACTCCAGGTAAGCAACTAGCTGAATGCCTGTTTAAAAAACACATGACTGTGCTACTTGAAAGATCATATTACTAGTGCCGTGAATCAGGACAATGTTGTAAAGCATAGATTAATTGCGTACCCAGCAGAAGGGTTTGCATTTAAAAATTAGGAAGTAGAGACACATCAAAGCTTTTAAAGAAAGCAGAGGAAGTCGTTTTATCCCTTCCCTTCCATTCCACCCTCACTTGCTTAACTGTTTCTGTGGGTTGGGTTTTTTTACATCTACAGTCACCTGAATTGCCCCACAACAAATCTAGTTTGTTGGCAAACTGGGCACATGGTACAGTGATGCTAACTGCTTCTGTGTGGTAGTGATGAGGATCCATTAATATCCTGGTTGTGGAATATTGTGTTTCTGGTATTTAGCTACTATTATCTGCACCACTTGATTTTTATTTAAATTTTAAAAAAAATATTTGCTGCTTTTCTGCTTACATTCAAAGTAGCTACTGGCAATGCTGCTTTTGATGCTGCTTTGGTTTCTGCAGCAAGTTGTTTGCATAGATCTTAACTCGTTAAAATTCCTCCTATGCTTGAACCCGCACAGCTGGCTTTGCACGATAGATGCGCACAGATCTAGCTGAAAGGCAGTGCATGAAGATTTGCAGGAATGCATCCCTAATTATTATTGCATAATTATAGGATTATTGTATAATCTTAGAAGGCGCATAGCTGTGACTGTCATGAAGGGACCCCACACCTCTGAATTTGCCACTACGCTGCTAGATAAGACTCTGAGCTCCATAAAATGATTATCCAGAGTGGAAGCGGGAGCCAGACTCCACAGCAAGATAATGCAACACTAAGCATAAGACCTTTCTTATTGCTGGTCAAACTTCATTAGTGAAAACCAGATGTGAAATGGGTTAAAAGACCCTAAGCAAAGGAACAGCATGCTGTGTTTGGGGTTTTTTCCTTGTAGCCGATATTGTGTCCTCCTTATCTCATCCCTATCTGTCACACAACCTATTTTTAATAAAGTGTGTATTTGTTTTTCCTTGCCCTGGATACCATGCACTGTTTACTTTAATGGGGGCCTTCAGCTGGGGTGAGCTGGTCAACTGACTTGATGGAGTTTGAATCCTGAAGAATTTTGATTGGGATGTCGACTCTTTCCATGTTATCAATATAAACAGGGGTTTTTAATGCCAATTTTTGGTGTGTACGGAAAGGGATGTGCAGTTCAGGTGGTTTAGAGGTTGATCTTGGCTGGAATAACCCTATAAAGTAGGTTGAAGAGAGTCAATACATAGTAACTTTGCCAGAACAGCCAGTAAGATTTGCAAGTGAACGGGGATTAAAATCTAATTCCTCACAGCAGAATTCTCCTCTTTTGCACCAGACGTGGGTCAGTTGCTATTACAGTGGTACCTCAGGTTACGTACGCTTCAGGTTACAGACTCCGCTAACCCAGAAATAGTGCTTCAGGTTAAGAACTTTGCTTCAGGATGAGAACAGAAATCGTGTTCCGGCGGCGCGGCGGCAGCAGGAGGCTAAAGTGGTGCTTCAGGTTAAGAACAGTTTCAGATTAAGAACGGACCTCCGGAACGAATTAAGTACTTAACCTGAGGTACCACTGTATGTGCCAAACACCATGACCCACCCAACTACTCTTCTCTCTCTTGTCAGTCTAGGGACAGGCTTTCTCCAGCATCCTTTTCCAGCTCCGGCTTCTGGTTTGTTCCAGGACTAGATAGACTCTGTGGTGGGGATGTAACTAGCCATGAATTCAGCTTTCACCCTCAGGAGGCTAAATATCTTCCATACTCTCAGGAAATTATGGACTGCCTTTTTATTCAGGCTAGTTGCATGCTCACCACTGCACCGAATTATCTCCATAAAAGCCTTTTGAGCATTCTTTCTTGTTCCTCCTTTACCCGTTTGGGCCATCCTATGCAATTCCTTTCCTTCTTTTGGTGCTTGCATTCTTTGCACACTATTATCATGCTCCCCCCTGTAGACCTGCTTTTGCCCGGCTCAGCATATTTAATTCCCTTTAATCTTTTCATGCAATGCAGCCGATTCATCCCTCCGATCAATTTGGCTTTGTTTCTGTGTCAAATGGCATGGTGTCCTAAGACGAAACACAACACACGGCAGTGCTGCTAAATCGCTTTGGCTGTTTCCTGCAGAATCATGCAACGGTCATCTTAAAATTGGCATTTCCTGCTGATCCTCCAGATGTGCTTAGCCTACCACTCCCATCAGCCCTGACCATTGGCCATGCTGGCTGGCTTGAACTTGACAGAGAGTTCAGAGTCCAGCAATATCACAGGTTCACACTGTATAATATGGAAGATCCACAAGCTGAAACCTGGTCCGTGTGGCTTGCAGCTCTCCATCATTTTAGTGTTGCCATCATACAGGGTTAAATTTTATCCTTGCGCTTTTTCCACTGGGGAAAATGCCTGACACACCATGCATCTTTCTTAGATAAATGTGCTCCATCTCATTACTTTGATGTTTGTTGCGGCTACTACTTCTGTGCTATCTTGCTTCTAATCTGCGTGACGGCCCAGTCTATTTGGACTTAAAATGCCATGGAGACGCAGTACAACATTTGGCTGCAAAAATGCAAATATATTACACATGCTGCATTCCTTTGGCCCCTTTTGAAACCTGGGTGTAACTGGCTCAAGTGATCCATTATAATCGCTAGCTGTTTATTTTTCATGTTTCTGTAACCATCTAAATACCTAGGGATTTTCTTGCAAAACTCCTCGTGTATTTCTTCTTCTGGGAGCTAGCAACCCAGACATTGGTGGTTAATCTGGAATGAGATGGAGGAAACTAGGAAGTGGATAAGAGCATGGTTCTCTGGTTTGGTAAATGATGCAATGATGCTTCTGGTGCATCAAATGTTTTAGTACTGTACAACATATGTAGTATTCTGGGATTAAATGGGACTGACTTTTAACAAAACTAGAACAGCAATCCTAACAAATTTGAAGTCATTGGAGATGATCTAGATTTGTTGTTGCCTTGCACAGTGCTGCTAGTGTTACTTGAATTTAGCATTGCTTGTTGTGACCCAGGGGTGGGTGGGCAATGGAGTAAAATTGAAGCTCATGGTTAATTGCACCTTTTTTAGCATAGCCATCTTAAATTGTTGTTGAATGGAATCTGCATACATTTAAAATACACGACTTCTCCCAAATAATTCTGGGAACTGTAGTTAACCCCACACAGTTCCCAGTACCTTTAAACTACAGTTCCCAGGATTCTTTGGGTGGAGCGGGAAATGTATGGTGCATACACAGCCCTAGGACCTGGAGCAGCTGGTTTAAATTACGAGAAAGAACGTCAGGAAGAACTTCGTGAAAGTATGAGCCATTTTGCAGGGAAAGCAGACTGCCTCAGAAAGTTGTGGGCTTTACTTGGTTCGATATTTTTAGGCCTCTGCTAATTGGAGATGCTGTAGCAACAGATTTTCTGCATTGGCAAATGGTTGGACTTGATGTTGTTTGAGATCCCTTCCAATTCTATGATTCTAACTGCTGTTGCTTGCTGCTGTTTGCACCATTTTCTACCTTCCGCCGTGATTTCTAGTTTCCTTTTTGGGAAGCAGAATGGGCAATGGCTTCCTAACTCAGCACATTCTGACAGTGTTCTTCAGATCCTTGTGGTTCTTCACTCCCCCCTCCCCCAATGTGCTGCCCAAGCAATTGTTTCGGTATTCATGCTCTAGCAATGTTTAGACTGCGGTCATTTTTTATCACATCCCAATTGTCAGCATGAGTTCCTTGGCTTCCTGTTACTTTTTCATTCTTGCCTCGTTGCTGGCCAAGGGAGGCCTTTTGGTTTCAACCGGATGGCTCATCACTCCACTTCTGAGTTGATTTGTAATGTGACGTCTCTGTTGATCTGAGGCAACAAAAAGACCATTGGGGCGTATGTATGTCTGGGTTGGACAGGACAATTCTTTTTTTCAAGTTTGCTAAAAATGCTTGACTCTTAGACTTTTAGGCCATATTCATGCGATACATTTAAAGCACCATGATCCCGCTTTAAACAGTTGTTGCTTCCCCTGAATATTTCTGGGAACTGTGTATTAAGGGTGCTGAGAACCCTATTCCCCTCCCAAAGCTACAATTCCCAGAGTTCCCTATGAAGAGGGTTTGATTTACACCACTCTGGGAATTTGTAGCTCTGTGGGTGAAATAAGGGTCTTCTAACAACTCTCAGCACCCTTAACAAACTACAGTCCCCAGAATTATTTGGATGAAGCCACAACTGTTTAAAGTGGTATCATCGTGCTTTAAATGTATGGTTTGAATGTGGCCTTAAAGGGGTGCCTGGAAATGGGTAAAAGACAATGCAACGAGATCTCTCTTGGAGACTGCCTGCATACCTGAACAAAAGCTACTGTATGCATTCAGGACAAAATTAAAAATATCACTATTGAATGCAAGTTTTGCTTCTACACTTGCTCCAGGAGGAAGGATCTGCCAAATTTGGTGTATGCTCCACTTTGTGTCGTCATCTTGGGTGCATTATTATTATTGTTGTTGTTGTTAAATAATAACAACTCTTTTATTATTTTTAAATTTTATTATACATTTTTACAGTAAAGTAAATAGTAAAGGGGGGGGAGGGAAGAAACAAAAGAAGACACAGGATAACGTAACAATAACATAATGACATTAAAATGTTAATAATAATAATAATCCTGACTTCTAAAAGGTAGAGATCATTCTGTGGCAACTTAACAAGTTGCAAAACAATAAAGTGGAACAAACAGCGTCCGATCCCGTTTGAAAGTTAAACATTCTTCTGGGCTTGAGAGCTTTAAATCCTTCTGTACGGATGGGCAGAGGTGCGATTGTACCTTGGCAGAGAAAGGGTGGTTTGAGCATGAAGCAGTGAGGACGTGAGGACCGCACAGTCCCATTTGTTGACTTTGCGTCCCCTGCCTCCTCCCTGGGGTGTTTAGCAATCCTGGAGGTGCAGAGTGAAGGAGCCTGGGTCACCTGGCTCTGGTTTCCATGTGGCTTTTCTTTCCCCTCCTTCCTGTTGACATTCAGTCCCTGCAATCGGACACCCCAGCTCAGCCCGGGCAGCGATAGGCTGGGAATGGCAGTTGTAGCAACAGGTGGCCCTGCCCCGTGTCCAATCCGGTTGTACCGTTTGGGGCGGGCCGGGACTCCTCCGTGCTTTGAGCCTGCCTGCCATAACCTTGGGTGTAACCCAAGAACTCAGCCTTGGGAGATGAAAGCAGGGAAAGTTTCGCTGAGCTGGGTTTGCAAAATCACCTGGCCATCCTGACGGATGCTTTCTTAGGAAGACTGCAGGGAACTCTGAGCACCCACCTGGAAGGAGCTGCTGAGCTGCTTCCCACTCTTACCTTCTTCCCAGGTGTGGAGGATGTGGCAGGATGTGGCTCGTTGGCTGGACAGCTTTCCTGTGAATGGCCATCTTGATGCAGATGACTCTCTGGTATGGATACGTCCCCTTCTGCTTTTCCCATTTCAGGGGTGGAGAGAGGCAGCCGTCTGGTCTCGCTACAGCATGGAAACCCATCTTGAAGCCTCAGGATTATAGAATCCAGATATACTTCCACCTACTCGCTTGTGTTCAGACTGGGCCTGAGGCACCCCCAATTTGAAAAGCTTGGGTTTTGAGGAAAAGCAGATCTTCCCTGCCTCACTAGGAACGGATCTATCTGGAGCTATGTGGGCAGAATGGGGAAGCAGAGTAAATGAAACCTCTGCAAGGCAGGCAGTGTCATTAGCAAAGTTGAAACGGTTCTGAAAAGTACCAAAATCCAAGAGGATCGGAGGAGAGGCAAGATAGGAAGGTGTTTGTGTGTAGTGGGGGTACATTTTGCTTGTGAATGGGGCTGTATCTAGCCTGCTGCTTTTGATACCTTTACTTGTCCCTCCGTTCCCCCTTGATATTTATAGTAAGCGGTGCATCCAAATATTTAATTGTTTTCTCCGGATTTTTATTGTGTGTGTGTGTGCTGTGTGGGTGGGTGGGAGCTATGCCCATGTTTGATTTTGTGAAGCAAGAGGGATGAATGTTGCTCTATGTCAGCTGTTCTGAACTGGGAGGCAAAACTGGTTCGGCTGTAGCAGCCTTTGGTGAGAGTGAGTGTGTGGCATTTTGGCTTTGATTTCGCATGGCATCCACCCTGTTTCTGTTGACTGTGCACAAGGCCTTTGCCAGCAGATGGGGTGATGGTGGAAAGTGGGGGGGGGGGGCAGGTTGCTCATCGGAGAAACCTCCCTTGCGCTTCAAGAAAAGTGCTTTTAATCTCAGATCTGACTTGTTCCATAGCTTTGGGCAAGTAATTTTAATATATTGTATGTTTACTCCTCTCTTGTGTGGACATGACAAAACGAACGCTTGTTTGCTTGTTCAAACGAAAGCTGATGAAAATACGCTCTGGATTCTTTTTTCATTTTCACAAACAAAACAGAACCCAGTCTTTCTACTTCATGGTAATGATTCTAGTTAATAATGAAAAGATGCAATTTCTGAAGGAAAGCTAATGATAGGAAATGGTCTGTCCGTTTCTTCAAATCATGTCTCTCAACTTGACACAATATTCATTATGGGTGAGGAAATCATTGGGGGGCAGCCAGAATTACTTGCACAAATGAGCAGCTGTGAGTTTTTATACTGTTCAGCAGTGGAGCAGACTCCCTCGGGAAGTCGTGGGCTCTCCTTCCTTGGAGGTTTTTAAGCAGAGGTTGGGTGGCCATCTGTCAGGGATGCTTTAGTTGAGATTCCCCTATAGAAGGGGGGTGGACTAGATGACCCCTGGTGTCCCTTTCAACTCTAAGATTCTATGATTCGGTACCACAGTGATGCTATAAGTGTTACTCAAAATCTGAACTGAAATAATTTAGCAGCATCCCTAAGGAATACGTAATTTAAATCTGGTGTCTCCTGTTTCTCTGTTCCTGGCGTGCTGCTTACAAAAGAAATTGTTAGATGGTGTGTGCTATCTGATTGAATCAGGAGGCTAATTCACTGTTTATGTATGTGTATATACACTCAGCATTGTGGGTTTTTTAAACAAAACCCAAAGAACCAGATAAATATATATTATGTTTTGGCTTCAGGAAAATACAGTGTGGTTAAAATAAAAATGCTTCACACACACAAAAATCTCACAGTAGCATCAATTAATGGCAAGCTTAAGATTGTGCAATTATTTATTATTGCATTTATATCCCAATTTTCCTCCAGTGAGCTTTAAGTTGGCGTATATGGTTTTCACAACAACCCTGTTAGGTAGATTAGGCTGCAAAACAGTGACTGGCCCAAGGTCACCCAGTGAGCTTCATGGCTGAGTGGAGATTTGAACCCTGATCTCTCAGGTCCTAGTCAGACACTCTAACCATTGCACCATGTTTGCTGGGGATAATTGCTCCTCTCCAAAGAACAGAAATCCCTGGAGTGCTGAACTGTAATAGTTATTGGAACTAGGAAAATTAGATCTAGCTTGAATTTTCTCTCTTGGAGTGCTTTAACCAGGGGCATAGTAAAAAGTCTGGGGTGCCTCTCTTTTTAAAAAAAACTTCCTGAATCAGCTTAAGGGTCTGCCTGATCCTGCCTCCCTTGATCTGCAGATGTTTTGGCCTCGCATCAGCCTCAGCCAGCATGCTCAATAGTCAGGGACCAGGGAATTCTACTCCAAACCTTCTGCAGGCCTCAGGTTGGAGTAATGTATCATTTTCATTTTTGCACAACCAGAGACTAGCCAGACACCTCCTCTGCTCGTTACAAGTAAGCGTAGAACTTGATTCTTCTAATTGCCACAAGTGCCATCTTTCTACGCTCCAGTTTTCCAGATATTTATTTCAACCATTTAATCCATCTTAATTACAATTGCGTATGCATGGTATGGGACGTGGGTGGCGCTGTGGGTAAAAGCCTCAGCGCCTAGGGCTTGCCGATCGAAAGGTCGGCGGTTCGAATCCCCGCGGCGGGGTGCGCTCCCGTCGTTCGGTCCCAGAGCCTGCCAACCTAGCAGTTCGAAAGCACTCTCGGGTGCAAGTAGATAAATAGGGACCGCGGGAAGGTAAACGGCGTTTCTGTGTGCGGCTCTGGCTTGCCAGAGCAGCGATGTCACGCTGGCCACGTGACCCGGAAGTGTCTCTGGACAGCGCTGGCCCCTGGCCTCTTGAGTGCGATGGGCGCACAACCCTAGAGTCTGTCAAGACTGGCCCGTACGGGCAGGGGTACCTTTACCTTTACCTTATGCATGGTATACAGAAACTCGGCCCATTATTTTCATCATATACAGACTATAAAATCAGAATTCAGTGATAACGCCTGCTAGAATAAAAAGGAAGTCTTCAATTTTTTTGTTCAGGTATCGTTAGATCTCAGACATACAGATTTCTTGCAGACGTCTACGTTTGTCTTCAATCTCATGCCATTTCATAAATGTCTCTGTGTGTTTTCCCCTCCCTCTTTCCAGCCGGATCTTCTCAATTTCAAGAAGGGATGGATGTCCATATTGGAGGAGCCAGGAGAGGTAGGTCCAAAGAAATAAGTGTATTCCTCTTCTCCCTCCTCCCCAACAAGCAGCAGCGATGACTGTTGCTTTTGACTTCCCTTCATGGTTGAATGTGCTGTTTCTTGGAAACTTTTCTTGTGCCTGGTGCGTGAAAACCTCTCTGGATTTTAAAAACAAGCCAATAAATGTACAGAAAACGAACCTGTCTGGAGCAACCTTGCAGAATTCCTTTTTGGAATGAAATGGAGGCACAGCTGAGAACCTGGGAACCCCAAGACTAGGCATTCTTACTGCTACTTTTACCTAGCATGCTTTGTGTATTCCACAACCCCTGTTGCACGTTTCCTGTCAATCTCTGCCCTACATCTCATTGAATAAACGCTGGGAGGGAGGTGTCTCCTGAGCAGGTGGAGTGGTCAGAGTTGAGTTTGGCACCTTCTTCTTTTTTTATTGAGTGCAAGTTTGAAAGGTCAATGAATGCTGTGCACTTCCGTCGACGTTTTAATTTAGCTCTCCCCTCTTGTCTTGCCCTCCCCCTTTTCCTTCCCCTTTTTAATGGTTCTGTCTGCAGTGGACGAAGCATTGGTTTGTGTTGACAGACTCGAGCCTGAGGTATTACAGGGACTCCAATGCTGAGGAGGTAAGAAAAGCTTCCTGGCCTGCATGACCTCTCCTGCACGGGGGGGAACTAGCACAACGATGGAGAGAAATTTACGGGTGTTCTTTGTTAAAAGCACAGCATGCCATTATTACCTCTTGTTTCCAATTTTCAGGTTGTGAGTGCCGTTCCTTGTGTAGCCCACACAGCACCACACAAGCACAGGTCCTGGCTGCACCATGTGTTTGTATAATAATAATAATAATAATAATAATAATAATAATAATAATACCCCACCCATCTGGGCAGCTTACAACATATCTAAAAACATCAATCCTTAAAAACCTCCCTAAACAGGGCTGCCTTCAGATGTCTTCTAAAAGTCAGGTACAGTCGTACCTTAGATCCCGAAAGCCTTGCGAGTCAAACGTTTTGGCTCCTGAACGCCGCAAACCTGGAAGTAAGAGTTGCAGTTTGTGAACATTCTTTGGAACCCGAATGTCCAACGTGGCTTCTGATTGGCTGCAGGAGCTTCCTGCAGCCAATCAGAAGCCGCACCTTGGTTTCTGAATGTTTTGAAAGTCTAATAGACTTCCAGAAGGGATTCCATTCGGCTTCAGAGGTACAATTGTAGTTGTTTATGTCCTTGACATCTGATGGGAGGATGCCCTAAATTTGTTTCACAAGATTTAGATTGTAATAAAACCTCCAAGCAGTTTATAATACTACAAGTAAGAAACTATTATAAGCAGTGATTTAAAACATTCAAAATGTAATCAGAATCACCGATCAGCTAAAAACCTGATTGAAACACATATTTTACATTGTCTGGATAGGTTTTCTTAAACAAAAATGTTTTTTGCAGCAGCCAGAAAGAGTACAGTGAAGGTGCTGCCTGATATTAATAGAGTGGTTTAATGATGAATCCCCCTTCCTTGGGAACTTGGAGAATTGTAGCCCTCTAAGGGGGAAATAGGGTCTCCTAACAATTCTCAGCACCCTTAACTATCTTCAGTTCCCGGAATGGTTTGCAGGAAGACATGGCTGTTTAAAGTGAGGGGGTTCTGCTTTAAATGTATGGTGCAGATGTACACGGGGGAGGCACTGGTAGGCTTGGGGGAAATTAGTTTTGCAAAAGTGCAAGAATCTTGGAGGGGGTGGAACCCAAACCAGCCCAAGGAGGACTGAGCTTGCTCAGTGCTCACCCCAATGCTGACTGTTGGTCTAAAAATAGAAAACTGGAGGGGTGAGAGTGGGAATGGCTGGAACATCACACTGCAACATTTTGTTACAGTTTCTGCTTGTTGGACATTATTATTTGTGGCGGGGGCGGGGGCAAGCAAAAGTGTGCATGGGACACAGCTTGTAAGGGCAGAGTGGAAACTGGGAATCCTGTATCCTATTTTCTGTTAACTGAGGAGGATTGTTGTTGTTGTTTAGTCGTGTCCGACTCTTCGTGACCCCATGGACCAGAGCACGCCAAGCACTCCTGTCTTCCACTGCCTCCCGCAATTTGGTCAGACTCATGTTTGTAGCTTCGAGAACACTGTCCAGCCATCTCGTCCTCTGTCGTCCCCTTCTCCTTGTGCCCTCAATCTTTCCCAACATCAGGGTCTTTTCCAGGGAGTCTTCTCTTCTCATGAGGTGGCCAAAGTACTGGAGCCTCAGCTTCACGACCTGTCCTTCCAGTGAGCACTCAGGGCTGATTTCCTTAAGAATGGATACGTTTGATCTTCTTGCAGTCCATGGGACTCTCAAGAGTCTCCTCCAGCACCATAATTCAAAAGCATCAATTCTTCGGTGATCAGCCTTCTTGATGGTCCAGCTCTCACTTCCATACATCACTACTGGGAAAACCATGGCTTTAACTATACGGACCTTTGTTGGCAAGGTGATATCTCTGCTTTTTAAGATACTGTCTAAGTTTGCCATCGCCTTTCTCCCAAGGAGCAGGCGTCTTTTAATTTCATGACTGCTGTCACCATCTGCAGTAATCATGGAGCCCAAGAAAGTAAAATTTCTCACTACCTCCATTTCTTCCCCTTCTATTTGCCAGGAGGTGATGGGACCAGTGGCCATGAGCTTTGTTTTTTTTGATGTTGAGCTTCAGACCATATTTTGCGCTCTCCTCTTTCACCCTCAATAAAAGGTTTTTTAATTCCTCCTCACTTTCTGCCATCAAGATTGTGTCATCTGCATATCTGAGGTTGTTGATATTTCTTCCAGCGATCTTAATTCCAGCTTGGGATTCATCCAGCCCAGCCTTTCACATGATGAATTCTGCATATAAGTTAAATAAGCAGGGAGACAATATACAGCCTTGTTGTACTCCTTTCCCAATTTTGAACCAATCAGTTGTTCCATATCCAGTTATAACTGTAGCTTCTTGTCCCACATAGAGATTTCTCAGGAGACAGGTGAGGTGATCAGGCACTCCCATTTCTTTAAGAACTTGCCATAGTTTGCTGTGGTCGACACAGTCAAAGGCTTTTGCATAGTCAATGAAGCAGAAGTAGATGTCTTTCTGGAACTCTCTAACTTTCTCCATAATCCAGCGCATGTTTGCAATTTGGTCTCTGGTTCCTCTGCCCCTTCGAAATCCAGCTTGCACTTCTGGGAGTTCTCGGTCCACATACTGCTTAAGCCTGCCTTGAAGAATTTTAAGCATAACCTTGCTAGCGTGTGAAATGAGTGCAATTGTGCGGTAGTTGGAGCATTCTTTGGCACTGCCCTTCTTTGGGATTGGGATGTAGACTGATCTTCTCCAATCCTCTGGCCACTGCTGAGTTTTCCAAACTTGCTGGCATAATGAGTGTAGCACCTTCACAGCATCATCGTTTAAAATTTTAAATAGTTCAGCTGGAATATCATCACTTCCACTAGCCTTGTTATTAGCAGTGCTTTCTAGGCCCATTTGACTTCGCTCTCCAGGATGTCTAGCTCAAGCTCAGCAACCACACTACCTGGGGTGTACGAGCCATCCATTTTTTTCTGGTATAGTTCCTCTGTGTATTCTTGCCGCCTCTTCTTGATGTCTTCTGCTTCTGTTAGGTCCTTTCCACTTTTGTCCTTTATTATGGTAATCTTTGTACGAAATGTTCCTTTCATATTTCCGATTTTCTTGAACAGATCTCTGGTTCTTCCCATTCTCTGTTGTTTTCCTCTATTTCTTTGCATTGCTCGTTTAAGAAGGCCTTCTTGTCTCTCCTTGCTATTCTTTGGAAATCTGCATTCAATTTCCTGTATCTTTCACTATCTCCCTCACATTTTGCTTGCCTTCTCTCCCCCGCTATTTGTAAGGCCTCGTTGGACAGCCACTTTGCTTTCTTGCATTTCTTTTTCATTGGGATGGTTTTAGTTGCTGCCTCCTGTATAATGTTACGAGCCTCCATCCATAGTTCTTCAGGCACTCTGTCCACCAAATCTAAATCCTTAAACCTGTTCCTCACTTCCACTGTGTATTCATAAGGGATTTGACTTAGATTGTATCTTACCGGCCCAGTGGTTTTTCCTACTTTCTTCAGTTTAAGCTTGAATTTTGCTATAAGAAGCTGATGATCTGAGCCACAGTCAGCTCCAGGTCTTGTTTTTGCTGACTGTATAGAGCTTCTCTATCTTTGGCTGCAGAGAATATAATCAATCTGATTTCGATGCTGCCCATCTGGTGATGTCCATGTGTAGAGCCGTCTCTTGTGTTGTTGGAAAAGAGCGTTTGTGATGACCAGCTTGTTCTCTTGGCAGAACTCTATTAGCCTTTGCCCTGCTTCATTTTGAACTCCAAGGCCAAACTTGCCAGTTGTTCCTTTTATCTCTTGACTCCCTACTTTAGCATTCCAATCCCCTATAATGAGAAGAACATCCTTCTTTGGTGTCATTTCTATAAGGTGTTGTAAGTCTTCATAGAACTGGTCAATTTCAGTTTCTTCAGCACCAGTGGTTGGTGCATAAACTTGGATTACTGTGATGTTAAAAGGTCTGCCTTGGATTTGTATCGAGATCATTCTATCATTTTTGAGATTGCATCCCAGTACAGTTTTCGCCACTCTTTTGTTGACTATGAGGGCCACTCCATTTCTTTTACGGGATTCTTGCCCACAGTAGTAGATATGATGGTCATCCGAACTGAATTTGCCCATTCCCGTCCATTTTAGTTCACTGATGCCCAGGATGTCAATATTTATTCTTGCCATCTCATTTTTGACCACATCCAACTTACCCAGGTTCATGGTTCTTACATTCCAGGTTCCTATGCAATATTTTTCTTTACAGCATTGGACTTTCCTTTCGCTTCCATGCATATCTGCAACTGAGCATCCTTTCGGCTTTGGCCCAGCCGCTTCATCAGCTCTGGATCTACTTGTACTTGTCCTCCGTTCTTCCTCAGTAGCATGTTGGACGCCTTCCGACCTGAGGGGCTCATCTTCCAGCATCATAACTTTTATATGCCTGTTGTCTTTGTCCATGGAGTTTTCTTGGCAGGGATACTGGAGTGGCTTGCCGGTTCCTGCTCCAGGTGGATCACGTTTGGTCAAAACTCTCCACTATGACCTGTCCATCTTGGGTGGCCCTGCACGGCATAGCTCATAGCTTCTCTGAGTTATTCAAGCCCCTTCGCTACGGCAAGGCAATGATCCATGAAGGGGAACTGAGGAGGATTAGTAAACTAGAATTTTAATAATGTCAGGTCTGTGGGGTATGGGGAAAATATTGGAGGAAAGTAGATAGGATGTGATAGACAAGTGCAGTGTGTGTGTGTGTGTGTGTGTGTGTGTGTGTACATGTACATGCATGCTTTTTGTTGTTGGTGGTGGTGATGCTATTAAGTGAGGTTCCTTGTTTAAGCTGATGGTCTGGTGGTCATTTAGGCCGATGAACTGGATGGAGAGATTGACCTTCGCTCTTGCACCGACGTGACAGAATATGCAGTGCAGCGGAACTATGGCTTCCAGATACACGTGAGTGCTTAGAACCCATAGAGCAAAAAGGCCATCTGGCCTATGCGTATTTTAGATTATTAGATACTGCTGCAATAACCATGTTGTTTGAAATGCGGAGGTGGGGTAGATATTTCTGCCTGCAGTTCACTTCAGTCCTTGATTATATAGTGTACAAGTTCTTCATTCTAACACCAGGGCGCATATGTTGGGTGGTTGAGTGGCAAGGGGCTTCTTCTATTCTTATTGGCCCAATTCCTGATTGATAATGTTGCTCCTCGAGATAAGGAAGAGGTACCACAGCCCATGGACACACTTCCAGGTGGCAAGTGCCCCTGGGGATGCTTGGAGGGGGCTGTCTGCTGCCAGCTCTCTTTTCTAATGGATGCATTCAATCTCATGGAACAGGAACACCTGCAGCCAGAAAGGAGAAGGTGGAGCAGAGTCAGGGACCATCGTCTTATTAAGTGTCTGTAATTTACATGTAGAAAGTGAGACCAAAGAGTCTTGGGCCAAAGATTCTTGGACTCAAGTCTCACTTAATTCAAAAGGCTCTCCTATTTAGATTTTGGAAATATAAGAAAACAATTGTGGGTACCATTAAATACCCATTTCACGGAAGAAAAACTGGTCATGCTCAGGGCCTCCAAACAGGCAAAATGCATGAATCACCAATGGCACCAGGCCAAAAAATTAGGCAACCCTCCTAAATCCAGAACAACTCAATTGAAAATAATAATAATAATGTGGTGGGGGAGGGAAGGGGAGCTCAGGGGGGGGGGGGCTTGGCAGTTGCTATTGGGATGAGCATATATGAGGCCCTGTTTAGCCAAGCCCCACATTTTTAGGCTCTGTGGAAATAGATATGTTTGCCAGATATGCTTGAAGGGTTCAGTGGCAATGAAGCCTTGCGTTGCATCTTCAGATCTCTTTGCTGTATTTGAAGGAGAGTACACGTTCTGTGTCCGGTTTTTCCCTTTCAGACTAAAGATGGCGTCTTTACGTTGTCTGCGATGACATCGGGAATCCGGCGGAACTGGATAGAAGCTCTGAGGAAAAGTATACGCCCTGCCAGTGTGCCGGATGTCACAAAGTAGGCACCTTCAGATATTTCCCCCCTTGTCTCTGACAGCACAGCAATTTTGATCCGGTTTCCTGATTTATTAATTGGTCTGATCTGTATGAAACAGTAAGCCAAAGTTAAACAAACTGTGGCTTACTGGGGATGATTGAGGGGGTTGGTGCGTGGTGCTCAAATGGGTCCTCTCCTCCTCCTGCCACACTGGCAGGAAACGGATCAGAGCACTGGCTTGGCATTAGGCAAGAAACAAATGCTCATCATTTTTCTCTCTCTCCAAAAATACATGAGAACTAGCCAAGAACACTTGTTTCAATAAATCTAGTTTTGTTCCTTTGGCCATTGCAGTCGCTCAGTGTGTTATCCTATGTCACAGATAAGCTATCTGATATTACTCCTGCGATTAAAGACAGTTGCTTGTTGCAGCAAATCATTAGCCGCTGCTTTGGGGCTGGTGGGCAGTAATGACCTCTTAGCCAAACAAGCAAAGAAACACGCACAAGTTCTCTTTTGGTAGTTCTGATGGTAGGTTAATACTCATATCCTTTGGGTGGGGAGTTCTGAAGGCCACGTTCAGAACAAACGTGGTAGAACTGCGATGCTAAAGAGTCTGGCAGAGAGTTTTTACAGAGTTAGGAAGCTGCATCTATCTATCTTGAGATTAGGGAGTCTCCAGCCCGTGGGCTAGACCTCCCCATTTGGCCCTGCTGGCCATTGGAGCCATGGCACACTCACCTGCCCTATACCTGGGGTCAGACATGGCATCGGGTGAGATGGGTAAAAAACCTGGCTCACCTGAAAAGGGGGTTTGCAGGCATCACCCATCAGCTTGTTGTCTGCCGATGGCCAAAGCACTTCTTTCAGCATGCATCACAAGTGCTCTGCAAGACCCTGGCAGCCAAAAAAACAACAGTCATCTGATGTCACTCTGCCCACCTAGAATCATAAAATTGTAGAGTTGGAAGGGACCAAGCTGTAACAGCAGGCATCTAGCCCAACATCCTGCAATGTAGGAACCTTTTGCCCAATGTGGGGCTCGAACCCACAACTCGGAGATTAAGAGTCTCATGCTCTACCAGCTGAGCTCTGCCAGCAGGTATAAGCCGGCCTACTGATCTTGCTCAGCCTTGTCTACAGTAACCATCAGTCTCTCTCCAGGGTATCAGGCAGAGGTCTCTCACAGTCCTGATTGGAGATTCAGGCGCTTGAACCCGGGACTTCCTCCATGCCAAGCCTGTGCAATCTGGCAGGCCTCTGTAAGAACAGGATTAGGGATGGGCAATGCCGGGTTTTCAACATCACGATGTTATCACCCGTCAGACATCGCGATCTGGCGATACACTGCAATGTTGACACAACAAGCTGCATTGACCCCGGCCCTTAAGGCGTCAGGTTGAAACTGCTGCTGTTTGAGGGAGCTAAGGCAGCTTCACTTCAGCGCCTCGTGGGGCCGGGGACGATGCAACTTATAACCAGGGCTGGGGGGTGGAGAGATTCCCTCCATCCCGAGCACTTGGCATGGAGGGAACTGGCGCTGCTGAGCTGGGGGCCACGTGGACTCCCTCCCCCCACCCCCCAGCTGAGCATTAAACTGCTCTCGCCCTACCTCTGGCTTGCACAAGCCAGAGGCTTCTTTCAATTGCTCCGCTGAGAAGCACGTAGCTGTCCATGCTTCCGCAGAGCAGTTTAAAGTAGCCGAGGGAGGAACAAGTTATAACAGCTGCCAGTACACTGCCAGGTGAAGCCTCTGTCATGGTCTGCCTCTCATACATGTCCTGGGCGATATATCAATAGGCCATAGCTGCCAACTTTTCCCTTTTTTAAGGGAAATTCCCTTATTCCGAATAGGATTCCTCGCAAGAAAAGGGAAAAGTTGACAGCTGTGCAATAGGCCTAGACAGGATGCTGGGCTCAATGGGTCTTTGGCCTGATCCTGCAGCCACACCAAAAAAAAATCCTTTTGTGTCATCGCATGATGTAGCAGGGCTAACTGCACTTGGGCTGTTCCCTAGTCTGGGCATGACTGCATAACAGGATTGGGGATTTAGCCCGCTTTCGCGATGCTTGCCTGTGCCATTCTCACCTCTCCTCCTGATTCTAGGCTATCTGACAGCAATAAGGAGAATTCCTTCCGCAGCTATGGATCCCCCAAGAGCTCCGTCAGGACAGAGGAGCAGCGGCCAAGCACAGGATCTGAGGCGGTAACCAGGAGCGGCAGCAGCAGGAGAGCAGATGGGCCGCGCCACGCTTTTGACTACGTGGAGCTGTCGCCCTTGCAGCAGGGGCCCGCGGGCCACGGATCTCCGCAATGGACAAGAGGGAGCGCGAGAGCCACGGAGAGCGTGGCCAAGCGCGAAGAGCTGGAGAGGGACCTGGCTCTCCGCTCCGAGGAAAGGCGGAAGTGGTTTGAGTCTCCGGCCACTGGGGTCCTGCAGACAGACGGCCTGGCAGGGGACGTCTGCCCTAAAGCAGGAGGCCACGAGGCTCCGGGGGGCCCCCTCTCCGAAGCCCAGAGGACTCGGCTGAGCGAAGAGATAGAGAAGAAGTGGCAGGAGCTGGAGCGCTTGCCCCTGAAGGAATCCAAGCGGGTGCCCCTGATGGCGCTGCTGAACCAGGGCAAAGGAGCCCACGAGGGTGCAAACGAGGCGCTGGAGAAAGAGGTACGGTTAGTCATGGCTTGGCCTTAATCATTTTCAAGAAGAGAGTGCTGTTTCCTTTTTTTCGCAGGCTTGTTTCATATTTTGTGTCAGTCTTAGAAATTCAGGTATGTAAGCTAATCGCCCAATGGCACCTTAAACCTTGGTTTGTCTTGGTGCCTTTTTCTTTTCTTTTTTAGCAATGAGATTTTATTTATTTATTCTAATTGTTTTATTTGATTCTATGAATATAAATTTATAACAATACCAAATGCATATCCCTATAAAGAGATTTCTCTGAATAATAATAATAATAATAATTTATTATTTGTACCCCACCCTTCTGGCTGGGTTTCCCCAGCTACTCTGGGCGGCTTCCAGCAAAGATTGAAAATACATTAAAATGTCACATATTTAAAAACTTCCCTAAACAGGGCTGCCTTCAGATGTCTTCTAAATGTCAGGTGGTTGTTTATCTCTTTGACATCTGATGGGAGGGTGTTCCACAGGGCGGGCGCCACTACCGAGAAGGCCCTCTGCCTGGTTTCCTGTAGACTTACTCCCCATCCCCTCCGTGGGTCCTATTGTCAACATTTTCAACTTGCATATTATTTCATAATCTATATTTTGTATCTATCCATAGTGTTTGTTACATTACAAGTGAGATTAAAATCCTGCTAATGTTTTAATCTGCTTACAGTGGTCTCATAAAATGAGATTTTTTAAAATTACTGCTAGTATTATTATTAATTTCATTTCTATATCGCTTTATATTTTAAAGGGCGGGTAATCTCAAAGCGGTTTACAACACATTAAAAATCAAATAAAACAATCCAGAATAAAATAAATTCAAGCTCCGGGAAAATACTTCAGATCCTTCTCTAAATGACATGTGGCTTTTCCCCATGTTAATTTTCCTACTTATTTTATATAGCTGCTCCATAGCAGAAGTACTCTAGGAAGCCAGGGTAGTGTAGTGTTTAATAAGACCTGGGAGATCAGGGTTCAATTCCCCACTCAGTTATGAAGCTCACTAGGTGACCTTGGGCAACTCACAGCCTCTTAACAGGGGTGTCCAGACTTTTTTCAAAGAGGGCCAGATTTGATGAAGTGAACATGTGTGAGGGCCGACCGAAGTTTTTGAGCTTTTTTTAGAATATAAACTGCCCCAGGGGCCGGATTAAACCAACCGGCGGGCCGGATTAGGCCCCCAAAGCGGACTTTGGACATGCCTGTTGTAGGGATTAACTGAGGAACAGGGTGAACCATGTATTCCTTGGAGAAAAAGGTGGGATTTAAATGCAGTAAGTTAGTTCTTCTGTTTGCCTGCTTAGGAAAGCTGGAGAGACCAGCCAGATGTCAGTTGCCAACCCAGCATCCAGAGATCTCCACACAGTTGCAGTTGGATCCTCGCCAGTCGCAAAAAGCTAATTTCTAACCCTGCTCTGGGTGCCTCGGCCTCTCTCTGTTCTGAGCGTATATTGCCTTGTTGCAAAGAGCAGTGGTGGCTGGTGTCCCTTGAGATTGGTAGGGTGGCAGGCAAGGAGACAGGCAGTAGGGGGCGCCAAAGCCAATGACAGGCAGAGCCCACTGATTCCAGCTTTATCCTCCCTCCTCCTCCCTGTTAGGTCCTGCAAGGAGCACTGTGGAGACTAAGGAGGAGGGCAAAGCTGCCAGGCAGTGCCCACCCCTTAAACTGGCAAGATGGCAGGCAGGTGGGGGCTGGATAAGGGCAGACAGAGGTTAGTGCAGCATGTTGATTTGAAGAAATCCTTCAGTATGGTTAGACCTCATTTTTTTCCCTACACAGGTCCAGGTTCTGAGGTCACAGCTGGAGTCCTTGCGTGCCCACAGTGAAGCAAAATCTCACCGAGATGGGCACGCACCCCGAGGCTACATCTCTCAGGTAACAAAATAGCCTAGTGTGGTGATCTGAATCTGCCCGCTTTTCATTTTCTCTCCTCCCCACCAAGCTCATGTCATAAGGGCAGGGAAGCAAGGACTGGGGGGGTGCGGAGTCAACCTCATTTGCTTGCACTTAATATAGCTTATTGCTGCCATAGCAACCACAATCAGACCCATCTGTAATCAATGCTAATTATTTATAACTGTTGTATGCAAAGACCTCTCTGCCTAATGCATGGCCAGGGCAGTCTGATTTAGGAAAGATCAGAAGAGAGCCTGATCCTGGCCTGTCCTTATGCGTCACCTTTGTTGGTCTATTTATGCACCAAAAATAAGCAAAGCGTAGGTCTGGAGGGAAGAGCGGCAAGTTTAGCTAACACTGAAAGTATTTATTGCACTCTTGGCCCCAGAAGCCAGTTGCCATATGATTGCAGCCGCCTGCTGTGTTCTGTGTCGTGCAAATCAAACTCTAGAAACAAGTGCAAAATACTTATATTTGCACACTACATTTAAAAAATTGTTGGCACATAAATTAAAGCCGTGGGAAGAAATATTGAGAACTGGTTTGCAGTCTTCATGTAATGAACCGTAAGCCCTATAAAGGCTCAGTTTTGCCCCGCTTTTGTGTTTTTAATACATTTCTTTCCATTTGCGATGTGGTTTTTATAAACGAACGGTCATACAACTCCATCTAGTATAGAGTGTCTGTGGTGGGGGATCTCTACCATTCTTTTGTGATCATTTGCTATTCAGATGCCCCCATGTGGCAACCCAGGATATAAGCATGAGAGGGAAAGGCACTTCTGAATATTTCCATTTCACCGTGTGTGTGTGTGTGTGTGTGTGTGTGTGTGTGTGTGTGTGTGTTTCAAGACATGCAACTAGCTCTGGCCGTAGTGGAGAACCTTATTGCCCTCCAGATGCCGCTGAACTATAACTCCCATCATCCCTGATCCTTGGCCATGATGGCTTGGGCTGAAGGGACATGGAGCGTGACATCATTTGCAGGGCTGCAAGTTCCCCATCCCTGAACAATGGGGAGAACTGTGGGATGACATCATGATGACTACAGCTGCTGCTGCTGCTGCTGCTGCTGCTGCTGCTGCTGCTGCTGCTACTGCTACTTATAGGAAAAAGTTGGGTATACATAGCCACTGAGCCAGCTGTCTTTTAAGCACCTGAAATGTCTCTTGAATCAGGGTCCATGGCTTGGTTTGCCAAGCTCAGCCTTTGTTCACCCTAGATTTGCCCCCACTTAAGTCTCGCAGTCAGGCTGCCTGCAGCATTTCATTCTCTCCTCTCCTCTCCTCTCCTCTCCTCTCGCCCCCGCCACCCCCAACTCCTGATCTCCCTGGCAGGAGGCATGTGAGCGCAGTTTAGCAGAGATGGAGACTTCCCATCAACAGGTTATGACGGAACTGCAGCGGCATCACCAGCAGGAGATGGAGCGGTTGCGGCAAGAGAAGGAGCGGCTTCTGTCTGAGGAGGCAGCTGCTACAGCGGCAGGTAGGAGCTACTGTGTGTTCTTGGGTTGCTGGATGTGCACCTTTGCCTAGCTAAGAGATGGTCATTAGAGCGGTCCCTTCAGTCTCCTAACAATTCCTGGCAGCTTTAAGAGACTACATCTCCCAGGATTCTTTGGGAGAAACCGTGACTGTTTCAAGTGGCATGATACTGCTTTAAATGTGTAGTGCAGATGGACCCTTGTTGTTGTTTAGTCGTTTAGTCATGTCCGACTCTTCGTGACCCCATGGACCAGAGCACGCCAGGCACTCCTGTCTTCCACTGTCTCCCGCAGTTTGGTCAAACTCATGTTTGTAGCTTCGAGAACACTGTCCAACCATCTCGTCCTCTGTCGTCCCCTTCTCCTTGCGCCCTCCATCTTTCCCAACATCAGGGTCTTTTCCAGGGAGTCTTCTCTTCTCATGAGGTGGCCAAAGTATTGGAGTCTCAGCTTCAGGAACTGTCCTTCCATTTCCTGCCCTAGCATTGGGGAAATCCAGTTCTAAATCCCTACTTGGATATGAAGCCCATTGGATGAGTTTGGGGCAGCCAACCACCCTCAATCTAACCTACTGCACAGCATAGTAGAATGCAGGCTGGGGGATGACTGTCTTTTCCGTCTTTTAAAGCTCCTTAGAAAGGTGGGACATAATTTGATATCACCAGGACACATGCCATGTCTATATACATATGTGTATGTGCGTTTATGCATATTGTGCAGAAATCTTCAAGCATCTTCTCTGACACATGGAATAGAATAATGGGTGTTTTGTGTACATATGAGGCTTACTTCTACTGAGACAGACCATTGGTCTATCTAACCCACTGTTGTCTATTTTGACTGGCAGAATCTCTCCAGGTTCTTGCACAAAGGATCTTCCTTGTTGCCTGCTGCCTGCTCAGTTGCTACTGTTGTTTAAACTGGCGAGATGGCAGAGATTGAATTTAAAGCTTGTGCTGTGTCCCCGCTGAGCCCTGTCCCTTCCCCAAGAAGGCTTGGCTTCTCCCATTTAGCTAGGAAGCATTAAAATGCATTGTAGTTTCTACTTCAGCGCATCTCGCGTGTCTTCCCTGGCTTCTGTTTTCTTTTGCCCATTTTCCCAATTTCCTTTCTCTCTAGCAATTGAAGCACTGAAGAAGGCACACAGGGAAGAGCTGAATAAAGAACTGGGCAGGACCCGCAGCTTCCAGAAGGGTGGTTTAGACACCGACACACTCCGGCGGCAGCATCAGTAAGTTCCTGCAATGGCTCTTCGGCATCCATTCTGAACTTGGAATAGTGTCCCTGAGTTTAGAGAGGAGGGAAGGCTTGTCTATTCCCAAGTGCAGCTTGCAACATCGTTGGGTCTGATGAAAAGGAGGGATGGGGGGGGGTGGATTGTGGGATCCTGATAACTAATCACAGAATCATAGAATTGTAGAGTTGAAAGGGAGGGTCATCTAGTCCAGTGCTGGGATCCTTTGCCCAACTTGCAGCTCTTCGGCATAAATGTGGATGGAAATCCAGCCTGGGGTCACTTTACATTTCAGGATTTACATAGAAATAAATCTCCAGCAATAATTGTCACCTCCATGGTAGTAAACACTGTCGCAAAGTTTCAGACACTTAACAATTTAGCATTTTGGTTATGTAAAGGAAAGACACCTGAAGAAGAAAATAGTAATGAAGACTTTTGATGTTTACTATTGGGGTGCTTTTTTGATAATATTAATGTAATGGGTTGGGTTTTTTTGGGGGGGGGGGTTTAAGTCCCATGTGGTTTTTTCAAGAAAAACCAATCCAGGAAAAACAGATTAGAACCCTTCATCTGACACACCACAAATGGTTTTATTTTGGGACATTTTCCCACCTTGAGGCACATTTGAATTTGGCTTGGGATACAAAACTACCACCTAAAACTGTCGGTGTCTTTTCTTTTAACTGCCATATCCCCACTAAGCAAAAAGTGATTCAGGGAAGTCGATAAGAGCCTTTCTCCTGAAGCAACACATACAGCTCGGTTTGAGACACTCTCTTATCCCAAGATACACTGGAAATCAGATTAGGTTAGGAAACTGCCCTGAATACTGTCTCTGTCCAGTTTTTAGTGTTTCTGAGCATGCAGCTATCTTAAGCCAAAGTGCTGTTGTATAATAGATGCTATCAGTTTTCACTGGATTACAATGATGTTGTAATCAATGGTCATTTGTGCAGAGCCATGACCAATCCCACCTGTCATCTAGCACCTTTGTTCTCTGGTCAAGGGGCAGCTTGTGCAGCCCACAAGGGGAACCCTGGGATACCAGTGATGGCAGAAGAGACCATCAGAGACGGGGAAGTCAGCCGTGTTTGTAGAAGAGCCCTGGGATGGGATGACAGCTCTTGGCAACAGCATTTTTTTTTCTACCTCTGCTGCAGGTCTGACGTCGAGTCCCTGAAGAGGGAGCTGCAGGTGCTTTCAGAGCAGTATTCCCAGAAGTGCCTGGAGATTGGGGGCCTTGTGCAGAAGGCAGAAGAGCAGGAGCTTATGCTGCAGCACTGCCAACAGGAGGGAAAGGAGTTGCTGCGGCAAAACCAGGCAAGTGGCTTTCTGTGTAGACAGGAGTGGAGGACCTTTGGACTGCCAGATGTTGCTGAACTACAACTTCCATCAGACCTAGCAGTTGCTGGGGATGATGGGAATTATTGCTCAGCAACATTGGAAAGGCTGAAGGTTTCCCACACCTGATCAAGGGTGGGAATTGGGAAGAAGAAAGTTGGTGTGGAAGAGAATATCTTCTTCATCTTCATCATTATTTACCTTCACCGCGAGAAGCGAAGTTACAGGGAACCAGGCAGAGGGCCTTCTCAGTAGTGGCACCCGCCCTGTGCAACACCCTCCCACCAGATGTCAAGGAAATAAACAACTATCTGACTTTTAGAAGACATCTGAAGGCAGTCCTGTTTAGGGAATTTTATTAATGTCTGATGTTTTATTGTATTTTAAATATTTTGTTGGAAGCTGCCCAGAGTGGTTGGCCAGCCAGATGGGTGGGGTATAAATGATAAATTATAATAACGATGGTGATTTTCATTAATTTCATTACTGTATTTTCATTAATTGCATTTATTAATTGCTTTATATGAAAGGGTATCAAAGCAACTGCACAATATAAAATATAAACAGATAAAATCAATTAATTAAAAGCCAAAAGAAAAAAGTCCTAAAATGGGCATCCAGCAACACAAGGAAGACTGTCACCACACAAAAATATGAGTGCTGCAGTAGAAGCTAACTTCATTCCCAAAGGCCTGGGATGATGATGATAAATTTTTTTTTGCTTCCAATAAAATATAAAGACACAATAAAACATCAAACATTAAATAATTTCCCTATACAAAAATAACTAACCAACCCCTTAGTCTGGCACCTAAAAACTGACAATGATAGTACTAGGCAAGTTTCCCTGGGGAGTGTGTTCCACAAATATTGGTGGGAAGACCACCAAAAAGGCACAATTTTTTGTGGCCATTCTCTGCCCTTCCCTTAGATGAGACACACGGAAAAGGGCCTCTGATGACTATCCACAGGATCTGGGCTCATTCATGTGGGGAGGGGCAGTCCTTGAGGTTTTAGGGTCCTAAGGCTTTATAGGTCAAAACCAGCACTTTGGGTGGAGACCAGAAACGAATTGGTAGCCATGATAGTCAGGCTTACAGCGATGACCTAAAATTCCCATTGAGCTGCTGGTGGTGGTTCATGCTACTGACTGGTGCTGGCAACAGCTGTGATTATGATGATGGCCAATTCATAGGATTCTTGTGCAGGGGGCATATTTTAAAGCTGGAGGCATTTAGGATTTGACCATTTCCATTGAGGATCCCTGGAAAGACAGGCTTTGTAAGATGCCAAGTATCTGCCTGTTTAAGAGCAACAGATAATTGAAGCCTGACTCTTCCGCTCCTTGTCCCCAGGAGTTACAGAGGCGCCTGTCGGAGGAAATTGGGCAACTACGAGCATTCATTGCAGCCCAAGGCTCACGTGATGGTGCTTCACACAACAACGAGAGGAACTCTTGTGAGCTGGAGGTAAGGACTCTTGTTTCTTTTTATAACCTGGTTCAATGCCCATTGTGCGCCAAGGGTCTCAGATATGAAATGCTGCTTATATCTGAGAGCTTGCTGCTTTCAAAGTGTCAGGAGAAGAGTAATCAGTTTGGAAAGGAGTAGATATCAAAGGCTGGAAAGGGGAAACGTTTGTGCAGTTGCCTGTGAGAACTGTGCTTGGAATGGTTGTAAAGCAGATAAAACACAAAGTACAGCAACTAAGGAGAGTGATTTTGATATGGAGGACAGTGGATATTGTCTGACTTTGTGTGAGTGACCCTTGGCTTTGGGCTTCCTGAGTAATCTTAGGGAAGCCCAGTCCGTAAAAAGATGGCGCTTGTGAGCACTGTAAAGACGGTGAAGCTTTTCATACTCAAGCAATGCCACATCATTAAAAAAATCAAAGCAGTTTGCAATAGGAAAGCTGCCATAGGCTGTGAAGTAGTTATTTGAAGAAGCTTGTGATGAGGCCCAATTGTTGTTATTGCTCAAGATGGATGACTTGCTGAATGTAGCTGCACTCTTAGACGACGACCACTTGGCCCATTCATGAAAATGTGTGTGTGTGTGTGTGTGTGTTGTGATCTTCTGCTTCATACCAGAAGCCATTTTGCAAATATGCTATATGGGACACTTGAGCAACCTAGCTATTGTTGCTTATTCTCCCAAGGGGATTAGGAAACCTATTTTACCTGTGCTTACCTGTGCCCTCAGCAAGTTTTCAACCCATTTCCTTACCTCTCCCCTTCTGCTCTTCTCTGCAGGTGCTGCTGCGAGTGAAAGAGAACGAACTTCTGTACCTGAAGCAAGAAATCCGATGTCTTAGGGATGAACTCCAAATGATGCAAAAGGTAGATTCCTAGGAGCAAGTCAGGTTCACTTGTCAGCCAGGAAAAGGCAGAGCCCTTCCTTTGCTCAAGTCCTGCAGGCAGGGCCAGGGTTAGTTGTATTCTGTACGCTGACTTCTGTGTGGTGTTGTTTGGTACCCTGATGCTACTGTCACTGTGCGATTCCCACCTGCAACATCAATCTGCTCTGTAGAGCATCTGCTTTCATGCAGAAAGTTCCAGGTTCAATTCTTGGCATCTCCAAGGAGGGCTGGAAGAGTCCCATCTGAAATCTTGGAGATGCACTGCCACTCAGTACAGACAGTACTAAGTTAGATAGACCAATGGTCTGGCTCGGTATAAGGAAGCTTCTTAAGTTAGGTCAGAATAAGTCTCCCCTGCACTCATTTCCTTGCTTCCATCCTTTGTGGACCATCGAGGGCTAGAGGAAGCTGAAGGCATAGACTTTGGGAAAATGAGAAAGAACGGCAGCTCTTCAGAAGAATAGCCCTTCTGGACCAGACAACGGCCCATCTTCTCACAGTGGTTAACCAGATGGTAGGCAGGGCTAGAGGCAAAAAGTAGGTAGAGCAATGGAGGAGATTCTCAACTTTGAACAGTAGGCTGTGTTCCTGCCGTGTATGTGTCAGAGGTTTATACAGAGAGAAACACATGCGTACATCCTGGCAAGCAAAAAGCATGATCACATTTCAAGGACACGTTCCAGCCAGGCCAAAAGCATTTGAATGCAGAGCTGGGCCAAGAGCATTTGAGTGGATGGTGTTTTCTGGGGAAAGTATTGAGGGCCACATTTGGTCCTCAGGTCTGAGGTCCCCTGCTCCTGTTCCAAATCTTCTTCTTCTGTTTATCAGCTAATGAGACTGTTGGAGAGGACAGCACAGACAGATGTTGTTGAACTCCATCTCCCATCATCCCTGTTGGTTAGCCTTGCTAGCTGGGGGCTGGAGTCTGAACAACATCTGGTTCCACATCCCTGGTGTGTAGACTGCAGGAGATCCTGGAGAATAGGATTTGAACCAAGTCTCACTCTGGGTTGGATACCAATTATCAGCGTGTGGATTTGCCCTACAGGATAAGAGGTTTGCCTCGGGGAAATACCAGGATGTCTACATGGAGCTGAACCACATCAAACAGCGGTCAGAGCGAGAGATTGAGCAGCTGAAGGAGCATCTGCGCCTGGCCATGGCAGCCCTGCAAGAGAAGGAGATGCTTCACAACAGTATCGGCAAGTAGACGAGAGCAGCTATCAGGCCTGACAAGGGAACATCGGGTGGAGCTATGAGCGATCAAGGAGGCAGGGACAGGGACAGGATTTGAGAGGCCACCTTTGCTTCCAGCCCGGGGGATGCCACTTATATTGGACATGGTGTCTCTGCCTTCTGCTTGCCAATGATCAAAACTAGTCTTACCATAAAACAATGTGAAGCTGTTCCTTCAAGAAGAGTGTTCTAGGAGGGTGCTATTTTCTTGCCTTCATTCTCGTGTGGGTGTGGGTGTGTGTAAGTGTAGCTGTATCATGTGGCAGCACACATGCTAGAGGTGAGTAGGGTGGTTCCTATCCAAAAATGGATGGGGCCATTCCTTTTTGCTCTCCCCCTTTTCCATGTTGCCCAACAAGCTCCAGGGGGAGGGACAAATTGCACTAGCCACAGGTCTGAATTGCCAACTTTCATTGTATTTTTAAAGCTAGGCCTAGAGCAGCAGGCTGCCCTCCCTGCATAAGCGCAGAATGGGCCTGCAGAATTCTTCGGGTGACCCAGGTATCCAAAAATACCAACATTAAGATGTGAACACTTCCTTTGTTCTCAGCAGGAAGAGCAGCACAATGTTTTCCCCTCTCTAGTTTTCCTTTGGACTCCAACTGCTATCAGCCTCAGCCAACATGCATGGATGATGGGAGCTGTATTCCACAGTGCTATCTGTGCTCTACAGGATCTACCGTACTGGCCCGAATATAAGCCGCACTTTCCACCTAAATTCTGATTGTGAAAAGTTAAAGTGCGGCTTATAATCACGACCTTACAGTATCGCTGCTAAAACAACTGCCCACGTGGGTCGTGGGGGACAAAGGCGTGCAGCGCACTCAGAAGTGAGCGCTGGCCACCCCCCCCCCAATTCATGGCGGTAGAGCCAGAAGGCAGGCCGCACCTGCAAATAAGCCTTGAATTTTAAAGGTGTGGCTTATTTGCAGGTGCGTCTTGTATGCAGGCCAATACAGTAAATATCCTGTGCTTCCTTAAAATGTTTATAAACTTGTTTTAGACCCAGAATCAAGAACTGTTAAACCTGTGGTATGATGACTGCCATCTCCTATGCACATTTTGGTACGTTTCAGGTGTAAGTCAGTTTCGCTAACTTTGTCTGTTTGCTCCATAGGTTAGTCAGCTTTGTGTACCTTGCTTTGGAGGACAAAGCTGTATCCTAGCAACCAGCATCCCTCTCCAGGAAATGGACCAAGCCTCCATCAGACTATCCATCACGTGCACCTACATAACTTGGCGTGTTTGGGGCTGGATCCTACTACTTGCACCTTCTTTGGGATTTTATACATGAAAATATATTTTATATGGGGGTGGGGTGTTATATTTTAAAATCCTGTATTACGTTTTTAACCAGCAGTTGACAAGAGAAGTGAGCCAGAGATTCTCCCCAGCCTTCTTTTAGTCATAACAGAATCCTTGTTCCAGGTCCTTGAATATATCTGAAACCACACATGACCTCTTGCTTCCAATTCTCTTCCAAGCAAAGAGACACAATTTACACATGTTCCAAGTTTATGGCAAGTCTCCTTGGACGGACAGTGTTGATCCACAGTGACCCATGTTTTGAGATGCACTGGGCCAGGAGGAGGAGGATGTTCTTCAGATGAAACTGGTTTTGTTCCGAGAATATGGGTTGGTTTGTTTTTTGTTTGGGACCAGCTGTTTGTTTTCACGTACTAAAAGCAAAGGCAGTTGTTTCCCCCCCTTATGCCGATGAAACGTCTATGCATCCTACTGCAAAGTCAGCACCGGCCACATTCCAGAAGCTAGTCTTCCACCTGTGTGTTCCTGTGGGGAGGGGTGTCACTGCTAATGTCGCCAGAGCCAAATGATGAAGGTGGCTGAATTTTCTTTCTTTCTGCACAATTATAAACTAACTTAATAAAAATCCTCAAATACCAAAAATGGTGTTGCTTTTTGGCGTGGGCAAAAGAAGTTAACATGAATTCTTTACAGTAACTTAAGCCCTGGTAAATATTCAACTTCTGCATTCGCAGAAGAGCGATGTCTACTGCTCTGGTATTGTCATAATTGGCACTTATCTGCAGCTTGCTTGACTGTTATGTACCGTACATATTGTAAAGCAAGAAACAACAGTTCTTGCAGATTCATCTACGCATTTATAAACCTCACAAGCACCAGTCTTGAGATTTCCCCCACCCAAGGCTATCATCATAGACCCAGAAAGGACCACAGCAGTCCTTATGGTGCTCATTTAATTTTATTTCTTCATTAGTTTCCTGGTTTTCTTCCATTGTGGAACCCAAGGTGATGTAAATGTGGTTCTGAGTTCACAAAAATTATTCATCAATCTGGATGTTGAGCACAGTGAGTTGGTTTGTGAGAAAAAGCTGGCTTGACATTTAAAGTTACGTATAATGCATCCATTGGCCCAAAGTTAATCCTTGGAAGTAGCATGGCTATGGGTGTGGTCACAAAGAGCACCAGTACTTCAGAATTTACCCAGATCATCTTAGCTTCAATAATATGGTAACCTCATGCCTCACCCATGGCCTTCGTTGCATTGTGACAAAAGTTCTGAAGGAGGGGTTGGGGGACCTCTGGCCTGTCAGAGGCCCACATCAGTTTTTCTGAAACCATGTTCACCAGTCAATCACCCCAATGGGCTGGTGACATTAACAGAGTAGATCCTTGCAGAAAGCAGTATTGAACCCCTCACTGTGCATCAGCTGATGGGTGGCAGGGTTCAATCCTGCTTGGTCGTCATTTCCCATCATTGACAGGTGAATGGGGCCATCTACCTGCCAGTCACAAGTCAGATGATTGACAGGTGGAGCATCTGCAGGGGGTGAAATAAAGATAGTCAAAACTGGGGATTGATATCTTCAGTACCTGGCAATGAGGTAACTCACAAAGGAAATGCCATTCTTGTCTAGTGTGGCAGAAAGCTAGTGCTCTGCATTTATATGTTTTTAAAATAAGTCATTTACACCATTGCTTATCTCCACCTCTTGTCTTAGTAATAAGATTTGTGATGGGGCTAGGCATTAAAATCTTGAGTTTTAAAATATAATTAAATAAGAATCACTATTAGTAATTGTCACAGGTTTGTATGTAAACCTACTGCTTAAAATTCCCTTTTCAATCGAAGTTTCTTTTTAAGAATGCAAATTTGTTCTTCAAAATGGCTGTCAGTGCCGTCTTAGGCATGCTTACTCGGAAGTAAGAAACTGAGCTCAACAGCCTTTCTACTCGGCAAAACGCATGTAGTAGAACAACAGCCCATTAAAAAGCCGTTTCTGATCTTATTTCTGTCACCGAGGTGCGCTCCAAAAAACGTCTGGTGCATCGGTGGAGATACGAGAGGAAGCCACTAGTTCTGTGGCAACCCACAAAAAGGGAAGTAAAATACCTACCGCGAGAAATCAAAAAGAAAACCACTGTAGTGGCTTCGATCAGCGGTTACAACAAAGGCAGCGAGATCTTGCTTACGGTTGAGGAGAACGAAATCTGCAAAAAAAAATTGTTATATTGTCTGTGCGCGTAATGTGGAGAGCAGGAAGGGGCACTTCTTGCACAGTGCAAGGAGGCGAGTTCTCGACAGGCGCCGTGCATTGGCCAGCCAGCGGCTGCTTACGGCAATCCTATCCCGTCGCATTTTTGAGAGCTCTGCATTTGCTGCTGCCCATCAGAGGGCACCCAGCAGCGTGCCGACTACATTTCCCACAAGCCACGGCTCGGGCATCCTACGGTGGCCCAGAGCGACGCGAGCGAGCTTTCGCCTCGTCTGTACCCTCTTTAAGAATTAATCAGCTGACTGATGAGAGGCTCTTCAAAGCAGCTATGACTACTGTCAACAGAGGGCTGTCAATGGGCTATTGTGCACGGGGCTGCTTCCTCCATGGTCCTTTTTCAGGATCATTCTCAACTCTTCACTAAACACTCGCCCAGCCCTCATAAAGCCACTTTCATGAGAACAATTTTTTTTAAAAAAGCGCGATGTCACCTTTTGTCGTTGTCATTATTTCACTAAAAACACTCCATCTTTGCCTTTTTCAGAAAACACCCATTGCAGTTTTGCCTTTTTACTCTACCTGCTGCATCGATAACTTTGTTCCTACAGAAAAATCCACGCCCCCCCCCCCTTAAAATACTGGTTAGCGGGGCATTCAGAATTTACACTAATGCAATACTCTCCCCTGTTAACAACGTTTCTGATACGTTATCTCCGTAGAGCAAGTCAAGAGGAAAGACACCTTAAAAAAACGAGTTTCAAAACAGCACGTTATCTACCCGCCGCTCCATCCTCGCACCCAAGTGTTAAGTTAACTCTCTTAACTTAGATGCAAAAACTTATATATACAGTTTATATACATGCACTCATCAGGATAGTGGTAAAGGGTGGAGGCTACTTGAAGGAAGACGATCCCGGAACTCTGTATCTTGGCAAAAAAGCCCCACACCCTTATCCAGACCGGGAATCCAAACAATGGAGAGGGGCTAGGTGTGTGCGGACAGGTTTCCCCGACCGTCCCCTGCTATCATTTCACTTTGGAACTCCCTAAACAACTTAACCGTGTTTAGTGGTGGGTTTAACACTACCACGCAAGTCTGTAGCTCTCACTGAGCAGAATCATATCCGGACACGAGACTCCTTTTAAAATATTTAAATTAGTGTTTGCACTTATTCCAAGTACACAAACATCAGTCCGATTGCTTTTGGAGGAAGAACTCTACTAGATAAAAACACTAGAAAAGATACGAGCATTTCAAAGATATTGACGTTTATTCGCCTGCTACAGCCATAGAACTGCAATCCCCATGATCATTTTTAAATAAAGCTAAAGGCAAAGCGCACATTTAAAAGCCTTAAATCGAGCTGCGATGGGGTGGGGGGGGGGTGATCCTATGAGGATGGGGGGAGGTGGAGACAGAGGTACCAAAGTGCCCGATTATATATACATATATTTGTTGCTAGTGTGCTCTCCGTGTTGCTAGGATCCCAGGTTGTTTTTATAATTCTTAAAAAGTATTCTAGAGGTGCTTTTTACTTTCCCACCCCGGAGTTACTCAGTACCACAAGCCGTATTGCAGCTCCGCATCTTCAATTTTGCATCCACAACGCTTTTAATTAATATCTTTATTAAGGAAGAAAAAAATCTGAAGAGGGGAGATGGGGGAAAAACAACCTCAGTTCTTCCAGCAAGATGGCGATGGCACGTACATTTAATCTCCTAACAACAGTTAAGCACTCCCGCAGGACTGGCAAATTAGGGTTAACACATTTAAAGAAACTGCCCTGCACCCCAATTCGTCACCTACCTTTCCCCCCTCCCCGATAACTTTTGTCGAGAAAGTATTTTTAAGTAATAGGATCGACTCCACCTTGAAAATCCAAGGAGGAACAAAACAGCCTATGTAAATCTCGCTAACATTTTTGTGGGGGTTCAAAGTGATCCGGGGGCGGGGGGACAGGTGTAGTGCAGGAATAGGGGGGAGTTTCTGAAAAGGCGCCGACCCTAGGTTGACTAAGATATGGGGGCTTCGCGTCCCCCCTCCCCAATCCTTTCCTATATAGGCATACTTGTTATTATTTAGAAAACCACTGCGGCCAGTGAAATACTTTTTGGGGGAACAAGAGTTAGCGAGGCAAACTCCCCCTCTGTCCCTTTCTACCCCTTAGGTCAAGCAAGGCAGGCCTGTGCCCCCCACCCTGGCCACAGACCCCCAAGTCCAAGCAGGGGGCTGCCAGGTGCTCCTTGGGGGAGGGGATGGCTGCAAACTTCCCATCCGACAAAAAGGGAAGTTTTTGCAGCGCTAGGGCTTCGGGGAGGGGGCGTCTGGAGGAGGGGGTCCACGGGATGGGGGGCAAGGGTCCCCCTAAAGACCCCCCACCCTTGGGGGAGTCACTCCTCCCCCCTCCCCGGCCAGGTCTGAGCTGAGCCTCGCCTGGCTCGGGGCTCCCTGTGTTAGTTGGGGTCTGCTCCCGGGGCCCCTGCTCGGCTCTCGGGGCGCTCAGAGGGCCGGGACGGGGGTTCCCCGGTGGCTCAGGGGTGCCCCTTGGTCCTCGCCTTTCCCCCTGCCGGGGCTCCCCTCGGCTGCTCGGCTATGGGGGCGCAAAGGGGAAATGTCGCCGCGCCCCACTCGCACCCAGCGCCGTTTGGGGCGCCCTGAGGAGGCGCGGGACGGCGGGAGAGCGAGCCGGCGGCGGGGCCCAAGAGCTCAAGGACCGGAGCAGCCGGCGGCCGCGGTGCGGGGCCCAGGAGGCGCCGGGGGACGCGGGAAAAAGCCGCTTTAGGCGGCGGAAGAAACACAGATGTCAGCGGCGCGGCGCCATTCGGGGCCTGAACAGGCAGCCAGCAGCCCTGTCCTCACCGCGGTCCGCGCCTGAGCGCTAAATACCCGGATGCGCCGGCTGCTGCCTAGAGAGCCAGACGCAGAGCGGGAGGCACAGGCAGCAGCGCGGCGGCGACGGCAGAGGAAGGAGGTGTCCAGTGGCGCCCCGGAGAGAGAAGCGGGGAAAGAGGGGGGCGAGCAGGGCCCAGGCCGCTGGACAGAGCTACGCCAGCGAGGGCTGACCGTGGCCGCTTGCCCGCGGAAGAAGCTGGTCAGGTGCACAGCAGAGGCCTGAGCCGGGAGCTCCTTAAGTTTCCGTGGGGGGCATTTGCTGGGACGGCTGCCCAGACCACACCCCGCCAGCAGGAGCCTGAAGGGGGGCAACAGCCACACTCGCGCCTGGTGTTGTTTGAAGCCACGAGGAGACTCTTTGAGGGGGGTGAAAAGTGTTGCTCCCCTCATCAAACAAGGGAGTCCCACGTGCTGTTCAGGAGCCACCCGTGGCAGAGGCGAAGAGCCAGTTTTCCTGAAGGGAAACTTCCAAAGCAAGGATGACCGAGAACTCGTCCACGGCACCTGCTGCCAAGCCCAAGCGGGCCAAGGCAGCCAAGAAGTCGACAGACCACCCCAAGTACTCGGACATGATAGTGGCCGCCATCCAAGCCGAAAAGAGCCGAGCTGGCTCCTCGCGCCAGTCCATCCAGAAATACATCAAGAGCCACTACAAAGTGGGGGAGAACGCCGACTCCCAGATCAAGTTGTCCATCAAGAGGTTGGTGACGACAGGTGTTCTCAAGCAGACAAAAGGCGTCGGCGCCTCGGGGTCCTTCCGCCTGGCCAAGGGGGA
Source organism: Podarcis tiliguerta (assembly GCF_965153285.1). Taxonomy (NCBI): domain Eukaryota; kingdom Metazoa; phylum Chordata; class Lepidosauria; order Squamata; family Lacertidae; genus Podarcis; species Podarcis tiliguerta. The sequence continues at coordinate 45,976,746 of NC_139543.1, read as the reverse complement.
TGAGCCCAAGAAAGCGCCCGTCAAGAAGGCAAAGAAGGAAGTCAAGAAGGCCGCAACACCCAAGAAAGCAGCCAAGCCCAAGAAGGCTGCTGCCAAGTCGCCGGCCAAGAAGCCCAAACCTGCGCCCAAAAAAGCCAAAAAGAAGCCAGCGCCTGCTCCAAAGAAAGCCAAGAAGCCAAAGACTGTCAAGGCTAAGCCAGTGAAGGCGTCAAAGCCTAAAAAGGCAAAAGCGTCGAAACCCAAAGCAAAGTCCAGTGCAAAGAAGTCGGCCAAGAAAAAGTGAAGTGCAAGCTTGGGACCTTCTTTCTTGGACTTTCTTCTTGACCTCTACTCTGTAAATAGATTCCTTCTTTGTTCTCTACTCCTTTCTATTGCAGCTTTATAAAAGACTGAACTATTCCGCCTATAATGCTTTCAATCGATAGCTTTTTTAAATGACACTCATCAATATGAAAGTTCCCCTTTTTTTTGGTTTGAATTTTTTCCCCCAATTAGAATTTTAAAAATAGATTTCTGTGTTCATCTTTCTCCCCCTCTCTCTTAAAGGTATGCAATACTTGTTTGTGTTTTGAGCATGAGGGAAGACCAGGTCAGATAAGGGAATATTTTAGTGTTCCTATTGCTTGGAGATGATTTTTAGAAATATTTGAATTAAGAAAGGGACTTGCATTGGATGACTTTCTTAGCCAAGGCCCTGAAATGGTGGGATTAAGAAATGTAACTAATAGTGGAAGCCACCCAAGATGGAATAGGATAACTTCATTTTTTACAGAACTTCAAAATTTCATGGTGGATAAGATTCTAATGTAACTGCATACATGTAGGATGATGTCTTTCTAGCCCTGGGATGGACTGAGATAAGCTTTTCACTGCTCTTTCAAGGGGAGGACTGTGCTGTTGTCTGGAGTGGGTGGTAGAGTTGGAGACAAGGAATTAAAATGAATCATGCGGGGGGGGGGGGAGAGATCCTCTATTTAAAATCATGATAGTTTGACCACAACAAAGTGGGGATACAGTGAAAATTTAATTTCCTGTCTCTTTCCAAACAAGTCTGACCACTGTCTTGGTCCCTGCCAACTTCCAGGAGAAGGTGTTAACAGAAGCTCCATTCTTCCCAACCCTTCAGTGCCTATCCACTGCTTTTTGTGTTTAAAGTCTTGTGTCTGCAGTGCATCCTACACCTCCAGCAATCTTTATTTTTTCAATTGTGGATCTTGAATGGGGGAGGGAGGGAAGAATGAATGTAGAGGGGGCAGACTTGTTATTGAGGTAACTTTATAAAACTGTGTTACCATTGCTTAGGTTTGGGATTGGGGTTTTTTCCCATGAGGAGGGGGAATGGAAAGGATAATTTTCAGTACTCCCATTTTTATTTTAAAAAGATATGCTTGTTTAAACAACAGAAGATTCTTATAGGACTGATAGCTGATTGTCCATTTTATTTTGTATGTGTAATTTTGTGCAAGAAGGATTTAGCTGTCTTTGTAATTTTAGAGTTAAAAATAAAATGTAAACAGCATAATGGCTTAGGTTTCCCCACGGTGTACTGTCTTTTGCAATACAGCTATATAAAACAACATTGAAAATTCAGGCTCAGCTGTACATTCTCAAAATGGGACCATGCGCGGTTGCTTCTGTAAAGTTTGAAGGGGGGGGGGAGAGAGTTCTGTATCAGTGAAAGTGCAATGGAAGGAAACAAACTTCTGTTGGTGTCTAAACTATGGGAACACTTTCTTGGGTTATTGTGAAGAATCTGGATGAATGGAAAGTTTCACCATGAAAATCTCCACATAATTAGCCACTAGATGGCAGCCTAGCAAGGCATGATCTCACTTTACAATGGAAAAAAGGCAGTTAAGAAATAGTTGTGTATTTCACAGGGAAAAGGCCAACCAATTTGCAAGTAGGTTCCTTAGTCCTATGCAAACTGATCCACAGTATGCGGCAAGCATGTTTCAGCAAATGCAGTGATTAAGTGCTATGGAATGTAAATGTATTTGTGAGCACAATAGACACGTGCATGAAAACCCAACTGTCAATTTCAGTTCTACTTTTTAATTTTTCCAATCTTAAATTCTCCACATTTCTGTAGCAGTTTAGTGTGTGTGTTTTTTAAATCCTCATGAAAAGCCACCAGCATTTTTAATTTCTCCTAATCACATTTTTGCATACAGCTTTAACCAATACACTTTTTTTTTTTTGGCAATGAATTGGTCATATGCAATTTTGTATGTTACTTCCATGGATACATTCATTTTTATCCACACTTTCCCCTAATATATGCATTTTTGCAAACTTTACTCGGAGAACTATATTACAAAATTCAGATAAGTATGAATTTTTAAGGGTGGCTGTATTTCAGTTCTTGTATCATTTTGTAAAGTGTCGGTTCAGTAGATCACACATTTAATGTTAAAGGAATTGAATTTCTCTCCCCTCCCTACCCAACTTTGCTCCTTGAGGTGTGTCCATTATGTGTTTAAAACAGTGCTTCATTCTAAAGTCCACATGGCAAATACACTTCCCATCCAAACACTGGTTTGCCACTACGTGTTGTTCTTATACTTGCCCACCTCACTGAAGATAATTGTGGGGGAGGGGAGCAGTTACTTTTCTGTTGCATAGTAACACAGTGAGATGCCCCAAGGCCCGTCTACAATTACTGTTTTGAGTAGGAATAAAGGGCAGCATACATGGAATGCAGGAAATAGATTCACAGAATGAATGCATCTGATCCCCTGAAACGCCTGTGAAGTTCTATGAAATTAAAATCAATTAAATATGTGTGGCATGCTTATAGATGGAAATTTCAGGTAGGAAAGGGACTTCTCTGCTGATTACCATATTACGACTTCCCCCATGTAAAACTAGGTTCTATCCAAATTCAGAATTTTTTCCCATTTAACTTTGGGTGTGTACACATTACTGGCTTAAACTGCAGCTAAACTGTTACTTCAATTGCGGTTGAAGCTGGTTTGTGTGGAAAGGCATCAAAAGGTACTTGATTTTAACAAATTACAGGTTACATGTGGATTGTGGTTAATGCTGTGCATACACCATTTCTCCAATCGGTGATGGGAGCACTCTGGATGCTGAGTAAACTGGTGTACATAGCCTTAGTATTGTCTACCCTGACCAATCCAGACTTGTCAAGGTTTCATAAAGGGGTCTTTCCCATCCCTAGTTGGAGAGGCTGAGAACTAAACCTTGAGACCTTCAACATGCAGAGTTCTCCACACTGATCCCCTACATCCAGGGTTAGGAGCTTCATGTGGTTTCTAATGTGGGGTCACATGCAGGACCCACCCTGTGGAATATGTTGGATGTTGACGTGTGTCTGCATATTGTATAGTGCATCCACCACAATCTCGCACCATGCTACATTGTGGCAATTCACATTTCCTCACCTGATGCAGATCAGGTATGTCCATGTAAAACCACTGCCTCAGGCCAGTGCGCTTATTAACTGCATTTTGCTAGTCTTTGTAGTGCACTGTTATGTGTGACATCAGGGCCAATGGGTGCTGCTCATGGTGCAAGTTTTGTGCAACACCCACATGACAGCACCCTCATAAAAATGCCATCCCATGCTGTTTTCTGTTCATTCCACATTTTCTCCAGAAAATTTGATAAGTGAAAACAACCAAGGGAATGATAAATCTGTATTGAATTGGGAGTAGGTGTATGGAGCACTGTTTTGATGAGGCTGACTTGTAGACACTGAACAAAATTTCCATGCATGAACAGCTCTGAGTCCACACTATACTGCCATGTTGAAGGTCCCAATGTCACCAAGCAGAATGCAAGCCTGCAGACGGAACACAAAATATAGTTTCAGTTTGTGGCTCTATTACGATAACATTCTTGGTGTCACTTTATAAGTCGAGTTTTGAAAGTTGGGTGCCCAGCCTGTGCCTGGAAAAGGCACGAGAAACCCTACTCTATGACAAGGAAGAAACTGCAGGCAGCTGTCTCTCCTGTAGTAAGTGTCTGTCTCTGGCTGCCCTAGCCATAAACAAAGTCTGAGCAGATTCTGGCTGAGTAGATAGACCGCTTGTAGCACAGGTTGGGTTGGGTAGTGGGTAAAGCTCAGGACAAGCCAGCGTGGAATATAAAAGAAAGCTTTGTTCTAATGCAGAGCTGGTAGCTGTGGAAAACAGATGACCCAAAAAGAAAATTCAGTATATGTATCTCTGATGAAGAATTCTGTTGCCTCTCCCCCACCTCTCTCTGCCCAAATCCTAATCCAGTTTGAGATTTTTGAAATTTCCAATGCTTGCATTTTCAACACAAATCTATGGCTTAACTAGTAGAGGCCACTGCTTACTCTAAATATATAGAGATTGGATTGGCTTCAGTTTGTGCTGCTACCTTTTATAATGAGTTATTAATCCATTATTTCATTGTCTAGTAACATAATTTTGTGAGCAAAATCCAGAGCGACTGTGGTGGTGGTGTTACTATTAAAATGTTTTTTGCCTTCATGCAAGCTCCTAGGTTGACTTACAGATGCACACTTAAAAAAGAATTTAAACAATTAAAACCTATAAACAGTATATTAAAAGTAGCAAAGGTTTATAAGGAACTGCAATTTTTTTTTTTTAAATGAACAGGGATAAATTGGATTTGGGCTGTAGTCTTAACCCTACTCACTTGGGACTGAACCCCATTAAATCCAATAGGACTTACTTCTGAGTAGATGTGGTTAGAATTGCATTGCAAATTAAACCACTGCAATAATTTGCCAGCACATTGCACACATTTATACAAACAACATCCACTTAGGTGTGATGCCGGAATCTTCTGGGAATAGTCGCAGACAAGGACTCAGACTCTCTGAGCACTTTTAAAAGAATGAAGGAGGAAAGAGGCAAGCAAATATGAGGTTGTGTAACTACAGAGGAAGGGAAAACATCTCTCTGGCAATGCTTCTGTGAAAGGTGGGAGAACAAACAGCTAGATCATTCATTATCAAATTTAAAAGATGGGAAGAAGGTGCTGAAGATCCCAGGATAAGCTTCAAGTCAGTTGACTCCATAAATTTCTTCCAGACACACAAATTTTATAAAATTAGGGATAATTTTCATTGCCCTGCCACTGATCAATTTCTTGACTTTAAGAAAGCCGACTTCATAAAACTTAGGGAAGTGCTGGGTGAGATCCCATGGACAGTAATACTAAAAGGAAAGGGAGTTCATGATGGCTGGGAGTTTGTTAAGAGGGAGATAGTAAAAGCACAACTTCAGGCAATACCAATGAGACGGAAACATGGAAGGTGCCTAAAGAAGCCAGGGTGGCTATCTAAAGAACTTTTAACTGAGTTAAGATTAAAAAAGGATGTGTACAAAAAATGGAAAAGGGGGGAAACCACCAAAGAGGAATTCAAACAAATAGCCAGCACGTGTAGACACAAAGTCAGAAAAGCTAAAGCACAAAATGAACTCAGGCTTGCTAGAGAGGTTAAAAGCAACAAAAAAGGCTTTTAAGGGTATGTTCGTAGCAAAAGGAAGAACAAAGAAACAGTGGGGTCACTCAGAGGAGAAGATGGTGAAATGCAAACAGGGGACACAGAAAGGGCTGAACTCCTCAATGCCTTCTTTGCCTCAGTCTTCTCCGATAAAGAAAACAATGCCCAACCTGAAGAATTTGGAGCAAATGATTCAGTAGAGAAAACACAGCCCAGAATAACTAAGGAGATAGTACAAGAATACTTGGCTAGTTTAGATGTATTCAAGTCTCCAGGGCCAGATGAACTGCATCCAAGAGTATTAAAAGAACTGGCAGATGTGATCTCAGAACCACTGGCAATCATCTTTGAGAATTCCTGGAGAACAGGCGAAGTCCCAGCAGACTGGAGGAGGGCAAATGTTGTCCCTATTTTCAAAAGGGGGAAAAGAGAGGACCCAAATAATTACCGCCCAGTCAGTCTGACATCAATACCAGGGAAGATTCTGGAGCAGATCATTAAGCAAACAATCTGTGAGCACCTAGAAAGGAATGCTGTGATCACCAATAGTCAGCATGGATTTCTGAAAAATAAGTCATGTCAGACGAACCTGATCTCATTTTTTGACAGAATTACAAGCCTGGTAGATGAAGGGAACGCAGTGGATGTAGCCTACCTTGATTTCAGCAAGGCTTTTGACAAGGTGCCCCATGATATTCTTGTAAAGAAGCTGGTAAAATGCGGTCTTGACTATGCTACCACTCAGTGGATTTGTAACTGGCTGACTGACCGGACCCAAAGGGTGCTCATCAATGGTTCCTCTTCATCCTGGAGAAGAGTGACTAGTGGGGTGCCACAGGGTTCTGTCTTGGGCCCGGTCTTATTCAACATCTTTATCAACGACTTGGATGATGGACTCAAGGGCATCCTGATCAAATTTGCAGATGACACCAAACTGGGAGGGGTGGCTAACACCCCAGAGGACAGGATCACACTTCAAAACGACCTTGACAGATTAGAGAACTGGGCCAAAACAAACAAGATGAATTTTAACAGGGAGAAATGTAAAGTATTGCACTTGGGCAAAAAAAATGAGAGGCACAAATACAAGATGGGTGACACCTGGCTTGAGAGCAGTACATGTGAAAAGGATCTAGGAGTCTTGGTTGACCACAGACTTGACATGGGCCAACAGTGTGACGCGGCAGCTAAAAAAGCCAATGCAATTCTGGGCTGCATCAATAGGAGTGTAGCATCTAGATCAAGGGAAGTTATAGTGCCACTGTATTCTGCTCTGGTCAGACCTCACCTGGAGTACTGTGTCCAGTTCTGGGCACCACAGTTCAAGAAGGACACTGACAAACTGGAACGTGTCCAGAGGAGGGCAACCAAAATGGTCAAAGGCCTGGAAACGATGCCTTATGAGGAACGGCTAAGGGAGCTGGGCATGTTTAGCCTGGAGAAGAGGAGGTTAAGGGGGGATATGATAACCATGTTCAAATATATAAAAGGATGTCACATAGAGGAGGGAGAAAGGTTGTTTTCTGCTGCTCCAGAGAAGCGGACACGGAGCAATGGATCCAAACTACAAGAAAGAAGATTCCACCTAAACATTAGGAAGAACTTCCTGACAGTAAGAGCTGTTCGACAGTGGAATTTGCTGCCAAGGAGTGTGGTGGAGTCTCCTTCTTTGGAGGTCTTTAAGCAGAGGCTTGACAACCATATGTCAGGAGTGCTCTGATGGTGTTTCCTGCTTGGCAGGGGGTTGGACTCGATGGCCCTTGTGGTCTCTTCCAACTCTATAATTCTATGATTCTATGATTCTATGATACCAATCATATCAATGATTCAGTACTCTGTCACCAACAACATTCACCTCTGGCATTGTTCTGATCATGTGACACACTTTCTTAAACTCCTGCACTGGCTTTCTGTCTGTTTCTGCATCCAACACAAGTTCCTTGTCCTTATCGTGAAAGCCACCTATGTCCTCCTTGCTTCTCTCTCTGCTTTTATGTTCCAATAAATCCCTGCCCTGTGGTCTTCACTTCTCCAGCCCTCCTCCTCCACATTGACCACCATCCACAGCTTTCCTGCACACTTCAAAGACTGCTTTTTGTCCCTTACTGACCCAAGTGCCTCCTCTGTATATATTTTTTAAAAATGTAAGCTGCTTGTGGCAGGGACCTGTCCATCCACTGAAGCTGAATTCTGAAAGATTCAGGACAAAACAGACAGAAGAAAGGCACATAGTCAAATTATGGAGAAAGCTCCCACAAGATGATGTGATGACCACCAATTTGGATGTCTTTAAAAGAGGATTAGACAAATTCATGGAGGATAAGGCTATCAATGACTACTACCCATGTTGGCTATGTTCTCCCTCTACTGTCAAAGGCAGTATGACTCTGCCTGCCAATTGCGAGGAATCACAAGTGAAGAAAGTGCTCTTGCACTCAGGTCCTTCTTGGGAACACTCTTGGGGTATCTAGTTGCTCTCTCTAAGGACAGGATGCTGAAATAAATGGGCCTTTGGTCTCATCCTGCAGAGCTCTTCTTATATGCTTATGTTCTGCACTTTCTTAAGCACTAATGCATGTGTATGTGTGTGTTCCATGCACACACACACACACACACACACAACTATTATTTTATGTGCTGAACTAGGCACATTTCTATGGAGCCCACATCTGAAAGTGTCAAACTTGTCCATCACACCTCCCTGTCCTCCTTATAGTTCTCATTTATTTCTATCCAATCCTCCAAGCTCATGGTTTCTTCCTTCCCATTTCACCTTCTCAACCACTTGTGGTAGGTTAGGCTGAGAGATAATGGTAACCAATATTCCCAAGCAAATTTTTGTCACTGAACAGGAATGTGAACACAGGAACATATGCACACAGTCTAGCCTAACTGTGGATATCTGAAGGTGGGGCCAGCAATGCAACCCTGCTTCCAGTAATCTCTCTTTCCATGAAAGGAAATTCCCCTTTTAGAAGTGCATTGTTTCATTAAAATTAATTCCTAATGAATGGACAGTATAAATCAAATGCACTCTGACCTACAAGTGTACATATTATATACAAATATATAGGTTGATAATATGTGGAGGAACAGCTTAAACATTCCAACAAACAGCTATTGTATTACGGTATTTTAATATTTTGTTGGAAGCTGCCCAGAGTGGCTGGGAAAGCCCAGCCAGATGGGCGGGGTATAAGTAATAAATTTATTATTAATAGTTATTTATTATTATTATTATTATTAGCTAAAACCACAGCGCCTAGGACTTGCCGATCAGAAGGTCGGCAGTTCGAATCCTTGCAACGGGGTGAGCTCCCGTTGTTTGGTCCCAGCTCCTGCCCACCTAGCAGTTCGAAAGCACGACAAAGTGCAAGTATATAAATAGGTACCGTTCCGGCGGGAAGGTAAACGGCGTTTCCGTGCGCTGCTCTGGTTCACCAGAAGCGGCTTAGTCATGCTGGCCACATGACCTGGAAGCTGTACGCCGGCTCCCTCGGCCAATAAAGCGAGATGAGTGCCGCAACCCCAGAGTCGGCCACGACTGGACCTAAAAGTCAGGGGTCCCTTTACCTTTACTGCCCCAGAACAGAGCCTCAGATCTCTCCCTCTCTGGCTTATTTTCTTTTTCACAGACCTAAAGCACATCATCCTTAGCTAGGGTGCAGGTGGCAGAGGGTCATAAAGACATATGCCCCTTTCAGGACTTTCCCGGTGTTTCCTAGCCAAGCCATTCACAAATCAGACAGATATCTCCCTACCGAAAGGAGGATCTTGCCACACCTGGCCAGCATGTAAGCAGCCTTCTTAGCTCCATGAAACCTCTTCGATCGAAACCTCTAATCTTAGCCACGCTCTTATTGTTCCTCACCCAGCCCTAGGCCGCTTGTAGGCACCGGCGCAGCACCTTTTGTGCCGCAGGTCCTGCTGACCGGGGCGTAGGAAGCTGCCTTATTCCAAGTCAGGCCAGTTCAGCGGCCCATCTAAGCTCAGTACTGCGGACACTGACCGGCAGCAGCGGCTCTCCTGGGCTTCATACGAGAGAACGGAGTGAACCTGGAACCTTTTTCCTTCCAAAGCACCTGCTTTGCCGCTGGTACGGAACTTAAGACCGAACAATAATAATAGTAATAATTTATTATTTGTAACCCGCCCATCTGGCTGGGTTTCCTCGGCCGCTCTGGGCGGCTTCCAACAAAGATTAAAAATACATTAAAACAACTATTAATTTATTTTAAAATTTTAGATCCGGCTTAAAAAAAGAGAGAAGGGTGTGTGAGGCGGGAGGTGGTAATAAGCAGTTGTCGTCTGCACACAAACGGTCCCGACCCGGATCCATGCCTGCAGTTCGCATACGGGGGAAATGTCCCATGGCATCGAATGACAACCCCCACCCCCCCAAGTATAAATTGAAGCAAGGTGTGAGGCTGATAAATACGGCTGGAGAAAAGGGTTAGCCCGAATACACCACCGGAAGGTCCCGCTCCATATCGTGCACTGGAAGCTTGCGTTAAAAACAATGGAAACTTACCCCAAAAAGCAGTGAAAGCTGAGAGCATCCTGCAATTAGCACCTCTGCCCGCATCCCGCTTCTTCTTCTCTGCCCCTTTAAATGAGCTCCGCCGCCCATTGGTCGTGCTTCCGCCGAGGCCTGATTGGCTGGCTCGGCCTACGCCTCCAGCGACCTGCCTCTCGCCTCTTCCTCCTCCTCTCTTTCGCTTTGCACGCGGAGCTCGGCTATGTGGTGGTGCAGGCGCCTCTTGAGGACCCCGCTTTCTCCGGGCCTGGGCAGCCCCTCCCGGGCCCAGTCTGCCCTGGCGCAGCTGCAGCAGGTGCTGGAGGGGGAGCTCGAGGGCATCCGCGGCGCGGGCACCTGGAAGGGCGAGAGGGTGATCACCTCGAGGCAAGGACCGCGCATCCAGGTGGAAGGCAGCCGCGGAGGTAGGTGGGGGGGGGGCCAGGCGGTAAGGCACCCTGCTGCTGCTTAACTAAGAGGCAAAATCCCGGGGCGGGGACTTGGATAGCAGAAAGAGAGCTTCGGCTGGAGTTGCCTTACTATTATATTAAATTAATTAATTGAATTTTGCCAGTTGCTTTATCGTGCCCAGGGCAACCTAAAGTGACTTAACAACCAAAACAGACAGACAGACAGACAGACAGACAGACAATAAATCCTACATACAGTGCTTTTTTTCCTTAAAAAATGTTTAGGGGTATTCTCATTTTCCTATTCATATTGAAATGCTGCCCCTCAATGAGGCCAAACTTAAATTCGCAAAATGTTTAGGGGTATGCGTCCCCCAGAAAAAAGCACTGCCTACATAGATACATTAAAACCAAGAGGAAAGAGATTAAAACATTGCACTCACTTCTAAAAGGCTACAGGTAGTTAAAGGCCTGGCTACGGAGGAAAGTTTTTGCCTTAGGCAAATAGGATTCCTTTTGACAGCTCCAAGAGAACATGGCCGCCTTTCTTCCCCCTTCCATCAGGGTTCCTTGGCCTGTTAAACTTGTTGAACTTAGGTGCTGGCTATAAGGAGAAAGCATCATGGCTCCTATTACCCTCAGCAATGTAATTTATCTAGTGAGTGCTGGAGTTCCACAGAGCTATGCAGAACTAAAAGTATATTTGCAAAATCGCTTTACGTTTGGGGAAAAAAACTTCAGTTCAGTGTTATTAGTCTAACCGTGGCTGAAGTTAGAGAATGGTAACTCATATGATAGAAGGGAGGGCTTTTACAGTGCCCGAAGAGTGTGAAAACGTTGATTGGGGCACAGGAAGGTGTAGTGCAGAAACAAAAGAGGTAGTTGTAGGGGATGAGTGTATTGTTTAAAAGGTTGGATCCAGCTGATCCATCAGTTTCACAAGGCAGATGACTAGCAAAACAGAAACAAGCTTAATCCACAGCATTCAGGCCCTGTGTCCGTTTTTCCTTCCTCCTTTTTGTTTGTGAGCAGGCTATTAGCCAACACCTGCTCCTTAAAACTGACTTGATATGAAAACTAATCATGTCTGTAATAGCCTATCATATAATTACTAAGTATTATTTATTCTTACAAAATGAGCCACAATTGTGAGAATATAGATTGTTGTAATTGATATAGCCAGTAGAAACTTAGCATATGTTAGATGGAACCTTCCTTAACTGGACTGTTTCCATAGTTCTGATCCTGTGCTCAGTACTCTTGGTGTGTTTGTTTTAGCTCTTTAGCTCATGGAGGCTTGATTAGTTGGTCTGGTTCCAAGCAGCGTTGTTAAACAAATGGAGTGTGTGTGTGTGTGTGTGTGTGTGTGTGTGTTTTAGTTCTGCTTTTCTTACCAATTGCCAGATCTTTTTGTGTAAACTCCAGAATTTTGACTTATTGCCTAATGTCTTTTGAGTTGAGCTGTCATTTTTGAGAAAAAGCTGTATCCTTTCCATTTAATTCATCAGGGATGAGGAATCTGTGGCCCTCCCAATGTGGTTTGACACAGTTTGCACCACCCTTAATAAGGAAGATTAGTCATGGTGGCTGGAGCTGATGACTGACCAACAACATCTGGAGGCCACAGATACTTGACCTGTGCTTGAACTATGTAGCTGCTGCACACACAAACTGGGGTGGGGGGAACTTTGTGGAGCTTTGCTTTGAACTGTAATTTCTCATGAATCAAATTCTCCTCCTCCAAAGATTTCAAGCAGCCAGTTCTGTACATTTCAAGTGGCTAAAAATACAGTGCATTACATAAGCACAAATTCTCAGCATCAAAAATGGGCTAGAAAGTTTGATTTGGGATTTTAACTTTAAATTCCTAGCATTTCAATTGTGCATAATGCTTCGTCACAAAGTAGGCATTTAATATCCTCTGTTTTACAAACATGTCCAAGGCTACCAGTAAACTGTTTCGTTTAATAAAATTTGCTGCTTGATTTGTAATAAAACCCCTCTCCCTAGCCAGCCAGCCAGCCAGCCAGCCCTCCCCACCCCAAATTCCCTTAAGCTGGGTAAGGTAGCGTGGACATGGCATATGAGTATTGCAACAGCAGTGACTTCTTTTCTCATTTCCCTCTACAGAAGCATTATGCTATGAACACCACCTGACCTCTAGCTCCAGCTATAGGGAAGAGACTATAACTGGGTGCAGTTTTCTCCAACCAGGTGCCTTCTGTATATTTTGGACTACAACTCCCATCTGCCCAAGAAGGAATAGTGAATGGTGGAAGTTGCAGTGCAAAATATCTGGGTATCGCCAGGTGGGGGGGAGGTCAGCTTGATGGGGGAACTCATGGTTTGCATGTAGAAGGCTCCAGTTTCAGCCCCCACCATCTCCAGTTAAAGGGATCAGATGGTGGGTGGTAGAAAAAACATCTGCTGGAGATCCTAAAGAGCATCACTGAAGACAGTAGAGAGCTAAATAGCCTGACTTGGTCCAAGGTGGCTTCCTATGTTCCTAGAATCAAAGTGAGAAATATACTTAAGAAGATGAATAAGGTAGGAGTGTGTGTACATCGCTCGTTTGTTTCAGTCTTCTTCTCGTTGTTGCAGATATCCTGAATTTTTGTGCCAACAATTACCTAGGATTGTCCAGCCATCCCAAGGTGATCCGTTCTGGACTGGAGGCCCTGGAGAAGTATGGAGCTGGCCTCAGTTCCGTCCGCTTCATCTGTGGAACACAAGTAGGAATGAGCAGGAGTGTTGCAAAGACCTAACCATATTTGCAGTGCAAGCGTCTGAAAATGCCACTGGCCTGCTTCAAGTAATTGCTTTGAGGGCAAGCTTCTTGATTAAAACTGCTATTGTTTTAGCAACTAAGGAAAAGCTCTGGCTGCATTGATGCTTTTTTATTAATTCACAAGCAGCTGTAATCCAAGGACTTTGCATTTTTGTGGGGGGGGGGGAGGGGAGAAGGAAATTCAAAGTTCTGCATGAAGAAAACAATGAAAGTGTAGCAGTAATGATACAGAATAAGCATATTTACATGTATTTGCATGCTATGCATAATTTTACACTTCTTATGGTTGTGGGAAGAAGCAGTAAGAAGAAACCACACAGGGCATCCTGTCTCCACCCCATAGCTGACTATTTGATATTATCAGATGTTACCCACACACTCTCAACATGTACAGGCTAGAAACATCACTTGAAGGAAAAGGATTCCCACGATGCTGCGTTATGCACAAGTTAACAATTTCTGCCCCTGGGCAGCTGCACAGCCCCACCTAAAACTCACTTGAGCTATCCCGATAGAATGATGATGTAGCTCCTCTCAGGGGAATGTTCTCATGTGTGTCAGAAGTGGCCCTGAACAACAAAAGACATCTTTCTAAGGCTTCAGTGCACCTTCATTGATGAAGGAATTAGCCTTTGAATTGAGTGCAAACACATACACCTTCCATCACCCCCAACCCAAGAAAAAATAATAATAGGAAGGATCACTGTACAGGCCTTTCCACCACCACACACACACAGAGCTCCCAAATTTATCGGTGCAGTGTTACCTCTGGTTCCGTACTTAATTCATTCTGGAGGTCTGTTCTTAACCTGAAACTGTTCTTAATCTGAAGCACCACTTTAGCTAATGGGGCCTCCTGCTGCCGCTGTGCCGCCGGAGCACGATTTCTGTTCTCATCCTGAAGCAAAGTTCTTAACCCGAGGTATTATTTCTGGGTTAGCGGAGTCTGTAACCTGAAGCGTATGTAACCTGAAGCGTACGTAACCCAAGATACCACTGTATATTAATTTGCCAATATACAAATTCAGGGAAATGAATTTATATGTTAAATTTCATAGCTGGAAGCGGTATGTCTCTGCGTCCCATTTGCTGGGAAGTGCAAGTAGAGAGAGTGCTGTTGTGTTCAGGTCCTTCTTGCTGTCTCCTCATAGGCATCTGTTTGACCATTGTGAGAACAGGATGCTGGAATAAATGTGCTTTTGTCCTGATCCAGCACGACTCTCCTTATGGTGGTATTTCCACAGTCATCAAGATGTTTCTGGCAAGAAAGCTGGGCCTGTTTTAGATGTGGGAAGTAATAGCCTTTCCCATATGCCTGTTTCAGTCAAGGTAGATCCTACAGAATAAAAGGTATGGTCATGTAGATGTTTCAGTGCTGGGCCCTGGGGGCAAGCAGACTGGCTAAGTAGGACTGGAGTACAGTGGTACCTTGGTTGTCGAACTTAATCCATTCCGGGAGTCCATTCGACTCCCAGAACCATTTGAAAACCAAGGCACGGCTTCCAATTGCCTGCAGGAGCTTCCTACACTCAATTGGAAACCACGGAAGTCGGACGTTCAGCTTCGAAAAAACATTCACAAACCTGAACACACAATTCCAGGTTTGTGGCGTTCAGGAGCTGATTTGTTCAGGAGCCAAGCCGTTCAACAACCAAGGTACCTCTGTACAAATCTTAGCAGGGCTAGAACCCTGGAACAAAAGAGTATCCCAATTTAACTTTCAGTGTTTATAAATAAGTGATCTAGCATGTCTGGCTATAGCACTACTGATGACAATAATATATAATGTATTAAATTTTTTAGCTGCTTTATGAGGAAAAGAAAATGTCTCAAAGCATCTTAACAGGATAACCATTGGAACCTTTTGTGCTTTCTCATTAGGATATACACAAGGATCTGGAGGAGAAGATTGCCCGTTTCCATCAGAGAGAAGACACCATTCTCTATGCCAGCTGCTTTGATGCCAATGCTGGGATCTTTGAGGTTCATAGCACTTTCTGTTTAGGAAGTTGAGTGTTGGTATTTGGGGGGTGGTCAGTGGAAAGCATCAAAATCCCAAAGTAACTCTCTTTGTGACAGATTTCCGGAGGGGTAGCCATGTTAATATGTTGCACCAACAGGGAACTAAGAATCTCACAGCACTTAGAAACTAAGCAACTTTATTATGGCATAAGTTTTTGTGGACTAAGATTTACTTCATAATATGCATGGTTATTTTCAGCTGGTAGACATGCACAGCCACATACTGGGAGGTGTGTGTGTGTGTGTGTGAGTGAGTGTGACAGTGAGGACAAAAGGAAAGAACGTGCAAAAAATACACATAGTCCATGACAGTTTTGTTAAAGTGGACTTGGGGAAGTTATGGCTCTTCAGATGCTACTGGGCTACAGATCCCAATTTCCCTGACTATTAGCCACACTGGATGCAGTAACATCTGGACCACAGGTTAGCAACCCCTGTGTTAAACTTCTATGTATCCAAAAATCACACAGACCATTCACAATGGCCATAATGGATAACACAAGCATCACAACATAGTTATTTTATTGCTTAGTTTATATACCACCTTTTTCTTCGAAGGGGCTCAAGGTAGTGTACATGGTTCTTGTCCACCCCATTTCATCCTCACATCACCCCTGTGAGGTAGGCTAGGCTAAGAGATGGTGACTGGCCCAAGATCACCCAGTGAGCTTCATGCACGAGTGGGGATTCAAACCCTGGTCTCTCAGGTCTAACCATTACACAACACTGCCTTGTTAGATATCCCTTGTATTGGGAAAGAAAAATGTCACAGGACTCTTGTGGGCATTTTTTAATAGTCTGTGGAGTAGCCTATTACAGTGGTGCCTCGCAAGACGAAAAGAATCCGTTCCGCGAGTCTCTTCGTCTTGCGGTTTTTTTCGTCTTGCGAAGCAAGCCCATTAGCGGATTAGCGCTATTAGCGGATTAGCGGCTATTAAAGGCTTAAGGGATTAGCGGTTTAGCTGCTAAAAGGCTATTAGCGGCTATTAAAGGCTTAAGGGATTAGCGGATTAGCTGCTAAAAGGCTATTAGCGGCTTAGATCAGCTGTTCAGCGGCTTAGCGAACAGCTGTTAAGCGGCTTAGGGGCTTGGGAAAAAGGCTGGGAGGGGGGAAAAAACCCCAGGAATCGCAAGACATTTTCCTCTTGCGAAGCAAGCCCATAGCAAATTCGTTTTGCGAAGCACCTCCAAAACGGAAAACCCTTTCGTCTAGTGGGTTTTCCGTCTTGCAAGGCATTCGTCTTGCGGGGCACCACTGTATTTTAGGGAAGTATGAAACATCCGTTGTTAAGTGATGTATAGTAAGCAGGTGCTTGCTGTAACTAGTCTCTCTGCCTTCCGGTACCTACAGGCTCTGCTGACCCCTGAAGATGCAATACTTTCAGACGAACTGAATCATGCCTCTATCATTGATGGGATCCGGCTGTGTAAAGCCAACAAATATCGCTACAAGCACATGGACATGCAGGACCTGGAAGCCAAGTTGCAGGATGCCCAAGTAAGTTGGTGCTGTGGCTCCAAAGCAAAGTCAGATTCCTGCTTTCCCAAGTGTCCACCTCCCCATGAGCAATTTTTCTTAGGTTCTTGCTTACTTGGTCTCCATTGACCACATCCCTGCTTGCTCTCCTACGCAGAAATATCGTTTGAGGATGGTGGCTACGGATGGTGCTTTCTCCATGGATGGTGACATTGCTCCCTTGCAGGAAATCTGTAGGCTGTCCCAGAAATACAAAGCCATTGTTTTTGTTGATGAATGTCACGCCACTGGATTTCTTGGGCCCAATGGACGGTAAAAAAAAATATCAAAGTGTTTTCTTTCGTCGCATTCTTTGTTGCTGTCGTTTTTAGCAATCAAAAATTATCGCCAGTGATTTCTAACTATATAATAAAATTGTAAGGATGTTGTCAAGGTGCAGTTTGCTGCAGCCATGTGAGCTGCATCAAAGCAGCAAATAGCATGTGGGCAGCCCAGGCAGGCAGGTGAATGAACAGGTGGTCATGGCAAACCACAGAGGAACATCAGGACACCATACTGATGCTGCTATTTTGGCCTCACCAGGGTCAGAGACTGAGGAGCAGGGAAATGATCACAGAGCCAGATGGTTGCTGGAGAGTTGGCCCAGCCTGTCCTGCCTCTTGGTCTGTAGCTTACCTGTGCTGGAGCTTGAGTGACCTGCAAGGGTGGGTTTGGCAAGGCTGGCCAAGTGTAAAGGGAGGGGGGATTGGTCAGGCATAGGGAGTGGGGAGGGAGGTTGGCAAACGATGTGAGCAGGGGTAGCAGCCCTGAGAATAATGAGTCAGGATTAATTTTGTGCTGCTTTTTAGCCCCCAAAGTGGCACACAAGTGAAAATACAGTATCAAACACACTATATAAAACCCAGCGTTGCATTATAAGATGATAGTGACAATGATAATAATGACTTAAAATAGCAGAATATAAAGCAGACTCTGGGGTGAGAACAGCAGTTCAGTCATCATAAAAAGACCAATGGGGTGGTTGAAGAAGAGTGATATTTTTTATGCCCTGGCTAAGTTAGCTCATAGCAGTAAAATAGGAAGCTTAATAAACCACACTCTGCTTTTTTATGGCTTTTATTGAACCCCCATTAACTGGCCTATGTTGTGGACCTCCTTGTAATCTTGGGATGTAAGGGCTGTATGTATCATGGCCACTGGGCTCATCACCTCCTGGCAAATAGAAGGGGAAGAAATGGAGCCAGTGAGAGATTTTACTTTCTTGGGCTCCATGATCACTGCAGATGGTGACAGCAGCCACAAAATTAAAAGACGCCTGCTTCTTGGGAGAAAAGCAATGACAAACCTAGACAGCATCTTAAAAAGCAGAGACATCACCTTGCCATCAAAGGTCTGTATAGTTCAGGCTCTGGTTTTCCCAGTAGTGATGTATGGAAGTGAGAGCTGGACCATAAAGAAGGCTGATCGCCAAAGAATGGAGGGCACAGGGAGAAGGGGACGACAGAGGATGAGATGGTTGGATAGTGTTCTCGAAGCTACCAGCATGAGTTTGACCAAAGTACGGGAGGCAGTTGAAGACAGGAGTGCCTGGCGTGCTCTGGTTTATGGGGTCACGAAGAGTCGGACACGACTAAACGACTAAAAAACAACACCGAGGGATGTATACAAATTGGATAAATAATAATATTAATGGAAAGAGGGCAAACAATCGGGAAGGAGATGGCTTTGTCTTCAGTTTGAACCCAAGATCATGGTTTGTTCTGTAATGAACCACAGTCTGTAAGCAAACAACAAACCATGGTTCAATCCTGGCTAGCAATTTGGGCTTGTTAGAAGGGAAACAAACCAGCTGTGGAGTCTGTTCCATTAGAGTGAATGGGGCACTGTCTCACCAACCTGCCTTACTGTTTAGGTAGGTTAGGCTGAGAGTTGGTGACTGGCCTACATTTATATTCATAGCTGTTTCCCAGACCACGTGCAGGCCGTCACAGCATTTCCAGTTGCTGGGGATGATGGGAGTTGTAGTCCAGCAGCGCCTGGAGGAGAAAGCTTCCCCAGCTCAGCTCTGGAACAGACGAATGGGAGAATTCTGAAGCCTAAGCTAATAACAGTTATTTTCTCCTTGCAGGGGCACTGACGAACTCTTGGGAGTGATGGACCAAGTCACTATAATCAACTCCACACTTGGGAAGGCGCTTGGGGGAGCAGCAGGTGCAGTTGTTAACTAGCAGTACCCTAATTAGAAGTGTAGGGGAGAAAAATACATTTAAATTTTTTTTCATATTAATAACTTCTGCCCTGCTTGTCTTTCTAAACTCAGAACAGCTGACATCATCTTCATCACCATCCATTTTCCAGAGGTCTCCCTGTTCATTATTCTTCCTCTCACCTCTCTCTCTTTCACAGAGATGATTTGAGAGGCAGGTTGGTTATGTCATCTTTGGGCCAAAGCTAGCGGGGCTAGACACAAGGAACATCCTTGAATATGGGGGCAGGGAAAGGGAATAGAGTCAAGAGAAACCACTGAGTTGGAGGAAGCCGTTTCAAGTAGGAATTGGAGAGCAGCAAAGTCCCTACCCCCCAATTCTGCCTTAGCTGTGGCAGCACCTGATACCTTAAAGCGCAGATTGGGAATCTCAGGCATTGGGGCAGAATGTGGCCCTCTAGGCTTCTCTGCCTGGCCCTTGGAACTCTTTGGAGGCAATGCCCCTCGTCTGGCTAACCCCCTTCTCCGTAGACCACAGCCCTCACTGTCTCTGCTCTGTGCTCAAATACTTTTGCCTGGCTGGAATGTACCCTTGAACTGTGATAATGTATTTCACTTGCTTGGATGGAGAAAAGAGAGGTGTGTGTTTGTGTGTGTGTGTGTGTGTGGTTGCAATGCAGCCTGCTGTGTAAAGGTAAAAGTGGATCCTTGGCTCTGCCCACTTTCATCCCTCTCCCTGCCCCAGCCTTAAAGGAAGAGTGGTTCAGTTCTGAGCACCTGCCATTGACAAAATCCATTTTACGATCTAGAAGGGATTGCTCTAGAGCTGGTGTGAGGACCTATTGGCCTTCCCGTCATTGCTGAACGACAGCTCCCATCACCCCCAGCAAGCATGGCTGCAGCAGGGATGATGGGAGTTGTACTCCAGCAACATCTGGAGGGTCAAAAGTTACCCACACCTCCATTGGGTAGAGCAGATGAGCACAACAAATGAGTGTCTCCCTCGCCCCCTTGAAGAGCACAGTCATCTATGTCATCCATGGTGGCCCATTGGGGCCTTGAACTAACTTTGTCTTTCTTCTCTTTGCAGGTGGCTACACAACTGGCCCCAAAGCGCTCGTTGACCTTCTGCGCCAACGTTCGCGCCCTTACCTCTTTTCCAATAGTTTGCCTCCTGCCGTGGTGGGCTGTGCCTCCAAGGCTCTGGATATCCTCATGGAGAGCAATGCCATTGCACAGTCCATGGCTGCCAAGACCACACGGTAAGGGAGCCTGTCATTTACCTAGACCACCTTTTGTTCAAATTGTCCTCAAGATGGTTTACAACCCATAGTGTGCGCCCCTCCTTAGGATACTCCATTTTCTTTCCTGGTTTTCCACCTTCTTTGGCCACTGAACATGCTGAACCCTCATTGGGCTGTTTTGGGGGGAATTTGCTCAGCTAGTCCCGTTCCCCCCGAAAGTACTATTTGTACTTTTGTACATCTTTTGGTTCCTCCAAACATACTCTCTTTCATTTGTCACTGGTCACATTTTGACTTATAGCTGTTGGCACTCCACACACCAGTGCTTTATTAGAGGGTGTTTCTGTGTCAGAATGGAAGTAAAATAGTACACAGACATAAATGGGAGTGGGAGGGAGTGCTCCGTAGAGGGGACAGGCAAAGCAGGTCCCACGCTGAAGGCGTTCCTCTTCTTTGCAGTTTCCGAAGCAAGATGGCGGCAGCTGGATTCACCATTTCAGGGAATGACCACCCTATTTGCCCTGTGATGTTGGGCGATGCCCGGCTGGCGTCCTTGATGGCTGATGACATGCTGAAGAGAGGTAACCAATGTGGGGCAGGGGAGCTTCGCGTAACTTATGATATCTTCGGGTGTCACTGCCTGAAAAGCCCTAGGATGGTTTTAAGAACTTTTGAGTTGGGAGGGGAAACCCAGAGACGCGTCTTTGCTTTGGAAGCTGTCACAATCGGTGCGGCTCTCTTTGTATCCCCATTTCATGTGAAGCTAACTCTGCACAGCAGGGAACTCAGGGAACTGCCAGGCAGCCTCTGAGGAAAAAATTAATTAATTCTTGCTTTAAGACATTGAGCATGAATTGTGTTTTGCATTTCAAAGCTAATAAAATTGGCTGAGTTGTTTTTTGTTTTGCTTTATATTGTGCATTATGCTATACTAACAAGCATTCTCAGCACTTCTTGTAAATTGGCATTTAATAATACAGACCCTATTCCTGGTTAAGGCATGGCAATTCTGTCTTCAGATCCCTAACCTCCATGCTGTGTACCAGTTGCTTTACCATAGACACAGCATGGGGCTCTTATTTAAACCTCCTTTGTTTTTCTCCTCCCTGCCTTGACTCTTAAGTGTTCCTGCATTTTTCTTAATGATTTGGCAGTGGAATTATCCCCGATCCCGTATGCCAGTGGTCATGAACCATAATCTGCCTGCCATTATGTGTTGTTGCTCCTGCTCCTGCTCCTTTCATTTCAGAGTCTCATTTTGAGAATGGGCCACATGTAGAGACTAGACCTCATGCTGCCAACCCCTGTCGCTTCTTGCTCAGTTTCCCTCTTTCTTCCTGTTCTGAGGGGTTACTACAGAACAGGCAGAAATTCAGTACACCCACTTGTGCCTCCACCCTGGGCAGAAGCTGTGATGATCGGCAAATCATTAGTCAAACTTTTTGCTTGATGTGCAGCTGTTAAGTAGAAGACGGGCATCAGGGACTGCATAAAGCTGCAGCATTGAATCAAATCTGTTTGATCCATTTTTTTTTAAAAAAAGTTTAATCTGCCATCTGAAAATAAGCATATAAAAATGCTATCATTTTTAATACAAGTAATTGCAATTTTTAAAAAAAACTCCAGTTGGCCAGTCTTAAGAGGCATTTCTGCTTTTCTCTCACTTAAGTTCCTAAAACGATGTTTGCTACACATCCAAAAATATTATGGATAAGGGCAGCCTGCTGGCATCCTGTTCTCACAGTGACCAACCAGCGCTCACCACTCCTGCAGATTCCTGCTCCTTGATTCAGTGCTACTTTCCTCCTCTTCAACCTAGATTTGCTCAGTCCTTCCAGAGCTGCCTTTCTGCTCTGGTTTTAATCACACCTTAACAACAGCACAAGTCCATCTGACCTGTCACAGGGCCACTCCTGCATCTTCCAACAGGAATTCCCCTGGTTGCTCTGTAGAGGGCAGCATTGTCTCCAGAAAACCATCCTGGAAGTTTGACGCTGGTAAACACACACCCCTTATTGTACTCTTGGTCGCAATCCAGAGCTGGCCTAAGACAACACTTTGCTGTACAACCTGATCCAAGAGGTGTGTGATCTGCCACACTGGAAGAAATCTTGGGCAGTACTAAACAACAGTCTGTAACCCAAGAAGCGGTTGGCTAGTTCAGAGCAGTATAGCATTGTCACCTTGCCAACTGCCTTTTTGGTCCTCCTGGGCTGTATGACAGCTTGGGTGATAGTCTGCAGTGTGAGAGGGTAGTGAAGGCAGCCAAACCAAGTCCTCTTACTTCTTAACTTCCCCTCTGCCATCATGTGGATATCTTTATTTTCTCTGACTCTGGGTGCATTCAACACAGTAAAACATCAAATATTAAAAACTTCCTAATAATAATAATAATAATACTGATAAGGGTTGGGGACCCTGGTGCAGTTTCTGAGCATGTGGAGCTTTGCTATTCTCAGCAAAACACTAAGAACATAAATAAGAGATTCAGGGAGTGGGGATCCGTCACCTGCTTCCTGCAAGTTGCCTAGCAAGAAGCTTGCATGTGCTGTTGTACAGAAATATGTGCACAATGGAGATGGAATTTAACCAATCCATTGATACAAACAGTGTTGGGTTTTATCCCGAGTGATGCTTAACAATTCACATCAAATGCTGTAGATTCTCTAGGTCAGCCTGGCAGCGAAGTTCATGAAATTGTGGAAGTTTGTCAAACGTGGCATGCCCCCATATGAGTTACATGGATGGATGCTGATATTTTAATGCATTGTTTTCTTAAATTGTGTGATCTTATATTCTTGTGATATATTTGCTTATGCATTTTTGTGTGCTGCCTTGTGAAAGAGTTTTATTTATTAATCTCTTGGTTTATTATTTATTTTACTCATTTATTAAAGAAACAAAACAAGGTCTTGCTTATGCAGTTGATCTGCTGCCTCTGCTACACTCATCTCTCTCTCCCCCCCTCTTTCTCACCTGTCAGGCATCTACGTCATTGGATTCAGCTACCCCGTGGTGCCCAAGGGAAAAGCTCGCATCCGGGTGCAGATCTCGGCTGTTCACAGTGATGAGGATATTGATCGGTGTGTGGAGGCCTTTGTGGAAGTCGGCCGTAAGCATGGAGCCTTGCCTTGAATGGCTGAAGATCGTGAGCTGTAGGATGCCTTTCGAAACCTGAAACCTGAAAAGGTGGACCGCACTGCTTTTCAGAGAGATGGTAGTGGCTTTGAAAAGAGGCGTTGCTCACATCACTTTTGGTGCTCTGTTGCCAGACTCTAGAACCTGTGCATTCTACCTCCGCTTAAGGAGGACCGCAATGTGCCTGGAGGAGAGTAATAAAGGTGATACTGACCCTAGTCTGAAGGAAGCTTTTTGTTGGTACAATGCATCTGCTGCAATAAATTTCCTCATGGAGAGACAGGGCTGGTACTGTTATCTTGTGCATCAATGATGCATATTTGCCTTTGTATATGTCTTGCTCTGCTGATATTTTCTCCTTCCCTGACCTGAACTAATGCTAAAGGCAGGAATGGGTAATAAAATGAAAAAGGTTGGCTTCAGACCAATTTCCGTAGTGTCAAAAGGCTGCCTAGTTGGGTAGCTTTAAAAGGCGATTGTACAAATTCATGGAGGAGAAACTTATTCACAGCTATTAGTTATGATGGCTATATACAGTGGTGCCTTGCAAGATGAAATTAATTCGTTCTGCGAGTTTTTCGTAGAGCGAGTTTTTTCGTCTTGCGAAGCACCATGGCGGGGAGGGGTGGGGAGAAGCAGGGCAGCTGCCGCAGCCGGTCCTTGGACTCACCCGCGCCTTGTGGACACCACGCGACGTGGCTGCTGGAGGGCAGCGGGGCTCAGGAGCGCGACTCCGGCTGCAACGCTGGCTGCTGGCGGCAACGGCTCCTGAGGGGAGCGCGTGAGGGCGGTGGCAGCGGCGCGAGGCAGCCGGAAGGTCGGCCGGAAGGTGGGAGGGAGCCGGAGAAGCCGTCAGCAGGAAGGTGGGAGGGAGCCGGAGGATCGGGGAAGTGAGTGTGCGACCGTCGCCATGACAGGAGAGGCAGGGCTGTTTCGTCTAGTGAAGCAAGCCCTTAGAAAAATCCATCTTGCGAAGCACCTCAGAAAATGAAAAACCCTTTCGTCTAGCGGGTTTTTCGTCTTCCAAGTCATTCGTCTTGCGGGGTACCACTGTACTCCCTCCAGAATAAGAATTTAAGCAGAGGCTGCAGGATCAGGCCAGTGGCCCATCTAGTCCAGCATCCTCTTCTCATTGTGGCCAGCCAGATGCTCTGAGAAACCAACAAGCAGGACCTGAGCAGAAGAGCATCCCCCCCTCTCATGGTTTCCAGCAGCTTCAGTCCAGCCCCTCCAACTGTGGAGGCAGAACACAGCTGTTGTGGCTAGTAGCTATTGAGAGCCCATCTCTCATGAATCTGTCTGTTCCTCTGCTAAAGCCATAAGAGGCAGTATGGCTCTGAATACCAGTTGCAAGAGAACGTAACTGGGGATAGTGCTGATGTTTTCAGGTCCTGCTTCTCATGGACATTTGGTTGTCTGCTGTGGGACCCAGGATGCTAGACTAGAAGAAAAGGAGTTTGCATTTGATATCCCGCTTTATCACTACCCAAAGGAGTCTTGTTGTAAACAAAAATTGCCCTTTTCCCTTATGGGGTATCTAAGAGCCCATATAGAGTCCTTACATAGGTTCCCTATTGGTAGGAGAAAGTAACAGAGGCCAACCAGAGAATATTGAGAAGCAAAACAGCTAGTGAGCTTGATCTTTATTGATCTGTTGCAGGAAAGGGGAATCTTTCCTGCAGGAAAGGAGGAGGAACCCAGAACAATGGCACGCAAGGCCTTATAAAGACTTGAAATTGCCATCCTGTAGATCAAGACCACCTCCAGGAACATCATACCTACATCACAGAAAAGGCGCTCTAAAACAGAAATTTGAATGTTGTTTTTCTCCTGTCTGGCAGGTTACTTGATTGGATTGCCTGGGGAGCCTGGCCAGTCTTTTGTAATGATAAATACTTAGTTCCTGGGCCATGTCACAGGCTCACACCCTATTCAAACACAGACATACAGGATTTGTGAAGGAAAAGACAATGGGGGGTCGTTTCCATTTTCCTTTGACCTTGCAGAGAAAACATTTGGTCAGTTTAGGAATCAAAATGAGTCTTCCTGTGCTGATCTATGTACGTGCTTGGTTGGTACACTTATGAACATTACCATATATCTAAGACCTCAAAATTCCTATCACAGTCTCAAAGCAGCTAACATTCCCTTCCTCCCCTCACAACAAACACTCTGTGAGGTGAGTGGGGCTGAGAGACTTCAGAGAAGTGTGACTAGCCCAAGGTTACCCAGCAACTGCATGTGGAGGAGCAGGGAAGCGAACCCGGTTCACCAGAATACGAGTCTACCACTCTTACCCACTACACCACACTGGCTCACTAGATGGGCCTTTGGTCTGATGCAGCCAGGCTTTTCTTATGCCCTTAACTAGGCCCTGCAGCTGATTTTGTGCCTCCTTTCTCTGGAGAGAACAGTTTGTCATACTACCCAGTAGGCTCATCTCCAGGATCTAGAGCCGCTGAACATAGTGGGACTCACTCCTGATTAAACATTCCTTGGACTGCATTATATGTGGGCCCAGCTACCACCTCCTTCCCTGTCCTAGTGCCCTCTTCTTTTTCTTTGCTGCGCCTAGTACCTGACAGATTGCCCTAGATGACATGGTTTATTCTCTGATATCGTAGGATCCTGTGGCTGAGCTACACAAGCCTGGTGTTTGGTACTGGTTGCAGAAACTGAGGATTTCTGCTGCTTCTTTAAAACATGGATTTTAGCCTTAGGGCTTCAAGGATAGCTTTGGGCAAGTGAAAGGAATACCTGGCACAGTCTCAGAAGTCAGAACACGGCTCAGCAAGATTTCCAGGGGCTAGGAATGCCATTGTGAATGCCTTAAAGCAAGGTTGATGTTTGCATTCTATCTGAGCTTTCACACAATGCAAAATAGAACAGGGAAATGCTGGGGGAACAGAATTAACCACTGTGTTTCTGGACAGTTAGGCATGTGTGTGATTGCCACCAATGCAGTTTATACCTAATCTATACACTTGTGCAGCTGACTAGCTGACCATGGGCCAGTCACTGTTTCTCAGCATAATGTAACTTTCAGGATTGTTGAGATATAAATGGAGGATGGATGGCGGCTAACAGATTGAGGTTGAATCCTGACAAGACAGAAGTACTGTTTTGGGTGGACAGGGAGCGGGCGGGTGTGGGGGATTCCCTGGTCCTGAATGGGGTAACTGTGCCCCTAAAGGACCAGGTGCACAGCCTGGGAGTCATTTTGGACTCAAAGCTGTCCATGGAGGCGCAGGTTAACTGTGTCCAGGGCAGCTGTCTACCAGCTATATCTGGTACGCAGGCTGAGACCCTACCTGCTCACAGACTGTCTCGCCAGAGTGGTGCCTGCTCTAGTTATCTCCCGCTTGGACTACTGCAATGTGCTCTAAGTGGGGCTACTTTTGAAGGTGACCCGGAAATTGCAATTAATCCAGAATGCAGCAGTTAGACTGGTGAGTGGGAGCGGCTGCCGAGACCATGGTAACACCGGTCCTGAGAGATCTGCATTGGCTCCCGGTACATTTCCAAGCACAATTCAAAGTGTTGGTGCTGACCTTTGAAGCCCTAAATGGCCTCAGCCCAGTATACCTGAAAGAGCGTCTCCACCCCCATCATTTACCCTGGACACAGATCTAGAGCCGAAGGCCTTCTGGCGGTTCCCTCATTGCAAGAAGTGAGGTTACAGGGAACCAGACAGAGGGCCTCCTCGGTAGTGGCACCCACCCTGTGGAACTCCCTCCCATCAGATGTCAAGGAAATAAACAACTATCCTATTTTTAAAAGACATCTGAAGGCAGCCCTGTTTAGGGAAGTTTTTAATATTTAATACTGTATTGTTTTTAATACTCGATTGGCAGCCATCCAGAGTTGCTGGGAAAACTCAGCCAGATGGGCATAAATAAAGTTATTATTATTATATTAAAAATATGGGGAGATAGCAATGAGTTTCTTTGTTCTTTCTCCTGCTCTGCATTGATAGACTAGCAAAAGATGCCATCTTTATTTAAACAGCTACTTCAGCCTGGTCACTAGAGGGCATCCTTGTAACAATCCCAAATGACTTGCTCTTGCATAAGGGAAGAACTGTCTCAAGAGGTCGATGATATTGCATCGTAAAAACCCCATCATTTTGATGTGTTCATCATGATGCACTACAGAATGCTAAACAAAAAACCAAAAAAACTACCTCCATCAGCAATCTGGTTTTGTGATTCTACACTATAAACTGTAGCAGGAACCTCCCCCCCCATCATTCAGTTTGTACAGACTTCACACACACTCACACACTACATACGCTACACTTCTGTTATAAATACATAGAAAATCAACCATACATCAGATTTGCACTGTTCCACTTTTATTTTACTCCATGAAGGAAGGACTACAAAATGGGGAAGGTTTGATACAGGCCACCATAATCCCTTGAGCATAGCAGCACATCCACAGGAGCCCTGCCCAGTTGCTATGCCAACCCTGATGGTCTCAGACAGAAGACCATCAACCCTGCATACACCAGTGGATTCAACACGGACTATAACAAAAGAACAGTGATTGGATTCCCCCTCAGGGGGCAGGAAACTGCGACTACCTTTTGTCTTCAGAAAATGACTCATGGAGAGGGGGAAAGAGGGGAACCAGCCAGGTGACAGGACACTCAGGTTACCACCACAAGTCCTCCCTCAACCCCTCCTTTCTGTAATGTATGCATGATGTTTCTGGGGGTGGGCTTGACCTAGAGGAGGGGAATTTCAAAATTTTTATAAGGTCTTGCACACCATTTTTCTGGGTCTTTTCCTCTCTCCTGCGAGTGAGGGGAACACCCTGCTGCAACAGTACAATAAAGGCCAAGCCTACAGGCTGCTGATTTGCTCCAATTTACTCTGGTTGGTGTCTTTACTTTTGTCCAAGGGAGCCCTCGGATTTTTCCGGTAACAAAACAAACTTTGGGAGAGGAATACAAGGCTGCTTTTTCTTTCTCTCCCCGCCCCCCTTGTATTTTGATTGCTGGATTAATTTCCCAGTCCAGAGATACTCATACAGAAGAGCAGGCTGTGCACGTACATATGACAGCATGTGTGGATCTCTGTGTACTCATAGTTCAAACAGGGAAGATTGACCTATGTTGACCTATGTGTACCATGCAAACAGGGAAGATTGACCTATGTTGACCTATGTGTGCCATGCAGCTTGCTCTCAGGATCATTGGAGTGGAGGACTGCCCTGTTTACAGTGTTGAAGTAAAATTCAACGGCTTGCCTGCTCCGTGCTTCTAAAGGGAATGGGAAGCAAGTGAAATGTCAGCTTATCCTTTGCCTCAAGCAGCAAAAAGTCTTGGGCTAGCCCTGGGTACAAAACTGGGTATGTGCACAAAAGGTAGAGTGTGTTTCAGAAATGCTACTTCAGGAAAATCTAATTTGCCCTGGCAAACAGTGTCTTGGTACTTCTAGCAAACCACACTGCTACTGTTCCCTTCCATTTCCTTACTGAAAACAAACCATATCGTTTCTGCCGTACCTGACAATCAGGTTTGCCCTTCAAGAAATTCAACGACTGTTGGTTTTTTGGGGTTGGTTAAATCACTCAAATAAAGGTTGCTCCGCTTCCAATGATTTTCGTTGGTTTCCAAAAGGATAGATGGCACTTCCCCACTTTCTGCTTTATCTCTGTCCACCTTTTTTCTGCTCCCACCCCTTATTTTTTGGCAGCCAAGTGCTGCACTGGCCTGCAGCAAGAGGCATGCTGGGAAATAAGAAGGGTTGCAGTATCAAAAGATTTAGCAGAGGGGAAAGATGAATAATGCAATTGGTTTCGATCAAAATGTTCATGTTTATAAAAAGGTCATGGTTAGTTTCTGATTTGACGGCATCCATGATGTACGGCAGGCTGCCGGTCTGCAGCTGAACAACACTGGGACAAAGGAAGATAGCTTCTAGATTACCAAGTCAGATAATACAGAGCTAGATGCACCAACTCTCTATAGTAACAAATAGTGGCTCTTTCCCATCCTTACCTGATGGTGGTAGAGATTGCATGCAAAGAGCCCCATGTTCAAAGTATGTTCCCTAGAACTGAACCAAAGCCCTTCCCTTTAATGTAACCTGCAACATTCATATGCAGCGCCTGTCTTGCCATCTATCACAATGCACTGCCAAAAGCAACACACACACACACCTTTTGCTGCTACAGCCACATCGTTTCTGCTACTCTGGTTCAGTCACTTTCAGATCCATCAGTGTATTCCAGGGCAGCGATTTCCTTAATTACTAAATTCCTGTCTCATTCCTGTCGCTGATGATTCCTGTCTTAGAGATTATGAGCCATCAATAGAGTTGCTCTTAGCTGCAATTTCTCCTGTTGTAACATGGAAACAAATTGCAGCCTTGAAATTGCTAGGACAAAGGAGTTCAAGGTAGCAATACTTTAAAAGCATCGCTGTCCTGTTTATATTTCCAACATACCTACTCTCCTCCAGCGTGCCTCCAGTTAGAAATTGGTGCTCATTGTTTTGACGAAATCCTGGGGCTCTTTTGATTAAAAAGGCTGCCTGAACCAGGCAAGGTAAACAATAGTTGTGCAAATCAGGACCTGACCTACTTTCAGACTTTCAATAGTAGGAAGAAGTTGAACCCAGGACTAGCACTCTGATCCCATACATCACATCTAAATCAATACCCGCAGTCACCACTTCCAGCAGACAATGCTAAGAATTTCAGTTTGGTTTGGATTCTAAGACCTTAGAGGTTTCCTAGCATCCTCCCTTCACCAAACATCAGTTCCTAGGGCTCCCTCAGAAGACTACTGTTCCTCCGGGTCCCTGGGAAAATTATGAATCCTGGGAGTCCCAGGAATAAAGGAACTGTTGAACAAGTTCAAGCCTGTAGTGTGGATATAATCAAATACAGAAGTACAGGAAGTATTCTGTTTTGGGAAGGTCACATTTTATCACTAAGTAGCAGGTCCTTGAGTTGTCTTTTGTAATATTTCCCTGCACACATCTTTAAGAGAAGTTATGGGATGAAGGTACAAAATTCAGCAGAGGCCTTGCACTTGCTAAAACGTTCTAGGTCTGATCAGTACCTGGATGGGGATTGCCTGGGGTTCTATTGAAGAAAGGTGGGATACAAATTTAATAACACTAAGGCAAGAGGTGCAAAGGGAATAGAAATTGGGCGTTTTTGTAATTAGGAAATTGCCAGGTGTGTATCTCAGAGTCTAATGGGCTTCTTTGGAGGTTGCAAAATGGGTGTTGTGAGACCCACGCCCTATCTTGATTTAACTCACAAATGCAGCCGTCTTCCATCCACTTTCTTAAATCAAGGATGGGGAAGTCCTCTAAATGTTGTTGACCTCCCAGCCAGCCCCAACAAGCACGGCTAATGGTAATGGATGATGGGACTTGGCGCTCAACAACCTCTGGAAAGCCACAGGTTCCCCATGCCTGCCACAAATGCATATTAAAAACTAATGGAGAGAAAAGTAAACTGCACAGCAGCCCTTCAGAATCAAAGACCTAGGTCAAAGTCAACGAAACCAATGTTTTCCCATCTTTATAGCTACCCAGCTAGATTATCATGGGGCACAATTCACTAGCATAAGTCTCGTGGAAAACAGGAGGTGTAGAAAACCCACCTTACTAAATTATGTTCAAGCAAAACTTCAGCCCTATACCCCCAACAACATAGCAATTGCTCTGGCTCCAGATAAAAATTAAATGAGGCTAAGTATCCCAAACACTTATTAAAACCATTTATTTCTCCACAAAAATAATCAGGTCTCGCCAACAGTGATGATGAGCACAGTTCCTTGACTTTCCAAAGCACATTGCCTCCCAGGACGTCAATGGTGAAATGCTTTCCGTTTCTGCCGTCAGTTTGTCATTACGCCTGCCAGTCCACAAAAGATGTTGGCCGTCTCTGCTTCCCACGAGATATCACTGCCTTGACTTCCTTTCCTGAAAGACGGCAGCAATACCCCAAAGTCTAGTTTTCTTTGCTTGCTGTAAACATCTCGCTGAGACGCAGCCTTTAATATCTTCACTGCTTTCTGGCGTCTCTTGCTACCGTTACCCTCTGGTTCAGAGACCCATTGAGACTATGGGTGACCACCAGCTCTGCAGATTTCAACTCATCAGCAAACGGCAGCAAACTCCTTGAGAAATCCGTAGCTGGCAACGCGAAACCCACGTCGCCTTGTCATCAGCAGGAACACTTGCACGTAGCCACCACAGGGTAAGGGACTTGCCTCCAAGCGCATTGCTGTGAGGACTTCCCCGGTCTCAGCATGTGGTCTTTCCTTGCCCAGCAGTGCCACGCTAGGAGTTTGATCTGGGTGACTTGGCCAGGCTAGCAAGTCATGCCTGGAGGCCAAGAACACCCAATGTGAGTCTGGTTGCAGTTCGTATGGCGTACCCAGCGTGGCCAGAAGATGGGTCCCATGTCCACCCAGGAAGAGGTCAGGCAGCAGGTAGCACTATCCACAAGCCGCTGATGGAAGCGGTGGAGGAGGGTTTTGCTCAGGCCGAGGGAGATCCCATCCACAACAGGCAGCAGCTAGGAAAGATCTAAACCCTTTGCCTGCTGCATAAGCTTCTTCCTAAAGCGTGCTGTACTCTTGCCCAAGTCCTGGCTGAGGACACCCACTTCTTTTAGGCTTGTGTTGAGACCTTGGGGGTCCTTGAGAGACATCCAGAAGGCGTTGTAGGAAAATGGACGTCGGGGTTGTGCTGCTCGCTGATCCTATCAGGAAGCAGGGGAGCCTCTCCGAGGGGAAAGTCTCTTTCCTGAGAGGAGGAAATTGCTCCGGTTTTCTGGACCAGGGCTCCAGAAGCAGGAGATAGACGAACCAAGCTTTGACACCCATGCCTGCCGCAGAGCCTTCAAGACTTGTGTGCCTCTCAGCTGCAGCAAACAAAGTATGCGGGATACGTCTCTCAACCCACCCCCTTTTTAAATCAGCAGATCCTTTGGGCTAAGAACCTCCTAGCTTCCCTTTCTCCCAGCTACAGACTTTGATATCAGATTGCACTGTTGCTCCCAGACACAATCAATTATAAAGATGAAAAGAAACCAAGAAGTGGGCTTTTAAAATATTTTTTTTACCATGAGCAGAGGCCAATAATGAATAACTAGAATGAGTGTCTATCTGAGCCCCATGCTTTTCTATGTTAATCTATTGTCTACCTTAGGCCTTCTCCAGATCATAGAATTGGAGAGTTGGAATGCAGGAATCACAGCTCAAGAATCCCTGACAGATGGCCACCCAACCTTTGTTTAAAATCTCAAACTCAGCATCTTATTAAGAGTTCATCCTGGTTTGCATGCACAAAGCTTACATGGAGGTTAGATTATGTCCAGTTCTTCTGGAGCATTTGTTCTGATTTGCTTGTGAGGAGATTATGTGGCAGTGAGCATTCATCCTGCGGCCATCCTGGCTTGCTTATGTAGTCAATGATTTGTTCATCACACAGTGCAATTCTCTCACTTCCCTAACTGCAAAACAATTTGTTGAACTGTGGGGTTGAAACCAGGGGCATTGTTTGGGGGTGGTCCAAACCAGAGCAGCACATGTCTGTGTTTCCCACTTCCAGCTTCCAGATCACATACACCACAGCTCTGGCTATTGTTGTTCTGCCTAAAAGCCAGGGTGGCTTGCCTTCCATTGCAGAGGGTTGGACTACTTCTAACCCTACAATTCTATGATTCTGTGACCTAGCTGTTGAGATCTAGTTCATTCTTTGAGATGCTAATAAGGCCACTTCAGTGGCCAGATAAAACCATTACCTTAACAAAGGAACCAGTTTGGCAGGTTCCACAGCCGCTTCAACTAGATTCCAGCTCTTACTGGATATAGGATCACAGGCCTGGAAGGGATCCAAGGATATCATTCAAACTGACCTCCCAAACTGACCTCCCAAAATATAACTTACATAACTAATTGCTGGTACATAAAATATATAAGTTATCTAATTTTGCCACAGCAGATTGTTGTTTAGTCATTTAGTCATGTCCAATTCTTCGTGACCCCATAGACCAGAGCACACCAGGCACTCCTGTCTTCCACCGCCTCCTGCAGTTTGGTCAGACTCATGCTGGTAGTTTTTGAGAACACTGTCCAACCATCTTGTCCTCTGTCGTCCCCTTCTCCTTGTACCCTCAATCTTTCCCAACATCAGGGTCTTTTCCAAGGAGTCTTCTCTTCTCATGAGGTGGCCAAAGTATTGGCGCCTCAGCTTCAGGATCTGTCCTTCCAGTGAGCACTCAGGGCTGATTTCCTTAAGAATGGATACGTTTGATCTTCTTGCAGTCCATGGGACTCTCAAGAGTCTCCTCCAGCACCATAATTCAAAAGCATCAATTCTTCGGCGATCAGCCTTCTTTATGGTCCAGCTCTCACTTCCGTACATCACTACTGGGAAAACCATGGCTTTAACTATACGGACCTTTGTCGGCAAGGTGATGTCTCTGGTTTTTAAGATGCTCTCAAGGTTTGTCATTGCTTTTCTCCCAAGAAGCAGGCGTCTTTTAATTTCGTGACTGCTGTCACCATCTGCAGTGATCATGGAGCCCAAGAAAGTAGCATCTCTCACTGCCTCAATTTCGTCCCCTTCTATTTGCCAGGAGCTAATGGGACCAGTGGCCATGACCTTAGTTTTTTTTTATGCTGAGCTTCAGACCACATTTTGCACTCTCCTCCTTCACCCTCATTAAAAGGTTCTTTAATTCCTCCTCACTTCCTGCCATCAAGGTTGTGTCATCTGCATATCTGAGGTTGTTGATATTTCTTCCAGCAATCCTAATTCTGGTTTAGGATTCATCCAGCCCAGCCTTTCGCATGATGAATTCTGCATATAAGTTAAATAAACAGGGAGGCCATATACAGCCTACCACAGCAGATACTTAGATGAAAAACAGTTTTTGGCAGAAGATAAAATACAGCACAATGGGAATAGTGCTGCGTGTGACAAATACAGGGCAGAATGGAAAACAAGGTCTCTTTACATCCCTAGTCTTAAGTAGTTAGTAATGCCCTTGGTTGAAGCTTAGAACTGAGAAGAGCTTTCTGCATCTCTGAATTTTCAACTAAAACATGTTTCCAGTAAACATTCTCCACCATCCCAGCTCCCAAGCATAATAAATTGCACTTCTCTTGCCCGCTCAGGAAAGCTGGATTCCATTTAAACCTCTTGTGCAGGACCAACCAAATACATTTTGCCACCTGAGTACACTCTTCCCTTTTCATGTACAAAAGCTGATCAAATTGACAGCCGATGGATCTTATTTTGACACTGGCAATGGGAGCATACTGCACTCTGAGGGCAGCAGGCTTGCTTTGGTAGGACAAGTCAGACCACATGACACATGCAGCTGCTTCCATTCCCTGTCCTTCACCATTTGCTGCCTGAGGTGGTTGCCTCAATCTGCCTCAAGACAGGGATGGCCCCGCTCCAGTATCATCTCAACAGAGCACTTTGTGAAAAAGCAATAAAGGAAGTCAACAGAAGCACATGAACATTTATAAGACCTTCCGTAAGTCTCTACTGGTATTGCCTGGCAATGTATAATCTGTCCAGTTTCCAGCATGATGAGGGGAAAAACATTCCTACTTTCATCCAAAATGCATTGATTTCTCCTAATCAGAAAAGCACATTGGACAGTAAAAAATAGAGAGAAATCCTTCACTTGCAGTGCACACTGACAAGGCCAAATACCTCTAGATGCTCCTGTTTCCAAGGCAACAAAGCACTTACAAGAGCATGTGAGCACTCCCCCCCCCCCTTTAGCTTCATCAGTCAGTAACTCTGTGTGCAACTAAAATAAATGTCTGTACTGTAGCTCACACATAACAGAAACATCAGCATCTTGTGCTAGAACATCCTTCCTCAAACTGCTGCCTTCCAGATGTTGATGGACTGCAACTCTCATCACTGTCTGTTGGTCATGCTGGCTGGGACTGGTGGGAGCTGGAATACAACAACATCTGGTGGGGCCACAGCATGAAGAAGGCTGGGTTAGAGCAACAGGAGGTCCTTTGGTCAGGGGGAAAAGTATGTGGGACAGTCTGCTCTCAGCCATTGAGTGGGTGATGCCTTATGGATCCTGTCTCACAGCAGGTTTGGTTCACTTTGAGAATCTCAATTGAAAAAGCTCCTTCCATGTGTCCCATTGCCCTTAAAAATCACCAGCACCAGAAAAGATCAGACAGAAACATGTCCTTAGGGATTAGCAACTGTGTTTACACAGCAATCATGCATCACTCCTGGTGCCCTAAGCAGCCTATCATAAACGATCCAGAATATGAACTCAACAACAAAATCCAAGGATGTCTGTTATGTTGGCCCAGAACATTTCTTTCTGCCAACATCTTCCCTCCTTATCTGGGTTTGAGCCTTAGAGGCTGCCACCTCACTGGAAGTGCATGTAACGAGTCCTCGAGCCCAGCCATGGGAATGTCTAATTCCCCCAGTGGTCCAAGAAACCTCCACAGCAAATCATCCTTGTATCTTACACAGTCTTACTCTTAGACCTACTCACACGATGCTTCTGTAAGTCAGCTGGCTATGTGGCTTGGTCACACCAGCAGATAAGCTACCTGCGGCACAAGGTGAAATGGAAAAACAAATATTGTAGTAATAAAACATATTAAGTAAATCAAGCATTGGGAAGCCATGGCTCTCCGAATATGTTTGGGCTACACAACTCACATCATCCCTGACCATTGGCAATGTTGGCTGGGTCTAATGACATCTGGAGGGCCACAGGTTCCCTACTCCAGAACTAAATAATGCTTAGCTTCATTGCTACATTTGTTTCTCCGCATTGCCACCCCATGTCTAACTATCTGCTTTGTTGAGCTAAGAGGGTTTCACAATATGTAATGGGATTCACCTATCCCATTTATTTTTGGCCCACAGAAATATTGCACATTGGATCGTCTAGATTCTCTCCAGTTAAAAGTTGGGAAAATATTGACATTAAGATATCGGAGAAGATGTGCTGGTAAAGGCTGATAGCAAAGTGGGCATAAGGAATCTGTGGCTCTCTAGATGTTGGTCTACATGTCAATGACCATTGGGCATGCTGGTTCGGGGTGCAGGGACTGATGGAAGAGCACAGCGACATCTGGAGGGCTTGGGGTGTAAGAAGGCAATGGGTTCTGTTCTGACCTGTCCTCATTACAATCAGCTCTATTTACATTCTGCTGCAGTTCGGTTTCCTCCAAATATTACATTTGCCTTGTCTGCCTTTATGTTATGCAGCTAACCCACATTTCAAGCAAAGGAAACAACCAAAAAGCAATTACTTTGTGTGGATTAAAAAAAACCTAGAACAATGTGAATATTGATCATATTTGCTTGACTGATTTCTGCTCCTGACCACAGATGAATATGCAAACTGTGGCAATTTCCACTTCCTTTTCCATTGGAATTTCCTAGCATCCCTTGGAGGGCCATGGGTTCCCCATACCTGGTGTTGTCCTGAACCCCTGGCCTACCTGGCAACAAGTCAGTATGCCAAACCCAAAGTCCAAAGGTCAGGAAACACATTCCAGGGTCAATCCAAGTAGGCCAAGTCTGATGTCTAGCAGTCAGGATACAGCACAGAGTCAAACCCAAAGTGCAGTCCCATAGAGTTCCAGGAGCATCCAAGTCAAGGTCCACCAACATGGGCAGTTGAGCAGACACAACCCCACAGCTCTGCTTCCCTTTTGTACTTTGCCTGCTGATTGCAGCATCTGGGCTTGACGAGACATGTGACCCTCACCTGCTCCAAGCCTCCTCCAGCTGAGGAATCACACACCTCTTCCCAGAGGTAACAAGACCCACCTGGCCAGCTAGGGAGCTGGGCTGTGGGGCCTTGCCTGCCTCAGCCTCCTGCAGTGCCCAGCCTGCTGCTCCCTACACCTCAGAGCCTGCTGTGTTCGTGGAGACAGGGGCCCCTCTGGCTCTAGTGATGGGTCCTGCTGCTCTGGCTCCTGTGTGCTGACCCCCATCTCCTCACTATGCTCCTTCACCCTGTGAGTACAGTGGTACCTCGGGTTAAGAACTTAATTCGTTCCGGGGTCCGTTCTTAACCTGAAACTGTTCTTAACCTGAGGTACCACTTTAGCTAATGGGGCTTCCTGCTGCCGCTGGAGCTCGAGTTCTGTTCTTATCCTGAAGCAAAGTTCTTAACTCGAGGTACTATTTCTGGGTTAGCGGAGTCTGTAACCTGAAGCGTATGTAACCCGAGGTACCACTGAACTTCTTTCTCCATCCCCTGCTTGTGTCCCAGTCCTTGCTGGGATCTTCTTCCTCCTCCCCAGTGTCCTGCCAGTTCATGACAGCAGTAAATGGATATCCAATACCATTTTGATACAGTATGGTAGGGTTTTTATATCCTTAACTTTACAGTGATAAGGGAAAAACTGCGGCTGATCCTTCTTTGGGGACCATTTGTTTTAGTGGTCCGGTCCCCCCTAGAGAGTTGATATGTTGCTATTTGTATGATACTATATTGCTTAATGCTGCTCTATTTTTGTAGACCAGATGCTTGCTGGTTGGCAAGAGATTAGCAGTGTTATCTTTGCGGATAATTGGAAGGTCTGAGAGTGAGGCTTGTATGTGAAGCTTTGCTAAGGGTGTGTTTGGGAGAGGTTAGGGGGCAGGGGTATGGGCATAGCTGTTACTTCACTTGTTTTTTTCTACTTAATGGGTCTGCTACTTTCACAAGCTCCATTCATTCTGCACTTGTTAACAAATCAATCTTTTAGTGTGACAGCTCCTACACTACGGAACTCCCTGCCTATTGACACTAGGCAGGTGCCTTCACCAAACAGTATTATTTTCAGCATCTACTAAAAAAAAATTTAAAAAAAATTAAGCAAGCTTACCCAGACATGCAAGTACTTTAATCTGAAATGTTAAGTTTATTGTGTATACTTTAAATCTGTTGATTTTATTTATGTTTTGATTCTTAAACTTGTTTTTTTACTTTTGTGGACAGTTTGAATGTATTTTTTTAGCATTCTTGTAAACTGCTTAGAGGTTTAATTTACAATTAAGTGGTATACAGATTCTGTGAAATAAAATGTAGAGAAATATGTCCCCATCTGCTCCCCGCTGCCACGAGCAACTTTTGCAAGTCGCTGAGCCGCGCAGCACATCTTTGAGCACGAGTGCATTGCAGAGTACATTGCAGTGCAACATGGATAACTGTGTTTAAAAACCCTGCTGCAGACTTGCAGCATAATTTTTACTGGCCTACTTTTCGTTTCAGCGCCTTAGATTTAAAGTGGGAATATTGATGTGTTCAATCTGTGGAGAGCGAAGCGCCGTAACTGATGAGGCCTAGTTTGAAGCTGTACGCCGCCTAGTCCCAGATGGCTGGAAGTTAGCAGTGTCTCTTGTTAATAGAGATGGTGAGGAAAGCCTTTTGCACTGGGAGGAGTATGTTTCTCTCCAGTCAGCCTTCAAATGTACATGTGTATATAGTATGTGCAGCACACAAACAAAGAGAGCTCACAATAGGAGAGAGACAAGACCCTTCTGGACACAGGGTTGCCATGCCTACTTTTCACCATACATTTCCATGGAAGCATTAAGAATGCGCTTAACATCCCCCATCTTGCAGTTAATGGGACTTCATAGTATTGATCGTTGGCTGACTCACGCCCATCAGCTTTTGCTATGGTATAAGTGCATAAATCGCTTAATTACAAGGAGGGATCTGGGCATCTTTCCTCAAGCTATTACATGTCACATTTCCCCAGCATTCAAAATGCGTTTTTTGGGGTGGGAGTGGGGTGTCCCTGGGAAAATGTGACCTGTTTCACTGGGTAGTAAATACACTGCTCTTTGTGCGGTGATGCTAAGTCCAAGGTGAGTGGTGGCTTTCAATGCCACGTGCTGAAGCATAGCACACACCAAGAAGTACTCAGAAACTTAGATGTCCCCAGTGCCTGCTAGCAGCGTGATCCTTGGCATGCCTGCATTTTTTGTACAGTTTGGGAGAGACGGAGGGGGCAGAATATGCTCTTTCCCTATTGGCTATCAAGATGGTTTTGTAAATACGTTCTTTGGCTGAAGCTGCAAAAGTGATCTTGCCACTTAAAAGCCGGCGG
The DNA here is from genome assembly GCF_965153285.1 of Podarcis tiliguerta. NCBI lineage: Eukaryota > Metazoa > Chordata > Lepidosauria > Squamata > Lacertidae > Podarcis > Podarcis tiliguerta. Next base: position 45,937,383 of record NC_139543.1, on the reverse strand, counting down.
TAAAATATGCAGCGCTCGTAGAGAGGGTGTGGAGGGCAACCCGTGATATATGGATATATATTCACATCTTCATGCCTGTGGATCCCTGAAGAATAGAACCAGCTGTGTCAGGAAAGGAGGCTAGCAGAGAGATCAGATAGATAGATAGATAGATAGGCAGATAGATAGGCAGATAAAATAGATTAGGTAGGTAGATAAGCAGACAGACATTTCGATTAGGAAGGTAAGTAGGTGGATTGATAGGCAGCTAGATAGTACTGGAGATCTGGCCATAGGAGGGTTAACACCCAACCAAACCTCAAGGAAAGAAAAAAAGGATCAATGGGCTTGGCACAGCAAGAGCAGGAGAGGGGGAGCAGAGATCTAGAGAGAGAGATCAAGGGAGGAGAGAGAGAGAAAGAAGAAAGCAGATGCAGCAAGGTGGATGCACTGAGAAGTAGCTAAGAGGAAGAGGCACAGGGAAGACCTACTGAGCACCTCAACTTGCAGAGTCCCCTCCGGGCAGTTTCTTTTCCCTTGGCACTGGAGAGAAGCAGGGCAAGGGCTTCTTTGTGTTGCCCAAGCATCGGTGCCGGATAGCGAAGACTCGAAGGAGGCCAGGAGGATCTCGCCTCTTTCCTAACAAGTGAGTACACAGCTTTTGAGAAGTAAAAAAAAAATAGAAATGGTATCGAAACAAGGGGAGGGTTCCCTGTCTCCCCCCAATGTGGCTCAAAGGGAGTTTTTCAGGAGGGTGTGTGTGTGTGTGGAGTTCCTCCTAGAGTGGCCAAATTCAGTAGGCAAGGCTCCTGCCTGCTTTTAATTGCTGTACCGAAGGGAGAATTTCAGCAGATGCTGCTTCACTCTCTTCTGTTCTTCAGAGGCAGGGAAGTAAGAGATCGGAAAGGGCTGCGTCTTTATTCCAGCTCAGAGACAGTTCTGTTCAGTGTCAGGCAGATGGGCTGGAACGGGAGGCGGAGTGGAAATGACACCTTCCACAATGGGACAGGTGAACAGTGAGAGTCTGAGCATCTTCTCTTTGGGCAAGCGATGAACAGCCGTGGATATGTTATGGCTTTACTTTAACGATGTATTTGAATGTTGGGTGTTTTGTAGCTATATTGCAGCTTCTATCTTATAAGCTCTGCCATATGATTTATAAATATACAGTTTCTTCATTGTGATACTTGGCTTACAAGGGTTATTATGTACGCAACCCTTTGCAATAAGGAAATGACTATTCTTTTAAAGAAAGAATGATCTTGTGGAGAGAACGAGTGCAGTCTGGAAGCAAGCGGGGGTGGGGGGCTCAAGAGAATTCTGGGAAGGAGGGGCAAAGGCACAAACCTTGCTCACACAGCAGTCTTTCTGGTATACATGCGGAAAGGCTTAAAGGCTAAAGAGGCAAATCACAGCTGAAACAAAACAGCATTCTTCCTTCTGTAGCAATGATCTCTCCTTTTCCCCTACCCACTCTCAGTTTTGTAGAGCTTGCTAATGTTTTATATTTTAATTATTAGTGTAGCTGATGCAGTAGAAATTAAAAGCCATGTTCAATGTTAATCTTCAGCATGCTATAAAACCATGTGAGTTCCACCCAACCCCAGCTCTGAGTGATTCCCACCCCCTCCCAAATTCCGAAAACGGCATCTTAACATTGCAAAGTCTTTCTGATTCTGAATCCACTACTAAACCATATGTGATTTTATTGGCTGCTGGGATGGATCAAACTTCATATCTCCAAGCTGTGTGTGTTCTGTTCAAGAAAGCTGCCATACTCAAGCCAGCTAGGGACAGGGCACCCATTTGTGTGCAGCCCCACATTTGCAACAAATGGGGTGGTTGGACTCATTTTGTCACAAGCAGCACCTGGAATATTGCACGCCACCATAAGCCACTTACATGTGGGTTGATTGGTAGCGTTCAAATAATTCGCTTCTGCTTGCAGCAAATAAAATAATTCATTCAACCAGAGCAGGGAAAAGCAATATAAAAGCAGCTGCTACAGGCAAGGCAGTTGTGTGCATCAGATCATACTGCAGCCTTTGCCAAACTTGTTCCTTCCAGGTGTTTTGGACTAGAATTCCCATCAGCCCCTGCTGGCATAGGGTGCAGCTTTAGTCCAAAAACTAGTCTAGAGTAAATTATTTACTACCACAGCCTAATGATGCTAAGATTGGAGATAGATTATAACTTTTTGTTTACTATTTATTAATTTTATATCCTGCCCAGGACAGCAAACAATAGGTGGGGGGAAGAGTAAAAATATATTTAAAACAATTCCAATACAGAGGCAGACTGGGAAAGATTTCAGCTTAAAAAGCTTGCTGAAAAAGGAAGGTCTATAGGCATCAAAAAGACAACAAAATTGGTGCAAATCTAGTATTCTATTGCAAATATTAATATTGTGCAACTTGAAGCAATAAGATGAAGAAAAATGCTTGGAATTAAAATTGTCCAGTCCCAAAATATGGTTTTAAAGCTTTACTAACAGAACTTTGTTCAAACACTCACAAAAACAAATAATGATACATCCAAATAGTTACATAAAAGCACATGTTCAGCTTCTTACAAATATGAAATACTATTTATAATCAGAGCTGACGCACAGAGCTCTGTCTCTCCCACATCCATTAACCTGGAGGCTGTTTTCTTTCCAGGGGAGACATTAGAACACCTTTGTCTTCACCTTTGGCTTGAGAGCACAGACTCCCTCAAAATGGTGATTTGTAACTGAATAAACCTCCCATGTGATCTACAGTTAAACACCACGTGAGAGAGCAGCAGAGATGCATTCCTAAGTTAATGATCAACCTATTGCTCAGAAAGCTCTTCAGTGGAATTTTCCCAATGTTTCCTTTAGCAATACATATTCAGAGTCATTTTCCATTTCAATGTACAATTAAACAATTCTACATAACATATTCAAAAGGAAGGAATTCCAAGGGGTGGGTGCTACCATGCTAAAGTCCCAATTCCTACTTTGTGTGGGATAGTTCTCCTGGTAAGATGGTATCTGCAGGAGGCTTCCTGTTTCCGGTGTGCCAGGAACGGAGTCTCCCAACACTGTGGGAGTGAGACAGACCAAGATAATCAGATAATGATAGGGGAATTTCATTATCTGCATTCCTCTTTGGTTGGAAGAGGAACCGGGCTCTCGCAGTTTGCCTGGCAGTCTGGCACTCGCTTCCCCATGGAATGTGAGGGCAGGCAAAGGCACTAGCTGCACGGAGCACTCCGGCTGCCATGACCCCCGCCCCACCAATCCCATTCCTGGAAGCACAGGTTACCCTGCAGGAATTCAGCAGGTTCAGATTTCCTGGATGAAGATACAGTCTGCTGGTGGGGAAAGTTGCATCTGTTCAACTTGCCACTGTTAAAAGTGCAGAGGGAGGAAATACAACCTTAAAAGAGATACTTCAGTCTATGATTAATCAACAACTTCAAAATGGAATCCAGGCCTGCCCTCCCTTTTCACCACCATTCTCTTTAAATATTCTGTTCCGTCCTTCCAGCTTTTTCCAGGCTGGTTGCAGCAGCTGAGTCCTGTCAAACAAAGGTGGGCATTTTAATTCACCAAAACAAGAGGCTTAAGAGCTTTGGGGACGTAATGAACTAAAGAGGGTCAAGTGGTGCTTGGCAGAGGCTTTCTCCACGATGGATTGGCGGTCAGGGTTAAGACTTGTGCCTGCTGAAGGAGAAAGGGGTCTTGAACCCAGACACCCAGAGTGACCTAGAGTTAATCCAGTCTCATGCCAACGTAATCTGAGCCATTTACATCACAGAGGAGCTTTACAGAGCCTGATGTCACTGATAAATTAACTTGTTTCATGCTGGTACCCAACAGAGTCTGATAAGAGCAAGTTGCCTGCCCTAACCCATTCCTGAACATTCCATTTATTGCAATTTTGAATGCACAGAATTTGACCAATCCAGGCTAATGGGCAATAAGGAAATGGGAACCAACTCTAGTATCTTACCCTCACTGGAGTTGCATTGGTGTTTGTGTGTGAGAGGGGACATTGATTGTCTTTGATGCATCATGATCTAATGTAATCTTTCCTGCTTATTGGAGCTGTGGCTGGCATATGGATTCAGTTCTCAAGACACCATACAGAAGTGCTTAGGCAGAATAATAGCAGACTCTTCACTTGAGCACAGTACATTAAGGCTTGAATCCATTGTGTCTAAAATATGCTCAGATTGACAATCCAGTGCATGCTTTCTGAAATGGCTATTTGTACAAGATTTGGTTGATAAAGAGATTCTTAGGAGTAAATCGCATACCCGATATATAAATTATCATATGAATGACAGAAGTCTTTTGATACCTCTTATTATGATCCGTGAAAAAAGTACAAGACCCCTATAATTCTCACAGTTCAGGCTGTATTAAGTTAATGGCATCAACTGATAATGGCCTCCTATTCTTGAAATTCTGAAAACTTTGGGCAATTAGCTTCGGGAATTTTAGTCCTTAATGTGAGTGGTCTCTTTGCCATGTACCAGGGTTTGGGAGAACCATTTTAAGGCCATCTGTAACCATCATCAAAAGGTTCCTATAAAATGGTTCCTGTAACTTGCAGCTATATCTGCCTCCTGGTATTCCTGAATGGGCAGTCAACAGGTCCAGATGATATATGAAACAACATCAACCTCTTGGTTGGCTACTCTTTTTTCACTTATTGATAAATCTGGATTATTTCCCCATTTATTAATAAAATGAGATTGAAAGCAATCTTGTGTGTGTGGTACAATTTTATGATGGTATGATGGTGTCTTTATGAGTGCGTGTTTCTGTGTGCGCGCATGCACACGAGAGAAAAATGGAATTATGTGTATGCTTGCTGTGTGTGTGTGTGCTGGTGAAGAAGGTAGAGCTGGAGGAGTGAATCTTCTGAGCAGGGATAAATTGGGATACAAGAGACAATGGAAGACAAGGTCCTGGAGAGCTTTGAAGGGACAAGAAGCGTGTGCAGGATCTGGGAGCGGACAGGAAACTAGTGCAGGGATCTGAGGCAGGGCTTGTCCCATGATTTCCTACTTTTACCTCTGTTCATTTCATCTCTTCCTCTTTCGCCAGGCCCCTTTCTCTCAGATGGAGAGATGCCAGACAGCTGGAACACATCTTCAGACAGCGTAGAAGCACGAACTGCAGGCATTATTGTGCCGGTGGTCTTCTCCCTCATCTTCTTTGTGGGCACAGTAGGGAACGGCTTGGTGCTGGCTGTGCTGCTGCGCAATGGACAGGTGAAATACAACACCACCAACCTGTTCATCCTTAACCTGGCGGTGGCGGACCTGTGCTTCATTGTCTTCTGTGTCCCCTTCCAGGCCACCATCTACACGCTGGATGGGTGGCTCTTTGGTGCCTTTGCCTGCAAGGCAGTGCACTTTCTCATCTACCTCACCATGTATGCCAGCAGTTTCACCCTGGCAGCTGTCTCTGTGGACAGGTAAATACAAGCACTCCTTCTCTCTGGCATGTCTCCCTCTCTGTCCTCCAAGCCAATATATTGCTTGATCAGGAGAAGGATCCTACTTCTTCCATAGGAAGGAGTAGAGGACAAAGGACCTTGCTCCTTTGAATACCTTTCAGGGATGGGAGAGAAATTTGATCCACTTTGCATTTAAAGGTGAACCTACCAAATTTGCACTTGGGAACAGAAACACAGCTCTGTTTCCAAAGTCACGCTTTTCTGAATTTTGCAGTCAGTTTTCCAGCGTACAAAGATGCATATACTAAAGTAAAGTGTGTATTAAAATGCACGCATCACCAAAAATAGCATTGTATTAGGGAAAATTGGTTATAAGAAAAGATTGCATGGAAAAATATTTTCACTAAAATGCTGATGAATTTCCATGATGATTTAAAATAAATGAATGAATCTTAAATTGCTGCAAACTGTGGAGAGCTGAATTTGATACCAGAAAAATGAAAGATCCTTCCAAACCTGCTCCGCATACATTTTCTCAATACCCTTTCTCAAGTTTTCTCCATTCCTTTGTCCTTAACAACCTAATCCCACTTAGCACCTCTTGCTGTTTCTGCATAGGGGGCACCTTAATAAATTTGTGCCTGAACATGCAATCTCCCAGTTCACTTGGATTCTTGGCATTCCTCAGGCATATGTGTTTCTGCACTCAGTTTTCTGTATTGAAGGAGGAAGGAAACGCATTGTACACATATGAAAAGCTTTGTGAATTATGGAAGCTCTTCCTAGATCTGCATAAGTTGTTGTGGGCCCCAATTTGGAGTTTTCGTTGGCAGTTTAAGCTTAAGGAGTTTTGGGAAGAGCCTAGAAAATAACTCTGTTGGCTTGTCACCAAGGTCACATCCTCACCAGGCATTTAAAGCACATAGCCTCCCTCAAAGAATAATGGGAACCGTAGTTTACCCCTCACAGAGGTACCATTCCCAACACACTCAATAAACAACACTTCCCAGGATTCTTTGGGGGAAGTCATGTGCTTTTTCAACATATGGTATGGCTGTGACCTGAGATAATATGTGGAAATGAGAATAAGGAGGTGAGGCACTGAAGCAACCATAGGAAAGGGAAGGTGATGTTTCTTGGGCTTCTCAAAATTTATTGTGTTCAAGAAACTAACCCCTTTACCCCACACCCACTCTGCTTCCAGGTATCTGGCTATCCGTTACCCCCTGAAATCCCGGGATCTCCGGACCTCCCGCAATGCAGCTCTTGCCATTGTAATGATCTGGACGCTGTCACTGCTTTTTGCAGGACCGTATCTCAGCTACTACCAAATAATCCACTACCAGGAGGTGCCCATCTGTGTCCCTATTTGGGAGGACCAGCGCCGCAAGATCTTGGACATCCTCACCTTTGTATTTGGCTACGTCCTCCCAGTCTTTGTTGTCAGCCTGGCTTACGCTAGGACCATTAAGTTCTTGTGGACCGCTGTAGATCCCATTGAGAGGATCTCGGAGTCCCGTAAAGCCAAGCGCAGGGTCACCAAGATGATCATAGCAGTGGCCGTCCTCTTCTGCCTGTGCTGGCTGCCCCACCACCTAGTGATCTTGTGCTTCTGGTTTGGCTATTTCCCCTTTAACCGGGCCACCTACGCCTGCCGCTTGGCTTCCCATTGCCTGTCCTACGCCAATTCTTGCCTCAACCCAATTGTCTATGCTCTCATCTCCAAGCACTTCCGCAAGAGATTCAAGCAGGTCTTCACCTGCCTCCTCATCCAGGACAAGAACAAGAAGAGGCGAGCAGGCAACAAGGTCCACGTAGCCAATGTCAACAATGGTTTAGCCAACCATACGGCCGGCTTCTGTGGAGGGAACACAGAGGTAACCCAACTCCATGAGGAAAATATCCGATGCTACCAGGGCCTGTTGCTGAAAGAAACTGAAGGGGGGGTGCCTGAGGCATGGTCTCATCAGTTAGAAGACACAGCCATCTCGGATCAGAGAGAGCTAATGAATGAAGAAGGGGCAACTGACAACAATCAACTGGCTGTGACAACACACGAGGGACTGTAACCTACTAATTATCCATGGCAGATTATTTAAATGGAGGGCGGTGCCTCTTAGCATCACAGTCCTATCCCCATCAGCATCAGATGTGGAATGGGTTGAGATAGCTTTTCTCAAAAAACACAAACTACCCAGAATTTCTCAATGAGAATGTCAACGTTTCCCAGCTGAGACTGCACTTTAATGGTTCTATTTACACCCTGTCCTTGGGTAATGGCTACAAAAACTATTAATGAAGCCACCAAATGGTTGTAGAAATAAGGGGTGCATGGAGATGTACCCAGCAGTGAAGGGGTGGTTAGTTGGGTCAGAGAATTTATTAATGTCTCTTGACAAGAGTGGGTGGTCCCAGACTAGCTAATGGCGATGGCGGTAAAACATGAAAAAGCCATCCCTAGATCTGGAAGATCTAGCTGAATAATTACAAACCGGTGGCAATCAACCTCTTTCTTGGCAAAGATCTTCAGCGGGTAGTTGCTGACCAGATCCAGGCATGCTTGGATGAGACTGCTTTTCTGGATCCAATTCAGTCAGGTTTCAGGCACTGAAACAACATTGGGCACCCTGTATGATTACCCTTTATCAGGAGAGAGATTGTAGAAGGGTGATGCTGTTCTTCCCCTTGAGCTCTGGTTTGCTTTTGATACCATTGAGCATGGTATCCTTCTGGACCTTCTGTCAGAATGGAAAGTGGGTGTCACTGTTTTGCGGCGGTTCCTCTCCTGTTTGGGTGGTCCACTCCAACAAGTGATGCTTAGAATTATTGTTCAGTCCTGTGGAGGCTTCATTGTGGGCTTTCACAGGGATTCATCATATCCCCCCATGTATTTACTGAATCAGTGCCTGACTGCAGTAAACAGCTGGATGAGGGGAAACAACTGAAACTCAATCCAGTTAGAACAAAATAAAAAAAAATTCTCTCCAGCAGCACCTTAGAGACCAACTAAGTTTGTTATTGGTATGAGCTTATCTGAAGACGTGTGCGTGCACACGAAAGCTCATACCAATAACAAACTTAGTTGGTCTCTAAGGTGCTACTGGAAGGGATTTTTTTTGTTTGTTTGTTTCGACTATGGCAGACTAACACGGCTACCTACCTGTAACTCAATCCAGCTAAGTCAGAGCTACGGCTACTAGGTGGTTCCTTGGTCCAGGTAGGTGATGTGCCACTGTATCTCACTGTATAATCAGATGCACAGATTGGGGAAGCTCCTTGTTCCATTGCTGTGACCAGAGATGCAAATGGCATAGAATGCCTTCTTTCAGCTCTATCTGTCAGCCCAGCTATGACCTATGGCTGGATTACTGCAATGCATTGTATGTGGAGCTGCCTTTGACAATGGTTTGGGGAAACTGCAGCTGGGGCAAAATTCAGCAGCCAGTTTGTTGGTGGAGACCAGGTGCTTTGAGCATGTAACACCAGTTCTGGCTTGATTACAGAGGCTACCAATGTGTTTCTTGGTCCAATTCAAAGTGCCGATTCTGACTTGTAAAGCCTTATACAGATTGGGTTCCCAATTTTCTACAAGAGCCCTCTTCCCATAGGAGCCTGACTGGAGCCTGAGGTCATCAGAGGCCTTATTTTGTGTTCCCCTTCTGGCGGATGTCCAGAAAGTGGTAAGAACAGGTCTTCTCAGTACTGGCTCCCACATCTGTGAGGTGCTTTCCCCAGAGTGGCTTGCCTGGCATCAACACCAATGTATTTTCATTGCCAGATGAAGGTGTCTTTCTCCTCCTGGGCAGTATTAATTTCTGCAGCAGTTGATGGTATTTTAGCTAGTTAATTCTTTGGTGGGGAGCATGGAGTGGGGGGGGGGATTTGTTATTTTGGGGTGGTGGTTGTTGTTGAGGAACATCAACACTTTTTGATGTTGCTACAAGTATTATAACTGGTTTTAAACATTTTTGTACCGTGTGCTGCTATTTTTGTAAGTTGCTTTTGAGATGTTCTGTGGAAAGTGACTGATAAATTCAATAAATAATGATAATAAAAGCAAAAATACCTGGAAAGAGAAGTGGTTGTTGAGGTTTTTGTTTGTTTGATCAGCCCCTTCCTGCACTGATACATGCACATCCTGTGGATTGCTGCTTCCTCTTTGCCCCACCACCTCTGTCTTCAGACATGTCTGCTTTGTTTCCTCCCCTCCCCACAAGAGACCACATGTCTATTGAACCAAAAATTTGTTCAGTGCTTTTATTTTATATTTTTAAAGACTCTCTGCAATGTTTTTAAACACCAGGTTTTGTGCTGTTCTGAGAAGCGAGGAAGTTGGCTTTCAGATTGACATGGGGGACGGCTGATAGCACAAATCTTGCTCCTGCTGAAAGCCAGAACACAGACCCACAAAAAAATGTCATTGCGTGTGTGCACCAATCCCTTACAGGAATATGCCTACTATGGGCTCCATATGCCCCTTTTCTTGTGCATTCATGATTATTTGTGCTCATGACAGAATCAATTTGGTTATATGCGATCCCGCTGTCTGACTGTTTACGCTTGCAAAAGTTTTGAGGCGGGCATACTGCTTCATTTCCAAATGATTTGTGTCCCATAGTTTCCTGCTGAAATCCTGTAACTTTTCATACTGCAACCATTCTGGGTTTGTGTGCCCTGCTTTTCCAGCACTATTGTGTAAGAATGTCAGGTTGGCAAGAATGCAATAACATGGGGAAAGCATCACCGAAGAACTATGAAAGCAGAATGATGGATGGATGGTCCAGTATAAACCCACCACTAATGTGCTTATTATCTTATGCATTGCAGCCTGCGAGAAAGACACCAATCAAGAGGGACCCAGAGGTGCTGAAGAGCTCAGGCTCAGAGCTTGAACATTTGAGGGGGGCGAGGAGAAATTTCTGGGGAATAGGAAAGGAAAGTGTGTCTTCCCCACTCTTGCTTCTGTGTGTGTGCATGTACCATGCTGAGCATGTTTGCTTGGGAGTAGAGTCTGTTATCAGATTCAGTAGTATGCACTTAGGCAACCATGTTTAGAATCATGCTTTGGGTTCAGATGAATGCAGCTGGCTTCCAAGTAGACATGGTTAGAACAAGCTTGGTAGATCAGGGGAAAGCTGTGGTCATGCGTATCTTGACTTTTGACAAAGCCTCCCATGGTATTCTTGTGAGGAAGCTGGTAAAATGTGGGTTGAACAAGGTAACTGTTAGGGGAATTTGTAGCTGGTTGACTTATTGAACCCAAAGAGTACTCACTAATGGTTCCTTGTCACCCTGGAAAAAAGAGATAAGTGGGGTGCCGCAGGGTTCTGTCCTGGGCCTGTTGTTCAACGTCTATATAATTGACTTGGACGAAGGAATTGAGGGGATGCTCATCAAATTTGCAGATGACACCAAACTAGGAGGGGTAGTTCATGCTGCAGAAGACAGTATCAGAATTCAAAATGACATCAACAGACTGGAGAACTGGGCCCAAGCTAACAAAATGAATTTCAGTAGGGACAAATGTAAGGTTGTGCACTTAGGCAAGAAGAACCAGATACACAAATATAAGATAGGGGACATCTGGCTTACTAGCAGTACCTGTGAAAAGGATCTAGGGGTCTTAGTGGACTTTAAGCTTGTCATGAGTCAACAGTGTGATGCAACAGCAAAAAAAGCTAATGCTTTCTATGCTGCATCAACAGTATAGTGTCCAGAATCCAGATCAAGGAAAGTAACAGTACCACTCTGTTCTGCCTTGGTCAGACCAAATCTGGAATGCTGTGTCCAGTTCTGGGCACCACAATTTAAGAAGGATGTTGACAAGCTGGAATGTGTGCAAAGGAGGGCAACCAAGATAATCAAGGGTCTGAAAACCAAGGCTTATGAGGAACAGTTGAAGGAGCTGGGTATGTTTAGCCTGGAAAAGAGGAGACTGAGAGATACAATAAAGGTAAAGGTAAAGGGACCCCTGACCATTAGGTCCAGTCACGGACGACTCTGGGGTTGCAGCGCTCATCTCGCTTTATTGGCTGAGGGAGCCGGCGTACAGCTTCCGGGTCATGTGGCCAGCATGACTAAGCCGCTTCTGGCGAACCAGAGCAGGGCACGGAAACGCCGTTTACCTTCCCGCCGGAGCGGTACCTATTTATCTACTGGCACTTTGATGTGCTTTTGAACTGCTAGGTGGGCAGGAGCAGGGACCGAGCAACGGGCGCTCACCCTGTCGCGGGGATTCGAACCGCCGACCTTCTGATTGACAAGTCCTAGGCTCTGTGGTTTAACCCACAGTGCCACCCATCTTCAACCATCTTCAAAAATATCTTAAGGGCAGTCACATGGAAGATGGAGGAAGCTTGTTTTCTCCTGCTCAAGAGGGTAAGACACAAACCAATGGCTTCAAGTTACAAGAAAGAAGATTCTGACATCAGGAAGAACTTTCTGACTGTAAGAGCTGTTTGACAGTGGAAGAGACTCGCTTGGGAGGTGGGGGGCTCTCCCTTCCTTGGCGGTTTTCATGCACAGGTTTGATGACCATCTGTCATGGATGCTTTAGTTGAGATTCCTGCATTGCATGTGGTTGGACTAGATGACCCTTGGGGTCCCTTCCAGCTCTGATATTATTATTCTAAGGCTTTTCATATGTGCAAGTGATAGGCATTGCAATTCAGTTCCTGCCTTCTCTCTCTTCTCTTTGAAAACTGCAGCATGATCAGGCCGTATTTGGAGGTTAATCCTTTGCCTCTTCCGTTTTGCTGCTTTGTATCGGAGGGCCTCATTTTCAATCCTGTTCCTACTAAGCCCCAACCAGAAGGAAAGCTGGCAGCTCATATAAATAGCTTATTATTCCAATTTCACCCCAGGAGCTATGGCTCAACAGAATAACTGTGAAGCTTGAGGGGAAGGGGGGATATGGAAACCTTCCTGCTTTTCTTACATTTTGTTATTGCCATTCCAACTCTCTGCTGGTTGATGGAAACAGAAGCTACAGACGGAAAAGGTCTAATCACTCATCAGGCTGACCTTTCCACCAGCCATCTCCCCGCTCAGATTCGTTCTGAAGGCCGCATTGAGCGCTTGGCTCACAGGCTAGAAAGAGGCAGGCAAGATTTTTATGGCAGATGAAAGTTGCTTGAGACTTTGGTTCCTCAAGTCGAACACGTCTAGTTCTTTTGTCCCACTGCTGACGCCGTTCAAATAGGTTGTCCGGGTTTTGGAAACAACGCAAAAAGCTTTCCAAATCTGCTGTGGCAAAAGTAGGATGAAAAGTAATCCCTTTTCCAAATCGCCTTCAGTTTGCTGAAAACGCAATCATCTGTCCTCTGCCTACATTTTAATGTCCCCAGCCTGTTCCTGTGTACACAATATTGCTTACTCCACATCCCGGTGTGTTCCCAGTGCTAGTTTTTGGAGTTGCATTCACATGATGTTAGCCACAATCCATGTCAAACCTCTTCTTCCTGTTGTTGTTGACATCTGTCTTCAGAGACAATGGAGTGCACCTCCACAGGTGAAGTCAAACTGCTGCATTAGTAGCACTGAAGTGACCCCCCCCCCCCGGGGCACAAACCTGGACAGTGTATATGGAGGCCCTGAGCTGCCTAGATGACAAGAACCACCCACCCCGCTCGGCCTCACTGATGTGGTCCACATTTGGCACCAGCTTGGCTTGTAGGAGTTGCTGGAAGGAGGTGTACAAGGCACCATCCAACCATCTTAGGGACTCCACTCTGGATTTGTGTAGTGTTTGCTCCTTAGCCTGCAAGGCTAAGATACCCTGCAAGGCAGTGGAGGTTTCGGATTAAAGTTTGCCTTCTCCTAAATGTGCTACCTTCCCAAGTTGACAAGCCCCATCTCCCCCTGTAGTTTCTTGACAAATACGACTGTTTGGTGCATCCCCCATCCCTCAAACAAGCATCAGTCTGCCTTGAAAAGTTAAGCCTCATTTGCTTTGTATTTAAGCCAGGTGTGCACATTTAAGACAGCCGTTGCAAATGTGGAGATAAACACAAATGCGCAGGTGACAACTTTGTGAATAGGAGTTTGGTGGGAGGTGTTCAGGAGCAGGGAAACCAAATAAGTCAGAGCTTCCTCTATGACCCACATTCACACTATACTTTGAAAGCACTATGATACCACTTTTAACACTTGTGGCTTCCCCCAAAGAATTGTGGGAGTTGTTTTTTGTTAAGTGTGCTGGGTGCTGTTAGGAGACTACAATTCCCAGAATTCCTTGTAAAGAGCAACTGATTGATAAACCCCCTCAGGGAATTGTATCTCTGGAAGGGGAATAGGGGTCCCCTAACAGCTCTCAGCACCCTTAACAAAGAACAGCTCCCATAATACTTTGGGGGAAGCCATGAGTGTTTAAAGTGGTATAATAGTGCTTTAAATATATAGTGCAGATGGGTTCTAGGTGAGGGATAGCTCATGCTTCTATCCCAGGGGTCAGCAACCTAAGGCCCATGGGGGTTGTTTAACTGGCCCATGGATCCCTGCTGCCCGATTGGGGAGCCCCAACGCCCGCTCAGTTGGCTCCTGTGTGCCGTGCTAAACCGGCGTAGAGCAGAGCTGGGACTGCCTTTTGCGATGCTGGCCGGCTTCCCATTGGCTGCAAGAAGCTCCTGCAGCCACTCGGAAGCTGTGCACGCCTCCTCTGCGCCAAAAGGAGCACCAGAAACAGCATTTGCACATGCATGCGCGCACACTCTGGCCCACCGCGGCATCTGTGGGACCGTGAACTGGCCCAAGCCACAAAAACTTCCCCAACCCCTGTTCTATCCTCTGCCTATGTGGAGTGGGAGGTGGGCAAGCTGGCCTGCCGTCTGGGATTCAGTATTGTAACTGGAAGTGAAAGAGACACAGAGGCTTAGCTTGTTCTCCGGGATAAACCAAAGCTATGGCTTGGGTTCCTCCCCACCTTCCCCCTCCCCCTAAATGATTAGGAGCAAGACCTCTTGGATGGAGCCTTCCACCTCACACTAAGCCTATATGTCTGTGTAAACAAACATTACATCTTAAGAAATGGTATTGGTTTTCACTGCAGCGACCTTAATTCCAGGAAAATCAAAACCAAGATAGACACTGGATCAGATCCCCAAGACCTCTCAACATTCAGAGAACAGTATGTGCATTGCCATATGAAGGTAACAGGCTCTGTGCAGTTGTTCAAACACCATTTTGTAGGCAAGCATGCTAAAGAAAAATGTAGCATATTTTTTATATTAGGGTGGCCATGTACAGTGGTACCTCAGGTTAAGAACTTAATTCGTTAAGGAGGTCTGTTCTTAACCTGAAACTGTTCTTAACCTGAAGCACCACTTTAGCTAACGGGGCCTCCCGCTGCTGCTGTGCCACCGCCGCGCAATTTCTGTTCTCATCCTGAAGCAAAGTTCTTAACCCGAGGTATTATTTCTGGGTTAGCGGAGTCTGTAACCTGAAGCGTACGTAACCTGAAGTGTCTGTAACCCGAGGTACCACTGTATATATCACCAAAAATAACAAATTAATTGTCATAAAAGGACACATATTCGCCTAAAATTTGCATATGCTAAGATATAGATTTTGAAACAGAAGTAAAGAAGAGGAATGCATGGTTTTAAAAAGAACAAAAGAAGACTCAGATTTGCATAACATTTTTATGTTCCTATCGGCATATACCACACATTTCATATGTGCATATTTAGAAATAATTACTGTCAGGAGTAGGAGTAGCAATAAAATCACCAGTGTCAGTGAAGTTAACACTTTATTCAAAGAAACCAAAACAACATAGGCCTAGTAAGAACAGCAACTCTTCCTAATAAGCCTTGGCCCCAATGAGACAGTTGTGAGGACTCAAGGTCCCCGCCTTCCCACTGGTCTCTAAGGCTCTTCTCCTGGGACTCAGCTATACAACTGCAAATAAAACATTTAAAATGTGTTTTAAAGTGCGATATACAAATGTGGCACTAGATGGAGACAGTGAGCTATGCAAAATGCAATGTATTTTTCAAAACTTTTTTCTTTTTTAAAAAAAAGCATTTTCACAGCATTTTTAAAATATCGGTTCCTTCCCAAGCAACCCAAAGCTCTGCTGCCTTGTATCTTGTTGCTCTGCCCTCTTTGAACCCCTTTGGATTCTGGGAGACCAGGGGGGAGGGGAGCTGGTTACAGCAAGAGGGCGAGACTCCCTGGATTCTTCAGAAGCCTGCTGCATCTCTGTCTCCTAGCCCTCCTTCTGTCCTGCCTGTGTCTGCCTCTCATTCCGGATGGCTGTCACTGTAGTGGGCTGTGACCAGGTGATGGATTTACCTCTGTCTGTTGTCCAGGGTCTGACTGCTGATAAGCAATTCCAAGGCTTCTTGGTGTTTATCTTCAAATTGAACAGCTGTTCAAACAGAGTTCTGTACTCTGCAAAATAAGATACAGTGTCACCCTATTGTATGTATTTCCCCCCCTGCTCTTCCTTGTTGTTGTTAGTCGTGTCCGACTCTTCGTGACCCCATGGACCAGAGCATGCCAGGCACTCCTGTCTTCCACTGCCTCCCGCAGTTTGGTCAGACTCACGCTGGTAGCTTCGAGAACACTGTCCAACCATCTCATCCTCTGTCGTCCCCTTCTCCTTGTGCCCTCAATCTTTCCCCATATCAGGGTCTTTTCCAGGGTCTTCTCTTCTCATGAGGTGGCCAAAGTATTGGAGCCTCAGCTTCAGGATCTGTCCTTCCAGTGAGCACTCAGGGCTGATTTCCTTAAGAATGGATAGGTTTGGTCTTCTTGCAGTCCACGGGACTCTCAAGAGTCTCCTCCAACACCATAATTCAAAATTATGAATTATGAATCTTCCTTACTCGTCCCCAATTTTCCTCTGTCACTATACAGCTCCTTTGGGCATAAGGGTGTTACTCCAAATACATAATTATGAATTTGTTTATTTTGACCACTCAGGGGCTTTGATGGTTTTGGTTTGGCTTCTGAATAATTATTGTACAGTCTTCCCTTTTAATAATCAGAGCTATGTGCAATAGACTTTCATCTTCTCCCATAATAAATCATTTCCTCTAGTCTTCCTCTGAATTGCAGCCATTTTTTTCAACATCCTGTGGCCAATATGATTCACACAGCCCTGTACATTGTATGTTTACTTGGAAATAAGCCCCACTGAGTTCCATGGCGTGTCCTCCCAAGTTATCATGCACAGTGTTTTGGTCTTAGATCTAAACGTGATGGTTCCACCATAGAAAGATGTGTTCTTCTCTGCTCTGTGAAGTCTTCAGTGATGATATGCAGCCTCCCAGCTAGAGTACTCAAAACAAAAATCCTGGCTCCTGTTCATGTGCAAATGTCAGTTCATTTCAATGTATGCTGTTTTTCTTTCTATATAAAAATAATAATCAGCATGGGTTAGCATTTGGATAGAACTAAGGTGAAAACTGGAAAAGGGACCAATTTAAATCTATCCGGCTGACAATCTAAAGAGATGCCCTTTTGTATCATCAATTCCTAATGATCTTGCCTAATCAAAGCAGTTGCTGAATGTTGCTTACATTCTCCAAATGGAATTCTTTGGGGAGGAACATGTCTCAGAACTGCAAAGTAGCTAGTTGTTACCATGGTGAAGCATTTTCAGACTACAACACGGGTGTCAAACACAAGGCCCGCGGGCCGAATCCGGCCCGCCAGACCTCGTCATGTGGCCCGTGTAGTCTGGTCTATATATATCTGTGAGGGAAGCTTGGGCTGTGGTGCGCGCGCAGGGCGCCTCGGGTCCCTTCTGCGCAGGCGCAGGCCTCCCCCTCCTCCAGCTACCTAGCAGAGACTTATTTGACACGGCGAGGGCGGGGTTGGATATGGGAGGCCGCTGCTGCTGCTCTCAACTTCTTTTTGGGCTCGCCGGGGTGAAATAAGTCCCTGTAGGAGCGCAGCACGCCATGGAACGCAGAGAAGAGCAGAGCCGGCTTCGTGCGCGTTGGAGAGAGGGAGACCGAGAGAGCGCTTGTGTTTCGGGAGCGCACCCTGTGAATACTCGGGGCGGCGTGCTTTTGCTTTTCTTTTCTTTATTTCTTTAGTCGCGTTTCCGCGCTGCCCAATGAACAGCATCCTCCGCCTCTGGGGATTCGTGATTCAAAAGCAAATTCGATACGCAAGTGCATGTTTTGTAAATAACGTCAGGCGCGGCTTCCGCAGGGTGCGCGTTGCAAAAATTTATATGTGGAAAAAAAGCTGATAAGGAATTGGTTTATTTTTTAGGGTATTTACACACCATGCAATTTTTTTCCTCAATGTTATTACAGAGTCCGGCCATCAGTTCCCGCCCTCCTCAAAGGTTTAGGGTAGGTAGCAAAGGGGAAAAAATCCAAATGCTCGATTAAAATTTGGGGAATGAGAAAAATTAAAACCTGCACATCTTGTGTAACTTAAACACTAAGCCAAACAGGAAACAATTGTTATATTCATATATGTATTCAAATGAAATCAAGGTGTAGTGTTCCATGAGCCAGAAGCTCTGCATTACTTAATCCAGCTGTTAAAGGTGTCATGGGCTTTGAAGACACTCGAACTCGAACCAGCCCTTTGAGGGTGACCAAACTGCTGATGCGGCCCCCGATGAATTTGAGTTTGACACCCCTGGACTACAAGGAAGGGAAGAAGCAGAAAGTATCTTATTACAGGTATTATCCATGACTCATGGCTATTGCCAGGATGGTCAAAGATATGCACAGCAGCCCTTTGAATAAACGAGCCCTTTTTCATTTATTACTTTTTGCAATTTACAATTTTCTATCGTGCTTTTCCTCCCTAAGGAGATAAGAGTGGCGCACCAAAAAACAAAAACAAAACCCAACCCATTTTGGATGGCCACCTGCCATGGATGCTTCAGCTGATATCCCTGCATTGCAGGGGGTTCCTTTCAACTCTACAATTATATGGTTCTATGTTAAATTACAAATGGCTGTACCTGATTTTTTGACTTCCTGAATTTCAAAAGATATATATGTTATATGCATGCAGTGACTACTGCTCTTAACCACTACACCACACTGGCTTTAGATACTTATTAGGTCCATAAATTACCATATAGCATACATTCAACACAAAAAAGCAACAATTTGCTGTTGACAAAGGACAGCTGGACATATAAAGGACATGCTGTTGACAAAGGACAGGGCCCCATTACCTCCAGTAGCTTAGGGCCTCATCAAACCTAAATCCGGCCCTGTATGTGTGGCTGCATTTAACACGTTTTCCTCCCCCCCCCCCCCCGGTCAGTCCTGAGGTTCATCAGGTGGCCAGGAGCAGGGGAGTGCGGCTACAGTGACAATGTTCGCCAGGAGGTGGAGGGATGGAGTGTGGCAGAAAAGTCAGGGATGTGCAGGCACACCAGTGGAAATGTTGGATTGGCTCTACTGGGGCAGCCCCAACCTCAACGCTGCCTCACCCCACAGCTTCCTGGTAAGCAGCAGTGGCGTCCCTGACAGGAGGCTGTTGCTGCAGCTCTGCTCCACTTGTTCAGCCCCTCCTGATCCAGGGTCACGGAGTGAGCTTCAGGGTTGGTTGGGGTGTGAACCTGGCCTAAGTCCAACGTGTAAACCCTGACACCTTCAGAGATGGGGGCAAAATCCGATTCAGTTCATACGTAAAGGCAAACTTGCTTTCCGAAACAAGATGTGAACCTAAACACCACCCTCCTCCCAAATTCATGCTAATTTGGAGTTTGCAGTACAGTGGTACCTCGGGTTACATACGCTTCAGGTTACATACGTTTCAGGTTACAGATTCTGCTAACCCAGAAATAGTACCTCAGGTTAAGAACTTTGCATCAGGATGAGAACAGAAATTGTGCTCCAGCGGCGCGGCAGCAGCAGGAGGCCCCATTAGCTAAAGTGGTGCTTCAGGTTAAGAACAGTTTCAGGTTAAGAACAAACCTCCGGAACGAATTAAGTACTTAACCCGAGGTACCATTGTACAGTTAAGTCTGCAACTTACATGCATTCAACTTGTGTGAATTATGTGTATAGCATATATTTTCTGAGAACCAAAGGAAATGACTGTGAAGAATTCAGTAGCTGCAGAACTGCAAAAGTTCATGCACTGTTCTGGGTTTTATGTAAAGATGACACACCAGTCAGCTAATTAACCGAGTATCAGAGAGGAGAACAAAGCTGACATCAGAATCCCTAGGGTGTGTGTGTGTGGATGTTATAGGCTTTCTTTAAAGCCTACCCAAGGACTAGGCCTGGGATTTGGGATCACACACATTGTACTGCCAGCCTTGATCTGAATAATGCCAAAGACAAGGAGTAAGCAAACAGAAGCATGGGGAACCAAATGAGGGGGAGGAAACATGTGAATAATTCATTGATCCCGCAGGCTAGAATCTATAATTCCAACTAATGCAATAGAGAGCAGAAGCAGTGACTGTAATTAGAAAGAGAAGGAAATGATATTCCGTACGGGAGTCTGAAAGAGAGTGTACTCCAGGCCCTTGCTGCTTTAAAGAGGGAAAAGATATTGAGGGAGGGATGTCACAAGACGTTTACAACAGGATGCTAACCCAAGTCCTCGTTGATGGCTCTATTCACACATACATGCTGCCTGCATGGAGGTTTGTGGCTGCAGCTCTTGAGAAAGGAAAGAAGGACAGAAGGACTTTTATCAAGCTTCCTGAAGCTTCCTGTATATACCTGAAGGAGCATCTCCACCCCCATCGTGGCACTGAGATCCAGCTCTAATGGCCTTTTGGCAGTTCCCTCACTGCGAGAAGTGAGGTTGTAGGGAACCAGGTAGAAGGCTTTCTCAGCAGTGGCGCCCACCCTGTGTAACGCCCTCCCATAAGATGTCAAGGAAATAAACAAATATCTGTCTTTTAGAAGACATCTGAAGGCAACCCTGTGCTGGGAAGTTGTTAAAGCTTGATGTGTTACTGTATTTGTTGGAAGTTGTCCCGAATGCCTGGGGAACCCAGTCAGATGGGCCGCATATAAAACCCATTGTTGTTATTATTCCAAGAGTGCAATTCTATATGTGTATAGATGGGTTCAATGGAACTTGCTCCCAGGTAAATGATTATAGGATTGCAGCCCACATCATTGTCTCCATCAGCTCTTGTCTGCTGAGCACCATCTTTTCAGTCACAGAGCAGACTGGTAGGAAGGAGGTGGCCTGGATTTAATGTTCTGAAGGGGTCCCCTGCAGCCTCAAATGTTTTTTTGCACTTTCACAAAAGCCACTAATAAGCTGGTTATGCAACTGAACACAGGAGCAGCAGCATCTGAGCTGAACACCCATGGTCTGAAGTTTGCATTACAACTGAAGAATCTTGGTGCTTTCACTATAATTACCGTTGTTGTTTTTAGAGTGCAATCCTATACATATCTACTCAGAAGTGCACTTAATGAGACTTACTCCCAACTAAGTTAACGTGTCCACACTTATGCATTGCCAAAAAAAAGAAGAAATCCAAAAAAGTACTCTGATTTGCACATGCTAATTAATAAGTACAGATGCCAGTTTATAAATAAATACTATAATTTAAACATAAATACAATGTATTTCACCAAAGTGGGGAAGACTATGGGCACTTTTAGAATATCACTGCAGTGGTACCTTGGTTTAAGAACAGCTTATT
This sequence comes from Podarcis tiliguerta, assembly GCF_965153285.1. Classification (NCBI taxonomy): domain Eukaryota; kingdom Metazoa; phylum Chordata; class Lepidosauria; order Squamata; family Lacertidae; genus Podarcis; species Podarcis tiliguerta. Next base: position 45,916,359 of record NC_139543.1, on the reverse strand, counting down.
TTATGAACAACTTGGATTAAGAATGCTGCAAACCTGGAAGCAGATGTTTTGGTTTGTGAACTTTGCCTTGGAAGCAGAACATGTTTCGCTTCCTGTTGAGTGTGTTCCATTTGTAATTGAGTCCCCCGCTGCTATGGGAAAGCATGCCTTGGTTTAAGAATGCTTCGGTTTAAGAACAGACTTCCGGAACGGATTAAGTTCGTAAACCAAGGTACCACTGTATTTACAGGTGGGAGTCAACTGCAGACTGTCAAGAAGGGATGCCATTCTTTATAGGGTACCTGTTTGTTCACCGTTCGTTTGAACTTTTGTTGACCCTGTTCTGTAGCTGTTTGCTTTTTTGTCACTTCAGGGCTGTTTTGATCCTGTTTGCTGCAGCTTCTGGGAGCTTCGTAATTGGGTTTCACATTCTGTAATTATGTTTGTATTGTCTTGCAGTGGACACCAATGCTTCTTATGGAACCAATACCATCATCCGTTCTCTGTTTATGGTCTTTAACTAATCTTCTAGTTCCCACTGCACACTCTTTGCCTAGTCTTGGCAGCTGCAGCAGTGTTGACAATCCTACTCTGAGAAGCAATGCAGTGTAATGGGTATAGTCCCAGGCAACAGTTTTTGACTACAACTGCCATCAGTCCCAGCAAGCATGACCAATAGTCAGGGATGATAGGAGCTGTAGTCCAACAACATCTGGAGGCCCACAGGATCCCCGTCCCTGCATTGGCAAATTAAGACAGTCACTTCAGGCAGCAGATGTGGCAGGAAGTGACAGAGATGTACTGAAGAAGATCTCTTATAGCCTGTGATATAGCCTGCTTGCAGGTGTAGTGAGAGGAGGGCACAGTCCTGTTGCCAGCATCCAAGTAACCTGCCATTTTAGCTGGCTTCTATATGTGGAAGAGGAAGGGGAAGCCATTTTGTCCCTCGCTTCAGGCAACAAAATATATTGGGCTGTCACTAGAAGATGGGGTCGCAGTGGAGAAAAAAGAGCTGGACCACTGGAGTGAAAAGGGAAACGGTGGATGCCTTTTCCCCCCTTCCTGCAAATGCAACCTGCTCCCCTCTCCCACAGGCCTCTAGCTAGTAATACAATAAATTTCTGAGGAGAATCAATATTAGTGAGCAAAGGGCAGCCATGTTCCTGAGCTGCTGGTAGTTTCATTGGAAGAGGAGCAAAAAAAGCCACAAGGGTATTTTGTTGTTGTTGCCTTTGCCACAGCTGCTCACAGGGAAAAGAACCACCACAAAAGAACATTTCTAATATTTCCTTTGGCTTCTGGAGAACTCTGCTGCTTCCTCCAAATGAATTAACATGATGACGTTTCAGCTCTTGGGCACTGTCTTTAATTAAAATCATTTACTTTGTGGGTTGAGGTTTGCTGTTCTCCCGTCTCACTTACTAGGTGAATGCAAGGAGTTCTTATTGCGTTGTTTTACCTTGCTTTTCTGCTGAATCTGTTTGAATGGAAAATTTCACTCAGGAAAGTCATAGCAGAGCTTTACAGGCTTTATAAATCTTATTTTTAAGCCTGCAAACTTTGGGGATTTCCCTGAGGCTGCTGACACCTCTCTTTTGTGTGTGTGGGCGATGCTGTTTTGGTTGCATTAAGGTCTGGCACTGAGAGAACTGAATTCACTATTAGCATATACAAAAGGGACCTGCAACAAAATGTGGCAGTGCAAAGTCCTCTGGTGCCAGGGTTACATAGGAGCAGAAGACAAGATTGCTGGATCAGGCCAATGGTCCACCGTAGTCCAGCATCCTGTTCTCACAGTGGCCAACCAGATGCCTATGGGAAACTCTCAAGAAGGATCAGAGCACCACATAACTCTGCCCACCTGAGAGTCCCAACAAGTGGCCTAAGGAGGAATAATGCCTTCAACCATGAAGACAGAGCAAAACAATCATGGCTAGTAGTTGCTGATAGCATTGTCCTCCATGAATTTGCCAAACCCTCTTTTAAAGTCATCTAAGTTGGTGGCCATTGCTGGCTCCTGTGGAAGCAAGATCCCTGGTGTCACCATGTGGTGTGCGAATAATATATTTTCTCCGTCCTGAATCTCCCAACATTCGGTTTCATTGGACGTCTATGAGTGCCAGTGTTATGAGGGACAAATACTTTCTCCATGCTGTTCATCACTTTAAAAACTTCTACCTTGCCTTTTCTCTCAACTAAAAAGCCTTAAATGCTGCAAACTTTTCGTATGAGTTCATAGAATCACAAATTGCAGAGTTGGAAGGGACCATGAGATTCATCTCATCCAACCCCCTGCAATGCAGGAATCCTTTGCCCAACGTGGGGCTCGAACCCACAACCCTGAGATTAAGAGTCTCGTGCTCGACCAACTGAGCTATATGGATTATTGTCGTTGTTATTTTATTTACCGTATATCCTGCTGGCCTGGGAGTATGTCCCACTGAACTCAGTGGATCTTGCTTCTGAGTAGACATGGAACGGATCGTGCTAATAACGACAAACAGTTCTAAACAGTGAAAATAGATTACTTACTTTGACTATTTTCACAATCCAATGCCAGGCAGTGAGGACACTGGGCAAAACATTTTTCTGGGACTTCATGTTTTGCCAGTGCGCCTTATCAAACTCTCTATCCTCTTTTCGCCGCTGGAAGTCCTTTGCCGTCTTTGTTCTCTGGTTCATCACTGTAACAACCATGAGGAATTGGAGCACCACCACCACTGCCATATTTGATGCAGGGTATTCACACTCTCTGAATAATTCTCCATTTCCTAGTACCCCCACCTTGCCCTTTGTTACCAGAGGATGCTTTAAACAAGAACAGCAAGAATCTGGGTCAAACTGACCTGTTTGTCAACCTAACATAGTGCCATTAGGACTGTGAAAATGTACCATGCATAATAGCTACGGATGATAACTTGGATTTGTTCTGAGTCAGCCAGAAAGGACCACGTAGTCGTAATACAATTCTTATCAGCAAAACTGTTGATTCACATGGCTTGCAATTCAGTTAATAGAATATCCTGTGGTTTTACCATCAAATTTGAGTCCAACTTGCAATGAAAGATGTTTAGTATTTCTTAGGCACTTGTTTCCCCTCTTCCAAAGAGCTCAGAATGCAAAACTCTTCACCTCTGATACATATTTTATCCTCACAACCCTTTGAGGATGAACAGCGAGTGACCCAAGATCATGAGGCAAACTTGAAGACTGAGAAGGGATTTGAATCCAGGGCTTCGTGGTCCGAACTGAAAACAGTTATCATTATACCACCAACTAAAGCTGCTTGTAATAAAGACACCTTTTTATTTTGTTCAGCTTCACTGGCCATTAGTATCAGTTGTTCTGCAGTTCTTATTCTCTCTTCCAGTAGTTACTAAAACCATTAGGGATGTGATGAGCAATACATTCTGCCTCTTCGTTTACTCCACTGCCTCCAATGTGTATGTATATATGTATCAGCATTTTTCAGTCTTCAATGGTTTTGTAATACCTTCCCAGTTGGCTGCTTGGTGAACCCTTTGCTAACAGCATCATTGTAAGGGGCCTTAAAAATAATTTTAAAAAGACGTTATGAAAGCCTACTTTGTCAGTTCTTACTTATCCACACGTTCATCAAATGCTTCTCCTCCACAGACATGGCTGCTCTCTCCCCGCAGTGTCCTTGCACATTGCAGTGAATAAGAACCTTGTTTTGCAAACATGTTCTGCAATAAACAAAGAAGAGAGTTCAAAGAACGGGTAGTGAGAAACGTGTCATCCCAAAAGTCGGATCAAAGGTCCAATGAGGGATAATGAATACAAATGATTGGAGTATGAAATTAACAGGAGGGGAAGACAAAGGTATATTTTGATTCTAGAAATGCCAGTTGTCTCAAAGCCTAGCTTAAATATTTCAGTAGCTGAGGAGCTGGTGGTGCTCATTTTAGGTTGTATGGCTACATCTGCCGCAGTATCTGGAATTTATGAATTCTTCATGATAGCAGATGCACCCCAGATGAAGATAAACAGTGCGGCAGAGCTGGATTTTTGTAGTTATCACAATGCTGATGGCCTATAGCAAGGGGTGGAGAACCTGTGGCCCTGTAGGGTCAATGGTCCTCTTCGTATCATCATTGCCCAGCACAGAGTGTGAAGTTCACGTAGGTGTCCTCTAAATCCCTGGGAATAGATTATACCACAGAACTACAATCCCTGCTCTCATTCGCTAGCTCTTAAGAAATGCATGCCCCACATAACAAAGCAACCTGCAAATAACTATGGGGAAATGCTGCGCTAGGGAAAGGGGAGATCTGTGGCCTTTGCTGCAGCTCTTGCAAAGCCAATGCTCAGGGAGGACAGGAGCTATAGCCTGGGGTTAGAAAATGGCTTTTCAGCCTGACAACTGCACTCCCCTTCTGGGTGACCCTGAGGAGGTAGGAGGCGCCAGAGGTGAAAGTGGGTGGAGCAATGGATGTAAATTTGGCCTCGCTGGAGTAGGGCTACTTTCTACAGACATTCTGTCCTCCATCCAAGCAAGCAAGCAAGCAAGCAAGCAAGCAAGCAAGCCAGCCAGCCATAATCAGAGTTCAAAGGCACATTTCAGCGAGGCAAAAATAAAGGAGGATGCAAAGCAAGGGGTGGTGGGTGTGGCCGGGGAGCATTCCAAGGGCCAGACCGGGGGCTGTATTTGGCCCCCAAGCCTGTTGGTTTCTGTGTGTTGCCACTGTGCAGTGCTCTTGGAGTCACAAGACTCTGTTTACATTCCAGAGACATTCCAGGCTGTTTGAAGTCTCACGGAAGACAGGAGACGGATATGATGTTACTGGTTTCCTGTTCCTTTGTTGTTCAGTTGCTCTCTGCTCTCACAGAGAAAGCATGTTTATTTCTTTTCTGTCTGCGTAGTTAGGAATAAAACTCTTTGCGATGTAGCTCATACTCTCTCATCCTTCCGCATGCTGCTTTGAAACTCTGCGTAATGGGGAATGTGCCTGGAGCCTTATCAGGGGCTCAGGTCGTTAATCACGTCGGAGGCGATTCCGGAGGAGCTCGATCGAACGCAGGTTCCGACAAGGCACAAGGTTTCCAAACCCTGTATAGTCCAATAGCACATTGAGGGCTACTAACATTAAGTGCTATCAACCACCCCAATTTCCAGCTTATTTCAAGGTTGCAATCCTATGCCGTTATGTGGGAGAGATCTGAACACAGTGAAACTTGCTTCTGAGCAGACTCTCTCTCCCATTCCCATTATTATGTGCCCCCTGGTATTTGTTAACACTACATGCCAAACTACCTTTATTGTACCATGGTATATAGATAATACAAAGATAATACTATCTTTGAATCAGGAAACAGATCTATCTAGGAAAGGTGAATCTTTCAGGCCCATGATACTAGAGATTCAGGTAGGTAGCCGTGTTGGTATGACGCAATCAAAGTAAATTAAAAAATTGTCCAGCAGCACCTTAGAGACCAACTCAGTTTGTTCTGGGCATAAGCTTTCGTGTGCATGCACACTTCTTCAGGCCCATGTTATGAATAAACAAACATGGTAATTATGTCTATTCAAAGGACAATGGTGAAGTACAAAGCACCTGACATTTTCTGTGATGTGTGTATGGTTTACACTACTTCTGAAATGGAAGCGGTAACAAGGGGCAGAGCCTGAAATAACATGCATGAACGTAGAACTTTTTAGTCTGTGTATTAAGTCAAGGATGGTGCAAATATATGCTGTAGGAGCACTACAAGCCTCCCAGCATTCACACTGGAGGTGAACTTTGTAGTGGATCAGGTCCCCTGCATGCCTGAGCTGAAGCCTAGATTTCATTACCCTCCCTAACCCTTTTTCTTGGGAGTAAACAGTTGGCGAGGAGGGCCCAGTTTACAGCAGAGGCTAACTACACGGCAGAAGAAAGAGGTCGTTCCTCTCCTACACAAGGGTGATTCAGTTCGCCTTGGCAACGAACCAGGCTGCTTCCACTGGAGAGGGACTGTCCCTCAAAGGAAGAGCATCTGCTTTGTGGGTGGAAAGTTCCAGGTTCAATTTCCAGCAGGTTTCACACAAGGCTGGGTATGTACACTTCTCTGAAACCCTCAAGAGCCACTGCCAACCGCCTGACTTGGTGTGAGGCAGCTTCTTATGTCTTACGCAGCTCCTGTTCTTCCAAAGGGCTTGCACCGGAGAGCTTCCCATGGAATTGTTCCCCATTTTCATTTTTCAAGTGTGGATGGGTATCTTAAGCAGAAAGGCATGGTCCTTTATTGCTTCCTTTACCCACACGGTGAGAACTTGCAGTGACCTTTCCTCGTTTTTATTTTATTTATTTACAACATAAATCCACCACAACTCAAATAAACAAATCCGCCACCATTAGACATAAACATAACAAAAAATAAACATAACATAAAATATAACAAACAACAAAAGAAAAGACATGGCCGCCTTGTTTACTTCTTATGAACTGTTTCTTTTATGAGCTGTTACTACAATTTTTCAAATTATGACTTAAAAACAAACCACAAAGTCTCCTGCAGACATTAATCGAAACAAGTCCAGGTGTATATTTTGGGGCACTGTTTTGTAAAGTATTCTTTACATTTTCCCCATTCTTTTTGAAATTCTTGTCTGGAGAGTCCCCGAATTGCCTCTGTTAATCTAGCCAATTCGATACAGTTTAGTAATTTATCCTGCCATTCCGTTTTTGTTGGCACGAATTTTTCCCCAGTTTCTGGCAATTAAGGCCCTTGCCATGCTTGTGGCATAGAGGGATATTTTCTGATCCTCTCTTGTTATACCTGTGTCCGTTATCCCCAATAGAAAAGCTTCTGTATTTTTCATAAAGTTATACTTAAAACATTTTCTAAAGTTCATCATACACCATGTCCCAGAAGCTTTTGATTTTTTCACAGCTCCGCCAAACATGTATAAATGTCCCCTCTGCTTTACCGCACCTCCAACATAGACCTTTCCTCGTTTTAAAACAGGTGAACTACACCTTGCACCACACTGGCTGACAAGAGGTATAGTTTAGCAACACCTGTCTTAAAATGTGGCTAATGAGATGTTCTCAGAAACGAAGAGTAGGTTATGCTTCTTGTACTACATACTTTTCCTATCACCAGAATGGCCCTTTGTATGTGCTGCCCTTTCCCACTTGTCCTCCTGTGAAAAAAAACCCGCCCACGTTTCCCACAACCTGGTGAATTGCTTTAAATATAAGGACATTCTGCACCCTCCTCTCGGCTATTCCCCTCCCCCAAACGGTGATTAATGTTTTCGCCGGCTGCACACTAAAGGAGCTCAATATGAAAATGTGATTCAGTTAGACAGCCTCGCTGTTTCCCAGGTACAGTGCACGTAAGTGACTGCCAGGAAACTAGCAGGGGGTAGCAGAGACATTGATTTTCATGGAGTCCTCAGCCAGTCTATTAAGAGTTAGGAGGCCGCAACCGTGGGATCAGAGCCGCAAACACAAGACGGAGGCAGCAAATTACATCAGGTCTACAGACTGCCTCCGTCTTTGAGCTTAAGGCAATGAGACACTGTCAGCTTTCATTTCAATGCAGTTTGCTCAAGTGAAGAAACTACCGAGTCCACCTCCAGGCCCCAGGCAGAGAAGGCAACAGGGCGGTGGGGGAGAAAGAGGAAAAGTAGGCAGGCAGAAATGTGCAAAGCCACCCTGAAAGCAGACAGCACTTTATTGAAGTTTACAATGGAAAAGTTCAAATCACCTCCCACCCTCCTTGCACATTGTATTAAAGTTCTCCGTATTCACAGTGACAGCTCTGGCAAGGTCAGAGTCAAGTCAGTCCCCAACTTTCCTCCCCTGAGCATTCAGGATTTCTCCTATCAAAGCTGCTTAGCTTGTGAAATCGAAAACGTGGACTTCTGTCGAAAGATACGAATCCCATTAAATCTTGTCTTTCACAAAAGCAGCACACTTTTTAAAGCAACAACAAAAGACAGTCATAATAGCCTACTAGGCTCAAGGTTCAGAAGCAGCCTTGGAATTTCAATGATGCAGGAATCAGACCACAATAATGGATTTGCTACAAATGCCCCCTGCCTCCTCCGATTAAAAAATGTGGATTGGCTGAAGTCAATACATGCTGTTATGTGGCAGCAACATCCTTGAATCCGATGAGTTGGCATGTATCAGGCAAAACGAGTTCTTCTCTCATTGTGAGCATAAGGGCTGCTTAGTCTTTTTTAATTTTAGCGGCAGAATGAGAAGTCAAGCTTCCCCCGCTTCAGTGACAGGCAAATGGGAAGACATACATTTCCAAGGCCCATTCAACCAAAGCAACGTACAGCATTGTCATCAAGAAAATATCTGTCCTAGGCATGTGCCCACACACTGAGAAAGCAACCTCTCTCTCTCTTCCCTTTATGGCAATATCCACATTGGGAGTACTGGCTTGGTTTGCTGCTGTGATCACAAACCTTGGGCTCACGCTCTTCCCTCTCCCTTACTTGTGTGTGTGTAGGGATTTAAAGCTTCTGTTCCCGTTTCAGAACAAATTGTGATTTGTCACTGCGTCTAAACTTGCCAAACTATGGTTTTCTGTTACTTCTGAATCAGTCCTGTCTTTGAAGGAAGAAAAGTAGTGTATGAAGCAGCCCTGAGAGACACCATTACTTCCAGCTCAGGTTTTTGAGGACTGATCTAGATTATGTTCACTGGCACAGAGAGCAAAAGAAAGTCCAAGGAACAGTAAGAAGCAGGAGTAGGCAATGGGTAGCCTGGCGACTCATTATAGCTCCCTATTAGGCCTGAATCCCAGGCGGCCCATAACTATGCAAAAAAAATCGGTGCAAGCTGACAGATGCAAGCAAGGAATTCTTTAAGTCTCTTACTTGCCCTCTCAGACAAGAGATTTTGGCAGAATTCTTCTCTTGCACACCTCAGCTACCGATGCAGGTACATGAGAAAGGCAGGAAATGAAAGTGATATGGTTTATAAGAGGGGAGCATAAGCAAAGAACCCTGTAAAAATCTTCCACTGCTATTTTGGAGGATGGGACAAAGGAGGAGGGAATTAAATAGCATTTTAGTGGGCAAAGCCAGCATTGCTGGCCCTTTAGCCCTTTCTCAGTTTAGCCCTCCTTTAAAACTTAGTTGCCCAACAGGTTGTAGTTTCTCACTGTTTATGCAATTGCTCAACAATTCATGTCCTTAGAAGTCAGACAACTTGTGTGGGATGCTGTGCCCAACAGCTTCAGTTTCCCCAAATGTTCTCAAAGGACGTTGGATTTGTCACTTGTAGGACCATGGAGATGCTTCTGAAATGGGGCAACTCCCCTGTACAAGGTAACCGCATTTACCAAAACAGTTGTCACTGATGCATTAAAAAAAAAAAAGAGTGGTTCATTGTTCTGAAAGTCAGGGCCTCAGTATGAACCTCTTGTCCTGAAGGAAGCTTCCACGGCAGTAATAGTGGCCCAACAAGTCTTGGGAAGCTGAGCAAATATATCCAATAGGAAAAGCATGCCTGGTACCAGCAGCAGCAAGGCTGAAGTCTTGCTGAGGAGCTCCAGTTGCTCTTTCTCCCAAGGCTTGTCCGTTTGATTGAGAGAACAGTGGGAAATCCCGTTACCTCTTCTCGATCTTCTGCTTCTGCAAGCTGAGGGAGGTGAAGCTGGCCAGGAGGTCAGTAACCTCATCCACCTTCCAGAGGGGAGGAAAAAAGCATAAGAACATGTTACAGAAGTCAAATAAGAATACGATGAAGGAAATGAAATTTGCGAGGTGACAGAATTCATTAATTCACGAAGACTGGGACTTGGTATTGTCCTGTTGAGCCAGAGAAATTTCTGCTACTGAAGGACAGAGAGTAAAGAGAAGTATGTCTACAAAGGTAAGAGACCTTGAAGAATGGGTACGGTCAGGAAAAGATAATTTTTTTTTTAAACAATAATCATTTTTCAATAATAATAATTTTTCAACAATGACCATTGCAAGCTTTGAAAATGGTGCAATTCATCAACAAAAGCCACAGTTTAAAATTTGGTCCCCGATTCATGAGGGCTGACAGTGAGACTTGGGACTGTTAAAAGGATCTGCTGCCATGCAGAAGCAGAGTTGCACAAGCTCCCTCCTGTACCAGATTTGATGGAAAAAAAATCAGGACAATGGCTTTTCCTTCTAAGTGGAGCCACAGCTACTAAATAATTTTATTTTCACAGCAAAGCTATTGCAACATTGCTTCTAGCAAGAAGAACCACGTGCAAGTGGAGTGGGCAATGCTCTGTTGAAATCAGGATAGCCTTTAAAATTTAAACTTCTCCAACTGTACTGATGGGTCTTGAACTTTTCATCCTTATGTTTCTAATAACAGAAAGTAATGTACTGTCACCAATTTGACAAAGTATTATTAAACTAAAGCTTTCCCCCCCACAATGTCTTGTAACTAAAGTGTATCATTTAATAAATCTATTTTTCTCTACCCTTCAGGAGTCTCAAAAAGGCACTGTCATTTTGCAACACTGAAATATATTTAAACTTGGTTAAGTCAGATTTTAATTAAATATACAAAATCCCCCTGTCTTTCATTCACCTGCTCTTTTGTACTAGTCTTCTGTAGCCTGGAGCAAAGATCATCCAGCTGTTCCCGATGTTCATGGCGCCCGAGGCGTTCAAGGTATTCCCGCAACATCTGGATGATCTGAAACAAGCAGCATAGGAGAGATGGGATTTACTATGAGCAATGGAGAGGGTTCACACTTCTAAGTACCAGGTCAAAATTTAAGTACTGTAATTCTGCTATAGGTTTTGATGAATTCTGAAATAAAATGGAAGCACATTTGAAATAAATAAAACAGAACAAATGAGAACTAAATGGGGGCAAACACCATGGCTTTTCCACTGGCACAGAAACAAACTAAATATACTTTTCAGATCTGCAGACTGCTTTGCTACTATTAAGATTGGACTTTTCCCCTATTTTATATGCATATTAAATCTGAGAAGCGCATGGCAGGAGCCTGTTTTCCTCAAGGGTTCCTGGAGGGAAAATGGCTTTTATGGAAAAAGTTCCATAAGAAACTTCTATGCACAGAAGATCAACATTTTGCAACCAGGCTCTATTATACTATATTATGTATTAGATTTCTTGCCCACCCATTCTCCTTATCCTTATCACCTGCTTTACTTCCAGGCACACAGCTTCCAGACTCTGTGAGAGGCCCTCCTGCAAGATGTTCAGCTTCGACTTGGCCAAGTGCAGAGGGGTCCTTCCAGCTCGATCTAAGGCGTCCACTCGAGCTCCTGGAAGATGCACATGCAGAAGAAGAAACGGTGTTTTAAGGATGAAGATAGCCCCCTCCGGATATCTATAAACAGAGAAGGCAGCTTTCTAATTGGCATTACCTCCACGAAGCAGTGTGGTGATGATGGGTACATGGTTCGTGCAGGCAGCTGGGGAGGGAAAACACGAGACACACAACTAAGTAGTTACAGTAACTTGGTGGGGGACAGACTCTGCTTAATGGGGTAATGGTTGGCACATGGCACTCTCACAAAGGTGCCAAGAAATCCTCAATATCTCAACTCTGAATCCCTAGGCGGCCTTAAACAAGCCAATACTGCCTCAGCAATCACTTTCAACAGTATGGCGATAAGGATTCTAGAGATAATGCCCCCACTGGCATGTAACCTAAACCATGGCTTTTAGTGCTACACCCAGAAGCCGGAACAATTCAGAGCAAAACCTCATGCACACATCTTTCGTCCTCCTGCATAGCCAGGAGAAACTCTTCACCTGCATTTACTTTCAGTTCCTCCTAATGTGTTTTGTGTTTTTTATATTGTCATTTTGTGTTGCGAACCGCCCCGAGATCTATGGGTATAGGGCAGTATACAAATCTAGCCTCAGTTTGGCTTCAAACTCCCTAAGGCAGAACAGCTTCTTCTAACTCTCTCCTTGTAGTGCTGAAGAAAATCCAAATATATTTAATCACACAAGTTGCTACTGTGAGGCAAAGGAAGGAAAGAAGATATAAAGGAAAGAAATAGGCAGGTCAAAGGTAAGGCCAAATGTGACAAGATTGCTGCAGTCCGGTGGGTGTGAGAGACGCTTACCCAAATGCAGGGGGGTGTTCCCCAGCCCATCTCGCTGGTTTGGGTTGGCTCCATGGTCCAAAAGCAAGTGCACTAAAACACAAACAGACCCATCCTAAGTGTGTCTTGAACATGATGGCCAAAGAAAACCCACCAGATCTGAACTATTTACCTCTACAATCGATAAGACTGGCTATTCAACAGAGCCGACTCATTAATGTTACAAATATGTTACCATTCAAATTTTAAAAGCATATATAACATAAAGCAATGCTCTAATCATAGTAGCAGTAAAACATTTCACTTTTTAATGATTGGTTTCTTGCATTTAAACCCCACCCTTTAGCCAAAAAGGCTCTTGGACTGACTTAGAAATATCAATACTACTTCTACTTCAATTCCATCAGCCATCCATAAAAAACCAAGAGCCCCCTAGCTCTTATATACGCTCACTAAAAGCAGACATTAAGAAGAACATTTTTAGAGCCCTTCTAAATGATAACAAGAAGGGGAGCAATCGTATCTCTTATGGCAAAAGTACCCTTGCCTGAATCTCCCCAAATCCATCCCTCACAAAGGGCTCCACAGGAACTAGGATCTCCTGTAGTAAAATGCCTATTTTATGTCCCCTGAAACTCTTTTAAGTTTGCACACAGAGTATTAAGAAGCCATCATATGCACCAATGTGCCATTCTTCCTTGGAAGGAGCTTCTGGCGCTTTCAAAGTTCCTTCCTATTCCTGCTTTCTTAGATTCTTTTAACTAAACATTTCAGGACTCATGACACAAAACTTCAGCTCCTCTTGAAGTTGTTCAGAAATATTCTGACAATCTTCTGTGACACAATATTTTAGGAAGAATATTCCAAAATTTTATCAGTGTGCATAACATCACTCCTCAGTCTCCTTGCACAAGCTGGCTGGGATGCTTGCAAAAAGGATATGGGTTTTTTTGTTTGTTTTCTGAAGCTCAGCTTTTAAAGATAGAAAGAAAATGATTAGCAATCTATCCTGGAGAAATGGGGCCAGAAGCTGACAGGCCCACCTCATTTCAATGTGACTCACCAATGCTGTCATTTCCATTGCAGGAAGCAAAGTGCAGGGCCGTTCGACCTTTGTCGTCAGCTGCACAGGGGTCCACCCCATCTTCCAGAAGCTGCTGCACTGGTGCCACCAAGGAAGACAAGACAGCAGTCAGAGAGCTGTTCTGTTGGTGATTCATCATTCAAATTCCAACTTCTGCGTCTGGGCTGTGGAACTAGATCTAGCTGGTGGGCTAGATTGTTATTCCCCGCCGCCCCAACTAAGTCCCCTTGAGCCAAATCTGATAGCTGGGCAGGGCAAATGCATATTTCACAAAGTGCCTTTCAAGCACTTTACAGGATTTGCCAAAGAGCCAAGTCTTTTGAAGCCCTTTGCATGAGGTTTTGCCTGCAAACCCCTTTCATCTGCCCCACATATGATGTCAGATTTGGCAGCAGGTACAGGGCAGGTGGGCATGGCCAAAATGAGGAGGCAGGCCTGGTGAGGTGCACAATGGATTCTGGCTTGAGGGCACTGGCCTCCTTAGGAGGGACTGTTGTAAGCTACTCTGAAGGCATTTGACAGCTGAAGAGTGGGTAAAAATGCTTTAAATAAGTGAAGCTTATAGCTGGGTCACTAGATACTTCCTCAGTCCACTAATTTCCTTCAATCTATTGACAAGAGTCTTTTAAAGATGTTCCTTCCAAGGGGATTTTGAAACCACCGAAATCCACAGTTCAAAGCATTCTCCTTACCATGCAGGAAACCACATTCTTGCTGGCCACATTTCTAGCTTACAAGATACACATCACCAGAACTGATGTAGAAGACAACCACACACAAAGATATACACTAGGGCCCAAATCATGTAACCGTACCTGTTTCTAAATCATTAGAATTGGCAGCTTCTCTCAAGCGTTTCAAAGCTGTGGAAAAAGAGAGGGTGAGTTTTTTGGAAAGCAAATAGGACAAGAAGAACTGCTTAATTCCTGACTCCTAGGCTTGTTCTAAAAAATAATAATTCAGGTTTTGCAAAACAGATGCTTATTCATTTCTCGTTTTCTGTACACAAGCCATACCTTTTCACAAGGCTGAACTTATTTTATGGGATACAACCTTTGAAAGTTAGCAGGAACTATGTTAATTAACTGCTCTGATACTGAAGGGGGGAAACTGGAAATGTCAGAAAAACTGGAAAAGTCAGCAATCTCCATTATTAGATGAATGGAATAGAAACTTACTAAGCATGGTACCGATGACCAAATTAAATTATAAGAAAACCTAGAGAGGGCTTTGGATTTGTAGTATAATTTTATATAATATTAGAAACAAAGAAGAAACTACAAAGAATGGAATGGCATTTGTAATTGTTTAAAGGTAAGAACTTAACATAATGCTATGTTATATGCATGATAAAAGTTAGGACTGATTATACAAATAATATTTCTAATTTATGTCTGCATTTAAGATTTTTACATAATGCAATTTATTTCACCCAGCTAAATACAGTTTTTGTCTAGCTAATATTCATTCTGACTGCCATGCAGAAGGTGCTTGTTCAATTCCCATTGACACTAAACTGGGTATTTCCTGCATTTCAACACTATTCTACTTTCATATGCGCTCCTTAAAAAAATATCTAGAAGGCCATCTGCTTCCCCACCATATAACTCCTGTGCAAGAGCGCTCATCTGTTAAGAAAAAAAAACTACAGGTGCAAACAGCAGCAAGGCCTCCCCCACCCTGTCTGATAGTCTCATTATTTTGTAAAGTTTTACAAAAGATTTTGAAGGTTTTGCACTGCCCCATCTTGTACATGGGAGTGTAAATTTACCCACAGCCTGGCTGCATTCATGTAGCCAGTCTACCTGCAAACTGTTTTCTCTCTCAAATCACTTCCTCATTTTGCACCCTCTCATACAAGTGCACTCTGAAGAAACTCTTCAAGTGATGCTGTATTTGTATAAAGAGACAAGTGTGACTGGACAGGGTATTCCCATCTCTTTTCTTCCCATGCAGTGACCCAGAAGAGAGTATCTTTCCCCCTTCTCTTTTGCTTGCTATTTCTCCAGGTTCTGCAAAGCCAAAACTGACTTCACTTGGGCTGCAGTCCTATGCACACTTACCCAGGAGCAAGTTCCAGTGGTCTTTCCACTGCATAAGCATGCTTAATAGTCTTGCTCTTGTAAGGCTGCATACTCAGAATTATTCAAAACAGATCAATTAAACTTCAGATACCCTTTCTACTCCCAATCAAGACAACATGCCCCAAACCTTCAATAGGTAAAACAGGTAAAATGAAGGTTCCAGTTACTATAAAACCAAGCCACTATAGTTAATTCAGATTTGTGTGTCACTATTGCATCCCACCCTTTTTCTGGGGAGCTCAGCATGGTACTTTGTGCCCCATAAGCACACTTTGGTCGCTACACTACAGTGGGTCTTCAATAGAGCAACATAAGAGCTGAAGCACAGTGGATCACAACTTCCAGGCAGTGTAGTTGAAATACCTGACCATGTGACCAAGCATGAAAGCCCAGTCCTGTGGCTGTTTATTCAGTGCACAACAGGCCTCACTTCCTAGAAAACACATTTGGGATGGAAGCCCAACTCTGTGCGTGTTTATTGGGGCACAGCTTCCCAAGAATCCACACTGAAGTTACACTCCCCTAATGCACATTTGCATGGGTGCAAGCCCTGCTGAACCCATTAGGATTTCCTCCCAGTAAAGCATGCCACAGGTTGGGCTTGTTAGTCGTGCAATAGTTAAAAAAAAGTTTATTATTTATACCCCGCCCATCTGACTGAGGTGCCCCAGCCACTCTAGGCTACCAATAATAAATACTAATAATATTAAATTTATTATTTATACCCCGTCCATCTGAGTTGCCCCAGCCACTCTGGGCTACCACCGTCCCCCCAATCTCCTGGACAAATCTTTCCCAGCACAGGCCCGGCGTCGGCCTGGAGGTTCCCTCACGCGGCGCGCCGACAAGGCGGACGGGGACAGCCCCCTTCCGCGCCCAGCCCCTCACCGTGGATCTCCTTGCCGGTAGGCCCCACCTTGCGGTGCAGCCGGGCGGCCTTGCGGCGGCGGCCGACGAGCTTGCACACGCGGTGCTCGCACTGCCACGGCAGCTGCAGGTAGTGCAGCGAGGCGGGATCCGGCGCCTCGGGAACGGCCCGCAACGCGGCGCCGAGGCCCGTCAGGGAGAACATGTTCGCGGAGGCCGGACTCGGGTCTCCCGCGCTGCCGGCGCCTCCGCCTTCCATCCCCGCCGTCGAGGCGCCACTGCGCGTCCGGATCTCAAGCGAAGCGGGCCCAGGCTCAGAGCGCGAAGGCGGGAGCGAACTCGCGTAACCATAGGAACAATAGAATGTGGGGCCAGGAGGTGGGGGAGGGGGAAGAGGGAAGAGGAGATAGTCCGGCCGCCGCCACCGCAAACATCCACTCAGGAGCTCCGCAGAAGCCGCCGCGTAGCCAATGGCAGAAGGCGAGCGACTCTAAGAGGCGGGGCAAATGACGTCAGAAGAGGGGTCGTGCGCCAAAGAGATGTTTTATTTGAGAAAGGAGCCACCACGCAGGAATCCGCCATGTGCGGGGCTACATCGACGGGCCAAGCTGTTAATGTTAATAATAGTTTTCTTTTCTTTTCTTTTAATAAAAAAAGCTTAATGTTGCTGGGTGGGAATGCTAACTGTGGAAGGGAAGTAAAATGGAGTATCTTGGGAGGATGGGATAGCCGGCTGGAGCTCCAGACATGTGCAAAGTGCTCCCTTTGTTGCACTTTTCACATGTAGGAATCCACAATGATTTGCATTATACAGCAAGGTTAAAATACCCTTTCGCTTTCTCCCTTAAATAAAAACTATTTTTGCCCCATTTCAGAAATGCTTTCAAAGCAATTGCAGCAGAAAGAAGGCGTAAGGTACATTCCTGGGCCTTTGCTTGTGTAAATTCAACCGGTGAAGCTTTTAACATTGTGGCATTTCTATCTGCAAAATTGCTGCCTGCCATGATGTATTTTAAAACGCCAACAGGGGGTGGGGGAAGTGATATTCTTGTCAATTTTCTTTCATACTGTGATAGGAATTTTGAGGTCTTAGATATATGTTAAATGTTCATACGTGTACCAACCAAGCACGTACATAGATCAGCACAGGAAGTCCGACCTGAAACCATTTTGATTCCCAAACTGACCAAATGTTTTCCCTGCAAGGAGGGAGGGGGTCAGGGAGCCTTCCCATTGTCTCAGGAATTGAGTAATCAGTATTTTAATGGGTGACAGACTATCAGGAAAGGCAATCGGATAACCTGGCAAACAGGAAAAACAACATTCAATTTTCTGTTTTAACCACCTTTTCTGTGATGTAGGTATGTGGGGGGTGGTCTTGGGTTACACCCCTTCTGTGATGTATGGAGGGGTGGTCTTGAGCTCCAGGGCAGGGAATTTAAAATGTCTAAATAAGGCCTTGCGTGCCATTGTTCTGGGTTCCTCCTCCCTCCTGCGTGTGGTGAGTTGCAACAGATCAATAAAGATCAGGCTTACTAGCTGCTTTGCTTCTCAATATTCTCTGGTTGGCCTCTTGTTTTTTCCTCCGACCGATGGAGAACCTACAAAGGACTCTATAAGGGCTCTTGTGTCCCCCATAAAGGAATAACTGCAGATTTTTTTGTTTATTACATCTGATACCTTGTGAGAAACGAGATGTTTCTCACCAGGCTTCCTCCATCTGGCTGGTGGCCAGTGGGAATAGGATACCGCGCTAAATGCGCCTTTCGCTCTTTTCCAACAGCACACTCCTCATTCTTTTAACCCCTCCCGTGCCAAATATGCGCCAGCAGGGCTCATCCTCAGTCGTGCTGCGCCACAACAACCCGCGTTAAACCGCGCTTCAAAGGAACCGCTTCTTGCGTTTCCGTTCCTCCCAGAGCCAATATTCAGCGAACACCCGGAGTACTTCCGCCGACGGTCGGCACCGGAAGTAGCGCGGGTTGCTGACCGGAGCGCTTTCTTTGCCGCAACGCTCCTTCCCTGGCGGTGTGCGTTCCTCTCGCCTTCGCTCCGAAAGCCTCGCCATGTCCTACCCGGCGGAGGATTACGAAGAGGTACCGGCCTCTCCTGCTCACTCCCCACCCGGGGTCTTGGTCGGCGGGTGGAAATAACTCGCCTGGCCGGTCTTGGGGGTGCGAGGGCAGCCCTGCTGGCCTTGGGAGGCGGCGAGGGCGGTTTTTGTCGGGCGGCCGAGCAGCCCAAGGAAGGCGAGGCCGTGGTGTGTCGCGTTCTGGTTAGCTGGCAGTCCGCATCTGAGTAGGGGAAGGGCAAAGCATCTTATGGGTGTGTCGGGTGCAGGGCTGGATTTAGGTTTGATGAGGCCCCAAGCTACTGAAGGTAATGGGGCCCTTTATATGTCCGGCTGTCCTTTGTCAATAACAAATTGTCGCTGTTTTTTGTGTTGAATGTACAGTGGTACCTCGGGTTACATACGCTTCAGGTTACAGACTCCGCTAACCCAGAAATAGTGCTTCAGGTTAAGAACTTTGCTTCAGGTTGAGAACAGAAATTGTGATCCGGCGGCGCGGCGGCAGCAGGAGGCCCCATTAGCTAAAGTGGTGCTTCAGGTTAACAGTTTCAGGTTAAATATTGACCTCCGGAACGAATTAAGTACTTCACCCAAGGTACCACTGTATGCTATATGGTAATTTATGGACCCAATAGGTCCATACACAACACAAAACACTGTTGCTGTATGTAGGTTTTATTTGATTTGATTTTATCTTATATTTTGGAAATGTACATCCAGGTTTTTTCCCTTTTGGGGCCCCCCGAGAGAGTGAGGCCCCAAGCTATAGCCTGTTTAGCTTATACGTAAATCTGACACTGGTCAGGTGTGTTGATATTCTGGTCTCTCTCTGTTTTCAGGGCTCATATGATCCCTATACTTATCCAGGGGAGTATGATATGCACACAGGTGAGTTATTTTGTTCTTATTTTATTTGTTTAAAATATGGTGGTATGCTCTTCATCAGTACTGTTGCTAAATTGTAAGATCTTTTGGGGTTAAACCCCCCCCCAAAAAAACTTTTTAGAATGTTTTTGTTACTCTCTCATCTCAGGCTGTAGTACAACAACCAAAAGCTGGGATTTTTTTTAAACACCAGGAAACACTAGGCTAGAAACAAATAAGCAGAGAAGGTTAACCCACCACTCACTCCTTTCTTAAAAATCTACAAAGCCTGACTAGACAGATACATGTCTTCACTTGGTGCCAAAATGGAAATGTACTTGTAACAGGAGGGCAGTCCGCAAACAGAGTGCCGCTTTTGAAAAAAGTGTCCTTATGGAATGAGGCTCCCCTCTAGGCCTGGAGTACCAAGAAGACACATGGACCTTGCCCACTCCCAATACATGCTGACAAAGTGGATGTGCTACACAAGATGTTTTCATGGTACATTAGGCCGGGACATTGTGGGATATGCACAGGCCAGAGCTGATATTTAATAAAAAAAGGGGGTGCTGTACAAAAGTTGCTAAGAGAATTTTACCAGCAGCAAGTGCTGCATCAGAATTCTACAACATTGTTTGGAATTTTATGTTTTGGGCCACTATTAAAAGAACCAAATTTTTTCCTGTGTTGTAATCCATCATCTGGAGCACCATAAATTACCCATACCTGAGGTTCTTGCTGAGGGTCCTTCTTCCTGCTACTTTGCTACCCTCAATGTTGTCTCCTTCCATTAGTACTAATTAATAGGAAAATCTTGACAGAGCAAAGTAACTATTAAACTGTTACTGATTTTATATTCTTGTATTTTATTTGGTATGAGGGGGATAAACTTGAATTATATCTATTTACCAAATTTAATGTCGAAATTTGGTAAAGACCTACATTTAGGTAAAGACCTAAAACTTTTCTTTTTAGTAAACATGATGGTTATTTGTATTTCTTAGATTAAAACGATCTTGCTGTTCCTGGGTTCCAGTATTTTACGTAATGTGTATGGATGTTTGGAAATTAAGCATGTAAAGAAATTATGAAGGGAAGTGGGGTTCTAAGTGCCAAGTGCTTTTGAAGGCTGGAGTGCAAACTGTTTCCTATTAATCCACATCAAAAGTGGGGAAACTGTAGCCCTCCATGTGTTGTTGAACTCCAATTTCCGTCCAGCTAGCATGACGATTGGCATTGATTATGGGACTTTGAGTTCAGCAACATCTGGAATGCCACCTTGTTCTACATCTTCCTGTTCTGTTTTAATATTCTTTCATCTCTTCTGTCTCACAGGAGATCCAAAACAGGATCTTGCCTATGAAAGACAGTATGAGCAGCAAACCTATCAAGTGATTCCTGAGGTGATAAAAAACTTTATCCAGTACTTTCACAAGACTGTGTCTGACTTGATTGACCAGAAAGTGTATGAGCTTCAAGCCAGTCGTGTATCTAGTGATGTTATTGATCAGAAGGTTTATGAGATCCAAGACATCTATGAAAACAGGTAAGATTCAGTTTTCTCAGGGAAGTGTGAAGTTTGCAAATACAAATGTCTTGTGGTTTCATCGAGTCCCTCACATCAACACCTGTAAGAGAATGAATAATTCATGGGACAAAAATGTGCAGCAGTTGCCTTGTTTATAAATTCTGGGAAGTTAGCTGAGGTTTGTGTAGGAAGTTGGTTTATATTGTTGGTCCAATCATGCAACTAGCCTAGTTCTGTTTATTTTGGCAAAACATCTCAGGTAGTGGCTGTCCAAAATCTCTGGCAGGTTGTTTTCTAGGCCATAATACTGAGGATCTTTTTTAGCAGAGATGCTTGGGGTTGAACCTGGGGGTTTCTGTGCTGCAGAGCTGTAGTCCTTGCAGAATAAGACTTTTTTTCATTCCATTCTGAAGGGGGTCCTTCAGGTGTCACCAACAGACATGTGTAAATGAAAAGTCTTGCTATTGCTGTCTATAGATGGTAGATTTCTTTCTCACAGCAAATCAGTAATCCATATTTACATATGTTTGATTTAAAAAATTGTAAAAAGCAATGCAAGTTGCAGCAGCAATGACTTAATGGCTATTGACCATGTTATGTCTTGGTTTCTTTAGTACTAATGAGTGAGGCACTTGATTTACTAAACATTCCTGTGTGTTGCAGTTGGACCAAACTGACAGAAAGATTCTTTAAAAACACACCATGGCCAGAGGCAGAGGCTATTGCACCGCAGGTTGGAAATGGTAAGTGTTTTCATTTCCCTTGGTCAGCTTAATAAGGAAAAGTAATGGGGAGCTTGCGGCCCTCCAGAACTGATGGAGCTCTGGAGGGCTGCAGGTTTCCTTATCACTTCCTTAAGGTAAAGACTCATTGTGGCCTTTGTCATACATTGGAACAGTTAACCTATTATTAAAAATAAATAGAAATGGAACCATGACAGTTTGGGAATTTGCAGTGAGTGGAAGCAAGCTTTACTCTGTGCTGCATTTTCACCTGGGCCCCCACTTATGCTTGGAAATACTTAGTTGTGTTTGACATCTGTGATACAGTTATTCTGTATTGTAATGGCCGATTGGCCGACAATTAATTCAACTGCATTAATTTAACTGCAAAAAGTTAGATTGGGGAGGTGGCAGGGAAAGAGACCAAAGGCATCTGCACTATGTAATCTAGATACTTACGACCACCATTGTGTGGGTTCTAAGAAACTTGTTTCTGCTTGGTCACAAAGGAGCCTTCAGATTATGTCTAGATCCTTTAGTTTTGCAGATTCCTACTTCTTTCATAAATGTCTGAGCGCAGAGAAGAGAGTTTTTAATTGATGGTAATTTTGAGAGAAACACTTTCCTCTCTTTTTCATTACGATACTTTATTTCCCCAAGCTTTATTCTGTTACGTTCCTACTGCACCTTTTCTGGCATTCTCCTGTTGATTGGAAAGGTTTATGTATTTGGATGTGGTTTTGATCTTGTTTGGTTGTTCTGTATCAGCCTTCACCAACTTGAAGTCCTCCAAATATTTTGGATTTGTTGTTGTTGTTACTATCGTTATCATTATTATCACCTTTTCCCCCAATGGGACCCTCCTGCCATCAGCCCTAGCCAAGCTGGTGAGCAGTGGGTTAGCAAAAGTTGTTTGAAATTGAATCAATTCTTTGGGTGAAAAAATAGGAAGCAAATATTTTAAATAAGATAATATATCTATTTTTTCTTGAAGATGCTGTCTTCCTGATTTTGTACAAGGAGCTGTATTATAGACACATCTATGCTAAAGTCAGTGTAAGTACTGTGATGGAAAGTGAATTGACTCATTCAGTTGCTTATCCACCTTGAATCCCTGGGTTGTCTTGACTTGGGCTTATAATTAGGTGAGATGCTCAGCTAGTATTTGAAGCCCAGAAAATTAAACTCCTAAGCTATATACCATCTCAACTCTGATTCTTTTTTTAATTACAGGGTGGTCCATCTTTGGAACAGAGATTTGAGTCATATTACAACTACTGCAATCTATTCAACTATATTCTCAGTGAGTTCCTAGGATCTGTATATATAACTTCTTTCTTTTATTATGAAAGAGAAAACAGGGATAATTTATATACCAGGGGTGGGTTTAATCAACCTAGAATTCTATTCTACCCACGCACAAAACAATGTTGGTGGCTGTTTAGCTGAGCTTTTCTGTCCAGCAGATCCTTTTATGCTTAATCCCCCTCACCCACCCACACATACTGAAAGCAGTGGGGGCAATTAGCTATGTCACCTCAAGTCAGGTACAGCTAAGGACCTAAATTGGGCCCCTCTTGGGGGAACAGAGAAGCTATGGATCCATAGCCAGCTCTGCTACGCCCCAGAATGCCCTTTTGTGAAGCACAATTCTTTCTACCACTTATGGGAATACCACCGACGGTAGCTTTTCATCTGCCAAGCTCTCTGTGCATGCAGGTTGCTCCCTCCAGCAGACAACATCAAGGGGATTGTATTGCTCTTTCAGGCTCTTAAGCACTATAAATTCCTTGTGAATGTTCTTCTCTAGATGCAGATGGACCAGCTCCCCTGGAACTGCCCAACCAGTGGCTCTGGGATATCATAGATGAATTCATCTATCAGGTGCAGTAGCTTTAAGTTTGAAAGCCATAAGAAATAGAAACCTAGCTGTAGTCAACTGGAAAGTGTGTGCACCAGGCAATATGGGCTCAGGACTTCTCATTGAGGGTTATGTACCTTCTTACTTTGCTTGGCTCTTAGTACTTCCGAGACATCTGCGATTGAAGCTGCAATCTTATATACATTTTCCCTAGGAGTAAGTTCTGTTGAACTCAAGAGGCTTACTTCTAAACAGACATGGGCTTAGACAGACTCTTGCTTGGCTTACATGTTTTCTGTATCTAGAATCTGATTTTCTTTGATACAGAATGTGGATATATTGAACAGAAAATGACTTAAGTGAATTGCTAGCTGCTTTGGGTGAGATTTTTGCTTAAAGTTGGAATTTGATTCCATGCTGTTTTCCCTGATCCTCCATTCTTGTAGCCACCATTTGACTTCTGGGTGAAGAAACCTCAGGGAGTTTTTTTCTTGCTCAAATTGCTCATCTTTAAAATACCATTTAGTTAGAGACCTCTGTTATTTGGGCATGCATGTTAATAAACTGCCTTCCCTCCAGCCTTGCTCTGGGAAACTCCTTTATTTATTTGGGATTTGTATTCTGACTCTATGCACAAACTATTGGAAGTGAACATATATACTGACCCAGTTTTCTCCAACATTGTTATCTATATTCCTTCACAGTTCCAGTCCTTCAGTCAGTACCGTTGCAAGACAGCCAAGAAGTCAGATGAAGAAATTGATTTCTTGCGTTCAAACCCCAAGATCTGGAATGTCCATAGCGTTCTCAATGTGCTGCATTCCCTGGTGGACAAATCCAACATCAACCGGCAGCTAGAGGTCTACACTAGTGGAGGTAAGAAGGAATCAAAGGTGCATGTTAGAGAGAATAGAAGTGGTTCCAGGTTGTGGTGTGAGGGCACATGAAGAACCATGCATTCACCACAATGTGTTGCTTTCCATGATCAAGGAAGGGCAAGATATAAATAGATTAAATAATAAAACAAAGCCTTATTCCCTGAGTTCCTGCCTCATTGGAAACCTGTAGAGGCTGGAAGTTCTCTTGTATTAACTCACTTGTATAAAACCAGCTCTGTATGTGTGTAGTTTTCTACAAGTAACATAATTTGTTGTGGTTTTATCCTCCAATACCTTTATTAGTATTCTTTCTCCAGAATCCTATCACTGAGAGGCTTTGAGCTATAGCTCTCCTTATCTGTGTGATAGGTACAGTTTAATCTGCAAGCCTGTTAAGCTAATTCTATCCTCACTTTGTTTACATGAAGCTAAATAGTCTTAAATCTAATGCTTGGATTTAGCCAGTGTGTAGATTAGCCAGGAAGGAAACTTCATTTTGAATATATTTGTTTTGTTTTGTAGGTCTTTTAATCAAACATGAGTCTTAGCGGTTTGCATAATAGTATAAGATACTCATTTTTAAAAAAACAAAAACAGCGGACTATAAATGATAAGATGAAAAACAAATATACATAAAACAATCAACAGTTCATTAAAACAATTTACTAGTGGTAAATTACTTCAGTTGAATTGGTAAACTGCATGCTTGAGATTGCATAATATGGATTATTTTCATTGCAATGCATTAATAGTGCAGTTTTCAGCAGGTTTACTCAGAAATAAGTCGCTGAGTTCAGTGAGCTTACTGAGTGCGTAACTATGCCTTCTCAGAAGTAGTTGAATTGAATTTAATGGAGTTTACTTCCAAGTAAGTGGGGTTTGGGCTTGTAATTTTTAGGTTGTAATTCAGGGTGGGGAAGCTGTGGCCTTCCAGATGCTGTGGGACTCTGGTCCATCCACCCTTGTCTACATGGTCAGTGATCAAGGATGATGGGATTTTTAGTCCATCAACATCTGGAAGCCCACCAGTTTCCCACTCCTGACATGATTCTTTGCATACTTACTTGAAAGTAATCCCAATTGAAACCATTGGTTTTATTTCTGAATAAAAATAGATCAGGCTATTTGTTCCTTACTCTTACATTTTTATATATGTTGAAATTGATCTTTTTTTACTCCATCAGTGTACACTGATGTAGTAGTGACTGTAAGTACAAAACCAGAGGATGGTGCTTATTTCGGATAGATTAATGTGCACAATAGGGATGTTTGTTCAGGCAGGAGGATCTGATTCTTCTAATATCTCAGTGGAACTAGTAAATTCTCAAACTCCTGTAATAGTTCTTAAAACACTTTCAGTTCTTGATCTAGCCTCTCCTACCGTAGATTAATCCAAATAAACTATTTCTGTATGGAAAGTCTGATCAAGCTGATTATAAAACAACATGTTGAAGGTTGCATTTGGTCTTTTCTTCCCTGTCCTGCTATAGAATGCACAGTGGTACTTTCAAATTCCTGTTAAATACGCAAATACTGTTTTCCTCCCCTAGGTGACCCTGAGAGTGTAGCTGGAGAGTATGGCCGCCATTCTCTCTATAAGATGTTGGGCTATTTCAGTCTTGTGGGCTTGCTGCGCCTCCATTCACTCCTTGGAGATTACTATCAAGCCATCAAGGTTCTGGAGAACATTGAACTTAACAAGAAGGTAACGGAGCACAGGACTCAAATCCTGCCAGATGCTAGAGCATTAAAATTGAACATTCCTTTTCTCTTCTTGAGTGTTACATTCACTTTTGTTGTTGAGGAATCCTCTGGATTTCAAAGAGGTTTGTGCACCTAATGATTTCTGAATGCTCTTCTCTCCTATGCTGTCATGTGTGGCAAATATAAATCTCTGTCGCACCATTTAAGTGCTGTGTGTACAGCCATTTTGTGTAAATGGAGGGTACTGTGATTTTTTTTTTCCGTTTTCAGTTCCAGGTACAGTCAAAATTTTGGAGTTTTGAGAATCCAGCTCTTCTTAAAAAACCTTTTATTGCTCTCTAAATTAGAGGTGTATATTTCAAAATATGCAAAGAATCTCCTTCAAAGCATCTGTTTTGTCATTTTCTTTCATTCCCTGAGTTAATATTCTGAAGTACCTGAGTGCTAGGTGTCCTGTTATCTTGGATGTTCTATCCTTTGCACCAAGATGCTATTTCTGAACTTCTCCAATATCAATCAGAGAACCAAGAGCATGTTTCAGAGAAGACAAGCTACAAATATGACCTGCCCATTTCTCTATGTTGCCAGTCCTGTTTACTACATCAGGAATTATCTGCCCTTTCCCGAATGCCATGTTTGTTTCTATCATCTATCTATCTATCATCTATCTATCTATCTATCTATCTATCATCTATCTATCTATCTATCTATCTATCTATCTATCTATCTGTCTATCTATCTAAAATCTTATCCTTGAGCATCTGGTTCTAAATAAAGCATGTATGTTGTGTACACACAAACATGCTGGTCTCAATAAAAGCAGATAAATGTATCAAAGTGTTAATTGCATTGTCATCCGTTGTGACCAAGTACATTGAATTGAGAACACAAGTGTAAATGTTTGTACATCTGCAGGAAAATAGGCACACCCCATTCCCCTTTTTCATGCTGAAAAATAAAAAAATTGTAAATTTTGCTAAGGTTTGTTAGTAAATCAAATAAAATGTTACACCTATTAGAAAGGCAACAGTCATGCCCAGTGTAAAACTGGAATAAATAATGTATGAAGCCCCAAGCCTGGTTTAAAAAGATAGCATGGAGCTGCTCTGTTGTACCACTTCAGGACCACCACTGATCCCCTTTCTAACATAAAGAACTTGAGCAGAATTCCTCCACCATATCCTTTGGAAGAAAGCTGTCCTCGGTAGTGATTGAAAATTATTTTCCCCAGTCATCTCACTTGAATCTTTTCCCTTCCCAGAGTATGTATTCACGAGTGCCAGAGTGCCAGGTCACGACCTATTATTACGTCGGCTTTGCATACCTCATGATGCGACGCTACCAAGATGCCATCCGTGTCTTTGCAAATATCCTCCTGTATATTCAGAGGACCAAGAGCATGTTCCAGAGGACAACCTACAAGTATGAGATGGTAAGGTGCCCTGAAGCCACGTGGTACACAGTTGCTTGTTGGTTCTGTTCCGAGTGCCTTTTCTTGATGCTGCTGATTATTTCCTCCCAGGCATAGACCAAATTTGTACACAATGCTAAACTATTATTTGTTTGAACTTCCATTTGTCCAATTAACTGCAAGTTGTCTCACAAACAAGCAGACAAATCATGACTTGTTTTTCTAAAGTATGGCTTGTTTTCCAGCTGCCCTTGACTTTTGTAGCATGGTAAGCTGGTGAGGTGGCGCCGGATGGCGCTGTGGTCTAAACCACAGAGCCTAGGACTTGCCGATCAGAAGGTCAGCGGTTCAAATCCCCGCAACGGGGTGAGCTCCCGTTGCTCGGTCCCTGCTCCTGCCAACCTTGCAGTTCGAAAGCACGTCAGCATGCAAGTAGATAAATAGATACTGCTCCGGCAGGAAGGTAAACGCATTTCCATGCGCTGCAACTTAGTCATGCTGGCCACATGACCCGGAAGCTGTCTGCGGACAAATGCTGGCTCCCTCGGCCATTAAAGCAAGATGAGCACCGCAACCCCAGAGTCGTCCGTGACTGGACCTAATGGTCAGGGGTCCCTTTACCTTTACCTTTTTAAGCTGCTGAGGTAGCCAAACATAGCAGGGTGGGGGAAGGCTTCTTTTCTGCCAACAAACCATGATGGTTTGTTTTACACGTAGCGCTAAGACATTGTTTAGCTGGGCTGGGTTTGCACATTCAGACAACCATAGTTAGGATAAATAAACTATGTCTTAGCGCTACGTGTAAAACAAACTATGCTCCTCTACGTCCAGAGTAATTTAATGCATTGTCTACCCAGAAGTAACTCCCATTGTATTTAATTGGACTACACCAAGATCGCTGCTTTATTGTTCTTTCTAACCAGATTATCAAGTTTTCTCCCCCCCCTTTTTTTTTTTTAAAAAAAACCATTTTATATTACCTGCAGTTAAGCCTGATTTGGCCACAGACTTCCTGGCCTTCCTGGGACCTATATCTTCATCCAGAAGGCAACTGATTAAATCTTTCAGGAGCCAGTTTCTCCCTGGTTCCTTACTGTCTGGCCCAAATACATCAAAATTAGTCTTCACCTTCAAGGTTTTCTTCTGCTAATCTGACCTTGTCTCTCATTACATTGCTCACACACTTTCCCCTGCCATTAATACCAGCTGTGATGTTCTCTCTGTGTGTGTATTCGCGCCCCCCCACCCCTTCACTGTATTAATCCTCCTTGCAATAGTAGGAGCCAACTTTGAAACAGTTTCATCGTTTTGATCTGCCAAAACCGTTGCTCTCTTTATTAATTGTTGAGTTTGTTCTCTGGATCCCTAAAACCAGTAAGTCAGTATTGGGTATCACGGATGATGAATCTTTGTGTGTAATTGCCCCACTAAGGCTTATTTGCAGTGTTTCAGTCAGCTAGCGATGTGTGAGTACAGTGGCCTTAAACCTCACTGCTTTATGCCACTCTTGCTGCTTCATTCTGTAGTATTTTAGAAGATTTTATAGTACCTGCAGGACGCACATCTTCTGCCAAACTCCTTCAGAATGCAGCTGATTAAATCTTTCAGGAGTCAGGGTGCAACTCAACCCAGGCCATTCCACTTCTGGTTATTACCTGTCTCATTGTAGTGGGAAGAGTTTGTTTGGGATGCTATCATATTCGTAGGTACTCCAGGTTCTCTGTCCAGAATAAACTGTGCAAATTAAACTTGTTTACCAAAATTGCATATATCTACTTTAAAGGTCAGTTCAGTAACTTTTGTTTTGAGTGGGGAACTGAAGGGTGAGGAGGGAAGTAATAGAGAGTAAGAATAGGTGGGAAATAGCCAAAGGAAGCTTTCTTGACATCTCCCCCCCGCCCCCCGGACAACATATTTCTAGGCTTTTCCCTGTGGGTTAGTAACATGCTTGTCGTTTATAATAATGCACCATTATATTTGCTTAGGTTCACATAGTAATACTTGTAGAAAATATTTTGTGTACATTATCTCAGTAATTTTTACAACAGCCCTGTAGATCAGTATCGTTATTCCTGTTCTGCAGCTGGGAGGAAGAGACTCAAAAGATTGATTTATTACATTTCTGTCCTGGGGAAGAGCGGAATAACAAATTTACAAAATAATACACTTTATTCTGTGGATTTTATACTAGCAGCCTCATATCCAGCACTGCTCAGAAATTCTATGAAACCAAAAAAATCAGTGCAGTTTTGAAAGGTTCGGTCTGCCATATTGATTCAAAACTGCATCCAATTGTATCCAAACATAAATGCAAATGGATCTTGGGAACAATCATGCAGAATTTAGTTTCTTAAAATATATGGCAGATAAGACATATTTAAAACATTTTAAAAACATTAATAACACCTAGAAATCTCTACATAGTGGCTTACCTAAGGCTACCAAGAGAGTATGATCCTAAGGCACTCCTAACTGGCATTTCTGAAGTTGTCACTCTTCACTTACCAGTGTAAGGGCACATAGGCCTTACTATGGAAATGCAGGGTAAGAGTGACTCCATTGCCTGAATCCGTGTAGCGAAATGGCCAATGGCAGCTTTCAGTTTAACCCTGGCAGTTCAGGCTGTGTGCCTGTCTATTCTGTTTTGGTCTCCATGAAAGTTACCTGTCAACTCAAAGCAGAGGTGAGATTTGACTGGAGGCTTCTGTCACTCAGACTTTTGGCCACTGTGCTGCACAAGTCCTTGTGTGGAGATTTGAAAATACAAAGCGGAGTGTTTCTATCGAGCTTTCTTTGTGTCGCAGATCAACAAACAAAATGAGCAGATGCACGCCCTGCTGGCCATTGCACTCACCATGTACCCTATGCGCATCGACGAAAGCATCCACCTGCAGCTCCGAGAGAAATACGGGGACAAGATGCTGCGCATGCAGAAAGGCGACCCTCAGGTGTACGAAGAGCTCTTCAGCTACGCCTGCCCCAAGTTCCTCTCCCCTGTGGTCCCCAACTATGACAACGTTCACCCCAACTACCACAAGGAGCCTTTCCTGCAGCAGCTGAAGGTCTTTGCCGATGAGGTCCAGCAACAGGCCCAGCTTTCGACCATCCGCAGCTTCCTGAAGCTCTACACCACTATGCCAGTTGCCAAGCTAGCCGGCTTCCTGGACCTGACAGAGCAGGAGTTCCGTATCCAGTTGCTCGTCTTCAAACACAAAATGAAGAACCTGGTCTGGACCAGCGGCATCTCTGCCCTGGATGGCGAGTTCCAGTCTGCTTCCGAGGTGGACTTCTACATTGACAAGGTCTGTCTGTTCACCTCTCTCCATCCCTTGCAAGAAGCTTTCCGGGTTGGTCAGATTGCATAGGTGACGTGGGGAAGGACCATAACTCAGTGGTAGAGCCTTGCGTGCGAAAGGGCTCTTGTTCCATCTCTGGGGTCTCCAGGTAGGGCTGAGAAAAGCTCTTGTCTGAAAGCCTGGGTTCGCTGCCACTAAGAGTAGGCAAGACAGAGCTAGATGAACTAGTGGTCTAACTTGGTAGAAAGCAGCTTCCTGCAGAGTTCCTAGAGCGCCCATCTCCAGGCAGCCAGAGGTACCTGCTAGGAATGAGCTCTTCACTGCAGAGTTCCTGGAGTGGAAATGAGATTTAAGCCAGGAAAGGCAGAGGTTAGAGGCTCTCCCAAGAATAGATGCATGCTTTTAAAAAATTCATAGTGCCACCTACCATAGGAGGTACTTTGTTTCCCAGTATTATCAGCGCCCCCCCCCCCATTTCATTCTAAAAGGGACAAAGCTATGAATCTTGTCCCAAAGAGTTCCATTCACTCCCACCTTTAGAAATCAACTACCCTTACTCACCCAGTTTTCTCCACCAGTTCATCTTCTGCAAATACATCAGATTAAAGGCATATACATTAGTGATTATAAACCAGGGATGGGAACCCCATGGCTCTCCAGATGTTGTTCAACTTCCAGCTCCCATGAACATCTGGAGGGCTATATCCTGATACCTGATATACATCATCATCAAATCAATTCCCATTCTCATCTGCTTGGATGAAGTTGCATGCATATATATATCAGTTTCCTAGAGAGAGGGGTGAATACAAGGATAGTCTTGAACGGATAGAGCATTGGTTGAAGCACCCTGACTTACTACCTGACAGGCTTATCCTTTTCTTCTTTATAAGTATGGAGTAGTATTATGTTTATTTGTGGCATCATAAAACAGTCTGTAGGCAACTTGCAGAAAGTGGGGAATGAACACACACACACACACACACACACACACATTTAGAAACAAATCATTGATAGCCACTTGGAATAAAAAATAAACATCGCAGTGCTTAAGGACCAAGATAGCCAAGTAATCAGATTATTTCAAATGCCTGGGAAAAGATGTAGATCTTACCTGGCACCAAGAAGACGTTAATGTTGGCCTCACTCCTTCAGTAAGGAAGGAGTCTATCTGAAAAAAATATCCCTAGTTCTAGGCTAAGTGAACTTCATACAGAGCTGTTGCCTGTTATCACCCCTGGGCTGTTCCTTACTGTTGCCTATCTCCTGGCAGGACATGATCCACATCGCAGACACAAAGGTTGCTCGCCGCTATGGGGATTTCTTCATCCGCCAGATCCATAAGTTTGAAGAGGTAAGCTACTTGCTGAATGAGCAGGTGAAATATTGTTACGATTTGCAAAATTTGATGGGGTGACCTATCTGCACGCTTTCAGCCAGGGTTTGAGGAAGAGCTGTGTCTGTGTGTCTGTCTCTGTACAGGAGAGAGTGAAATCTAAACAGCATTGGCATGAATGCCAGAAATGAAAACATAGATGGCAGTAGTGCCATCTATCTGTGAGTGGAAGGAGTTATCCCAATGTTACTACCCTCTTCTGTCTCCTGCTGCTTTCAAGGGGGGACATAGTGTAGTTGTTCCAGCTCTCCCACAGAGGGCACTGCATCACCAGAAGTCCCACCGGAGCGAATGAAAGCTCTATGAAGGGGAAATAGCCATTGTGTTGTTTTGACTCACATGGAGAGTGCCACTTTGAGCTGGGTTAACCAAAAGCACTGAGCACAGCACCACAGGTGGAAGAGTGCCCTTCTTGGTAACAGATGGGCATCATCTGCTGTACTGTGCATGACTTAAAGATGTAAGAATAAGGATAAATACAAGATTTGCAGGTGAGCAGTAAGTTAAGGGTTGAATTTTTTAAGATTGCTAGGTTAGGGATTAGGGAAAGAACTGGGAATATGTAGCACACAATGTCGGAGAGGTGAGATAGTAGTAGAGTGGTATTCGGCATTCTAAAATGCAGTCCAAGAAAGCAAAAATACATTGAAGGAAGATTCTGGAGCCATGGGCACAGGTTTTATGCAGCCTACTTCAGTCTGGCTGGCTGCTTCCCAACTGCAAGAACATGGACAGGACATGATTTTGTTTAAGACTGGGCATATGGGTAGGGGTGGGGAGCCTGTGGCCCTCCAAATTTTTGGATTAAAGCTCTGATTATCCCTGTCTGTCGGCTCGGGCTGATGGGAATTAAAAGTCCAACAGCACTGGAGGGCCACAAGTTAGCTTAGGGGAGCCTTTTGCTGCCTGTTACTAAATACTAAATTACTCAATATCCTTGCAATCCTTTGCAACTTACGCAGTTATGCAAACTTCTATTTGATGTTCAACTCTTCTGTGTTCTGACCTCAAATCTTGGTAGGGTCTAAGTGGTTTAATTTCCCCCATGTCTGCACTTGGCATTCTTGCATGGTGCCCAAATCCTTGAGTGAAAAATGCATAATTCGGATAGTACCATTTGTGTGTGTGTTTGTGTGTGTGTGTGTGTGTGTGTGTGTGTGTGTGTGTTTTCTACCCTGCCCCCCCCCCCAAATTCCATTGTAATTAGATGTCTGTCTCTTTCAGCTGAATCGCACTCTGAAAAAGATGGGCCAAAGACCTTGAAAGTCGTCTTGAACTCGTCATCAACCGCCTGGTTCTTTCTGTTAAGTGGGCAAGCGGGGGACGGGGAGAGAGAATGAGCTAAGAATTTTGGAATTTTCTGTAGGGCTCTGCAGTTTTTACTTGGATAGCAGACAGCTGAGCTCATATAAAAGGACTAAGAAATCTAATTAAATGAGTGAAATATCTCTTGTGTCTCTGGAGTTCTAGTTCATTTGTCCCTTCAGGGGGAGGTGGCCAGTTTCGTAGCTTCTTTTGATATCTTAACTAAGCCTGTGGAGAGCACCCTCTTCCACTCTGTGAGAGGTGTGTAGGGATAGCTGACAGACAGAGCACGCATGAGGGCACTAAGACAGCCGTCCACTACTTTGAAAAGTGATCTGTAGATGCTGTCCCTTTTTCTTTCTTTTTTTTAAGAAACAACCTACAATGAAAAGCTTGCACCTGCCCTTTCCCCTGTTGCTTTGTTTCCTAACATAGGAAGGAGACTTGACATGCTGTATACTGTTAAAAGAAAGAAAGGGCTTGGCTATATCTCTCCTAGGCATTTCTAGACTGTCATGTGAGTTCAATCCAATTTGCTAGAGAGTATTATCCCGATCTCAAGCTATTCACTGCTTACCTTTCAGGGGTGTTACTATCACTAGGTGTCCTTTTGGTAAACGTACGCTAACCACTGTAACAGGGGATTGTTACGAGTTCTACAATATCAAAAGGTTTTCAGACTTCCTTGTGTTGTATACTTCATGCTGAAACTGACAGTTTTTACTGGTCCTTCTTTAAAGAAGTCTTTTAGAGCAGAAAATATAGCAATGAAGGTCTGAATGGGCCTTTCAGTTTCCCTTTGTATAAAATAAAAGAACCTGCGGCTGGGGTCCTGTCCATGCATACGTGGCAGTAACTCCCATTGAACTCATTGGGGTTGATTTCAGAGTACTCATGCACAGGATCAAGCTGCACAAAGCACAAATCCATCTTATTTATATTTGAATCCGATGCCAGGATAGCTTTCAGAGTGTAAGTGAGGGCAACAGGTGTTGGGGAAGGCTTATTGCAGTGATGGAACAATGTGCTGAAAGAACCATGAGCACATTGTTCAAGTTAGACTCCTTCCTAATTTCCCCAGCAGGAGCAAGTATGTGAAACTGACTGCAAATAGCTTTCATCCATCCTCTCAGTGTGAGGTTAGCACCTGTTGGAAACCTTGTTTGCATCCTGTAAGAGGCGTCTTACAATGAGCTCTGTTAATGCATGTGCTGCAGCCTCCCAAGGATTTGCTTGAGAGAACTATAAGTAGGCCTATGTGTGTCTCTCTCACTTCAGAGGTTTGCCACAGAAGAGCAAAATTGGATCCTTCTCACAATTTGGCATCCAAAGAACCTGCATCTGCTCTCTGTTCCTTTTTCTTAAACGTTTTTCATTCCTGGCTGCGGAATAAGGCTTGGTAATGAATGGGTGATGCCTGAAGGCTTTGAAAGCAGTTTTGGACAGAACACAGTTGTCAGTCCCCAGTTTCTGCCTCCTGGTGAGAGTTTCCTTGTACTGTCTGCTCACCTCCAAAATGGAGGGAGATATCAGATCCATATAAAACCAGAGTCCTGCAAACACTGTATTTCGCAACTTTGCTGAACACATTTCATAGAACTGCTTATTGCTGCCGGGTGATATTTATTTGGAATGCATGCAGCAACTATTTGTACAGTCAGAGAATACGTAAAGCTTCTACTGTTCTGCATAAGCCTAAATGGTATTAATGGGTGGTTGATGTACGGTACGTATTTGCAATGTATGGTGACTCTTGACTGAAGGTCCTGTTCATTAGTCTGGGAAGATCTGTTTATATGAATGGGTGTCAGAAGCTTATGTAGTTTGTCAGGACCGTTAACAAACTGGTTCTCCAACTTTGTCATAATGAGCTTTCCAAAGAGAAAGAGAAAGGCCAGTGTAACAGTTGGCTGTAGTCATGCACATAGCCTCATGATCATAGAATCATAGAGTTGGAATAGACCACAAGGGCCATCGAGTCCAACCCCCTGCCAAGCAGGAAACATCATCAGATGGCAGAGGGAATAGGACTACATACACATATATTAACCATTTCAGAATGGCTAGAGCCGTGTGAGACAAAAGAGGCAGAAATATTTGTTCTGGGAGACTTGCATGCTACAAAGAGTTGCAGCCTATTGTGACATACCCCCTATCCATCATGCATCAGAAGAGCCCTGGCTGGATCAGGCCGAAGGCCTGTCTAGTCCTGCATCTTGTTCTCACAGTAGCCAGCCCGATGCCCATGGGAATTCTGCAGTCTGAACCTGAGCAGAACAGCACCCTCCTCACCTGTGATTCCCAGCAATGCATTCAGAGACATACTGTTTGCGACAGTAGAGGGAGAATGTAGCTATTGATAGCCCATCCTCCATGAATTGGTCTAATCCTCTTGCGTATCAAGACCCCGCAGCCACCCCCTCGTTGGAAAATAACTCACACAAGGACACAGATATTAGGTTTATGTTACTGGGCAAATTTGGCCACAACTTTATTGAATTACAGAATGTGAGTGGTATTGGCTTAGGCATTGATTGGACCCGACTATATCTGACTCCTGCCCGGTATGCAGGAAGTCCAGTAAGGGTAAACCACCGGTAGGGGGAGCCCTGTCGATGCAAGCCAACTCAAGCTCCCCCTGGTGTTCCCACCGGGGTTGTATCAAGGCCCTAGCCCCCAACCAGGCTTCGGACAAGATCAACACCCCCGGATTCCTTTAACAGAATACCCTTAAGCATGGAAGGGCAGGTGATGGCCACACCTCCCCTCCCCCACACAAGGTCAAACAATGCCTAACCGCAACCCTAACAAAGTTGTGACGATTGCTACAAGGTAGGCGAAAACCAAGTGGCCAGTGCCAATTTGCCAAGTGGAAAAATTCCTACCAGGCCCCTCGGACAACCAAGGCAACCAACCGAAGTCCATAGCAAGGCCAGTGCCTAACCTGCAAATAGGGAGGGAGGGTGGGTGATTGAGGAAGCGAGCCAAGAGGAAGTCCTCTGGCTCGCTCCTAGGTTTAAACGGCCCCGGCCACGCCCCCCCGGCCAGTGGATTGGCTGGCCAGGCTCTGACGCGGCTGGGATCCCCCAGGCAATGGGGGACAAAGTCCCCTGCCCTTGGTGGGGAGTGGGTGACCACACGGTCCACCGCAACTCCTCCCCACTGGGAAGTGGAGCGGTTTTCTAATGCCATTGAAGTGGCAATCACAACCTCTGGTGGGTGTGAATTTCCTTTTTCTTTTTGAGGTGAGGCGACCAGAACTCTACCCAATATTCCAAGAGCAGTTGCACCATAGATTTTTATAATGCAGTTTATTGGCAGTTTTTCAGTTCCTTTCCAAATGATCCTTATTTCTATGTGTTGCATTTTCAACATGTGTGATAAAAAGAGAGTACAGCACACAAAGCAGCCTTTGCTTGGGGCTTAAATATGGAACTTGTGCATCTTGCACCTGTTACGCATTCCCAGGAATTTAGTAGGGAATGGCTTATGTCATGCGTTGCACACTTAAGCCACTGTGATCCCCCCACAAGCCGCTAAAGGTTAGGAGAGATTCACTCCACTCACCACAGTTGACCTCCTGGAAAGAAATCAGGCCAGTTGCTCTTTGCTGCGAGAGGAAGGCTGGGCTCCGTCAAGAGTCTGTGCCTGGCACCGACAGAAGGCAAAAGGAATTTGGAGCACGCAGCCACATCAACAGAGTCCAATTGTTGAAACGCTGGTGAAGCCTTTGTGGAGCGACATTGTTGTTGGTTCTCCTCTCCAGGCTCAGCTGCTGTGATAGATTCTGAAAGTTGGTAGCCGTTGGGTAGGTAAAACACTTGTCAGATCAGAAAAGAAAGTTATCATTCATGAGATTTGGGAGTGAGGCTTAAAAAGCAAAGGTGTTAGTCCATTTAAAAAAGCTCTCCAAAATCAACCAACCAAAGTATGACTAAATAGTGACAAGCTCTTCAAGACCTCTCATGTCAGCAAGAGGTGACGCAAAGGGGGGCGGGGGGGACGAGGAGGTGCTGCAGAGCAACCATGCTACTAGGTCAGGAAGAAGCACTTATCTCCACACCATGCCATACTGCTCCTGGCTTCATATTTTTAATGGGGCCATTGGCCAACTCTGCGTCCGGTATTAACATGCTAGCATGGTGCCTGTTCAGACATCTGATCCCTGGCATGCTAAAATTGCATGCACATACCGAAGCAACTCTTGTCTGAACAAGACATGCTGTATGCAGTTAATTTATTTATTTGTTGCACATTTAGCATTGTGGTTTATTTATCCAGGCGATATACAACAACAGGTGTACAGCAATACTTAAGATGTAAAGGTAAAGGTAAAGGTACCCCTGCCCGTACGGGCCAGTCTTGACAGACTCTAGGGTTGTGCGCTCATCTCACTCTATAGGCCGGGAGCCAGCGCTGTCCGGAGACACTTCCGGGTCACGTGGCCAGCGTGACGAAGCTGCATCTGGCGAGCCAGCGCAGCACACGGAACGCCGTTTACCTTCCCGCTAGTAAGCGGTCCCTATTTATCTACTTGCACTGAGGGTGCTTTCGAACTGCTAGGTTGCCAGGCTCTGGGACCGAACGACGGGAGCGCACCCCGCCACAGGGATTCGAACCGCCGACCTTTCAATCGGCAAGTCCTAGGCACTGAGGCTTTAACCCACAGCACCACCCGCGTCCCACACTTAAGATGTAACACACCCTTAAAAACAATACAAAACAATCAGTTTTAAAATTCTGCATAGACCCGTTGGCATTAAAAAGTGTTCAAGAGATGCTTGAAAGTCACAAGTGAGGATGCCTATCGAATCTCTGCTGGAAGAAGGTTTTCACAACATGGGACCCATGAGGTTAGTCTGGCCTCTGTAACACGGGAAAACTTAACAGTTCTCCTCCCAACAGTCTCAGTAATAAGTAGCTAAACACCGTAGGACCGGTTTGCTTTCAGCAATCACTTCATAACTTCTGAAGTTGGAAGGGACCCCTGAGGGTCATCTAGTCCAACCCCCTGCCATGCAGGACTCTCAACTAAAGCGCTGTTTCTCTCAGTTTTAATCCCTCACAGGAATCCAACTCAAGAAAAAAAAGCCAACAGCAAAGAAGCTCGCTCTCCTCTTGCTTGCAGTCAAATGAAAAGAATTAATACATTTGCTTTTAAGGTAATCCATTCTTAAATTCCACAGATCATCTTATGTGGCTGCTGAGTCCCTTATTGATAACAATAGAGCAAGTTGGCTGGAAATAAAGGTTCTCCTCAGGAGTGTTCTGTTCTCAGGTTAAGAGCAGCATAGAGAACGAGAAGAAAGGACCCTCTGTGAAGAGTTCGAGACATGTAAACCTCGTTACCTGGATCAAGGAAGCCACAAAACTGTTTGAAAACATGTGAAGGGTGGCAGTCTGACTGCAGCAAAGGGGATCTTTTCTGGCTTAGCTAAGGCCATAACATCTGCAGCTATCTCTGGAAGAAGCATGTCATATTCCGAATTGCTTGGCCTCCAGCCTTTCTGCTCGCCTACTTCTGCCCTTTCGGCTTTGGAGACCACAAAGAACTCATTGTATCCGCTGGTCTGAAAATGCTGCTGTTTTCCATAGCTCCTCGCAGCAGGGCTGGTTCAGGGCACTGCTGCCAGGTGACTGGCTGTTAAGAGTCCCAAATCCTCTTGTGTACCTGTAAAGGTGAAGTCACGGCTCTGCCTGGAGGCAGGACACACCCTTCCACACCTACCTTGCTTAGCTCCTCATTCCAGTTCCCCTGGTCTGACCAGTTTTTGCATGGGTTTCTTGGGAGACGACTTGGACTAGCCGTGTTTGCTTTCCCAAACAACTGATCCAACATTATGTTATTGAGGTTTTATTACCGTCAAGCAGAATATCAAACTTATTGTTACTGTTTTTAATTATTCCTTTCTCACCACATCACCATCATTTTAC
Source organism: Podarcis tiliguerta (assembly GCF_965153285.1). Taxonomy (NCBI): domain Eukaryota; kingdom Metazoa; phylum Chordata; class Lepidosauria; order Squamata; family Lacertidae; genus Podarcis; species Podarcis tiliguerta. The sequence continues at coordinate 45,877,332 of NC_139543.1, read as the reverse complement.
CTAACAATACGTATGGTGCTTTTAAAAAGAACCATGTATGACAGGTTTCTGCCCCAAAGGGCTTACAATCTAAAATAGATGCAGGGTAACTAAGGAAAGGGGGACGCGGGTGGCACTGTGGGTAAAAGCCTCAGCGCCTAGGGCTTGCCGATCGAAAGGTCGGCGGTTCGAATCCCCGCGGCGGGGTGCGCTCCCGTTGCTCGGTCCCAGCGCCTGCCAACCTAGCAGTTCAAAAGCACCTCCGGGTGCAAGTAGATAAATAGGGACTGCTTACTGGCGGGAAGGTAAACGGCGTTTCCGTGTGCGGCTCTGGCTCTCCAGAGCAGCGATGTCACGCTGGCCACGTGACCCGGAAGTGTCTCCGGACAGCACTGGCCCCCGGCCTCTTGAGTGAGATGGGCGCACAACCCTAGAGTCTGTAAAGACTGGCCCGTACGGGCAGGGGTACCTTTACCTTTAACTAAGGAAAGTATTGGGAGGAAATGAGCAAGCAACAGATGAATATGTGGTTCTTTCAATCACATATTCCTTAGCTTAATTCAGTGTGGAGAACCTTAGCCCCCTAGAGGGTTACACAATGTTGTTGAGTTTATGCCTGGTTTTGATAATTCTGAATGAATGGCTAGTGACTTATCACAAGAATGCTAATGCTCCTTAATAGCTGGGTCTCCCTCTCCAGCCCTTGGAATGGAATACTCCCAGCAGATACTGAGAAGGTGAAATGGTTTAGAGCCAGTTCTGCAGTATGAATTTCAGAGGCAGAGGGTGTGTCGATTTGGCTGAAGCATCCTTGGTGTACAGTTCCACCTTTTGTAGAGTTCACCTCCACTATGTAGCTCTCACCTCCACTATCTGTGGATAGTGGCTTGCCTATTGGTTTTAAAAGCAAATATTACCCCAAAAAATTGCTGCAATAGTCCTGTGCTCTCTCATTCAAAAGAAACTAATTCTGTAGTGCTGTCCTTGGAACTTCTCAACGCTTGGCAGCGGGGAACATGTAACAATATGCACATTCATTAGTGTCACAGCGTGGGACCAAACTCTGCTTCTCTTTCATTCCCAGAGAGGATGGGCAACGACGTTTTGAAATATGCCAGCTGGAACTCACTAATGCCATAATGTATGTGATTTCTGTAGATTTATACAGTTTTAGTAGAGTCCTGGTTTTTCATCAGGGGATCCAAAGCCAAACAAACAAGAAGCAATATATGCTAAATACGGCCTTCCTTTCGATGCTAAATTTCTGTCTTTCAGGTGAATTCAAATGATCAAAAAACAGGCAGTACAAACTCTGCATGTTCTAGTGAGGCAACTGTATTGAGTGTTAATGGGAGAGTTGGAGTTAGAATTTTGAAAACTTTAGCCTGAGCCATCAAGAAGTTTATTTGCTGCATCGTTTTGGGGACAACCAACTACTGTAAGAAACAATGAATGGGTCCTGGCTCCCTTGCCTTCTCTATTAGAGCCTTCCCTGAGAAACTGGATCAGATATTCATTCTATCCTCTGAAGCAAGATCAGTGATGGGTGTGGCCTGAAGGGAGTTCCAAGGGGCAGAGAGCCTTGGAAGTCTTCATTTGGCTCCCAGGCCAGAGGTTCCCCATTCTTGGCTTATGTAGACAAAATAGACAACGGCACCACACATACACTTGCTGGAGGTTGGGGAAAACCCCAAGGTTTGCAGATTTTAAAAAGACAAAAGGGGACGACGACAAAAAGAGCACATTGAGGACCAAGTTGTGGAATGCTGACTTGACTATTTCAATGAAAAACTGGATTACCAGGTAAGAGTGGAATGGAAGAGTCATATTGCACTACTACAGCTGCCCCCTTTCCCCATTGGTGGCTGGAAAGCTCATGCTATGCTTGCCAGGCTGGTTGAGACCAGCTTGGCTCTTCAGTGCAGTTTGCAAAGACATGCCCCACAGGTTGGTATAGCATTATGCAGACATATCATGCACTGGCCAGCCGTAGACTGCATGCAGACCACAAAGGGCACACTTCCCTAACCACAAGAAGTCTGTTGTCTCTTTTTTAAAGTGAATTTGTTGTGCAAGGGCAACAGAGCACTTTAAGCTACTTAAATTACACAGACCTAAATTTCCAGCTTGTACTTGAATCCCTCCTGCAAAATAACCAGAGTCTGAAAGTGGCCAAAGGCTTCACACATGGCACTCGTGACTCCTTTTCTTCCTTCACACTTGTACCTTTTTTCTGCAGTAATGCTCACTCTGATTTAGCTCAGCTCTAGAGGCCAGGCGATTCTCAGAAACATTTTAGATAATGTCACATGCTCCTCACTTCCCTGAACTGTAAGTAGTTCAAAAAGCAGCACTGCCAGAATTCGGTTTCATTTGGGGGTGCGCGTGAGTGGAGAACTGGAAACTGTGTTTCTGCAATATTTTGCTTATTAACCATTATACAGGTAGAACATATCTGGGGGCATAGGCACTCCAGAGGGATGCACCTTGCAACTCACTGGGTGCCTTCAGGCTCCTCTCTCTCTCTCTCTCTCTTCTCTCTGATGTTGTCTCTCTGCAACCATTCTTAGCACTATCTGCCCAAGGGAAGCAAGAGACAATGGTTTAACTTACTTTCTTCTTCTGACACACACTGATGGCTTTTTTAGCCCCAAATATTTCTGAGAGATCTCTGCATCCAGAAAAAATCTTCTGATAATATGTGCCAGGCAGGTAGTATCTGTGTTGTAAATTAATGTGAAATGACAACCTGAAATTAAGTGGTCCAATATGCTTACAAGTCTTTGAGTTGGATCCAGCCTAACTAAACTAGTTGCCCTTATGTCCCATGAGAATCCATGTGAAAAAATAGTTATGCTGACCTGCTTAAATCCCACTGATTGCAAAGGGAATTAGGTGCAACTATCTAGGCTGGATTTTTCCCAAAACATCTGCACTGGTTGCCCAGAACCCTAGAGCTGTGAATAGTAGATACATATACCGGCACATTTCCCCCTAGTGTAAGGTTACCAGACGTCCCTGTTTCCTGGGAACAGTCCCCAGATGTACAAATCAGTCCCCATACAAAATCCATTGAAGTTGAAAAGTGTCCCTAGATTCACTGAAACAAATCTGGTAACCTTACCCTAGTGACTCTGTAAGGAAAAAGGGGGCAGGATTTAGTATTATTTCAGCTTAATGTATAGATTAAAGGGTCTAATACTCTTATTTGGGGGCATTTCAGTAACAGGTAACCTATGTGTGGCCTTAGGCAGTCATCATTTTACAGAAAATCAGCTTAGCCCACAGGACTCGGTCTGTGTCTGGGACGTGATATTACAGATTTGAGTTTGGTCTGGCATTCCCAGGAGACCGTTGAACTCTCCAGCGCTCAGGCCTTCCCTGCCACAACTACCAACCCTTCAGCACCAAACACTTGCTTGTATGCCTGGTCTCCTCCAGCCCAGTGTCATGTCATGAAGAGCCCTGATGGAGCAGACCAAAAACCCATCTAGCCCCGGAAGTGGGGAACCTGAAGCAACTAAGGGACTCAAAACTCCCACCAGCCCGAGCCAACAGAGGCCGATGGTCGGGGTGTAAGTGTTGGGAGTTGTAGTACAGCAACACCTGGTGAACCAAATATCCCGCTTTCCACAGAAGCCCCTTCGGTGCTTCCGGGAAGCTCACAGACCCGTTTCCCGCGGATGCAGCTGGCGCTGAGCGGCCCGCTGCCTCTGCCCATGGAAGCTCCATTTGGTGTTCCTAAAAATAAACTGCCGCATCTCCAGCCAGCGCGCTCCGCTGCCGGAGTCCGTCCCCTCTCGGCTGCCGGGGAGCGAGGCATGCCCTCCTGCTCCTCTCCAGCCCGGCGGCCGCGCCGCACCTCCCTTCGCCCGCCAGACGGGCTTCTCTCCCGGGGCAGCTCCATGAGTAACCGCTCCGGTGGGGTCGGCGCGGGGATCATCATCATGGGCGGAGAAGCAGCGGCGGCGGCGGCGGCAGAGACAGGTCTGAGCAGAGCCCGGCGGTGTGGCTGGGCGAGAGAGGAAGGAGGCGCCCCCCGGGGGTAGGAGGCGAGCCGGGAGCCGGCAGAGGGAACCTGAGCGCGGGGCCCGGAGCTCAGCCTCCCCGCCCAAGCACGGGGCAAAGGAGCCGCGCCGGGCTGGAAGGCACAGACCCGCCTCGAGCCGCGCAGGAGCCGCCCGCATCCAACCAAGGCGCGCCCAGCCAGCCTGGCGCGGCTGCCTCTCCGCCCCATCCATGTCCCTCGGCCGGGCCAGGGCGGCGGCGGCTCCCTGAGCCTGGACCCGCGCCCCGCTGCTCGGCTCGTCGCCCGCCCCGATGTCGGGGCCCCGCAGCGCCTTGCAGGCCTGGTGCCGCCGCCAGTGCGAGGGCTACCCGGGCGTGGAGATCCGAGACCTCAGCAGCTCCTTCCGGGACGGCCTGGCCTTTTGCGCCATCCTCCATAGGAACCGGCCAGATTTGCTGTGAGTACCGGGCGAGTGCCTCAGACCCCGACCCCACTTCACCGCGCCCCCCTCCGGGACTAGGCCCAGCAGCCGCGCTCTCGCCTGGGCAAGCAGCCGGCCCGGGGAGTGACTCTTCTGCGGCTGCGGAGTGGAGATTTGAAAAGCGGGCAGGGGCGGAACAAGCCGTAGAGAAGGAGGGAAGCGCCCTGGCCATGGGGTAGATGTGGGGTAGCCCTCGAGTGGGATTTAGACTCCTTAGGAAAGAGGAGAGGGAGCCCAGGTTGCCACACCTGGCAGGTAGGAGGGGAAGCCTTCTTGTCAACGGAAACATGCACCAAGTGCACACCTTCTGCTCCATATTAATTGATCCTGAGTGACTTCTGTCCTTTGCTCATTACAGTTGCCAGTACAAATTAGGGCCTCGCCTCAAAAATGAGAGCCTAGAAAAGGCTGGAAGGAGAGTCCGCCCTTTTAATCCTTCTTTGATCACCCATTGTTGTATATAGAGATTAGGGTAGTTAAAACGTGGGAGTAATTAATCTGCCTAAAGGTGATCTCATGACCCAGATTGTGTGTAACCATGGTTTAGCCTGAACAAGCAGACGTATAAGTTCCTAGACCAAAGATCATAGCCACAACTGCTGTACTATAGCGAGCAAAGCCATGGTATTATGCTTGAACCTGGTCTCATGGTTCGGTCTTGCTGCAGAGGCACCGTGTGTTGTAACCAAAGTCTTTTTTTGGTTTATCACTTTTTTGAGAGCAGGAGACAAACCATAAGCCTGAGTCTGGATGGGACACTTAAGCCAAACCATGACTTAACTATGGGTAGTGCAGTAGGGCTGGGAGAGGAGCACTATGGCTGCAGTTAGGCTGGGAAGGACTTGCGTATTTGATCATTCATGCTAAGCCATAGTTTGGCTTAGTTTTACGTGCAAACTAGGCCCATATATAAGGGAATACCAGACAAAGTCCTCAACCCATATCAAGGAAGAGAGGTTGTAGACTGTTTTTCTGAAGTCTGGGGTCTAGTTAGGCGGTTGAAAACATCCTTATCAAAGAGGATTTGGAGGGAGCAGATTAAACCTGATAATGGGGCTCCTCTTTGCTTGGGCTGCTCTGATGGGAGTGGTGGCCTCAGACTGCCATTGGTATAGCTGCTCTGAAATCATAGAGGAGCTTTCCAGCCAAAAGAGAGGCATCTGATTATTAGGGTGCTGGTGGTGCCGTCTTAAAATCTGAATGCCAAGATTCATGTGCAACCTTTGATCGGTTCAGCTTCCTTATCTAACCCAGTACACTGTGGAGTTTCTTTATCACACACCAGGTTGTTGCAAACTGGTTGAGCCTTTTTCTAGAAAGAGAGACAGGTTGCCTTTAATATGTGATAGTGCCAACTTCTCCTGACAATTCAGTATTATCGTTGCCATTTAGTGTAGTAATTAATACTTCACCTTCTAATCTCATTTTGAAAGCTTCCTGCATTGTCTCAGACAATGTGCTGCTTCCTTCCATATTACTATTTATAAACATGACTTGTGAATTGCAGCACCGGAGAATAACATCCATAGACAAAGGCAAGAGATTGATGAATGTGACCTAGTTTGTGTCCTTCAGTGACTTCTGTGCTTGTATTACAATGGACGGTTGCATCTGGTTGCTGCTTCCTTATGATCTGATTAAGTGCTTGGGGAGAAAAATTGGTGCCGTTTCAACAGGAAACTTCCTTATGTAGAGCTTTGAGAGTGTTCAAATGCAGTTCTTACTTGGCAAAGGTTTTAATTTAAAATAAAAATTTTAAAAATTAACTAGCATTTTAAATAACCATGCAGGTGAGAACTGGGAAACATGACCTTCCAGATGTTGCTGGACTACGAGCCCCATGATCCCTGACCATTGGCCATCCTGCCTGGGGCTGAGGGAGCTGGAGTCCAACAACATCTAGAGGGCCCTGCTGCAGACAGGGGATGGCATTTTTTTTTAAAAAAATCTTGAATTAGGACCCTTATGGTAGTTTGGGACAAACAAAAACACAGTCTAGATACGATAGAAATTGAAAATAGTAAAAATGTTATAAAAACAAATTTAACATACAGTTAACTTGACCATCATTATTTTTAAAGAAGTCTTGTCTGTCAACCGGGAAACTATGAACAAAAGGGCCAACTGAACTTTTGGGAGAGAGAATTCAGCAATTTAGTTACCAGAGTCTTTTTACTGTTAGCCACACCTCCTTTGGTGGCAGATCAGGGCTACTGATGGTAACAGTAATGGACAGTAGATTTGTTTTCATCATGCTCTGCCTCAAAGGTTCCTAGGGCATTTTGCTGACTTCTGCAGGAAACAGATTGCTGGGGGAGATTTTCTAGAAACACGTGAAGTCTCTGGTTTTGATTTTCTTGCAAGGCGGCCTTACACAAGCCAGTAGTCTCTCAGCTTCAGACCCTTCCCTCTCTGCTATATGGAATCAAGAATACTGGCCTACCTTACAAAGCCATAAGGATTATTTATTGTGGTAATGTATGTAAATGGTGTAAAGGTGCGACCTGAAAGTGCATGAGACTTGCTGAAGTCTAAGAAAGTCTGGGCAATTGCCTGGATAGGTGACCATCTGGGCACCTTATGTACCCTGCATTGGATTCCATAACAGAAGAAAAGCAGAATGTAATTGTTAAAATAAATATTCCCTTCTTATATGTGTGTTATATTATCATCATCATGATTGGCCCTTTTTTATGAGAACATTTGCTACTCTTCAGAATGGAGACCGAATTTTGCTAACACATTATCTTGGTGATTTCTACTCTAATTCTGAGATGTTTTCAGTGTAGACACAGAAGGTTAGCTGCTAATTAAATCAGCTTCGGTTTAGCACAGGTCCACACCACATGCGAGAGAGTAAACCCACAACCTGTAGCAAACAAGGTTTTGTTGCTAGGACATTGTTCTATCTTCACAGGTGGAGAAGTTCTTGCCAAGGGTCTCCATGGAGTGCTGTGTGACATTGATGTGCGATGACAGACAGGCATGAGAACAGTGAACAATTCATACACTTTTTAGATATGTGTGGCAGCTGTTAAGGGCCCAAAAACAGCTGTTTAAAGAGCATGTGGCCTAAGCACAGCATCTGAACAAGTGGGTCAGAAGAGCTACATTCAGCAGTGGCAAACTTCTCCAAACAGCTTTTCTATCCCATTAAGCAGAAGTCGTTGCTGCTAAATATCCAGGACATAAATCTCTTTTCTAGCAGATGGTCTAACTAAGCACTTCTCAGTTTAGTGAACTATACTGCAGACTTGACACATAGGACCTTACAAGGACATGGCACGTTAAGAAAGGATTTTCGAAGCAGCATCTAAGGGGAGTGTTGAATCATTTTAACCACTTTAGTATGCCTTGATTTGGAAGCAGGGGATCTAAGAGTGGAAAGAACCACTCAAACAGATCAAAAGCAGACCCTCTCTCCTTCCCTTCATATTAATGGGTTCTGGCTGTGGTTGCAAGGTCCTCCACATGGACTGGCTGTTTCAGCTGAGGCCTTGGAGAACTCAAAGAATCTGCTTAGACCACAGTGAATTCTATAAAAGCCCTGAATGCTATTAATCATTGCCACAGCTTACACAGACCATACGATCAGGGCTTTGTGTGGTAAAAAGTAATAGAATTGTTGAGTTGGAAGGGACGGTGAGGATCATCTAGCTCAACCCCCATTCAGCACCGCAATCTTTTGCCCAAAGTGGGGCTTGAACCCACAACCCTGAGATTAGGAGCCTCATTCTCTACTGACTGAGCTATCCCAACTGCGCTACCACTAAATAAATCAAAACTCCACTAAGGAAAGATTTCTCTGACTTGAATAGAATACTTTTAAATTCTTATTTTGCGTAATTTAGTCTGTATGTTTACTGACATTTTCAGCTTGCACTAGTTAAAGGAGAGGAATGTCCTGCCTATTGGCCATGTGAAATCCTGCAGTCATTTTGACCTGAGATTTCACCAAGGGTTGTCAACATGCTTTTAAGCATGTCTTCACAATCTTATGGACAAGGAACTTGATTTTTTTAAAGTATAGGCACCAAAGAAGCTGAATTATGTTATTTTCCCCTTTCCTGCGTACCAGTGTGGAATACACACAGCTCTATTTGTAGGGGGCACTGAAACTGCCTTCGTATACATCACTGGTGGTGAACTAGATATGGGTTGAGGAAGAGGATGATAGACCCCTTCCACCCTCCACCCTCTCTCTGTTCATTGTGGCCATTCAGTGAAGGTGATGTGTGGCAACCCATACGTTCCTTGTCATTCACTCGCACCTGGAATAAGCCTTGCCCTTTTGTTTTCAGGGTAGTTGCTCCTTTTTCTGACTACACAGTGAGCCAAAGGAGTCTGGGATCAGACACAGCTTTTCAAACCCCAGGCCAGTGAGTTGCATGTTGGTTCAATTTGATCAATGAGCTCTCTCTCTCCTATATCAGTATTAATACCATCCTTGGGCTCAGTGAAGTTTTCTCTGGGCTGTGGTGCCTCTGTACATGCCAAGCATTAAGTCACCTTTTATATACGAGCAGCTAGTCAATGTTGTGTCCTGGCTGCATATCATTCCCATGCTTTATTTTTTTGCGTGTGAGATGATGACAGAGGAGGTGTTTCATATTGAGATTAACAAATAAATACATCACAAAGAGAAATCCCTGCTGCTTTAGAGTTAGCAGCTAGAGGCCCTGGGCCAAACCTGGCTCCTGAGAGGCGCTGCCTGGCTCTCTGTGCTGCCAACCTGGGGACATGATGGATATAGAGAAATCAGCATCTGTGGTACGGGATAGGGATTAAGGCCCATCAGCTCCCCCTCACTTCTCAAAGTGGGTTTCTAACATTATTAGTTGCACAGAGAGAGAAGCTTGCAGTATCGTATGACCCACGTTGGCTTCTGCATTGCCTAAACCTGCTCCAGCATTGAGTGGAGCCCCTCCTGGCCGTATCTATGCTGAAATCCCATCCTTTCTTAGTGAGTAGTTCCTGCAGTTGAGTCTCCATTGGATGGATGAGCTTAAAAGCAGTACTGCTAGGAGGCCTTGCTGGGAAATGCACGAACCTTGCTCGAATGAGAAAAAAAGTGTGTTGTCCTCTTGGAGAAAAATGAATGTTCAGCTTCACGTGTCTTTGATTATCCAGTTGTGAACTTCCTCGACGCCGGCTATAACTAGCACATTTCACACCGTGTTTCTGAGCTGCTGCTCTCAGCTGCATCTTTTCCTTCACTCTTCCCTCCCTCTTTCACTATTGCTCTGCAAGCTTATGTTGCTCAAGGAAAGCTCAGGCAGAACAGGAGTGCCTTATACTCCATCTTTCCCTGAAGGATCTAGTAGTTAGTCAGTGGCCGGAAGGTTCTTCACTGAGGTCACTTCAGTAATGGGAATACCCATACCGTGCTAGCTAGGTTTGCTTAGGCTGATTTGCAGATCAAACTTTTTGGGGCCTGAAATGGGCATCCCTGAAACAGATGCAGTAATGATACTGGGTGGTGCATAAAAAGCAATGTTTACTCTAATGCCGGAATGGCATGAATGAATTCTATTTCTATACTCTCAGGTCCCTCTTATTTCTGGGACCTGCATATAAGGCTAAAAAAGGACACCTTTTTTTCTCTTGAGGGCACTCGCTCAGCAATATGCCAGTGAGATGGCAAAGTTCTCTCTGTGTTTTGTGTGAGGAGCATTGCTAGGTAGGGCCCACAAATTGAAACTCTTCTTACTTGGCAGTTTTTATAAGTAACATGAATAACAGGAAAAGAAAGCCATGCATAGACCAGACCTACGTATGTTTGTTCAGGAAGTTAGCCATATGGAGTTCCTGAGAAAGTATTCATAAGATTTCAGTCAGAGTTAGATTTTGTTATCCTTAAGTCTGCAATTCATAAATTAACACAGGACACGTTGCATAGAATGTAGGTGCTAAAACTCTATGCTTTGCAGGGTTGAATAGGGTAGCAGGAGAACAGACTAAATTAAAAATAAAATCCTTGTGCAACTGACGAAATGAATCCATGTGAAGAAAGGGAGCTTAGCCCCATCCTTAATCAAAGTGCTTGTTTTCCTGCACATGAAGCAGCAGGGGGTGGGACTAGATGACGCTCTGGGCCCCTTCCAGCCCTACAATTCTATGATCTTTGACTTCATCTCAGGTCCGTGGAGATGCCTAATTAAAGGTTTAAAATGCACACACAATTGCTGAGATCATTGGGCAGATGGTGCCATCATAACCAATCATGGTTGCTGTTATGGCGGATGTGCAACAACTCAGACATTTGCAGATCATGCCCTAGCTTGTTAAGTTTCCTCCTTTGCGAAAGGTACTGGAAATCTTGGCAAATGTTACCTCTTTTGCTGAACAAGCGTCCACACCATTAGCCATTAAGTGCCACTGGGTAGTTTTAGACTCTGGATGTAATGGTCTTACACCCCACCCCCTTTAGGTGGAAGCACTATCTTACTTCACAGTGTGGCAAACCACAGCCTTCCCCTATGATGCTGTCATTGCTGTACACAAAGTTTTTCTTCAACTACAGGATGCTAGGGTAGAGTTTCCATATTTCAAAAAAGGTTTTTTTGTTTGTTGTTGTTTTGGCCAAAATCTCCCCCCCAAAATTGAAGTTTTTGAGCTGTTTTTTAAAGGAAATTTGCCAGAAACCCAACACTTCTGACATGGGTTGCCATACACCCGGGTTTTCCCTGACATTTTTACCGGTTTTGGGAAATTGTGCCCAGATGCTATTTCCAACGGACAAATCCCAGATATGTCCAGGAAATTCCGGACATATAGCAGCCCTCTGCTAGGGGAAATGTCATGTGTGAAGCAGTCCACATGATGGTATATCCCTATTTGGATAGACTGAAATGTCATACGTGTACTGGCTATGAAAATATGGGTGTAGAACTGTACAGTACCTTTGTGGAGCAGCAGTGGACGTGTTGGTTTTCTTTTGAAAATAATAAGAAGAACCAAAGCTCACTTTTTATCTTTGGTCGCCCTAAAATCAAGGTTCTACGGCCTGCATTTCCTGCCTTTGTGTTTTGTGAAATGCCGTAGTCGGAAGCTTTCTTTTCCTGCCTGTAACATCAAGGACAATTAAACTACAAAGATTCTGTGGTTTGAAAAGTGTGCTTTGAAGTGTCTCTATACTAATGGTCACCCAGAGATGCTGCCTCTCAGATCTCATGTGTGATCTGGTATAGATTGAACTGTGCTTCCTGCTCCTCTTGTAACACCTCCTTTATTTATTATTATTATTTTTTCCCTTTCAGGGACTTTAATTCGCTTTCCAAGGACAATGTATACGAGAACAACCGCTTGGTGAGTCCCTGCCTCTGTCTTCTCTCTTGATTACTTCACTTAATTCTGACGCCATTCTGGCTTACAGCAGGTTTTGAAAAAAATCCCAGGTGCCTGGTTGCCCAGGTGTCTAGAAAACACGATGCTGGTACTCAGATATTTTGGCAACTGTTTCCAACCCTGGCTGCATGATTGTGTTTCTGGTGGCTGCATTCACTTCTTGAAGTACAGAGGGGATTATCCCTCTTATCTCTTCCTAGCTAAATATAAATATGTTGATATCCAGCGAGTGAAGATATTGAAGTATAAATAAATATAAATAGTCATTAATTAATAATGACTATGGAATCACCCAAAAGATCATCTGCTGTGCCCACCAGGATGATCTTGTGTGCTCCTGTTTTTGTGTTCTTCTAAGTACCCAGGTTCTGCAATTCACTCGCTTGCAAATTCCAAATGTTCAGTCTATATAAAGAAATGAGGATGTTCCCTTTTCATCTGATGAATGTGAACTGCCTTGTCCAGTAACTACCAGCTTTTGCTTCTGGAAAGTGTTGGGCCTTCAGTTTTCTGTAAAGTTTAAACGGATGTGTGCGAGGCATGTGGACCAAAGTTTTGGATCGTGAGCTGCTTAATGTTTCTGGGATAGAGATGGGCCTGGCAAGGGGAATTGGTTTGTATAGGAAAAGGAGCAGAAATGAAACTGAAAGCAGCCAGTACTGAAAAGAAGGAAGAATGTGTTCACTTAGGCAGTTTGTATGATTTTATCTCAGATTAATAAGCTGAAATCGAATTAGACTTTTGGCTGCACACACAGACTCTGGGATCCTTTCTTCCTTGTACAAACAATCAAACCGTTAGCTGTAGTTTCCCATTTTGTCTGAACTAGGAAACTATGGTTAATAGCTTCAGAACAAGCTGGAATTATGAAACCTTTTGGCTAAGTTTTAATCAGTGTAGGGCCATGGAATTTAATGAACATTACTAACTAAGTTGGTGAGGGACAGAAGGGGCTTGGCAACCTGGGAAGGCAACCCATCTAGGAAGAGGGAAACTCTAATCCTAAACCTCTGCTGTTTTGTGGGATATCTTTGGGAGGAGAAAAAGCTAAGGAGTAAACCCTAGACAAATCTGGAGTCCCCAAGATGGTTGGATGGTGCCTTTTACACCTCCTTCTGGCAACTCCTGCAGCCAAGCTGGTACCAAACATATTGCTCTGCTTTCCTTTGGACCACATCAGCGAGGCCAAGAGGGGGTTTTGTTGCCTGGGCAGTCCAGGACCTCCAGACACACTGCCCAGGTTTGTGTCCCAGGGAGATCATTTCGGTGCTGCTAACACAGCAGTTTGGTTTTACCCTTGGAGGAACACTCCATTGTCTCTCTAGACAGACTGATGCTGAAAACTAAGTTAGGTCCAATAACTTAGCTCAAAACCACCCATAGTTTGAAACTAGATGTACATTGAAGACTTTCTGATATGTTTGCTTGCTTGTGTGAAGGATGGGGCAAAGGCCCCAAAGACTCTTCTCCCCTCCTCATTTATTTGTTATTTATTAATGTCATATGCCACCATTCCTCCCAAAGGAGGCTGTGACTTATTAAGATGAGATATGGCCCTCTGAATGTGGTCAGTGTACAGCTCCATCCTTATTCAAACAGACTGAATAAAACTAGTTGCAACCAGACTGTATTTGTGAGAAACTCTCTTCCCCGCCCCCCGCCACTCTGTTCCTTAAAAAAAGAAATCAAGTTCAGATTTCCAGGGTAGCATATGAGATTCCACATTTGCACAGCAAACTTGCAGACCCAAATATGCAGCCCAGCATGATGGATTTGCCATGACAGTGGAGGAATGTGCTTAGATTTCTCTTTGTGGCCTGCCAGCGATACCAAGCAAGTGTAAATAATAATCTCAGCTGGGCAAACAAGCATGGATGTAATTGCAGACTTCTGCTGGAGATGGGCTGGTTCTGACATAATCCTTTGTGGTTCCATTCTGGAAAACGCCAGAGCAAACCATATGTACCGTACAAATGTTCAGGCATACTTAGTCAAGAGTGCCTTTATTGAAGTTTTGCCTTTATGTTTCCCTTGGCACTAAAGTCATGGTACCAGGCTTTCTTACCGTGTTTAAATTCCCAGCCCAAGACCAAATGGAGCCAAGCAGAAGTTTTCAAGTTTGATCCCTGGTATCTGGAGGTAGCACTAGGAGAGACTGAAATCCTTGAGAGCCACTGCCTGTGAGCATAGACCATTCTGAGCTAGAGGGACTTATGGTCTGATTCAGTATAAAACAGATTCCTAGGTTCCTACTGCTGTGGTGGGCAGATCTCCCATTTCTGTGTGACTGGTATTTGTTGAATATGCATCTCTTCCTAGTGTTTTGTTCAGTGTTGTTGTCTTATGTTTTATATTGATTGCAAACACTTTGAACACATATTTCTGGGGGGGGGGGCGGAATGGGAGAAAGCAATTTTAAGCAAACAATTAAATAAAATATACTCCTCACAATATGATTTATGCTTTATATTTGATAAGCGCCAACATTCTCAAACTGAGGGAGAGAGCCTCAAGGTCGCCCAGTAAGTCTGTGGTGCAGCTGAGAATTGGCCAGAGTCCAAATTCTGACTAATGGGCCATGCTGGAAGCAAATATAGCGTAGTCATCTCTATTCTGCTTCATTCTCTGTCCCTGAGCAATTGCTAATGACTGGAGAAATTCACATACCCTGGCAGGGGCACTTCTATTGCCACTAACTTCTTCCCAATGTGTGTGTGTGTGTGTGTGTGTGTGTGTGTAATATATATATATAGAGAGAGAGAGAGATACAATTTTTGGGGGGGGGAGGGGGGTGTTAAACTAAAATGGTGGAAAGGATCATTGGACCCTTGCTGAAATTTCGGAGGTGTACAATAAAAAAGCTCTGCTGGTTCAGGCCAAAGGTCCACCTCTTCTGGCACCCGATGCCCGTGGGAAGCCGGAAAGCAGACCTGAGCACAACAACACTCTCCCAACCTGTGATCCCCGACAAACTTGTGATCCCCTGGCATTCAGAGGCATGCTGCATCTGACAGTGGAGGCAAAACATAGTCATTGTGACTGGTAGCAGTGCCAATGGAAAGAGGTGGTATGAGTGGCCTAGGTCCCAATATGTGTCATCTTCCTTATTAGTTCCTTCTGTACTGCAAGTTTCTACTTGGCGACTTCTGCCCTTATTTTGTTCCACCAGTGGTGCGTGCCTGTCTCTTTCTCAGAGTCAGCTTCTGCTTCCTGATTGTCTTCTCTTTGTTGCCTTTGCAGGCCTTTGAGGTGGCTGAGCAAGAGCTGGGGATCCCTGCCCTGCTGGATCCCAGTGACATGGTCTCCATGAAGGTCCCCGACTGCCTCAGCATCATGACCTACGTCTCTCAGTATTACAACCATTTCAACAACCCCAACCAAGGTGAGAGCTCCGAAGCAGGGCATTTTCCTACAGTTACCCCTCCAGGGATCTGAATGACAAAGAGGAGGAGTTGTGCTCTCCACCCCACCCCACCCCCCACTCCATGACAATATTGGCACCTTTGCTCGCTTGCAGTCCATAAAGTTGTTCGCAGTGGTGAGCACTGACTTCTCCAAGCTTGATGAATCCATGCCCTTCTCCTAGAGCAGGTGTGGAGAACCTTTAGCCCTCCAGATGTTGCTGAACTACAACTCCCATCATCCCTTGTCTGTGGCCATACTTACTGGGGCTGATGGGAGTTGTAGTTCAGCTGCTGAGTCTTGCCTTTCGTGAGTGGGTTAGTAGATTCCAAAGTACCATACTGGGAGCAATACACCACCACCCTTCCTGAGACTGGCGTGGGGCAGGGCACAAACACTTGCCTGCTCCTAATTGGCCAAATTTTGCAGACCCCCAGAACTGCTTATGGGTTTAACGATGCTGCTTAATGTTTCTGGGCTCTGTGCTGAAAGTTGAGCTTAAGGGCTCATCGCAGCTTTGAAGTATAAAGGAATGGGGTGAATAGTTTGCCCACAACAACCGGAAAGAACAGAAACTCATGTAGGCTGTGTGCTGCCACCCCTGTCTAGGTGTTTTCAACTATGAGACAGTAGCGAAGTGAGAAAATCCAGGTAGGCCAATTCCACCTTGTCAAATGCAGTGATTCTCTACAACTTCTGGCCCTGAAAGCATGAAGGCTAAAAGGGGGTGGATATGCAAATCCATCTCCAGTGTCCCTGCATTTACCAGCTCTGCTTCAGACCCATGTTGAGAGGGAAAGTCTGGAGATTCTAAATGCGTTCACCCAACAGGCCTAGAATCCTCCCCATGAGCCTCTCCATGCCTTAGCTGGTTCTCGATCGCAAGGAGCCTAAGCACGCTCACCCAAACACATTAAGACTCCCTTTTCTGACTTTCCCTCTGGTTTGTGTTCAGAGATGTGCTTGGGTACATGTACTTGTCCCCTGCCCACTTTTAGCCCACGTGCTTTCAGGTGAGCACCCGAAGAGGGCTTCTGTCTTTTACTTACTCAGCAGCCACCATCATGGATTGGTTCCCATCTATCTTTGCAGCCAGAGTCCTCCCGCCTATGAAGCACCCTGCAGTTGCCTCCTCACCTACTCTGCCAGCACACAAACCTGTGCCTGCCTCCGAGACCACATCAGCACCCAAGGTACTGAGCCTGCTCCTCTGATCGGTCAGATGTCTCTAACCTGCTTCAGGTTCCAGTTTCTGAATTGAATCTTTCCAAAAGCGAGCGATTCAAAAAGTATGACTGATCATTCTGTCCTCTTCAGCTTTGAAGAATTTACGGGTCTCCTTTTGTGGTTACTGCGGCAGCGTTTATATTGTTTCTGCGCTTGACACAGAGATATGTATATTTCAGGAAGGGGAATGCAGTGTATAGAGCAGGTGTTACTCACAAAGTTGAATGCAGCCATTGTGCCACTAATAACAGCCCACAAAGGCAGGGCTGGCTCTTTAGGTATTGTTAGTCTTCCAACTCCCAGCAGCCCCAGCAGCATGGCCAATGGTCAGGGATCGTGGGAGTTGTAGTCCAATAATATCTATAGGGTTAGAGGTTCTCTTGTAAGGGTTTGCTAAACCTTATGTTTATGCTACCTGCCAGGGATTGCAAAAAAGGGGTGTTTGAGCACCATGCATGCCACAATACTTGGGTTGTAAATTGTGCAGGTCTGGTGTAGAGAGTTGCTGTTATTCCTGATATCCGTGGGCCTTTTATTTATTTATTTTACATAATTGAGTATTTTGAAATAACTATCCCTTAGCTCACATCAGTGGTTGCTGTGTTTACAGGATATCAGCCCTCCATATCTTGTTTCACCTTGGGATAAAAACAATTCTATTGTAAACAACCTTTTTTCCTGTGACAGGGGTCAACATTTTTGCCCAGGGCAAATAGCAAACCTGTTAAACCTTGTCATGCACATTTCAAACTAGGATTCAGTTGCACATAGAGGCTGTGAAACAGAGCCTGCCTCTGGACAGGGTTGCTGTATGATAAACACCTGTCTTTCTCCAGTCAGCAATAATGCATGAAGACAAAGTACTGGCTTCTTCCATGACTTCTCAGTATAACACTTTCTACTGCCAACAGTTCCACATGATCATGTCAAGCAATAACACAGAAGCCTGCAATCATCCGGGGAATGGAAACATGCACGCAAAGAAGGAGGCGACAGTGAATTAGGGCTCCTGCAAAGTTGTGCAGCACATTTGCTCAGGCTTAACAATACATTCAAAATCCAAAAGAGAGTATAGCATGCCTCTCTGCTGAAACTCAGAAACTTTCATCTTTACAAGTGAAAACGTAGACAGACCTTTTACCATAACTTAATCAGAAGGTTTGGGGGGGGGGGGGGCTACTACCAGAGTCCATAGAAAATTGATTTGGTGTGTGGATGTGGCATGTACACCTCTGGTTGGCCGCTCCTGAATACAGAAAACAAACCAGTTATCTGCAAATTGAGAGTAAGTCAAATAATGCAAACCAATTGGAGGTAACAACTGAATTTCTGAAGAAGAAGGAAAGTCAAGATACGGCTTCTATTCTGAAAATAATAGTGTAACCTGGAAGCTATATATGTGCCTCTTTCAAGGGTCTTGTTGAGAGATTTAGTAGTTCTCATGAGCTGTTGAGAATTTTACATTATTGAACTGGTATTGGAAGATTCCCCTCTTCCTCCTTGGCAGTCATCGTAGGAAAGAGCATCATGCTCCATTCATTCCAAGACGGACTGAGAGCCAGAGCATCTTGCTGAGATCTGGGCTGCAGATGTTGGATAAATTGCTCCTTAATACTTTGAACTGGGGCCCTAAATTGGTAAGCAACCCTGGTACCTGAATAGATCTTTCTTCAGGTTTGAGGCTCCTCTGTGCTAGACAAGAGTCCTCTTGAGGCCAGTCCCAAGAATGTCTGAATCTCTTTGTTTGTGGAGGCATTCTTACGCCACCTTTCTGTTGCCACAGGATGAGGATGCTGCAGGCCTGGCAGAGCAGTCCCAGAGAACCACCCTGAGCAGCACTTGCGCAGCTTGCCAACAACACGTCCACTTGGTCCAGCGCTACCTGGCTGATGGCAAGCTGTACCACCGCCAGTGCTTCAGGTAAGCTCTGCCTCCTCACTGAAGACCAAGTGGAGCCACCTGCTCTCCTGTAGCCTTATCCTTCTTTGCCAGGCATGGCCTTCTAATTATGCCAAGCCCACGTAGATCATCTCTGTTCTATGAGTAGTGAGAACATACTGCCTGCATGTTTTTGCCAGCTACCATGAGGTCAGTAACTTCATTACGAAAAGAAAGAAATAAGCAGCAACCTAAAGCTTCTGTACTTGAGTGGGTCCCATAATTGCTACTGTTCTGAGAATCAGAACAGTAAAACACAGATTGCAACAGCAGCCAGTGAATAGTAGCCACAAAGTAGTCAGACTTTTAAACAATGTACGGCCCAGCATAAAAATAACCAGAATGTCCAGATAAACTGAAGATTAAAACCCAGTCCTCTAAAACCCAGCAGCCTAAAAAGAAAAAAGAAAGCCGAAACAGATGGGGCTTCAAGGCTTTTTTCACATCACTACTGTAGGTTAAATGATGAGGTCATATCATTTTCAAAAATATGGGCAGGTGTGGGAATATGGAACTCTACTGTGATGTTCTGCTACTAAATCCATGAGGCTCATAAGTCTCGCTGTCATTCCCAGTTCTGACCTGCTTTCTGTGTTATTGGCGTACGACTGTAGTGTAGAAAAAGTGAGGGGCACGTCTGTTTCTCAGGAAAGAGGCACATTTTCCAAACCAGCTTTGATTGTTTTACTGAATATGTCTTTTCTCTGAGGAATAAAATGTACTTGATTAACTTTATGGTGTCATATTTGCCCACGCGAAAATGGAAGACAGATCCAGCCCCGGAGAGCAAAACTGCTTTTGAGTTAAGTCGTGTGAGAGAGACGGCACCAATCTCTGCTCTGAAAACCTCATAGCCTGAGTTAGAAGTGCAAATCAGTTGTAATTTCTATGTGGACAAATGGGGAATCAAGAAACAGAGAAGCTAAGTGATTTAGCCTAGAGTGTCACAGGGCATCTTCAGCGAAGCTATAAATGGAAGTTTGTTCTTCTAAGGGTGCCTGTGATCACAACTCCGCAATTCTTGCCTATCTCCACTGTTTGGTGACAGGCTTTGCTTGTGTCTCTGGCAGGTGTAAGGAATGCTCCAGCACTCTCCTCCCCGGTTCTTACAAGCCTGGACCTGAACTGGGCACATTTGTGTGCACCCAGCATCGTGGCAAGTTGGGCCTGAGCGGGAGGATGGAGCGCAGGCCAAGCCCAGATCTTCAGCACGTGGGGGAAAGCGGAGAGGCTGGGATAGTGAGCACTGGTGCGGAGGAAGAGAATGGAATACTGGAGGAGCACCCATCCGCCGCGGAAGAGATAGGCAAAACGGGGGAGAGGGTAGCTGATGGAGTGGAGAGCGAGATGCCTCTTGCGCAGCCAAAGAACGAAACACTCGCCCCTGCTCCCGGATCTGAAACCTGCTCCCAAACGCCCCCCAAACCTCCTGTGCCAGCAAAGCCATCTCTGCTCATGCAAGAGAAGGCTAGCCTGCAACACGGGCAGCTCAAGGAGGCTCGGCCCAAGCCTGCCCCCAGGAAGAGCACAGACACAGCCGCAGCCCTGTCACCGCCAAGCTCCCAGCCTGTTCCAAAACCCAGAGCCAACGTGCAAAGCGAGGGATCCAGTGAGCCTGGCGCTGGACTGGCCAATGGTAAGGAAATGCATGCACAGAGGGAAGTAGTGAAGAACCCGTGGCAATAACCAAACTGAATGGGAGCCCTCATTTGCAGCTTGTGTGGATTGGAATCTTAGAATCACAGAAGGAACCTCAAAGGCCATCTAGTTAGACTCCTGAGGCAGGAAACCTGCTGCTACAACATCTCTGGTAGGTGGCCACCCGTGATGTTGCAGGAGCAGATTCCCTGCTGTCTCTTTTTTGCAAACTGCACTGCAGCCATCCTTGTTGAGGGGCAGTATAGAATTCTCTGCATAAATAAATACAATTGGCAGGGGGTTGTGAGAGAAAACCTTGGAGGTACATTTCAGTTGTAGCAGTGGGCAGCTTGGCGAAAGCCCTTTTGTCCTGTGAAACATGCCCTTCTGATGGGACAGATAACCTGGATTCTGTGCCCATGAATTAACTGCATTCACTCCTTGTGTGATGCTTCATTCTTCTTCCACAAGCACGATTTTCTTGTAAGGACCAGTGGAGTGGATGGAGATTCAAGGCTGGGTGTGCCTTGGGCATAGATCAGAGAGCCGTAGCCAGGATGGAGGGAAAGGAGCTGTGTGGCTGTGCAGTCATGCTCCCAGAAGGCAAGAGAAGATTTATTTGGCCACTTTCCTAGTTTCTGAGGTTTCGCAAGATGCTGCGCAGCTGCATGTTGGGAGCTTTCATCCCTGGCTATAAAAACAAGTTATCCCAGCGTAATGGATTTGGACGTCCTTGCTAGGAGATGAGACACATGGGTATGTTAAGAGCATTAGGAGAGCCCAGCTGGATCAGACCAAAGGCCCATCTAGTCCAGCATCCTGCTCTCACAGTTGCCAACCAGAGGCCTATGGGAAGCCTGCAAGCAAAACTAGAGCTCAAGAGCAGTCTCCCCACTTGTATAACAGCTGTTATTCAGCAGCAGATTGCCTCTGACAGTACAGGGGGAAAACATAGAGCTATTAGCCATTATGGCAATCTGCCATGACTTTGTCTAAGCCTCCATTAAGGCACCTATTTTGCTGGCTATCCCTACGTCCTGTGGGAATGAATCCCATAGATTTAACTGTGTGCTATGTGAAGAAGTATTAACTGTTGTCCTGAATTTTCCAACAAATTCAGTAGTGCTTGAAAACTGTTGCGAGAGAAGGAGAAAAATCCTTTCTCTCCACTTTTTCCAAACTGCATAATTGTATACACATCTATCATGTTCTCCCTTACTTGCCTTTCCCCCTCTCCTAAACATAAAAGCCCCTAATGTTGCACCCTTTCTTGTGTTCTTCATTTCTGGATTAGGTAGGCCTCCTGAGCCCTGTCCTCCTGTTCCGAAGCCCAGAGGCAGACCCACGTCCTCCGAGCGGTATGTCCCTTTTGCTTGCAAATCACACACAGGCAGCGAGATAAATGTTGACCTTCCTTCCATTTTCCTTTTTCCCTGTTCATGCAAATTGAGCTGCAGGATGGGCATGCATTGGAGGTTTTAAGTGAGGGATGGGGGCTCATTCAGAACTTGTTATTCTGAAGTAGTGACACCTCCCCCCCCCCCAAACTATTGAAGAGAGAATCCTGGGTCCTTGCAGAGCAATACAGACAGCAACACCCCCCTTCAATCTGTGTATCTCTTGCCAAAATGCAAGTTAACAAACAACTGTGTAGACCACACTTCTCCGACCTGGTGCTCTCCAGATGTTGTTGGCCTGCAACTCCCACCATCCCTGAAGCCTTCCTGTGCAGTGCTGATGGGAAGGTGGAGTTAAAAAACATATGGAGGGCACCCAGTTGGGGAAGGCTGACTAGATAGTAAATCATGCAGATGAACCCTGTGTAGGAAGAACAGCATGTCTTGATTTCCAAAGGGTAGCTATGCTAGTCTATTGCAAAGAGTCTTGTGGCACCTTTAAGGACTAGCAAAGCTAAGAAATCGGGTAGTTTTCCCTGGATCATGTGTCACAAGACTCTTCATCATGTTTTCAGCAGCTCTTAGCAATTTCAGCCACATAGAGGGGAAGATGGAAAGGCTCAGGGTCATGTCTGAGTCACTTGATGTCTCCCAGTCCAGCACAGATGGAAATGGTTGTTCTCAGTGCATCAGACTATCCTTAGCTTGAGAATCCAAAGCTGCTGCTCAGTATTCCTGCCTGAAAGGTTGGAGAAAAAAAAACAGCGCTGTGTATATTCTAAACATAACAACAAACGTCATGATTCAGTACCAAGAAAATATGCTTTCTGCTTTTCAGCCTTCAAAATATACATGTGTCTATCTTTTTTCTTTTTTTTTAAGCAAAGGGTTATGAAGTAAATTAAGATTCTGCAGGGGGGGAGTGAATGTTGTGTTCACTATCAGCTTGTGGTCTTGTGTGGCACACTTGCGGAATATGTGCAGCCTTGGGCTTCAGAGACCGAGCGTCTTGCTTGGGAGGAGCCTCTTTTCCATTTTGTACTCTCCCCCTTTCATCCTTCCTTACCCCATATATTTTCTCCTGCCAGAACTGGGGAATGCCCGCGGCCCAAAGACCCTCCCTGGATTGCATTGGTCCAGGGAGAGCCCAAGAAGAAGCTGGCCCCTCCGCCTCCCCCGCCAGGTAGTCGCAAGGAGAGCCCCTCAAGGGTTTCAGAGGATGATGAAGGCGGAGAAGGGAAAGCGCAAGGCAGGCCCACTCCGGAGGAGCCCAAGCCGTATAATCCCTTTGAGGATGATGAGGAAGAGCAGCAGGAGGAGGAAGAGGAGGAGGGAGTCGTCGCGCAACAGAGCACGCCAAAGCAAGAGCAGAGTGAGGGCGAGCCCACCTCCAAGGTGGCTCACCCCTGGTATGGCATCACCCCCACCAGCAGCCCCAAGACCAAGAAGCGGCCAGCTCCAAGGGCCCCCAACGCATCCCCTCTTGGTGAGTCTCCACCCTGCCTTCCGACAGGAAGGAAAAGAATGAGTTTTCTCATGGCTTGCACCAATGTGGCTTGGATGTTTGAAGCCTGGCCCTGCCATGCTTGCCGTGGCTGGGGTGCCCTCAGGGCTTTGTTGGACTCAAGCTCCCATCATCCCTGACCACTAGCCATGCTGGTGGAGGCTGATGGGAGTTGGAGTCCAGCAGCGTTGAAGGGGAGATGCTCAGGTTCCCCATCTTTCGAATGGGCCTGTCTGGAAAAGGTGTTCTGTCATGCTATGACTTTTTTTCTGCCCAAGCGCTGCCTTCACTCCTGGGTGCTTTGTGGGAGGGCAAATTGGCTGGGGCAGCAAAGGTAAATTTTGCCTTTGGACCACTAGGCTAGGTTTTGTGCACACACATCGTTCTCTGTCCTCCAAATGGACAATCAAGAGGCAATATCGGAGTTCAAGGACACATTCCAAGCAGGCATATTGGGGGCCAAAGCAAGGCCGGTGGGAGGTGTGGCATGGGAAGGGTTCAGAGGGCTGGGCAGAGAGGCCTAAAGAGCCATGCTTGGGCCTGAGTTCCCCCACTTTCGCCTCACCTGTACTTTCCCCTCGTTGCAGCTCACCACCCCATCTCCCGACTCTCCCGCTCGGAGCCGTCTTCCTCCACCCCCTCGCCCGCCCTGAGCCTGGAGAGCATCGCATCCGAGTGTTTGGCCAAGGGCGCGGACGACTTGGACGAGACCTCCGTGCCCAAGAGCTCCTCGGAGCCCGCAGTCCACGTCCCGGCCGCCACTTCCATCGTCTCCTCCTCAGCCCCTCCGCTCCCCCGTCTCTCCTCCTCTGGTGAGGAGTGTCCCACAGCCCTGCCCGGCAGCTCGGCCAACTCCTCCTTTTCGTCCTCCAGCGATTTGGCTGGCGATGGCAGTGAGGCACAAGGGGGACATTCACAGACCCCTGCCCGAACCTCCTCATCTGGGAACTTGAAAACCTCTCCTGGGGGAGCCTCCCCCAAGCCTTCGGCCGGGGCCATTCCCACGCCTATCCTCTTGGCCTCGGAGCTGAGTGGTGCGGCTGCCAGGAGCTCTCCATCACCCAAAGCACAGCCAAAGGTAAGTTGGAGTCGCTTTCCTAGGTTCTGGTCGTGAGACCCATCCTTTGTCCCTGCAGGTTTTTGAAAAACAATGACCTTTTGCCTTGCTCTGTTACTTTGAAAGGTCCCTGAAATGAACTGAGAAGTTTTTATGTGTGCATGTTTGTGTGTGTAACAAAGCATCTGGCCAGGAAGTCCCAGCCAGAGTTACAGCTTTACTGTCTTCATACAGTGGCACCTTGGTTTGCAACCGCTTTGGATTACAACCACGTCAAACCTGGAAGTGTGTGTCCCTTTTTTTGGGATTACAACCCAATTTTGGGGGGAGGCCCCATTGGCGAAAGCGCACCTTGGGTTACAACCTGTTCTGGTTTACAACCAGACCTCCGGAGCAGATTATGGTTGTAAACCAAGGTACCACTGTATTCCCAGAGACATGACAACTTCTTGGCCTGCTCTCCACTCTTGCCTCTAGCACCACCCGCTGGTTATGTTATGTACTGCTTATTTTGCAGCCTTACAAATAATTAACCCCGGGTAGAAGCTGCTGTTATGAAGTATTGCACAGGGTTTCAGATCCTCTGTCAATGCTGCTTTAAAGATGGCACGCACAACAAAGGCTGTTCTCATGGGGAAAGTCTGTTAGGGCTGTGTTTAATGGTGCTTAGGGCCAGATCTGATTGGGGGGCTTCTGATTCCCCCACCCCTGCTTTATCTCTCCATCAGTTTTGGCTTTTTGCTCCATTCTCTCCCCCTTCCCATTAACATAAGCCTAAACTGAATACATGCAGAGGGCTTGAAATGAGGGCTGCCTGTGGCTCATGAGCTGCAGAGGAGGGGGCTGACACGAAATTCCCCAGCCACAGATTGCTGCAGGGTTTTGTGTCAGCCCCCCTCCCTCCATCTTTTACCCCGGGAAAGTTAAAACTCACTGCTCCACCATGCAATTCCCTGTTCCACCAGGATCCTTTGAACTGCAGGGCAGCCTCACTGTGGCTGGCTTGTCCTCAGTTGCTGAGCATGGCTGTCGGGAGTGTCCCCAGCATTTGTGATTTCTCGTGTGCACTGCCTCATTTCCCTTGCTCAAAATCAGGAGTCCCTGGCCTGTGTCTGTTGCAAAAGAGGCCTGGCTACTACATCGTCGTCGTCCCCCCCGCCCCCCCCCGTGCCAGAGCTGAGTCCCTGCTCCAGAGATATGGTCCTCAAAAGTGCCAGGGTGGAGTGGCAGGTTCAGGATCCCATTGTGGTGCAGCCCAAGAGGTATATTTTGATATTCTGCTTGGTGTGTTTGCCCCCAGTCATCCTGCAAAGAGAATCCCTTCAACCGGAAGCCGTCGCCTGTCACATCCCCCTCCATTAAGAAAACTCCAAAGGGACCCAAGCCAGCGAGGCCTCCTGCTCCGGGACATGGCTTCCCACTAATTAAACGGAAGGTAACGAGGATTGGGGGCTTCTGCCTCATTTGCCATGCTACTTAATTTCCCACAAATTGCTCACAAAGGGAGTATTTAAATTAACTGAGCTAACTCAGTCGTGTTTGTTAACTTCAGTGGGTTCTACTCTGAGTAAAACTTAATTGAATACCGCCCCTGTGAAGAGGGATTGCATACTTTCTAGCGGGGTGATTGAGAGCGAAGGGCTGGTGTGAGGCATTTGTATGCAGTGGTTGTGGCTTCCTCTGAAAGCTACACCGTAACAAAAGCTGTTGGGGCAGTTTCTAAATGCTGAGCCTGAAACCTGGCTTGAAAGGTGCTGAAGGCAAGCCTCGCTTGCAGAGGAACAGTTATCTGGGGTCAGGTGTGGGGCAGGTGCTGGGGCAAGGCTTGGGGAAATGACAGCACAGGCCAAAGTAGGACCAGGACATGTTTAGTTAGGCCTGGAGGTTCCTCACCAGTGCTTTATGTTTACTCTGTGGACTCCAGAATTTGTCTCCTTAAGAATGTCGGCCAAAACAAGTTTCTGCCCCTCATGATTGTGTAGGAAACCATCTGAAACATTCAGTAGTGATAATTTTAGGTAAGGAGGCTAGGAGGGATTTTGGGTGGGAGACCCCTGCCAGGTTCTGCCCTACGTCTTGCCCTAATTCACAGATACATATTTTTAAAAATGTATTCCCCATGACTCTTATCTCCCTCCTCCCACCCTGGAGTCAGTAGTTATCTTCTAGAAAGCCACGCCTGCCTTGTTAGAAACAGGAAGCATGATCCTTGGTTCCTTGCCTTTTTACAGGTTCAGTCAGACCAGTATGTTCCAGTGGAGGACATCTATGGCGAAATGGACAGCATTGAGCAACAGCTGGATGAGCTGGAGCATCGAGGGGTTGAGCTGGAAAGGAAGCTTCGCAGCATGGAAAATAATGGTAGAGTGGTGGATCACTGCCTGTGAGGCTGCGCAGGGCGAGGCAGAAGGCAGGAAGATTCGCAGGATATATGAGCGTCATCTTTGGCCATGCTTGCTGGGGCTGCTGGGAGTTGTAGTTCAGCAACACCCGGAAGGCCAAAGGTTTCCCTGCACCTGATATAATGCAGCCAAGTTTGCTTTTCCATGGCTTGGGCACCACCTGCCTATCTTTGCTTATCCCACTGTGTATATTCATGGGGTGAATGTTAAAAAATATTCTATGTATATGAATTATCCATGTTTGTTAAAATATATACCACGTAATACTTGGTTAGGGAACTTTCAGGCAGAAGGGTTTCTGTGTTCAGAGCAAAGGCAAGGAGGGAAGAGGTTAAGCGTTGGCAACTTGGAAAAGATGGGTCAGGTTAAAAAACAAAAGCCAACCCTCCAGGATGTTTGGCATTTGTGTCCGGAGATGGAGGTGATTGAAGAAATGCCTTTGTGCGTGTCCTGGTAGTGCTGCTGCTTCAAAAATAGCATTTCTAGGTTTCAGGTGCCCTGAAGCTAATGTGGACTAACAGTAAGAGCTGCTGTAGCTGCCTCATCCCTTTGCCTCTGTGGTGGGCAGATCTCAGGGAAGGTCACAGTGGTAGAGCACATGCTGGGCGTGGCAAAGATCTGGGTTCAGTCCCTGGCATTTCTACGTAGGGCTGAGAAAGTCCCCTGGTCTGAAACCCTGGAGAGCCACTGCCAAGGTAGATGAACCAATGGTCTAATTCAGTATTGGTGTCAGGCTTTGAAGAATCTGTAGCAGAGGCAGGGGGACAGGGGAGTGACCCCAGAGAGGGACCAGTGATTTATGGGATGCCACGCAACCCACAAGGCAGGAGCAGGAGCCAGGGCAATTCAAGGCAGAAGAAGAAGAGACCGTTCAGGCAAGGGACTGGTCAGTAGACCTTCCTCTGTCCCTCTGTCTCCTGGGAGCAGGAGGGGCTTGAAAATGGAAGAGCAGTGATGACTTCTGTGCAGGAGGTCTCAGGTTGAGGCCACGCCACCCGTCAGATAAGCCTGAGGATGGGAGGGGGCCCCATTGTTGCTGCAACTTCTCCGTAGGGCCCAGATCTATGGACAGCTGCATAGAGGCTAGAAGTGTGTGAGTATGTGTATCCAGAGCACGATGGAAGCTACTGTAAGTGTTTCTCTAGCCAACAAAGAGTTAACTGTCAGACGTGCATCTTCCTTATCTGAGATAGGCCAGGACAGTAAGGTAGCTTTGTACCCGTGTGGCCTTCTCAGCTCTTTCCCTTCCTCTGTCCCTTTGACCAGCAGATATTCCTGAAGACGGCTTGCTGGTCGACTGGTTCAAGCTCATCCACGAGAAGCACATGCTGGTGCGCCGGGAGTCTGAACTCATCTATATGTAAGTACACATGGTTGATTAATGGCCACACACTTTCTAGGGGGCAAGTGCTGCTCTTTGCAGGCTCAGTCCCAAACGCCGAAGGCCATCTCAAACAGGTAGATCCAGTGGCGTAGCGTGGGGGGTGCAGGGGGGGCCGGCCGCACCGGGTGCAACATCTGGGGGTTAGGGTTAGGGGGCGCAAATCCACGGGTTAGGGGGCGCAAATTACTTGCCTTGCCCCGGGTGCTGACAACCCACGCTACGCCACTGGGTAGATCAGAGGTTGGGGGCGCCATATGTTGTTGGGCTCCATCTCCCATCGTCTCCAGCCAGCATGGCCAGTGGTCAGCAATGATGGGAACTGTCATCCAGCAGCATCTTGAGAGGCTCAGATTCCCCATCCAGGATTGGATCTTCCAGCCTTCTGAAATAATCTGGACTTTGCTGAGTCGGCATAGGGAATGCCATAATGGCAAGGAGGATGAGCTAGTTATATAATATACTATTACAGATGCCACATAATATTAGTTCTGCACTTGTAAGAAATAGATCTTGCGGGGGGGGGGGCACCACCAAAACTCTGGAACTCACTGCCTATTGACACCAGGCAGGCGCCTTTACTGTACTCTTTTCAGCGCCTGTCAGAAATGTTAACCCAAACATGTAAAAACTGACAGACATTTTAATCTGCCATTTTAGCCTAGCTGACTTTATTTATACATTTTGTTTTTAAAAAATAACTTTAACTTTTATCAATAATTCTAATGTATATATTATGCCCTTTGTAAACCACTTAGAAGTTTTACTTCCAGTTAAGCGGTTTATGCAAATTTTGTTAAAAATAAAAAATAAATTTGCCTTGCTGAAGATTCCCATCCCACTGCTCCCACATCTTGGTGCTGGCATGTAACTCTCCTCTTTTCCTTCCTTCTAGTTTTAAGCAGCAGAACTTGGAGCAGCGTCAGGCTGATGTGGAGTATGAGCTGCGATGCCTCCTCAACAAACCTGGTACGTCTCTCAGGGTGTGATACGAGCAGTTTTTAAAAAAACGATCTTTGCCGTAGCATTTGAGAATGACTTGAAAATGATTTTGGATGCATTTGAAGGGAACAGTGTTACAGGATCTACGTGAGGAGACCATGCCAGGCAATGTGAGCTGTTTCTTGTTCCCCTGGTGTGCTCAGGCTTTGCTGGGATGGCCAGTGCTCCAGGTTGCTCACTTTGAACGTTAGCCTAAGTATGTTTCTTCATAAGGTGCTTACAGTTCCTTCAGTATCCTTAAAATTGTGTATGTCCGTCTGTTTGTTTGTTTGTTTGTTTGTTTGTTTACTCTACTCTTCAGCCAAAAAAAGACTGAATAGCAATCAGTAATTCATTCATCCAATTTATATCCTACCTTTCCTGCCAAAAAAGTCTAGGACTGCAGAAACAGCCATGATAAATCACAACTAAAAACAGTCAAAAACAGTTACAAGCATGTTAAATGCATTCTAAAAACCAGCTAAAGACGTTATTTCAGTCGGTGACCTCAGGGTTGTCAAGAGCAGTGTTTTTCAGCCATCAAATGCCTGGAGAAACAGGAATGTTTTTAGAGTGCTGAAAATCAGTAATGAAGGAGACAGACACACCTCTCTAGGGAGAGCATTCCACAAACACCCCTGTCCCTAGGTTTAAAATTTGAAAGACACAACACAAAAGGAAAAAGGATAGGGCAGGAGGAGGAAATAAACGAAACTCAGAACTAGTTCTTAGATATGGAGTTCTTTTGACTAGCTGGAAGGGAAACTGCTGAAGGAGAGGAGCGGCCCAAAGTTGCTGATTTTGCATCAGAGCCAGTAAAGTGGTCCTGCTTCCCTTCCCCTTGCTCTGCTGCAGTCTGACAGAATGGCAAGATGGAATTTGAGGGAGAAGAAAAGCCTGCTGGAGACGGCTTCTCAGTGGAGCTGATGGAGCGGTCCTTTTTCCCGTATGCTTCAGGCTGATGGAATGGCAGACTAGGAAACTGCCTAATACCTGGGGCCCAGGAACTGTTCTTCCACTATGGCCTGAGTGTTGCTCGTTTAGACAACTCATGTTACTGTGTCAGCTAAGAGGAGAACTCCCTAGTTTGAACCTTCTCTCTGCCATGGGCGCATTAGGTGGCGTTTGGCAAGCCATAGATTCCCAGCCTTAATCTCATCTGCAGTATGAACAGAATAATAGCGGCTTACCTTACAGGGCTATTCTAAGGCTTGCTGAGATTGAAGGATTTCAGAGTTTTGACATGAACCTATATGTAGGCGGAATACTACCCAGAGCAGAGTATTATCTCAACACACGTTGACTGCCAGCAGAGAGCACTGTTCAATAAAACGAGAGGTTCTTTCCCTACTGCCAGCCTTCAGTCGATGGCATTTCCTGCCCTAGTTAGTTCATGAAAGTCCAGCAAGAGGGAAGCTCTCGAAACAGGCTCAAGGCACGGATGATCTGTAGAGAGGTATGGGGAAGAACATAGTGAGCAAAGCCTAGTGTTTCTTGAGCCACAATTGACCCTTTGTGAGGAGAACTTGGAAGATGTTCAGCCTCACAGGCAAGAAAGGAACATGGAGCAGTCTTGTTCTGAGTCACTGCCTTACACATTGCTTTGCCCAGTCTAGTTCTGTGTACTCTGAAGGGCAGTGGCTCTCTGGGGACCCAGACAGAGGTTTTCCTTAACTCTACTACCTGAGACCCCTTTGACTCAGGAGTAGCTAACCTGGGTCCCTCCAGAGGTTGCTGAGCTACAACTCCTCTCTCTCCTAGCCAACACCCCGTCATGGACAGTGTGGGTTGTAGTCCAGCAACTTCTGAAGGACACAGATTTTCTCACCCATTTTATCTGGAACTGACACACTCTGTCCCACACAATCCCACGGGTTGTGCCCCTTCATAAGGGCCAGCTTTTATCCTTTGGGTGGCACATTCTAGGCTAAAAAGCTAGGACTTTGCTCAGACTTTAGCACTGTTCGTGTTAAAAGGAGGAGCACGCTGGGTTCAAGCGCACACTTGTCATGTAATCCTTCGCAGAGCAGAAGTGCGACCGTCTAACCCTAGGAAGTTCCACCACATAACTCCTGCATTGCTCTTTGCTGCTATTCTTTTTTAAAAAAATATTTTTTTATTAATTTACAACAAAAACAAAACAAAACATACATTATTTTCACATTCATATTTTCCAAATCTTTCTTTTTTGAACTTCCTTCAGCTTTTCCGCAAATCTTTCGTAGTTATTATTAATTTACACATTTCCTTTGTTTATATTGTCATTCTTTAAATCTTTTTCTTCTATTCCCTTTTAACAATACCTCTCATGTTTTCACAGAGCTCTTTTAAAACCCTCTAGCGTTATTGGACCCTCACTTATGCTCTCCAGATATTTGACAAATTTTCCCCAGTCTTCTGTAAACTTTTGGTCTCTTAAATATCTAATCTTCCCAGTCATCTTATCCAATTCAGCATAGTCTAACAACTTTGATCTCTAGTCTTCTATTGTCGGTATTTCCTGTTGTTTTCATTTCTGGGCCAGCAACACCCTTGCAGCCGTCACTGCGTATTGGAAAAACTTGCTATCTGCTCTTTGCTGCTATTCTGTGCTGATGTTTTGCTGTTGGGTGTTCTTGTGCTTTCAATTTATGATTTTAACGTAAACTGTACTTGTTTAATTGTCACTTTTTTTGTAATCCGCTCCTGGACCGTTTCAAGGAAGGTGGACTTATAAGTACAAACACCTAGTAAATAAATAACCGCCTACTCACCTCTCTCTTTCTTGGCGGACAGAGAAAGACTGGACAGATGAGGACCGCGTGAGGGAGAAGGTGCTGATGCAAGAACTGGTGACCATTATTGAGCAGCGGAACGCCATTGTCAATTGCTTGGATGAGGACCGGCAAAGGTAGCAGAAGGGGAAATGGTTGGAAATGGCCTGCCTACTTCTAAATAGTAGGGCTGGGGTGACTGTAAAAATGGCTGTAGTTGCATGGCCCCAAATGCCATTTTTAAAGTGAACATCTTCCCTAGACAAGACACAAGAGCTTTGTCCAAGGGAGCTGGTGCTAGGAGCTTGCCCAAAGATGTGGTGCATTTGGGATCTGAAAGAATGGCTTTCCTACTTGGGCCAAGAATGGTGAACCTGTGGCCTGTCAGTTGTTTCTGGACCCCAGCTCCCATCATCCCTGACCATTGGCCATGGTGGCTGGGACTGATGGGAGTTGGAGCCCAACAGCTTCTAGGGGAGGGCCATAGAGCCCTATCCCCCAGCATAGAAACTATTGGCTGGGCAGGATTGGGAGAAGAGCAGCTTCATGTGTTCTATGGCATAATGACATCTTTTTAGAAGCTTCACTTCAACTGCTCTGGCAAAGACCGAATCTTACTATTCCTTCTCCTTGTTTTACCAGGGAAGAAGAAGAGGACAAAATGCTGGAAGCCATGATTAAAAAGAAAGGTAAGAGAGGTCCAGGAGTTAAGGCATTGGTTCCTGGAATATTCTTTATTAAAATATTTCTAACCCACCTTTCATTTAGATAGTTAAAACGACTGTTAACCAGGACACAATGTGCTTATGTCATAGAATCATAGAATCATAGAATCATAGAATCATAGAATAGAATCATAGAATCATAGAATCATAGAATCATAGAATCATAGAATCATAGAATCATAGAGTTGGAAGAGACCACAAGGGTCATCGAGTCCAACCCCCTGCCAAGCAGGAAACACCATCAGAGCACTCCTGACATATGGTTGTCAAGCCTCTGCTTAAAGACCTCCAAAGAAGGAGACTCCACCACACTCCTTGGCAGCAAATTCCACTGTCGAACAGCTCTTACTGTCAGGAAGTTCTTCCTAATGTTTAGGTGGAATCTTCTTTCTTGTAGTTTGTATCCATTGCTCCGTGTCCGCTTCTCTGGAGCAGCAGAAAACAACCTTTCTCCCTCCTCTATGTGACATCCTTTTATATATTTGAACATGGCTATCATATCCCCCCTTAACCTCCTCTTCTCCAGGCTAAACATGCCCAGCTCCCTTAGCCGATCCTCATAAGGCATTGTTTCCAGGCCTTTGACCATTTTGGTTGCCCTCCTCTGTACACGTTCTAGTTTGTCAGTGTCCTTCTTGAACTGTGGTGCCCAGAACTGGACACAGTACTCCAGGTGAGGTCTGACCAGAGCAGAATACAGTGGCACTATAACTTCCCTTGATCTAGATGCTATACTCCTATTGATGCAGCCCAGAATTGCATTGGCTTTTTTAGCTGCCGCGTCACACTGTTGGCTCATGTTAAGTTTGTGGTCAACCAAGACTCCTAGATCCTTTTCACATGTACTGCTCTCAAGCCAGGTGTCACCCATCTTGTATTTGTGCCTCTCATTTTTTTTGCCCAAGTGCAATACTTTACATTTCTCCCTGTTAAAATTCATCTTGTTTGTTTTGGCCCAGTTCTCTAATCTGTCAAGGTCGTTTTGAAGTGTGATCCTGTCTTCTGGGGTGTTAGCCACCCCTCCCAGTTTGGTGTCATCTGCAAATTTGATCAGGATGCCCTTGAGTCCATCATCCAAGTCGTTGATAAAGATGTTGAATAAGACCGGGCCCAAGACAGAACCCTGTGGCACCCCACTAGTCACTCTTCTCCAGGATGAAGAGGAACCATTGATGAGCACCCTTTGGGTCCGGTCAGTCAGCCAGTTACAAATCCACTGAGTGGTAGCATAGTCAAGACCGCATTTTACCAGCTTCTTTACAAGAATATCATGGGGCACCTTGTCAAATGCCTTGCTGAAATCAAGGTAGACTACATCCACTGCGTTCCCTTCATCTACCAGGCTTGTAATTCTGTCAAAAAATGAGATCAGGTTAGTCTGACATGACTTATTTTTCAGAAATCCATGCTGACTATTGGTGATCACAGCATTCCTTTCTAGGTGCTCACAGATTGTTTGCTTAATGATCTGCTCCAGAATCTTCCCTGGTATTGATGTTAGACTGACTGGGCGGTAATTATTTGGGTCCTCTCTTTTCCCCTTTTTGAAAATAGGGACAACATTTGCCCTCCTCCAGTCTGCCGGGACTTCGCCTGTTCTCCAGGAATTCTCAAAGATGACTGCCAGTGGTTCTGAGATCACATCTGCCAGTTCTTTTAATACTCTTGGATGCAGTTCATCTGGCCCTGGAGACTTGAATACATCTAAACTAGCCAAGTATTCTTGTACTATCTCCTTAGTTATTCTGGGCTGTGTTTCCTCTGCTGAATCATTTCCTCCAAATTCTTCAGGTCGGGCATTGTTTTCTTTATCGGAGAAGACTGAGGCAAAGAAGGCATTGAGGAGTTCAGCCCTTTCTGTGTCCCCTGTTTGCATTTCACCATCTTCTCCTCTGAGTGACCCCACTGTTTCTTTGTTCTTCCTTTTGCTACGAACATACCCATAGAAGCCTTTTTTGTTGCTTTTAACCTCTCTAGCAAGCCTGAGTTCATTCTGTGCTTTAGCTTTTCTGACTTTGTGTCTACACGTGCTGGCTATTTGTTTGAATTCCTCTTTGGTGGTTTCCCCCCTTTTCCATTTTTTGTACACATCCTTTTTTAATCTTAACTCAGTTAAAAGTTCTTTAGATAGCCACCCTGGCTTCTTTAGGCACCTTCCATGTTTCCGTCTCATTGGTATTGCCTGAAGTTGTGCTTTTACTATCTCCCTCTTAACAAACTCCCAGCCATCATGAACTCCCTTTCCTTTTAGTATTACTGTCCATGGGATCTCACCCAGCACTTCCCTAAGTTTTATGAAGTCGGCTTTCTTAAAGTCAAGAAATTGAGTCCTAGTATGCTTGGCTGCTCCTTTCCGTTGTATAGTAAACAACGGGGTGCATACTTTTAGTGTGTTCAGTATGTGTCCTTTCCATACTGAACACACTAAAAGTATGCACCCAAGCAATCTGAATTCTGCTCCAAGGAAAGCTGAATTGTATGACTTATATGCAAAATTAAGTAAAATTGCATATTTATTTATTTTTTGTAATCCTGCTGATCACTCAGGAAAGTAGCCTTCTGCTTGCAGATGCAGTAGGGGCAGGAAGCCAAGGGGGGGGGGGGAATTTGGGACGGAAAGGATGTCAAATGCTCCTCTGCTTTCTCCCCAAACTGCCTTTGGCCATGGGTGGTGCATGCATGTTTCCTCTGTTGTTGGGGAATATCGCTCCCAGCACAGGGCAGCACAT
The DNA here is from genome assembly GCF_965153285.1 of Podarcis tiliguerta. Taxonomy (NCBI): domain Eukaryota; kingdom Metazoa; phylum Chordata; class Lepidosauria; order Squamata; family Lacertidae; genus Podarcis; species Podarcis tiliguerta. The sequence goes on along the minus strand of NC_139543.1, from coordinate 45,842,382 downwards.
AATCCCTATAGCCCAGGTCTTGTTCTTCATCTCGGAAGCAGTTGCAATACAGAAGGAGGAAGCTCTGAGACATTGCACCTAAATCTGAATCCTTCCCTCTTAATAGTTGCCTGGGGGGCAAAGGGAATCTAAGTTTTCCCTTCCCTTCTGCAGCAACTATTTTAGAGGAAGAATGAAAGCCATGGAAATTCTTTCATGGATGCATGCTTGTTTTTGCTAATTTGCTAATTTAGTCTGGTTTTGCTAGCCACAGGGCAGGGCAAGAAACTATGCAAGGCACTGAAAGCCCTGCCCCCAAACATAGGAAATTCAGTCTCCTTTATGGCTTCTGAGATTTTAACTCTGCATTTTCAAACATTTTCTTCACATCCAAAAAGGCTAGAAACCTTTTTATGTCCTCCCGTTTTTCTTTTAATCAGGAAACTAAATTCAGTGACTAAGAAAACATTACGGGTTTTTCCTGCAGAATGGCAGGATATACACAGCTTTGGGATCAACCCCTGAACACCCAGGGATAATTCCAGCTTGAGACTGTATCTGATACAGTCATCTAATACACCCTTTAGGTGCATATTTGTTTTGGCAAACAGCAAGGGTCACAAATCTATTTAGTGGTTGCTATTCCTCCCTTTTTGCATTTTTCCACAGGTGATGATCCTCCTTTCTCAATTCCTTGCAGAATAATAATTCCAGATTCTGTAAACAATGCTTGTCCTGACTTGACAATTGGCCTGTTGTACGAAGCATGCAAATAAGCAGATTTATGCTAATTTAGCTAATGTAATCCCTTGAGGCATTTGGATTTTCTGGTTACTGAATCTAATTTTAGTATAGAACTGTAGCATCCATGATGTTACAAGCATTTGCCAGGGTAGGCTTTGTGTAGACTTGTTGCATGAAGATCCTGATATATATGGGAGGGCTTTAGCCCAGGTTCAGTCCCTGGCGTCTCCAAGCAGTGTTGGCGTCTCCTGTCTGAAACCCTGGAGAGCTGCTGCCAGTGCTGAGCGCCTGTCTGACTCAGCTGAAAAGAGTTTCTTACCTTCCTCTCTTGCCCAACCCCAGGTGCATTCCACAGAAAGTGATCACTGTACTTTCTCTCTCCCCCTCCCTCCTTTCTCCAGAATTTCATAAGGAGACCGAAGCTGAGAGCAAGAAGAGAGGGAAATTCAAGCCCATGAAAGTGTTGAAACTGCTTGGGAACAAACATGAGTCAAAGAGCAAGTTGCCCAAGGAGAAAAGCTAAAGCAGGAGGCAGCCAGAAGCGGGGAGGGACAAAACCGGTCCTGTTTGGCCGGCGACCTGGCAAATGGGGCTTCTGCCTCCTGTCCCTTCCCTGCCCTCCCGCCACCACCAATGCTGTGCCTCGCCATACACCAAAGCTGGCTTCCCTCGGAGAAATTCCGTCAGCTTCCATCAACAGAAGCTCCTTTGCCTAGCAAAAGGGGAGAGAGGTGGGGTAAGCCTAGTCAGCACTGAAATAGTTGGAGGGACAGACTGGAGGAGGAAGCTACTTGTCTCTTCGGCTTCTGGGTAGGGGTGGGAAAGTGAAATAGCTTTAGGCTTCCTCGGTTGTACGTGCGTACTTCTTATTACTGGTTCTGAGCAGTGCAGAATTTGGGTGTCTGTGGGAAACTTGCACTAATTGTCCCCCTCCCGTCTCTCAACTGTGATAGTCACATGTGCCTCGTACCCCTCTCCTTCGGGGAGGAGGAGACTTTCCATAGTAGTCCAGGGACGGGGACTCCTCTCCCCTGCTCCAAATCCCTTTTCTCATTAGCCTGCTAGTCAGAAATCCCACTTGGGTCATTTGGAAAGGTTTTGGGCTTTTGGAGCACGGTTATTTTTTTGTTTTGGCTTAAAACTGTTAAACTGAGTATCATGGGAAACGGTTCCATGCCATAAGGGCGGATAGAAACAGCCAAGAGCCTAACCAGTGGCCTATTTCTCTCCTGCTGCCAATGTCGAGTCTCTTGGAAACCGTTTTTAGCAATGCAGGGAGGAAAGCTTAAAAGGATTGGATTTTCATGTACTTGGTAAGGTCTGAATCAGACACTCACTGGGCCTTTTCACCCTCTTGGTTGCTGCTGCTAAATTTCATCCATGGTGCTCTTCAAGGGACACAGTGGGCTGGGAAAGGGTCCAACGTTCCCCTCCACTGTGAGGGCATAAGATCTCATGCTGTACTCGATGCCAACAAGGTTTCCTTTTTGCCTTGCTCACCAGTGCTACCCTTAGCCCATTTGGGAGGGATTCCAGCTGCTCCCCCCTCGGCTTGACATGTATATACTTTCCTAAGAGTGCAAGAGGGCTCCTTTCTATACTGCTTCCTTAGCTTGAATTTCCACCTCTCCCTTCCAGCTTTGTTTTTATTTGTTTGTGTGTGTGTGTGTGTTTGCGTGTGTGCTGGGAGGGAAGGGGCCTTCCCACCTTCCTTTCTGCCTTCTCCTCCGAGTGGAGGAGCTATTTATTGAGATGTTTGTTTGGTCTGAGTTAAACACTGATAGTATTGTAGGTGTTGGTTAGTCAGCTGTTAGTCTTGGGTTCTTGTTAGCAGAGTAGACTACCAGCCCAGAGCAAATTGCTGTGCTGCCTTATCCAAATATGATGGAATGTTTGGCCGGTCCCTGGCTATGATGCTCAGCCCACGCTGTCCCAGAAGGGGATCTGAGTTCATCAGTGTTGCCAGCGCTGGTTCGGGGCCTTGTTATCAGTGCCCACAAGTGGATGACAACCTCCTGCTGAATCCTGCTCTCCACAGAAAGGCCACCCTGGGGTTTGATCCCAGAGCACAACATTCCCCTCTAAAACGAAACTGTTACAAAATGCCACCAGAGACGCTCCCATCACAAATCCCCCTAGCCCTGATGGACAGAATTACACTGTATTAACCACAATCTCCACTTACATGCAGGGAACAAACAAATGAAATAAAACTATTGTATTTAGCAACAGTGTTGGTGTTCATTTCTCCGTTTTGAATCACAGTAGAAACAAAACAGACCCTCTCTTATAAAGGTAGTCCCAGGGCATATAAAACAGAGAAGTCTCAGGTATATATTTCATACCAGTCTTGTTTTTAAAAATAATAATAATCTGAGAAGAGTATATGAGGGGTAAACTAGCCTTGAGGGGGCAGCTGTATTTTGTATTCACACTTCTGCCCCACAACCAAACTGGAGTAGGTGTTCTTTTTACAATAAGAGGTAAGGGGAGCTGCTTGCCTCCTCTCTCCCCAATTTACCTCTTTCCACTCTTGTCACTTCAGGCATTTGCCCGGGTTCCAATACCAACCATGAGCTAAACAGCCAGAAAATGTTTCAAGTGACAGAGCACAGTGAGTTAAAGCAAATAAGATATCAGTCCTCCTTGGCCCCAGCTTTAGTCATGAATGGGGTAGGCCTGTGACTAAACAAACATGGGTGCCCTCTGTTATATCTAGGTTGGTCCTGACATGTTCCTACATGCTCCCAATCTCACTGAGGTAGCCATAAAATTAAAAACAAGTCCTCACAGTGTTCTTACTAGCTCTTGAAGCAGCAGGCAACATTATTTGTCAGGTATAATTGTACACAAGATTGTAAGAGACTTTCAGCTTTCACCGGAAAACGTGTGAAAAGTAAAGGATATGAGTTTAGACAGAAGCTTTTGACCCAAACACTTCCTATAATAGTCTGTTGTGATTTTAAGAAGCAGAAGCACAACCTTCTAGAAAACTGCATACTGTTATGTTTCACATTGATACTAGATAGGTGTGTGGAAGTTCTACCCCTTGCTGGTCTATTTAAAGAGGAAATGCCCATTCATGCCCTTTACTGTAGCCAGGCATTAATCCTATGGCTACTTTTAAACCACACCCTCGAAAAGGCCTCTTGCTGTTAAAGGCTATGAAAATAGAATGTTTGAGTTCCTGCAAAAACAAAGCCCCTGGGGGCACTGAAACTTCCATTTGCCACTTATGGGCTAAGAGCCATTTCTGAAACTCTTGTGGAAAGTCTAGTTCTGGCACCCTTGTGCAATAATCATGTTCTGGAGTGGGAAAGGACTACTGGTCTTCTTGACTTGTGCATTCAGGGTCAGGTTTGTTGCCTATATTGAAGGATTTAGCCATCGCCTCTTTCAGTTTTGCACTTCTCTGTTTGTCGATGATCTCCATCTCTCGAACCTTCTGCAAAAAGCAGGGGAAGGGGAGGCAGTGAGAATTCCAGACACTTTCATCACAAAATTACATGCAACAAGTGTCAGAGATTTACTCCCACACCTGTAGCATTTTTTTTAAGGCTCTTCATGTCTTTCATATACCTGGCGGTCAATCTTTCCCCACCTTCTCAAAATACATTATGGCCAGTTATCAGACTAGAACAGTAACGCTCAGTACTATACATGACAGAATGTCCAAACCAGAAGAGGCCACATACCTGTGATATTTCAGTGAGGATGATCCCTCGGTACAATTTGCCTTGTCCCAGGGCCTCCATTTCTTCCAGAAACCTCTTTCTATCTTGAACTTCATTAACCACTGAGTATTTATTGGGGGGGGGGAGGGGGAGAGAAAATGAAACAATGGAATGAGGGAGCCTGAAGGCAGGAACACATAAGTACTCCCGGAACTCTGACTCATCCTATTTCCTAATTACTACACATATTGTATTCATTTTTAGTATGCTCTTTAAACTTGGAAAGGACCATTGCTCTCTTGGAAAGCAAGCTTGATGACTGAATTGGTTTATTTACGTGTATGAAAAGGAAGTCTTCCCACAGTGCCTAATTAATTTATCAAATTTGCTTGCAATATAAAAGTGGCGGTCAGAGCCTTAGGTAACTTTAAAATGGGACTGAGCAAATTTATGGATATCAACTTGCTGGCGTCCAATATACATCAACCCCAGGCAGCATGGCTGAAGGGCCAGGGAAGATGGGTGTGGTGCCCTCCAGATGTTTTGGACTACTCACTTGGTGAAGGCTGAGCTATAATAACTAAATGGGAACTCCAAATTCAGAGGAGCTGAGCATATAAGTTCTATTTGCTGTGGTTGGAGGGCAACAAGTACAAGCCAGCAGTTGCTTGCCAGAACATTAGATTGGATGGCCCTTACGCTGATCCAGCAGGAATCTTTCATCAGAGCATTTATATTCTGCCCTCCTAGTTTTGATACACCACACAGGGGTGCCTTAATATACATTAAAAATACAATCCTATTAAAAAATGGTATAAAACAATTACTAAAAAAATGGCATACAATTACAAATATTGTAAACATACTGCCCTAAAATTTTAAAATAACATTTTGTTTCCTTTTATTTTTATTTATAAAAGTATTTAATTTTATACCATCCTCTCACCAATCATCAGAGCAGTGTACAGCCCTGTTTATGAAATGACTTTTGCCTGATCACCACCAATCAACATATTTGAATGCGGAGGAAAATATGCACAGCTTTCCCAACTTGCATGTATATATATCACCTACTCAGCATGTTTTCCAAATCAAATATGAGAATATTCCCCCGCACCATTGGCAGATGCTTTTCAGAATGAGCTCAACTCAAGGTTTTTGATGCCCCAGCTGTCACTGGCACTGTGAAGGCGTTCCCATGCAAATAGGATGCACCTCTGGGGCTCCTAAACTAATGGGAGTCTGCAGTGTGAATTCACTTTACACAGAGGACACAAGCCCACAATACATGTGCTGTTTCTATTGTGGCAGGAGTTCATTTAACTAGGAAAACTAGGCTGCCTGCCTAGTCTGCTTGTATATTTGGACAGCTTTACTGATTCAGGTCTGCACTGTATGTGCTCAGACACGAAACTAGCCCTTGTAACTCATTATACCCATCTTAAATATGTATTAATCTTGTATCAGACTGCTGTAGTGCCATCACGGGGAACAGAGGGCACTACTGACCATGTTTATAGGGTGGAATTTGTCCTGCACTCTATAGTTCCTACTTAGTGAGGTAGCCTTCTTTGACAAGACACACTAAGGGAGATTTCTTTACTTAGGGCTCTCCCTGAACCCAATAATACAACCCTTACTTTCCTCTGACCAGTTCCTATGCTTCAGAATGGGAGAGCAGCCTCCCTACCATACATAGAGCATCAGATCACTGCTTTCAACCAAGGCAATACATTGTACATACATTCTTCAAACCGGTCTGGTTCTGGGACCTTCTCTTCTACCTTGACTGGCTCTTTCTTCGGCTTTTTTTCAACTTTGTCCTTTCCTGTTGCAAAAATGTTTTGGAGTCTTTCCTTCTCCTTCTCCAGGTCTCCTACAAATGCCAAAGCAAGCAGATGATGTACAACATGTGGGAGAAGTGCTTTCTTCTATTGCAAGCTCTTCAGGCAGTTTCTGTGCTAGATATTCAGAGCTCCTACAAAGGTGTCTGCATAGGAGACTTATCAAAATCAGGCACCACAGACTGTAGGCTGCAGAGGCCATGCATCATGAAAATGACAAATATTTTGGGTAGAAGTTCTGACACAAATCAATCAGCAATGGTAATGTGAAACAACCTGAACACAGCAAGGTATGGCAGGCACCAAAACTGGTAAGAGGAGGGCAGAGGTTGCAACACAATCCTATTCATATTTACTTGGCAGTAAGTCCCACTATGTTCAACAGGGCTTGCTTCCAGGTAAACATGCATAAGGCTTGTAGCCTTAGTAATGGAAACTAGATTATATTAAGCTTTTCAGAGGAGAGGTGTGAAAACTGGTTTAACACCTGGAAAATTTCAGTGTGTGGTCTAAAAATTCTGCTGAGCTTTCACAAACAGGAACTTTCATAAACGTTACTGCAAAGAAAACTTGTGAGCTACTGCACTGCAGTGGCTAGGAGCTGGAAGCCAGGAATTTCCCAGTTCAAATCCTGCCCTCAACCATAAACTTATTGGTGGCCCTAGGCAAGTCACTTATCCATCCACTTCAGCACAAACACACCCACCCATTGCACATGGAAGGACTGTTAATGCTGACCTGACAGGGCTGTTGTGAAGAGCGCTAAATCCATTTTACATTCTGAAGTGCTACATAAATGCAAAATGTTGTCAGGGTTACTTAACTCCCATTTCAAAATTAGTCCCCTGGGAATGTTATCATTTGCTTCCTTACGGGTGGCCTGGGGCCTGAATTTCTCCCGGATGTATGCATCGCCTGCCCGGCACATCTCAGCAGGCCGGAGACGAGGTCTTCCATATGGACTGATGGACAAAAAAGCCTTTGGTGGTGAGACAGTCTTGGGAAGCTCTGGTTCTTTGCTGGATGTTGGGTTGCATTTATCAGGAAGGGAGTCACCTCCTAAGGAAGGAAAGACCAAGAGCAGAAGATCAAGGAAGTAGATCTTGTGACTTACTGACAGAAGCAAGTGAAAGTAATCCTGAGGCTTCAAAGGTATACCTGGTAAAAACCAAACATTTCAAGAGCTCAGATTTGAACCAAAGGCCTAACACAGCCAAGCAGATGCAAAGTGCTCTACTCACAACCTCTCAGCAGCGGCTCTGGCAATTGGTTTGGCTGCAAATGCATGGTGCAGCATGGTAGATGACATTTAACGTTCAGAATCTTTTGATTCTCAGCTTTTAATAAAAACTACCCAAATCTAGTTTTACAAATCTAGTTTTACAGTATATGCAGTGACCAGAACAATAAAACAGCCTTTATTATGTCCCTACAGAGACAGCTGGATAGAACTAGTATCTGTTAGGGAATCATCCATGACTCATTTCCACTTACATTCTGTTTAGCTGCTTGAGTCAATGCTAATTTCCTTTCCAAAGGCATGATTTGTTTGTTTGTAAATGGATAACATGAATGTGACTAAACCGTATTTGGACTAGTAACAATCAACAACTCAGCAGCAATGCTAAGTGTAACGGCAAGGCTGAAATTAGACATAACTCACGCTTTATGCAGTTTGTGAGATGACGTTGCTGGAAGTTGGTAAGTTTGGATTCTTGCATCATCACTGAAAAACAGACGCTATCTGTAAATATCATGGCCTGAAAATTCCTAGGACATCATCACCTTCACAGGATTAGTTTTAACATAAACAGGAAGAGCAATGGTCCTACAGATTCTTAAAAGATCTTAGGTAACGTGTGTGTGTTTTTTGGGGGGGTTAAAGTATATACAGCAAAATAACTACTTAAATCTTCAAATGTGTGATTCGCCATCAGCTCCCACTGATCTCAATAAGTGGAATTCTTGGGTGAAATGGTGATGACTATTTGAACTTTTCAAGAGACCCCCAAATGGAATAATTGATTTTCCCCATATTTCTCAAAAAGAATACAAATATTTAAATACCTTCTGAACCACAGAAATCCAAAGGAAAGAGACACTTTTATGAGTTTGTACTGGATCTTTCATTTTAAAAAGTATTATTCAGAAAGGCCATTATACAGAAGCTTTTTTTTTTAACACAAAATTGCAGATCAGTTTAGAATCTGTTTCCATTAAAACTTCAGTGGGCAGCAGCAGTGAGAGAAACCCAATCTTTGCCGACATGGAACTAACTGCAGAGCATGGCAAATGGGACACATGCACTTGTCCCCATGCGTTGGGAGCTTGGGCAGCTTATGGTAGTGTGCCAAAAGCTGCTTCCACTACATCGTGGCAGGTGTGGAAATCCTTCCTGGCACATGCTAGGCAAAGAAGGGACTTGATGTAGGTTTGTTTCTGTAGTCATCACTTATGAAATTGGTTCTGAAACTAGGCCTTTACTTTATAATCCCGATTTGCACTTTCAACACCATTAAAAATTATTTGTATTATGATGTAATATATATTCTTTGGCTTGTGCTTTTAAGTGTAGACTTGGATAAAGAGGGCTAAATAAGAAGTGTGAGAAGCCCACAAATTAGATAACTCTGAAATGCAAGTCCATTTTCTTGCAATTATACAATAAAACTCATGCCATGTGGATTGTATTTTTAATCTTTGTTGGAAGCCGCCCAGAGTGGCTAGGGAAACCCAGTCAGATGGGCAGGGTATAAATAATAAATTATTACTACTACTACTACTACTATTATTATTATTATTATTATTATTGGCTCAAAGAAAACCTGTAGCACGGTGGTAGTATGCATGATGTCAGCCCCTTGTTTGTCCAAACAGTCTGGGTAAGACTCCTGCCTGAAACCCTGCAGAGCAGTTGCCAGTCAGCATAGAGCAGTGGTGGGGCATCTGTGGCCCTCTAGATGCTGTTGGGCTCCAATTCCCATCAGGCCCAACCAGCATTGACAATAAACAGGAATGGTGGGAGTTCAGTAACATCTGGAGAGCCCCAGATTCTCACCCGGCATACAATCTTTGCAGACAATACTGATTGAGATGACTCAATGATCTGACCTGGTAGAAAGCACCTTTCAGTGTTCATGTAACTGCAGAGACTTTGCTGTATCTGCACTTGCTGTTGCCCGAGGTGTAGACAGGCCGCAAAAGAGGGGCAATGAGTGCTAGATGGACTACAGACTGTGATAGTGAATGTGGATCTACAATCTCAAGGACCTATGTGCGTGGGAATGCATTCACACAGAAGATTATACAGGGCAGCATGGCCAAATGATCTGGTACATGAAGCAGGGTACAGAGTTGCTGGGCAAGGTCTACGAAAGCTCAGTCTTGTTCTAATATCTGCTTAACAGCCTTAATTACCTTTCAACAGTTTCTGTGTTTCCTGGCTATATTCGGTTACAATGGGAACATGCCAGAATCCAGAGCCTTTTGCCACAGCAGGTGTGGTCCTTTCTCGGGCAGCCATTGCAGCACCTTTAAAAGAAAGGTAGGGAAATGCATTTTCTGCATTGGTTAGAACTACAGCTCTAAGACATATTCCAACACCAAATATAGTTTTTCAAATAAACGTTGGTCAACATCAACAAATTTTACCCTTTCACTGTGCTGTCAGGTACTACTGAAAAAAAGATGGGGAGTGAAAATTATACTTTGAGAAGTTACAGGTAATGGTTTAAATGAATTCAAGATCTGATTGCCTTATATGCAGTCCAGTCCTATGCATATTTACTGGGTACTGGTTGCTAATGTGCTTCCAGTCCATATTCATGGTGCTGGTTTTAACCTTGAAAACTCTTTGCATTCCATCATTGAAGGGGATGGGAACCTCAGTTGGTAGAAGCAGATTTTTTACAGCATTTGCTCTCATCCTGAATAATGATATCAGACCTGAAAAGCTGCAAATCTTTGGCTCTTTCAAATGGCTTTTGGTTTGGGTGGACAGGAGGCAAATTACAAAAAGCAGCTGATGCTGTTACAGTTCTGGGGTTTTTTTTAGAACTGTGTTTGAGATGCTATTTTAAATATTGATTAATTTATTATATGCCTCTCTTATGAATAAAAACACATAAAAACTCAGAAATCAGCCCTTCAGACTTCAGTGGGGCTTAGTACCAAGTAAGATCTAAAGGGTTGTCACACAGAAGATTGAGAAAACTTGTTTTCTCCTGCTCTGGAGGGTAGGACTCAAGCCAATAGATTCAAGTTACAAGAACAGATATTCTGACCAGTGTTACAAACTGAGATACGAAAACTAGGAGCTAAATGGCACCTTAAACCTAGGTTATGGGCACCACAATGGAGTGTCTAGACACACTTTTTAATAAGAATACAAAGCGCCTAGAACAATGGGAGTTTCGAACGCTGATTTCGACTAAACATCAGGAAGAACATTATGACAATAAGAGCTGTTCAACAGTGGAATGAACTCCCTCAGAAAGCGGTGAACTCTCTTTCATTGGAGGTTTTTAAGCAGGATGGTCATCTGTCATGTGATGGAGGGCTGAACTAGCAGATTCTTTGGTCTCTCCAGCTCTATGATTCTAGGAAGCCAAATATTTCAGGTATTATTGCAACATATGATTTTCTCATGCTGAGGCTGTATACACACCATATATTTAAAGCCGACATGCCTACCCCCCCCCCCGCAAAAAATACTGGGAACTGTAGTTTGTTAATGGTGCTGGAACTGCAGCTCAGTGATGGCTAAACTACAGTTGTGGTGCTTTGGGGCCGGGGGGGGGGGGAGGCACTCAGCCAGAATTTCTCACAAGACCAATTTAAAGACAAAAATGATATCTTTATTATTTTATTTTATTAAATTTGTATACCGCTCTTCATCCGTAGATCTGAGGGCAGTTCCCGGTATAAAAATACAAGATAAGAACACGTTTTATAAACAATAAAATACAAACAAAGCAGCAATCCCATAAGGGAACACACAGCCCCTCGTGCATGTTGCTACAACAATCCGCGCGCATTTCTTATTCCTGACTGGTTCTAGGGGGCATTTTGGCATCGCACGTGATGCCACGGAGCAGCTTGTTGCCTCGCAAACAACGGAGGGACAGTCTTCTTCCGCCTTACATATACAGTGGACTCCCCAATTCCACCCTTTTACCTTTAAAAGAAAAAAGTTCCCTCATAGGATCTTAATTCTTCCCTTCATTTGTAAGGGTAAGACGAACCCCTCACGTCCTCCTCCTCCTCTTGCCCGAGCTGGCGGCTCCCGTCGCCATAGCAACCGCCTCCGGCGTCCACCTCCGGTGACGTCAACTGCGACCCGGAAGGACTTGCGCCTAGCAAAATCGTTGCCGGTAGAACGTTTGCGAGGCGTGTGCGCGGCGGCCGGGGTGCCGTTTGGCCTTTCTTGGCTCCCTCGTGCTGGGCGCCTCGCTTCTCGTCGGAGCCTCTGGTATCGCGAGAGGTCGCGGCGAACCCGGAAAAGCCTCAGCATGTCTGACAACGAGGATAAGTAAGGGACCCTCGTGAGGGGAAAGGGATGGGGGTGGGTCGCTGGGGTTTCTGTAGGCAGCAGCGGTGGTATTTACGCAGGGCGCTTATTTTGTGTTGTGCCGCTGGATTCCCAAATATTAAACGCCATTATTGACATTATTCTTATTACGTCCTCCCTCCAGGGAACTCAGGGAAGCCTACCTGGTTATTCCTATCCACATTCTATCCACACAACAACCCTGTGAGGTAGGTTAGGTGGAGAGAGAGGGACTGGCCAAAACTCAACCAGTGAGCTTCATGGCTGACCAACAGTTTTGTGGTGGTGATGGCCATAAAAGTTAGATGATTTTAGAAGAGGATCGACCAAATATTGCCAGTGACTATTGGCCACAATGGCTATGCCCTGCTGCCCCAGTTGGCCCCAGTAATCTCTTTGAATACCAGTTTGTAGAACTACAGGAGGGGAGCATGGGATTTTTTTGGGGGGAGGACTTTTGTTAGGGGACGCAGGTGGCGCTGTGGGTAAAACCTCAGCACCTAGGGCTTGCCGATCGAAAGGTCGGCGGTTCAAATCCCCGCAGCGGGGTGCGCTCCCGTCGTTCGGTCCCAGCGCCTGCCAACCTAGCAGTTCGAAAGCACCCCCGGGTGCAAGTAGATAAATAGGGACCGCTTACCAGCGGGAAGGTAAACGGCGTTCTGTGTGCTGCTCTGGCTCGCCAGAGCAGCGATGTCACGCTGGCCACGTGACCCGGAAGTGTCTTCGGACAGCGCTGGCCCCCGGCCTCTTTGAGTGAGATGGGCGCACAACCCTAGAGTCTGTCAAGACTGGCCCGTACGGGCAGGGGTACCTTTAAACTTTTGTTAGGGGAGAGGGCAGAAGTGATGTGATTGGTCAATTAGTTATGTACAGTGGTATCTCGGGTTACATACGCTTCAGGTTACATATGCTTCGGGTTACAGATTCCGCTTACCCAGAAATAGTACCTCGGGTTAAGAACTTTGCTTCAGAATGAGAACAGAAATCGTGCTCTGGCGGCATGGCAGCAGCAGGAGGCCCCATTAGCTAAAGTGGTGCTTCAGGTTAAGAACAGTTTCAGGTTAAGAATGGACCTCCGGAACGAATTAAGTGCTTAACCCGAGGTACCACTGTATTTCTATTGTTTTACTTGATCGGGGGGGGGGGAGCACTGCCCCCTTTCGCTATGTCCATGGAGGGGAGAGCAGTCTTGTGCTTGAATCCAGATTTTGGTAGGTGGTGGTTGGGTTCTTTTCTTTCCCTTTTTCTTATACTGTATTAAGGCGAAAAAAACTGAAAGGCTGTGATTTGTCTGTGGTCGCTCTTTAAACTAGTTGCCAAGCTGAAACATAAGCCAAGCAGTCAGTTCAAACTCTCATAAATTAATTTGACTATTAGCTTCCAAACCTTCCACTCAATGCAATGGAAAGGATTGTGAGAATAAGGCACATTGTTTACATGGAGGTACATGCTATGTATCTCATGTCATGGCAGCCATGCTCATAAGTTTCTCACCTCATATTATGTATAGTATTTTGAACTGGTCCAAAGTGTCTTAAAGTTGGAAGGAATCCAGTGAGTTACATTAGGCCTTGAAGCAGGACTAGTGGCCCACAAACTTTGACTAGCCACTACTGCATGTTGCCACCAACCTTTCCACAAGTCTTCTGCGATATGCAAAAGATTCATGCTGGGATTTGGAGATTCTTGGAAGATGTACGAGAGCTGTGATAGCAGGTTTCAGTTCTCCAATCTTGGAAGCCTTGGCAAAGGAGATGAGTTGAACATATTTTGTTGATGATTTTGCAAAGTTTAAGCAAGATACAGTAACTAGCCAATTCCACAAAAAGTTATTTGAGTATTTAGTGGCTATTATGAAAACAAGCAAGAGAGTATTTGAAGACAGTGATGTAGTAAGATTTGAGCTCTGAAATTTTATATAAGCCTTTGATACATTTCTTCCTCCAGTTTTGATGGAGATGATTTTGATGATGTGGAGGAAGATGAAGGACTGGATGATCTGGAAAATGCTGAGGAGGTAAGTGACTTCAGTATATGATGTCCTATAGCCTATGTAAACATCCCAACATTTACCTGCAGTTCTTGTATCTGTGTCTGTAACCTGTACCTGCACGGTTCCTATGTCTAACGTCAACAACTCCTCCAAAACTCATGTGATGAGAATAATAGAAAAAGATTAGGGAACAAGTTCTAATCTATTAAAGTGAACATATCTCACCTTTCTTTTTTTTTTTTTGAAATGGTAAAACTTAGTCTTCTGTGTTAATCAAATAAATACTTCTCTCTAATGGTTTTCCTCTTTCAGACCTTTTATTTTAATATATTTTTTTGAAATCTTCTCCGTAGATTTGAATTTGATCTCAAGTGGCTCTAACAACTAATACACATATAACTCTGTGAATATGGTTATAATTCCTTATATTTGTGTTACAGGAGGGTCAGGAAAATGTAGAAATCCTCCCCTCTGGAGAACGCCAGCAGGCAAACCAGAAGCGAATCACCACTCCTTATATGACCAAATATGAGCGTGCCAGAGTTCTTGGTACACGTGCCCTCCAGATAGCGTAAGTATGATTTTGGTCCAGGAATGTGGATATTCGTCAATGAAAATTGGTAGAACTTATTTCATGTGTTTAAAGTTACTTCTCTTTAGATCTACACCTAGTTCTTATCTCAATCCTCTCCCCCTCAGAAGATTTGGCGTTCCAACCAAGGATAATACCCCTGTGCTATAAAGCAAGTTAGGTGTTTTAGCCAAATCCCAGAAGGTTTTAGGCTTTTTCTATAATTTTCTGCCTTCTTTTTTGCCCCATTGTACAACAGTGCCCCTCCAGAAAGCAATAATAAAATAACATTTGGGAAGCATTTCAGAACAACTAATGAAGTGGAATGGTGTGTGGATGGGCCAGTAACACATGGTTATTGTGACAGTGACATGTTGCAGGATACACCCACACAAAACTCTGGTCTTGAGGGGCCACATGTGTGTCAACTACACATGCAGTGGATCACCAAAAGAAGTAAGCTGTGCATAAGGGGTGACAAAGAACAGGTTGCATATAATCTGCCACCCACTGAAAGCTTTTCATATGAGCATGTGAAATTGCACCTTTTACTCTGGTTCTAGGTTTTCATATCATTCCAGTCCCTTATATTGTCATAAAATGTAGGTATTTCATTTTTCTAGAGTGCTGTTATGGAGATGTGCTTTAAAGTATCTAAGATAAGGGGGGGGGGGGTTTGATCTTTTTTATTATGGGTCCACAAACAAGCAAACAATAAATGCAATATAAACAACAAAAAACCTGAAGAGGTTATAACTTAAAATAATTTAAGCATCAACTCAATTAAAAAAAAATGTTTATACTGAAAATAGTGGAAATGAAAGGGAAAAACAAACTTATCAGCTTACATACTAATTATATAACAAAATGGTACATAATATTTCATTTTTTCTCTTCATATTTTATATTCTTGTAGTTAGTAAATACAATTCATTTTTCAGTGAATGTATATGATGCACAATCTTCTTTACATTGATAAGTAAGCTTAGTCAAGGAGAAAAGTGTTTTCTTCTTAAAGAGGTTCCCATTCTGTATCTCTGAGTTAATACCTGTTGCTGCATAACTTAATATGCCATGAATACAGAATATAGGCCTGTAGGAGCTAGATCAGTATAGCATGCATAGTTATTTTGCTGAGAATGTTTCTTCAACTTCTCATCCAGGTGTAATATTAGATGTGAATGCAGCATTGGCTTAGTGCATGTTTTGGTTATAACAGGTTATTTCATAAAAAGACCAGTATTTCCAGGCAATCTTATTCATGTGCAAACCAGAATTTTTAGAAAGCTAATTTGCATCCATAATTGTTAAAATAAAAACTGTCTTGAATTTAAGGTGTATTGTCTAGACCAGGCACCCCCAAACTCGGCCTGCCAGATGTTTTGGGACTACAGTTCCCATCATCCTTGACCACTGGTCCTGTTAGCTAGGGATAATGGGAGTTGTAGTCCCAAAACATCTGGAGGGCTGAGTTTGGGGGTGCCTGGTCTAGACATTTTGTATGCTCTGAATAAATGATGTGTGGTCCAAGTCTCTTAAGTTTCCTGGTAAAACAATTTTTTCTAGTACATTGATGCTACTTATATTAGCACATAATAACTTCACTGTTCACACAAGGGAAGGTATGAAGGGCAGGAGGTGGGATATCTATCTAGGCACCAAAATTACTACATCTACTCCAGTCTACTGGGCAAAGAGAAAGGGAAGCTTTAGGGTGAGGTACTGAAAGTACCTTGCTCCACCTGTGTTTGTTGTTACTTGAGATACCTGATGTCTTGCAGAAGATGGAGATTTTCCCTGCTTGGCATTCTGTAAAATCTGGAAGTGAAAAACAGCCCTTCTCTGCTCAGGATTAACTGGTCACTGAAAGTGAAGTGATGTCCAGTGTTTGGCAATATCTTCTGTTTAGGGCTTCAGGGAAGCACATGGAATCAGTGTAATGCAATACAGTACTCCTGAGCTGAGCCTAACAGTATCTTTCCACAACATTGAAAGGGCAAAAATAAATGTAGTTTGTAGATACAAAAGATCCCTGGACTGCTTTTCTCCCTGAATTTAATAGGAGTCCCACATAGCGCAGTTGCTTTGATAAGCCAGCTGAGACATGTTTGCTGGCGCCTGTCAGAATAATGTGTGTGTCTGACAATTATACTCTCTGTTTGCTTTATTTATTTCAAATATTTCTATTCTGCCTTTCTGCCCGCAAAAGGGCCCCTAAGGTGGCTTTCAATTTAAAAACTACAATAGAAAATTTAAAAAACACAATCAAAACATCTCAAACAAATAAAGCAAGTGGTATTAAGTGACCTCAGTTAAAATAGCAGCAAGCAGAAATCATGAAACTAGGTCAAAAAGCTAACAGTAGAAGGATAAAAACACAGGTTAAATAAAAAATATGATGCAAGATGGAATTCACTGCCCCCTCTGAACTGAGAATAGAGTTGCTACTGCCACACAGTATATCCCTATTTCTGTAATGATTTTGGAATTGTTTCCCCTCCTCCCAGCATGTGTGCCCCAGTGATGGTAGAGCTAGAAGGAGAGACAGACCCGTTACTGATTGCAATGAAAGAACTCAAGTAAGTTGGAGATTTTAACCATGTGTGCGTGATTTGTTGTAGAATGCTCAGCCCTGAAAGAGGAAAGTTGATATAAAGCAATGTGAAGAAGAGGGCTTCATCCCATCTCTTAATATTTGCTGTCATTTCATTCACACGTAGATTGCAGACAAGGCTGGTATTGATATGGAGTTTAAATGGAAAATTCATTTTCTTATTAAAAGTGCAGTAGAACCTTCATTAGCTTGAAAGCCATAGTGCCACTTCATAAATTACGTAGGAGTTGTGAAAGAAGTGCGGGCGACTTGTGCTCCTGCTATAATACAAGTGAGATTCATAACTTCAGCTTCACACATTACAGAAGTGATGAGAAAAAGCAGGACAAATCAATCAACCTTTCCTCGCATCTGTGCTAGACTTTTATATATTTCATTTATAGCTCGGCTTTCTCCGTAAGAATCTAGAGATTTGGCTCTTGTTTTCCATATAATTTAGCATCTGTACATCTGTGTCTATATAACTTCATGGAAACAAGTTTGAATAGTCCAAACATTAAAAGTATGTAAGCTTGTTTTGTTGTAAGCTTGTTTTCCTCTATGTTTGAGCTGTGTGGAAGGAGTCATGATGAGAGGCACCAGTTACGCCATTCTGGACACGGCTATGTAATGAATTCTTGTGATTTTTAAAGATTTTCATGTGGGTTGTTTTTTACTGTTCATGTGCTGCAAGATTATAAGCCTGATGTCCTGGACAAATTCCAAGCTGGCTAATTACATTGTTGACCTAAAAAGTCGTACTTAGATTAATCTGGATTTGAGTTTCTTTCCTTTCAGTCCTGCAATGTTCACTTTTCCAAATGCTTTTTTACAGCCATTGTATTCCACTCAAAGGTGGGGCCGTTTCAGTGGTTGATGAGGTGTGTGAGCTCTTTAGACTCAGCTAGACAGATGTGTTATAGATAGGTCAACATGTGTCAGATATTTGTGTCATCCCAGCAGGATCTTTATTCAATTGTTTCTTCACCTCAGGGGGGCGGGGATGATCCATTGATTGGGATGCAGTATTACTAAATCAAACCATTTCCTGCTGAGCTGTGGGGGAACTCATCACTTAATGTCAGAAGTTTTTGTAAACATTTTGTGTGATCTTAACCCACCAAAGTGCCCTTGGATGCGAAACTCCATGATGTGGCCAAAGTGCCTTCTTCTATATACTTTTCTTTCCTCCCTGCAGAGCCCGGAAGATTCCCATAATAATCCGCCGGTATCTGCCAGATGGAAGCTATGAAGATTGGGGTGTGGATGAGCTAATTATCACAGACTGATCAGCTATCCTTCTGTGCTCTGACTTCACTTTGACTGCAGATGTTTTTATTTTTGTGTAAATAAATACTAAAACCCCACTATAAATGTTTAGTTGCTTACTTGTTCCTCTTACAACTTAATTCTGAGAAGAGGTCGTGGTATCCTTTTTTCCTTTCTGTTTTTCTGGAGCTTCTAGGCTACTTGGCCTATTGCTAGATTTGAGCTTTGAAATACTACATCAGCAAACTAGTTGAGGGCCACAAGAACAGACTCTCATGTACTTGTTTCTGACTGCCATGTTGTATATTTAAGTGTTTTTTAAAGTGATTGTGCAGCTGCCAGGCTGCCAGGTGCCCTCTAAGGCAATTGAGAGACACCCTCCCCCCTGCCCAACCCACACCCTTTTCCAGGGGCCTGTAGTAGAGGAGACCTTTCTCTTGTCTGCCAGCAGACAGACATGCCTTTGTGCTTGGGAACAAGTTGCCTTGGAAACCCCCAATTTCCCCTCTGATCAGGGCTGGCTCTGTGGGCTTCTCAGGAGTATCACAGAGCAACTCTCATCAAATCTCCCATTGTTCCCTTCTTCTGCCCCAGCTTCTTATCAATCAACAGGATCCCCTTACAGTGGCAGTTCTGCAGCAGAAAGCACAGTTGCCTCTATGAATCCCAACCCAGTGAGGCTCTGTTTTACATCTTTAGGTATAAACTATGATTTACGGTATGTATCAGTGCACCTCTTTCCCACAGATCCCATCATAGCCTTAATGTAAGTACATCTGGTCCTCCTATTGTAAGGAAGTGAGGTTCTTAAATTTTAGTGAATCAACCACTATTGAGGCAGGGATCTGTTTGAGGCACTCTGTGGACAGCAAATAGAAATATTCACTTTTGAAAAAAACAAAATAGAAAAGAGCAGCTATTTGGATGCTTCTGGATGGGTTTCTGTGTTAGTCTGTTCTGGAAAAAAATAACAAGTGTCTTTTGGCATCTTAAAGACTGACAAATTAATTGTGTCTCTTCATTGTTTTTGCTGTGTATCTTAGATGATCTAAAGATCTGCATATAGCACTAAGTAATTTTAGGTACTGAAAGTAGATTTTAAAGCAACAACCATCCTTTAAAAACCACCCTTTAAAAACAGCACCACCTTTAAATTGCTGCACTGCAAGTTTTAAAAAGCAGTTGGTGGTAACCTGTAAAAGTGTCAGAAACAAAACATCTTAAGCGGATGACAAAGCTACAAAGTGGGTGGACGACTGAGGTTCCCTGGGCAAAGAATTCCAGAAGTGAGTTTTTAATAATTTGGGGTGGGGGAGAGAACCACTCCTAACTATACTATGCTCTTACAGACTCCACCAAATGTAAGCCACTCTGTGATCATCAAAGGAAAGGTGGTATATAAATGTAATAAATCAAAATAAATAAATACATGACGAGTTACAGAGCAGAGCTTAATTTGCTGATCTCAATGTGAGTGGAAGTACACGATGCAGCAGGCACTCCCTAAGCATGTAAAGTGGTTTTAAAGGTCAACAGCAGCACCTTGAATTGGGGCCGAAAAAGAAGTGGGCAGACAGATCAGCATCAGAATAATACGATCTGTCCAAGACAAAGCTGCCAGTAGGTGGAAAGCGCATTCTGTATTACCTTTCCAAACAGTCCAGGGCACACGTTACAACAGTTTAAACCAGACCTTGCCATCGCAGAGACGATAGGAGCAAAATTCTGGGCTAAAAGAATGTCTTAGATGGTTTGCCAACAAAAGGTGATGGAAAACATTACTGGACACTTTCTCCACCTGAGAATTAATCAGCCATACACAGTCAAGGAGCACTTCCAGACTGCATGAATCAGGAGTGAAGAATCTGTAGGACTCAAGAGGTTAACCCCACCATCCCTGGTTATTGGCCATGCTGTCTGGGCAGATGGTAGTTGTAGCCCAACAGCATCTAAAGAGCCACAGGTTTCCTACCTCTGATCTATAATGGTGAAAGTCACTGAGGTCAAGTAGCACTGTTACACTCTGTCTGCTGAATTCCAATAATCTAGATCTGTGGTAGCCAATGTTCCCTCCAGATGCGGATACAACTTGCATCAGCCTCAGCCAGCATAACTATTAGCCAGAAATAATTGGAGTCCAACAATATTAGGAAAGCACCAAGGTGGCTACTCCAGATCTAGAGTCTAAGTGTAAACTTTAGTTAAATTCTGCACAAATCTACCATCACATGTACTCAAGTTGCTACTTCCTTGCAATTTCATTGCCAAGAACTACTCCAAGTAGAAATCCTCCTTGTTAGCAACATGAGAGATCATGGCAAAATACTTTTTGATTTCAATAATCAACTTGGCTACAAACCAAAACACTAGTGGGAGCAGCTGGAAACATCTCCAGAATGTTTAGAAACCAATTGGATTCCTCAGTCCTAAGGAAGACATATCTGAATTGATCTCATAGGAGACAACTCCTAGGGTCTGAGGGGTCTTCAGCCCCTTCTCATAAAATATTTGAGTGAGCCAGGCCCCACTCCCCAAATTGATGGACATTGCCATTCAAATGGTGTGATTGCACCGCATCATGTGATTGATTATTGTGGGGCAGGGCTCACCTGCCCCCCTCCCCCAATATTTTTTTTCACATTGGCACCCCTGATTGATCTACCAACGCTGTGTAAGTGAAGGACTTTCACGACCTGCGCCCTGACCAGGTTTCAGTTTGTGCATGACAGCTGCAAAACGGAAATGTTGCCTTAAAACCCAGCAGTAGAGCACGTGCTTTGTGTCAGGAGCTGGAGCCCAGTGGAGGTCAGCAATTCAAATAAAGCAAAACAGTGCAGGCCTAGTCACCTCAGTAGGTCTTGCCCCCATGTAGGTCTTGCCTAAGTCCCCTCCTCTCCAGGGTTTCCCCCAAGCAATTGGAATTGTGTCTGCATGCAATCTCTACCCTGCTCTTCTCATTTCTCTGTGTGTTCTGGCAGACCAGTGGTGAGGGGAGCTGGTCGCATCAGGACGGGGAGACTTCCTGGATTCTTCAGCAGCCAGCCTCCTCTCTGTCTCCTATTCCCCCTCCTCTACCTCCTCTGAATAAGGACTGCTCTCTGCCCCAGCCTCTTCCTTCTCACTAAACCCTGTTGCCCCTTCAGCTTCTTCCTCCTCCTCCCAGACTGTCCCATCATCGTCGTCATCCCACCACCGATCCCCTAGTTCTGAACCTTCTTTCCTTGGTTCCTGCCACTCTTCTGCATCTAGCCAGTCCATGACACTTTGTATGCAAAACATCCCAGGCTCTGTCCCAGGTATCTGCAGGAAGGGCTATGGAAAATACTCCTGCCTGAAACCTTGCAGAGCCAATGTCAGCCAGTGGGGATGGTATTGAGCTAAATGGATGAGTAGCCTTGATTTCGGTCTAAAGCAGCTTCCTGTTACTCCTCATCCATGTGACCAGTGTAGGGTATATGTGCCTTGCCAGTGACCAACAGTTGCCGTGGGTGCCATGAAATCCTGAGCTACATCTGACAAGGCAGATTTGATATGGCTGTATCCCCCCACTCCAGCCGCAGCCCTCAAATACCAACAGCCTTCATCCTGTGTTGTGTGTTGCTTCAGGCAACCCATCGATAATGTCTTCCCATGTGAAAATGGAATGCAGAGATGCGAACGGCGATTTAATCAAGGGAGCGGTTTAAGAGGCAGTTTTGAGAAATGACCGCTTTAAAGGGATATGATAAGCAGCTGTCAGCAGGAGCAGGGCACTGAAGCCACAAGGAATGTGCTGTGTGCTCGCAGCAACCTGGCCAGGAAAAGGTTAATCCGCGGAGTTAAAGCTTACAGGCCTCCTTGTCCTCCCCGCTCCCCCTGGCGTTTAATCACGTTGGCGTGATGAAATTTCAGTAATGAAATGTGCCTTTGTGCGATCATTTTGGCATCTGCAATGGAGCGCGGGAGTAGTTTTCTTGGTCCTCTTTTTTAAAAAAAGCTTCTTTGTTTTAATGCTCCCCCCTTCCCCCAGCCCAAGCCTTGCATCTATATCAGATACAATTAAAGGGATAGCGAGGGACTCTAGGCCAGCTCCCACCAGACTGCGAAAGGGAACGTGCAGCCCCTTTGTGTCCAGTGTGGAAGCTGGTGGGTGCTGGATCCTGCTTTTGCTGGGAAGACAGAAGTGGAGTCGTTGGCACTAAGTCCTGCCAGTCAGTGACCAAGAGAGCCTGCCACCGCTCTCTTAAGCAGTCTTCTTCATAGGGAAGTCTGGGGACCACTTGAATTAGCCTGGGTGTTTGGTCTCATGTGCATCACTCTTTTGCACGTTCCCCCAATCCAAATCCCAGCTGTGCTTCTGCAAAGGCAGGATTTGAACCTGCACTTTATTCTTAGCTATCTTTCTTAACTTTAAAAAATGGCTTTTCTCCATCGCTCTATTTGAAATATTTTCTCTGCCTTGGATTTTCCAAGGGCACGTCTTCATGTGCACTTAACCACAAGGCATTTTGCTCTGCTGTTGCTTTTGCCTGCATATCCAGGGAGCAACTTCTAGAGGGGTAGCCGTGATAGTGTGTTGCTGCAAAAACAGTCTTTGGGATCTTAAAAGACTAATATTTATGTTGGCATAAGCTTGGGATGCATTGGGTGAAGTGGGCTCTAGCTCACCACAGTTTATGCCACAATAAATCTGTTATGAAGGATCAAGTGCCCTCTAGTATTAAGCAGTATCCTAATTTCTGTCTCATTTGCCATCTGAAGGCATCTGAATGTGTAGCCATGTCTGGTACAGACTCTGATTAGATTCCAGTGCCAGCCAGAGGCCACATTTGCCCAGGTCTTTGCTGTGCATTAGCACTTGAGCCGTATTTGATTACAGTGGTACCTCGGGTTAAGTACTTAATTCGTTCCGGAGGTCCGTTCTTAACCTGAAACTGTTCTTAACCTGAAGCACCACTTTAGCTAATGGGGCCTTCTGCTGCTGCTGCGCCATCGGATCACGATTTCTGTTCTCATCCTGAAGCAAAGTTCTTAACCCGAGGTAATATTTCTGAGTTAGCGAAGTCTGTAACCTGAAGCGTATGTAACCGGAAGCGTACGTAACCCGAGGTACCACTGTATTAGATTTTACTGGGTGTTTTAAGTTTGTGAATCAGTGGCGTAGCGTGGGGGGTGCAGGGGGGGCCGGCCGCACTGGGCGCAACATCTGGGGGGGGGCGCTCGCTCGCACTCGCAGTGCTAAAATCAGTGCTAAAATCCACGGGTTAGGGGGCGCAAATTACTTGCCTTGCCCCGGGTGCTGACAACCCACGCTATGCCACTGTTGTGAATAATATAATTTTCTTAGTGGTTTATTACACGTGTTGCATTTTTTAAAATGTTGAAGGAACTCTGCCCTGGGCTTGTTTTTACAAAGAGAGATGGGGTAATGCATACATTAAGAGCAGTTCTTCATGTTTCCGCTTGCTGACCTATCCCTTCATAATCCTCTTTCTCCTCTTCACTTTAATCCATGGGTGCAATGGTGGCTACGTGGGCACTTAACTGAGGCAGAGTACCTCCCCTCACTTGATTAGGCAACTTCCGGCACCATGATGGAGGCATGGTCCAAATTGCTTAATTTGGCTGGGCATTTAAAGCATTTGAACTGGAAAGACCCTCTGTAGGCGTGGAGCCAAAGATTCCCATTAAAGCCAGCCGGGATAATGTCAGGCCAAATGCATAATCCACTCGCCTACTGCATTTTTGCATGTGCCCACGAGCAGGAAACGGGCAAAGTGTCTGCTCTGTCATTCAAAAACTTGGCATTTCCTAACTCTTTGAAGTGACCTCTGGCTGTGTATCCCCTCCTTTCTTACCTTTTGCTACCCTTGGCCTTGCAAAAAGATATTTCAGAGTGAAGAAAGGATGTGTCGTCTGTTCGTCATCTTGAAAGGCTGGCTGTGGAACCATTTTATCTGATGGAGTGGAGAAGCCGGGGGAAGCTTCTGTAAATGGTGTTTCTTTCTCCTCCTGACTACTGTGCAGTATGACAGCTCCGAGATCAGAGGGTATCAGTTGCCTTCAAGGGTAGTGCAGAGGCTTGAAACAAAGGAATCATGGTTTGGAGTGGAAATGCCAGTGGTGTGGAGCAAAGGATGGGCTGTTGCTGCCATAAGCAATCTGCTGGAGGTGTGCAGGCAGCGATGGGATGGAGGAGGCAGAACATCCTCTTTTACTTAACCTTTGGCTTTAACTGAGCTATGCATGATAAAGGCAGGTTCTCTGAGTTCTCTCTCTCTCTGTATGTGTTTCAGTACTACTAGAATGTGATGCTACCCAGTGGAATGGATTAGAAGGAGGCTTACAAAACGAAGTCATACTTAATGCAGTGTGTAACTTACAAATGCATTGAATCAGTTGCAGGTATGGATGGGGGAGATATTCTGCTTAGATCACAATTAAAGATGAGCCTACCTAATTTGTACTTCCCAAAGATATAGTCAAACTGAAACACAGCCTGCCTTTGAAATTTGCATTTATCTGAATTTTGCAATGCCATGTGCACAAAAATGCATATATTCATGGAAGCAACATACAGAAATGCTTTAACTTAGAGGACATTGCTTTGCAAAAAAGCGTGTATTAGGTAAAGCTGTATACAAAAACGTGCTTATTCAGGGACAAATTCACACTAAAATACTGGTGAGGACTTTAAAACGAACAGTTTGGGGGCCTGGTGTGGAAATGTGAAGAACTGAACTTAAGTCAGGAAAAATGAGAAACTGAAATGAATAGTTTTGCCCATGCCTAGCTGAGAGGGCGTTTGCTTAGTCAAGTCCCCTGTCACTACATTCCCACAGAAGGTGGGAATGGGTGCTTCTGCCAAAAGATTAGATGCAGACCAGGGCGTGGATCTCATTTGGGATTATCCCTGAAAACTAACTGGGTGGAACTTAGGTCACCCAGCAAAGACAGTTCTTAGTTACCATTTGTGGCCTTTCAACAATGTTTAGGGAAGAAATATGAAACACCATTTTCATATTGCATATGTACTACTGCTATTAGCCGCCTTGAGCACTACAGTCTTACCTTGGAAGTCAAACGGAATCCATTCCGGAAGTCCGTTCGACTTCCAAAACATTTGGAAACCAAAGCACGGCTTCTGATTGGCTGCAGGAAGCTCTTGAAGCCAATCGGAAGCCACTGAAGCCTCGTCGGTCATTTGGCTTCCAAAAATAGTTCGCAAACCGGAACACTCACTTCCGTTCAAGAACTAAGCTGTTCGAAAACCAAGGTATGACTGTACTTGGAGGAAAGGCGAGATTCAGATTTAACATATAAATAAGAAGAAAAATAATGTGTGAGCCAGAAGGGTGTGTGTAGGTAGAAATAGTTTCCTTCCACCCCTTTTGGGCGGTGGGGGTGGGGATTGAGATTGAGATAGAGAAAAGAAGAAACAGAAATTGACACGCATAGCTGAAACCTCTTAAGTTTATTATTCCATACATTTGATGCAAAGTTAATGGTGCTAGAGGGTTGTGGTGCTGGGAACAGGGGAGGATGTGCTACTTCCATAAATAAGGGTGTAGAGCAGTTAATAGATTGCATGCATACAAGGATTACAGGCATACTACATGTTCTTTTCAAACACCATGGAGAAGAGATAATCATCCATAGCAGAAAAATGGAGTCAAGCATATATAAAGCTCATAACTTTTGGGGAGGTTAGCCTCAGTCGTCTCAATCCAAAGGGGTTAGGAACAACAGCAAGTACCACAATGTACATGGTGGCCAGTTGTGGGTCTATCCTCATGCAACTGCACAGTGTCTGGCCTCTCCAGGGTGTGTTTTGGGTACCGTCTTAAGTCACGGCAGCCGTCAAAGTGACATGCTGATTCTTTTTTGAAGCTGTGGAATGGGCATGCATCAGGGCCACGGAGAAGAGGAAAATAAAGGCAAAGTTTGATTTAGCTGAGGAGGCTGCCTCCATTTGAAAAACTCAAAAGTGAACATGGGTTCATCTGAATTCTGCACAGCCCTACTCCTTCTTTAAATGCCCATTCCACATCACTTACACCAGCAAGGTCCTCCTTGTTGTGGCAAAGACAGAACTTAGCTGTTAACAATTTTGAACATGTGACAGGGATTGGCCCTGCCAGGAGGCAGGGTGAGGCAGCCTCTGGCACACAGCAGATTTTGGAAAGCGGGAGCAAATGATTGGTGATTTAGTTTATAATGTTTTTGGCAAGCCATGTGCATGCTCTGCCTCGGGCACCAAAACGCCTTGAGCTGTCTCTCGTGGGGGAATGAGGATATGTCTGTTCTAGCATTGTGTTCATGTAGAAGTTCTCCCTGCGCATTTGGTCTGTGTTTAAGAAAATAGGAGAACCACACTGACCGTTCCAGGCACTGATATCTTTCTGCTTTCCCTCACCCACTCTGCACACAAATGTGCACACACGCATATAGACACACAATCACTCTTGTAAGCCGGAAGGAAAAGTATTGGCTTTGGTAGGGTATCTTCTGGCATGTTAGAAAGGTAGCTGGGGCAGTTTAGAAGGGAGCCACAAAGTGTTGGAAACAAACTAGGAATACAAAATGTTCATAACAACAAAGTTGGATTCAGTCCCATTTGCTTTTTTTACGGTCCAAGGGACCAGCATGTATGCACATGCTTACATGCTGCGATGCAAAGGCGGCCAGAGCATATAATGCAGTTCCTGAGTCCAAAGTACTGTGTAGTTAAGTCTTAAGAGAGCCAGGCAGCAGAGAGGCGATGGAATGGATAAGGGAAAGTGGGCGCAGGTGCCAAATATCAACAGGAAAAGCAAGCATAGGTTGGTCTTCCAATGGGGAGCAACATTTCATGCACGTGCGACTCTGAAGCAGGAATGTCCTAGAGCACGGTCCATATCGGACTGCTGCACCATTCTACTTCTCCACCTGTAACATTACCCCACCAGGGTGCCCACCTAGCCTTCACCCACAGCAAGTGGCAGAATTGCGTCCATTGTGTTTCTTTCTAAACCATCAGGATGATGGGTCTGGACAACTTCAGGGAGGGGGAGAGAAGGGAAGGGATTATCTCTCAATTTTATTTTGTTTTAAACCCTTGATCTTCTGAACAAAAACAAAAAAACCCGCCATGACTAGTTGCTCCGTGCCTAGAATCGTCCTCATCTAGAAGGCCTACGGGACCTCGGAAGCCAATCAAGGACTGGGATTGTGGGGGGTGGCTGGGAACCTTCCTCCAGCCAGGTGAGCCATCGATAACTGCGGTCAAGATAGACACGCCCGGATATTCTGTGGGTTCTGGCGACTGGATTACACCGAATGACCTCGGGACCCGGAGGCTCGTCTTCTGGGGCTGATTCTCCGGAGCCTTTCCGCTGCTGCTTTGGTCACTGCTCCCCGTTCCCTAGGGTCTCGAGAGGGTCGTATATACAGGCTGCTCCCAGTGTGTGGGGCTATGAGACTGTGGCACTGAAGGTGCCGGGTCAGAGATGGCAGTGTATAGGGGCCGTTGGGAGGGCCCCATATAGGAGAAGGCCGAGTAGAGGCCGGAAGCCTGACTGGAGTGGCCGTAGTAGGGTCCTGAGGGCTGGTGGTCAGGGTAGTCAAACTGAGGCCTGGATATAGAGGGGAAAGCTGAGCCATAGTGGGGCAAACTGAGAGAGGTGTATGCTATCTGTGAAGTGGAGGGCTGGTCAGTGTAATGGGCCCCCGGAGCAGAGCCCTCTGTTTTCACTTGTGCCTTGGAGTCTACCACCGATGATGTGGCAGCAGACAAGGAGACTCCATGCTGCTTGGAGATCCAGGCCGAGTGTCCACTGGCTGCAGCCAGGGCACTCCCAAGGCCATAACCAGCAGCTGTGGCATAGCCTCCGACATGACCTGGGTGAGCAGCATGTCCATTCGGCGGCAGGTACTGGTCAAATTCGTTGACGTCGAAGGGCTCCATGTTGGACATCACTTCGTGGCTGATCTCCCCAATATCCACATTGCCAAAGTCGATGTGTGGCTTTCCTCCTTCCCCAAGGGAACGCCCCTCCCTCTTGGAGTCAGCCTTACCGGACTGCAGTTCTGTCTTTGGAGTGGTCGGCGGTGTGGGAGGTCCATGGCTCTGACCTGTGATATGAAAACCACATAGGAGGAAGCCGAGAGAAGATGTCAGTTACCACCTCGCCGCGGATAAAGTAGAGACAACAACTTCACAGCAGAAGAAGAGAGCAGCTGACCCGTCTCCCTTCACTGCACAGACCTGCTAGAGCAGCTCCCTAGCTTGAAGCCCTACAAATGTTGTTGAGTTGCAGCTCCCATCACCTTTAATCATTGGCCGTGCTGGCTGGTGTCAATGGGAGCCAGAGCCCAAAGCATCTGGAAGGCACTAGATCAGCCTTTCTCAACCTGTGGGTCCAGAGCTCAGGGATGATGGGAGTTGTAGTCCAACAACATCTGTGGACCCACAGGTTGAGAACCTCTGCACTAGATGTAGGAAAGCTGTGCTAGCATCGTTCCTCAGAGACGAGGCAAAAATAAATTGGGCAGCAGCTAATGAAATACAAAATGACAGCTGGGTTAAATATAGCCCTTAGACTTTGGCAATGATGAACCATGAGGGTTTGTTTTTTAAAAAAATAAAAAGTTGCCAAACTCACTTGTGCCTATGCCAGGTCAGAAAAATAGGAACAAAATCAACCATTTGTTTTCACGATGGTACTCTACAGTTAGACAAGGGGTAGCCAAGTGATGCCCCTCAGATGAAGGTGAGACTACAACTCCCATCATCCCTGACCATCGGCCATGCTGGTTGGGGGAAAGGGGAGTGGGAGTAAAAAAATAAATAACACCATGTTGCCTACCCCTGATATTCCCAGCTGCTGATCTTCAGGCTATGTCTGTGGATTAAACTGTATTATGGGACTAACCTGAGGGGTGTTCAGGGTGCCCGTCAGACAGGGGAGAGCCTTCCCCAGGGTGCCTGTGGTCCAAATGGGCGTTCTTGTAATGTGCCTGTATTGCAGCTGCTCCACCAGCTTCTCCCTCGGCCTGGCTGTCATTTTCACCCTGGGCGGCCTTGCCATTTTTCCGCCGGCGCGGCTGGTACTTGTAATCAGGGTGGTCCTTCTTGTGCTGCATTCGCAGCCGCTCCGCCTCCTCAATGAAGGGACGCTTGTCGCTTTCATTCAACAATCTTAAAGAAAGCAGAGGAAGGGGGGGGGTTGGGGGAGGACACGAGTTTGTTAAAAGCGGAACCACAAACCCACCAGAAGCCATAGCATTGCCATAGAATTGGAGGAAAGAGGGGCAAATATGTTCTGAAAGTGGGTTGCTCCATTGTGACCCCTGTCAACCATACACTCCCTTTCAGAGGTTTTGAAGTGGCAGGGTAAGGCTCTTTGGGCAACTATATGAACAACCTGCATATGTGATCGGCTCCCCATTTTTGATACAGTTCTAGTCTCAACCAATGAGCCATCTGATCCATTTATTAGTAGTAGATTGCAATTCAATCACACCAGCAAAGTTGTTGACCTTAAGCACAGTTTTATTTAGATTTACTAACATGGGCAAAATGTCTTAATTCTCTTTATTTTTTTTCCTGTGTAGTTTTGAAAGCTGTGCAATTGGGAATGTCCCATTTAATTATCCCAGATATTGTTGCATTTAAAAAAAACACCACAAATTCTAGGGTCCTTGTGCTCTGATCTCATTTTCCACTCTCTTTAACAGGCGCTGCTTTATAAGATGCTGTTTTGGGGTGACTAATTAAATACACAGCACAGAGCCTTGAAAACACAGGATGAAAGACACTATAGAACGGTACGGTCACTCCTGTAGCACTTTGAGTTTTCTCCAGTTAGAACAGAATCTCACTGCTCTTCATCATATTAGTCATGGACTAGACAAAATCCTATACCTCTTTTGCAGGTGCTATCAAGCTTTGACCACAACCTTTTTTCATACTACATCGGGGATGGCTAAATGGTGACCCTGGAGTAATTTTTTTTCTGGACCCTGGCAACTCTTACCAGATTTTAATCAAGGTGTCGTGTACATGCTTGTTGTCAGTTTCCCTCATAAGAAACAGCATCGAGTGGACCACGTTTCTTATCTTTGTTCCCAAATATGCTTATTTAGCCCATCTAATTTGCTCAAACATAATTTACACAACTTTTGTAGATTCCAGAATTCCAGTTTCGGAGTTGTCTTCTGTTCTGAATATGGTTCCATGGTCATTCTATCTTGCAACACAGATTGACTGTCATTCCCCACCAACCCAAATGCCGTTCTGTGTTCTATAGGAAACAGAAAAGCTCCAGTGTGTGAAAGCTGCTTGGGTGACATTTCCAGTCAAGACAGACCTAGCTGTAATATCTCACATGCAATTTTTTTCATTTATATGCAAGATCTCTAGTTGAAAATTTGAATTAACTTCTGGAGAAAGTATAAACTGAAGAAGCTTCTGAGGGCCTATGCAAATGCAGAACCAAACTTTCTGCAGAGTCTATTGCTAGAAAGCAAATAAACTCAGGACAAAGAAATAAAAAGGGGGAAAGAGCTAATGGCCGGAATAATGAACACAAAGCAGCCCATAGCAAAAGTAGTGGCAGACTTAAGACTGATTTAGTCAGGCCCTAACAACAACAACAACAACAACAACAACATTTCTCACCCACCCTTCACCATCTTATCTCGGGGCTAGTTACAACAATTTAAAAATACAGTATTAAAAACTGTTAGGGCCATTGGGCAGACTGAGGACGCTGCCTCAGGCAGCAGATGCTGATGGGTGAGGAGTGGCAGCAAGGTGTTGGGGGAACCTGCCCTGCCTGCCTGAAATGCCTCTGCTATCCAATGAAGCCATAGAGGGTGCTGCCTCATTCACCAAGGTTGAATTATGACCCAACTGCCAGTCCAGTCCGCTTCTGTACACAATGGTAGGGACACCATTTTGCATTTCACTTCAGCAAGCAAAAGGCCTTGGGCAGCCCTGGATTGAGCTTCTCCTTTTCCCTCTTGGGCAGGATGTCCTGCAGTGGTACCTCTAGTGGAGCTGACCTAACTTCACACCAGGCTGAGAGGGTCTCCGCCACATAACTGCATTCCAACCATGGCTTTAATCCAGGAGATTAAAACAATTGAGTCACCCTGAGTTCAACACCAGCTTTCCTGTGTCTCCTTCCCGCCCCTTTTTATCACACACAAATGTCCCCAAGGATCCTAATTCTCTCATCCTGAATTGCTCCCAGCACGGTTATTCGATGAGTCCAAGACTCGATTCCTGATGGTTTCCAAGAAGCAGGAGACTTGGGAATCAAACCCATTTTGAAACCTATTCTGGGTGCTTTAGGTGGATCCACGCCATATTTATTTATTTACTTTATTTATTTATTTTAAATTAAATTTCTACACCATCCTTCCTCTGAGGATCACAGGGCAGTTTTCAATGTAAAAATACATTAATACATAACATAGTAACAAACAAAACAATACTTCCCCCAAACAGTTTAAAAGGTTATAGATCATTTAATTAGCCAAAGGCCTGAGGGAAGAAGGATGTTTTTGCCTGGCAACTTTATATTTAAAGCACACCCAACACACAGTGAAAGCACATGACCTCCCCCAAAGAATCTGGGGAAATGTAGTTCGTTAAGGGTTCTGCAAATTGTAGCTCTGTGAGTAGGAAACCTACAGTTCCCAGGATTCTTTCAGGGAAGTCATAATTTTTAAATGTACACTGGATGTGCTTTAAATGTATGATTTGGATCTGCCCAAAGCCCCCAAACAGGTTTCCAGATAGTTTTAATTCTTGGGTCTCCCGCTTTTTGGAGACAATGAGGAGCTGGGCTTAGACTCGTTGAATAATCGTGCTTGGAACAATTTAGGATGGCATAATTAGGTTTTTTTCTGACACTGGAGGAAGCAAAAACTCATTCCAGCAAAGGATCCAGCCTTTTTTAAACCTGGGAGGTACTAAGTACAACATACACTCCAACATTTCTCCAATGAAAATAGGGATGTCCCATTTCATAATGATAATTACCCCACACATCTTACTAGGTTGCCCCAGCCACTCTGGAAAGCTTCCAACCTATATAAAAGCATGATAAAACAATAAACATTAAAAAAAACCTTCCCTATACAGGATTTTCTTCAGACGGCTTGGGGGTCAGATAATTCCATACCCTCCAACATTTCTCCAGTGAAAATAGGGACATCCTAAGGAAAAGTGGGACATTTTGGCATCAAATCAGAAACCTGGACGGCTTCTCTAAATCAGGGACGTCCCTGGAAAATAGGGACACTTGGGGGGGTCTGAGTACAAGCCGGTGGGGAACTGGGTTTCTGCAAGCTTTCCAGAGCTTCCAGCCCTTGCTTATGCTAGTGGACATAGGACATTGCCTTATAGTCATTCAGAGTATTGGGCTATCTAGTTCAGTACTGTCTACACTGACAGACAGCTGCTCTCTGGGGTTTCAGCTAGAAGGCTTTACCCAGCCTTACCTAGGGATACTGGGAATGGAAACTGGGATCTTCTGCATGATGTTCTACCCTGAGCTACAACCCCCAATGCATGCACAGGGATGGATTTTTCAGTTATGGCACCCACGTGTGCCTAACCATATTGTTTCTTCTGAGTTTAGGATGTCATTTCCTTTTACTGTGAAAAATGTATCATGTGCAGTATTACAGATACATGTTTGTCAGGAGGAAACAAGCCACAGAAACAGTGAATTCCAGATTTGAACTGCAGTGCTCGATAGCAGCCTTGCTCTTGAGATTCCCTGACTGCATTGTGCAACCAAGTCCTCTTTCCGTTCCTCCCACCCTACCCCGTGGCCCAACCCTGCCCTTGTCTTCTCCTGCTATGTCACCTGGCTTCCCTTTGTTCTTCCTGGGGATCAGAACTTCAAATCAGCTTTAGCGAAGGGAAACCGGTATGAGCAGGCAGAGAGGCCAGGAGATTTGCGGGATTTGGATTTCACTCGTT
Organism: Podarcis tiliguerta; assembly: GCF_965153285.1. NCBI lineage: Eukaryota > Metazoa > Chordata > Lepidosauria > Squamata > Lacertidae > Podarcis > Podarcis tiliguerta. Next base: position 45,809,208 of record NC_139543.1, on the reverse strand, counting down.
TCCTGCCTTGGCGTCCCCCCTACTTCATGACCTTTCGTGCAATGGAATTTTTGCAGGCACCCAGGAAAGAAAGAAAGAAAGATTGGCATGCAAATGCAATTGGTATTAAGGCAGCTTTAACTGGACCTTCTCCTCCTTCCTCCCCATAGGCAGAATACTTTTTGATGCAGCCAGAGTGGCAGCTACACTCCAGTTTTGTGATCACGGAGGGGATCCATTGCCGTGGCTTCTACATTTGTAGTCGTAGCACATGCAACTAGTCTAAATCACTGAGCCTCTTGGACTTGCCAATCAGAAGGTCGGTGGTTCGATTCCCTGCGATGGGGGTGAGCTCCCATTGCTCAGTCCCAGCTCCTGCCAACTTAGCAGTTCAAAAGCACACCAGTGCAAGTAGATAAATAGGTACTGCACCGGTGGGAAGGTAAAGGATGTTTCCATGTGCTCTGGCTTCTGTCACGGAGTTTCCATTGCACCAGAAGCGGTTTAGTCATGCTGGCCACATGACCTGGAAAGCTGTCTGTGGACAACCGCCGGCTCCCTCAGCCTGAAAGCGAGATGAGCGCCACAACCCCAGAGTTGATTTTGACTGGACTTAACCGTCCGGGGATCCTTTACCTACTCCCCCCCCCCCACCATGCTACAACTCATCTCCTCCCTAACTGGCTGGAGTTGATGGGAGCTGGGGCCTGACAACATACAGCATACCCTCCAACATTCCTCAGGTGAAAATAGGGACATAGTCTACATCAATGTCATCATTGTTATCCCCCGTGCCTCCTTCTCCTCAGAGGCTAGGGCATGGACTCAGACACAGTGGCCGAACGAACCAAGCTGGAGCCAAGTGACCATAATGGCTGCTCTTCAGCTTCCACAACACCCCTTGCAGCCATGGCCCCACCCCCTTCGCTCCCCCACTCTCCACTTTCTTTATGAGAGTCCGACCAACTGAGGGGCGGGGAAATGGTGAAAAACTTTCTTGGGGGCATTCAGGTGACTTGTTTTCATAAAAACAGGAAGTGACGCCATACTGAGCGCATCTAATAAATGTGTTAGAAGGATGCACAGAACTGAACTTCTAGTAACACATTGAAATGCTGTACTGAAGGGAAGGGCCCTTGGGAATTTGGGACTCTGCATGAGGAAGTGAGATGCTGTAATGGCTTAAGGGTTTTCGTGACAATCCTGGCATTGTGGGGGCAGTGGGAGGGTATGCATATGGAGGGCACCACCTTGGCCATCTGTGCCAAAGTATAGTATTTTTCCGTCTATAAGATGCCCCCATGTATAAGACGCCCCCTATTTGGGGGGACTCTGATTTAAGAAAATGGGGGGAGATCTATTCTATCTGTGTATAAGATGCCCCCAAATTTTGGACATTATTTTTTAGGGGAAAAAACCTAGTCTTATACATGGAAAAATACAGTATGTCTATAGTGTAGTGGCTCTATTAGTGGGTGACTGCAAAGGATGCAGCTGATATATTTTGCCAAGCCTCTTTACTCATCGGTGTCTGCTACAGCTGAGTCAGTGCTACAAGAAGGGCTCAGTCATTGGTCCCATAGAGAGCAATGAGGAGAATTAAGGCAGGGAATAGAGTGGGGGAAGAGATCAGTTGTATCTATGCATATGTGTGTACAGACCCAATGCAGACGTTGCAAGCACTGCTCCAAGGGACAATTTGCTCAGAGCGGTGTGTGCCGAGAAAGATTCAGCTGTTATCCACATGCTGAGATCTCATCAATTCATCTGTTATATTTGATAGGCCTCTTGCCTCTAGCATGCAGGCATGGAATAAAAAAACCCAAATCTATGGCAGCCAATGGATTCATTTCATGCTGCTCCGAGAGAGGAACGTCCATATTTACACACCCCAAAGACTTTTTACATCCTATTTTGCCATGCACCAAATGCAGAAGAGAGAGACCAAAGGAACTTTAAAGAGACTTGAGCATGAATCTGCTAACTTATAAAAACGTTAGTTGCTATCCACTCAGACTTGAATGGAGACAGTGGTTTCCTGTCTCATTATAGGTGTGAGTAATTAACTGTGCTTATTTTGAATACGTGCATTTATGTTTTTAAATGCATTTGTGACAATTCAATTAACGCATATGCAAAATAAGCAGAGCAGCAGGCTATAATTTTTAACCATTTGATGCCACTGTTGACAGTTTTTGCTCTCTACATCAGAGGTGGGGAACTATAAGGCTGGATCAGACCTCCCAGACCCCTCCTGTCACTTCATGCTCATTCGCAGAGAGGAAAACAAAATGATCTGCCCCTGCAGGAAGTTCCCTACATGGCCAGCTTGCTGTTTTCTCTCTTTGAGTGCTGAGAAAGGGCTCCTTTTTCCCAGTGCCCAGAGAAAAAACAACACACATGTATATACACACACTTACAGACATATGCACACTTGCATACACTTTCTCTCTCTCACACACACACAGAAACTGAGGATCATGAAGGGGCACCCTAACATATAAAAGCATATGCCACAATAAACATGCAAGTCCTAAGGCATGTATTCTGCCTTAAAGGGGAAGCTATCACTTAAGGGAAATATACTTATTCAAAGGCACCTTTAATATTTTTTCACATGTTCACAGTCTAAGGCCTGGCATGCAGGCCGATTCTGGGAATTTAGGAAGCATCAATTTTATTCAAAGCCATGCGCATCTTTTTTTTAAAAAAATGTTTTTATTAAGACTTTCTTGGGTTACAAAAGTACATACATCGTTTCTGTTTTCTGAACATAAAGTCCTTCAGCCGACTGCTGTGAGTTTTCTTTCTATGGGGGGGGGGGGGAGGGTTGTTGGGTCAAGTTAGCTGTATCAGTTTGTATGCTGTTGGTGGGTTCTTGCCAGTCACACCTTTTAAAACTTTATTTCAGCTTAGCGAAATTCATTCAAAAAGCTCTGAACTATGTGCGAAAGTAGTTCCCGTAATTGCAAGGTGAACTGAATGTGGAAGATTTCTACAATTATCTGCCATTTGTGGAGCACAGTCTGTGGGCATGAAGCTCAGGCTGTGCTTTTGTTCTTGCGATGTCACAAGTGTCACAACACTCGGCACTATTTATAGCCCTTGTCAATGTAGCACATGGATTGTTATTGCATGAGGGTCATAGGCACCTGTTGGGCCCAGCCGTCTGTGATGTCATTCCTGGCAGAAAACAGCTCCTCCCTCTCTCCCTCACATTCTATTGGTTGCCAGATCCATTTCGGGGTTTGTCTGGGTTTTGGTTTTTTTAATGCTTCATTTTAGGTTTTGGGTTTGAAAGCTGTGTTCTCCCAAACCAGGAAGAGAAGCATGTGCATTCTGGCATTGAGAGAGAGAGAGAGAGAGAGAGAGAGAGAGAGGATGCAATAAACAGTAAAAAATATTCCACTTCCACAACACACTTGTTATGTTTACAACTGGGATGCAGAGATGGGATACTGAGGCACTGCTGCTGGTTGCATCACTTGTGCAAGTACTGCAGAACAGGTGAAACATGGCCAGGGCACACTTTGAGTTATTGTATGGAAAGGCTCAATCTGAGGGCCTATTATTTACAGGCGTAGAATGGGTTAACAAGTAACCCCCCTCTTTCATGTGAACCATAGTCCTGTGAGGAGCATAGGAATCTCTAGCGATGGGAGAGGGGTTTGCGGAAGAAGTTCGATTTAGTTTGTACTTCAAGGTGAATCTGCCTTATTCGCACTTTCTGAAACAGCACACAAACCGAAACACAACCACCCTTCTGAATTCTCACTTCTCCGAATTTTGCAATGCAGTTCTGCATCCAAGCAATGTGTGCATAAGTGTGCATGCTAGGATAAAGCGTGCATACGATTGCATATGTTTGTGAAAACAACGTACAAAAATGCATTATATTAGGGGGGAATTGTTTTGCAAAATTGGGTATATTAGAGAAAAAATGGCACAAACATGAAGGCGAATTTTCACAAGAGCTTCTTTAATTAAAAGAAAACTGATATGAAAATGTGGAGAATTGAACTTAATACTGAGAAACTGAGAAACGGGATAGACTTGTCCGTGCCTATGGATTTCTAACATAATTATCAGAACCTTCACTAAACTACATCTCCCAAGGACTGTCTGGGGAAACCTTTAAACTGCTATAATACAGATATATGTTTCGTGTGTATATATATGCCTTGAAAGTTAACTTCTCTTTGTGACCAGATTGCTTCCTGAAATTCTTGGGCACGCTCAACTGAAACGAAGGCGCTTCAGGGAGTATTTCTAATGCGCCTTGGTTCATCTCACTTGTTTCATAAATTCATGTAGCAAGAAATTAATTTGTGTTTAATGTGCCTCAACACTCTCCTCCCTCCCTCTTTTCCTCCTTTGTAGCAATAACAGCTACTCCTCTGCGGCTGGTTCCTGTGACCAATTGTTTGTTATTTGACTTCTTGTCCAGTAGAGGGTGCTGCTGCGGACACCAGTATCTTGGCATTGCATTTTTCAAGCAGTGAAACAAGTTTGATCTCCTGCTGCATTATGCCAGATACTGATAATTGTTTTGTCTTGCTTCCAAAAGGGCGAGGCTCCTGTTTACAGGCTTTTTGGGAGAATGTCTGTAGATACCCTACATGCATGTGTGCGTGTATGAAAGCCACGACTTCAGTTCCCATAGGTCTGACACCATTGAGTATTGGCAATGGTCCCCGTTTCTCCCTCCATATCACTGTTTTGACTGTTTTCGGTCTACCTCTTCAACTTCTCTTTACGTTCAACTCGACTAAGTGGGACTGACTTCTGCATAGTCACGCCTAGGATCATCCTTTCAGACTTAAGAGTGCTTCCAGATTCAGACTTAATATTGTACTCAGATATTGCAAATAAGTTGCCTTAACTTTGTGAGTTCTTACGGAAAGGTAAATCCAGATCAAAGTGGGAAATATGGGATAGAATCATAAAACTGTAGAGTTGGAAGGAACTCTGAGGGTCTTCGAGTTCAACCTCCTTGCAATGCAGGAATTCTGCCCCTAGTCACCCCTGAGTGGGCTTGAACCACCAACCTTCTGGCCAACAGCCAGACACACTGACCCATTGCGCCACAGAGACCTCTTGATGCCTATGAAGTTGTGAAAGTGCTGCAAAAAATGTATGCCTAACGATAACCTGCCCCACAATAGATACCCACCCGGAATCATCCTTAAAGAGTATCATTCTAGGATTTGACTAAGTTAGAAGGATTTGGGTTTTCTTATGGCAGGGTAGGGAACTATCAGATTTCATTGGACTCCAGCTTCCATCAGCCCCAGCCAGCATGGCCAGATGATGGGAGTTGTGGTCCACAGGTTATACACACACCCCGCCCTAGGGAAGGCCAAGTGAATTTGGCAGCTATCCTGGGCCCAGCAATTTCCTGGCATTCAGTCTGAGGCACAGGATACCGACTTTTGTTATTTACAGGAAGATGTTGAAAAGCGTCAACTAACCAGCTAGATTCAGTTTCAAAATTACTCTAGGTTGATGCTTTTTCTAGAAAAAGAAAAAGAAAAGAAATCAGCTCTATATAATTAGCCTCACCAAAGTTGGCAAAATGGCAGGGTGGGGGGGCAGCAGTTTAATTTCCGCTGCATTTAAGCTCCCAATGAAGCATTATTGTTAGCTGAAATATCCAATGATAACCTGCACGTTTGAATCGTCTATCACGGATTAAACCCAGCAGCCTAAATTTCCACATTTTCTGAGAAGGATTACAACTAAAAAAATAATAATAATACTTTATAATAGAGACAGATGACACATTCAGCTGGGAAACTGGATCATTAGGTGGCAAGCCGGCAAGTGGAAAGAAACACGTATGCATTCACACACACACACACACACACACACACACACCTTGTAGCTTCTTTATTTAAGGCTGCTTCCAAACAGCCTGTTTACTGAGCATTCATTTTGATTTGTTTACAAGGAGGTTAGCTGACACCGTGTCAAAGCAAGTATTATAGCACACTTCCCAGTGCATTCTATGATTCTATTTACTCAGCACTTTCCTTTTCGCAAAGAAGTCAGATTTTGCAGGGGGTGGGGAGTGGATTTGTTGTGAAAGACCTCCCCAAGTCTGAGTCAGTGATAACCGCACAACTTGAATTTGCTTGTATGTGATTGAATCTCGCCCTAAAATAGTGATAATCTGGAAGCACCGTAACTAGGGTGGAGGTCTCTAATTCCTTTTTCTCCTTGCTGCATCTAGGGGTTCATTTCTAGAAGTTACAACTGAAGCTGACCCTGAAAGCTGTGCCGTAGGACCTTAGCATCTCACATTGCTGCTTCTGTTGGTTGTTGTTGTTATCCCTCATTTCAAAATATTTTTTTTCCCACAGCAGCTTACAAGCGATTACAAGAATTAAAAACACATCAAGACATACACATTTATAATTCCATATATTCCACGGTTGGGCAGCTCTAAAATTTTGTTACAGGGCTGAGTTCTGGTGACCTTGAGCTTAAGTCAAGCTGTAGCATGTGAAGAGTGGTCTGATGATTTAGGCAGCAACCCATACCATGTCTACTCAGAAGTAAGTTCCACTGAATTCAATGTGGCTTACTCCCAGGTAAACAGGGTTAGGATTTCAGCCTCAGTTACCACCAGAAGAGCCAGCAGTAAAATGGAGCATCATAAGAAGACATCATGCTTTTTAGTCTGTAAAACAGCTATTCTTAACAAAGGAGATAAATAACTGGGAATTAAGATTAATTACAGCATGAAAATGAAGCCGTTAGCATCACGGATGTTGCCACAGAGTCTGTTTCCCTTGTAATTGCCCTTCACATTGTCAACAATAATTGTGATGGGAGGTATTCAAAGCTCGTCCTACTCAGAGTAGACCCATCGAAAGTAATGGACACCACTAATGTAGGTTCACTAATTCCATTGAATCTACTTCGAGTAGGACTCAGTTGAATACGATTAAAACGCAAGGCACACGGTAAGCATATGGGGAAGGCACACAACAAACCAGTGGGAGAGTAATCAGCAAATCACTCAAAGGCCTGTTTATGTCTCCCAGAGGTGTGGTTTTATCATGACTTGCCCACGGGATGGATAGCAGTTGTGTGTGCTTCACTCAGATTTATTCTGCCACGCTCACAAGCCTGCCGATGCCTGTGCAACTGTTGATTCCGTCAGTGACCCCAATTACTACACTGCCTGACAGCAACATTTCAAAAGACAAACAGGTTCTCTGCAAACTCACGAGCAAAGAGAAGAAGGCACAGATTCCAAATATATGTACAGTACATTGCCATGCAAAATAGAGACACAGGCTGCACATACTTTTTCTGAAGCGAATTACATGTAACCCACATGTGCACTATCAGTTGTAATGAATGTAACACGTCTGCTTTGCTACATGTGCGTTCCTCACTTAAGAAAATGGACTCTTGAGGAATGTGCATGTGATTTCCTAAGTAAAATATACATCTGTGAAGGAAATTAATCGTGGATGAAGTAACTGGCCTTTGCTTTTAAGAACCAGCAGGGCCCAGTAGCTGAGAGATCTATTTAGTTAAAGCTCAACTCAGCTACAGACCTGGTGCGTTTATGCAGCAAGGGAGGGGGTCTTGGATAAGTCACTCCCAGCTCCTCATCAGTAAAATAGGGTGGCCAGTTATGGACTGCCAAAAAAGAGGATTTGCATGGACAAAAAAAAACACACACTTCGCATAACATGCATATAACGAAATTCATATGTATAGACATGGCTCTAGAAATAATTCCTATAATTTAAGAAGAACTGCAATACAGTGGTACCTCGGGTTAAGAACTTAATTGGTTCTGGGTGTCCGTTCTTAACCTGAAACTGTTCTTAACCTGAGATACCACCTTAGCTAATGGGGCCTCCCGCCACCACCGCATGATTTATGTTCTCATCCTGAAGCAAAGTTCTTAACCCGAGGTACTATTTCTGGGTTAGCGGAGTCTGTAACCTGAAGCGTCTGTAACCCGAGGTATCACACTATAGTGGGGAAGACACCAAGTGACTGGTGTGCCTGCTTTTTACTGACTAATTTTGGCTAATTTTGATTAGTGGCTTCTGAGCTCCCGATCTCCCTTTCTATAGTTACATATATTTAAACCAGACATGGGGCAGATTTGTTTTTTTCTACATTATGTATTTCCGGTGTTTTCAAATTGTAAACTGCCCTGTGATCCTCAGATGAAGGGTGGTATAGAAATACAACAACAACAACAACAACTCTTCAAATAGAGGGCTTTCTATTTAAGGCAGGACACATGGCTACCCTACCATAAAACAAGACATAACTTATAGGCTTATTGTGGGAAAGATGACCTAAAGCACATTGCAAATTTAAAGTGCTGCCTACCTTTACAATTCTAAGTGTATTTGGTAGTACTAATTGCAGGTTTTCCTTCCCCCAATGAACTCCCAGGTCATGTTGATGTGCAGATATTACCACAATGAATAATGCCCTGCCCCTTGATGTCTATCTCTATAGACAGCAGTTCCCCTAGTGCAGTGACTGACTTTGGTGCGGGTGCATGTGTGCGCGCACATGTAGAGGATAGAGGAAGAGAAGCATGGGCACATTTGAAACAAACTACAGCTCCCTGGCTTTCACCCAGGGAAACATCTTTCATGGAAGATAATTTAAAATGGAGAGGAAGTATGATTCCTATCTTCCAGACACTAGCATTCATCTTTGGCAGTCGTGATAAAGGGATCAATGTCATTCTATAATCATTTTGCATCTGAGGAGCATGTGTCACAGGACTGGATTGACAGATCACCACTTCAGGAATAAGGAATGTTTCGGAACCATGGGGTTGGAAACAAAGGACGTGCATTATGATTTATGCAAGATACGGTGTGTAAACAGCCTAGTTGTTGTTAAAACGTAAGAAGAGCCATGCTGGATCAAACTAAAGGCCCATCTAATCCTGCATCCAGTTCTCACAGTGGCCAAAAATATGCCCACTGGAAGTCCGCAAGCAGGACATGAGTGCAACAGTATTTGCTATGTTTTGCGGGACTGTAATGTCATTGGGTGTCCCTTAAAACAATCTGGAAATTCAGGCAATAGTTTTGCATTCCTTGAATGGGGAAAGAAAGGCTCCTGTGGAGCCTAATAAATCTTTAAAATAAAATAAAAATTTGTTTGGAGCTCCTGTTTTTACTACAGAATGTAGTCACAGAAAGGGAAGGATGTGGAAACTACTAACAGCACAAGCAGAGCACAACCACACCACAGGTCAAAATAAGAGGAGCAAGTGGTATTTATATTTTGCCAAAGTGATTCATCATTTGACTTTAATGCATCAGCTTTTGGGGGCACCAAGGCCAGTCACCATTTGATCCCAATTCCCAAACGAGGTGCTGTAAGTTTCTTCATATCTGCAGCTTAAATACCTTTACATCTCTCTTGCCTGTTTGCTTGTTCCCAATGCAGAATATAATGCAGAGGAGAGGCATTGTCATTCTGGCCAAGTGCAAGTTTTCCACTCACATTTTAAACCTCATGTCATGAGTGAAAACAGCCTGAAGCAATGGCTCTAGAATGCCACACATCCACTCTTCTGGACCTAGGACCAACCTGTGCAACAAGGGACTAACTTATACACAATTCCACCATTCCTTTCCCCTGCCCCCATCTTTCCTTCCTTCCACCACCTTTCTCATTCCTCTAAAACAAGGGGTGGCGAAGCTGTAGTCCTCCATTCATTGTTGAATTCCAACTTCCACCAGCTCCAGCCAACATGACCAATGGTCAGCGTTAATAGAAAATGGAGTCCAGTAATATCCAGCAAATACATTTTATCCACCCCCTTCTTCACAGCACTGCTGCTGTGACATACCAAAGCAGCGTCGGGGGGAGAGAGATAAGACCCTCTAGTGGCAAACCAGAGGTCTGGAACTCTTATATTCTGCTTGCTATCTCTCACCCTTCCCAACTCAAGTGGAACAGCAACAATGGAATCTTTCTGGGAGCGATCCACCACACATGGTGCCACTGTGCAGCCCCTATTATTTGAAACTGGCCACTTATGCGAAAGAAACACAAACCTACCCAAGCCACAATGAAAGGAGTGGAAGTCACAGAACTATAGTATTTGGTAAATGGTGTGACCTCTCTGATTTATATATGTGTGTGTAGAATCAAAATAATAATGACAATAATAGATTAGTAGTAGTATACTGCCTTTCCACGCAACAGAGCCCAGGAAGACGAACTTCATTCTAAAGGCTCAAATGCTGCCACATCAGAACTGCAAAGTAAAGTTGCATTTCAGTTTTCCTTCTTAGGAAAGTTCTTTTTTTAAAAAAAAGGGTAAGTGTATTTTGGTGTAGTATTTATTTTAAATATTTCTGCTGATTTTGAAGCGTTGGCGGCAGCAGAGTATTTAAAAAATGAGGAAAGCGTGTAGAGCCATGTTAGTGGCGAGAGACACAAGGAAGTCTCTGTTAGCAAAAGCAAACAAGGCTAAACAAGTAAAGGCGTACATTGGTGGTGTTTCCCCCCCTTTTTTTTCTTCACAAGGCAGCCATGTTGATTTGGCCCATGGGTTGTCCTCGTGGAAGCCACTGGGACATGCTGTGAATACACTCCTAAAACCAGAACTATGCATGTAGGACAAATACCAAGGGACCCAAGGCTAAAAGGGAGCTGGATATTATCCAGACCTCTGCCTTAAACGATGAGCATTCATAAGCACTTTTTAGTACAAAAAGCAAGCATAAGGTAGCATCCAGCTCTCTTCACTGTAGGGAGTGCATTAGCAGACCCATAAAAATACCAGTATCCACAGTACAGATCCACCCTAAACTCTTGTTTTTGGTTTTTCTTTGTACTCTGAAATAAGTTCCATTACATTCAGTGAGCCTCATCCAGGCCACTAATAAGTAAATTTAAAATTGCGGCCTAAATGTGTTAAAGATATCAAATAATCATAGAATTGTAGGGTCGTCTAGTCCAACCCCTGGCAACGCACAAATCTTTTGCCCAACTTGGGACTCAAACCCCCAACCCTGAGACGAAGAGTCTCATGCTCTACTAGCGGAGCTAATAAGACATTAATAAGACAAATATAATAATATAAGAACAATGAAAGTAAATGCAGCCATGAGTTGAAGGATATTGACATCCAAAGATATTGTCATTCTGTTTAGTGATTCACATCTCAGACTAACTAGAGAAGGGTTTAAAAGGCAGGGACTGCAACCTTATACACCATCACTGAGCTTTTAGCTAGTTAGGGAAGTGGACGGCACTCAAAAAATGTTGTTGTTTTGCCTCCCTCCACCATAATTTATTTATTTCAGATATTTGTTTGCTAGTTGGATTTTTTCTTACACAGGCTAAAAGATTTTATAATAACTGAATCCTTACATTTGTGGAACAGTTAAACATTTGCAAGGCTGAAAAATCACATCAAATAAGGGTTGGGGAGAAAGGAATGGTTTCTGACTGGGACTAGATAAGAAAGTACATGCAGACAATTATAACTAACCTTTGTTGACACTCAATCTGCTCCTCTCTGCCAACAGAGACCAAGGCATTACACAGATGTATGTGCTACTGTTACCAATGCAATAGAGACACGGGTTTCCTTATTGGTTTTTATTGCAACGGGCTCTTTAGGTGGCAATCGTCTGTCCACTTTCCCTAGAGAAAGCCCTACTGAGTTCAATGGGACACACTTCTGAGCAGACATGATAAGGTTTGGGCTGTTATGGTAAGTCCTGCTGAGATGTAAGTCCCATTGAGCTTAATGAGATGCCTGCCCAGGTAGGTTTACTACAAATCTATCCACAGCAAAAATGAGTCAAATAATCCCTTGAGCCACCATTTGACAAGCAGCAAGAAAATTAATATACGCAGGTATTCCCGCAAATTTAAAAATTAAAGCTACAGAGAAAAAGGAGAACTTTTAACTGAATGGCTAAATGGAATATTTCAAAGGATTCCCTGCCTAGGACTGAACTACAGTCAACTTGTCTGTATGTCACAACAACAGTCAGTTGGGTTAAATCAGCTAGTTATCAGCAGTATTATGATGATGACTGGTGGATAAAGTAGCAAATGTGTATAGGAAGAGTCAGGTGAGTGGCGTACACATCTTTCCAAAATCTTAATCAGGTTCAGCAAAGCATTTAAGTCCACATACCAGTGAAGCATTATGGGAATGATGGCTAAATATTTAGACTGGGAGAAATTTATATGTAGGCAGGACAACTGCTGGGAATCGCACGTGGGGTAAATGTTGTGGCACCCGGGTCCTGTTTGCTGGCTTTTCGGAGGAATCTGGATGGCCACTGTGAGTATAAAATGCTAGAATAAATGGGCTTATGGCCTGATCTAGCAAGGCTTTTCTTTTCAGGACAAATCAACCAGTGCCAAGCCTTAGGAATCTAATTTACGGTCTGCCACATTTCTCCATTTTAATTCTTTGAGGAAGCCATTTTGTTTGAGTTGTACTGCAGGAAGACTTAGGAAAAGAGAGGTGGTTTGATAGACAGAGGAAAAGGTTCCGATGGGTGCTATTCTCTGTCACCACAGAGGCAAACTGTGGAAATAACCCAAAGGTCCTGCCTTTGAATGTCTGTATTTAATATTTCAGCTTCGTGCCCACTAGACGTAGAAAGAGGGTTATCTGTCAGATGTAACATGGCGGAAAGAATGGAGACCCAAACCCTTTAACTGAAGCTCAGTCTGAATTCTTATGAATTGCCATAAGGGGGGGGGGGGAACCTCAGGGTCAGAAAGGGGTGTGTCTCTGACCAGTCTAACGAAAAAGCATTTCTCCATATAGGAAGTTGCTTTATACTGAGTCAGACCACTGAGCTCAGTATTGTCTCTACAACAAGATTTCCCAAACCTCTGAGTTCATTGACTAACTGATGAGCTTATAAAGTCGTCATCAACCCCATCCCAAATTCTTTGTAATGTAAATGAAATAAGATGAAAATAGATCAAGATATAATTGATATTTATTAACAATCACTCACCTTTAATCATTGGCAAGGGAAGTGCACTCTGTACATGCCCACGGCCTTTATTTCCGAGGCTCGTAATTCCTAATTAATTTTTTTGTACTGTATCTCAGAAACTTCCACGATCACCTTTTGACCCATGGGTCTTTATAGATTCCCTGAAGAGTCTCATCAACCTTCAGGGGGTCAGTACTGATTACTTTGAGAAACCCTGGTCTACAATGCCTGGCAAGGGCTCTCCAGGGTTTCCGACCAGGAATCTCTCCCCAACCTACCTAGGGATGCCAGGGACTGAACCCATGACCTTCTGCGTGCAAAGCAGATGCCCTACCACTGAGCTACAGACCTTCCTATAAAGAAGCCTGAAAAGAAGTGGAATTCTTGGCCCTGCAGCAATCACATGGATTCTGCGTGGCTTTCCACAGACAAATTGCTCAGCAAAGCTAATCACATGAACTAGGTCCCTGCTTATTTAGATGAAGGAATGGCAGTTAGGGTGTGGATGGGAGAAGAATTTGAAAAAGAGAGAGAGAGAAAACCCACAGGGTGGCCGGATCTTAAGATTTCAGCATGTTGCATATATCTAATCTGTTCACTCAAAACCAAGAGTCATGTGATAATTATTATTTTTTAAAAAGAAAAAACTCTGCGTCTTCCATTTTGTTTTGTCTTGAAGGTATTTTCTAATAATCAGATTTTCAGATAAAAGCTGAAATCCTTACCATAACCTCAAGGATTCAACTCAAACAGAAAATAATTTAAGCTTTGCTCAAGCCTAACTCAAGGTTTTTTTCGTGGGTTTTGAATATTTAAGCTGTCAGAGTACTGCAAGCTGAAGTAGAAGGGATATCCTGCCTTGGTGGAATTCGTTCTTAAAGGTTTACATGGATGAACAGCCCCACTGCATTTCAAATCTCACAGGAGAGCTTTACAAGTCCAGTGTCAATGCAATAATGCAGTGCCCATCCCCACAAAATGCACAACCAACCTTTGTGCCAAGGGAGGTACCAATTAAAAAAAGAAAAAATTTCTGATGTATGTTCTGGAGAAGTATTTTGCCTGCAAAGTCAGGATTCACTTGGGAATGAAACCAGCTAAAATTAAGCGTTCAGGAGCTTCTTATCAAATCTACCAAAGCAATAAGTCCAGATAAAGCCTCAAGGCAAGGCATGTGGAGACTGGCTGCTGTGGGCACAAAACGAACAAGGTTCTTCTCTGCCTCAAGAATTGCTATTTTCAGCTCCAACTTGCTAGCCCTCTCTTTGCAGGTTAGCATTTGGAGAACGTGAGTTGGAGGCAGAGCTGTGCCTGCCATAATGCATGAGGGCATGGACACTGTCCAGTAGGTGCCCATGACATTCTCACAACTGCATGATTCTAGACACTGCTCCAAACAACAACAGTCCTCTTAGGTGAAGTAAATAATCACATTCCCCCACCTGCAACATACTGTTACTTGAATGCCAGGGAAATGTGATGTCTCTGAAACAGTGTTGCTTCCTTAATGTAAGATGCTTAGATTCCATGTAAATGGCAAGCAAGAGCCGCACAACAAACAGATAATCTGGAAAGTCTTGAACAGTACAATCCTATGCATGTTTACTTAGAAGTGAGTTCCGGTATGTTCAATTGGGATTACTCCCAAGTTTGCAAAGGAATCTTGTCTTCAAAGATTTACTGTATGAACATATGTGCACCTGAATAAGGAACATAAAGTGCCTTCTCGCTACCTGAGTGGACACTGGCTTGTTTCTACTGTGGTTGGAGTAACATGTTGTTCCATAAAAAGAAACAACCCCAAATTCTCAGAGTCCAATTAGCCAGAAGCAATGCATTGGCATAGATTGCTCAGTGGCAATATAAGGGATCTTATATTCTGATTGTGTTTCCTTATCTCTCCATCAGCCTTTTATTACAAGCCTTGTTTATCACTCCATTAGCCTCCCCCCACACCACGACTCTTCATTGCTCGTATATTTCACAGTTGCCAAATTCCAAATCCAAATCACCTTCAGGCAATCACCAATTATCGATATCTGTGACTAAACAACAATGGGATGGTCTGTAACAGGGGGCTGAGTTTCTGTCCTTTGCCATACCTGCTCCTTCCTTCCCGCCATGCCAACAGCAGCTCACTCTGTCTTCCAGACAGGTACAAATACATTTAAGGAAGTTTTTAAAAACAAAAAACACAAACACAAACAAATGCCAGGCTAGAAAACTCAACAGACACAGAATGTCAAATTCCAAACTCTCCAATTTGAACGTTCACAAATCAAAGATTGGCTCAAAATCATGAAATGAAAACCAGCTTGCGTACAGGGGAGCACAGTTTTGTCATTTTGCTGCTCAGCCTTTGTTCCATGAAAATCAAGTTTCTTTTCTCTCAGCCATGAAAGCTGTCAACTTTACATTTTCGAATTAATCTTTCCCTTAATTTCACCACCATGACACTGCTTGTTTTGGACTTCAGAACTGTTGGATAAACAACATGTAGCAGAGGAGAGACTCGTGATTTTACTAGGAGATAAAACTGAAGAACTCCGAAAGTGTAGTAGAAAGAAGGAACGCAACAGGTCAAGAGGAGAAGGTGAAGTATGCAGGTTCTGAAAACCCAACTGCTGGGACTGTGGCTTAGCGGCCAGATTAACTGGGCCTTGCAATGGAGTAGGAGCACAGATCAAATCAAAACGTGGACCGAGTTTTATACTGGCAGCACGTAATCAAGAAAGAAAGTGCCTTCTATGCTTTGCTCTCTATGCCACTTATCTGTGCCTTATTTCCTGGATCACCCCACCTGCTCTCCCCTTATCACCACATCAAAGCAAAAGTTAAAACCAACCAACCGATGCCTGCTGAGCTTCCACCACTCTCTAGTGCACCCCAGTTTGCCCTCATCTTATGTGATGTCTTTCTCCCAGTCATTCTTACCTCCAGAGCTTCCCAAGCGTCTTACTGAGCTCTGCATTGTGGAGGTGAGGATACTGATCTGCCAGCTTCCTCCGGGCCGCTTGTGCCCACACCATGAAGGCATTCATGGGCCGCTTGACATGGGGCTTGCTCTTGCTGCTTCCATTGACCCGCACAGGCATGGGCACCAGGGTCCAGTCGTAGCCACTCAGCACCTGGCTCACTGCCTCCCTGATGCACACTGGGAACTTGTCGTCGTCCGCTTCTGAGTCCTGCTGTTCCTTCTTCACCTTCCCCATCTCACCGCTGCTGGGGTTGCTAAGGTGAGAGCTAGCATCTGATGCCATGGAAGGTCCTGGAGAGAGGCAGTGGTGGTCTTCAGAACCCACAGGACTCATCTCCACCTCAGAAAGGTCTTGATCGTCTGTCATTGTTTCCTCTTTGTTTTACTCCTCAGGTACCAACGTCTTCCAACTGGAACCACACACACAAAAAAGGTCTAAATGAACACTAAAGCTAAAAAAGTTCAAAATATCCGAATAATCTGGAAAGGATTTGGTACATACTTAATAAAAATCTGTGGACCCTACCGCATTAATATGTTGTTTTATGGGACCTGCAAAAGCCGTGATCAAATGTGAGTGGAGAACATTCTAATTAGCTGGAAACTTCTGACATGTGCCATAAACTTTCTCTAACATGAGAATCCGCTTTTTTTGGTGTACACGTTATCTACAAACAAAGATTGGGGAGGTCTTCAAGAGGGTGAAGACCAAAAAACAAGACCTATTTCTTAATTTCTCCTTCCAAATCCCAAATATGCCTGCAGTTTCTTAACTTGCTTTGATATTGGAGTCAAGAATATCAGCAGTTGGGGGGAAATGGGTGGTTATAAGTATTAAAGGATCAAGACAAAATGCCTCATGATTGTGTAAGAATTAGTGTATTCGGAGTGCGTCTCAAACACACTGCGCCATTTGAAGCAGACCAGGTAAAAGGCATCATAGAGTGGGTTGGAAATATTTTGGCTTCATATTCCCTTCCTGGTTCACTTACGCTCCAGATATTATTATTTTTAAAGTTTATGTGAATTGCATATATCTAATATACGTATGTTACAAAACTTCTAGAAAATTTGAAGCTTCTATCACTTTTCAACCCTGTCAGACATTAACCAACCTCAGGAAAGCAATACCTAAAAATAAAGTTGGCACAGGCACCTAGCTGGTTCCCTAACGTAAAAGAAATTAGCCCCCACCCCAAATTGGCTGCCTTTTCAATCTGTAATTCTTCACCCAAAGCTCAGTTGAAGGGTGAAGGAAAACTACTGAAGGAGAAAACTGTCAGATGTGTTTTAAAAAGGAGAGAGAAAGAGGGGGAGAGAGAAAGAGACAGTGAGTTACCAAGCTCAGGTAGAGAAACTTACATCGGCCGCTCTGTCGGGCAAATCCTGAGAGAGCTGTAATTTGTATCCCAATAGCCCCTCTGTTCTCCTTTCACAAGCCTGGTGGCTTTTCAGGAGCTGTGTGCTGAGGAAACTCTCAGACAAGTGCCATTCCTAAGGGGAGGCTTGGTTTTTCCTAATACCCTGGATGAATGTCTCTGTGACTGGCTTGCCGCTTTACACAGGGGGAGGGAAAGACAGAGGGTGGAGCTAAGAGCTCTTTATGGCCCAGATGCATTCATTGTATGCAGGCAGGAGATTCTAAGGCACCCCCCCCCACAACTGCACATTTCAGCCCCCATCTCAAACTGACACTTATAGAGGCGTGTTGTTATTTGTTGTTGTTGTTTTTGGGGGGGAAGGTGGTGCAGTCAACGTTTATTTAATTTGTTTTTACATTGGATGGTTAACATTGGGCATTTTTAGGCCCATTTGGTATAAGAAGGGATGGCGTTTAAGGACTGCGTTGAACAAAATTCCTATATGGAATGGAGTGTGTGTGTGTTTGTGTGTCAACAACCACACACAGAGATTTTGTTGTGGCAGCTGTATATGCATTGCAGAGCTGCCTTCGGCCAGAGTATTTGCAGCATATTCTCCCAGAGAAGACCTACGTTCGTGTAGCCACCACAAAGGGGAAATATGAATGTGTAAGCACAGCTATATAGAAGTTCCTTCAGCGTAGAACTTGTATAACATGTGCGATCTGGAGGCCTTTGTGTCTCTCCTCCTAGGCTTTCCTCAGCACATACACTTATTGGAGCCTATGGGGAAGAGAAAGATGGCAACATCTTCCCTTGCAGGTCCTTCAGGGTGGTTGTCTTCATCTTGCACACATGGTACAGAATATTCTAGAAATGGTATGGAGCATCCTAGGAATAGCTAGAATCTTAAATATCTGCTTCTGCCATCTCCAGGTTGTGGGATCCATTTCTAGAAGATACCAGGATGGGAAGATATAATTAAAAGTTTGAAAAGGCTATTTGAGGCTAGGGATGAGGGAAAATTTCATTTTGCATTTAAAGGTGAACCTACCTAGCTTGCACATTCCAAAATAATATGTCAACCAAAACACCACAATCCTTTGAAATTTGCAATGAAGTTCTCTAGCCAATCTACTTGTCCAAAAATGGATGTACTAAAGTACAGTGTGTCTAAAAATTGCATATATTAATGACAGCAACATGCCCAATGCATTATATTAGGGGAAATTGCTTTGCAAAAATGTGTGTGTTGGCCAAAATTGCATAGGAAAATGTGCAAATTAGAACAAATCCACACTAAAATGCTGGTGTAGAAATGTGGAGAACTGAACTTAAGACTGAAAAAAATGAGAAACCTGGAGAAACCACAATTGCCCATTCCAATATGAGCATTTGCGCGGAAAGATAGAAGAGTTCTCCCCAAATTATGAACAGATTATTTAACACCTCTCCCTCCAATGAAAACTCTCTAAAACTATATTTTTTGTTCCCTTGTCATAAGTGATATCTTAGGCACTGTGCAACTAGTGCTTGTGACAGTTGCACAAACATTAACACATTCACAACAACAGTATTGCTAATGGATTGAGGGTTGGAACCAGATTTTCACAGTAATGAAGGATGTATATAAAAGAAGAGATCTCTATCCTCTGAAATAAAGACAGAAAATCTATAAAATTAAAATAAAAATATTTGGTGTATGTGTGTGTGTGCGTGTAAAATTGATGTCTATCTCATCCTTGGAGAACAAGGTTTCAAGCCACATGTCTCAGTTGGAAAAGCATAATGTCAATTCCATGTGTTCTTCTGCAACTGCACCATAAGAATTTGAGAAGGGCAGATTTGGAAGGATTGTTTTGGGAAATGCAACTTAGGTTGTTTTGCATTAAAATGTGAACTGAACCAAATTTCTCCCCCATCCCTTGCTATGATCTTTGTTTTCTTATGGCTTGGTCACTAATAATGGGTGATTAATTAATTAAGTGGCAATCAGTGCCACTTTCCGAGCACTCTGTAGCTGATCAGGTTGCCAGATGTTAATCCAGAAATCATAGCTGTAGCATTACAGAGTCAAAAGTGGGAAAGAGTGATGTGGCTGGTTTTATCTCTCATCCAGGCCAGGTGCTCCAGGGGTCCTTTCACCTGTCTTCCTCTCCTGCTTGCTACTGGAGGGTGGGACTGAGAGTAAACTTCTGCTTGCTACACCAAGTCCACTCTTGGAATAATGGGCATGGGAGCTGCTTCTGGCATCTTCTACTGCTGTAGGCATGATCTCTGACAATGGTTTAAGGCAGGAGTATCCATATATTGTTGGACTCCAATTCCCTAGGAATCTGCTTTCACATGAGCATCCAATGTTTTATCAAAATGGAACCCTATTGAGAATGTATATCAATTACCACATGTGTCTTAACATGTGCATTCCTGTACATGCCAGCTCAGAAGAAAGTCCCATTGAATTCCATGAGGCTTCACATGAGTATAGGATTGCACCCTAAATTCTTTTAACTAGTAACTATGTTTAATGGGGGATGCGGGTGGTGCTGTGGGTTAAACCACAGAGCCAAGGTCGGTGGTTCGAATCCCCGCGACGGGGTGAGCTCCCGTTGCTCTGTGCCAGCTCCTGCCAAACTAGCAGTTCGAAAGCACGTCAAAGTGCAAGTAGATAAATAGGTACCGCTCCGGCGGGAAAGTAAACGGCGTTTCCGTGTGCTGTTCTGGTTCACCAGAAGCGGCTTAGTCATGCTGGCCACATGACCTGGAAGCTGTACGCCAACTCCCACGGCCAATAAAGTGAGATGAGCGCCGTAACCCCAGTCAGCCACGACTGGACCTAATGGTCAGGGGTCCCTTTACCTTTACCTATGTTTAGTGGAGCCCATACCTCTATGGATATAATGTCCTGCTACGTTTGGCACAAATAGTTGTGTATTCATTTCCTTCAGAGAATGTAATGAGCCACACAGAGTTGATTGCCATTTAAAAACAGGACCCTTTGGGATCATGCTATGAACCATGCAGCAACCCATCAATTAACAAACAGAGCTTGGTAACTTCTACCCAAGGGAATAATGAATGATCCCCAGTGCATACTTTTGGACGATGGAATTGTATCGCATAAACTCAGCTTGCAAAGTGCCCACTTCCCCCTTGTTAGAGCTCTTTGAGCCAGTGTGAGAGATGGAAAAGCCTCCAGACCAAGGAGCAGCCTCGGGGAGTGGAAAAGGGGGTTGTCTCCTGGCCCCACAGGGATATCACCATGGCTTGGAAACACTGGCCTGATTGTTCCCATGTCAGGGTAATATTCAGCTTAGGGTGGAGGGAAGAGCAAGCAGCAAACAATGGGAAGGAGGCATGCAGCCCACCCGCCAAACATAAAACCCCAGAGCCCAGGTGCAGAGTTTCTGCTGGCCTCCAGATGAAAAAGAAAGAGTAAGTGAGACACCGACTTGCCGGCAGAAGACCTAGCAGGAAGAGAGGGAAGGAATCCACCTGGTGCTAGGAGAAGCTAATGCAACAGGTTGGTTGAATATGGATAATAGAATTTTTACGGTTAGGAAGGTGACAGGGACATGCACTAAAAAGAGTCGGGTTAACAAGTGACTAACAGGAAGACATATAAACATCCCACAAGCAAGCAGGATGAACGCTCATTGCTGTATAACCTCCCCACAAACAAATCACATTGAATGCTCAATAAATATCAGGCACTGTCTAACCCAGGGGTAGGCAACCTAAGGCCTGGGGGCTGGATGTGGCCCAATTGCCTTCTCAATCTGGCCCGTGGACGGTCCAGGAATCAGTGTGTTTTTACATGAGTAGAATGTGTCCTTTTATTTAAAATGCATCTCTGGATTATTTGTGGGGCATAGGAATCTGTTCATTTTTTCTTCAAAATATAGTCCGCCCCCCCCCCCACAAGCTCTGAGGGACAGTGGACCGGCCCCTTGCTGAAAAAGTTTGCTGACCCCTGGTCTAACCTCACCGTAAGCTTTGTGCAAGCAAATCAGGATGGATGCTCAATAAACAGGTCATATGGGGGAGCCCATATTTCTGCAGTCTCGAAGCAGGGGGGGGGAATATTATGTGTACCTTGCCCATCTAACTGGGTTGCTCAAGCCACTCTGGGAAGCCACCTTTGAATGGATTCTTTTTAAAAAGATGGACATTCTCTCTTCAAGCATAGAAGCTGTGGTCCTCCAGTGCTTCATTTGCTGCTATGCATGTCTTCCTCAGTTGCAAACTCAAGACTTGCACAAAATTTGTTATGATCTCTGCTTTTAGATTATGGTCTTTACAATTCTTAACAATTCTGCTTTTATATTACTGTCTGTCTTCCTCCATAATGTTGCATGGCCTGGAGAAAATTCCACCAGATGTGGCTTCTTCCATCAGTGTGGCATAGGAACGGCAGGGGAAAATACAATTCAGTTTGGAACAAAGCTCCTTTCCAAATTTCCATTTCTCCGAATTTTGTGATGAGATTTTCAGTCAAGCAATGTGTTCAGAAAGGAAAATACGAGGATAAAGTTTGCATAAAAATATGTATATTAATGAAACTAACATGCAAATGTATATTAGGGGAAATTGCTTCACAGAAAAATGGTATATGTTGGGAGAAGTTTGCAGTAAAACACTGGTGAATTTTTGTGAGGATTTTTTTAAAAAATTGCAAATCAATGTGGAATGTGGTATACTGAACTTAAGGTTGGAAATATGAAAAATTGAGAGAAACTCATAGTGCTATGGCAGCATGGTGGGGAAACCACATCTGCCTGTTTCTCTTTCCATACAGCCAGGGCCATCCCGAGACATTTTGCTGCTTGGGGTGAAAGACAAGGGCCACATTTAAAGTGATGTGCTGACACTTCAAACCGTCAAGTCTTCCCTCAGAGAATTATTGGAGCTGCAGTTTGTTAAGGGCTCTGAGACCCCTATTCCCCTCACAGAGCTACAATTCCCAGAGTTTCCTGTGAAGAGGAATTTATTGTTAAACCACCCTGGGAATTGTAGCTCTGCGAGAGCAATACAGCGGTCTCAGAACAAGAAGACCAGGCCCTGCCTGCAACTCTTGATAGTTACATGTATCCCTTCAAGTTCTTAATCCAGCAGCCAGAAAACTTTCCATAGCCAATGTGTTCTGGAAACCTGGGGGTGCAAGCATGGAGTGATTTATTATGCCACGAGACAAGGGATGCATGCAACTTGTTTACTTCATAGACCCTCTTTTGGCTGGCTAATTACCATCCCCAAAGGATAGCACATTCATAAAACTTATAGAAAGTCACGAATGTGATGAATTGTGCAGAGTCACAAATTAATGTGGTATTTATTAAAGGAAATAAACAGAGGCAAAAAAGTGGGGAGTGAGAATCTTCCCAGTACTAACTCTATACAGTCACAGGAATCTGGATGTTCAGATGGTAAACAAGTAATTCAGTAAAGCATAAAGAGCTTATTTGCGTTTATCTCTGGCCTAGTTCATTCTTTTCATTTGGAAATGCCTTTGTATGAAGGACTCCCCTCACCCCTTTGCTATTTGAATGGGGAGCCCTGGTAAGTGTATGGTAAAAAGGTAAAGGTAAAGGACAGTTAAGTCCAGTCGCAAACAACTCTGGGGTTGCAGCGCTCATCTTGCTTTACTGGCCGAGGGAGCCGGCGTTTGTCCGCAGACACTTTTTTGGGGTCATGTGGCCAGCATGACTAAGCCACTTCTGGCGAAACCAGAGCAGCGCATGGAAATGCTGTTTACCTTCCCGCCGGAGAGGTACCTATTTATCTACTTGCACTTTGACGTGCTTTCAAACTGCTAGGTTGGCAGGAGCTGGGACCGAACAACCGGCAGCTCACCCCGTCGTGGGGATTTGAACTGCTGACCATCCAATCGACAAGCCCTAGGCTCACTGGTTTAGACCACAGCACCACCCGCGTCCCAAAGTGTATGATACTTCCTCACATAATAAGAAACTTGCACCACCACCATCCCATTTAGGGGATTTGTAGTGGTACTGGCATGGAGAAGATGCTTCATGAAATGATGTTATAATGACCAGGGCCTGGTTCAGTCTTTGGCATCTTACAGTCTGAAACCCTCGAATGTTCTGGGACAGCCACTCCCATCAACCCTAGTCAACATGTCCAATGGACAAGGATGGTGGGAGTTGTAGTCCAGTCCAGAGGCACCATGTTGAGAATCCCTGGTGTAGACAACCCTGAGCAATGGTACAATTTGGCCCAAGGCAGCTTTCTATGTTTCTGTCAAACAGAGGCATTTCTGAATTGGAGTCATCCTGTGCAGACTAGCCCTGTAGCACCACAAATAAGTCCTAGTGCCTCAGGGTGTGAAGGATCGTCCATGCTATGGCTATGAGTTGTTCTCTGGGCTGGTGCTAGCATGGAAACTCCTTACACGATGAAAAAGAAAGGTATTATTACCGGCAGGACATGTTTCAGCGATAACAGATCGATATTATCACATGGCGGCACATTCACATGATAGGTGCACCATGGAAACCAGTCCTGTCACTCATCTCAGCCCATGTCCGAAACATAAATTTCTACAGGCTGATTTTTATTTTTATTTTTAAAAAGGATAATGAGCTTCCTCTTATGTCTTGGTTGATTTTGATAGTAACTGACATGTAAACAAAATTCAAAGCACAAGTCTCTCTTTGAAGTGGATGTAATAAGATAGCGTTTTCTGAATGGGACACACAATCCCAACAGTCATGGCAAATGTACTAACTGGTGAAAAATGAAATGAAATGAAAATGAAATAAAGATTTGGAGTTACAAATGGCTGCTTGGAGAGCCAGGCTTCCTGTCTTTTTCAGCAGGAACCTGCCTGCTGGCTGAGACCATCTTCAGAGGCCCTGTTATAGATTCCACCATTGAAAGAGAATTGGTTGGCAGAAACACAAGGCAGAACCTTTTCTGTGGCAGCACCGCAGTTGGGAAATTTTCTCCCAGAGGAGGTGAGACTAAATACCTGCTGGCATTTAAGCAGCCTGTGCAAAAGTTCTTACTTCATGTGGCCTTTACTGGTTTTAAATAGATGATCAAGGTTTTAATTCTTTTTATTCTGGGGGGGGGGTGTTGATGTTATTTTTGTTATTTTGTGTAAACTGTTTGGGGGTGCTTGCTAAGGCAGAAAAACAGTATAAATGTGCATAAAATAGAATAGGTTAGTAGTTAGAGTGTTGCATCAGGAGACTCAAGCTCAAATCTCCACTCAGGCCACAAAGTTCATTGGGTGGCCTTGGACTAGTCACTCAGTCTAACCTATCTCACAGGGTTGTTGCAAGGGGCTGGGCTTGTATGCTCTGTGCTCCCCAAAGGAAGGGTAGAATAAGAATGTAATAATAAAATATAAAAACGGTGGATGAAATGCAGTTGTTCTGGGAGGAGATAAGAAAGCGTGCAGTGGTTTATAGTAAGATCGTGGAGAATGTAGCACCAGCAAAGCAGAATGTGGCACGGAGTTACAAAAGACAGTTTGGAAGATTTTAGGATACAAATGGTAGAAGAGACGTTCAGAATCCTGACAAAGATGAACAAGATCACTGGGAGGTGAAGACTACGAAGAGCATTCAATGTGAGCAAGAGAAGTCTCTGCTGGTTGCAAAAGGGAAGGCAAGAGAGAAAAAGCACTCTGATAAACTTCTCAGCATTGCTCCTTGCTGCTCAGCTATGTTGGCAATCTTTTCCAACCTTGACAAAGGGCGCTTTCTTCCAGGGTGAATGTTGGAGCCATGAGAAACTCAGTACTGCACTATGGTCAGTGTCAGCCTTAGACATTTTTCCATTGGAAGCTCTGGCCTGGAGCTCCTTTTAAAAAAACTCAGGGAGAGAGAGAGGACTGGAGACAGGAGAATGAAGCCTCTTTTGGCAACCATAGCACCACCCCATGTTTCTCCACACCAAGAAACTGTAGCAGTGCGCAA
The DNA here is from genome assembly GCF_965153285.1 of Podarcis tiliguerta. Lineage (NCBI taxonomy): Eukaryota > Metazoa > Chordata > Lepidosauria > Squamata > Lacertidae > Podarcis > Podarcis tiliguerta. Next base: position 45,783,956 of record NC_139543.1, on the reverse strand, counting down.
AGCAGCAGGAGGAAGAGGAGGCTTCCCTTGCTCTGTGTCTCATTGGCTCATCTAAGGGGCAATATTGAACTAAGCTGCTAGCCATATTAACTGTGTTGCCTATGACAGGGATGGAGAACCTGTGGTCACCTGCCAGATGTTGGAGACTCAGACTCCCATCAGCCTCAGCCACCATGGCCAAGACTCAGGAATGATGGGACATCCAGAGGACTACACGTTCTCCATCCCAAGCCTATGAGCTTGCTCTTGTATTCATGCATTGTACCCATAGCAAAGTTAGTCATCCAACCTACCACTTGTCACAAAGCTGGTATATTTATAGTGGTATGTAAGCTCCAGCATAATGGCGGACCATACTTGACTGGACCATACAGTTGCCCTACCCAAAATGTAGCAGATCAGGAAGAAAATGGTTTCACCAAGGCTCCCTCCCTGATGTCTGCTCAGAGGTAAGTCCTACTGAATTCAAGGGGGCGTACTCCTATATAAATGGTGTCGTAGTAAGGTAAAGGTAAAGGTACCCCTGCCCGTACGGGCCAGTCGTGTCCGACTCTAGGGTTGTGCGCCCATCTCACTTAAGAGGCCAGGGGCCAGCGCTGTCCGGAGACACTTCCGGGTCACGTGGCCAGCGTGACGAAGCTGCTCTGGTAAGCCAGCACCAGCGCAGCACACGGAAATGCCGTTTACCTTCCCACTATAAAGCGGTACCAATTTATCTACTTGCACTTAGGGGTGCTTTCAAACTGCTAGGTGGGCAGGAGCTGGGACCGAAGACGGGAGCTCACCCCACCACGGGGATTCGAACCGCCGACCATGCGATCGGCAAGTCCTAGGCACTGAGGTTTTACCCACAGCGCCACCCGCGTCCCTGATGTGTCATAGTAGTTTCCTGCTAATGATTAGAGCAGGCATAGGCAAACTCGAGCCCTCCAGATGTTTGGGACTACAGTTCCCACCATCCCTGACCACTGGTCCTGTTAGCTAGGGATGATGGGAATTGTAGTTCCAAACATCTGGAGGGCCGGAGTTTGCCTATGCCTGGATTAGAGGTCTAAACAATGTGGAAGACTGGTCCATCAGAAGAGAAACTGGTAAGTGGAATCCATATATGAAAAGACAATCCAGTCTCAAGGTGTTCCACATCAAACCCCCAAGCCCCCTTAGCCCTTCATTATCTCATCTAAACATTTGAATGAACAGGTATGCATGTGCCGTCACTATCTTCACAGCAGTGCCTAAATAAGAAGGTGGCAGCTGTTTTGTCTGTCTCCTGTCTTAGGGGCACAAAATTAGTGTTGTCCCAAAGCAGCCTGAGGGAAAAAATGGAGGGTCTCACACAATTAAATATTTCTATACAGTAGAGCAGAACTGGGCGGGGGAGGGCAGAAGAAGTTTGACACACACAACGGCCGAACAATAACACCAGTGTGCTGACGGAATGGGAGACCCATGAATTGGAAGTTTGATAAGGGCTCTCTCTTTCTCTCAACAACCCCTTCAATTTCCCTCTGCACTCTCTCCCCCCTTCCCTTGCCTGCTTTCTTGTTTGGGCTTTTTAACAGTGCACTGTCTTTGTTCAAGATACAGGTGAACAACAATCATGTGATTAATACACACACAACCACACACATGCACAAAGCTTTTTAAAGGCCCGTCCTGCCTTGCCTCAGAGAACCAAGGAGCAGATAGGGCTTCGAGGAGTTGAGAGACGTCAAGAGACGGGCTGCAGGCCACAACAGGGCTGCCTTCGGGTCGTTGCCGTTGCTGTGAACTTTTTCCAACAGTCAGAGAACCTGCAAGGGCTTGGGGTGCCTCGTCCCCAAATGGAATGCTTCTCCACAGATACAGAAGCAGCATCAAATATTTGGAGGCTGTGAGGAGAAGGTTTTCGTTGTCTCTGAGGTGAACTATGAAACCCTATTTGATGCCATTCTTCTTGGTTTTGAGGTCTGCTCTCTCTCAGACTCCAGTCACCCAGGCCTTGTTGACAAACAACAGTAAATTGGCATGGATTTTGCTTGTCTGCTTGCCTCTATCTGTCACTGCTGGTGGTGTCAGGAAGTCTCACTGGAACTAAAGCAGGGGGATGGAAAAGAGAGCTGAAGGTTAGTCATCTTTATTTACGCCACTTTTTAAGTCACACAGAAATTGAAGAAGGGGCTGCCTGCAGTGGCAATCGATTAGCCATTCCTCTTCAAGGTCCGAGGAGTCTTTCATATGCCTTGAAGCCTTGCAGAGGCAGATTCCAGCAAAGAAAGGACCCACAGAGATGCTTCTCATTTCCTTCCTCTGCTGTGCCTCACACAAAAACCACTTTCTTTCACACTTGTGCAAGCTTCTAGAGCCTTCCACCACAGAGTCTGCCTCTCTTGGGTTCTCTCTCTCTCTTTCTCTTTCCCTCTTTTTCTGTAATTTGAAAGGTGGTTGTACACCTCCAGAGTCAATGAGAAAGAAATGTGTGAGGCAGAGGTGAGAGATTGTCACTAATCTTTCCATGCTGGGACTGTTGGGGGGAGGGTAAAAATGTGGAGCCACCCAAAATATTCCAGACAATCATTCCTCCAAAAGGAAACAGCTTCTAATCTCTTAGTATAAACGTGGCTCATATGTGAAGATGACACTTGGCAGCTATGATAGCTTCATCACAGAGGCAAAGAGGGCATTGATGATCCTGAAGAGGCAATGATGCATGTGTGTATCTACAGGTATACAAAGAATTCTGACCCAGCCCTCCCTCCCTTCCTTCCTTCCTTCCTTCCTTCCTTCCTTCCTTCCTTCCTTCCTTCCTTCCTTCCGTAGCTGGCCAGTTCATAACTTTTATTTTTTCCTCTATCCCGTCTCTATTATAGATAACAATTTTTGCTGCAGGGACTTTTAATGGTGCAATTCTAGGCATGTCTACTCAGAAGCAAATTCGGTGGGGCTTCCTCACAGGTAAACAGATATAGGATTGCAGCCTGAAGCTAAAAGTTTGGGGTAGGAATTCTTCAACTGCAGGAGGGCGGAGTGGGGGCACACACAGATGTTCTGCTGGGGTGACACACAGCTAGCTGAATCGTCATCGAGACTGCAGAGGGGAAATGCCAGTAAATTGCCAGACAAATTTACAGAGGGCCTGCAAAATATTCTCTTTGTGTAAGGTCGCCCCTAGCATGACGCTCAGCAAGGGAGGGGGAACGGAATGCCTTCTTTATGATGCTTGTAAAGTCTCCAGCTTTGATTCTGAACATGAATGTAACTTTGCTGACTAGCTTCATGACTCCTTCTATTCATGTCCCAGGTCCTTGCATTTGCGAGGCATTCAGCTCTATTTTAGAAACATCATTTGACCTAAGAGCTCGCCAGTGCCACCTCCAAAGCTTCTCCTGTCTGAAGTCTAGGGAGCCTATCTACACTTGTAGACTGGTTTTGTAGCATTTTAACCGACATGGCCACCTGCAAAGATCTGGCGAGGTGCTGACAGTTCTCTGCTGTTCACTGCTGCTATACTCTCTGTGAGGAGATTCCTGGCTCCTCTCACAGAATACAATTTCCAGAGTTTCCTGGGGAGAGGCAACTACTGCTCAACCCTGTTTAAATCCATAGAGTACTTCTGCCCTAAATGGTGCTCAGTCCATTTAATCGACTGACATAAACTTTCCCCTTATTACAGGATGAGAAACAGCAGCATGAGGCCATAATAATCTGTTTAGGCAAGTGGGAAGGCAAAGGTCATAGTCTGATCAGATCTGCTTCATTCTCAATATTTTCTAGTTCTTGACTCAGTTGAACAGCCTTCTCCAACCCAAGGACCTAAGAAGATCCTGCTGGATCAGGCCAGTGACCCATCCAGTCCAGTATCTTGGTCCCATGGCATTCTGCCTACTTATCATTCCCAACAGCTTGTATTCAGAGGCATAGTGGATGGAGAACACAGGCATCATGGCTAGGAGTCTTGATAGTCTTCTTGAACTTGCGACCTTCTCTAGGCAAGGCATGTGTTCTTTGGGTCAGGAGCAAGACAAATAGGCCATGTTAGTGCCTCTTTTACTGTTTCACCCATAACATGATTTAGCCCAGTATCTTATCACCATATCATCAGCCTTATTGCAAATCCTGTGATCTTCCTGATGATTTATTCTCATCCTTTTCTCCTTGTTGCTAAGCAGAAAACTGGGAAGTCTATACAAATAAGAAAGCAATGAATAAGCACACTTGTGTTAAAAACAAACATCATGGGTTTTAAGACCGTATGGGGAGGGGGGGTTCATTTTGCTTGCCAACATTTTTGCAGCATGTGGGGAAAGGCCACAGCTCAGTGTTAGACCATCTCCTTGGCATGGAGAAGGTCCCAGGTTCAGAACCTCACATCTCCAAGTAGAGCTTGGAAAAAATCCTACCTGAAACCATGGAGAGCTACTGCCAAGGAGCCCAGCACACAGCAGAGCAACTGATTTTCATTTGTCAAAGCAGGTACACTCACTTTGGCTGTTCTTGATGAACTGGCCAAACTGCACATTATGTTAAGTGTGTCTTTGCATTAATGTGGGTGTGTTTTAGGAGGTGTCTACCTTCCCCCAGCCCTACCACTACCATCCAAATCATAACCGTGGTGCTGGTTGAGAGGAAGTTAAGCTTCTCCCACAGTCCTAATGAAAATACCTGCTATGAAATGCTGTTCTATGATTGACACCAACAGCAACTTCCCTTCTGGGGCAAATAGCAGCTTTGAAGCGTTATTCTCATCAGGACCATGATGGGAGGCAAAGGGTTAAAGCCCCTTTCCTCTTAACACCATGGCCCATATATAGGTCTGAGCAGGAGAAGTAGCAGCTATTTTTTAAAACACACACAGAGAGAATTAACATAATGTGCTGCCAAGGCAGGAAGGGGTGGGTAGATATTCTTTTAAGTAGGGCTGATCCCAAATCCTAGCCATGATAACTGAGGCCTCTGGGAATTATGGAAGGGTCTTCAGGAACTGGGGTTTTTCCCCACATCTAGGTTGTAATTTGCTTTCCAAGCCAGTGGAAATGTGAGCATTTGTACCACTGATATTGTTCTGTGACATCTGTGAAACTACTCAGAAAAGCAGGACCAGTTTAGTACAGTCCATTGGTTCTTAAAGTGTGGGGCAGGCCCAACTAAAAAGCGTTGTCAGGTATGAAAAATAAAATGTACCTGTTCAGGATCACATCTAGTCTGTGTCCTATTTAGATCAGGTCATTTTTATACTGCACATGCACTATGAAGCACACCTGTAATCCACAACCAGATATGATGCTGGCTGTGTGTTCGATTTATTTTATGCATCTGGTGTCACTCCTAAATTGGACTACCATTTTCAGGAAAAGATTGAATGTTACCCTAGAGCCTGTGCATTTCTGTCTGTCTTGAACTAGTCTAGTAATCAGAGCCCCAAGGTTTGTTTCCGTTTGATTGCTTCCAGGGGGGTGAATGATGCAACACCATGAACTCCCCACCCCCCAGTATCTTTTGCTCTGGTAACTTGATGAAACTCATGAAACATTACTCCTCCCATTTTGTTTTATCTGTTTGCCCAAAGCCAATGGATATGAGGAAGCTGAGCATTTTCTGCGTTTGTTTCCCACTTAGGGAAGATTGGACAGTTCTTGACTAAAGGAAGGTTTAATGGTAGAGCACAAGCTTTGCCTATATGGGAATGGCACGTTTAGGTGAAATGGTATTGGGAACACCATTGATAAAGCCGGCAAACACCCTCCAAACCTCCTCGCTCGAACTCCAACTCTCCACGGGTCTCAAAGGTCGGTGCAAGGGCTCCTGGGATTGCACTTGCAAATGCTTGTGGGATTGCTTGACACTGTTTTCGTGCCAGTGTTTGCAGTTTTCACACTCTTTTAGGGCCATTTTTGTTTTCCTGCTACTTCCGGGTCCGCAGCAATGTGCATGGTCGTAGGCGAATTCAATGCTCATAATCAGCCTGCCCATTACATTCAGTCTTCTGCAGGGACCTTCTCCTTCTGTGGTGGATGGCAATGGGGAGAAGGCCATCTCTGAGAGAGCACGTAAGTCTTTGGAATACTCTTCCAAGGGCAGTCCCTTGATGGGCTTCTGCCACCAAGTCAAAACACAATGGTTTCGCCAATCTTCCAGGGATATCAACTGAACTAGCCTTCACTAACTTGGTTTTCTCCAGATAAACCTAGTGTCCACCAGATGTTGTTAGACTCTGTTTCCTATCATCCCTACTCATTGGCCACAATAGTTGGAGTCCATCATTTCTGGAGGGCATCAGGATGCAGAAGGCTAGATTAGACTCTCCACAAAGTATTGAAATTTGGGGGATACTATGATGCTGATTTTTTTTATAGAACGTTAACATGGGATTTTAAAGTACAGTGGGGAGGGGCACCATATAGGATTGAATCTTCCTGCTTAACAGCTAATAAGCAGGAGGATCTGATCCTGGCAGTCCTGCTCTTTTGCAAGTGGCTTTGCACAAAGGAACAGCACCTGTTACCACACAGGATCCGATTCTGTGCGGTGCTGCTTCACAAGTAGGTTTCCTGCAGGAAGGTTGCTTCTAAAGCAACTGCCACACCCACAGTGCCTTTGATCCAGTGGCGTAGCGTGGGTTGTCAGCACCCGGGGCAAGACAAGTAATTTGCTCCCCCTAACCCGTGGATTTGCGCCCCCTAACCCTAACCACCAGATGTTGCGCCCGGTGCAGCCTCCCCCCCCTGCACCCCCCACGCTACGCCACTGCTTTGATCAACAGTTTGAGCAAAGGCATTGATCCTGTGTCAGGCTGGCAAGAAGGAAAATCACAGCATTGGACCTACTTTTTCCTAGAAAGACGCCACTGCTGGTTATGTAGGCCTTGCCCTTTTCATGTGGTTTTCCCACCCTGCCTGCCTCTCATTCTTGCTTGATGCCCTGCCCTCTGGGCTCTCCAAACTAACTTGTAGCCATGACTGTCTGTACCTGATTTGTCTCACACCTGAGTCCCTCCAAATATGCCTGCTTTGGCCTAGGCTGAATTAGGTGCACAGCCCTAATTATTATTATTTTTATTTGCTGCTGCTTTCTATCCTAATGTTATAAACTGTTGTCCTATTTGTAGTTCATATTTTTACCTGTATTTTATTGATTTGTTTCCAAACTGTCCTGGGATTCATTTGAACAAAGGGTAGTTTAGAAATGCAACACATAAAATTAATAAATAGCAGAACTGTGGAGACAGTCTGATGAACTGAGAGCCTGGTTTTAATCAGAAGTCCAACACATATACCCACTTATTACAAAACTGTTTAACAGACAGAAAGAGATTTACAATGGCAAAGGAATCCTTTTTCCTGCATAACTAGGGCCTCGGGAGATCAAAGAGGAAATTGGGCACAGACTATCTGTTTGCTACCTGCTCTGGCAGGTGGTACCCCACCTTCCGCTCACTTGCTATTTTAACTCCTTCATGTCCTGATGGGGTGTGTGTGTGTGTGTGTGTGTGTGTGTGTGTGAAAGAGAGAGAGAGATGGGAGGATACTTGTGGTTTTTTGTGGGCGTACACACATGTAAGTACAGTGGTACCTCGGGTTATGTACTTAATTCATTCCGGAGGTCCGTTCTTAACCTGAAACTGTTCTTAACCTGAAGACCACTTTAGCTAATGGGGCCCCCTGCTGCTGCCGTGTTGCCAGAGCATGATTTCTGTTCTCATCCTGAAGCAAAGTTCTTAACCTGAGGTACTATTTCTGGGTTAGCAGAGTTTGTAACCTGAAGCGTCTGTAACCTGAAGCATATGTAACCCGAGGTACCACTGTATGCAGAACCGCTGTCCAGCATCAACATGCAGTCCTTGGGACCCCAAAGGTTTGCCCACCCCTGCTTTAGTAAAATGGGGTTAGCTTGTTAAGCATTAATGTAATAAAAGGGTGAGGGCAGGCAGAGCTGTAGCTAGGTGATCTTGTGCCCCTGGTAGAACTGTCCAGGTTGTGCCCTCTAGCCACAAAAAAATAGGGAGAAACAGGGCTCCTGCATATCATATAGTGACCCTCTGTTTAAAACCTTTTCATATGAGGCAATAATCAATATTTTTATTTATAGACATATTTATGGACATATTTTAAAGCCGATTTTGCGGGGAGAACCCACTTACGCCCCTGGCGGGGGCTTTCTTCACAACCCCCAAGCTACAGCCCTGGGGGCAGGATCCTGTCAGAACCTTGGTTCCGAGCATATTTTTCTGGGAAGATGCATGGTTCTCTTGGAGTAGCATCGAGTAGAGTCTATAGGGCAAAGTAACTTCCTTGCTTTTGTCTCTCTGGGTTTCTGGAGTGTCCCAGGAAGTCAGGGGAAGGGTTAAGTCACAAACCTTTCAGTCTGCTGCTTTGGTCCTTGTAATTCCTCCCAGGGAATAAGAATGGGAGAACAAGGAGCTCTTTCTGTTTTCGAGAATTAATAGCAAAGAGTCATCTGGGGTGTCATTCAAGCCGTGATCGGCTCCCAGAGGAATGTGTGTGTGTGTGTGTGTGTGTGTGTGTGTGTGTGTGTAAGTGTGCACATGTGAGAGAGCACAGGCCTAAGGCTGAGATGCCAAAGCAAGGGCAGACACAGTTCTGTTGGTAACCAGAGGTATAAACGGGCATCCAGTTTCTCCTTGTGACTCCTCAAACTCCAACAGCCCTGACTCAGAGCCGTTTTAGTCAGTCTGTTCTGCCACAAAATTAAGGGTAACCAAATCTCTCCACTTTGGTTTCTTTCAATTTCTCATTTTTCCAGCCTTCAGTTCTCCCTGTATCTACACAATACGATTTTTTAAAAAAAACTTCTCATGAAAAACCACCAGCATTTTAATGCATTTTTCTCCCAATATGCAGATTTTTGTATGCACATTTGCCTAATGCACACATATTTGCAGAGCAATTTCCCCTAATATAATGCGTTTTTCACTAACATATGTGTTTTAATCCATAGTTTTCCCTAATATATATACATTTTTGTACACATTATTTGGCTGGAGAACTGCATCGCAAAATTTATATAAATGTGAATCTCAGAGAATGGCTGTGTATCCACTTGAATATGTATATATTTTCCTGAAAGTGCAAATTAGGTAGGTTTGCCTTTAAATGCAAGCTTAATCAAATTTATGACCCCTCCATTCCTATGCATAACAGGTAGCTGCTCTTTCCTTACCTGCTGCTGTGGCTTCTGCTTTTCCATATCCCAACAAGGCTGTTTAGGTACCTCAGTTCTATCTGCTCTATGATATGTACCTTTACCCTCTTGGGTTGGGGTATTTTTAGGTGTTGTTGTTGTTGTTGCTGCTGGGTTGGGGGTTATTGCTGTTATTGATTGTTTTGGTATATTTGTAGATCTTATTATGACTCATGTGAAAATTGTCGATTTTGTTATATACCATATTTTTTGCTCTATAAGATGCACCAGACCACAAGACGCACCTAGTTTTTGGAGGAGGAAAACAAGAAAAAAAATATTCTGAATCTCAGAAGCCAGAACAGCAAGAGGGATCGCTGCGCAGTGAAAGCAGCAATCCCTCTTGCTGTTCTGGCTTCTGTGATAGCTGCACAGCCTGCATTTGCTCCATAAGACGCATACACATTTCCCCTTACTTTTTAGGAGGGGAAAAGTGAGTCTTACAGAGCAAAAAATACGGTACTTTTTGATGTTTGTTGTTTATGACTACTTTTGTGATACAGTGGACCCTCCTGATACGAACGTAATTCATTTTTGGGGTCTATATGTACCCCGAAAAGTCCGCAGCATGAGGCACCGCTTCTGTGCACGCGCATGGCATGATAGAGCGCTTCTGCACATGCATGTGGCACGCAGAGCACTTCTGTGCATGTGCGTGCAGCAAAACCCAGACGTATACACTTCTGGGTTTGCCACGTTCGCAACCTGAAAGTTATGTTACCCGAAGGTAACGTAACCCCAGGGTCCACTGCATTTGTAATTATGTAATTTTTTATGTTGTAAGCTGCCTTGAACATATTTTTAAAGTATGGAATGGTGGCATACAAATCAATATGTATGTATGCAATGCTATTATTCTAGAAAAAGAGGTGCCAGAACTCACCATGAACACCTCCCTTGTTCTTTTAGAATGGCTATGGCGCCCACCTGAGAGGAGCTGGAACTGAGTTCCTTTGAGTTCCCCCTGATAAAAAAGCCCTTCATGTATGTTTGACCCAAAAGGAATGAAGGCTCTCAGTGGAGCTGATGCATCTATGGCAGAAGGTCTACACCTACCTTCCTCAACTTGGTACCCTACAAATGTTGTTGGCTTACAACTCTTATCGTCCCTGATGATTGGGCATGCTGGCTGGAGCTGACAGGAGTTGGAGGCCAACAACATCTGAAAGAATACCAAGTTGGAACACGTCTGTGTGGGTTGTCTGCATGGGCTGAAACCTTCCCTTATTATAAGAACTAGGATGAAAGGCAGAATTCCCATTCCTGACTACAGGGTCATTAACAGCATCAAGCAACCCATGGATTATCTCTGGTATCAATAGAGTATGCCTCTGAATGCTAGTTGCTGGGGGATCATTGGCGGGAGACAGCTATTGCACTAATATCCTGACCATGGGCATCCTATAGGCATCTAGCTGGCCACTGTGGAAAACAAGATGTTGGAGTAGATAGATCCTTGGGCTGATCTAGCAGGGTTCTTTGTATGTGCTTATGCCATGTTCCCCAACGTCTCACCTTCCAGAAGGTTTGGACCATCATCTCTGGCCACTGACCATTCTGGCTGTGGCTAAAATGTTGAAAACATCTGGAAGGCATGAGGTTGGGGAAGGATGATTTGATGGATGATTATTTCCATCAAGTATTACTTATGATCTTCCCACAGCATTCAAGTTGACTGCTGTTGGCTATCCAGCACGGCTTGTGATCGCGCCACAGAATGGTCTCATCCAGCCCTGGTAGTTCAATATCAGGGAAAAATATGTGTCGGGGGGAAATAGGACTGGACTGCTGCCTTCATTGTGGATTCCCCAGCTGTTAGTCACATGAATGCTGGAAAATGTTAATCTATATGGATTATTTAGGCCAGTGGTCCATTAGTCAAAGTGCAGGAAAAAACCTGCTCTGCCCAATATCTAGATCTGCAATTACGTAAGTCACAAAACGATAGCTAACCTATGTGGCCTTTCCTCTCTCCCCCCCACCCCAATATAGCATACAAGTTAGAGGGATGGATTTAATTCCTGTTTTATCTACCACAGCTGTCATACAGGAATCCACAGATAGATTAATATGTAATGTTGTAGATAGCAGATTTCTCCAGAAATGAAATCTGAACTAAATTAACTACTCTTAAAAAATGCATCTGAAAGGTTTTCTGGGGGAAATTTGATTGTTGGATAGCATAGCTTCATTTCTAGGGTTTCTCCTTTGTGTCTCTCTCCTCCCCCCCCCCCCGCTCCCCCTCCCATGAACAACACCAGCATATACAGAATTGCAAAGGATTGTATGTACTTGTCAATCAGTGAAATCTATCACAGATGGCATAAAGTCAGTCAATACAGGTAAGCAGACTACTGAGTTCTAATATTACATACAAATTCAGGAGAGCTAGCAATGTGTTAACCTTCACAAGATCCTAAAAATATTTTCTTGGAAGGAAGACTAGTTTCAGGTGTGCTTAGCACTAGTGGAAAAATAAGTAGTGTGCCTATAAAAGATAGATAAATTTAGAAGTTACACTTTTTGATCCTGCAAATTACATTTTGAGACTATTATATTTCTAAGAAGTAGATTTAGCAAGTTGCAACATCATGCTTTTGTCATAATCACCCTCCATCTTAACAATGAATGCCAATGAATATCCAAAATGTAACAAGGGAAATGGTTATCTAATTTGCTTATATGTTGTTTTATGGACACGGCAATGATTCCTAAACTTTAATGAACATGATTCACCAACATAATTTTGCAGGCATTTGTGAAATACTCATTGGTTCCAAATTCTGAATGACTGAAAGTGGATGTCCTTGCAGACGGATATGTTTGCAATTTTGCCTTTCTCTTACTTTCAACAGCCATCAATAAGGCACTTATTGGCTTGTGTGTTTCTTCAAACCCACTAATTTATTAAAGCAATTGGATATCTCAAAGCAGTATAAGCTCAATCCATTTCCTCATAAGCATGCCCAGTCTTACTACCCATTGATTTGTTTCATATTGTAAGGTGAATATAGAGAGTGGAGTGACCATTGATAATTTGTATGTGCTGATACTTGTAAATTTAAAATGGTTAGGCATTGAGGCTAAGTTATAAATGCACCCATGAATGAATGGCTGGAATCCAGGTGATCTTAACTAGCCAACACATTTTAAGCATATTTTAAGATTCTTGTGGTGCTAGTTTTAAGTAGGCTCTGTTAACACCTTATTTATACTTTTAAAAATTATTATTACCATTACTTCTACTGAAAAACTAGCAGTAGTCTGGTATCAAATGAGTCAAGTCAACTGGCCAGTATGTTGACCTTTTGACCTGTTTTATCATCTCTTTGCTTTTTTCCCCCCTCCCCTTTCATCTGCAATGTCCATTTGTTCTCACTTCTTAATGTACTCTCTTTGGGGCAGAGACAGTTGCTTTGTTCTGTGTTTGCTATTAATCTGCTTCCTCTTCAACATCACTGGAATCGAGTAAAATGAGCCACCGTTTGGTATCAACCATCAATGGGCGCACAACGATGGAAGAATGCCTACAGTTTCATCCCTGTGCTCCTCTTCCTCAAAGGAAAGACTGTATATACAAACCCATCACCCTACAAATAAGGGCCCATTGTAGAGGAAGGGTTAATAAATGATGTAAAGAAGAGACCATTTAAGACATGGCAAACCTTGACCTTTCATAAATCATACTGGCTCGGTTGAGAGTGTGTGGGGGCTATACGCAGCTGCGCGCGACGTTGACATTGTTCCCACCATCTCTAAGTGCAACAAATCCCTCTATTGTCTTCCCAGTTTATCTGGTTCCTCTTGTTTATTAGCAGAGGTTGTTTGGCACTGGTTCCAGCCCTGGGCGGGTGGAAAGAGTGCTGGCACGCACCAAAGAGGGAGGGGGGAGGGGGGATGAGAAGGCTGTATCAATGGCGTTATTGTCCCACCATTTTTGCTTCTGCTGTAATGATATGTTTGAAAAAAAAAGGGATTAAAGAGAGAGAGGGAGTGAGAGAGAGAAATCTGTGCAAAGGACTTGGTAAGAATTGTTGTCTGGGCCCCAAGCGGATGCTGCTGCAGCTGGGAGGATGGCCCAGGACAGAGGCGCGACGGGGCTGCAGTGCGCCTTTATTCTGTTCCTTTGGATTCTGATCTGTCGCTCTAGTGATAAGCACTGGAATCCACAGGTGCCCATGCATTTGTTTTTGCATGTGGAGGTTGTCCCCCAATTTCACCTCCATCTTCCAGAAGCTGCTGTGATATCATGGCAATTTCAAGAAGATTATTATATTAGCATGGTGGTTTCAAAGACATGACTACCATTGCCATAAGCAATATTGACCACCCTAGCGGTTTCGTTGTTAACTGCTACAAAAACTGACACACGACAGTGGTACCTCGGGTTAAGTACTTAATTCGTTCCGGAAGTCCGTTCTTAACCTGAAACATCACTTTAACTAATGGGGCCTCCTGCTGCTGCCGCGCCGCCAAGCACAATTTCTGTTCTCATCCTGAAGCAAAGTTCTTAACCCGAGGTACTATTTCTGGGTTAGCGGAGTCTATAACCTGAAGCGTCTGTAACCTGAAACGTATGTAACCCGAGGTACCACTGTATTGTCTATACTGCTCCCACTTTGCTTTATCTTGATTGAATGGGCCTGTTCCTATGTTTGTGCAAGGCTGCACAATCCTCACATGGGGACCTTAACCACCCCAAGTTTCACGTAGGAAGGTATTCATCTGTAGGTGTCCCTCTATGAAAACAACTACCAACACAAACATTTTAACATGTCAGAGAGAGGGAATTCCAGATCAAACCTTCTTTCTGATGTGACATATCACTGATGCAGAGGTTTATATTTGAACAAGGCAGTTTCAAACTTGAGGTGCTACAGGCCCCTTCCAATAGACTACGTATATAGAAGATGCATATGGGAATAAGCTCTTGCCTTTCTTTTGGCAAAAGAAAGTTCAGGCCGCAGTGCACTGATTGCGTTCACATTGTGTCCCCCATGGTTCTTTCCCTAGTAGTGTCTTTCTAGCTCATTGTGTTTCCCCAGTCCTATTTCCCATGCATTGTGCTGTATTGACTTCTATACTGTAACAGTAAGTGAAGGATGGAAGATGGACAAAATAAAGGCCTCAGTTCCAGTAGAGAACAAGAAGAACCCAGGAGGTTGCTCTTTTTAAAAAGAGAGAGAATGGTAAAATTATTGTTTTTGTGGTAACTGTACTGATGATATTTGACATGGTGGCGGCAGCAATATCGCACATTATTTGAACCATGTTGTCTGTTTTTCTTTATATGGATGGAGACCAGGATTCTTAAAGAATTAATGGCCCCAAAGGAAACATGAATTAATACGCATACTCCCAAAACCACAGAGTAATTGAGTTGTGAGCCCCACTGAAAATATTCAGCCTCTTGTGACAATGCCCCTCTTGCCCTGCTTCTGTTTTACTGCCAATTTGCTCATCATCAGCTTGGCTCCAGCAGGGAGGTCAGAAAGTGATCAGGAGGCACTGGAAACTTCGTGTCTTTCCGCTGCTTTCAGAATCAGACCCCATGGAATCTCTCCGCCAGCAGCAACCCTCCCACCAATCACATGCACATACATTTCAAGGAACCTTTAAAAGAGTTCAAGCCTATGAAAGTTTTGCATGTTTTTAGTTGGATCTATCTTGAAGATTGCAAATGGAGACATGATCGCCTGGCCGAGAGTCTGAAGAAAGAAAATAGTTTGTTTCAGATTAAATGAAAGCAATTTGAAAGAGGGACGGCTGGGCATGATCTGTAGTCTTATCCCACTTTTACCTCTAATAAATAGTCATGCAGGTTTCTGTACTGTTTCAAGCCTACAAAACGTGTTTGACCTCATTGGTGACAGTTATACTCATTGGTGTGAAGAGGTGGCATCCATGTCAAGCCATTGTTGACTATCTTAAAAACTGTGTTATTGTCTTCACCAGCCATACAGGGTTATAAACTGGAATTCCTCAAAAAACAGAGTTAATGGAGACCAATGGACACTCTGTGTTGCAAGCAGTCAATAATGAAATTAGAATACAGATCCTTTGTTTGGATGAAGAGGCAACCCCTCTGTTGCAATGGTGGAAGAACACATCTCCATATGGATATATGTATAACAGAGAGACTGAACAAATGCGACAACAGTTAAAGCCTTTGAATATGTTTGTGTGTTTAGGCCTCAATCAAGGGCTGTTCATGAAAGAAAATATTATTCTGTTTCTTCAGTGAGTTGAAGGTGGTTTGAAATTCATTAGCTATTTTGTGTACAAAAGCTGTGCTGAAAATCCACTCACCCCATCATTTCTACAGGGCCTTTCAGTCCTCACCAAAATTGAGATTTTCCTTATCTTTTGGGGTGGCCACAAAATTCCAAAGACCTTTTGCAGTGACTGCGTATCTTATCTTAACTGAAAATAAAATATGGGATGTCAATGGCTTTTGGCTTTCTTTACTGCCCTCCTTTTCATTTTTTACTAGAAAAAGGCTGAGCTTTCCCTTCCTTAACAGTGTGTCCCATGGGAATGACAACACTACATAAGGTAGCATCATCTTCTCCCTTGGGCAAAATTGACCTGATACATTTTGCTTCCTGAACCGAAGGGCAAGATGGTGCCTCCCTCCCATTGTACTTAGAGAAACTGGGCTGGCAGTTGAATCTTACTTCAACACTGGGGATGGAGCAGAGTCCTTCACAACACCTGTGGGCAGCAGACTACCTTAGGGAGCATAAGATAAAAACATCCCTGCTGAATCATGCCAGTGGCCCATCTAATACCAGCATCCTGTTCTCACAGTGGCCTACCAAGAAAAGCCTCCAAGCAGGACCTAAGGGAAACAGCATTCTCTCCTCCTGCAGTTTCCAGGAACTAGTATTCAGAGGCATATTGCCTCCCAACAGTGGAGGTAGAACACAGTCATTGTAGCTAGCGGCCATTTATAGCCTTATCCTCTATGAATTTGCCTGACCCTTTGTTAAAGCTGCTCAAGCTGGTGCCCATCGCAGGCTCCTGTGGCAGCAAATTCCATAATTTAACTGTGTGCTACGTGAAGAAGTACTTTCTTTTGTCTGTCCTGAGTCTTAAGGACATAAGACAAGCCTGCTAGGTCAAGCCAATGACCCATCTAGTACGCCCATCGTCTTCTCACAGTGGGCAACCAGATGCCCATGGGAAACTCTCAAGCAGGAAATGAGCACAACAGCACTCCGCCCACCTCTGTGATTTCCAGCAACTGGTTTTGTTGTGTATGCAGCATGGCCGTGACCTCTCTTAGGTGCAAGCCTGGGCAATGTGTATGGAGGTCGTGGGCTGCCCAGATGACAAGACCCCCTCTCAGCCTCACTGATGTGGTCCAAAGAAAAGCAAAACAGTACATTTGGCACCAGTTTGGCTGCAGGAGTTGCCAGAAGGAGGTGTACAAGTCGCCATCCAACTGTCTTAGGAAAAATTGCAATGCATGAATCTGTCAGTTTTAATTTCTTTTCTTTCAATCTGAAGTATTTTGTTTTTTTGTTTCTTTCCCATCAGGAGTTCAGTTTACCTCATTTCTGCTTCAGCTTTTGATTGTTATTTTTTAAAAAAGAATTAAGTCTGCATGAAAATTTGTAAGCTTTTCCAAACACATTTCTTTAATGTTAGACATTTTTGAAACGGTTTTGCCTAATATACATTTTTTTGCAAGTAATTTCCCCAAATATAATGCACCAGTGTGGTGTAGTGGTTAAGAGCGGTGGACTCGTAATCTGGTGAACTGAGTTCGCGTCTCCGCTCCTCCACATGCAGCTGCTGGGTGACCTTGGGCCAGTCACACTTCTCTGAAGTCTCTCAGCCCCACTCACCTCACAGAGTGTTTGTTGTGGGGGAGGAAGGGAAAGGAGAATGTTAGCCGCTTTGAGACTCCTTAGGGTAGTGATAAAGCGGGATATCCAAACCCCCCTTCTTCTTCTTCTTCTTCTTCTTCTTCTTCTTCTTCTTCTTCTTCTTCTTCTTCATTTTTGTATGCGGTTTTCATTAATATATACTGTGTGTGTGTGTGTGCACATGTGCGCACACACACACACATTTGGGGACATTTGGAGAACTGCATCACAACATTCAGAGAAGGGCAAATTGTAAAGGATGGCAGCATTTTGGTTTGTGCATTGATTCAAGATGTGCAAGTTAGGTAAGTTTGCATTGAAACTTAGGTAGGTTTGCAAACTGAATACATTTCTCCCCCATCCCTACCAGGGCTCCTTTGAGAGGAAGGGAAAGAAATGTAATAACATATATAAATAAGTAAAAGCAAAATTCTGCAATGTATTTCCACCACCTAGCAGAAGTACTTCATCATGTGAAAGGCTGGGATGGATGAATCCCTAGCCGGAATTAAGATTGCTGGAAGAAATATCAACAACCTCAGATATGCAGATGACACAACCTTGATGGCAGAAAGTGAGGAGGAATTAAAGAACCTTTTATTGAGGGTGAAAGAGGAGAGCGCAAAATATGGTCTGAAGCTCAACATCAAAAAAACGAAGATCATGGCCACTGGTCCCATCACCTCCTGGCAAATAGAAGGGGAAGAAATGGAGGCAGTGAGAGATTTTACTTTCTTGGGCTCCATGATCACTGCAGATGGTGACAGCAGCCACGAAATTAGAAGACGCCTGCTTCTTGGGAGGAAAGCAATGACAAACCTAGACAGCATTTTAAAAAGTAGAGACATCACCTTGCCAACAAAGGTCCGTATAGTAAAAGCTATGGTTTTCCCAGTAGTGATGTATGGAAGTGAGAGCTGGACCATAAAGAAGGCTGATGGCTGAAGAATTGACGCTTTTGAATTATGGTGCTGGAGGAGACTCTTGAGAGTCCCATGGACTGCAAGAAGATCAAACGCATCCATTCTTAAGGAAATCAGCCCTGAGTGCTCACTGGAAGGACAGATTGTGAAGCTGAGACTCCAATACTTTGGCCACCTCATGAGAAGAGAAGACTCCCTGGAAAAGACCCTGATGCTGGGAAAGATTGAGGGCACAAGGAGAAGGGGACGACAGAGGACGAGATGGTTAGACAGTGTTCTCGAAGCTACAAACATGAGTCTGACCAAACTGCGGGTGGCAGTGGAAGACAGGAGTGCCTGGCGTGCTCTGGTCCATGGGGTCACGAAGAGTCGGACACGACTGAACGACTAAACAACAACAACAAAGCAGAAGTACTCCTGGTCAGGATTACAGCCAGCCAGCCATGCCCTGCTCAAGCAAGCCATTCCATTCCATTTCGTACCCCTACACACACTTTCCTTTTGTTGCTGACATCCAGTAGTCTGTAGCTACTGCTGGTTCAGTCTTCATTGGGCTGTTTTTGAGGTCTGAAGAGGCAGGGATTAAGATTTGTATGTGCGCGCGCTGCCTTCCACCAACCTTGAAAGTCCTTATTTTTCAGTGGTCCTGTTTTGCCTCAATTTTTGTCAGCACTCACCACCTTAATTCACTATTAGAGGAAGTGATGCAGTCGCACCCAGATATTTAACAATAGACCTGAAAGAGGAATGACCCATGAAGATCTTTACTGCACATGAGTGTATTGTGCTCATTGGAATGGCACCCCCAACATCTCCATAAAGGGCAAAAAATGGACAGTGTTTTATCATGGATAGGCATGTTAGAAGGGCTGTCAGAAGCTAGGCCTCAATTTTGAGGCATTCTCTGAAGGGCTGCCCAGTCCAAGTCTTGATTTAAGTTTTTTTAAAAAAACAAACAAACTCTGAAGATGGGAGAGCAGGGGTGCTGAAATTGCCCATCAACAATTAGCAACTGGACAATTGGACTGTGGACTGAGGAGGCACGTAAATCAGTAGGGCACAGTCTTACCTGTGGTGGTGAATTGTACTGTATCCCTATTTAAATTATAGTGAAAATAAAATAAAAAATTGTCCAGTAGTACCTTATAGACCAACTAAGTTTGTTCTGGTATAAGCTTTTGTGTGCATGCACACAAAAGCTTATACCAGAGCAAACCTAGTTGGTCTATAAGGTGCTACTGGACAATAACAATAATAATTATAATTATAATAATTATTATTACTGCGTAAGACCAACACAGCTACCTACCAGAATCTAAATTATAGTAACTGGTTCTAAATCTCCCTCTCTGTGTTATGGAGATCTTTGTCCTCATATTACCCATTTTATGGTACATTACCCCACCCCTCCCATTTATAAGTGGCCACCCAAGGGAGATGCATCCTAGGGATGAGACCCTGGCAGATTGAGACTGCTGGAGTGTTAGCTGCTGCTAACAGTCTGGGTTTGTGGTGAACCTTTTTGAAGCATGGTGTGCAGGGAGATCATGCAGACTGATCCCCAAAGGGATAATGACAGAAGTCAAAGGAAGGCTAGTGAACAGTGCAGACTCTCCATGCCCTGCCCTGTGACCTCTAGAAGTCCTGCACAGTCTCAACAGGCTTGAAGCTTGAAGCTTTCATCAGAAGGCAAAGGCCAGCTCCAAGTTCCTGTGGACTTGCAAGCAAGAGACTGGCTGTGTGTCTAGCACAAATGCATTTATTGGTTTGGGTCCAGACTGTGTCATGCTCAAAGCAGAGAGTTTGTCACACTGATTCTATGGATGACCAAGTCTGGAGCCACCCAGTGCAAGCAATAGCATACAACTACAAGATGCGGGTGGCACTGTGGTCTAAACCACAGAGCCTAGGGCTTAAGGATCAGAAGGTTGGCGGTTCGAATCCCCACTACGGGGTGAGCTCCTGTTGTCTGATCCCTGCTCCTGCCAACCTAGCAGTTCACAAGCACGTCAAAGTGCAAGTAGATAAATAGGTACCGCTCCAGCGGGAAGGTAAACAGCATTTCCTTGTCCTGCTCTGGTTCACCAGAAGCAGCTTAGTCATGCTGGCCACATGACCCGGAAGCGGTCTACAGACAAACGCCGGCTCTCTCTGCCAGTAAAGCGAGATGAGCGCCGCAAGACTGGTCTTAACAGTCAGGGGTCCCTTTACCTTTTTACAATACAATAAAAGGTAACCAAGAACTAAATTAAATATAATTTAGATCTAAATATAAAAGTATAAGAGGCTGTGGAAATAAAAAGGCCTTCAACTTGCCACATGGGGGAAAGCATTCCATAGCTGGGATGCCAATGTGCAAATGTATTATATTTTGAATCTTTCTTTCTTTCTTTCTTTCTTTCTTTCTTTCTTTCTTTCTTTCTTACATTTATATCCAGCCCTTCCTCCAAATGGAGTCCAGAGTGCCAAACAAGAAGAGATAATGAAAACATCTTTAAAAGTTGGCTTAGGTGCCCGCAATGCTTTTTCCAAGTCAGAGTGCAGTGGTACCTCGGGTTACAGACACCTCAGGTTACAGACTCTTCAGGCTACAGACTCCACTAACCCAGAAATAGTACCTCGGGTTAAGAACTTTGCTTCAGGATGAGAACAGAAATGGCGGCGTGGTGGCAGTGGGAGGCTTCATTAGCTAAAGTGGTATCTCAGGGTAAGAACAGTTTCAGGTTAAGAACGGACCTCCGGAACGAATTAAATACTTAACCCGAGGTACCACCGTAGACAATATGGAACTAGATAGACCAACGGTCTGACTTAGCACAAGGCAGCGCCCTACGTTCCTACCTTCCTGTTCAGAATACACAGCAAGTTAATGCTCCATTTTGTTTGTCCCTGCCTCTACCTAGTGATTTAAAACCTCAACATCTAGAATCTCACTGAGCAATGTGCAGTTTTTGAATTGACACACAAAATGTCTCCATCTTCCACAGAAGCCCCCTTCTATCCTCCCTCCTCGCCCACCAAGCAAAGTCTCTCCCTTCCACCTCGCTGCCACCCCCCAATCACCAAACCAATCTCTCTCTCTCTCTCTCTCTCTCTCTCTCTCTCTGGAACTTCCTTGCAGCTGCAGAGCTGGCTAGACAATCGGGTGTTTTAGAGAAATACATTTTTGGGCTAATTTGCCATGCATAAGTGTTTCTCCTACCCTTTAAAGGAAGGGAACAAAGAGCGTATTCTCCCAGCACTCTGCCCTGTTGTGAGGCGGCCCTGCAGCTGTACAGAGCTGTGCTACCCTCCGCTCTCCTGCTCCATTCTCTGCTAGCTTTGTAAAGAGATGGGCCTCTGCTTTTACCAGCGCCACGAAAAGACCATGCCGTCTCCAACCCCCTCCAATGTGCTTATTCTTCTTTGGGGAGGCAGATGGAGCAGGTGGGAAGGCCGAGATGCTGCTGCTGCAGCAGCAACATCACCCTACCTATAGCGCCTTTGTTTGTTTGTTTTTGAGGAAAGCTCCTTATTTTAAGAGACAGCTGTTATTCAAGGGATATCTCTCACTTGGTACGTTATGTCGCATTTCCAACACCAAATTTAAAAATGGGTCAGATTCAAAAGGAATCAGGCGAAAGAAGCGGTCCTATGCAGGGAATGAAATTTAGACGATGTATCAATACACACTTTCCGTGCTTAAACCAGGGTTGGGGGACTTTTTTTTTTTTCCAGACCAAGGGATGCATTCCACCATGAGAAACATTCCAGGAGCCATTTTCCAGTGGGATCAAAGGGCAAAGTGAGCAACTGATTCTAGCCATGCAAAGGTCAGAGGTATCTACATACCCACAAGTCACCAACAAGCATTATAACGGTCCAAGGACACATCCCAGCCAGGTAAGAACATGGAGCTGGGCCAATTATTTAAATAGCAGCTGTGGGGGTGGAGCAATCCCCCCTATTTACCTTTTCCCCCATACTGAAGTCATGGCAATAATCTTCCCCCAAAGCTGATATACATGTCGTAAGGAAAGTTGATGTTGACACCAAGGGCAACTTGAGGCGCGACGATCAGAAAAAGAATCCATGAACTCTGAGAAGATTGGGTGAAGAGATTTCCTACAAGACAAAGTCCAGAAGTATCACTCTACCAAAGCTCTGTGGGTGGGGAGAGAACCAGGAGTTTCCTTGGCCACCAGCCATACAGCTTAAGGTGATTGCTCTACCCTTCCCAGACTCAACTCCTGAGCTCTCCATAGAGTTCCCTTCTCCACCGAAGCCAATACCTGCAGATTCAAGCAGTGACTTTTTAAGAACCAACAGATTTCTCACAGGCCGGTAGAAGTAGAATCCCTGTTGCACCTGCAACTTAGTTAAGCTTTTAGTTGAAATAAAGCAGTTATGGCCAAACTTGGCCCGCCAGCTGTTTTGGGACTACAACTCCCATCATCCCTTGCTAACATGACCATTGGTCAGGGATGATGGGAATTGTAGTTCCAAAACAGTGGGAGGGCCAAATTTGGCCATCACTGACCTAAAGCGTCACTGAAGCAGCATCTTAAACTCATGGATTCGTGGACCTGCCTGACTCAGCTATGCATGGAGCTCTCCGGGGTTCTGTTTTCTTGCTGATACTTTTGTGTCACCTTCCAAATAGTCTTCACAGATTCTGCCTGGAACAGGAGAATAATGCTGCGCCAATGCTGCTTGGTTAGAAGCCTGGCTTTCTGTTGTAATCAGGCAAAGGGCTGTTTCACACATGCAAAGCTGGGTTTGCCCTAACTTTACACTTAACACAAACAAAACGGAACACTCCTGGCACACATAAATGTAACCACATGTTCCATTTTTAGGTATGTGCTTAAAATATTTTACACACTTGCCTTAAAAATGTAATGCATGAAGTCGCCCTAAGGAGGATAGTGAATACTTATGGTATTGTGTAGTAGGAAAAGGATTCGCAACCCTGGAATTTGCTGAGATATGATTGGCTCCCAGCTGAAAATAGCAACCGTCTGGAAGAACCCAGTTGGTTCTTCAGGAAAGACTGACAGGTCTGTTGAGATTAAATATCAGCTGGTAATGGGGGGGGTGTCAGAAAGAGAGTGGTGAGCTATCACAGAATCTTTGAATAACAAATGAATAAAAATATAGAGCAGAAGTCAAAATTCCATTTTAAAACAAAAACAAAAATTCCATTATCACCATTCAAACTCTGAAGGCAAAACCCATATGGGTAACATGGATTTCTCACCTCACCATTTGGAATTTGGGTGTTTTAGATTTGTTGGCATCTCTTGGTTGTTCCAAATTATGAAATGCCATAAGCTTTTAACTCTCAGTGCAAATAACATGACAGTCTACCCATCAAATACTCTGGGAATTAAATATTACATGCTATCATCATACAATACCAATACTTAATGCCATTTCATTTCCATTATGAAATTTCAAAATACCAGCGGCTGAATATCAAATACTGAAATCTCATATTGGATGTCAAATATAGGTATTAAATATTTGGTAAAATGCCCCAGAAAATAAAAAGGTATTTGGCATCAATGACACAGAAGCAATTCTGAAGAGAATTTAGAGAGCAAATTTCAGCTGAAAACAGAAGCTGTGGAATTAATGCCACTGTATTAGTTGGACATTCCAGAACATTCCAACTGTGTGGTAGAACATGGCATGAGACTCAAAGCCTTGTAAGCCTTCTGATTCTATACAAAATAGATACCATATATAGATGGATTTCCTATGCAGAAAAATAGTTATGCATACTGTAATGGTTCTAGGGGTTGCTCGTGCGTAAGTCGGTGCAAACACCTGGCTGGATTGCCTGAGTGAACCTTTTCTGTCCAGACCGCCACTCACCCGTGGCTGTCTCAATCGCTGGCAGAATCTGTCAGTGGCCGTTTCTTAAACTTCTTCCAGCAAAGAAGCTCTTTGACGCCTAGTCTCCTCCTACTCTCTCTGCGCGAAAGCCTTCTGCGCAAGGAGGGCGTAGGCAGCGGAGGACCTCTACTCTCCCCGCTGGTCCCCGGCAAGGAGTCATGGGACCGCCTCGCCGCTTCCCCCATCTGCCCCCCTTCTCCACTGGTGCTACGCTGATTCTCTTCCCCAGAAGATGGGCTGCCTCTCCCAATCCCAGGACGCTCTCCGGAATCCCTCTGGATTTTGCTCTCTCCCTCCGGCACTGATGGCAGTTCCCTGACACATACCTATTCTTCATTTCCACTGAAGACTGGAGCTGAAATTAAGGTCGCTTGCAGATGATCCATTTGTTGAGCATTCATCCGGATTTGTTTAGACAAAGTTTGCAGAGAAGCTAGATGATGTTGGCTCTTTATTGTACATTCATTCTTTTTTTCTTTCTTTTTTTCAGGGAAATTAGATGGCACTGGACCTCCTCAGATGTCCTTTTTTATTGTGCGTTCGTGATCATTAGCGGTCATGGTGGTGTTTTGGGGTGGACATGCTGCTTCATTTTCAATCAGTGCATGTCCCTTAACTCCCTAATGAAACCACGTAGCTTTTATACCACAAGTGTCCCCTTTTTATGTTTTGTCATGCTTCTGTTGAATGATATAGCACAAGAGTGCCACTCCAAATAGAAATAAGGGACAGTCCAGTATAAATCCATAATGAATGCACTATTATTTTATCAATGACATATTGTAGAATATGCTCACACAAAAACACCAGTCTGGTGTTTTGCCAAACAATTGTTCTCCCACTCTTTCCATAATACTAGAACCCCACAGTTCTAGTATTATGAAAAGGGGGACGACGACGTTTTCCCTATCCACTTCCTCCACGCCATGTATAATTTTATCCACTTCTGCCATGTCACCATTTGCTTGCCTCTTTCCCAATCTTGTTGTTGTTGTTGTTTAGTCATTTAGTCATTTAGTCGTGTCCAACTCTTCGTGACCACATGGACCAGAGCACGCCAGGCACTCCTGTCTTCCACTGCCTCCCGCAGTTTGGTCAAACTCATGCTGGTAGCTTCAAGAACACTATCCAACCATCTCGTCCTCTGTCATCCCCTTCTCCTTGTGCCCTCAATCTTTCCCAATATCAGGATGTTTTCCAGGGAGTCTTCTCTTCTCATGAGGTGGCCAAAGTATTGGAGCCTCAGCTTTAGGATCCGTCCTTCCAGTGTGCACTCAGGGCTGATTTCCCAATCTAAAAAGCCCCAAATACTGTAATATTTCCACATAGGATAGTTTCTCCAGCCACATAGGGATGTGATTGCATCTGAATCTAGGGCAATATCAACAAACATCTAGCAGGAAGGTATATTTTGGGGCACCGTTCTACAGGCATCTCCCTAACATATGCATGTCTTGACTTGTGCGCAACTGCGTATACGTACAGTAGAAGCAAGGAAATAATTAAATAAACCGATTTAAACTGCAAAAAGGCGCAAAAGGGACCTGAAAAGAGCAGGAAACTGCAAAAATGGCACAAAAAGAATGGGAAAATGGACAACAATTCCAGGGGGACTTTACAACTGCAGTCCCATGAGCCTTTGCACCAACCTTTGAGGCCTGTGGAGAGTTGGAATTTGAGAAAGGAGGTTTGGAGGGGGCAATTGTGGTGGAGTTTGGCAGATTTTTGTGGATTTTTCAAGGGTTTCCAGAGGTTTAGAGGGTATTTACAAGCTTTTCAGATGGTGTTCCCCGCTATACGTGATTTCACGTATACATGCGGTGCCCGCAAACGTAAGCAGGGAGACACCGGTACTCTATACTGAAGAACTGAGTACAATGAAGAGTTTGGAGTTTCACTGTGAATCTTTTAATGGCAGCTAAATGCTCATCATATTAACGGCTCAGCATTGCAGGCATTTTGTTTTGTTTTAACCTGGAAGGTTAATGCCAGTAGAAGAACTGGGTTTCAGCAAGCTTCCAGTTCTTGCTTATGCTGATGAAATTACCTTGCACCGAGTCAGAGAATAGGGCCAGTGACCTCAATATTGTTCCCACTGACTGATTGCTGCTCTTCTGGGGCTTTCCTCAGCCCTACCTGGAGAACCTGGGGCCTTCTGCTTACAATGCACACACCCTACCACTACTGAGAACCAGACCTTCCACTACAGGTGAAGTCACCTGAGCTCAAGGATAAAGAAGTCAAAATGGCACGGTGATTTGTATGACGCCCTGGAAGTTTTCTGGAGCAACACCCTCTCTCCCTGGTCCCAGACTCTTGAAGTAGATCTGCAGGAGCAGAGATTGCCAATGTTTGTGGTTATAGGAACCGGGGGGAAGGAGATCAAGAGGGTGGCTGTTATGGGGGGGAGGGGTGTCTGTGCATTCGTGCTTCCACATGATTTCCTCAGTTGTTTTCAAAGTGCTGCTGAACCACCCACACCCCCATGTGATCCCTCATTTACGAAAGCAAAGGCGTAATCAGTGCGCAGCCAGCGTTTGTTTATCATCCCACCCAACCCACATCTACCCCCAGCCCCCACCCTGCCTACATCCATCGGCATTCTTAATATAAAAGGCACTGGAGACTTGGAGACAGCTGACCCTGGAATGTCACATGGCTCCTTGAGGGGAATCTCTTTCTCTGGTCACTCCCTGCCTCTGTGCTCCTTTAGGGCTGTTAAGCATTGAGGATACTTCCAGGCAGAGCTTTGCTCCGCTTCAAATGTTGCACCACCGCAATTGATTCTGTGAAATCCCTTTGGATTACAAGGCTTTCCTCGCAAGGAAAATGCGGACAAGCCTGAAATTAGCAAGGAGGCCTTGTTGGGTACAAGATTTGTGGGGTGCTAGGTCTGAATAGGGACACGGGTGGCGCTGTGGGCTAAACCACTGAGCCTAGGGCTTGCCAAAAGGAAGGTCGGCAGTTCGAATCTCCACGACGGGGTGAGCTCCCGTTGCTCAGTCCCTGCTCCTGCCAACCTAGCTGTTCGAAAGCACGTCAAAGTGCAAGTAGATGAATAGGTACTGCTCCAGGGGGAAGGTAAATGGCGTTTCTGTGTGCTGCTCTGGTTTCGCCAGAAGAGGCTTAGTCATGCTGGCCACATGACCTGGAAAAACTGTCTGCAGACAAACGTCAGCTCCCTCAGCCAGTAAAGTAAGATGAGTGCCACAACCCCAGAGTTGTTCGTGACTGGACTTAACTATCAGGGGTCCTT
This sequence comes from Podarcis tiliguerta, assembly GCF_965153285.1. Classification (NCBI taxonomy): domain Eukaryota; kingdom Metazoa; phylum Chordata; class Lepidosauria; order Squamata; family Lacertidae; genus Podarcis; species Podarcis tiliguerta. Next base: position 45,756,846 of record NC_139543.1, on the reverse strand, counting down.
TACCTTTTTTTTATGTCTGAATTCCACTCTGTTAAAAAAAACCCTGGGTATTATCAAAAGGCCACAGAACGAAAGACAGTTCAGATTAGCTTCACTTCTGTGTGAAATGGAAACCCTATTACATGGTTTCAATATTGGCCATTTCTAATAAACAGAAGGACAGGGTTGGTTAACAATACTATATATAACAGGTCAGGTGCATTAGCAAGTTAGGGACCCAGGTGGCGCTGTGGGTAAAAGCCTCAGCGCCTAGGACTTGCCGATCGAAAGGTCAGCGGTTCAAATCCCCGCGGCGGGGTGCGCTCCCGTTGTTTGGTCCCAGCACCTGCCAACCTAGCAGTTCGAAAGCACCCCCGCTGCAAGTAGATAAATAGGGACCGCTTACTAGCGGGAAGGTAAACAGTGTTCCGTGTGCTGCGCTGGCTCGCCAGATGCAGCTTGTCACGCTGGCCACGTGACCCGGAAGTGTCTGCGGACAGCGCTGGCTCCCGGCCTATAGAGTGAGATGAGTGCACAACCCTAGAGTCTGGCAAGACTGGCCCGTACGGGCAGGGGTACCTTTACCTTATGGGTGGAAGAGGAGCGGGGAACCTCTACCCCAAATTAGGCGCACCAAGCCACCCCATTTGGCCCACAAAGCCATATGGGCTAAGCCACACCCAGTTGCCTTACATATATCATATTGATGTCAGCTACTAGACAGGTAAAGCTATGGTTGGATTGAAAGGGAGGTTTCCAGCTGTAAAACTGATTATCTGGGCTTGCAAAGGGCCATGCGCAACCCTTTGCAAGCTTTGGAGATCCTTTGCATAGCATACCCTTCAACAGTCCCAATTTGAGCAGGACATCCTGGAATTACAGAAGCCATGCCAGCTTCTGATTGGATCCCAGGTGTGTTGCAGCATTTTGGCTCCCACAAGAGCACAACCCCAAAAGATGCCCATTTTGGGAGGGTGTGCTCTTGCACAAGTCACCTGGCTCCCACAAAAGAGCGCAGCCTCTCAGCATGGGGCCCACTGGGGTTGGCCATCAATTCCCACCTTCCCTGCTTGCTCTTCTTCCTCATCCACTGTGATGCTACCTGCTCACCTGTCCTCTCCAAGTGATTGACAAGAAGGAGGACGAGGAGGAACACCCGCTTGCCTTGCCCTCTCCTTCTTGGCAGAATGAGCTCACAGGAAGAAGAAGAAGAATGAATGGGCAGTGGTAACACAAACAAGGGGAGGAGCCTGCTCAGTGTGGGCGACCTGTTAAGGACATCCTGCTCATTGGCCTTCCAAAATCTGGGGGGAGCTCCCCTTTCCCCAGTGCTTCTCCACTCCCACTACCTTCCAGATGACTGTAGTCACCTGGGCTAACCCAGCGTAGACAACAATTCCTTGGCCTGAGTAACAGAGCTGTTGCTGTGAATTGGGGGAGGCGGAAATACAGAATTTCCTACAGAATGAACTTTTTAAAGAAAGGAGGAAAAGGCTTTACAGCAGGACTGGGGAGCCCATGCCCTCCCCAAGATGTTGTTGGACTTCAGTTCTCATCAGCCCAAGCTGGAATGGTCAACAGCTAGGGACAATGTAGTCCCGCCACATCTGGAGAGCCACAGGTTCCTCATCCCTCCTCTTCAAACAATTCATACAGCCAGGATAAAGAGGGACGCTTTTCTTATTTTTAGCCGAGATTGCTCATGAAATATATATCATTTATTATTAGCAATGATCTGATACAATTTACCATGAGTAATGAAAGGTCTGTTGCAGGCTCAATTTGTAACTTGTCAGTCACCACTCAATTAAATGTTTGATGTGGGAAGACCAACCGCAACCAGGCCTGCTAATGAAACCCTCAGATAATCTATTGGCTGGGGATATTTGGTGATCTGGGTTTTAAAAACAACAGCAGAAGTGCCTCAATAGCTTCAGAGTTCATGTACATTTAAGACTTTCTCTAACAGGCCATCATCTTCATCCATGTTGAGATCAGTCTTGGCGAGACGCACCAATACCTGCCTCCCCTCATGCGGAAACAAACTGTGTCAATAACAAAAATGAGGAAAAAGTCTAGGATTGCGGCACCTTCCTCCTACGCCTCGTGTTGCCTCCATGAAGGGTTAATTCAGCCAGGCTCTTTTTGCTCTGAGTTGTTTTTTAAGAAACAGAAAGAATAGTTCTCTTGTTACAAACATGGCTTCTGGGCATTTAGTGATGCTTTCTCCCCCCCCCCCAACCCACCCCACCCCACTCTGCCACAAAGCCATCTTTTGTTCCCTCTTCCCAGTCTCCTTTGCTCCCTCCCCCCCTTCCAGCTCCCGCCTCTTCTCCTCGTTGGCTGCCAACTCACTCCAGAATGGCAAAATAAAATGAAATAAATGACCACAGCGCAGTCATGGCAAATATTTCTTTGGTGATTATGTGAGTGGGACTTCGGGGATTTCTGCACTGGGAGCGTCCCATTAGCAGGCTACAGCGATGGTGGAGACAGGTTGATTCATCCCATGGTTTATATATGTGTATCTCATGCAAATTGTATGTCATGCCATGTTGTTTAGGGAAATCAAGTGGACAGCACCCGTAATGAGTAAGGAAGCATAATAATATTCAGTGTTGTGTAGTACAGAGAATATTGTGCTTGTACATGGAAGACCCAGGTTCAGATTCCTCCTAAGCCACAAGGGTCATAGACTTGAGCAGGTCAATCTTTCTCAAAGTCATTTCACTCAATGAAAACAAGCATCAACAAAATCATTCGGCCCGGACACTGAGATCCAACTCCAAGGGTCTTCTGGTGATTGTCTCATTGTGAGAAGTGAGGTTACAGGGAACCAGGCAGAGGGCCTTCTCTGTGGTGGCGCCCACCCTGTGGAACGCCCTCCCATCAGATGTTAAGGAAATAAACAACTATCTGACTTTTAGAAGACATCTGAAGGCAGCCCTGCTTAGGGAAGTTTTTAATGTTTGATGCCTTGCTCTATTTTAATTTGTTGGAAGCTGTCCAGAGTGGCTGGGGTAACCCAGTCTGATGGGAGGCAAATAATAATAATAATAATAATAATAATAATAATAATAATAATATAGTTGTTGTTGTTGTTTAAAATGCTTTCATTCTATAGCAGCCTCTTTCATTATATACTGCCTTTCTTCCAAAGAAGAAGAAAGCATGCTTCTCACCCCAAACCCAATTTCATTTTCACGACATTTTCACAACACAACCCTTTGAAATGAGTTAAGTTGAAAGAGACTATGGAAGCTTCACAGCCGAGTGGGGATCTGAGCTACTGTTTCTCTGCCATTCTCAGTCTAACACCCAGCCTTGAGGTGGCCCCAAATGGCAACCTCCAACCACACCATTGGCATCTGGTAAGTTGTGGGTGATTGTTTTGGTTGGTGCTGCTGCTTTGGGGGCTGAAATTTGACCTGGGGCAGAGCCTAGATATGTTCAGGGATGCAGCCCAGTGATGTGGGACAGGTGTGGAGACAAGCAGTTTGAGTTAGGCCCTGATGGAGTCCAGTGCAGAATGTATTGACCTAAGCAAAACATAATTATGACTGGAGCGAGATAAAAATGGCCTTCCCCTTTCTTTTTTGGACAACTAGACTGGAAACAAAAGGCTGGAATATATTTCCCTGTCTTCCCCCTGAAGAGCTGGCAACCCTAATATGGCTGAAAAACATCAAGATAGCCTATACATTTTAATGCAAATTTCCTTCCATACACTAAACATATATGAGGTCATGTCCAATGCTAGTTTTACTGAGAGCAGACCCATTGGAATGAATGGACTTAATTTAGTTTTGGCCATTCATTTTAATCAGCCTACTCTGAGTAGTACTAACACTGGAAAGGTATACTCAGTGCCTGGAATTAGCTTTGTGTTAAACTATGTGGGCTACCTTGACTTTTTGCATCCATAGGTTCTTGTTTTGGTTCTGATCACCCTAATATGATGACGACAATGGGGAAATCACCTTTGATCATCCAGTGGGGAGTTGCCATTGCTGGAAGCAACAGAAATAACTGGGAAGCAGGTGGATGGCCTTGCTATATAGACACTGGAGATGCTACTTACCTGGGCTACATTCTGCATGTTGGCCTGCCTTCAGTAACTGTGGATGGTGAGTCACTTACCATGCAGCTAAGCTCTGTAAAAACAAATAAGGCCATTTGCCTTTCATGGGATGAAAACATCCAGGAAGAAGAAAACTTAGGTCAGCCTCTAGCAACCTGGTATCCTCCCAAGGTTTTGAACTGCAACTCTATCAACCCCAGCCAGCACTGTTTATCACATGAAATGATATGTTACTTGCAGAAAATCAGTTCTGGCCAATAGTCCGCAATACATTTTAGGTCAGAAATCAGAGAGGCTAGAATTGGATCTCTCCATTATAATTGTCTGTATGTTCTGGACTGAAAGAGACCTGTGAAAGGTTTACACGCTTGGTTGTGGTGGGTTTAAGGCAACTAATTTCTCTAGACATTTTCTGACATACGTACAGTGATGTATTTATGCAGGCCAGGAAATAAATGCCTAATGGATAGCACAAGTAATAATAATAATAATAATATCCCACCTTAAAGGTAAAGGGACCCCTGACCATTAGGTCCAGTCACGGCTGACACTGGGGTTGTGACGCTCATCTCGCTTTATTGGCCAAGGGAGCCGGCGTACAGCTTCCGGGTCATGTGGCCAGCATGATTAAGCCACTTCTGGCGAACCAGAGCAGCGCACGGAAACACTGTTTACCTCCCCGCCAGAGCGGTACCTATTTATCTACTTGACTTTGACGTGCTTTTGAACTACTAGGTTGGCAGGAGTAGGGACCGAGCAACGGGAGCTCACCCCATCACGGGGATTTGAACCACCAACCTTCTGATTGGCAAGTCCTAGGCTCTGTGATTTAATCCACAGTGCACCCGCGTCCCAATATCCCACCTTACTGGGATGTAAAATAATTTCTGCTTTTTATTCCATTATTGGCTGCATATTTAACTAAAAGTTTTTAAAGGGTTTCCAAAGAGTCATCAATTAATTTTTCAGAGCAACAGGAGGGCAGATTGTGGATTCTTATTTAGATTACTGTACATGAATAATGAAAGGCGGGGCATGGGGGGCTAAATAAAGCCCATGAGATCACATGTTCCGCCTTTTTTATCTGCGTCTCTCGTTCCCCTTTTGGATAACAAGGCCTCCATTGATACTCCACAAGAAAGGGGTAGGGAGGGCAGAGGAAAAGGGGTGTCACTGTCACCCCAATGGCCCCCGGTCACTTCTCCACGCTCCGTAATGCGATGTTCCCACCGACAGAGAAAGGCAGAAAAACACAGTGATCTCATGATTCCAGAACTGACTCATGCAAACAACACCCAGGGATGGATGGAAATGAGATGGCGGGGGCAGGAGGACAGGAAGGGGAACAAGGTGCAGAAGGAGTAAAGGAAAGGGGGCGGGAGCAGTAGGGGAGAAACGGGGGGGGGGAGTCAAGGGACAGGTGCACAGAGGGGAGCAGTAGTGGTAGCAGGTAAATCACAGGGAGCAGAGCACCTGCAGAGATCCACCCAGCAGCAGTATTTGCAAGATCTTGTGTCTACCACACAGTGCTGGAATTATGTATAAGCTAAACAAGCTATAGCTTAGGGCCCTACTCTCTGGGGGCCCCCAAAAAAATTAAAGGGGGAAAAAATGGATGTACATTTCCCAAATATAAGTTCAACAATTACTTTGATAAAATACATATTTTGTTATGTGCAAATGGCTTTAGATACCTATTAGGTCCATAAATTACCATATAGCATACATTCAACACACACAAAACAGTGACAATTTGTTGTTGACAAAGGACAGCTGGACATATAAAGGGCCCCCATTGCCTTCAGTAGCTTAGGACCTCATCAAACCTAAATCCAGCCCTGCTATCACATAATGGGTAGGGACAGTGAAGATCGTGTTTTCTGCTTTGGAAAATAAATTAGAGATGTACAATGAACCGTGAAAACACACCGGTCTTCGAGTAATCCTTTTTTAAAGGTAAAATAAAATATAAGCCTAATGGCAAGGGCACATAATAGCTCTAGACCGGGAATGGGGAACATGAGGGTCGGAGGCTGAATAAAGCCTTCCAGGCCTGTCTACCCGGCTCTTGGGCTCTCACCAGGCCACACACCCCTCACCAAAAAATGTAAGCCAAATTTCAATTGCAGCTGTTTGTAAGTGAAAACAATTGATTTTTCCACCATGTGAGGAATATTGTGCTTTTTCTGTTTGTGCATTTAACTGTGTTCCATCCACACCTTCCCAAGGCATGGCATAACTAATGTGTGTGTGTTGCCATCTGAAGCTCAGCACACACTCAGTATAACCCTCGCATTCACTGTGATACCCATTTTTAACAATTTTGATCACCATAGTGATTTTCTAACTATATTCTTTTAAATGAAAGAGAAGCATATCACTATAACAGCACAAAGCAGTGTTTATTATGTTGCTGTAGTGCTGTATACAGCAATAATACTGAATTTCTTTTTTAAAAAATGTTTCAGCAATATATGGATTTGTATGAGTCTATCTATCATCTATCTATCTATCTATCTATCTATCTATCTATCTATCTATCATCTATCATCTATCATCTATCTATCTATCTATCATCTATCTATCACCTATCTATCTAGCTAGCTATATCTATCTATCATCTATCTATCTATCTTGGTATGAGTCTTTTTTTAGATTTCATCCTTTCTGTATAATAATAAATAAATAAAGTCCCCGGTCACAGTCATTTTAGCAATACAGTGGTACCTCGCAAGACGAATGCCTTGGAAGACGAAAAACTTGCAAGACGAAAAAGTTTTTCGTTTTCTGAGTTGCTTCGCAAGACGGATTTCCCTATGCGCTTGCTTCGCAAGACGAAACGTCTTGCGCCTTTTTTTAAAAACCGCCAATGCATTCCTACGGGAAACCGTCAATACACAGTGGTGCTTCGCAAGACGAAAAAACTCATAGAATGAAAAAACTCGCAGAACGAATTAATTTCGTCTTGCGAGGCACCACTGTATGGTTAATGAAGGATGATTGGAAAACACTTTAATCCACTTCAGTGGTACAACACTACATTTGCTGGTATGCCATTGAGTTCCATCTGCTTCATAGTGACAGTCTGGAGGGGGACCAAAAAGCCTGCCAGGATTTTTCTTAAATACCATATTTTTCGCTCTATAAGACGCACCAGACCACAAGATGCACCTAGTTTTTGGAAGAGGAAAACAAGAAAAAAAAATCTGAATCTCAGAAGCCAGAACAGCAAGAGGGATCGCTGCGCAGTGAAAGCAGCAATCCCTCTTCCTGTTCTGGCTTCTGTGATAGCTGCACAGCTTGCATTCGCTCCATAAGACGCACACACATTTCACTTTACTTTTTAGGAGGGAAAAAGTGAGTCTTATAGAGCAAAAAATACGGTAATATTCACAAACTGGCAAGTGGTCATTAAAGACAGAGCCATCTGAAAACATATGAAGAGCTCTGCTGGATTAGACCCTTGCCCCCTCTGCGCCAGCATCCTCTTCTTGCCAGTGTGGTGTAGTGGTTAAGAGCAGTGAATTCGTAATCTGGTGAACCAGGTTTGATTCCCCGCTCCTCCACATGCAGCCGCTGGGTGACCTTGGGCTAGTCATACTTCTTGAAGTCTCTCAGCCTCACTCACCTCACAGAGTGTTTGTTGTGGGGGAGGAAGGGAAAGGAGATTGTTAGCCGCTTTGAGACTCCTTAGGGTAGTGATAAAGCGGGATATCAAATCCAAACTCCTCCTCCTCCTCCTCTTCTTCTTCTTCTTCTTCTTCTTCTTCTTCTTCTTCTTCTCGCAGTGGCCAACCAGATGCCTGTGGGAAGCCCGCAAACAGAACCTGAGCGCAACAGCACTCTGCCTACTTGTGATTGCCAAAAACTGGCATTCAAAGCATACTGCCTCTTAACTGTGGAGGTGAACACAGTCCTTGTGGCTAGTTGCCATGCATAGCCCTGCCCTCTGTGAACTTGTCTCATCCTCCAAACCTCAGAAGCACAAGGTGTTCAATAACACAGGAAGAATGCATTTATTTTCTGAGGCAACCTCCACAGAGGAAGACTTCCCATTTTGATCTGAACAGGTGGGCAGGCTGGTCTGGGAGAAGGGGGTCCCTCAGGTATCCTGGCTGCACCCACTTACGGCATTCAGGGCCAGGATCTTAGTGGTTGTGGAAACTGTGCTGTGGTGTGTGCTCTGATCATCCAGGCTTCATGCCCAATTAATCAGTTTGATATAAAAGATGGAAAACACAGACTTGTGCTGAGTCAGGGCAGCGGGCCAGCCAGTTCAGTACAGTGGTACCTCAGGTTAAGAACTTAATTCGTTCTGGAGGTCCGTTCTTCACCTGAAATTGTTCTTAACCTGAGGTACCACTTAAGCTAATGGGGTCTCCCGCTGCCGCCGCCGCTGCTGCTGCGCAATTTCTGTTCTCATTCTGAAGCAAAGTTCTTAACCTGAGGTACTATTTCTGGGTTAGCGGAGTCTGTAACCTGAAGCATCTGTAACCTGAAGCGTATGTAACCCGAGGTACCACTGTATTGTCTACATTGACTGATTGACTGCTCTCCTGGGGATTTCCCCATCACTACCTGGGAATGCTGCGGGTTGAATCTGGGGCCTTCTGCAGGCACATCTACTATTACTGAGCAGTAGACCTTTCAGGACAGGTGGATAGAAATGTAATGTGGTCTGGCAGGTCTGGGCTGAATCAGGCAAGTGCTGGAGATGCAAAGAGGTGGAGGGAATGTTCTTCCATATGTGGTGGACTTGTAAAAGGGTAAAAGAGTATTGGGAAATGATCCATAATGAATTGGGGGGGTATTTAAAAGTACTTCCCCCCCAAAACCAGAGTCCTTTTTGTTGGGGATAATTCAGACTGAAATTCCCAGGTGTCAAAAAAGGTTAGCCCCTGTGTTTTGTTAGCCCCAAAATGGAAAATGAGCGAGGTCCCAACCAAAGAAGAATGGCAACTTAAATTGACAGGATATGTGCAGCTTGCAGACTTAACATATAGAATTAGAGAACAAGAAGAACATATGTTTAGAGAAGACTGGAAAATGTTTATTGACTATATGGGAAACAATTGTGTACAACTGAAAATGCTGGCAGCATTAAGATAAATTCAACAGTGTAAATAAATTTTGATTGATGCAATAATGGGCTACTGAATGGTATAGTTTTTGTAAAAGAGGCAGGGATTTATGATATGTAACATGAACCATCGAAAGAGAAGAAGGGAAGTCATTGATATATTAAGGATGTAAAAATGAGAATTTTAAATTGTAAAACAGAAAATTTAATAAAAATTATATAAAAAGAAAAAAAGAATTGTAATCTAGTCTTACTGGGACCCCACCTGCTCCATATATTTAAAGCAGTATCCTACCAATTTATACAGTTATGGCTTCCCCCCGAAGAACCCTGGGAAGTGTAGTTTAAGTGCACTGAGTGTTGTTAATCTCTTCACAGAGCTACCATTCCCAGATTGGTTGAACAATCAATCCCTCTTTTTCCAGAGAACTCTGGGAATTGTAGCTCCATGGGGCATCTACTCTCTGCAACCTTAATAAACTACATTACCCAGGATTCTTTAGAGGGGGTGCATGGCAATTTAAAGTGGCAGAATGCATAGTGCATATGGGGCCTGGGTCTTATGCGCCATGTGCCGCTACAAGGAACATCTGAGGCAGCTAGGAATTATAACCACATCAAAGGCTGAATCCTCTGAAGTCTCTCCTCTTTCCCCTTCTCCCTAACTGGGCTACGTTTAGGGGGTGCATTTCCCCACAGCCCTCTCCCCGAGTGGTGCAGTGACGATTAGGTGACCTCCGGACAATGTGCTCCCATCATTCAGCTCAGAGCACAATACAGCAATTAAGCTCTGACCCTTTGCTCTTTATATCCATATCCTCGGTGCAGTGACACCCCCGCTGCAGGAGGATGTGGGGGCAGGAGACTTGGTTTACACTGTTTCCATTTAATGAAGATGGAGAGCCCTGAAAGAAACAAAGAGCTCTAAGCATAAGAGGAAGTGAAAGGCTTCCAACGGAGAGATTATAGGCCTCCCGCACGACCAGATCCACAAAGCACGCTGCCGTGGCCTTGTTCTTTCAGCTACCTGACTTTTGAGGAACCCCCCCCCCCCGCAAGTTCTTAGTAGTCATGATGTCCTCTGGCAGGCTTTCCCAGGACTCCAGGATGTGATGGTTCAGTCAAAGCTCCTATATCAGAGTAGAGAAGCTGCAGCCTTCCATATGCTGCTGGACTACACTTCCCATCATCCTTGAGGATTAACCATGCTGGCTGGGGCAGATGGGAGTAGGAGTCTACAGGTTGCCCATCCCTGATGTATATTTTCCTTAGCCCCAACTCTACAGAATAGACATTAGTTTGTGGCTAGGGATTGGAGGAAGGAATTCTGTTCAGTTCACACTGAAATTGACTTACCTAACTCAGACTTTCACTTCTCTGAATATTCACTTCTCTGAATTTTGCAGCACAGTTCTCCAGCCTAGAAGTGTGTGCAAAAATGTGTATACTAGAGTGTGCATATTCAGTGCTTATATTAGTGAAAATAACATATAAAGGTGCATTATATTAAGGGAAATGGCTTTGCACAAATGTGCCCATTAGGCAATAGTTCATATAAAGATGTGTATAGTAGAAGAAATTCACTCAAGTATGCTGACAATTTTCATGACATTTTTTTAAACGGCAAACTCGTGGTAATATGAAGACCTCAACTTAAAATTTGAAAAAATAAGAAACTGAGAGAAACTGAAATTGACAAATTCGCCCATCTCTGGTTGCCCTCCAGCTTCTCAAAAGTTTTCTTCCCTTGCAAAACAGACCCCTGCTTTTATCCCTCATACACAGAACACTTTATTATTTCTTTGTAATTACAGTGGTACCTTGGGTTACAGACGCTTCGGGTTACAGATGCTTCAGGTTACAGACTCTGCTAACCCAGAAATAGTACCTCGGGTTAAGAACTTTGCTTCAGGGTGAGAACAGAAATCGCGCGGAGGCAGCAGGAGGCCCCATTAGCTAAAGTGGTACCTCAGGTTAAGAACAGTTTCAGGTTAAGAATGAACCTCCAGAACGAATTAAGTTCTTATCCAGAGGTACCACTGTATGGTGGATGCAGGTTTAAATTTACCAAATATTTGTGTGATGGCTGAAGAGAGGATGTGCATTCTTCTTCCCATTACTCAATTCCGCCAGCATTCTGCAGCCTCCCTGCCTGCCCTGCTTCTTGATATGAAAAAGCTTATGGGAAGACATCTTCCCTGGGCTTAAATTTAAGGGTGGGAAGTCAAGGAGTGCCTGAGACTGATGTGCCCACTGATCTATTTTTTATGTTCTTCATTTTACATTTTAAAAAAAAAAATCTACACTGGTTTCTTTAAAAGCAAAATGACTTAACTCCCCCCCCCCCCCCAAGTGGCAACAAACAGGTGTCAGGCCAGCAGTAAGCAGCCTCCACAACCTCCCATGCTTACAGGAACGCCAGTTAAGGATGTCATTGAAATTTAATCAAGTATGGGCATCCAGGAAAGCTGTAGGATACAGACCACCAGAGATATATGGTATGTTGAACGCAAGAAGAAACGCTGAGGACCACTCCTTGGTCACATTGAAAACAAGGTAAGCACATTGCACAGACAAATCACACATCACCCATGAGAATTTCATTGGAATTTTCTCTCTCTTTGGTTAATTTAGTTGACAGAGAATGGTTAAAAAGAATGGAAGAGAAACATTCTGTACAGCACTAACAGATAGATACCGCAGATCTGCAGTGGCCCATATCAGACGTAATGCTAAGCTATGGTTTAACATTATATACTGTACACAAGCAGCAGTATATTATATACTCCAGCTGATACACGTCCCCTGCCATTTTCTCCTCTGGCGTGGCCACAACAAGATCAGAAGCATTTGCTTTTGCATTAACCAGGATTCTTCAATAAGTCTGAACTTGAGGAACTGTAGTTAGTTTAACTATGGTTTGTGAACAAACAAACTGTGGCTTCATATAGGTTTGTTTGAACAACCCATACTTTAAATCTAAGGTGGCTAGCCTGTGGCCCTCCATATGTTTCTGGACCATGGCTCCCATCATCCCTGATTGCTGGCTGGGGCTGATGGGAGTTGTAGTCCAGCAACTTCGGGAGGGCCACAGATTCTCCATTCCTGGAACTGAAAATTAGGGAAAATTAGGGTTAGGGAAATGTGGGGGGTAATGTGGCCTTTCATCCTTCCTTTGACACAAGACTACAACTGCTGAGGGGGAAGGGAGCTGTCTCCTTGGGAAAGTTCTAGGCCCCTTCCTTGAATTTATCTCTTCTACTGTGGAGATGCACAGGGGGAAAGTTGTGCAGGGATTATTTTATTGAATTGATAGTCTGCTCCCACCTTCTCTGTCCTGTCCCATAACCACAAAGGCGCTTTTGATTGGCAAACACCTGGAAAAAAAGAGTCCAACTTACTATTTACCCCAACTTTCCTTACCCAAACAATCTGAAAGTAGCTAACAGCAAAATAAAAATAAATTTAAAAGGTCTGGTTAACTACAATAACAAATTTCCCCCATTTTTTGGTAACGTACATAATATCTTTTTCTGTTTTGTTTTCTACATGGCTACTGTTTCTTGTTTCTTCTTTTTGTGTCTTATCTTACTCTGTGCACTTGTAATTTTGTGCTTTTTATTTTTCAACACAGACTATACAAAAATAAAAATAAAACAAATAAAAGCAAAGCAATTTAAAAGAGCAATTACAAAAAGCAAATACAATGGTTTAAAATAAAAAGCACAACAAGGAAACACCAACCATGGCAGTTCAGGTCTTTACATAGAATACAATAAAACAATCTACGGCCCAAAAGTCTTCTTAAGGCAAGTTCTGACTACTTTCAGGAAGGTCATTAACCACCACCAGCATCATCATGCTTCTATATATGCCACTATTTCACAATAAAAAGGAGTCAGTATGTGCCTGTAAACCATTAAATTATTTTAAGCCTATTTGGCTATTTGCTTTTAGGTTCTGAGTGGTCCGCACTTATCCTTCTCACTCCTTCCAGAGTGTACCTAGCCTCCTCCACCTTCACCACAAAGGCACAGGTATTCCTCAGCATTTTACCCCTTCGGAACTCACTGAAGAAACAGAGAGAACTTTGCCTGGAGAGGAGACATAATTCAGTGGTAGAGCAGTTGCTTTGCGCGTAGAAGGTCCCAGGTTCAGTCCTCCAACATCTGCAGGTAGGGGTGGGAAAGAACCCATCTGAAATCTTGGAGAGTCAATGCTAGCTTTGTTTGTTCCTAATCCTATGCCACAAGAAGAGGGCAGGGCATTTTCACAGAGGGCTGTAGCTCAGTGGCTTTACATGCAAAAGGTTCCAAGTTCAATCCTCAGTGAAGACCTGTCTAAAACTCTGGAGATGGGGGATGCGGGTGGCGCTGTGCTCTAAACCACTGAGCCTCTTGGGCTTGCTGATCAGAAGGTCGGTGGTTTGAATCCCCGCGACGGGGTGAGCTCCCATTGCTCTGTCCCAGCTCCTGCCAACCTAGCAGTTCGAAAGCATCCCAGTGCAAGTCGATAAATAGGTACCACTGCAGCGGGAAGATAAACGGTGTTTCCGTGCGCTCTGGTTTCTGTCATAGTGTTCCATTGCTCCAGAAGCAGTTTAGTCATGCTGCCCACATGACCTGGACCTGAAGCTGTCTGTGGACCAATGTCGGCTCTCTCAGCCTGAAAGCGGGATGAGCGCTGTAACCCCACAGTCGCCTTTGACTGGACATAACTGTCCAGGGGTCCTTGACCTTGACCTTTTTACCTAAAACTCTGGAGAGCTGCTGCCAGTCAGTGATGATCATCGGTTGTCAACATGGTGGTCTCCAGATTTTGTGGGACTCCAGCCCAGCATGGCCAATGATCAAGGATGAAGGCAGCTGGGGTCCAGCAGCATCTGGAGAGCAAAGAGTAGCTTATGTGGTGTCTCCAGATGTTGTTGGATTCCAGCTTCCATTGGCCATGCTGGCTGGATGGCACGACTCAGTAAAAGGCAGGTTCTCACATTTTCTCCTCTCGTCTTCTTGGGAGTTAGATGGAGGGAAGCCATGTGAGGCGTTCTCATTAGGGAGCTTAGAAGGGTGTACAAAATGGCGACCATCTTGAACAGAAAGATGGAGAGGAGTTGGCTTCTGGGCACTTTCTTGTGGAGTTGGCTAGTTCCTACCACACACCATACTTTGACAAAGGGTTTTGAAATTACCCAGACAGAGAAGAGAGAGTTTCCTTCTAACCAAGGGTAAAAGAAATAAAAAAGTTGCCTCCTTCCTACGCAGGACCAGTGGGTGTGGGGCCACCGAGGGAAATCTATGATGGGTAGAGCAATGCCTCAAAACAATTGAGCACTGTCCCCAAGCCCTCAGCACCCGAGCTTCTGGAACAAAAGGCTCACACACAAGGGACCTGACTGTGAAGCTTCCATCTGCTTTCATCAGTGACCCCTGGGGGCAGCCAGGTCACGGGGTCATCCCACTTAAACTCAACATTTTCAGCCAGAAATAGAGTTGGGAAGTGGGAAGGGGCTAGCTCAGTGCAGGGGTCTCTACTTCTGGAGGGGAATCTTTGACTAAACCACTTCATCCATTTTTCGTCAGACACCCCCCCCCCATTAGTAAGAAAAAAGAGGGTGTCATTGTGAATTACAACTGCTCTTAACAAGAATCTTTTTACATTCCGAAGGTGAAAATGTGGTGCATTGATGGAGAGGGTAGGCGAGACCCCCATGAGTAATGAGAGCAAACGATGGCCTTGCTTCTCACCCATCAGCTTTGCCAACCCACAAATCTTGTCAAGGGGCACTTTGACCCACGGCACCCCTGACAAATTCCCTCAGGGCTTCTGGGGGCATAGCTCAGTGCAGATTCCAAGTCTGGTCTCCCATTCTGCTGATGGAAAGCCTGGATAAGCATAGATGTGCTTCCAGATTGTATCTATCTTGGGGTTCAGTCACATACTAGCAAATCTATGTGGTGGAATGATAGCTGATTTGGTGGTCTTGTGCAACAAACCTGTGTCTCCAAGATTGTGGTTGGTTGTGACTGGATGATGCACTGGAAAGTGTTGGCTGAGACTTGCTTTCCTGAAGCAGCATCTCGTCTCTCTGCAAACACATTGGGATGAATGGTCAATGAAGAGCTGTTGTTGTCTAACTTCCCTGCAAACAAATGCTCAGTAAACAGGTCATGTGGAAGCAGCCAGTGTTATCAGTAGCTCCTGAACAAAAGAGTAGATGATCAAGAGTCTGAAAACCAAGCCTTATGAGGAATGGTTGAGGGAGTTGGGTATGTTTAGCCTGGAAAAGAGGAGACTGAGAGCGGATACAATTTGTTGTTGTTTAGTTGTTTCGTCGTGTCCGACTCTTCGTGACCCCATGGACCAGAGCACGCCAGGCACTCCTGTCTTCCACTGCCTTGGTCAAACTCATGCTGGTAGCTTCGAGAACACTATCCAACCATCTCGTCCTCTGTCGTCCCCTTCTCCTTGTGCCCTCCATCTTTCCCAACATCAGGGTCTTTTCCAGGGAGTCTTCTCTTCTCATGAGGTGGCCAAAGTATTGGAGCCTCAGCTTCACGATCTGTCCTTCCAGTGAGCACTCAGGGCTGATTTCCTTAAGAATAGCTAGGTTTGATCTTCTTGCAGTCCATGGGACTCTCAAGAGTCTCCTCCAGCACCATAATTCAAAAGCATCAATTCTTCAGCAATCAGCCTTCTTTATGGTCCAGCTCTCACTTCCTTACATCACTACTGGGAAAACCATAGCTTTTACTATACGGACCTTTGTTGGCAAGGTGATGTCTCTGCTTTTTAAGATGCTGTCTAGGTTTGTCATTGCTTTTCTCCCAAGAAACAGGCATCTTTTAATTTAGCCTTCTTCAAGTATCTGAAGGGCTGTCGCATGGAAGATGGAGCAACCTTGTTTTCTCCTGCTCCTCAGGGTAGGAGCCAAACCAATGGCTTCAAGTTACAAGAAAGGAGATTCCAACTAAACATCAGGAAGAATTTTCTGACAGTAATTGCTGTCCAACGGATTCCCTCAGGAGGTGGTGGACTCGCCTTCCTTGGAAGTTTGTAATCAGAGGTTGGGTGGCACTGCCAGGGGTTGGACTAGATGACCCTGGCATTCCAACTCTGCATTTCTATGATTCTATCTGCCATCAACATTTCATCAATGAAACCAGTGTGTTGGAGAGCCAGACAGAATCACGCACAGAAAAATCATGTTATTTCAAACTAATAATCCTATTATGCACAATGTAATGCACTATGAAGTGCGGTTTACATTTCAGATTTTCCGTCTTGTAATAAAATATGCAAATGACACGCAAGCTTAGATACAAACTGGCATGCACAGGTGTAGCCACAAGGGGGTGCAATTGTGCTACAAATGAATTTCAAAAAGCACCCAGGGAAAGAACTTGAGGGCCGGTCCTGCTAACTCCGTAGACAACATTTCTTTGCCGAGGAGGGCTCGGAGGGCAAAAAAAAACATCATCTGCAACTTTGTCAGTCCTCAGGGGTTATTATCATTTCACCTTTCTGGAAGCATTCCAGTCTAGGGCCACCTTAAAGTGGTACTTCGAGTTACATACGCTTCAGGTTACAGACGCTTCAGGTTACAGACTCCGCTAACCCAGAAATAGTGCTTCAGGTTAAGAACTTTGCTTCAGGATGAGAACAGAAATCGTGCTCCGGCGGTGCGGCAGCAGCAGGAGACCCCATTAGCTAAAGTGGTACCTAAGGTTAAGAACAGTTTCAGGTTAAGAACGGACCTCCGGAACGAATTACCGGTAAGTACTTAACCCGAGGTACTCATACCTATTGCCAACATCATCCCACCTATTCTCCAACTCAAGGTGCTCTCCACACTTCTCCCTCGTCTCCATGTTATCTTCACAGCAACTCTGAAAGGTAGGTCAGGCTGAGAGACAGTGACTGGCCCAAAGTCACACCACGGGTCTGTTTTCTCATTTTTCTACCCATGTTTCCTTGCAACAGATCTTACAGTGAAAACATAAAGTAGTGCCCCTTATAGTACCACGGTAGAGGAGGTGGTGAGGCGGGAAACATTACCCAATCTACAGCCCTGCCCAAAGGTCAATATGCAGGTGGGCCTCTTGTGCACATGACTTGCCCATTCATCTAACTGGAGGCAGCAGATGCACAGATAGAAAGGAACGCATCCCTAGATCTGCCTCCACGTCCTCCTCAAAATTAAGAGAGCAGCCCTGGAAGGCAGAGGAATGTGAAGCATGCATAAAAGCATTCGTGTCTGATAGCATTATAAGAGGGCTTGCTTCTTTTATTTACAGCACTAGATTTTGGGAGCTACAGAAGTCCCTTCCAGTGCAAAACCTTCCTGTGCATGGCAACTCAGAAGTAAGCCCTACTCCCTAGTCAGCATGTTTTAGGATTGCAGCCCCAAGCCATTACAGATATCCCTTAACACCACAGATTTCAAACGGTGAAATCTGGGGGTTTGTTTGGAAATGTTTCAGGGATTGAGACTGTGACTAACCTTGGGCAAGTTGCCACCTTTTTCAATCTTCCCTTGCAAATGTCAGGAATCTCACTGTGTTCAAGAGCACATGGTAGATTCACATGGGCTGATGCTGTCTGTCAATGGCTATGTTCTGCCGCCACTGTTGGAGGCAGCAACCTCTGCGTACCAGTTGCTGGGAATCACGAGTGGGGAGGATGCTATTGACCCCTGGTCCGCCTTGCAGGCTTCTCATGGGCATCTGGTTGGCCACTGTGAGAACACGATGCTGTACAAGACGGAGCTTTCACCTGATCCAGCAGGGTCCTCTAAAACAGAGTCCTCTAAAAAAACAAAGGGGACCTGTGGCTGATGCAAAGGGATTTCTCAGTGGATGAGTTAATATGGAAAGTATTATTTGAAAAAAGAAAGCTCCCAAACCCCTGCAAGCCAATCCAAAGATATGATTACAGTGGCACCTCTGGTTACGTACGTAATTTGTTCTGGAGGTCTGTTCTTAACCTGAAACTGTTCTTAACCTGAAGCGCCACTTTAGCTAATGGGGCCTCCCGCTCCTGCCGCACTGCCACCACACAATTTCTGTTCTCATCCTGAAGCAAAGTTCTTAACCCGAGGTACTATTTCTGGGTTAGCAGAGTCTGCAACCTGAAGCGTATGTAACTTGAAGCATATGTAACCCGAGGTACCACTGTATTAATTAGTACAGTATTAATTCGACTGTCCCATCTTTTCCACAGACCAGGACTCAAGGCGGCTTACACAAAATTAAAACAACACAGATAAAATACGGAAAGCTAACACCATATAAAAGATAAGAGTTAAAAAGCAATTAAACTATAATGGAATTTAAATGATACAAAAACAAATCTATTAAAATAAAGGATGGTGAGAACAGCGCAGCATTATTAAAAGCCCTTTCCTTAACAAAACAGTCAGTTCCCGAGAGCCTGTCAGAATGAAGCGGATGAAAATATGGCATTCAGTTCACCCTGAGAGAGTGGCGGGTGTCGCCTTGTTGTGCAGGAACAAGATGTGCAAGTTCCTTGCGCTTCCTGTTCTCCCGCAGCAACATTGTCTGAAACAGAAGCCTTTTGCATCTCCCCTGCTGGCAAGATGTGAAGGTTATACTCTGGATGGGATGTTGTCGTGGAGGAAGAGGGAACATGGGAGACCTGCACACCCTGTTCCTGTGCCGGAAGGCAATGTGCATCTCTCTCAGGGTCAAAATGGACCTTCAAAGCTTGTCTGGGTTAGGAATGGGGCAGAAATTTGATCTGTTAATGGTGAATCAACTGTGTTCACACTTTATGAAGTAATGTGATGCAACCATCCTTCACAATTCACATTTATTCCAATTTTGCCATGCAGTTCCCCAGCCAAGTGATGTGTAAAAAAGAAGCACATCCTAAGTAAAAAAAGGTAAAGGTACCCCTGCCCGTTCGGCCAGTCTTGACAGACTCTAGGGTTGTGCGCCCATCTCACTCAAAGAGGCCGGGGGCCAGCGCTGTCCGAAGACACTTCTGGGTCACGTGGCCAGCGTGACATCGCTGCTCTGGCGAGCCAGAGCCGCACACGGAAACGCCGTTTACCTTCCCGCTAGTAAGCGGTCCCTATTTATCTACTTGCACCAGGGAGTGCTTTCGAACTGCTAGGTTGGCAGGCGCTGGAACTGAACAACGGGAGCGCACCCTGCCGCGGGGATTCGAACCGCCGACCTTTCGATCGGCAAGCCCTAGGCGCTGAGGCTTTTACCCACAGCGCCACCCGCGTCCCGCATCCTAAGTAAAGTGTGCATTAAAAAAAAGCATTGGGGAAATGAAACACCAAAATGCATCTGGGCAGCCACTGTGAAAACAGGGTGCTGGACTAGATGCAGGCTTGTCTTAGGTTGTTGTATTGGGGGAATTGCTTTGCAAAACAATGTGCAGATTAGGAAAAATTCGCACTGAAATGTTGATGACTTTTCATAAGAGCTTTTAAAAAATGCAAACTGATGTGAAAGTATGAAGAACTTTCAGGCTGGAAAAATGAGAAACAGAGAGAAACAGAAACTCTGAGAGATTCGCCAGTTCCTAGTAGTCTGAAAAAAAGTATAGCAAAAAAAAAAGTTTATTGTTTCTCTATAACATTCTACTGAAGTAAGAACACAGACAGTTGCCTTGCACCAAGTTAAATTATTTGCCCACCTCCTGTGATTGGGAGTAGCTTTCCAGAATCTTGAGCAAAGGTCTATCACACCACCTGCTCCTTTAGTACTGGAGATCCCTGGGATTAAATGTGGTTTCTTCTGCATATGCCCTCCCACTGAGCTATGCTTCCTCCCTCATACAGACAGAGCTTGTAACAGACCCTTCACCATAGACCAGTTTACTTGGAAGAATAAACCACTTGTCTCCCTCTCACACACACAGCTTCAGCTCTTAGCTACACACGTCACGCTGTCCCTTCGACATGGGTGGTTTCACCTTCAGATGCTTTGATCTGCGTGTTCATTCATGTCACTTAACTGCACGCACAAAACTTTTATGCACTGAGGGAAAGAGAAGCAATTGTTAACAAAGCCATGATCCACACAGACAAATTTCCAGATAAAAGAGCGACTCTCTTCTTTGTGTCAAAAGTCAGGTCGGAAGAACCTTGGTACTTCAGACATTTAACAGTGGTTGGGGAAATATGACACATGAAGCAATAGGCTTCCTTCTTGATTTTCTTTTTTAAATTTTAAATCAAAGCCCTCTTTTAGTTCTTGGAATCTTCTGCCGAGGTAAAAACGCTATTAAACATTCTGACTGTCAGGCTTTTGGTTTAGAGAAAAGCGAGTAAGAGGTGACATGATGGAAAAGTGGGTAAAATTATACATGGCATGGAGAAAGTGGATGGAGGGAAATAAGTTTTTCTCTCTCTCATAACACTAGAACTAGATCCAATGAATGTGAATGCTGGAAGATCCAGGACAGATAAAAGAAAGTACAGTGGTACCTTGGGTTAAGTACTTAATTCGTTCCAGAGGTCTGTACTTAACCTAAAACTGTTCTTAACCTGAAGCACCACTTTAGCCAATGGGGCCTCCTGCTGCTGCCATGCCACCGGAGCACAATTTCTGTTCTCATCCTGAAGCAAAGTACTATTTCTGGGTTAGCGGAGTCTGTAACCTGAACCGTATGTAACCTGAAGCATATGTAACCTGAGGTACTACTGTACTTGTTCAGACAGTGAAATTAAAACTATGGAACTCACTCCCACAGAAGGCAGTGATGGCCACTGACTTGGATGGCTTTAAAAGAGGATTAGACCAATTCGTGGAGGATACAGCTATCAATGGCTACGAGCCACAATGGTTATGTTCTACCTCCACTATCAGTTCTCCTGAATATCAGTTGCTGGAAACAGGAGGGGAGACTAATGCTCTTGTGCTCAGGTTCTGCTTGCAGGCCTGGCCACTCTGTGAGAATAGGATGCCTGGGGTAAAGGAACCTTGGCAGACTCTCCTTATGTTCTCAAACCAGGGATCCCCAACTTCTGGATAAGACTTGGATTGAAAGAAGAAGAGGAGTTTGGATTTGATATCCTGCTTTATCACTACTCGAAGGAGTCTGAAAGTGGCTAACACTCTCCTTTCCCTTCCTCCCCCACAACAAACACTCTGTGAGGTGAGTGGGGCTGAGAGACTTCAGAGAAGTGTGACTAGCCCAAGGTCACCCAGCAGCTGCATGTGGAGGAGCAGAGACGTGAACCCGATTCCCCAGATTACAAGTCCACCACTCTTAACCACTACACCACAGTAAAGCCTATGTGTTAGACCATATAACTTATTTATTGCTTACATAGCAGGGAAGTTAAATTGGGTGACTTTACTGTTTCATATCAGTGCATGAGTAAATCAACTGTTTGTGCCTCAACTCACTCTAGTAAACCACTTGGGTCTTGTTTTTTTAATCCCACATTCCAAATGAGGTTCACATTTCTTTGCATTTGATGGAGGGAGTCTATGATTCGAGGGACCTCGTGCCATTTTTTATTTTTTGTTGTTGTTTAGTCGTTCAGTCGTGTCCGACTCTTCGTGACCCCATGGACCAGAGCACGCCAGGCACTCCTATCTTCCACTGCCACCCGCAGTTTGGTCAGATTCATGTTTGTAGCTTCGAGAATACTGTCTAACCATCTCGTCCTCTGTCGTCCCCTTCTCCTTGTGCCCTCCATCTTTCCCAATATCAGGGTCTTTTCCAGTGAGTCTTCTCTTCTCATGAGGTGGCCAAAGTATTGGAGCCTCAGCTTCACGATCTGTCCTTCCAGTGAGCACTCAGGGCTGATTTCCTTAAGAATGGATGTGTTTGATCTTCTTGCAGTCCATGGGACTCTCAAGAGTCTCCTCCAGCACCATAATTCAAAAGCGTCAATTCTTCGGCGATCAGCCTTCTTTATGGTCCAGCTCTCACTTCCATACATCACTACTGGGAAAACCATAGCTTTTACTATACGGACCTTTGTTGGCAAGGCGATGTCTCTACTTTTTAAAATGCTGTCTAGGTTTGTCATTGCTTTCCTCCCAAGAGGAAAGGCGCCACAAAATAAATGTCGCAGTTTCATGGAAGGTTGTGGCCGATCGATTGATGGCTATTTGCACTATTTTGCACACACACACACACGAACAAATGTAGGCAGCTGCGCTAGTCCATTAGAAATAAAAATTCCGCAGCAACACTGTTATAAAAAATTCAGATCCTCATGCATGCCGCAGAATTAAATCGCCTAATAGACCGTAATTCTGCGGTTTTGCAGCGGACCCGTCACACGTCACCGTTCCCGCCCACCTAGCACGGGAGGCTGCTAGGCCCCGCCCACATCCCCTTCTCGCTGCGACGTCGACGCGTTCTACCTCTGTTACCGCGGCAACCAACTGCTTCCCCCCCCCTCCCATTCTGACGCCAATCCGCGGCGTTCGAAGTGTTGTTATCGCGAGAGACGAGCGGGCTCGGGTTCCTTCTTTCCTCCTAACCTCCTTCGACAGCCTTTGGACCTCGAGGAGAGGGGCGTGGCTATGCAAGCGAAGTGGGCGGAGGCTTCCGGCGGGGTTTGGCACTGACGTGGAGAATCCAGGGGGAGCCTCTGGGGCTTGACAGGTAGAGGAGGCGAGGAGAGAGCGAGCAGGTGGATGCGGATGCTGAGCTCGAGGCAGGCGCTTCCGGTGAGGGGAAAAGGCAGGGCGACCCCCCCTCCCCCCACCAAATAATAACAATAATAATAATAAAACCCCGCTCCTTCTTAAGGGTTGTAAAGGGGAACTCGGACGGTACCTGTGGCGGGAGGAGAGCCTCGCAATTCCCCCCCAAGCCTACCCCGTAAGGGCTGTTGTGAAGAAAAAATAGGGATGGCATCATGTAGCTATTGCTGGTTTTTGTTATTATTAACCACTGTTGGTAGTATTGTGATGTTTGGAAGAATGTGATGTTTAAATAAAATTCATTTTCTAGGCTTTTCACACACACACACAAGCAATGCTAGATAAGTAAAAATTAAATTTCTCTAGTGAAAGCAGATTTCTCTCCCTGTTAGGTATATGAACCAGGCCAAAAGGTAGAGCAATACAGTCATGCCTGAGCTACAGAAAGTATCCATGCTGGTACATGGATATAGAATTCTGTGCATTAAAAAATATGGGAGCTATGAAATGATAAAACAAAGAAAATGATCTATTCTGTTATTGTACAGCATCCATTCTGTGCATTTCGGAGGAACTGCCAACCAGTCAGAGCTGATTTAGATGTTGCTTTGAATAGCGGGATGGGGAAACATAGTTTATGCCATGGCACTGACATGGTGCTTACCTGCAGTGAGATTTGTGTGCTCTGGAGCACTTTGTTAATTTATTTAATACCGTTTTTAGACTGCCCTACAGCCAAAGTTATCTGGATGGTTTAAAGGGATTAAAACCAACAAAAATGAACAAACAACAACATACAACCAGAATAACGTCACAAAGTCACAATTCACTTTAAAACAGCAGCAGTAAATCAATTTAAAACTGAAGGCAGAGAGCTTTCAGAGATAGCAAGTTACTTCTTAGGTGATGGTGGGTTTTTTCTCCTTTCCAGGTAGTTTGGAGCAGTCAGAGTCTCCCACAAGAAGCCATCAATAATTTGGAACCATGTTTGCAGACTTGGACTATGACATTGAAGAGGACAAGCTGTAAGTGTCTTTGCTTTTCTATCTTTTTTTACTCAGTAGGTTTGTATGTATATATGTTTTTTCTGGAAAAAAAGGAGCTGTTCAGATAAGGCATTAGTACTGTCAACTTTTTGGACTGCACCCACAGAATTTGGGTTGGAAAAAAGTGGAATGAGCACCCTAAAAAAATAACCCTGAATATCCTTAAAGGGTTGAATTTAGAGCTGATTTGCGTATGACTTGGTTTGGGGGCTTAATTCAGTTCATAAGGACATATCTCCTACTTGGGTTGGATACTATGATTTTAATTTTATGAGAGAACAGGAATGAGGTTTTGTATCTGGAAAGGAATACATGTACTAGAAGGAGAAGGTATTGTTATTACTCTTATGTATGTAAACACATAATATGATTTTCCTTTCTCTGATAATATAATTACTATGTTTCATGTGTGTTATGTTTCTTATGTGATTGTTGCTGTCCCAATATATTCTACAATATATTCCAAAAGCAGAGATGACATGTTGATGGTGGCACCCACTTTTATGCAAATTTCTGTACCTCTGTTTTATTCTAGGGGGATTCCCACTGTGCCTGGGACAGTGGTCTTGAAAAAGGACTCTCAAAATCTGATTGGTATCAGCATCGGGGGAGGAGCTCAGTACTGTCCCTGCCTCTATATAGTTCAGGTTGGTGTTTTTAGGAGAGGAGTGTTTTATCCTAGAGAAAAGAAGGACAGTTAGGATTGCACCGAGGGTGAGATTGGACCACACACTTTTGAGCATAGTGTAATTCTCAGTTTCATTGGACTTCCGCCAGCAATAGCCTTACATATGAATGCAAAAACATTGTCTCCCAATGCCTTTCTGTCTGTCACAGGGCAACTTGAGTGGCAGATTTGGCAAGTTAACTGTATTGGTCTATTGGTCCGTTGTTATTTGCTCTTTTTCTCTTTAAAATACTTCATAGACTTGTAAAGAACTATATTATTAAGTTTACTGAATTTCATGTGTGTGACCTAAAAAGAAATCCCGTGGGGAAATCTCATGATCCAGTGAGAGCTGTGAACATATTCAACATTTTTCATCTGCAAGGGATGTGTCACAAGTGACACTAAGGACATTTTCCCAGTATCTAACAAATTTGAATTTTTGACCTACACAAATGTGAAGAACATCCATTTTTAATTTGAAATTAGGCTGTTTAATTTGGGTGATCCAGCAAATATGTGAGCAGATGGGATCATGAATATGTTTTTTATTGGTCTTCAATATTAGTTTTTCACCATAGAGAAATGCAGAGTCAGAGGTATCCCTCCTGGGATATTGGTGTTTCTGTAAGGGGACGGGACAACATTCCCGTCAACAACAACATTCATGAAATTGATATGAGTGACAACTCTGAGGTTTAAAGACTTTTTATAAATAATATGAGCAAAGGGGCATGAAAACAGAAGTGCTGCCATTCTGGTTCCTTACTCCCGTCTTTGCCTTTTTCCTGCTTTCACCTTCACTGTGTCTTCCTCTTCAGGTATTTGATAACAGTCCTGCAGCTCACGATGGAACTTTGGCAGCTGGTGATGAAATCACAGGTGTGAATGGGAAGTCAGTCAAAGGGAAAACCAAAGTAGAAGTGGCCAAAATGATACAGGTGGTGAAGGTGAGAGGTAGGAAGGGGTTTCTGGAATGCAAAGTGTCCACTGTTGCTTTTTAGTGTCTCCCTTCCTCTCAATTGCAGAACAATAGCTCTGGCTTTTCCTGTTCCAGGGAGAAGTGACAATTCATTACAACAAACTCCAGGCTGATCCGAAGCAGGGAAAGACATTAGATATTGGTATGTCGTGCCGACCTCTCAGTCTCCCTCGTAATGCTGATGTAATAAACAGGACTGGCTTTTCTGTGGCATTTCTTTTATAATTAGCCCAGTTATGATTTCCTCTTCATTGGGCTTCT
The DNA here is from genome assembly GCF_965153285.1 of Podarcis tiliguerta. Lineage (NCBI taxonomy): Eukaryota > Metazoa > Chordata > Lepidosauria > Squamata > Lacertidae > Podarcis > Podarcis tiliguerta. The sequence goes on along the minus strand of NC_139543.1, from coordinate 45,731,107 downwards.
TCTGTATGACTAGATATAATAGTATAATTGCTGTGCTATCGGCATAGAGAAATGATTCTGCTCACAGAGTGTGTTTCTTTCCTGGAATATAGTGCTGAAGAAAGTGAAGCACCGTCTGGTAGAGAACATGAGTTCAGGGACAGCAGATGCCCTGGGACTGAGCCGAGCCATCCTCTGCAACGGTAAGCAGCATTCAAGGAGGACATTCACACTTGGCCTCTGTGACTGTTCCAAGCGATGCCAAGGACCATGTTCACATTTTTACATACTTACAAAGTGTGCGTTGTCCTGAAAGTGGCCTTCTGCATTGGTTCATAACTTTGTGGCATTGAGAGCTGGGCTAAATAATGAAATGTGAACCAGAAAGTCCTCTGTTCAAATCTCACCTTCATCGGCAGCCTACTCTGTCTCAGCCTTAGCCCCTCATCTGCAGTGTAGGAGTAATAATACTTTCCCCTTACCTTCAGAACTGCTGTAAGGATTAATGAGATAATGTGTGTGAAGTACTTGAACATTTCATGGTGCTATATCACAAGGCTGACAGTGAAAGTTGGCAGAAATTTGGCGAACTGGAGAATCCAAATACAGTATTCTTTCTCCTGAATTTGTGAAAAGGTGTGATTTCAGGACCCTCTCCTTCAGCTCTAGGCAGTCTTTTCCTGCTCTAAAGTCTGTCTGACCACTTTTCCCTTCCTCTTTCTCAGTTGCCTCACCACTGCTCAAACGTTTCGTAGTTTGCTCTCTGGACTCCACTGCTTAGTCATTCTTCGTTCTCTTTTCAAGGTGACATGAAGAGGGTTGCCTTTTTCTGCACAGCATATATACCCGCTCTTCCACATTTGTTTCTATGTGACTTGATGCCTGTTTCGTAAATCTGTATCATGAATGCGCATTTGTGAAAGCTCTGACAGTGGGAACCCTAACTAGAGGATTTCAGCTCTTATCGCATCAAACTCTCATTGTAATAATGGATCCCTACCCCTTTCCCTGGTTCTCTCTCTCTCTCTTTTTGGTAGATGGGTTAGTAAAAAGACTGGAAGAGCTGGAGAGGACTGCAGAGCTATACAAAGGTAAATAGACATTTTCCTTCCTTGTTGTGAAACATAGAAAGAGGTTTGTGTCTGGGACTCTTCAGGATCAGGCCCCAGACTTGGTTCAGATGGTGTCTGAGGCAAAGGATCCGGTGCAGACTGAGTCTCCTCTGGTTCTGAGTCCGGGCTTATGTTGATCATTTATTGAAGGATTGAATGCTTTGAGAAACATATCTCACCCTCATGGCCTGTAAGATTTTAAGGTTTCAGCCCAGGAGGCTACCCCTGATATATGCATAGTAGATAAGAGACAAGATTTATTTTCTTTATTACATTTATATCCTGTTTTTCCACCACTTAAATCTTTAAGAGGGCTTGCAGAGTTTTTTTCAATGGGGACAGGTAAATATTTCACCCTAGAACAATATTTCACCCTAGGACACACCAACAGACAACCTTAACCTATACAAGATGGTCAATAACCTTTATGTTACCACAGTTTTTTGCCTTGGTGTTGCTGGGAGGGCAGAGAGTAAATCCTTCCAAGAATCACTTGCATGTCCCTGCGTGCGCGCACACACAGAAAGCAACCCAGGAGCAGAGCAGTTAATGACATCCAGGTCAGTGCTGCTCTTGCCACACAGTCTTTCCTGCATGCAGTCTCCCTGACAAGAACCAGCATAGGCTACATTTTTCTCATGGTACGAAAGATGACGTCAGTGGAGATTCCTCCCAACCATACTTGGTCTTTGTTTTCTTTTCCCAAATGCCTGCTGTGGTGCTATAATGTCCTGAATTTAAAAGTAATGATACCCCATCCCTTGTCCATAGTGAATGTTTTGTTTTTTCCTCTAACTCTGTCTAGGCATGACGGAACACACAAAGAGTCTCCTCAGAGCTTTCTTTGAACTTTCTCAAACTCACAGAGGTAAACATGGACCAGAAGACTTTCAGGTTGTGACCAAATCATGGCACATGCTTCTGTGGGCAGGAAATCTCTCATCTTAGACCTTGAAAATGCTATAATTGTCATCCAAGACAATTATGAGAACTACGGGTCTTAGTGCCAGTAGTTTGTAAAGTGTTTTGGGATTTGCTTCTCTCAAGTGTATGTGCTGACAGGTAAAAAAATCCTTTTGAGCTTCTCTCCTGCTATTAGCCTGCAGAAAAGCAGTTTAAAATGTACCTGTATCAGGTGCTCAAATCAATAGACGTGCTATTCCAAAAGATGGGCTTAGGATCTTATTTCAACCAATTTGAAGTGTTTGTGTCACCCATGGACATATGCATTCCACTAGAGGCTCCACCCCTGCTTGTGCTGCTCACCACCCTGTCTACAATCCACACACCCCCCAAGCAAAAAAACCCCACCCCACCCCAAAACCTACGCCACCTAGACTACCCCCCACAACTCACTAGATCAGGGGGTTTTCATAAACTGCTTGGAGGAAAGCCTTGCCAATTTCACTGGAGAGCAGGGAACATCATGAAGCAAATGACTGATAATGGTGGGCTTGGAGGATACCTGTTGGGTTGCACCCAAGTCTAGTCTCAGAGCAGTATGGGCCTCCATTAAGGGTAGGTAGGTGGGGCAGTGTCCTCTGACCTTGTTGCCAAGGGTGTGGTGATATATGAAGTAGTAAAAGCATGTTGTTTATACTATGGTAATGATCATGAACTGAACTGAGGAAATAGTCCAAATTGATAAACATCAAGCCTGAAAATGCACCTGTTATTTTGACTATGGTCCCCAATTGCATGTTTTGCTGTTTTTGCCCAGCATTTGGCGATGTTTTCTCGGTCATTGGTGTACGGGAGCCTCAACCAGCTGCAAGCGAAGCCTTTGTGAAATTTGCAGATGCCCACCGCAGCATTGAGAAGTTTGGAATCCGCCTTCTAAAAACTATCAAACCGGTAAAGAATCGTAGAATTTTGTAGGGGTGGAAGGACCTCAAGGGTCGTCCAGTCCAACCGCCTTCAATGCAGGAATATTAGCTAAAGCATTTGTGGCAGATGGCCACCCAACCTCTGCTTAAAACCTCCAATGAAGGGAAGTTCATCACCTTCCAGGGAATGTCTGGGGTATTTTACAGAGACTAAGGTAACACTGCAAACCACCCTGAGACCCCCAGGTATAGGGCGGTATATAAATTCAAATAAGAATAAGAATAAGAATAAATGGTTTGCAGTCTCCTTTGGAGGGCAAAAGTGAGGTGAGGCAGATAAGGCTCAATAAAAGGGGTAACAGTGTTGGATGACAAAGGGTGGCATTAGGCCAGTTGTAGTACAGCCCTTTACTCACTGTTATGTGGGGCTTTTCATCTAGCTCTGCTTGTCTTCTCTCTCCACAGCACCTCTCCCAACTAGGCAGGGACACATCAAGGTCCATTAAAACAGAGGAAGCCAGATATGGGGTAGTGGGGGGGGGAAAGGGGGGCTCAGAGACCTGGAATGCCTTGAACTAAGACAGGGGAGTACGTGGAAGTGGCAGAAGGGTGCTAATTTTATGTGGCTTTGGGTCAGACCAATAACAGGAGTGGTGAGCAGAGCCTCCCTCAGATTGGCTAATGGATGTGCCACAAATGTCGCATCAGGTCCTCTTAAGTGAGAGAGAGGCTCCGTTGTGCATCCCGTGTTTTAACTATGCTGAGAGCTGACAGAACGGTTGACGTTCACAGATCACATCCACTTCTTGAGATTACTAGGCTTGTTGCCTTTTCTGCTCTGTTTGGTCCTACATTTTTCACTGTTCAGCCTTTCCTTACAGATGCTAACTGACCTGAACACTTACCTGAACAAGGCCATTCCTGACACAAGGCTAACTATCAAGAAGTATCTGGATGTCAAGTTTGAGTATTTGGTAAGCTGTTCTTTTGTTGTTGTTAAGAATGCTCAAGAGGGTGGTTCACATTGCCTGAAATACTGACGATAGTGGGTCCCAGGTGTTCTGCCAGTAGTGAACAAGAAGGAGGATCTTTTTGTTCACTCAGGCTTCCTAAAATGGTAAGTCACGGAAACATTCAGAACAAGCAGACATTTCATGCAAGGGACCTACTGATGGCTTTGCCTTGCACTCCCAGGTCAGATATATCAAGCCAAGGGAGCAGGCAGCACCAGAATACAGCTCCTAAATGGAGCGGCTTGTGTGATCGGATTGGAGTAGCATTCACAGCATGCTGTTGGTAGCTAGACAGGGTGCTGTTTCTTTCAGGTCTGCTCGTTTTCCCGTTTTAAAATAAAAACAAGAACTAGAACAAGACCCAAGGGGATAGGACAAGGCCCCAGTGCAAACCAGTAGCGCCATACAAAAACATACCATTCCACAGCTGCAGCAGGTATGTCTTCCTGGCAGCAATTCCATTACAGCATGAATGTTGAGACTTAAGAACTAGCTTTGAATAGGACATGTTTTCTCTTAAAGTAAAGGTAAAGGGACCCCTGACCATTAGGTCCAGTCGTGGCCAACTCATCTCGCTTTACTGGCCGAGGGAGCCAGTGTACAGCTTCCGGGTCATGTGGCCAGCATGACTAAGCCGCTTCTGGCGAACCAGAGCAGCGCACGGAAACGCCGTTTACCTTCCCGCCAGAGGAAGGTACCTGCACTTTGACGTGCTTTCAAACTGCTAGGTTGGCAGGAATGTTTTCTCTTATTCAGGCGCAAATCTTACTTCTGTTTAATTTCTTTTCATTCGGGGAAGAAGAGATGTTGCGAAATACCACCTCCTTTCTTTTTCAGGGTTTACATCTCTCTGATCTTAGTGTGTGATTTCTCCTCATTGCCAAGCCTGACCATTGAGGAAGCAGCAGGCTGTTACTTTTTGACACATGCGTCCATTCACTGTTTTTCTTTTTGCTTATTGACTGCGGTCTCCCTAGAATAAGTTCCTACGCATGTGCCTGTTTCCCCTTCCTATGTCCTGGGAACTGTAGTTCATTAAGGATACTGGGAACTGTAGTTCTGTGTGGGGTAAGAGTCGTTGTGTGCTTTCAATGCATGGTGTGTGCACAGTCACCATTGGAAGAAATGTGGAACTTGGAGAACTTAAAAGTACAGTTCTGTCCTTAAAAGCACATCCCAATCTGTCTGGATGGATGGTAGGAGTAGTTTGTAACATTGCTTATTCCTTTTTCCCTTTCAGTCTTACTGTCTCAAGGTGAAGGAGATGGACGATGAGGAATACAGCTGCATTGTAAGTACTGAGCACTAGCATGCACGCTGGTTACATCCCATCATAGCCCATCTTTGCTCGCGGGCACTCCTATTGCCTGCTTGCCTGCTTCACAGACTTAAATGCAGGGGTGAGTGTACTATGCTCATGCTCACCAAAGTGGCGTTCTTCTGAATCTTGCATTGATGTGCAGATGGACACTATTTAAGACAGTTCCCCCCCAACTCTAAATTGTGGCTCAGGGGGAAGTCAGTTTATGAACTAAGATTAGAACTTACTTCAAGCGCTGTGGTCATTTGTACCTTGCCAAGCAAGCAGCTAACAGAATGTATAGCTTTTAATGTTTGGCTGTTGGCCAGCCAGGGTTGCAGCATGATCAAGTGAGAAGCTTAAGTTTGGCCAGACACATTAGGGAAGCGTTTAGCCATACATGAAGCCATTGCACGATTTGTGGTTGGTTGCTACATTGATGTCGTATTTTGGGCAGGCGCTGGGGGAGCCTCTCTACCGAGTCAGTACTGGGAATTACGAATACCGCTTAATCCTGCGTTGCCGCCAGGAGGCACGGACGCGCTTTGCCAAGATGCGGAAGGATGTGCTAGAAAAGATGGAGCTGCTAGACCAGAAACATGGTGAGTGGGGTTGCCTTTTCCAAAGACTAGTTTGTAGGGACTCTGATGTCTACAACCCCCTTCATCCCTGACCATTGGCCATGCTGGCTGGGGCTGATGGGAGACGGACTCCAACAACGTCTGGAGGGCTGCAGGCTCCCCACCCCTGCCCTGGAGCCAATAATGTTCACCTGCCATCAAGCATGCTGTTGCTTCTTACCTGAGGCTGGCTGTGTTCTTCCCTGACCCATCTTGAAGTATACCAGCTGTTCAGCCAAATGTGCCATTGCTCCAGTGTAGGGATGGGTAACTGGCAAACCAAAATCCGGATGTTTTATGAGCCAGCAGCTGAGCCAAGATGTAGAGAACCGTGTTGGTCTTCGCAGGAAACACACCCAGATTCTGGACCTTTCTATCACTCTTCTTGTGACTTTTCCAGATCTCTCTGTGTGTGACAGATAGAAACCTATTTGCCTCCCTTTGCTGTAGTGGGATAAGAACGTTAATGTCGCTGGAACTAGAAAAGCAGAGGGATAGTTCAGAGTGACTTTAGGACATCAGACATACATTGGGGAGGGAGGTTGAATTGGAGAGGTGTCTTTGTGCTGGGATAGCTCTCTGAGGTGAAGCTGAAAGATCAAGGATAGAACACTGTGATGTGTGATTTTTTAAAAACCAAACTTTTCTTTTTTTGAAAAAGTGACCTTAGAGCTTAAGGAGTGTTGAGCAACATGAACAACTGTGTCCTTGTTTAGGAGGAAGGGTGGGGGGAGATGCACACAGGAGCACCTTTTCAAAATGTTGTATCCAGTGCTTATTTTTCTAGAAAAAGAGGTGGCAGAACACCTCCCTTGTTCTCTTAGATTGCCAATGGTGGCCCCCTGAGAGGTGCCAGAACCTAGTTCCAGCTGGGGGAAAAAGCCCTGGTTGTATCCCATAACAACACAATAGGGTCAGGTATAATAATAAATCGCTCGGTTGTGGAGCTGCTTCCTGTTGAGACCCCTGCACCTTGAGATCTCTCCCATGTATGTCAGCTTACCTTCCTTTTGTCTATAAACAATTGCTGACTCTGCTTGGTTGAATTGAGCCATTCTGGATCCTTCACTTTGCAGTGCTGCATATATTATACCAGGAAGTCATATCCACTGAGTTCCAAAAAGCCTATTTCCAAGGGCTTGCTCTTGGTTCCACAATCTTTGGCATTTAGGCATTTTGCTTTAAACAGTAAGTAGCATTTGAACTCATAAGCCAGGCTGCCAAAAACAAGGGTTGCCGTAACTGTGAGGATTCTGTAAGTTGGCTGCCTGCTTCCTACACAGATGCTGCACCACCCCTTAGCCGCTGTCTGTCCTCTCTTGCAGTGCAAGACATTGTCTTCCAGCTCCAGCGCTTTGTCTCAACCCTTTCCAAGTACTATGACGACTGCTACGCGGTGCTGCGGGATGCCGACGTCTTCCCCATCGAAGTGGACCTGGCACGTACCACGCTGAGCTATGGCCAGAAGGATGTCTTCACAGATGGTGCGGAGGATGAGGACGAAGAGGAAGGTTGCGGAAGCCGTGAGTGCAACAGGAAGGAGGAAGAGAATGGCGAGAAGCTCATTGATGATGCCTGAGCTCGTGGACTTGATGGAGTGGGAAATCCCTTCAGAGACTGATAAATTCTATTTCTCTAGGCAACTTGTCCACATTGACTTTTTTTGTCTGTATAAGCCCAGTTGGGGAATCAAGATTCTGTTCTGGATGTGGGCAGGGGAGTGGGCCTTGTGCCGAAAGTGCTTTTGCACAATCCCTCTTTCAGAAAACCCTTTCCTCCTTCCTTGTCTCTCTTTCCCCCAAATCTTACTTCCCATCCCTGGAAGTGGCAGGAAAGTGACAACTACCTGGGAGAACACCCTTGAACCTCATCCCATGGTGGCTCTCTGTGTAGAGGGATTGTGACTGAATGTGCAGGACACACACAAACATACCCTTTCATTAACTAAAATGTCAGAAATGGTTCTTGCAGTCAGCCTGACCTCCTTGTGCATCAGCTAAGTCCAAAAACTTGTCCCCATTCCTACTTTCCAGTGTGTGAGAAGAATGGAAGTGGATAAGTTTGGTCTCCTTCCTTCTTTCTCTTACCTTGCTGTTAGTAGGCGGGTCTTACAACATGCCCCTTCCCTACTACTAGGCATGGCTCTTATTAGACAAGAAAGGAATCAGGGTGAATGGAAGCTGGGTGCAGCCAGAACGATCAGCCTCTGAGAGACTAATCAGTAAAGGGCATCGGAAGGACATCCAGGAGAATCAGTTTTTGTCTCTATCATTCTTCTCATCAGGATCAAGTCAGTATGGACCAGCAATATGGGACTTGACACTGGGGAGAGATTACCCAGGTTTACATTCCCAGTCCCCACTGGTTTTAAGGATCTCACAGCCTGCCTTTTACACTACCTTGCATAGGTGCTTTGCTGCATGAAGTTTTCTAAAACTTAAGCCTTATCTAGTATTTAAGAAGGTGTTAGATTTGGAAAAAAGCAAACATATCTTGGGGTGGGGGGATGATTATCTGTGGAATGAGGCCCATAGATTTGCTGAGGTTAAAGATCAAACAGCCAGTTTAAGCATTAAAGCTCTCAATTCCTACACTGCACTTTCATTACACCTACACATTTACTTTTATTCCTTTTGAAATGCTGCTTCTGAGGACAGAGAGTCTATTATGCGCCTTGACCAGTGTCCGCACCCCCCTCACTCGCCCACATGAATCTCCCGACACCAAAGCAAGAGGGGCGGGGAGAGAAGGCTTGTTTGTTTTCTGAGGAATTATTCCAATCCTGTATCATTCTGATATTTTTTCATGCAATGGAATGGCATTTTGTCCTGATTAGCAAGAGTGATCTTTTGGTAATAAAGGGGTGTTGGTTTCAGCTTAACTCTTACGTAGATTGTGCCAATTGGCAAGGAGAAAAGCTACAGAAGAGCTTAAAATTTATGACATATATGCTTTCCCCTTGGTTTTTTATTTCTGTTGTGTCTTTCTCTATGACTGGCCAAGAAAAGACCATGTGGGTCCAGCGTATTCTTCAGAGCGCTTTTATGTGTTGAACTGTGTGACCAATAAAGAAAAATGTGAACTTTGTTGTCTTACCTTTTTCCTCCTGGCTTGTCCCTCCTTGATCCTTTTGTTCCTGGTCATAGGAAGAGACACGAAGGGCAGGCACTATTGATCAATTTTGCAGTCGGAAAGTATGGCACGGAGACCAATGCAGTTGCACTTCTCCATATACCTCGGTTCTCAAATGGAATTCCATTCCCGAAGCCCGTTCAGCTTCCAAAACATTCAAAAACCGAGGCACGGCTTCCCATTGGTTGCAAGAGCTTCTTGCACTCAGCGGAAACTGCCTCGCACATTCGGGTTCCGAAAAATGTTCGAAAACGGAAGCCTTTACTTCCGGGTTTTCAACATTCAAGAACCGAAACGTACGACAACGGAGGTGTTCGGAACCTAGGTTCCACTGTATAGGACTGTCCCTTGGCTTAAATTTCAGATCATCCCCTTCCAAATCAGGTATTCACCTAAGGATTGCTGTGCAACGCTTTGCTTAGTGAACATGCTTTAAAGTTACATATATATTCTTTCAAAGGGAACCAATTCTTAGCAGTTCATAAATGCTATGCAAGTGAGAAACAAGCTGCCCTAATGTCTTGCCATGTTGAATATGCAGCTGGCAGCAAAACTACATGTAAGGAATGAATTGAAATGGCATGTAAGGAGCTTAGAGAGTCTCGAAATCTCATTTCTTAGGACACCCAACACGGGTGCTGTATATGGTGAGCACCCATACATTTTCTGCACAAGGAACTGATACTGTTTGGCATCTTGAGAATCTGAACATTTTCAAGCATGTTTGCAGAGAAAATCCTGAGAGAGTATGTGTGTGTGAAGCAAGAGAGGTTGGGAAACGAGACGATGGCTCTAGTAAGCAAAGGCTGTGGCTGTAGTGTTCCACACTGCCTTCACCTCTCTAAGATTTTGGATAGAACTGCTGAGACTTCTGGCCATAACATTGGTCTTTGTGTCTAGCTGTAAACTCTACAGAATATGTGTGTGCATGATGAACATGCCCACAGAGGCTAATCTGTCCTCAAGCTCATATCTCATCGCTGGCACTGTAATATCTGCAGCATTCTCTTGGCACCAGGAAGCGGAGACTGGGAGAAACCAAACATAAAGATTAGTTCGTGGAGGCACTAATGACCATATCATAGCCATAGATAGTAACGGGCTTGTGCTAGGTTGTTAGGGAAACTAACAAGCTTTTGAAAGTGTCTGACCTGCTTGGATTCATTTTCATTTCTGCACGATTCTTCAGAGGTGTTTTGCCCTGAAATTGCCCACTAAAATACATTACATCCCCCCCCCCCAGTTCTTAATTGGGCTTTTGATGAATGTGGTGGTGTGCTCCGTCCTGCTCAGAAGGCGGTCAAATCTGATCACAAAACTTGTTCTGGCCACTCAGTCAACACATCCAAGAACCTTCAGCTTGTGCGGGTCCTCGACTCCTCTCAGGGATGTCTGCAAGACCAGTAGATTGGCTACATGCTGTCGGTGTTAGTTGTCACAGAGGGAAAGGTCTGGGCTTCTTCAAGACGCAACCTACAAGTCTGGCTATGTACAAAAGCAACCAAGCAGGAACCATGACAATTGCTGAATGGACATCTCCAATGTCTTGCTTGGATGTAAAGGAGCATCCTCTTGACCCTTGCAGTTGTTGTGGTGAAAAGCCCGCCACATGGGCACAACATTGCTGCTGCTCTTGCTGCTCTTAGAAGCTCTTAAACAGGGGTAGACAAACTAAGGCCCAGGGGCCAGATACAGCCCAATCGCCTTCTAAATCCAGCTCACGGATGATACGGCAATCAGCGTGTTTTTACATGAGTAGAATGTGTCCTTTTATTGAAAATGCATCTCTGGGTTATTTGTGGGGCCTGCCTGGTGTTTTCACATGAGCAGAAATCAGCGTGTTTTTACATGAATAGAATGTGTCCTTTTATTGAAAATGCATCTCTGGGTTATTTGTGGGGCATAGGAATTCGTTCATTTTTATTTATTTTTCAAAATACAGTCCCGCCTCCCACAAGGTCTGAGGTACAGTGGACCGGCCCCCTCCTGGAAACGTTTGCTGTCCCCTGCTCTTAAAGGAAAAAGAAACCTTGTAAAGGCACCGTGTGATGAAAGCTTCAGTCACCTAGGCTACCATGTGCTATTTAGTTATTGCAGGAATAATTTGATCTGCTGCACTTCATGGCTTGTTAAAAATGAGCTCGTCGCTCTCTTCCAAGCTTCAATACACTTTTTGTGGTGGGGGGAAGGGAGACTTCATTGTGATATTTTTTCTGAGTGCCAACATGGCCCAGTGGCACACTCTTCCTCATAGTGAGTCTGCTGACCATTGCATTTAGTGTCTGATCCTTCAGTGATGTAACAGTTCCTCTAAGGTGCTGCCCTGGGGCACCTGAGGTCAGGATGCTGAGGCAACCGGAAGGAAGGGATTTGGCAGAGGGTGTCTCTGGGAGACCTGGGAGTAAAGCAGATTAAATGTGATTTAGGCATGCCCAAGGAGGTAGCTTTCCTCCAGAAATCCAGGTCTTTAATGACCTCAGCAGCCCTTAACCTAATTTGCTTGCTGCTCAAGTGCATGGTTTCATTTTAGCCTCTTGGCTGCTGTTTGCTGGTCACTGCTAACATTGGTTCCTTTATGTAAGGGGGGGGGGAGTGGAATTACAGCTTGTGCAACATTGCTGGGAGTGGATTATTGCTCAGGACATGGGGGTGTCTTCCTTGGGACCGCAGATACTTCTGTTAAGGAATTTCCTGTGTGTGATGATTACCACAGAGTAACAAACATGCTTTAAATTCAGATGCTAATGTATCAGTCATATACCTGAAGGACAAATGTTCCCACTAAATGTAAGAAGGAAAAATAAAAATAAAAATGCAACCCTCATAATCTGACTTAACCGTGACAAGACGGTTTAGGGGCTGCCAGCTAGTTTTGTTCTGGGTCCCCTTTCTAATTTTCTTTCTTCTCTTCACCCTGATTGTTTTCAGCCATTTTGGGAAGGGGGTACTGGTACAAAATACTTCAAAAATATCAGGCAGACTTCTGTGGCACCTTCCATTCTAGTTTTGTTTTGCACAGTTCATGAGATTTGGTTATTTGTACACATTTTAAGGATAATCTAAGAAGGTGAGAGGCAAGCAAGGACTCCACACAAGACTGCTCTGAAGCCATTGGGTCAATAACATTTACAAGATAGCAAATTACCCATGGCCAGTCCACATAATTAAGCAACAGTTCTAACAAAAACTGTTCGTACAAAACTTCCTCGGAAGTTATACATTACTGCCTGTATCGAACTATCATCCTGACAGGTTTGTGCAGAGGTCATAAGACACTGCCAGCATCCGGCTGTTATCTTGCACTTTCCGGTGCAATTCCCCATCCCTTTTCTTATCTGCCTTTTTGTGGTTAAAAAAATGACAGAGTAGTTGCACTCAAAGGTGTCAGATGGCAACCAAATCTGGAGGAAATAAATAGCCCATCTGGAAATGCTGCCACGTTAAAATAATATTTACATTGGGGGTTGTGGTTTGCAGTCTGCTGCTTTTTGTGCCCTCAGTTTGGCTGAAGAGATCCTGTTGCCAGGAGCTGCAAAATTGCAAGGGATGTCCTTTCAGGAGGGCACAGCTGTAATGCAAGGGGTACAGCATTGTTATGAGTCCCAGTCAGTACCCAGTATGCTTATCAAAGCCAAAGTACCGTATTTTTCGCTCCATAAGACGCACCTGACCATAAGATGCACCTAGTTTTTAGAGGAGGAAAACAATAAAAAATATATATTCTGAATGAACCAGTGGATGTATGATTTTTGTGGTTCGTGCTGTGGCCACAGACATGATATGTGATTTGACGGTGAGTTTGGGGTAGCCCAATGCAAAAATCCTGAAAATCCATGTGGATCCGTGCTTTGTAACCATGTTTTTGCACCATTGCGGCCCCACAAAACAGTGGATGCGTGATTTTTTTGGTGTAGGCGGTAGCCATGGACATGCTATGTGATCTGATGGTGAATTTGGGGTGACCCAATGCAAAAATCCTGAGGATCTATGTGCTTTTACCTCCCCCTTCCCAGGTAGCCTCCTTTATCGCTAGATCCCTTATCTTCCTCCCGGTCGCTTGCCAATCAGCTGCTCAGTGGCTTTGTTTCAACACCCCCTTCCCCCTTTCTAAAAAAAAAAGAGCATGATCTGCTTTCCCCCCCTGGGCAATTTGGCTCCAGGGCCCATGCATTCGCTCCATAAGACGCACAGACATTTCCCCTTACTTATTAGGAGGGGGAAAATGTGTCTTATGGAGCGAAAAATACGGTAACTTTAGCTGCATAAAGGACTGGCTGAATTTCCAGGATTGTCTGGAAATGCGTTGGAATCAGGCAGGTTTAGGATGTTGTGGTAGCTGCTGCAGCAGCAGAGATTGTGCCACATTATGCTGTTGTTTGGAGATGCACTGGGCTGCCAAGACTGAAGGACTTGTCTGTGACTGAATCTTTGGTGCAGTACAAGAATTAATTCAGGCAATTGTTTTTTATTGGATCTATGGTGTGTCTGTGTGCATGTGTGCGTGTGTGCATGTGTGCACACAAGCTTTCAATTTCCAAAGGGTAATTCTTCCAGTAGAATGGAAGGTAAAGCAAATTCTGAACTGGCATACAAAACAGCACAAATATAGGGCATTACTCATGGGTGCTTAGTATTTCTCCCTCTGGCTATAGAAATGCTACAAGCAGCCCTGCTGGGCAAAGAACAAAGGATAGATTTATGTATTAAAGGCAGACTCAAAAGATGCATCCACTTTTTCTCAACCCCTGCCCAGACTCCTGTGACCATCTCATACCATGTAATGAAAAGAAAGGAAAGGCTTTTTTGTTTATAGATGATGGATGCTGCTTAGTTTGGCCTCTTTCCAGCCACAAACCTCTCCCACCAGAGGAGGACAGTTGCACAGTGGGGCAGAGGCTTTGAAGTTAAAAGTAGCTAGCGCTACCCTGGCCTGCGGCAATCCCTGGCCAATGGACTAGGCTGGCCATACTGCAAAAAGAATAACAAGGTTTCTTTCCCTTTAGGAGCTTTGAAAGAGCACAGCAATCAATAGGTACCGTTTTTCCTGCTGTAGCAACACTGATGAACTTTTACCTGCCGTAGAACACCTCAAAGGGACAGAAGCCCTGTTGTGGATAGAACACTAGGGGTGCATTTTTTGCCCCCCAAAAATAGAAGGCATTTTCCTCTCATTAGGGCTACATTAGAGGGCTGAGCTAATGGCATGACTTACCTCAAATGTTTGCATTGAACATTTACTTGACATGCCTGAAAGCGTACTCATTCTACCGTCTTCCATCCCTGTTTTAGGCCAGAGGGGAAAACCCTCTCTCGTTACACAGTCTGGTCTACATAGCAGCCACCTGACGTCCACTTAGGACTGATGGAAGCTTCTTTTTCCAACAGAAATGTGGCCAATAGTTGGCATCTCCTTAGCTACATACCTTCTCTCTCGTTGAAGATTTGGCACACAGCCAGTCTTTCAAAATGGATATGTGACTTTCCGATCTATATGGTACTCCTCTCCCCGTTCTACATACGGAAACTGTTAAAGGCTCTGCATGCAGAAGGTTGCAAGCTGACATCTCTAGGTAGAACTGGGAGAGACCTTGCTCTGAAACCCTGGAGAGCGGCTGCCAGTCAGTGCAGACAATACTGACTGCGGTGGACCCAAGAGTTTGACTCAGCATAAGGCATATGTTCCTAATATGCTCTACACCTTTGACAAAACTGAGAAAACCATGTCCAGGGGTAAATATTACAATGTGATGGCCTCCTTTGCTGAGCTCTGGATTAGTAGAGGTAGCTTAGAAAAAGGTATCAAAGATAGACTGATCATTAAAATCTAATTTAAGTGTTTGTCAGTACATGGGGGACAACCCCCCGCTGTGTTGAACAGCATTACACAATTCTGCAAGCCATTCACGGAAGCCCTATGGCTTGTATTCCTTCAAATTTCTGTTCACAGTACAGTGGAACCTTGGTTTTCGAACTTCATCCATTCCGGAAAACCATTCGACTTCCGAAACATTTGAAAACCGAAGCATGCATTTCCAGAAGCAATTACGTCCAGAAAACTCAATGCGGAAACCACATGGCATGTTCGGCTTCTGAAAAGCATTCAAAAATGGAAGCATTTACTTCCAGGTTTTCAGCATTCGAAAGCTGAAACGTTCGACTTCTGAGACGCTCAAAAACCAAGGTACCACTGTACCATTGTGCCTTTACACATATAAACATCACTATTCTTGAGACTCCGTCTATCTCATCCCAGCATCCAGAAACATCAGTTTTCCATATACACTCCTCCTTAGGTTGGACCAGGCCCCATACAATAGCAACATGGTCTCTTGTTCATCAAAGCTGAGCTCCACATAGCTAAAAACTGTCTCTTTCCACTGTCTGGTCAGCATCACAGCCCCCCGGTACCAAAGCTACACCCTCCCCTTCCGGCCTGCCGGCTCCATCCACGTTCCTGTTCTCTGCAATGTGGTTCGCTGCATCACCCCCTGCATTGTTAATGTTGCGGGAGAGGTGGTGGTTGTCTCCAGGGTGGTCCTCTGCTTCCGGGACATCTGATTCTGCTTCCTCTGTTTCACTGCCCCCTCCGCCTGCAGGAGGGTTCTCTGGCTGAGAGTTCTTCTTTTCCTTCCTGCTCAGGCAGCAGTAAGAAGCCACAGCCAGAAACAGAGACGACAACACAACCTCCGAGCCAGCCAGGTAGAAGATAACCTCGTATTTCTTGAGCGCATCCACCAATCGTCCTGGGATTTTGAAAAAAGACAAAGAGAGAGAGCATAGCATACCTGTATCATAGCAACCTCCCACAATTTCATGTTGATGCCGTATTAAAGCACTTCCTCGGAAACTGGAAGCTGTGCTGCTTGAAAGCTCACAAAATGTAGACATCAAGGCAGAAAATGGTACCCACAGTCAGTATATTTCCCCCTCTCCTTATTTCCATGCATTCCCCTGCCTGGTCAGAGATGGGAGCAGAGATGGTAGGATACAACTATGGAAGGAACAGGATGAGCAAGTTGTTTCTTTAAGGCAGGGATAGCTGACTTGTGGCTTCCCAGTGGCACACGATGATGGAAGCTGCCATCCAACAACACATTGAGGGTCACATGTTATCCACCCCCAACTTGGGTTGGAGGTGACTCTGGGCTGGCCTGTACGCACACATCTCACAACCCTCACTTCTAAGTCTTATTCCCCCAAGTTTCTAGTGCTTAACTCTGTTCTCTTTGCTGCCTCAGGGTTCAGTTAATGGTGATGTTAGGTAGCCCATAGGGCTAGCAGGAAAAGGGGCCGTGTGTTTGTGGAAGAAAAGCAACAAAGGGAGAGCGATGCTGAGGATTGCAAAGGTAGGGATCAGGCTCCTTGGGCCACCCTGGGACACACTTGGCAATAAATATGCTTTGCCACCACGTACTTTAAGACATATGTGTGTAAGAGGTGGAGGGGAGTCAGAATGAAAAAGGGTTTAGAGAAAAATAAGATGGCTGTGTCACTTACTCCCAGCACTGTCAGTCATCCCTTTTTAAGCCAGCCAAGAAACACACAGAAACTGGGAAGGCAGGCAGGAATGTGTGCTTTGCATAGTAAGTTGCCTGTTGTTCTTCAGAGAGCCCATGTGCATAGTAAAATGCCAAGTGGGATCTACCTGCAAACTGGAGATGTCCTATCCTGTGAAATAAACCAATATTCTGGCATGATAGGAAGCCACCATGTTAGGTCAGGTTGGCTGGAGAGAGAACAGAATCCCTAAGGTATTTGCAAGCTATTTCAACAGGAATATTGGCATTTCCAGGAGAAACACATGGCTAAAGTGTTGCGGCACCTTCATGTGGCCAAATCTCCTAAGAAGCCACACCCCCCTGACCTGACAGCCAGTGTGATGGTTACGGGGTCAGTCTAAGATCAGGGAAACCTGAGTTCAAATCTCTACTCAGCTGTGAAATCCACTTGGTGGTCTTGGGCCAGCTCTTCTTTCAGCCTAACCTACCTTAAAGGATTGTTGTGCAAATAAAATGGGAGATGATCAGGCATGAACTCCCTAGAAGAAGAAGTGAGCTAAAAATTTAATAAAAACTAAACCCCCAAACCCTGGCTCCTAACCACAGGTATACTGAGACTCACCAGTGGGATGGGATAGCTTTCTGCAAATGTTCAAATGCACCCTGCTCTTTATTATTACTTTTATGAAGTTTTTGTCTTGGGGTTGGGCTCTTTCATGGAAGCCCCGCATGCAATTAAGCTCTGCAGAAATGAGTGCAGGTAACAGGTGCCCAAGACTTACCTGCAGAGGGAGGTCCAATGAGCACAGCAAAGGCCTCAATGAGCAGCACAAGCCCGATGGCGCTGGAGAACTTCTGTGACCCAATGATGGCCATGAGGACTTCAAACTGCAGGGCCCCCACCATCCCGTAGGAGATGCCAAAGAAAATGCAGAAAATGACAAGGGCCGTGTAATCGGTGGCCCTGGCGCTGAAGATATCTGTCAGGCCATTGAAGAGCATAGCGAAGCTGAACAAGTAGGTCACATGGGGCCGCACCCGCTTCAACCCAGCAAGTATCCCGCAGGATGGTCGGGCAAAGATGTCTATGAAACCAATGATGGACAGGAGAAAAGCGGCTTCTTTGTCTGGCACTCCTGAGTCTTTGGCATAGTTGACTAGCAATATGGTGGGCACAAAGAGACCTAAGACCATGATGAACTTGGCAATGGCGTAAATGACGAAACCCCGGTTTTTAAAGATAGAAAAATCCAACAGCTTCTTCCCTTTCTTGGGCTTCTTCTTCTTCTTGGCTTTATTTGACTTCTTGGCGCTGTCCGTGGTGCTGACAGCCTCTTCGGCCCTTCCTCCCATGGGCAGCATTTCTTTGGCTTCATATTTGTCCTGGGCTTCCTCTATTTTCTTCTTCCTGTTCAGCTCCAGGGGTCTCATGATTGCTCCGCAGGTGCAGCAGTTAAGCAGGAGTCCCCCCATGATGAGGAATCCCCCTCGCCAGCCAAACTTCTCCAGCAAGACTTGACCCAGTGGGGAGAGGGCTGAAAGGAAGACGGGACTCCCGGCCGCAGCGAGCCCATTGGCAAGAGGTCTGCGCTTGTCAAAGTAGGACCCTAACATGATCAGAGAAGGCTGAAAGTTCAGAGCCATGCCTAAACCTGTGGGGTATAAAGGGATTTGTCAGTAACAGGTGAGAAAAGAGGATTGTGGCTTTAAGAGATGTACAGTGGTACCTCGGGTTACAGACGCTGCAGGTTATGTGATTTCGGGTTGCGCACTGCGCCGAACCCAGAAGTACTGGAACGGGTTACTTCCGGGTTTCGGCGCTCGCACATGCACATAAGCACTAAGTTGTGTTTTGCGCATGTGCAGAAGCACCGGATCACGACCTGAACATGCACAGACAGTTGCAAACGGTGCGGGTTGCGAAAGGTGTGGGTTGCAAACGTGCTTCCAGCATGGATCACATTCGCAACGCAAGGTTCCACTGTACAGGTTTCAAGATCCTGGTATATCAGCTTTACTGAGGTCCCCATTGCGCAGCCAGTTCCTGAATACAGAATTCATCCATGCAATTTATAACACTTCCGAGTTATTTCAGACTATTATTTGAAGTTCTATGTCATGAAGACAGTACCTCTTGATTGGGCTCCACTCAATCACAGAATTTGCAAAGCAAACACAGAAGCCTAGCTGATTTCACCAATAATGCTCACACGTACCCCAAAGGAGCCCCAAAGGTGCATTTAGCATTGTGTGTGTGAAAATGCTGCAAGCATTATGTTCTTTCCTCCCTTTTGCACTTTCACGCCACTCTGACAATTTCTCATGCCATCTCTCACTTCCAGATGCACTGCTTTCCACCCAGCCCCCTTGCCCAACGCTAACCTGTCAGCACACCAGCCGTCAGGTACAGCTCAATAATGTTGGTGGTGAAGGAGGCTAGAATCATCCCAGAGGAAGCCAGGAGCCCCCCAACAAGCATCACAGGCCGGCACCCGAACTGGTTCACCAAAATGCTGCTCACAGGCCCTGCAGAGAATCAAAGAAACAAGAAAGCGAGGAAAGGCCTGGGTTAAATAAAAAGGGGAAGAAAAAGTGAAGCAATGTGTGATTTCCTGTCACCATGCGATTGGCTGCATTATTATGAATAGAAGAAATGTCTGCCATCCTTAAGAACAAGGGTGGAGGAAGTTTTTTTCCTGTTGAAGGTGATATTCCCTTGTGAGTGATCTGTTGTGAGCCACATGCCAGCGCTGGGAAGGGGCAGATCAAATGCTGGTGGAGTTTTCAGCACTACAAGATTATCTAGCTCGCTCTCTAGGCCACTACATAGGGACGCGGGTGGTCTAAACCACTGAGCCTCTTGGCTTGCCAATCAGAAGGTTGGTGGGGTGAGCTCCTGTTGCTCGGTCCCAGCTCCTGCCAACCTAGCAGTTCGAAAGCACACCAGCACAAGTAGATAAATAGGTACCACTGTGGTGGGAAGTTAATGGCGTTTCCGTGCGCTCTGGTTTCTGTCACAGTGTCCTGTTGCACCAGAAGCAGTTTAGTCATGCTGGCTACATGACCCGGAAAGCTGTCTGTGGACAAACGCCGGCTCCCTCGGCCTGAAAGTGAGATGAGCGCCGCACCCCATAGTTGCCTTTGACTGGACTTAACTGTCCAAAGGTCCTTTACTTTTTTTGCCTTTACCTAAGCCACCACAGCTCTCTCCCTGCTTTCTCCTCTCTTTCCATCTCTCCGTCCATTTCGGCTTTCTCCCTCAGTCCATCCTCCACAAACACAGCTCCAAAGTGATTGCTTTGCAGGGAGATTGCCCCAACCATCTCAGCTCCTTCCACTTCCATTTCTCCTCCCTCTGAGGTCTCCCCCTGCCAACACACACACACACAATGTGTGCTGAAAGACTCCTGGGCTCATCATGTGGCTGCTACATCTCCTTCTCCTCTCTACATACAGTATACTGAAGAGAAAGTGATTCCCAGAGGGGTGGTTCAGGAGAGCAAGAGTGGGCACACAACATCCACAGGGCCATGTGCCATAGGTCCTGTGGTGCCAATCAGGGTGGGCAGAATCTGACAGAGGAGGAGGAGGAAGAAAAAGCAGAAGATGGTCCCAATGATGGAGGTGGGGGAAGCCTGAGTAGCAAGTTGGGAGAGGTCTTAGCTCTGTGGTTGCTGGGCATCATATAAGGGGGTAGAGAACCATGTGGGCCAGTAAGGTTTTCTTGATAGTTGGAGAGACTGGCATCCAGTCAGTGGGGCAGCTGAACTAGAGGTAGAAGGGAATGGGTCAGACTGACTCAAGTTTTGTTGTCAAGGGTGCACTGTCATCTGCACCAGCACAAACAGACCCAGCCCACTCCCCAAAGTGCACTGCCGCAAGCTCAGTCTTCTCGCTTGGGAGAAGAACTGCATGACTGTCTGGAAGATGCTCTCTGGCACTGTTATACTTCATAGGCAAACAGGACAGTAGCCTCACACCTCAGACGTCTGACTGCTGGCTATTTGTCTACAAGCCTTTCGTTCTCTGCCCCAGCCATTGGCATTGCAATGTGCAAAGCAATGTCAAAGAATGCTTGCCAGCATTCAACCACTGCAACACAAGAAAGTTTACTCAATTAGTTATTTGCTCTCCCGCCCCCCCAGATCTGGGGGCCAGAAATGCTGTGGACTGCAGGGGTCTGGGGTACCAGGGCAGCGGAAGTTATAGGAATCCAGGAGGGGAGCTGGGTGAAAGCTCCCTCTGCTCAGAATAGCGGCAGACTGTCGGTGGGAATGAAGGAAGGTGGTTAAGGAGGCCACTCACAATAAACCAGTGAGATCCTTGGCTAGATCTTTGCTTTCATGGCTGTGTACATTTATAGGCACAGACAAGGAAGTGTTTCACGGGACAGAGTCATGTGATCCTTACCTGTTCCATACAACATAGCCAGCATGATAGATGAGATCCAAGCTGTGTCACTATAGCCCACATGGAAGTCATGCATCAGCTCCTTGAAATATATGCTCACTGCCTTTGGAAAGGCATAGGAAAAGCCAGTGATGACAAAGCAGCCAAACAGTACTATCCAGCCCCAGCCACCATCTGGAGGCTTTGCTCTTTCTGGCAGGTGGCCGTCCTCAGCATGGCCCTTCCCCATTGGTCAACCAGGGGCAGGAACCCGAAAGCGAGCGAGATGAGTGGTGCTGCAGGAACAGAAGAGAACAGAGGATGCAGATGCGGACATGCAGCTCCCATTGTCTCCCTTCAGCCTTGTTTCTGTTCATGTGCTTCCCCTCCCTCTTTAAACCTGAAGTAGGGAAAATAACTATCTCCAAAGGCAAACTCATGCAAGAGACTAAGCGTGCTGCTCAACAAGGCAATAGCTGCAGTAAATAAATACTGCAGCATCAAAATGCAGTGTAGAGCAATAGGAACTAAAGACGATTAATTAAGAGTAAAATGCAACTGAAACACAATTTAAAATTCAGTTCAGATGTAAGAGGCCCAGTTTGTGAAACAAGTTGCTTGAAATGCCTGGGTGAGTAAAACGATACTTCCCCTGAAAATCCCCTGAAAATCTCTGAAAATCCATAAAGTTGGCACCAGCTGAACCTCTCTGAGAAGGCTATACCATAATTGGGATACCACTACTGAAAGGGGCCTCTTCCTGTTTCTTACCCACTTGGCTTCATTTGCAGGATCACTCAGAACAGGGCCTCTGAAGCAGATCTTAATATTCAGTCAGTATATAAGGGGAAAGTCACTCTTTCAGGGAATCTGGTCTCAAGCCACTTAGGTTTAAATCTCAATTCAACATCAGTAATACAACCCAAAACCAATGAATTGTTGTACAACATAACATACAATTTTTTGAGGGAGCTGGGTATGTTTAGCCTGGGGGGAAAGGCAACTGCGAGGAGATATGATAGCCATCTTCAAATATTTCAAGCCTGTTTTCTCCTGCTCTGGAGGGTAGGGCTTGATCCAGTGGATTCAATTAACAAGAAAGGAAATTCCGACTAAACATCAGAAGGAACTTTCTGACGGTAAGAGCTGTTCAACAGTGGAATGGATTTCCTTCATTAGAAGTTTTTAAGCAGAAGTTAGATGGCCATCTATGATTCTATAATACTTTCATGGAAACAGCAAGAAGCAAAGAACTGGCATTTCTGGCACAGCTACTTCCTCTGGACAGTCAGGAGACATCGCAACGTATCTCCAGCTTGGAGCCAGAATATCTAGGCTCTGACACTTTCTCTTTTCCCCTTGAGTTTCAGGCTTGTTTATTCCCCTCTGGTCCTTGGATTTCCTCTCCCACTCTTTGTCTAGCTTTAAATGTTAAAGTACCATGATCTGTGGTGTGATTAAAAACCATTAATACCATCTTTTGCTGAAGGCTCTGCATGCTGCTGTAATGCAGAAAACAATGGCCCCTTCTTCTGAAAGACCTTAAACGCAGACAAATAGGCCAAAAGTTGCGACCAAGAGCACAAATTAAGCAATTATTGTGTGAGTGCATGCCAGACAGATTATTTGCCTGTGTGCAATTGCTATGGTTGAGTACAAAAGTGTGGGTGTAAACAGGGGATTGGAAGGGGGCAGTGGAGGTGTCTCAAAGCCTTAAGCTGGTCAAGAATGTCTATGTAAGTTTGCTGCCCCCTCCGCAAGTTTTCCAGTGCAACAACACATGACCTTTGTGATACTGAGCATGCTGGCAATGGGGAGGTTATTACAGCATTAGCATCAGGAGGCCACGCTGCCAGATCCTGTGGCGCTTCAGTGGCTGTGGCAACACCAACAGTGTCTCGCAGTACCGTAACTACCGTGGTACCTTATCTGTACCCAAGAGGAAGATGTGTGCAGCTTATGCCCATTGCAGGGAAACTCCAGGTACTTCCCAGGCACTGGGCTGCACCAGCACCTGTGGGATCAGCACTGGGCAAGAGCTTTTAGGCTGCGTTATCTCTGGGGTTGTAAGAAGGCATATTTCCCACTTCACTCTCTATTTATCGCATGCAGCTGTGCTTCCATTCTGTTGCAGTTCATCTTCCACATATCACGACGTTCTTCAGCTCACTGTCCACTATGGTGAAATTATGTAACTCACCTAATTTATGTAATTAGTTACATCTTTTTTGTAATTACATTAGCATTGCATTATTCCACCCCATTCATTTCAGTGCAAAGGAAACAGAATGCAAATGGAGGGACGGGAAAACCTAACATCTGCAGACTGAAAGCACCACCAACAGCCAATGCTGATCATATTCCTGGGATTTATTTCCATTCTGGACATGGGACAAATAGTAAGCAAGCATGGGCAATTTCTGCTCTCGTTTCCATTTTTCGCTAGTAATCTCTGGCATCCCTAGTTGTCTCTGGAGGAGAGCCAACACAGCAAGACTGATAGAAGCTGCTGCACTGGGACTGGTTTCTGCACTAGATGTCAATGTAATGCTCAGGGCCAGTCCTACCATGAGGCAGAATGAGGAAGCCACCTCAGATGGCAAATATTGATGAGCAGGGAAGACCTGTGCGTGCCTTGTGGCATGCCCTCCACCCTCTAAGCTACAGGTGCCATCCTGTCTTTTGCTTCAGACAGCCAAATGTATTGGGCCAGCCTGGAGGACACTTGTGCATTTTTGATTCAGCAGGGTGGATCCTTTTGCAATGATGTTTTGTAGACTGTATTCATGGCAGTTAATACATTATAGTTGCCACACACAGAATTTTCAGTGGCACAATAAAAAAGCACTTGCGCTGCAAAGTTTTCTGCTCCACACAAATAACTCACTGTATTATGAGCCATCATTTAAAATGGCCTTTGCATGGGATCTATAACATGAATGCCAGGGGTGGGGAAATTCTGGCCCTCCAGATGTTCATGGACTCCAACTCCCATCATCCATCGCCACTGACATGCTGGCTGGGGCTGATGGGAGTTGGAGTCCAACAACATCTGGAGGGCCAAAGGTTCCCCAGATCTGATATAAACCTGCCTTGGGAGCTTGTTTGCCCCCCTTTCTCTCAGTTTTGCTAGCCTTCATGGATACAGAGACAGGCTTCCACTTTACTTGTAAATTGCCTCAGTCTGAAGGCTCCAGGAATATAAAAATAAGCAACACCTAACACCTGGGCAGCAGACTAAACTGGCACAAAAACCACCAGGTAACAGTCTTCCCCGTTTTGTATTTCTACTTAAATTATGGTAATTATTTCCACATATGCATATATACATATAGATCAGCACATGCCATTTTTCATGCAGATTGGTGTCCTCTTTCATCATCTTCTTCTTGTTGATGTGTCTCCTCTTTTTTGGCCACTCTGTCTTAGCCAGAGGCCTACATGTACATATCTATACAGAGCATGTACACGCACACAGAGTCTGGCAGAAAAATAATCAGACTCCAGGGGAGAAGAGATTTCCCTTCAGGTCCAGTAATCAATATGGCTCATATGCACTCTTTTTAAAACAAGCCAAGACAACATAACCCAGGACACAAGGTTCTGCAAAATAAGGGACTCAACACAAACTCCAAATTTCATACAAGTTGCAAGACCCGAGAGGCCAGTTCCTAGGATCCCCAAACCTAAAACAGCAGAGACTCTCCAACTGAATGCACAAGCAGCACAAAGGAAAGCATCCAGGGCAAATTAACTTAGTCTTTAAGAGCATCCCTTGCTCAATATGTTATGACACTAGTATTCATCCTGAGTTGAAACCAGTTGGGCATCCTCCTTGGGTCACTAATTCCCAACGCATATAACAATGCTAACACCTGACATACAAAAGAGCATGCTCCATATTAAAATACAGACCTTGGGTGGGCTGTGCCTTCCCTTTCACTTTTTGACTTCCAAGGAGATGGATCCAAGGAGCGCTTCCTAGTGCCTAGGGCTAGTTTGAAGAAGGAGGGGACAACCTTTCAGAACTCACTCCATGACAGGCATCCAATGAGAACCCCTGGAAGAAGCCTTCTGAATTCTTGCATCCTTCTTCCTAGACAGCAAAAACCTCAGCTCTCAAAGATCCTGAGAGCCTGGTGCAGATGGGGTCTTCTTGTGGTGATCAATAGCTGCTTCCAGGCCCTCCTCCAGAGTCCCCTTGGCTCTGCGAAGCCTGCAGCTCAAGCACCAAAGTGTTTACCGCATGGATGTGGGTCAGCAGCTGCTTATGTTTTAAAGTCGCTAAAGAATCATAGGTTGCTGATCTAGCAGAAAGAAACCACTTCTCCACTTTTAAGAGGCTTTCCCAGCCAATGGGAAGGAGCAGAGCCAGCATGCCTGGGCCACAATCCCCCTGTAATCCAGCTTCTCCAAAGTGAGAGGTAGCTGGGAGAGGGCAAGAGTCTTTAAGCTTCCTCCCTCTCTGCTCTTGAGGTTTTCCTGCAGGGTTTGAGGAGGGGAGGGCATTGGTTCTGGCTCCCGAGACCAGGGCATAATAAAGTTGCAGGAATGATGCTGGCAGGATGCCATCATAGGACATAACACTGACAAGACACAATCGCAGAGCAGGGAACATGCAGAGGTCAAGATGAACATCCCAGGGAGCCTCATGCTTCTACATTGTCCTATGAGAAGCAGTCGTGTTCAGGGTCAGATTCACCATAGCAGTAACATCTAGACAACTATCCCATGCATTCCCTAACCATGCCAATGGTAAGTAAAGCAACAGCTCCATCTGCAGACAATTTAAACAATGACTTCACGTTGCATTTCAGTGCACCTTACAGATGCTTAATTAAGTGTTTTTCTGGATGACCCGTTTATTGAACATTCATCCTGATTTCATTTACGAAAAGCTTATGCCATAGTTGCGGAGCACTTGTGCGTCAGTGGCATTCATCGCCCATTGGAACTGATTTGCCTGTAAGGCGTTTACACACCTTCCTGCAAGTCATTTGTTCATCCCATACTTTTCAATGCGTTTCCAAACCACAAAAAGTCAATAGTGGTTTGTTTTTTTTAATGAATTTTAATCAATTTGGATTAGAATGGATTAAGACCCATTTAGATGAAGTCACAATTAATGAACTGTCAATAACTCCTGTGAGAAAAACTGATGAATAGTTCCTTACTGCATGTTTCAGATTCATAATATCATGGGGGAGGGGGGCAAAATAAGCTTCCTTTCATGGTGTGTGTATGAGAGAGAAAACATCAAGATCAAAAGAAGGTATCTATATTATATGAATATTCAGAAATGGACAGGTATAGTCAGAAAGTCTATGTTTACTATGATGGCTACATTAAAATTCCATGGTGTTTGACTCTCTAAAAATCTACCTATTGCAAATTATGGGCACTTTATAGGCAAAAATCAGTGTCTTTTGAAAATGGTCACTGTTCTTTTCCCATCTCCACAGCAAGCCCCATGGTGTAGTATCTTCGAGTGAGAGCCCTCTCTGAAAATACTAGTTGTGTGCATTCATTACAGTTTCCCCATTTTGTGCAAGTTTTTCTTTCTGGTGTATTGCAAGAAGTAGTTAAGATGTCTTCATATTTAAGTATTTGATGCTGCAATCTGCTCAGAAGTAAGTCCCGCCGACTTCAAAATATATTGTGCATGGAATGCGACTGTTAACCTGTTGCGGGAGGGTTGTTGTTGTTGTTGTTTTGCAAGATCAAGGGGTGGGAAAATGGCAGCCCTGAAAAGCGCATAATGGGAGGGTAGAGAGATTCTGTTGGCACAATATTGCTGAGGGCAAAGGCGGTGGGGGTGAGGTTAGGCCACCGTAGGGGGGGAAAAAACCCCAAGCTGGCACTCATGTCACCAATGAGCCCAGGTAGGTTTTAAGACCTACCCTCACAAGTCCCAGAAGTGAAAGGCCTTGGTTTCTAATCCTCGTAAGCTTCTTAACTTCTTTCCCTTCCTCACCCGCTTCCCTATCTATACATTCCTGTCAGGGGGGTGGGGAGGAGTAAGAGCACAGGTAGGGAAGGGAGCGTGTAGGGGCTTTCAGAGCTCACAGACGGGGTTTAATTTCTATTAATAAGGCTAATCGGCTAAAGGAGCCACAGCAGGTCTCTCCCTGCTCCCCCTTCCCCTTCCCCTCCCGGCCGCGAGGGCTCAGGCAACAATGGGGGGCTTGTGCAGAGGCCCACGTGAGGCCTTGAGATGCAGGCGTCTATGAGGGAAAGAAAACAAGCTCCCTTCTCACTCACTCCTCTTTACAGCAGAGAGCCCAGGCCCGGCCACCACCACCGGGGAGATTTTCATTAAACCAGGTTTAAAAGGTGACTGACAGGCACTACAGCTGGCGCCACTGAAGGAGAAACCAAACTCCACGCAAGTGGGGGGAGGCGGGGGAGGTTTGTGTGGCAAGAGAGAGGGTGTGGCGTGTGCCAACCCAGCATAGTCTCTGTTTACTGTAGGGAAAAGGTAAGCGTCACATCTAATAGTGGCCGGTTCACCAGCTCCAGCTGTTCCAAGAAAAGGACAGCCTTGCCGCTCTGGCACATGGCGCATAACCTTCCCAATGGATTACTGCAATGCATTCTTTGTGGGGCTGCAGCTATGGTCAGCTCCTTCCGGATCATACAACATCAGTCCTGAGAGAATTACACTAGCTGCCAATTTACTACCAAGCCAAATTCAAGGAACTCTGGAGTTCTCTCCCATTATTATTATTATTATTATTATTCCACCCCATACAATGAAAAATATAGCTTGGATACTTTAAAAGCAGGTTAGCCAAATTCATGAAGGCTAAGGGTATCAATAGATGACTGTCTCCAATGCTGCCTGCAAGGGCTGGCAATTCAAACTGGTTCCTCACCTGGCAATCAGCCAGTTGGCTGCTCAACCCTGGTATGAAAAAATCAGCCGAAAATCAAGCTTGCCTGTTGAAGCCTAGTTCCCTCTGAAAGTTATGCTTGTTGACTTGCTAACTGGATAGATCAGTTGGTTAGAGCGTGGTGCTGATAAACAAGAGAGGTTTAAAGACTCTCTCAAGGCAAATCTAAAATAATGTAGTATAAACACCAACAACTGGGAAACACTGGCCTGCAGGCGCTCCAATTGGGGAACAGCCTTTACCAAAGGTGTCATGAGCTTTGAAGACACTCGAACTCAGGACACAAGGGAGAAATGTGCTAAGAGGAAGGCACGCTTGGCAGATCCACACCGTGATCAACTCCCACCTGTAAACCTATGTCGCTACTGTGTGGATCCAGAATTGGCCTCCACAGTCACTTACGGACTCACTGTTAAAACAGTGTTCATGGAAGACAATCTTACTTGGCTACGAGTGATCGCCAAAGGAGGAGGAGGAGGTGCTGATATCTCCTAGGTTGCAGGTTCGATCCCCATAAGGGACAGCTGTATATTCCTGCATTGCAGGGGTTGGACTAGCCAGCCATGTGCACCATGCACCTTCCCCTGGGGAGGAGGTACCATTTGTTGTTCCACCTCAAGCAGCAAAATATCCTGGGCTGGCCTTGTGGACATTCCTTAGCAAAGGACCAGCTACAGGAACTGAGAGGGAAATGGGAAAGGACTGCTAGATTCTGCTGCCACCTGGTGGCGGTTAGACTGAACAACCAAAGGCATGTCAAAGGCATCAGGCTGCTTGTTCAGGTAACATAGGAAACTGCTTTACAGTGGTACCTCAGGTTACAGACGCTTCAGGTTACAGACTCCGCTAACCCAGAAATAGTACCTCGGGTTAAGAACTTCGCTTCAGGATGAGAACAGAAATCGTGCTCTGGCGGCATGGCAGCAGCGGGAGGGAACAGAGCTCCGGAACAAATTAAGTACTTAACCCAAGGTACCACTGTATACTGAGTCTTACCATTGCTCCATCTAGCTCAGCATTGTCCACCTCCACAACATGCTTTGCTTATTTAGCAGATTGGGAAGAAAGAGAAATCTCGTATCTCTTTCTGCAAGAATATGTTATCATTTCAACATGCAGACATCAGAAACATTATTTCCGTGTGATCCAGTTTTTCATGTTGGTGACATTTTGTCCTGAGATCAGTTTCATCTCTGCCACCATCTGGTGAGCTTTCCCCTCAGGCCTTCCATGGCAACAGAGTCTCTTTGCTGGACCTTGAAGCTGCCCTGTGAGGAAAGGGGGATGGTACCTGCACCAGGTAAATGCAGAAGGGAGCTGTATCAGTCCAAGGAAGTGGAGCGCGCAAAGGAAAATATTGATGTGAGCTTCAGCTGGTTTTTGTTCAAGGTAAACCTGCTGGGCAGGTCTGACGGGCTCATCCCTTTGTTATTTAAACAACGGGAAATCAATATTGCTGGAACATCTCACTGCTCAGAGAAGTGAGGTGACACATAACAATATCCAGGCATATTTCTTGTTTATTTTGACAAGACAGCATTTGATCTTATTATTAAAAAATACAAAAAAAAAAATAATATTCTCTTCGATATTAAAACGTATTTTACACGTTAAGTGAGTCTTCAGGGCAGCATGTTTGAATAAGGTGGTTTGCTGTCAGAAAAAAATAAGGCAGGTTTGTATCAGAAGATAGATTCTGAAGCAACAGGCAAACAATGAAATGCATAATACAGTCTCAAGGTTGCAGCTGCACCACACATTTAAAGCACATGGCTTTCCTCAATGAATCCTGGGAACTGTGGTTTGTTAAGAGTGGCGGGAATTGTAGCTCTTTGAGGGGGTAAACTACAGTTCCCAGGATTCTTTGGAGGGAAAGCAGTGTGATTTAAATGTATGGTGTGAACGTGACCCCAACCCAGCAACAATGCAAACAATTGCTTTCCGCAGAACCTCTTGTGATAAAAGCAATAAACACATGACAACATGAGTTCATAGAATCATAGAATCATAGAGTTAGAAGAGACCACAAGGGCCATCGAGTCCAACCCCCTGCCAAGCAGGAAACACCATCAGAGTACTCCTGACATATGGTTGTCAAGCCTCTGCTTAAAGACCTCCAAAGAAGGAGACTCCACCACACTCCTTGGCAGCAAATTCCACTGTCGAACAGCTCTAACTGTCAGGAAGTTCTTCCTAATCTTTAGGTGGAATCTTCTTTCTTGTAGTTTGGATCCATTGCTCCGTGTCCGCTTCTCTGGAGCAGCAGAAAACAACCTTTCTCCCTCCTCTATGTGACATCCTTTTATATATTTGAACATGGCTATCATATCACCCCTTAACCTCCTCTTCTCCAGGCTAAACATGCCCAGCTCCCTTAGCCGTTCCTCATAAGGCATCGTTTCCAGGCCTTTGACCATTTTGGTTGCCCTCCCTCTAGACACGTTCCAGTTTGTCAGTGTCGTTCTTGAACTGTGGTGCCCAGAACTGGACACAGTACTCCAGGTGAGGTCTGACCAGAGCAGAATACAGTGGCACTATTACTTCCCTTGATCTAGATGCTATACTCCTATTGATGCAGCCCAGAATTGCATTGGCTTTTTGTATAGCTTTTTTTAGTTTTGCCCAAAGTTGTTGAGCAAGGTTGCAAAAAAAGGAAGTTTTTGAGCTATTTTAAAGGAAAATTGTCCAAAATGACATTGCCGGCATAGGTTGCCATATGTATGGATTTTCCCAGACATTTTTAGCGGTTTCCGCCCGGACACTGCTTCTGACTGCAATATTCTGGCTATGTCCGGGAAATTCCAGGCATATGGCAACCATAGCAAAAATGCAAAAGTCCAGCTCAGAGGCTCCAGGGTCACTTCCAGAGATTATTTGTTTACTCTCATTCATCCTGATTTATTCATACAGTCTTTGGGGAGGTTAGAAGACATCTACTGTTCATTGAGCATCCATTCTGATTTGTTTGCAGGGAGGTTACATGACTTTGCATAAAGAGATTGTGTTTCTACTTTTTCCAATAATTTCCTCATCACTTTCCTTACTGCAAAAAGTCCGGGGATTTTTAGAAGTGGGTTTGATGCACTGCGCAGGATCAACAAATCCACTTTAATTCAGTAACCTGTATATGTCATATTGTGACTGAATCTCACCCGCAAAATACCAACAGTCTGGCAGTAACCTTGGTGGACTTCTTGGTGTCTTAACTTATCTGTTAGAACAGTTCAGACACTGAGAATCTTCTCTGTGTGACATGCCCTGAATGTTTTGAACACTGCATTTTACATGGAGAGACATGTGCCTAGGGGATGGGCCAATCAACCAATTTCACTTTCTCTCAGTTTCTCATCTTAAGTTCAGTTCTCCACATCAGTTTGCAATTTTATTCTACAGTGGTACCTCGGGTTAAGTACTTAATTTGTTCTGGAGGTCCATTCTTAACCTAAAACTGTTCTTAACCTGAAGCACCACTTTAGCTCCTGCTGCCGCCGCGCCGCCGGAGCACGATTTCTGTTCTCATCCTGAAGCAAAGTTCTTAATCTGAAGCACTATTTCTGGGTTAGTGGAGTCTGTAACCTGAAGCGTATGTAACCCGAGGTACCACTGTATACTTTTAAAAGTCCACATGAAAATTCATCGGCATTTCAGTGTGAATTTCTCCTCCTATACAAATCAAATTTCTTCTCCATCCATGACCCAGAATAGGGATAGTTATTCCTCAAAGCCCAGTGGCTAAAGAATATCTCCCTGCAATCATGGAAATCACCACTGGAAAGCCCCTGCAGTACCCATGGGTCATGCTTCCAGACAGGAAGCCATGTCACGTTAGCCTGTTGCAAAAAACAAAACGACAGAGTCTTGCAGCACCACTTAACAAGATTATTATGGCTTAAGCTTTTTTGGAGTAGAGTCCATTCTTTGTGCAAAGACTATAAGGCGCTGTTTGCAGGGTTAACCTTGCACCTTGTTTGGAAACTGCAGCTTGCGCAAAATGCAGCTGCCTGTGTGTTTAGTGGGACACCCAGCTTAACACATATTCAAATAACTGTTGAAAGATCTGCACTTGACTGCCTATAAGCTACAGAGCCATGTTCAAGGTTTTGTTCTTGACATCTAAAGCTCTAAAGAACTTGGGGCCCAGTTACCTAGCAGATGACCTTCCTTGGTAGAACAAGTTGATCTTTTAGATCTTCTGAAATTTACCCTGATGATGTTTCCATGACCAGCAGATTGTCTCTTGGTGACAACACAAAAGCAGGCCTCTTTGGTGAAAGCACACCCACCCTC
Organism: Podarcis tiliguerta; assembly: GCF_965153285.1. Taxonomy (NCBI): domain Eukaryota; kingdom Metazoa; phylum Chordata; class Lepidosauria; order Squamata; family Lacertidae; genus Podarcis; species Podarcis tiliguerta. The sequence goes on along the minus strand of NC_139543.1, from coordinate 45,699,057 downwards.
TCAGTGGCCTCCCTCAGGTAATTTGTGAGTCAGTGGCAGCGACGACCTTCAAATTGCCCATTAAAATTTACATGTTTTCCCCAAGCTTTCCTGAACTCCGACTCTTAATTTGAGCTATTTCAACCACACAAGTTTGAAATTGTGCAAGTTAATTTCATGCAAGATATGACTGTACTGTACTGTGGATTGGCAGGGTGTCTGAGGGTCTGAGTGAAGTGTGAGATGGAGGAAGCAGTTGGGCACGCAGGAAATCTGGCTGCACGTTTCACCCTCTTCAAAATCACCATCCCATTGCATCTTATTTAGGAGACAAGAGGCAAGGGAAATAAAGAACTGGCAAATCAACTTGCATGGGAGGAAGGCGACAATCCTGCATTTCCTCCTAACCTCTTAGTTCTGTGAACATTGATACATTTGCCTTGAGATAATACCACTTTGCAAAGTGAAGTAGCGAAGGTGAAAAGGAAAGGTCTCCAACAACTGCAACTTGCTCTTCCATTTTGTTTTCCACGAAGTGTGTCTCCCCTCCCCTATCAAAAGGCACACCTGAAATATGAACTTCACAACCCAAAGGAGATGTCTATTTATTTCTTACTTTATTCTTTCTTTCTTTTCTTTCTCCCCCCCCCCCAAAAAAACCCCATTTCTGTTAGTGCTACTTACAGAAACATATTGGGTGTGTGTGAAATAATGCAGTGCAGCTAGATCTCCTCAGCAATTTTAGAACTATTCCCAGTTGTGCTTATCAAAACTGGTAGCACAGTGGTCTGCGATGAATGGGTGTAGGAGAGGAAATCCAGGCATCTTCAAACAAGGATGCCTTTTAAACCTACCAGCGGTGAGGAGCAGACAATTCTGCAAGTTACCTGAGCAAGGAAGTTTACATGGCAGTCTCTCAAGACCGACTTCCACATAGATTTACTGACTGACCATTGAACATTAATGGTGCCCCTCAATGGTTTTAGAACAAGATGTTTCGTACGGCAGTCATGACCGGCTTGGATTATATCATGTTGACCAGTATCTCCTGAGCTGTCCGTGTGGGCATGAAATCAACCAAATATCCAGCAGAAGATTTCTGAAGGCTTTTCCACAGACTCGTTCTGAGGGCTCTTCCTAGAGTGCCCTACTTATGTCCTACACCAGATGACTGCTCTCTGCTGTAATGTCTCTCGATCTTCAGGCTGAAGCAGTTGTTTCTCTGCCCAGTCCAAAGTCACTTCCAGACAGCCTGTTCACGGTCATCCTCACCCGTTTGCACAAAGTTTGCAGGGAAATTGTAGCGCAGAGCACAACCTGGCAAAATGCACGCTACAAATGGGAAAGAAACGCACCTTTTGCACAGATGGGGGGGGAGCCTTAAAAGAACAAAACAAAATGACCTCGGGACCTATTGACCACTACAACATGAGCAGACATGGAAAAGGAGGCTAAAGAATTGCCCTCCACTCAGGCTGGCCACTTGGGAAGAAACAGCTTCCCCAAGATAATGACAGCCTGAGCTCAGGGATGAGAAGGGTTGTCCAGGACAACTTTCTGTGCAAGCCACCCACCCTCCCCAAACCATAGCTGGCTTTCACCGGATGACGGGTGCCGATCGGTCGTTGGTCACCGTTGGGCGCAATTTGACTGTAGCGAAAGGATTGGTACCTCTAGGAAGAAGAAAAAGAAAGGTGGATATTAAATTTTTGGAAACACATTCAAGCCAGCCACTCCATTACAACATAAAGGCTACCAACACACTGGATACAATCTGTGGTCCTCAGAAAAGTGCCTGGTGTCAGATGAATTACTAGGTTAATAGATATGGTCAGATATTACCAGATATGGTCATAGCTGTCAACTGTCCCTTATTTGGCGGGAAACTCCCTTATGCCAGCGCCGTGTCCCACTGCTGTCCCTTATTGATGATGTCCCTTAAATTTCCCGGGTTTCAAAGGAAGCAGCTCCTCTCCCTCCCTCCCTGCCGGCCAGGGAGGAGGGAGGCTCCAACTGTGTTGCTTGGCTGCATTGCTCACCCAATAAGGAGTCTAAGAACGACTGGGGGGTGGAGCTTGCATGCCTTGTGCCGATCAAATCGGCCGCGTTGCCTGGGGACTCGCCTTTGCTCAGCGCTTCCCAGTGGAGAGGTGACGGTGGTTTTCCTTGCTGCATCCCCTTTGCCGGGTTGCTGCGCTGTGGGAACCACCGCTTGAGGCTTCATTTGGCTGCTGGCTGGGCTTTCTGCCTTTGGCTCGGAGGGGCTCAGAAGTTGAACATACCTGTGCCCGGAAAATCCCTTATTTTGGCTGCTGATCCCTTATTTTCGAGGCTGCTAGTCCCTTATTTTCAAATCTGTAAGTTGACAGCTATGGATATGGTCTTTCACAGACTGTCCTAGTTTCGATGGACACTCAGGACCACAATATCTCAAGGACCGCCTCTCTCCATATGAACCTACCCAGACCCTGAAATCATCGTCTGAGGGTCCTCCACGAGAGGTCCATATGGTGGCAACATGAGAACAGGCCTTTTCTACTGTGGCCTTTTCTGATGCCCTTTTAAATGTGTTATGGGAGGAGAATTATTGAGTTATCTTTATTCTTATTTTTATTATGTGTTTTATCTTTCTAATATTGTAATTCTATATTGTGAGCAGGCCTGATATCTACAGATGAAGGGTGGTATACAAATTTAATAAATCATCATCATCATATTCTGGGCTTAATAAGTTAGATGTGAACAAGCCCCTTTGCACAAGCCATGAGTGAGCCAGGAAGTCTCTCATTAACCTTAGCTTCCGTTTTAGCCAAACATCGAAACTATTGTTACCAGACAGTTTTGGAACAATTCAGGGTATCAAACCACTGTGCTTTAATATCCTGGCTTGTTCCAAAGCTGGTGACTGTAGTTTTCCAGTTCAGATGAAATGGGGAAATACGGTGAACTAGATCCTTCCTGTTTTGATCAGGGTTTGCTTGAAGGATCTGCTGCCTGGGCAGCCAAAAGGCTCCTTCATCTCAGACTATTAATCTATGAATATCTGAATGAGGTCCATCTTTTCATGATATACATTATAAATCATCAAACAACACCATTGAATTAGGTCAACTGGACTGTCCCTTTTTGTATTTGACATCTCCTGCATTGGGAAGTGTTGGGTATTGAAACTCCAGACCCTCCCAAGTGTCCCTATCTTCCAGGGACGTCCCTCATTTATAGAAGCCGTCCCAGTTCCCAATTTGATCCTGCAATGTCCCACTTTTCCTTAGGATGTCCCTTTTTTCATTGGAGAAATGTTGGAGGATATGGAGTTATCCAACCCCTGAGCTGTCTGAAGGCAATCCTATATAGGGAAGCGGTTTTTTACTGTTAAATGTTTTATTATGTTTTTATATATGTTGGAAGCTGTGCAGAGTGGCTGGAGCAACCCAGCAAGATGTGTGGGGTATAAATAGTAAAATTATCATTATGGAATGGGACGTCCCTAATTTCATTGGAGAAATGTTGGAGGGTATGTAGCTCTAAGAGGACAAAATAATACTCTTTGAATGTGTGTAATAGGGGTGGGGAACCTCAGGCCCAAGGACTGAATGTGGCCCTCTAGTTCTTTCCATTTGGCCCTTGAGACTCCCCAGCCCATATCCCTTCCCAAACTGCACCTCTTCTCCCCAGACCACAGCCCTTGCCTACCTTCCTTGGCTGTGTTTTGCATGACTGGGATGTGTTCTTGAGCTCTGATAATGCCACTCACTTGCCTGGAAGGAGGCTAGGCTAGAGGTGTGGGGGGATGTGTTTTTGTGTAGAAACTAGTCTACTGGCCACACCCACCATTAACATGTGGCCCCCAGAAAGCCATGTGGCCCTCAAGCTGAAAACGACTCCCTGCCCCAATGAGTGAGTGAGATGTGGCATCATCACATAGTCAGAATAAATATAGTTAAAAGCATCTCTTAGATGGACCATATGGAATTGGCGGAAATGACCAGCAGAATCCGAGACCAGGGAGAAGAGTTGGTGGAAGAAGATTGGAAGAAATATAAAGACTATCTACAGAAATATTGCAAAATTAATGAATGTTAGAATGATGTTGGATTGAGGTTAAGGGGTTTTTAGCAATAATGTTATGAAGGAATATGCAAAAATGGAATGTTAACAGGTGTAAAGTTAAAGTTATAATATACTAAGATCAAGATAAGGATAAAGGTAAAGAGGGAAAGGATTTGCTGAATAAATAAATTGAACTGGAATACAAAGAGGGGAGGTGTGGGGAGGTCCGGGAAACAAGCAAATGCAAGATATGTTATGAAAGATTGAACTGTTTTAAATTGTTTTTTGATTTTTGTATTTTTCTTTTTTCTTTTTGTGATGTTATGGAAAATCTTAATAAAATATTATTATTTTTTTAAAAAGCATCTCTTAAAAGAAATGGCCTTAACATATGCAGGGAGTATATTGTTCAGGAGAAAAAGGACACAAACATTTACCTGGGAAACAGTTCTGGATGTTGTTCCCTCCCTGCTGGCTTCTGCAGTGAAGAAGAAAAGAAAAGAAAAAAAGGTGAAGGCTGAGAGAAACAATACCTTATGAATTTTCAACAGAGACAAAATGAGAAAGGAAGGGACATGCGAAACACACAGGCATGTATAGGTTCAAGTGGTGTCTGCGCTAATGGTTGGCAGCAGGTCAGAAGCGCATCCAATACACATCCAACCCAATTTTTTTAAAAAAGCAACCTCCAATTTACATTCGCTGATCCATTCCACTCAATATCAAACCAGGTTGTTCAGAGTTTATAGTTTTGCTTAAAAAAAAATTACTGTTCAGTTGTTGCAATGAAATTTACTGAGGGTGTGTGTTTGCTTGCTCAGTTTGCATATATTCCTATATTGGAGGTTACATCCCCCAGGGGAAGAGGAAGAAGCCTGTAGAACAGAAGTGGCTAACCTTTGGACCTCCAGATATTGTTAGACTCCAGCTCCCATCGCCCTGGCCATTGGCCATGCAGTCTGGGAATGATGGGATATACAGTTCAGCAATGTCAGTCACAAGTTAGCTACTCCTGCTCAAGAAAGACTTGCCTACTGAAACACGGAGGACAAGACTCATTCATCACAGAATGGCCTCCTCCAATCTGAGCAAAAGGGACCTCTGCTGCAAGTCCACTGTTGCTTATGATTGTTGCTTTGTTCTCCAGGATTTCTTACTTGCACGGATGGCAGCCCTAACAGAAAACTTGTCTGAAAAGGGAAGTCATGTCAAAATACCTCCTACACATGGTAAGCTTATGAAATCCAGAACTTCCACACATGGGAGATTGTGACCTAGGAATACTTTCTCGTCTGTTCAAGCTCTCTAGTTGTCTAAACACTTCAGCAACACACCCAAGGCTGTGTTCACACGAACAGAAAGAAACAGCATTAGGCCCTCCAGGTGTGGTTATTCCAGAGGTTGGACTGGTTTTCATTGGCATATGTTCTTCTGTTACTCATATTTTGTTTATTTATTTGTAATACCTATTGCCTGTCATATGTATAAAGGTAAGAAGCCTTGTGCATTCATGATCAGGACAGTTATACATAACTCCACTTTCAATACTGATTATGCCTGCATAAATTTCCAGGCAAACATACTGCTTTCTTTCCAATCAGTGCATTTCCTGCTGAAATTCTGTAACTTTTTACATTCCAAGGTTGTTGAATTTTTGCTCTGCTTTTGTCGTGCTGTAGTGCCCCTCCAGGTGGCCATAAGACAATAACACTGGGAAAGAATCACAGAGCAACTGGAACGTTGTGTGGATGGTCCAGTATAATGCCACAACCAATGCATTATTATTGACTCAATGACAAGTTGGCCCACAAATGCCAAACTGGGTGGAGTCTTTTGTCGCCATAGCCCAGCATAAGTGTATTCTACCTGGCAACAGCTCTCCAAGACAGAGGTGCTTCCGAGACCTGCTGCATAAGGTGTCCAGCATTTGTGGACTTCCACTTCCTCCATTGCATGCTGCCTCCCAAATTTCCTCAACTCTCTGGAGTAGATTTTCAGGGTGCAGAAAGGCAGCAATGGATACACCCCTGTGCATTGAAACTGAGCTTTAGCTCCGTAATCAATCATTATTGTGTTTTCTGGTCATTCTCAATTTTTTTAAAAAAATGGTCCCAGTACCATCTGGGCACTTCCTGTCATAGCAGCAATTAATCAATCAATCAATCAATCAATCAATCAATAAATAATGCTGAGAGCTACTTTGGCAGCCAAGGGGAGGAAGATCAAGTATTTGTCTTTTAACAGTGCAGGGTAAGTTATTAATCTTCTTTAACCAGGGAGTTGTTAATTATTATTATTATTATTATTTATTTATTTATTTATTTATTTATTTATACCCCGCCCATCTGTCTGGGTTTCCCCAGCCACTCTGGGCAGCTCCCAACAGAATATTAAAAACACGATAAAAGATCAAACATTAAAAACTTCCCTAAACAGGGCTATCTTCAGATATTTGCACCAACACTTCGAATTGTGCTTAAAAACATACTAGGAGCCAATGTACTTTCCTCATGCCAACTGTTCCAGTGGAGTCCAACTTTTGTAACAGTATGAACATGGGAGTGTAAAGGACATCTTTTATTTCATAAAGTGTATTTGTTAAATTGCAGTAACTATTCGTGTGAACATGGCCAAACTCTCAATCCACAGCAAGACAGCAACCCCCTTGTGTTTTCCATTCCTAGAAGCCGAGAATCCGCCAGACCACAACACTAGTTTCCTTTTGCTTCCAAGACAGCCCCTTTGGAAGAGACGCTCCATAATGCTCAGCAGAGGAAGAGAGAAAAGGAAGGCTTCTCCATCAGTTGGCCAGGTGGCCCCACCCAAGCCCACGTTCAACACTCAGCGTCCTACTGTTAGCAGAAAGAGCTGCTGCCCCGGAGCCACCAGAAATCAGGCTGAGATGTCATGGAGAAGAGGAGTGAACTGAAGGGACCCTGGGGAGCGAAAGAGAAGGGACTGAGATGCTCCCTCTGTCTAGGTAGCAAAGTAAGGGACCAAGGTGGCATTGGATGCTATCCTTTGAGGTTGTGGGTGGCTACTGTAAACTGAAAAAGAAGAACATCTCAGAGAAGGACTGTCCTGAGTGAGGACAATAAGCAGATGTAACGGGAGGAATTGCAGAAGTACTGAGATGTCTATCTAGGACGTCTAACAGAGAATTGCAGGGGATTTCTAAATGCCATGTTAATTCCACAAACGAAATCCTGTCCTGTTTGCATCAGAAGGGAAGCCTCCATTGGTCCAACAGATGCTTCCTGTCTGAAGCAAATAGCAGCTTCAGGGGAGATGATTTTCATTAGGAACAGGAGAAGGAATAAACTCTCCCTCCACACCCTTTGTGGTTGCTGCTTGGACCACCGGTTACCTTTTTAAAACCATGCACATCCATTCACTCATGTTATGCTGCAGGCAGGTCCATACTATACATTCAAAGCACATCTATTGAATATGGCTTCCCCAAAGAATCCTGGAAACTGGTTGGTTAAGGATTCATTGAAAAAAATCTGGGAACCTTAGGCTGGAGTGGGAGCCCAACAACCTCTGAAGGGCCACAAGTTCCTCAACCCTGTTGTGCATCATTAATTCATCCAAATCTATTGCTCTGTTCCTGTCTCCCAGCCCCCAAACAGGTTTCCCAAACACCCCAAAAAGGCATAAGCACTTACCTTGGAGTCTGAGGTGGCTGCGGCACTGGCTGAGCTGCTCCGGCGGCTGCCTGCCCCCAGCAGAGCAGGAGAAGGACCTGGAGACTGAGGTCTGCTGGGGTTGTGCCAGTAATTGCTGGCTGATGGGGTGCTGGGCCGATCCAGGAGCTCGTCTACGCTGCGACTGCTCCGCAGAGGAAACATTCTGAGAAGGAAGGGGAAAGAAAGGCTGGCAAAAGCTGTTGGGGTGCAGGGGGCACATTTATTTATTTCTTTGGCCTTGACTGGTTGGAGCCAGAGTACCTGAAGGACCGCCTGTCTCCACATATACCAGCATTTACACTGAAATTCCCGCCAGAGGCTAATGAACATACGAAGGATTTTATTCCAAGAATTCCACAGGAATTCTCCAAATAAATAAATGGCATGCCTAACAAGCACCAGGGAGGCAGCCTTTTCAGTCGCTTTGCAATGTTCTTCCTGGAAAGGCTTGCTGGGCAACCGATGACGTCTTTCCAGAGCTGAGCAAAAACTTGTATTTCCCATTTCCCCAGTCTTTTCAACTTTGGCTGACCTGTTTTGCTTTTGATGCCAGCTGTATAAATTTGCTGCTTTTAAAACTTATTTTAATCCACGAGTTAATTTATGGGGGGGTGGGGCACATTCAACAAGGCTTTGCCCGAGAGCAAAGAACAGCATGTATGAATATCACCAAGGATGCAACTCAGGTTCACAGCACCTGGGGGTGGTCTCCCCGGGGTCTCTCGCCTCCTGCAGTGGCTTCACGAAAGCTTCAGGGAACCAGCCACTCCTGAAACCAAAAGCACATGACAACAGTCACCTTTTATGTCCATTATTGCCACACCTTTTATTATGGGGAGTTAGCTCCTCAGGCTCTCTATAATATAAGGGATACAGAAGATACAGTTATTAATTACAGGTCTAGGAGCCCTGCTCTCATTCTGCACTTAATGAGACTGAACTGATGAGATGCTGTGACGATCAAAAAGCCTGAATCTCTTGCACTAAGTTTAGATGTTTTGTTTTGTTTTTAAGACTCAGAAACCTGGACCTGGAGAAATCACTATAATTCCTCCATATTTACTTGCTCTTATAAATACGTTCCCAGGCAGCAAAACGAAAGTATAAAGGTAAATTTACAATGGTAAACTGTCATTGACTCTCCCTTTCCCCACATGGGGCTATCTAGGACTATCCTATACAGCAGGAATCTGTGGGCCTCCACATGTTGTTGTACTACCAGACCCATCATTCCTGACCATTGGGTCATGCTGGCCGGGGCTGATGGGAGTTGGAATCCAACAACTTCTGAAGAGTCACAGATTCCCCTTCCTTCTTGTAAAGCATGGATGATGGACCCATGGATAAAATTCGACATGCTAGGCCTTCCCTGCAAGGCCATTTCCCCCCAAACCACACACAGCTGCCCCACACTGACTTCAGAAGTGGGTCAGATAGAGATGTGGCTGGTTGGTTGTTCACACAGCCAATCCTTGAAAAAACCAGGATGGTGGGGAGATAAAGATCTCACACAGCAGGTCAAAAAGGTTCCCTACGCTTACTCCAGAGGCTGTAAAAAGGTAAAAGGTCCAGGTAAAGGACCCCTGGACAGTTAAGTCCAGTCAAAGGTGACTATGGGGTTGCAGCGCTCATCTCACTTTCAGGCCGAGGGAGCTGGTGTTTGTCCACAGACAGCTTTCCTGATCATGTGGCCAGCATGCCTAAACCGCTTCTGGTGCAACGGAACACCGTGATGGAAGCCAGAGCGCATGGAAATGCCGTTTACCTTCCTGCCACAGCGGCACCTATGTATCTACATGCACTGGTGTGCCTTCGAGCTGCTAGGTTGGCAGGAGCTGGGACAGAGCAACGGGAGCTTAGTGGGGATTCGAACCGGCAACCATGCAATTGGCAAGCCCAAGAGGCTCAGTGGTTTAGATCACAGCGCCACCCGCGTCCAGAGGCTGTAAAGTGCAATAGCCCCAATCTGACCCTAGATAAGCTCCAAGTCAAAGAAAAGCATGTGTGGTGTGCATAAATTCAGAAGAATGATACAAATTTCAATACGTGGTCCAGTGCCCTAAAAGCCAAGAACCTCCTCAACCTATTACTGTACTCTCACAGATCCATGTCTGAGCAGACTTACGTGGATGTACCTTCCAGCTTGCCATACAGCCAGCCATTTTGTGCTTCTGGTATCAGCACGGTGACTATATCTCCAATGCTGAACTGCAAAAGGGTCCGGTTGGAACCAGCAGAGTGGGGGGCTATGGCTTGGACTCTCAGCACGCTGTTGCTGCTCCCCTCTTTGCCCCCAGCTTCTGCTCTTCCTGCTGCCTGCTCCCCAAAGGAGCTGGAACGAGAACGTTGGCCGGTGGAAACAGAGCCTGCAAGAAATTATGAGAGGCAAGATCTCTTGGAGGATCCCAGCTTTGCTAGAAAAGTGGGCTATATAGTTCACATGAATTTATCCATAAATAGGTCAAATGACACCTGTAAAAAACCCCAAAACAACCCTGGACTTTGTCTTTGGCAGGGGTGGAGAACCTGTGGCCTTCCAGATGTTGTTGGACAACAACTGCAGTTATCTGTAGCCATTGGCCATGATGGTTGGGGCTGATGGGGGCTGGAGTCCAACAACATCCAGAGGACCCCAAGTTCCTCATCCTTGGTCTATGGATTGGATAAACTGCCATATTTGTCTCTCATATATGTAATGCCACATTTCCTCTATAGAGATCATTGTGGCATACATGATTCTCTCCTCCTCCAACCATTGTATTCTCACAACCACACTGGTTGTTAGTTGGTAGGTTAGTTTGAGAGATAAGGGCTGGCCCAAGGTCACCTTAATGGTGGCTGACTGGGGATTTGAACATGGGTTTTGCCAGTCTTAGTCCAAAACTCTTAATTTTGACACTACAATGGTTCTTAAGCGTCCAGGTCCTATGCTTCACAATAGTCTCCAATGAACCTAAACGCATCATGCCTACCCATATATCAGGAATTCCAAGGCATCTTGGGAAAATGTTTCTGAATGGAGAGTCTTCATCCACTATCAAACGGGACACCCTGACTCCTCTTGAACCCAGGATTTTCCCTCTCCCCTGAAATATCTTACCGATAGAGGGAGTTCTTTGCAGGGTTCTCCTCCTTGTTTCTGGCTGAGAGGCAGGCAACATTTCTGCCGTCTCCTGTGGGAAGGGACTGGCACTTCGCCCTGCTATCACTGGACTGAAATCACCCAGAGGTCTCTGGGGCTGCAACAAGGAAATGAGAGGAAGAGCAGACACTTTGTGAAAGCAATCCCAGGGGAGAAGATCCTTGGAAGCAATCCTTAAGGCATGTTGTCATCTCCTGTGACACACTCTGGGCCAGACACCCAGTTCACAACCACTAGAAACCCTGAACTGCCAATCAACTTAATTGGGTGGCTGGCTGGGAATTCATGTTTTATGAAAGGGGGAAATAAAAACGACCAATTTTCTCCACACCATGCCTAATCTTATTAACTTTGTATTACGTTCCCTTTTAGGTTGCATATGCAGCATACCTTTAAAACACTCTCTGCACCCAAATCAAGGAAAAAAGGATCCTGGGAACCTCACACAGTTACAATCCCGCTTAACAGTTCCTGGGATTCTTTGAGAAGGGAAATGTACTTTAAAGGTTTGGTGTATGCATGGGCCTAAGTAATCTTTAAAAACAAAAACACAAACCCCAATGGATGGGGAATGTTTTTTAGTCTGAGATGGGCATTATCTTCTGGGCAACCACCTTGAGTCATATGCCAGCTGTGGATGGGACAGAGGCCAAAGTTGATGGAGCAATGAGTGTACATTTTACCTTTATACAGTTTCTACACGCACCCACACACCTCCCTCTTCATCCTCCTTCTAAGGAAAGCAAGATGCAGTCATAGAGTTCAAGGAAACATTCCAGACAGGCAAAAACACTCAAGGTGGATGTGAAACAAGGCCAGTGAAGGGTATGGCTAGGGAGGGTGTGTGGCTTGGGACTAGTTTCCAGGGCCAGATGGAGAGGCCCAGAGGGCCACATTTGGCCCACAGGCCTGAGGTTCCCCAATCCTGATTTAGCCTTTCATGGTAAGAAAGTTGGTCCCCCCCAAAAAAAAACCCCCCACTTGTGTGACCCTTTTTCTGCACCTTCCCTAGTTCTGGGATATCCTCCTTGAGACTGACCAGACAACTGCACACAGTATCCCAATGGCTAACTTTGGTAATTATACCCCAGGTGTGCCTCGTTTCATAAGCCCTTCATCTTCTTACCATCTCGAGGTGGGAAGGAGCAGGAGCCAGAGAGCCAGATGGATGACCCGGGCTGAGCGTTGTGCTGCTGAGCGAGGTTGGGGCAGGATTTCGGGTGGCTTCCAGCTGTTCCTTCCACAGTGGTGCCTTGCTCTGAATGATGGCACAGGCCTTCGCAGGAGGAAAGAAGACAATAACAGAGTCTGGGAAGTATAATGACAAAGGGGGAAGCAGGAGGTGCGACCCACAGCTTATCCTAAACAGCAGTCCCAAAGATTGCAGCAAGGAGAAATCACCACTAACACCAACCTTCGTCTAATGCTAGAGGTCCCACAAATTTCTGCCTGCCAAGTAAAGTTGTAAAAATGGCCACTTGACGCTATATTTAAGAGATTCCGACACAAAACCAAACAATGCATTTAGAATATATACAGTTATGCAAACTGGGTGCTTGTTTGTTCAATATGCAGTGTTTGGTTATGGTAAAGGTAAAGGGACCCCTGACCATTAGGTCCAGTCGCGGATGACTATGGGGTTGCGGTGCTCATCTCGCTTTACTGGCTGAGGGAGCCGGCGTACGGCTTCCAGGTCATGTGGCCAGCATGACTAAGCCGCTTCTGGTGAACCAGAGCAGCACACGGAAACGCCGTTTACCTTCCCGCTGGAGCGGTACCTATTTATCTACTTGCACTTTGTGCTTTTGAACTGCTAGGTTGGCAGGAGCTGGGACCAAACAACAGGAGCTCACCCCGTCGCAGAGATTCGAACTGAGGCCTTCTGATCGGCAAGTCCTAGGCTCTGTGGTTTAACCCACAGCGCCACCTGCGTCCCTAGTTGGTTATGTTATTTGTAGGCAATTTGATTTGACTTTGCAGAATTCCTTCCCCTCCTTTCTCCCAGCTCTTTTTACAGGAACCAAAATAAGCCCTGAGACAAGGAAGGTCAGCACCCATAAAATGTTGGTGAGAAACAAGCTTGTAAATCAGGGAAACTAGTACTGAAGAGAAACCGGGAGCTGTGCTGAGTACTAACATTTCATCATCTGGCGATGGATTCCCTACCTTCCCCAGTTTCTGAGCTTTTAGCAAGCAAATACAGTGGTGCCCCGCAAGACGAATGCCTCGCAAGACGAAAAACCCGCTAGACGAAAGGGTTTTCCGTTTTGGAGGTGCTTCGCAGGACGAATTTGCTATGGGCTTGCTTCGCAAGACGAGAATGCCTTGCGATTCCTGGGGTTTTTCCCCCCTCCCCCTCTTTTTCCCAAGCCCCTAAGCCGCTTAACAGCTGTTCGCTAAGCCGCTTAACAGCTGATCGCTAAGCCACTTAACAGCTGATCTAAGCCGCTAATAGCCTTTTAGCAGCTAATCTGCTAATCCCTTAAGCCTTTAATAGCCGCTAACAGCCGCTAAACCGCTAATAGCGCTAATAGCGCTAATCCGCTAATGGGCTTGCTTCGCAAGACGAAAAAAACCGCAAGACGAAGAGACTCGCGGAACGGATTCTTTTCGTCTTGCTAGGCACCACTGTAATGTTAGCCATATATTTCCCATGTCTTAGCTGCTTCCTTAAGGGCTAGAAACTTGATATCTTTGAAATCTGGAAATCAGGGTTCTCAGAGTTCCTCAAGCACTGTACATTCTAATATTCTATGATTAACTGGGTGATTTGTGGCTATTCACGGTAAGGAACTGGGGTCTCTTGCTATAGTGAAAGCCTCTTGGTTCCCTCCAAGAGAAGGCTTCTCACCAGACTCCCTTTAATACAACAAATGAGGAACCTGTGGCCTTCTGGGTGTTGTTCCACTGCAATTCCCATCGGCCCCAGCCAGAATGGCCAATGATCAAGGATGATGGGAGCTGTAGTCCAACAACGCCTGGGGAGGGTCACGAGTTCCCTGTTTCTCCTTTAATGCCAAATTAAACCATCCCCTCCACCACCAAATCTGGGTACGCTGAGGCGCCCTTTCCCTACATAAAGGTAAAGGTACCCCTGCCCGTACGGGCCAGTCTTGACAGACTCTAGGGTTGTGCGCCCATCTCACTCAAAGAGGCCGGGGGCCAGCGCTGTCCGAAGACACTTCCGGGTCACGTGGCCAGCGTGACATCGCTGCTCTGGCGAGCCAGAGCCGCACACGGAAACACCGTTTACCTTCCCGCTAGTAAGCGGTCCCTATTTATCTACTTGCACCCGGGAGTGCTTTCGAACTGCTAGGTTGGCAGGCGCTGGGACCGAACAACGGGAGCGCACCCTGCCGCGGGGATTCGAACCGCCGACCTTTCGATCGGCAAGCCCTAGGCACTGAGGCTTTTACCCACAGCAGCACCCGTGTCCCAGCACCTCCCTCTTATTACATATGTCTTACCCTGGTGTAGAACTGCAGGAAGTTATTGGAGAGCAGCTGGTGCTTCTCAGCTAGGAAGCGGTAGCGACGTTTCTCCTCCAGCTCAGCAGCCTTCTGGCTCTCCGTGACAAATTCTTGCATCTCAGTGTGCAAGCGCATCATGTTCTCCTGGAGTGAGGGGAGGAAGGATCTATGTCAGCCTTCCTCAGAGTGAGCCCTCTGGGGCCCAGGCGTGTGCCCACACCTGCTGCTTCACTGCAGCCCTTTAGAAATTCTCTTTTAATTTTTTTGTTGAACGACTAGTAATTTTAAATTTTTATGGCAGTAACAGCACAGCACTCTCTCAGGACACCTCACCCAGAATTCCTTATTCTGAAGAGGCACCCCCTTCCTCAGAGTGAGGTATAGGAATGGCGGGAAAGTGCCACAGGAGCTGGGTGAGCAGGTGGCAGTTGCTGGGTAGGTGAACTGGCAAGCCAGGGTCCCAGGGGCACTAACTCATCATCTCCTTGCCCCACACCCAGAGGCAATTTGCTTCATCATCATCATCATAATTTATTTTTATACCCCGCCCATCTGGCTGGGTTTCCCCAGCCACTCTGGGCGGCTTCCAACAGAACACTAAAATACAATAACCTATTAAACATTAAAAGCTTCCCTAAACAGGGCTGCCTTCAGATGTCTTCTAAAAGTTTGGTAGTTATTTTTCTCTTTGACATCTGGTGGGAGGGCGTTCCACAGGGCGGGTGCCACTACTGAGAAGGCCCTCTACCTGGTTCCCTGTAACTTGGCTTCTCGTAGCGAGGAAACTGCCAGAAGGCCCTCAGCGCTGGACATCAGTGTCCGGACAGAACAATGGAGGTGGAGACGCTCCTTCAGGTATACTGGACCAAGGCTGTTTAGGGCTTTAAAGGTCAGCACCAACACTTTGAATTGTGCTCGGAAACGTACTGAGAGCCAGTGTTGGTCTTTCCAGACCAGTGTTATATGGTCCTGGCGGCCGCTCCCAGCCACCAGTCTAGCTTCCATGTATTTATTTATTTTTGCTTTGCTTTCCCGCCTTTCCTCCAAGGATCTCAAAGTGGTGTATATGTCTCTCCCCCTTTCCAAATTGTCCTCACAATAACTCTGAGAGGTAGGTTGTGTTAAGAGGCAGTGGCTGGCCCATGGTCACCTAAGTGAGCTTCATGACTGACTGGGGATTTGAACCCTGGTCTCCCAGGCCACAGTCCAACACCCTAACCACTACACTACGAGTGCTGAGCTTCAAATGGCAACACCCGAAGCAGCTATGTCTCACCCACTGGTGCAGAGAGACTATAATGGGGTGCATGCACTATAAAAGCACAAAACACCCCCCAATAGTCTGGAAAGCCAATCGCAATTCCACTCCTGGCTTTCAGCTAAAGAGCAACGACTGGGCAGTGCCAAGGGGCCACCCATCTTAAAGCAGCCTCCATATTGTTCCACACCTTCATCTCCCAGACATTCTTGTCTCGCGTTCTCTCCATTCTCCACAGATCCGAAATGCATTTATCTATGTTGGCAGTTCTGCGTCTGTGTTCCTTCTCATATCGCTGCCGGCTATCCTACGAGCAGGCACATTGAAAAGATTTTTAAAATATATACATTTAAAGACAAAAGCCTGAACTCCTGGCTAAGAAAAAAAAGGGGGGGGGGTAAGATTCAGTCCCTGCACAATAGTTTGCTGAAATAAATTTGAATACAGTCAAACCTCGGTTGTCAAACTTAATCCATTCTGGAAGCCCATTTGGCTTCCAAAATGTTTGACAACCAAGGCGCGGCTTCCAATTGGTTGCAGGAGCTTCCTGCACTCAAGCGGAAGCTGCGTCGGACGTTCGGCTTCCAAAAAACGTTCAGATACTGGAGCGATTACTTCTGGGTTTTCAGTGTTTGGGAGCCGAAAAGTTCCAAAATGGAGGCATTCGGAATGCAAGGTTTGACTGTACGTTAACAACAACAAAGTATGTTTTCATTGCACCTGAGTCCAGGTGCACAGCCACACCATACTTTTAATGTGCTATGATACCACTTGAAACAGTCTTGGTTTCCCCCCAAGAATCCTGGGGACTGTTTTCTATTAAAGGTGCTGAGAGCTGTTAGGAGACCCCTGTTCCCTGGAATTTATTGTTAAACGACTCTGGAAATCATAACTCTCTGATAGGGGTCTCCTGGCAGCTCTCAGCACATTATTCTGCTATTCTGTGTTACAGTGCTATGTGCAAGTACAAGACCTTTCAGGAGCCAAAGGGATGACTCAAAGGGGAAGACAAGGGCGAGACAGGCACTTACATTGATGAACTGTACATCCAGCTTAGTGTTCTTCTCCATGTGCTGCAGCAAATCTGCATGGAAGGTCTGCGCCTGCTCAGAGAAGAGGAAGTTGTTAGGAACCAATTCAGCATCCCTTACCTGGCTCAAAAAACTGGGCATTAAGTGGGAAAGCCGTCCTAGCCCAGTGGTAGAGAGAACATGCTTTGCATGCAGATGATCACCAGCATCTCCAGTTTCAAAATAACAAGTGATGGGGAAGACCCTCCTTTGCCTGAGACCCTGGAGAAATGTTGCCAGTCAGAGCAGACAACACTGGACTAAATGGACAAACAGTCTGAACATGAGCAGATCCCTATGTTCCTAATTATTAGCAGAGCTCAGAAGACCGAATATGGTTCAACTAGGGATGGGGAAGAAATGTGATTCATTTGAAATATAAAGGCAATTCGGCCTAATTCTCACTTTCTGAAACAACCCAAAAACCAAAACACAGCCATCCTTCAAAATTCACACTTCTCTAAATTTTGCAGTGCAGAACTCCAGTCAAGTAATGTGTACAAAAATGCATATGCTGGGGTCAAGCGTGCATTTAAAAATGCATATCTTAGCAAAAACAACACAGAGAAATTCATTATATTAGGGGGAAATGCTTTGCAAAAATATGGACATGAGAAGAAATTGCATACAGATGTGGATACTGGGAAAGAAAATGCACTAAAATGCTGGTGAATTTTCATGATTACTTTTTTAAAATCTCAAACGGATGTGGAAATGTGAAGAACTGAAACATTAGAGGCAGGGATGGAAAACTGAGAGAGGCTGAAATTGACAGATCCATTCATCCCTGAATCCTGGAGAACTGTGACCATAGACTAGCCTCTAATATAGAGCTAGATTAGGATGGCCACAACCACGTGCCCCACTTTACAGAGGCCATTCCTGCCTATTGATGTTAGGTTGACAGCCACCCAATATCGTTTTAGACATCAGCCAAAAGCTTTATTTCAGCAAGTCCATAGATATGTATTCTAGATACCTATATTTTTACTTGTTCTACACTGCTTAGAGAGTTTTATGACTGAGCATATATGCAAATCTATCTAAGCATAACTATATAAATAAAAATAGTGGCAAGCAGCTGCAAACATGTACTGTGCAGACTCACACATAATGTTATTCCTTGTGCATGGACAAAAGGTGAGTAACAGGCAAGCAAAGCAAGAGGAAAATTAATTCTCCTTTCTATTACACACATGAAACTCAACCACCATGTTAGAATCACAAGCATGAGACTCGGCTATTTCCCTATACAACCTCCCACTATTGCACAAATGTCCCTCCCAGATACTCACGACTGCTTCCAGCTTGCGGTTCAAGTTAATTTGGGTGTCAGACATCTGTATCAAGATTTCACCTTCAAGGAAGAAAGAGAATTCTTTGTGAAATTCTTGAACAAAAGACAAGCCCTGCTGGATCAGGCCAAAGTCCTGTCTAGTCCAGCATCCTGTTCTGACAGGGTGACATGAGGAAGAATGAATTTAAGGGTGGATAAAGACTGATGAGGAACTTTGCCCTCTAAAAGTTTATCAAACACACTATATACTGAAAAAAATAAATGACCTATTATCCAAGTGCCAGTGATTTATGACCTTATGCAAAGTGTTATCTTGGAACAAAAGTTCAGTTATTATAATTACTTTGATAACCTGTATGAAAAGTCTGTGAGAAGCGATTCAGAATGCAATCTAGGGGAAGTCCTGTTTGACTCCTGCTGAGGCTTACTTATGAGTCAATGTGTGTAAGATTGCACTGTTTGAAGTTAAACCAAAGGTATGGAGGGTGGAGCTAATTTTATTTTTAGCTGTCTTAAAAATTGAGTTTCTAGTTGAAAACCAGGTTAAAAATTTCTGAACTACATGAGCGGATGAAGAAGAAGTAAAATGGAATGTGTGACATTCTGTTGCTCTGTAGGATATTCTCACACAAGACTCTAAAAAAAGCATCTTACATTTCTCACATGCCATTTGAATATAAGCCCATTCATTATTATTTCATCTGTTTGGTTTAAATATGAACCTTGTATTCCACTATGGAATATATTTTGCACTATGAATTCTTTTTTTAAGCTTTCTATTAACATATATATTTACATTATTTATATTTATATTGCAATGTTATTGTTCTTGTTCTTATTACTGTTTTTATAATTACTTTTAGCTTGGTGTTTCATTTGTTGTTTTTTTACCATAAAATAAAATAAAAAAGAACAGAAGTCCAGCATTCACTCAAAGAATGCATTTATTACAAGCAGTTCTCTTCTGATTTCTGCCTCAAGCAAGAGTGAAAAATGAACTATGGTTTCACATGGACATGGAGCTTCATGGTGAACACTGCCAAAACGTTTTCTCTCCGCTCCTCTCCTGGTCTGCTACCGGGAAACAAGCCAGAGTCTGGCTTGCTGCGATGTCCAGACCCAGGCTTGTGGTTTGTTTCTCTGTAAACAAATCACAAGTGATAACCAAGGTTCAGGTGACACAACAAACTAGGCTCTGGCTGGATTCCCAGCAGCATGAAAGTAGCAGGAACAAAGCGAGAATTTTTCAGTGCACACTGCACACTCCTGTTAAACCATCATTTATTTTAAGCTATGTTTTAATGTGACATGCAAACCCAAACTCTGCCCAAGACCTCTAAGGCCTCCACTGTGGGAGGCAGTAAGCCTTTGAATAAGAGTTGCTGGAAATCCCATTGGGGGAGCACTGTGGCCCTTGAGTCCTGCTTGATCTGGTTGGCCACCATGAGCACAGGGATGCTGGACCAGATGGGCAAATGGGCCTGATCCAGCAGGGCTCTTCTTGCATTCAGTCTTGTAAAATTATAGGAATACAACAGGACAGTTTCATCTCTAGACTAGATAACATTCTGCGGCTCTTATTTTTTATTGATTGATTGAATTTATATACCGCCCTATACCCGGAGGTCTCAGGGCGGTTCACAGAACAAAATCAAAATATAAAACCACAATATATATCATCACAATAAAAACGACAACCCAGTAACACCCCCTCCCCTCTTAACAAACACAGGAATGCTGCCAGGAAAATATGTGGGGGCAACTCCTGCTCCCATCACTTAAGGGGTCTTGGACCTGCAGAAGAGAAGAGTGCAGCAGCAGGAATCTTACCCAATATTTGCGAAGTAGAGCTCTGCAGGGCTTGCTCCCCAATCTTTTGGATTGCTGTAAAATAGACATCGGCAGCCTCGGATAACGCTGCAGAAATTTCAAAGAGGAGAATTAGGAGGCTTACTCTCCCTGCAACTCCTCATCTTTTTTGCTCCTCCTTCACAGTTCCTCCCCTTTGCTCTCCATTTCTGCTCTCTTCCATTTGCTGCCACCCTCCGTGGCTCACCCCTCCTCACTTCCTTCCACCATCTTCAGAAGACTTGTCAGCAGAACCCAGAACCCCCTGTGAAAGCCTTGCCAGACTGGGTGTTCTCCAGTTGCTGTTGGGACAGCTGGCATAGGAGCAAGGAGGATGGGCTTCTGATTAGACTTGCTGACTCCTCCCTCAAGGACACCATAGGTCGAGCACTGGAGATTACTGTATATACAATGGCATCAGTTGGTATGTTACATGTGTACTACATATGCAATTCATGTCTACTGTATACCTGAAGGAGTATACCCAGTATACCTGAAGGAGCGTCTCCACCCCCATCGTTCCGCCCGGGCACAGAGGTCCAGTGCCGAGGGCCTTCTGGCAATTCCCTCACTGCAAGAAGCAAAGCTACAGGGAACCAGGCAGAGGGACTTCGTGGTAGTGGTGCCTGCCCTGTGGAATGCCCTCCCATCAGATGTCAAAGAGATAAACAATTACCTGACATTTAGAAGACATCTGAAGACATCAAGGAAGTTTTTTCTGTGTGACATTTTAATGTATTTTTAATCTTTGTTAGAGGTCGCCCAAAGTGGCTGGGGAAACCCAGTCAGGTGGGCAGGGTACAAATAAATTATTATTATTATTATTATTATTATTATTATTATTATTATTATTACTGTACACAAGTGTCCTTGTGCAGGTGTTCTTCTCTACATGTGGTCCTTGGGCATGTTGAGGAGGCAAAGTCAACAGCCACAATCTTAGTTTCATCATAGCCCCAGGTGTACATCAAACATCTCCATAGGGCTGATGGGCCAACATGGTGGACACGGATATTCACCTCTCACCTGCAGACAGTCAGTTAACATCGCCACTCACCATGGAAAGCCTGCACATACTTGTTACCCAGGTAGACCAGATTCTCCAGAGCTGGGTTAAACTGTTCCAGGATGCTCTGTGAACCATCCGTGTGAAGGAAGGATTTAAAAAATAAACACATACAACAGCATATTAGCATGGCTCTCAAATCACCCGAGGAAACCTTTTTGGTGGAAACACTCCTTATGGCAGGGGTAGCCAATGTGGTGCCTGCCAGATGTTGCTTGACTCCAGCTCCCATCATCCATGATCCTTGGCCATGCTGGCTGGGCTGATGCAAGCTGGAGTCCAGTAAAAACAGAAAGGCACCTCATTGGCTTCCCTAATCTTGGCAGCAAATTGGAAACACCCACTTTGGGGAACAGGCTATTGTAGAGTTGTGAAAAATTCAGAGGAAGACTACCAAAAAGGTCAGCACTGGAGGCTTTTCCATGTAGAGGAAAGGCAAGTAAGATAGAACTCTGTTCTAAACTTAAAACAACAGATTCTCGCCTGCAACTAACTGTTTCAGCTCAGCTGGGCCAAATAGTGTAGAAATAGCAAATGTCTCCCAGGATTATTGAAGTGCAAAGAATAGAAGTGTTATGTCCATTGCCACCCCGTTGAACAGCTAGATAGCAACCTTCTTCTTTTAAGATATCGCCCACACTGGCATCTCCTCTGCTGCTGCCTCTCTCATGTGAGGCATCTTTAAGCCTGAAGTCCAAGTCTGTCTTGAATTGGATCTAATTCCCTTACGAAAAGAGTCCCATGTGAGCCTTGTGTTAAACAGTAAAAAGCAGGACATCAGCTTCTGCTTCTTCCACCTTCAAGAGAGCCACTTTACATATTATGCAGCAATCGTGACTGTCATGACTACACCAGAGTGAATGGCAGTGGCATGTTCTGAAACATGCTGTGTACCCCTCTTGGGGCCTGTGGCTTGAGAGCTCTCTAGGGCACAGCCAGGAGTATTTAGGAAGCGCACCCACCTCCAGTCACTCCATGCTTGCTTGGAAACTCTAGTATAATGGCAGTGAATATTAATGCTACATAAAGGGTGAAGCAGCTATCAATTTGTCCGCAAACCTGATCAGGTTAAGAGCCTCTTTCAGGGCAAGTGCCACGTGGTTTGTGCTGTCACAGATTGTAACGACTGCCTGTTCCGGGTTCAAAATCCATATCCCTTGAATGTGTGCCGTCTGAGATCTGGACCAGAGATGTTAAGAATCAAGCAAATTTCCCTATTTATTTTTCCCCCAGTGCCAGATCTTTGGTTCCTTTTTATCCCTCTCTTGTGCAACCCCTCATTAAGGAAAGTCTTTCTAATTCACATTTCCTTCAGCCAATCCATGGTAGTTCTTATGTTCCAGAACACGCACACAAGGAACCAAGCCTCACCTTGTAGATAGAGATGGTAGATCTGTAGGACTGCTCCATACCCTCGAGTGTTTAACAACGACCCGAGAGTTCCTCCCAAGGATCGGAAATGTTGAGAAGGTCTACAGTCCTCAGGAACATGTATTAATCCAGTTCCACACACCCTTAGCCTCCTCTCCAACACCACAGAAGAGACGGCACACTTACTTTGAAAAGAAAAACGCTGCTAGTGGGGGTTTAATAATTCACCAGCCAGGATGTTAGAACTTGATCCTTAAGTGTAACCAGATACCAGGTAGGGAGGAATCCTGCTATAACCATGAAGGTCATGTGACTTCACCCTCAATTATTTATTGCCCGTTTCAATATACAGCTCCCTGCATAGCTCTTTATGATCGAGTTGGCTGTCGTCTTGGGTGAAACAACTGCATAAGGCTGTCACCCACCCACAACATGCCTATCTCTTGAAATATAGAATGCATAGGGATCAGCTATACTGTAAATGTCCTACTTTGTCATCCGCTGTTGTCCACAGACGTTCCAATCTCTTTGATGTGGTTCTAGAACCAATGTTACAGACATGGGTATCCATAGGAATATTTAGGAGGGAGTGTCCATGAGGAAGGAGTAAAATACTGAAAGCGGGGAGCAGGCGAATTTCCCATTAAAAATGAAAAGATTGGTATATGTACATTTTTTCTCATACTTCAAGGTCTACAAATGCTAGAAACGTAACCTTAAAAAAGGAAGCAAGGTGAGAATCTGGGGGTTATGGTTCATGCAGGGAGGGACCCCAACATGGATACCCACGATGTCAGTGCTGCAACTTGATAAAGTGCTAACTTCAAAAGTGGCGAGATTTTGTTGCCTTGCCACATTTCCCCACTTTTTTATGGCGTTCTAATGCCAAAACTCAATTTTAACATGCACAAGTTAGCCAAGCTACGAACAGGTATGTCCGTTAGCAATTCCTATGATAGCAGCCCCTGGTAAAGGTGCTGCCACAATATCCATGATGGCCAAATGCACACATGACATTTGTCATCACAAGGCATGTAACACAAGGGGGGGGGGAGCCAAGGGTGCTTGTTGTCGTTGTTGTTTAGTCGTGTCCAACTCCTCGTGACCCCACCCATGGACCAGAGCACGCCAGGCACTCCTGTCTTCCACTGCCTCCTGCAGTTTGATCAAACTCATGCTGGGAGCTTCGAGAACACTGTCTAACCATCTCATCCTCTGTCGTCCCCTTCTCTCCTTGTGCCCTCCATCTTTCCCAACATCAGGGTCTTTTCCAGGGAGTCTTCTCTTCTCATGAGGTGGCCAAAGCACTGGGGTCTCAGCTTCAGGATCTGTCCTTCCAGTGAGCACTCAGGGCTGATTTCCTTCAGAATGGATAGGTTGGATCTTCTTGCAGTCCATGGGACTTCTCAAGAGTCTCCTCCAGCACCATAATTCAAAAGCATCAATTCTTCGGCGATCAGCCTTCTTTATGGTCCAGCTCTCACTTCCATACATTACTACTGGGGAAACCATAGCTTTTACTGTACGGACCTTTGGTGACAAGGTGATGTCTCTGCTTTTTAAGATGCTGTCTAGGTTTGTCATTGCTTTGCTAGCATGGAAGAAAAACACCAAAGTGAAGTAAAATATGAGCCAATGAGCTTAAGTTTGTGTTGGACCTCAGCCTCATTCCATCCCAGCCCTTGGTCAATGCGCTCTAAAGGAGGGATGGGGAAAATCTGTAGCCCACTGTCATTGGACTCCCATCAGCCTTGGCCAGTGGGCAGGAATGATGGGCATTGTAGTCCAGCAACATCTGTGTTTCTAGTTCCCCACACCTGCTGTAAAGCAAGTGGTGGTGGTGGTTTGTAGAAACAGATTTGCTTAAGGATCATGTATGCATATACTGGATCTTGTATTTAATCCAAGGGGCCAAATAATGGAAGTGATTCTGAGTGTCAACAGCAAATGGTAGAATCACATTGCTGAAATCTCCATATGAAAATATGACTCCAGCTTTGGAAAAAGCTGACCTAGATCAGATTCAAGATCAGATTTTGCTTTCATCTCAGTCCTCCATTCCAAGTCATTTAGATGCACCTCCCACCGGCAGCTCCATCACCTTAGCCCATTTCCTCCTGATTACTCGTATGCTGTTCACCCAAACAGTCTATAGGCGTTCGCGAGCTACAGGCTTGCTATTGGACAATTACATATAAAGCGATCTTCTGTACAAGACCCTAATTCTATTTTGCATTAAGTAAAGAGAGAGAGAGAAAAAGCTGTGGATGCTGCCAGCTACTGAGAGCACAGAGGGGGCAACTGTCTCGATTACGGTTTTGGGTGCAGACTTCAGTTGGAACACAGGACTGAACTGGCAATGCCGATCTCGTGGTCTTTCATAAAGGAGCTTGCACCATCCATGACAACTCTCAGGACACGGCTAAGGGAGCTGGGCATGTTTAGCCTGGAGAAGAGGAGGTTAAGGGGTGATATGATAGCCATGTTCAAATATATAAAAGGATGTCACATAGAGGAGGGAGAAAGGTTATTTTCTGCTGCTCCAGAGAAGCGGGCACGGAGCAATGGATCCAAACTACAAGAAAGAAGATTCCATCTAAACATTAGGAAGAACTTCCTGACAATAAGAGCTGTTCGACAGTGGAATTTGCTGCCAAGGAGTGTGGTGGAGTCTCCTTCTTTGGAGGTCTTTAAGCTGAGGCTTGACAACCATATGTCGGGAGTGCTCTGATGGTGTTTCCTGCTTGGCAGGGGGTTGGACTCGATGGCCCTTGTGGTCTCTTCCAACTCTATGATTCTATGATTCTATGAACTCCTTGCTCCTTTCCAGAGAAGAGAGTCTCACACTTGGAACATAGAAACAGAGGAAGCTGCATTATACAAGTCAGACCATCGGCCCATCTAGCTCAGTTCTGCCTACACCGTCTGGCAGCAGCTCTCCGGGATTTCAGGCAAGAGGTCTCTCCCAGTCGCACCTAGAGATGCTGGGAACTGAACCTGGAACTTCTGCATCCAAAGCAAACCCTCTGCCACCAAGCTACAGCCCTTCAAGCTGTATTAAGTTCAAGCGCAAGTCAGTTTTCACACCACACATTTCCTTTTATTTAACACTGTGTCAGTTTCATGAAGACATCAGGGTCTATTAACATCACTACAGTTCAGAGTTATATTTATACAAACTAAGAGTGATTTACAAAAAATGGGGCAGAGGGGCGGGAGAAACACCAATTAGATTTCACATTCTTCGGGACATTTTTTCTCTAGTTCTAGTACAGTCTATTAAACTAGTCAAAATGCAAGAATAGTGGCAGTGTTTTCACATTATGGGAAACCATATGTAGCAGCTTATCCCTAGAGCGCAGAAGGTTCCTTGCACTTTGTTCTTCCCCTCTAGCCAGTCGGAGCAACAAACCACAATCCCTGGGCTCAGGGACCGAGGTTCATTTCACTCCAAATAAAGTAGGATGTCAAGCCAAGCTTTGCTCTGCGTTTACCAACCACAAATTGCTTGAGCGACACAAACAAATCATCCAAGGTTTGGGTGCAATGCCAAGCCAAGGACTGTGGTTTGCTGCTCCCAGTGGCTAGAAGGGAAGAGCAAAGTGGAAGGCAGACCATTAACCACGGTTTATTGTGACATGCAAACTGAGCCAATAGGTTATTGTTAGCAGCACTTTTTATGATGGGGGGAGGCAGCAGCACTGATGGGGGGGGAATGAATCTAGTAAGGAAACAAATCTATGGGAGAACAGGAAAAAACAGACACTGGAATGTGTGCCTGATCATTGGATCTGACAACTAAAGGTCTCCTCGCTAACTCGGTTTAATTTTTGACCCCCTCTACACTGTTTATTCGGTTAAGGAAGTTCTTCATAAGCAGGGAGGAGAAGCCTTCCACACCTCTGCTGGTGGGCAAATACTGTCTGGAATAATTTGTCAAACCCAGCCCATCCTTCCTGCTCTTGCCTCTCGGCCACTCAGATCAAGCGAGGAGGAACCAGGAAGAAGGAAGCAAAAAACAACCAGGAAAGGGCATGGGGGAGAGAAACAAGCAATTCAATTTGTTTTAACTGCTCATGTATAATTTTGGACAGAAAGGCACGTTAGTCAAACCCAGCATGTCAGACAATGCATCTGGCCCAATTTGCCCAGAAGTAGCAGAGATAGTCCAACTCTGGTCAGTTATATCCCATGTTATCACACACAAGCCAAGAGAAACGTAGTGAGCCCCTTCCAGTTATAACGGCAGCTGGTGTACCGGAATCAGGCATGCAGTAAAGAGCAGCCACAGCAAGTACTTGAACTGGGCACGCTGAAAGACGTTTTGGTGGGTGCAGCCCTCCAATTCTTCCAGTCGGTTTCTGGCCATGAATAGAAGGGGCCACAGGCCAGCGGAATCTACCACTCCTTGCTGAGAATCCAGGGTCGCTGCGGCAGGGAGGCGTGGCAGCGCTGCAAAGCATCATGGAACCAGGAGCATATCTACCAGCTGTTGAAATTCTGCCCAGTTTTTGAAAATGTACATCTGAGTTTCCCAGAGAAGGTTCACCAGGATCACATCGCTCACCTCATCCAGCATCACATCCAGCTCCAAAGGAGGGTTGAACCTGCAGGAGCCAAGAATGAGTTAGGGTGTTGCAAGACGGGAACGAGAGCAAGAGTTTGGCCTATGCCTGGCAACTGGAGATGAAAAGGCAAGTCTCCGAGATAGAAGGCAGAGGCAATGGAAAACAAGACAGAAAACCCAATGCTCAAGAGAGTGCTATGGTGCAGTAGAGACGCAGTTAGAGATCCCCAAAGTGCAACGGGTGCAAGGCAATGACAATCTCAAATCAGGGGCTCTGGCAGGCAAACTCTTTGGACACCTTTAACTTCATGGCATTTTGCCAGATGCAGTCACATCGGTGCTTTCAGTTTCCCTTCCTTTTGCTCTCAGGGGCAACTGATACAGCTGGCCAGGAAGAGGTAGCACAGTCTTCTACTTGACATGCCCAGGCTGACTTAGTAGCTTCATCAGGTGATGGAAGGGGCCAGTGGCGTTTTAGCTTTCCCCGTAAATGCGTCAAGCCTGCCCCAGTTCTTCAGCCTGAGCCATTCCCCACAGTTAAGGTCTAAGCTCTTGACTCACCCAAACCCTCCCCCTTCTCTCCAGACTTATCTTCTCAGTTAACACCGACCACCTGTCTCTGGCATGGCTAGGTAATTTTAAACTCTGGCCATAATGGTTTTACATTCCTTCTCCTTCCTGTTCTTCAGATGGTAATGCACATTGCTTCAAAAGCACGGTTGCACTCGGGAGACCCTCACTCTGCTTCTGCCCCAAAGTCTTTCTGCCTGCTTCCAAGTTCACTCCTGGACGGCACCTCCACATAATGCAACCCAGAGCACTTTCACTCTGCCTAAACCTGCCTCACAAAAGGGCTGTGAGGAAAGGACTCGCCTGTGTTGCACAGGTGTCCCAACTGCACAAACCCCCTACATATAAGCAGGGGCTTCTGTGTTAAGAATTTTGCTGCAGAGAACAGTGTGCAATGTGTGGCTGTTACAGGAAACAGACCGGATACTGGGAGGGGGGCTGAAAGTGCAGCCCTGCTCCACTGTCAACACAGTTATACCCTACACAAGAATATTACATGAACTGGGCAACTGCTCTCAGAGGGCTATCAAGGCAGGGACAGATTATCCTTGCCAGAGGTCTGATTGATTGATTGATTGATTGATTGCAGGGACTGCATAAAATCAGTCCCTTGGCTGACTGCTGCTCTGGAAAGGCAAAATGTAAGCGACAGCTGCAGCAAAGCAGAGATGGCTCTAGGATAGGGTGCCTGGTGTGGTTGCACTGCAGGGGACACCAAAACAATGCTGTAGAACAAAGTGTGAGAGGCAGGGAGGGGGGTTAACGTGACACAGGGCGCCGCTGAAATTTGAGGGCCCAAAGTCTGCCACTGAGTAAGGTTCTGCTGTTAGCTTACATAATTAGCAGAGACACAATCCTAACCTGGTTTAGTATAACAGAAGATGCTGCTTTACATTGAGTCAAACTTTTGATCCACCTAGCTAAATGTGGTCTACAATGACCAGCAGTGGCTCTACAGAGGTTTTTTTTTTGGGGGGGGGGTCTCTCTCAGCCCTTAACTGGAGATGCCAGGGATCGAACCTGGGACTTTCTGTGTGCAAACCACACACACACACACACACCATGCAGAGTCTCTGAGAAGCGGAGATTCAAGGGTTCCAGCCATGCTCTTTCCAACCTACACAGAACATCAAGGTAGACAAGTCCTATACCTGACATAATGGGCATCTATCATCTCACACCAGGCTCTTGCACGGTTCACACATGGCCCATCTGGATCAGTGCACTGCAAAGAGACATCAACGCAATTAGGAAGTGATCCATCCTATGACTCAAATACCCAGGACTACAAGGTAAAAGAAGGCTAAGACAAAACAAGCAGGCATTGCACAAATATGGCTTGGAGGGGAAAGTTTCTCCTAAACACAATGCTTCTAGCTTAGCCGCAGAATACAAGAAAATGCACTGTTTTCCCTAAGTAGAAACAGAATTTTTTTTCCAGAGCCTTCATAATATTCATAATATTATAACGTCTGTATTGTGGCAGCGACTTGCAAATCGGGTCATGAAGGAAAACCTCGGAGTCCATTCACTTCGGCCAAATTTGTCCTTGTGAGTCCACAGTGGTTGTGCTTGCATGTCACATTAAAGCAGGGGTAGCCAGCATGAGACCCTCCAGATGTTGCTTTGACACTACCCCAGAAAATTTTGTCGGAAATATTGGGGTGGGGAGGGCTCCTCCAAATCAATGAATTGACTCTCCTTAGCAATGAGACCCTTATAATAGGATCTGGAGAAGGGCCAGAGATCAGTGGTAGGATGTCTGATTTGCAGTCCAGTCCCCATCATCTCTAAGCAGGGTTGTGAATGTCTCCATCTGAAACCCTATAAGGCAATTCCTTCACCTGTATTAGGAGTCTGAGCTGGTAGATATATTGCTACCTTCCCATCCCCACCAAATGAAGACGTTCTCTGCTAACATCTGGTTGTTCCATTCCACTGATCCATCCACATCTAATACTCACGCAGTCCACCACCAGCTTGCCCAGTTCTTTAGCCCCATAGACAGTCTTGGCCAGCTCCCAAGGGTTTGAGGGGCGGAAGACATCCACAGAGCTCACAGGGACCTGTGGTGCCTTCCCAGTCCCGAGAGAGACCACCACTCCCAGCTTTTTCACCTTGTGACCCTCACCCTGGAAGAATGGGAGGCAAAGAACATCGGTTAGCAAAGCTGAACCTATTCTAAAGCTGTATTTTGTCATCTTTTAAAGCATTAACACCTCGTTTTAGTGTGCAATGTATTTTACACTTGGTGCTGTTGTAGGGTTTTAGTTTACTGCATTGTGTTATTTGCTGCTAAAAACTGGTTACCCCATCTGTACTTTGTATTTATTTTTTTTATCTGTACTTTGTATTGACTAGGATTATGTTGCATCCTGCTCTGGGTGCTTTTAGCAACGGAGGAAATGCTTCTTCTGTAGGAGCCACAACCCCCAGAATTTTAAGTGCAATGAGGAGTGCCACCTAAGCTTACATTCTGGATTAAGATTTTGTTGCACTCGTTGATCTCAGCCATGGCATCCATGGTGGGGTTGTTGGCCAGCAGACCTCCATCCAGAAAGCGTCCAAAGGGCCGAAAATACGTTGGGGCAGCTCCGCTGGAACGAGCAGCCTGCCACATCAGCTGATCTGTGAGGGGGAAACAAAGAAAGATGTGTCTTTCCCTCCACAGACTAAACTATGTGCATCCTGCTGATTGCTAAGACAAGATCTGCTGCTACTAAGAATGCACATAGTACTGCAGGCCAGGGAGGGGAGTCTGTGCCCCTCTAGATGCTGCAAGACTACAGGTCCCATCATCCCTGACCACGGGCCATGATTGCTGAGCCTGATGTGAGTCCAACAGTATCTAGAGGCTCACAGGTTCTCCATCCCTGCTTTACAGGTTCAAAAAGCTTAATGTGCATACATTCTCTCAATAATCCACATAACAAGGACAATCTCTAAAACACGTCTGCATCATTATCCCCATATGAAAGATGGGAGAGCTGAGGCCAAAAGACCCCTATTAGCTGTGGGTTCTACAATGCCCAAGTGACAAACAGTGGATCACATCCAAATGACTAAGCAAACACCAAGGGTTCAGAGAACTTTCATGGTGACAACCTAGGAAACCTTTTTAAAGGCGGCAACAGCAAATAAGGACCAGGAAACAACCAGAAGAATGAAACAGACTGGCCAGAAGTGGCGTAAGAGACAAACTCTGATGCTATAACACAGCTGGCAAAAGCTCATGGACAGAGTGGAGAAAAGGATGAACGATTGTGATTGCACACATTTACAACACAAAAAGTAGGAGTGGACTGACTGTGCCAGCCAACATCACAAATACCTTTCCTGCACAAAGTGAAATGAAGGCAGGGAATATGTTGGTTGGAACGTGCACAGCTGGATTCCAAAAATACAAGATAAATCCATCGGTAGATTTTTAGCCCAGACAAATGAGGGAACACAAACCTATTTCTGAGACTGCACCTAAACCATTGGAGAAAGAATAGCAGAGGATGGGTGGGTCACTTATCCCGCACTGCATGGCATGCTTCTACTGTGGTACCAAGTACTGCTTGCCTGCTCCATAAGTTATTTTTTTCAGAACAGAAATAACCTCTGAGAAGAGAGGAATATGTACACTGTTGCATTCACAATTGCACAAGGTTTATTTTGGTGCAGGTACACAAGTTAGGAAGACTGATCTGTTCCAACTTCACCCAAGACGTGGTCCGTGCTATATGGAGATCATCATAACATGTACGATCAGTATTGCTTGGAGAGGCACACACACAAAACAAGGAAGGGGGAGGAAGAATCCTTGAGTAGGAGCTTGCTTTTCTTCAAGAAGCAACTTGACCCCACAAGAGTGCTGTGCAAGCGAGTCTTTTACCTTCAGGCCTGGTCAACGCTTGAAACAAACCCGACGACTTGCAACGGGATTTGCCTCTTCCTTCTGGAGGGTTGTAATTCCGGAAGAGGTGGAGCTCAGCAGGCTGTCGGTCGCATAGCGTCGCTGTCAACATGAGTCTGTAAGGGATTTTGAGGAATGAAGACAAGATTTCAGCTTGGTTGTAAGGGGAAGAGGCTACAGAAGGTTCAATTCCTGGCATCTCCAGTAAAAGTATCTCAGGATATCTGTTGCTCCAGAGAACAGAACTTAGAACCAGGGAAGCAAATGTCCAGCTGAATGCAAGGAGGAGATTTCCAATGGTAAGAGTTGTTTGACATGGAACCATCTCCTTGGAAGGTAGTGAAGGCTCCACTGGAGATAGCTGGTCATCTGTGTCAGTGATGCTGTAGTGGCAGCCTGAACAGGGGATTGGGCTCATTAACCTCCAAGGCTCTTCCATCTTTATGATTCTTGTGACTTTGGGCCTAACTACCAACCACAGTAGACTGGCCAATACTGGGATAGACACTCAGCACATGGCAACTTCACATATTATTTTTATATCCCACATCTCTTCCATGGGATTTTAAGGCAGCACCCCCAGGCAATCCTCCCACCTTGGCACTGAGGTGACCCAAACCTGCTTGGATTCAGCAGAGTAACAACAACTTTATTATTTGTACCCCATCCATCTGACTGGGTTGCCCCAGCCACTCTAAGTGGCTTCCAGCATATATAAAAATATGATAATATTTTAAATATTAAAAACCATGTTATGTGCTTTCCGGTCCTGCCTCAAACAGATAAATCATAGATATGATGTCCCTCCTCCAGGGACAGAAGATCAGGAAGCCATCATGATAAAGGGCAAAGACAGCATCCCTCTGGTTTTGGCTCAGTGGAGGTCTAGTCCATTAGGGCAAATGGGGCACTGTCCTCCTGGCCTCAGTCTGGCCTCAGTCAGCCCCCACCTGCCTGCCTTCTGACTTAAAACTCACCCTGGATGTTGGATTCCTTCTTAGTTTCATCCTTGTAGAAGGGAGGGGGGGTCGGGGACAATACTAGAATTAGTCAGCGTGGCCTGTCATTGGTTTGGAACAGCCTACCAATGGGTCCAGCTCTGCCCACAGTCGTCCGTCCCCTCCGCCTTCCTCCATACTAGTTGCAAAGGGCACCAGTCACTGCTGTTTTACTTACTTGGGTTGTTTGACATCCGTCATTTTGGTATGCTCTCCAAACTCCTTCTTCAGGAATTCCTCAAGGGGTTCTGACTCATAGGGCCGCGACCCTCGAAACACCTCGTCCTTCATGCGGAAGTACAAGCAGCGCATGTATTCCATCGGCTTCCCTGAGAGGCAGAAGGGCATTAGTGTTACCCCAAGGGCTGTGTGTGTGTGCGTGCATGTGTGCAAACATACACACACGTGCTGTACAGGGCTGTGTTAAGCATATGCGGCGCCGGGGTGCAAAGATCCGACCGGCAAACACCCCCCCCCCGGTTGCCCAGTCCCAGGCGCACAGGAGGGCAGAGCCGGCTAGCTGCCTCAGCGTCTCGCTGGCTCAGTCACCCCCGAACTCGCAGCACAGAGCCACCCACAGCAGAAGAGCCCGCCGCGGCTCTCTTCCCCGGACTCAACTCTCGAGCCCCGGAATCTCAGCCTGGTGCCTCTGAAAGCCCTATGGGTAAGATGGCCCTGGTGCTGTTTCCTCCTCCATTATGTTCGAAGGGCATTTGGAGTGCTTGGAAACCCAGAAAATAACTTTCTGCGGAAACACAAAGACCCATGTTTTGCTGCAATATACAAAAGCAGCCATAAGAATGATAGAAAAAGTGGAATAAAGGTTAGTGGAGAAGACATGGAAGAGAAAGAGGCAGAATCACCAAAGAACAGAGTATGGTTTATGTGCCTCCCCTATTTGCAAAGTCTGCAAAAATCCAAGCATTGTAAAACCAGACTAAAGCAAACATTTGGGTAGATTAGGATCAGAGCACACACAGTCAGCTTTGCCATGTGGCAGCTTGGACAGAAATGCGAAGCCCACTTCCAATCATCTCTCGTGAAGGGCAAACCCCTTGCTTCTTGAATTATCCATCAAGCCAGTCTTTTCCAACTTGGTGCCCTCCAGATGTTGCTTGACTCATAATTCTTAGCATTTGGGCATGCAGGGGCTGATGGGAGTTGGGAGTCCAATAGCATCTCCCAGCCTGGGGAAAGCCGCAGTGAGTCAGGGCCACTTCTCTCACAGATGGCAGGAACAGTCTTTTAGGCCAGGAAGATATCCAACACTCATCCTTTCTCTTTCACTCCAGAACTCTTCCCACACCAGGTAGGGAGATTTCCTCCTCCACCTGTGGACCCACATGAGTGCTCTTTCCTTACCTAGTATAACAGACACTGCCAGGATTCCCCCCGTGCTCGTCCCTGCGACCCAGTCAAACAGATCCCGGATGGGACGCCCTGAAGCTCTTTCTATAGCGATGAGGAACTGGATGAGCACCAGGCCCCGGACACCCCCACCATCCAGACTCAAAAGGCGGTCTTGACTAGAGAAGGGGAGAGGAGAGGGAAGAGAGGAGAGAAGGAGTTTAATGTTCTCAAGGTCATATTCACTCCTAAAATTCAGATGCCTCATGGGGCAACATACTAACCATCAAAGTATCTTCCCTACCCTAGGTGAGGAAGAACTGTAGTTCTTGAAAGGTATGCTGAGGATCAGGTGTGGGGAACCTCTGGCTCTCCAGATGTTGCTGAACTACAAGGCCCATCATCCCTGACAACTGGTTGTGCTTGCTAGGGCTGATGGGAGTTGGTAGTTCAGCAATGTTTGGAGGGCCAGAAAGCTTCCCCTCCCTGCTTATGATGCAAGCAGGTAGGGGGGAAATGGGGTAGGGATCCCTCCTCTCTGGGCATGCAGTGACCTCATTCACACATTACAGTTTGCATGAATGCCCCAAATTGGGGCAACTTCTTCCTTCTGGTGTGTGGGAGAAACAATCCTGGCTGAACCTAGGATTGTGGTTTTTTCTGCTCCAATTCAACCATGGTCTGTAGCCAAGGTTTGCTCTTGGGTTACAGACCATGATTTGTTTGGAGCAGAAGAAATCCTGGTCCTTGGATAAAGATATGACACTAAGCCAGGTATCCTAGTTTGTTTCTCCTGAATCAGCACGCTCAAAGTACATCATTAACTGTGGTTTACTATGGTCTCCTCTCTCTGAGTCTTATCAGTTTTCACAACAGGACAGAGCATTGCAGACTTGATGAAGTCCATCTTACTAACGACACCCACTTACCTTTTTTTCCTCTCGGTGGCAAGATCGACCACATCTTGTTTTTTCAGCAAGTTACCAAGTGCTGTAGAGACATGGATGACGTCCTGGAATTCTAGGGAGGCAAGGAAAAGCAAGGCAAATATTCTGTTCAGCAGGATGTTTAGAAGCAGGTGCAGCAGACTAGGAACCTGAGAGTCTAGGAACTGAGTTCTCCCTCACCCCAATGGCCCAATGCAATAGAAGACAAGGCTCTCATACCTTTAATTGCTGTATCCAAGGAAGATACGTAGCAAGCACACAGTCCATTGCCATGACCATTATATCATTAAAAACATCCCTATCAAAAAGCACAGGACCCCTGTCTTCTACTGAACATGGCAACCCTTCCTGCTTCCCCTAAAACACTTACCAGGAGCTACATCATCATTTGGTCCTTTCTGGAATATTAGCATATAAATATAGCAAAGCAGAAAAAGAAGAGGAAGGAGAAAGAGAGGGAAATGACTGATACTGTCAAGACGTTTGTGGTCACAGAACAGGGATGGCAAAGCTAACTCCCATCATCCCTGGCTATGCTAACAAGAGCTGATGGGGAGCTGGAAGCCAACACCATCTGAAAAGCCACAACTTCTCTGTCCCTGCAATAGAGCTTAAGGAAGAATCCCAGCACTGTGCCATTAGCAACTGGCCATGGTTTCCCCAGCACATTCGCACTGCAACAGGAAACCTTGGTTCAACCCTCAACTGAGACGATCACGTGCTCAAGTTTCACGTTTATTCCGACATGTAAATGCCTTCCCAGATTGGAAGAAAAAGTGGTCCTCAAACAGTGATAGTGAAGCAGAGACACAGAGAGAAGCACAGGGCTAGCTAGCCTGTTACCTAGGTTTTGGTTAGTGCTCCTCGGGGGCGGTAGTCCTTCCTGGGAAGTGGAAGTAGTTGGTACTGATATGCCAGGTGGGTGGAAGCGGTCAATCCCTACAATTTTCAGCAGGTCTAAGAGCACCTTCCGATTGGCACCTTTGATATGGTGAGAGCGTCACATGCATTAGAGAGGAAAATCCATTAATATAAAGGAAATGGTCACCGCTGCCTGCTGTGAGTCAGACTAATCCCATGTACCTGGTTTGAAAAAAACACAGGGCTGGAGGTGGTCGCCTCAAAGGGGGATGGGAGTGTGGTTTGGCTGAGATTGTGGCCTGGTCCTCAGAATCCTACGCCACAGCTGGGGCCTTGTCTGTGCTCCTTAGGCCTGAGATTCTCATCACCCCTCCACTGGGCAGAACAAATCTGTGCTAGAGGCCACAAAGTCACAAATGGGATTCTCCAAATCTAGAATTATGGGGTATGTTGCCAGCCATATCCTGATGACACACAGCTCTACTTCTCCTTTACACCTGCAGCTGTGGCAGTGGAAGTGCCGGACCATTGTCTTCCACCCACCTCCCATACTTCCCTTTCCCTCCCCACAGGTCCCCCCTCTCACCTTTGCTCACCCTGGCCGCCAACAGCCCGGGTGTCTCCCCCAAGTCATTGGGGACATCCACATCTGCTCCAAACACAATAAGGGCCTTGATCATTTCTAGGTGGTCTTGCTGCGGGGAGGAAAAGAGCTTGTAAAGGGAAAGGTGTTGCCAGGAGCTCCCTCCAGCCTCAGCTTCCTGAGCTGGAATGCCCACCCGGCGGCCATCTTGGCAAACACACTGTGAGCTGCCAATATATCCTACCCAAATAGCTAGGTTTCTGTGAGTCTCTTCATGCAGGAGGATCACTTTAACTAGATGGGTTGTGTGCGGAGAGACAGTCAAAAATATTCAGGAAAGGAAGATTGAGGCGCTAGGATTGAGGGATGAGAAAACTTTGGCTCATGGGCCTCATTAGGCACACAAGGGTTCTAATTTGGCCTGGGATGTCATTTCCACCAAACTACACCCACCTGCCCTGCCCTTGATGCTGTATGTGATGCCTAGTGGGAGGCAGGGAAAGGTGTGGCCTTCACTTTGAAGTGCATTTGCAAGCAGCTTCCACTGAACCCACCTGGAAACATCCTTCAGATGCGCTGCTGTCACCTGATGTCATATTGATGCCAGGTGACAGACTGCTGGGCTGCCGTGCCCCACCCACCAAACTTGGTCCATGGGGCTTTTGGAGATTAGGATCCAGCCCACCTGGCCGAAAAGGTGGCCCACCCCTGGGCTATGTCTACATATTGAACCAGAACAGATTGTTATGGGACCGCCTCTCCCGGTATGCCACACGGAGAGCCTCAAGGTCCATAAATAGCAACACCCTAGTGGTCCCATGCCCTAAGGAAGTTAGATTGGCTTCAACCAGAGCCAGGGCCTTTTCAACTCTGGCTCCGGCCTGGTGGAACGCTCTGCCTCATGAGACCAGGGCCCTGCAGGATCTGATTTCTTTCCGCAGGGCCTGTAAGACAGAGTTGTTCCGCCTGGCCTTTGGCTTGGAGCCAATTTGATTCCCTCCCCCTCTTTCTTTTTCCTTTTTCCTTTCTCCTCCTGTGATGAGGCTGCATTTTAATATTTTAATGTTTCAATATTTTAATGTTGTATTTTAATCTTGTTTTTAAGTTGTATTCATTCAACTTGTTTTTATTATTGCTTGTTAGCTGCCCTGAGCCCAGCCTTGGCTGGGGAGGACAGGGTATAAATAAAAATTATTACAGTGGTGCCCCGCAAGACGAATGCCTTGCAAGACGGAAAACCCGCTAGACGAAAGGGTTTTCCGTTTTGGAGGTGCTTCGCAGGACGAATTTCTCTATGGGCTTGCTTCGCAAGATGAAAATGTCTTGCGATTCCTGGGGTGGTTTTTTTCGCTCCCCACCCCCTTTTTCTAAGGCACTAAGCTGCTAATAGCCTTTTAGAAGCTAATCCGCTAATCCCTTAAGCCTTTAATAGCCGCTAATAGCCGCTAAACCGCTAATCCGCTAATGGGCTTGCTTCGCAAGACGAAAAAACCGCTAGACGAAGAGACTCGCGGAACGGATTCTTTTCGTCTTGCGAGGCACCACTGTATTATTATTATTATTATTATTACAACAGAAGAATACACACACAAAAGGGGGTGGGTGTTCTCTGCAGATGTTATGCCCTTTTCTCCTTTCTCCTCTCAGCCCCTGCCCCACCCTTCAGTTCTGGAAAAGCAAGCATCCAGCAGGTGAGAAGCCCACCTTCATTGCCAGGTGCAGTGGGGTGTTGCCATCTGCCCCTTTCACATTTGCCATGGCTCCATTCGTCAGCAGCACCATGGTGCAATCAAAGCGCCCCCGCCGGGCAGCGATGTGCAGGGCCGACTCCCCTGTCTTGCTGAGGGCGTTCACTTCGCAGCCGTAGTCAATGAGGAGCCGGGTCATCTAGGAGACAAGGGGGAAAGGCACCAAGCCACAATTTGGGTCACAAGCGCTTCTTCACCAGAACCGGTGAGGCCAGATTTATTTCAACGATAAAACAAACAAGGTACCTGGGGCATATGGGAAGATACTTTTATAGAAATGAGAAATCGCTGCATGTATTTGAATAGGGCTGTGCTTTTTTTGATTGTGTTCTTTTTGAAACAATAAACAAATATTTAAAAAGGAAGATACCTGGGATTTTGAAAACCCTAGATTTAAGGCCAAAGAGAAGAATTATTGCTCTGAAAGATGAACCCATGCTCATAGAAGCACAAAAATTATAAGTTTAAGGCTCCTGCCTCAACTCAGACATTATCTCACCAATAAAGACATTGTACAGATTTCACACATGGTTCTCACTTATAAGGCTGGTTCCATCTGCTTCCCTCTGAGCAACAAACTCAACAAACACAACAGAAAGAGGGACACCCAATTCACAGTAAATGTCTCAGTTACCATAACAATATACAGTTTTTCCGCTTAACTGCATCCTTTGGCAAGTGCCTTTCTGCTTCATCACATTCTGTTTTGCTTTTGCTCTGCCTCTTGTGTAACATAGGATAATGCAGCCTTGCATAAGGGCTTCTAATACAAAAGTCCTTCAGGAGATCCAGCTTCCTTATAGTGGGGTCTGGGAAGCTTATGTATAATTTAATGTACCCAGTATTTTAATTTTGCAGGAAATGGTAAAAGGTCCTAACTTCTGTCTGTGTCAGGAAAGCCTGTATGGGGGGGGGGGTTGTAGCCATGGGCTTGTCTTAGAAATCTATTTTGTACAACTTTGAGGCTGTTTATGTTTGCAAACTCCCACAGTACAGCCCTGTAGAGAACTTAATATTTTGGATACCCAAAGCTCCACAAGGCTAAAGAAATCAGATGACTTCTCTCTGTGCTGATAAAAGCACTGCAGTGCTTGTATGGAGATAAATATTTTAGATTTCAGGCACACCAAAATATTTACTCTAACTGTTACGTTTATTTGAGGAAAAAATTAAGTTAAATACATTTCAGTCCTACAGCCTGTGATACAGTTACATACGCTTCAGGTTACACACTCCGCTAACCTAGAAATAGTGCTTCAGGTTAAGAACTTTGCCTGTGCGGCGGCAGCAGGAGACCCCATTAGCTAAAGTGGTGCTTCAGGTTAAGAACAGTTTCAGGTTAAGTATGGACCTCCGGAACGAATTAAGTACTTAACCCGAGGTACCACTGTATCCACTTTGAGCATCCTTGCTCCCTTGCTTCTCTTCTTCTGTCACATAAAACAATGAAAGTAATTTTTTCCACCTGTCATTGGACTCTGAGGAAGCTGGTTCTGTGTTATATTTGTGATTCTTGCATGTTTTATTTTAAGGTTGCTGTTTTCAAACCAATCTATGACCTTATAAACTGGGGGGTTACCGCTTTTTTGTTTGTTATTATGTTGCGTATTTTTGTGTTTTTATATTGTAAACCACCCGCTGATCCTTGGATGAAGGGCAATATAGAATTTTAATGAATACATAAATAAAACTGTAAATCACCTGAGACGGGGAGTCAGATGAGGAGTGTCATACAATTGAGCAAAAATCTGTTTACAAATGGAACTCTAAAAACCAACCCAAACAAGGCCCTCAAAATATTGGCAATACTGGCAGCGAGAGCAACCAGATAATAAAAATGCCACCCAGGTTCCCTAACTACCTCTAAATGACCTGTTGATTAATATCTTTATTGTCCTTCTAAAAATTAAAAAAGGGTTAGACTCCCTTGGGAGGCAATTCCACAGAATGCCTGCTGCACTAGAACCCCTATTACTCTCCACAGTCACCATTGGAGGAGGACTCCAGCTGGAGAGGTCAGGAAGAGAATAAACAGGTCCATATGGAACGGATGCTCTCCAGATTATTTGGACTACGACTCCTATCAACCCATGCTGGCAGGGACAGATGGAAATTGTAGCCCAACAAGGTCAAGATGGGGAAGGCTGCTTTTAACATCAGGAAGAAGTCGGCAGATACAAGCTTATCCCGTTTCTGACATATGCTGGCAAGAAAAGACATGCCACCATCCCCTCCCCAAGCATCTTAGTGCCATGCAGGTATTAAAGACCCAGGAGCCAGCAAGCCTACACACAGATCAGGTCAGAGTTGGGGAATGGAAAGGAGCTCTTTGTGGAGACATGACCAGGAGAGCAAGACTCTTTAAAGCAAAGATGTCTGGCCAGCTAGCAGACTACCCGCTTACATCAGCATTTCTGGCCCAGTGGAGTGGCGTCGCTCCATAGCGTGGGTCTAGCAGCTGAATCTGGCTGATCTCCTTATCAAGAAGGGCCTGAGCACATCTGGAAGAGAAGAATAAGAAGGAAAAGAATGAAGGGATACGACAAACACCTGCCCACTAACAGCGTGGATCCTTGAATATTCAGTAGGTAGGGGACATTTGCAAGGCTCCATTAACCAGGGGACGTGGGTGGTGCTGTGGGTAAAAGCCTCAGTGCCTAGGGCTTGCCGATTGAAAGGTTGGCGGTTCGAATCCCCGCGGCGGGGTGCGCTCCCGCTGTTCGATCCCAGCGCCTGCCAACCTAGCAGTTCGAAAGCACTCTCGGGTGCAAGTAGATAAATAGGGACCGCTTACTAGCGGGAAGGTAAACGGTGTTCCGTGTGCGGCTCTGGCTCGCCAGAGCAGCGATGTCACGCTGGCCACGTGACCCGGAAGTGTCTTCGGACAGCGCTGGCCCTCGGCCTCTTGAGTGAGATGGGTGCACAACCCTAGAGTCTGTCAAGACTGGCCCGTAGGGGTACCTTTACCTTTATTAACCAGCCTGCAGGTGTGCACATGCGAAAGAAGAGGGAAGCATGGTGCCTTGGGCCTTGGAAGTGGCAGGTGTGCCAGCAATGGCTCCAAGGAAAACGGGTCCAGGTTTAAGCCCACTCCATGGTTCAATCATGTAACCTTTTAACATTGTACTGTTAAATCAGGGGTGGGGCAGCTATCTCCTAACAACTCCCAGCACCCTTCACAAAGTACAGCTCCCAGAATTCTTTGGGGGAAGCCATGACTATTTAAAGTGGCCCCACGGTGCTTTAAATGTTTGGCGTGAACGTTGCCATTTATTCAGGCAACTCTGAAACATATTCGTTGTGAGAATAGGTGGTTTCTGTTTAAATGTGTTTCAGATGTTGGCCTTGTTTCCTTGCTCACCACCTTGGGCTCCTTTGGGAGGAAGTGGGGAGGGGGGATAAAAATACAGTTAATGCAAAAATACAGTTATTAGCAAAAATTATTTTCTAGCGCTCTTATCCAAATGAAAAAAGCAAACACACCTTTTCTGGGAGTGTTTCATAGCAATGTGGATGGGGTAGCCGAGCGCTCCCATGTTGCTGCACTTAGCATTGACCTTCAAAAGAGCATGAACAGCATCTTCTTTGCCCAGTTGGCAGGCCAGGTGCAAAGGGCTCTTTCCTTCATCATTCACATGGTCCAAAGCGGCAGTTGACCTCTTGCCCATGAGCTGCAACAATTGAACAGAGTCACTCAAGTCTGGAGACTCTGAAGGATGGATAAGATGACTCAGCAGGAATACCAGACCAGAAATTGTGTAGAGAAGAAAACTGGTGAACGGGCAAGGGCCATTGTCTAATACTTCACTCAAGGGCATTTACACACAAACACAGACACCAGGACTATGGGGCAAGCAAGGGATTGGGAATCTTATGTGTGCCTCATAATGCATAGTTTTGCCCTTAGCCATGGAAACAACATTCTTTTCATTTCATTTATTTATCACAGTGGTTCCCAATTAGCCAAGTACTACAGACCCCACTTTTCAACAGCCAAGCCATGGACCCCCTACTTTGAAAAAGTTGGTATCTCGCCGGTAGTTTTTTTGTTATGTGAATGGTGTCGCCATACCCTCCAGAGCAAAACCAGGCCAGATGTCTTCCGGGCCATGCTCCTGCACAAGTCATGTGACCCACGCGAGAGCACAGCA
Source organism: Podarcis tiliguerta (assembly GCF_965153285.1). Classification (NCBI taxonomy): domain Eukaryota; kingdom Metazoa; phylum Chordata; class Lepidosauria; order Squamata; family Lacertidae; genus Podarcis; species Podarcis tiliguerta. The sequence goes on along the minus strand of NC_139543.1, from coordinate 45,657,144 downwards.
CCCAAAAGTGTGTGCTCTGGGGTGCCGTGCTCTCACACGATTTTGGACGCGGTACTCTTCCATGAGAGCACAGCCCCCCAAAAGAGGAAGTTCCAGACAGTTGATGGATATGTTCCATGGACCCTCGGGTGCCTTACATGGACCCCCTGGGTCTACAGACCACCAGTTAGGAACCACTTACTTACTGCATTTATATCCCACCTTTCCCCCCTAAGGAGCTCAAGGTGACATATATGGCTCTACCCTTTCTCCTTTAATCCTCCCCACAACCCTGTGAGGTAGGTTAGGCTGAGAGGGAGTGACTGGTCCAAGGTCACCCAGTGAGCTTCATGGCCAAGTGGGGATTCAAACCCCAGTCTCACAGGTCCTAGCCTAACACTCTAACCGCTGCACAACACTGGCTCTGCAAGAAAAGTCCCATAAACTCATAGGGAACCGTCTCTCTCCAGCTTCTCCGGACATGGAAAGTTCCTATTTCCTCTGCTTCTGCACCTTTCCCTTCATTTTCTTCTTTCTACCAGGAAACCTACCATTCTCTGTTAACATCCTCACCTCTATGATCTCAGGGTTGTTCCCTCGGACAGAGTAGTGGAAGACGGTATCTCCATTTTTGTCGGTGACATCGAGACGGGCATGGCACTGCTCCACCAGCTCCCGCAGGCACTCCATGTCTCCCTTTTGGCAGGCCAAGTGCACAGGGGTGCATTCATTGTCGCCGCTGTTGCTGTTTATGCAGCTGCAATGAAAGATGGAGGCATTCTGGGCACACCGCCAGGCCCAAGCGCAAAACCAGCCAGAATTGCATACTCCCACCCAAAACAGTTTGCTTCGAAAAGCTCATTAATGTTACTTTGTGGAACAGCAAACCAAATCTTTCCGCTGCTGCTCTGATATAGGGTAAGATCAGTGACCGGAAGAACTGCCACCCCTGTCCTGTTCAATTCCAATAGGACAAGCCAGAGCCACTGAAATCAATCATTAGAGCAGGGATTTTTCAGGATCCACAGGCCTGATCCTTACCAGGTTCTGCCTCAAGGGCCAAGTTTAACAATTGGGCAGGGACACCCACCTGTCCACCTGTCCATTTTGCAAGTCTATCCCAGCTCCCCTTTTAAGTACTCAATCTCGGAAACTTAAAAGAGGAACAGGAGGAGAACTACAGAGCTTGTTGTTGTTGTTTAAATTTGTATACCGCCCTATATCCATAGGTCTCAGGGTGGATGACAACATAAAGGTACCATATATGAAGCATAAAATACACAATAAGTTTAATCAAAACACAAAGCACATAATAAAAACAAACAATTAACAATACTAATGTATACACACTAATAAACAATACAATCCCCTAAAAAAGTCCCTAAACCAATGGTTTCCAAACTTTTTTTGGCATGCCCCACCTAAGTTTCCCCGTGGTTCCCTTTTAAGCCTCTGAGTTTGGGGGCTTAAAAGGAGAGGAGGGGAGATTTGCAAAAGACTTTAAGATGGCCCCCAGACTCCCATTTGAAATGCCCCAAACTAAGTTTTCAATATAAGTCATTCCCCATTAGAAGGAGCCCAAGCTCTCATACCTCAGGATGTGATTGTGACGGAAGCTCTCCAGGAGCCCAACCTCTACCGCTACATGAGCCAGCGACCAGCTAGGGTGGCTGCGAAAACAGTCCGTCAGTTGCTGCAAAACCTCCAGCTGCAAAGGATTGTGGGAACTCTCATAGAAGGGGCGCAACTTCTTTGCATACAGCTCGTAGTGCTCAAGGGCAAATCCTTCGTGGTCTACCTGGAAGAGCCTACAAAAGGAATTTACTTAGAAAGATTAGAGCCTGCTTCTCCGGCTTGCGGTGGGGCTCACAACAAAGATTAAAACAATTAAGAAAAATCCAATAAAAGAATATGCAAGACCATTAGCACCCACAACCCCAGTCAATCAGCAATGTGCTGCTGCTGCTGCAAAATATTTGACTTCACTCAAACTTAGCAGTCAAAAGTCCTATTGGAACAGGACAATTTTATACCCTCTCCAGAAGGTTTAAAGAGAAGAACCAAAACACACCTGTTTCAGTTGGTAGAGAAGAAGCCTCTTAATTTCAGGGTCATGGCTTCAAGCCCCACATTGGGTGAAAGATTCCTGCATTGCAGGAGGTTGGACTAGATGAGCCTTGTGGTCCCTTCCAATTCAGCCAGCCTGCTTGCCTTCCTACTTGCAACAACTCCAGGGGGTGGGTCTCTCTGCCACCTTTCTCAGCCTTGGTCTTGGTGTTGCCCTTGCAGAACTTAGCAGGGAGGAGGATGGTGACCAAACTGAAATTACTTGCCTCTGCCTGTCGTTGGCTCTGGTCTCCCTGCCTTCCACCCTACCAGCCCCAATAGTCACCAGCCACCACTGTCCTCCACCCCACCTGCCTAACCTATAACCCTTCAAGAAGAAGAGGAGTTTGGATTTGATATCCCGCTTTATCACTACCCGAAGGAGTCTCAAAGCGGCTAACAATCTCCTTTCCCTTCCTCCCCCACAACAAACACTCTGTGAGGTGAGTGGAGCTGAGAGGCTTCAGAGAAGTGTGACTAGCCCAAGGTCACCCAGCAGCTGCATGTGGAGGAGCAGGGAATCAAACCCGGTTCACCAGATTACGAGTCTACCACTCTTAACCACTACACCACACTGGCTCTCTCAAGTGCCTGGTGGACAGTATCCACGAAAACCTATGATATTATAGCAATGTTCCCTCATTCCTGCATCCCCTTTCTTCCCAATCCACCCTCAATTTCACCCTCTCCTACTAGGAAGAGGTTTTCTTAAGGTCTAAGGAACAGATTGAAGCTAAAATTAAACAAGGTCTCCCTGCCACTCACCGGAAAGCAACTTTTTCATTATTGGGGTTAAGAAGAAGGCACTCCCAAGAGTGAGATGAACTTTTTTCATACAGCACTATCCTATCTTCAGACTTCACACGTTTCAGAGATGAATAGTCTGCCAGGGATACCTCCTTGATCCGGAAAGGGTTTGAAAACAAGCCGGTGACATTGTTTAAAGTGTTCATAAGCCGACCAAAGAACTGCATGTCTTTAAAAAGTTGTGCAAGCTATCTTCATTCAAGGCTGTGGAAAGATCAAAGTTCAAATTCAGATAATGCCATCATCATCCACTGAATCAATCTTCTTCTCAGCATAATCATTTTCCTGGTTTTTAAAAAACATTTTTAATATCGAGTAGACTTCTATGCTACCTTTTAAAATAAAGATATCTACAGATCTATAGATAGCCAAGTATGATAAAATGTTTTTATTCTTAAAAAACAGCAAAAATGCGTGATTAAAATAATAAATTAGAAAGAGCGGCAAATCTATTCCATTGCCTGATAACATTCCCATCCCTAAATTCAAAAATGTAACTCATCCCATTAAATATAAGATGTAGCAAATGAATCTCCTAACTAGATTAGGAGCACCTCTGTCAAGAGAGAGACAGGAAAAATGTTTCCTTGTTATGTTTCAATCTCTCAGTGGCTTTTGATACCATTGACCAGCTGTCTGAGTCAGGGGTGAGTGGCCCTGCTTTGTGGTGGTTCTGGTCCTACTTGAATAGTCGTTTGGGGAGTGCTCTTCAGCTCTGTGGAGCCTTCGATGTGGGTTTCCTCAGGGTTCGATTTTATCCCCATGCTGTTTAACATCTATATGAAACTGCTGAGTGGGGGGTCATCCAGAGCTTTTGATTACACTGTCAGCACTGTCGTGTGGCAGTGAATGTGTTGGACCACTGTCTTGCCTCGGTAATAAACTGGATGAGAGCCAAGAAACTGAAGCTCAATCCACATAAGTCTGAGGCACTGTTAGTGGGTGGTTCCCCAGACTGGATAGATGGGAGGCTGTTCACTCTTGATGGGGTTACTCATAGAAACCCAAGGAGAAGACCCCAAAACAGCTTCAACAGGACCCAGTAGATCCTTTCTCAAGACAGTGGAGTAAGAGGACTTGATGTCTGGGTCACAGACAAGTTTTATTCTAAATTTAGACAATAGAGAAGAGCTGCCTTGTTAGTTCTGAGGGGATTTCTCGACTTATTCTGAAACTGTTTTTACATCTTTCCTGGTAGGGAAGTGATTATTGCCCAGTGGAAAAAAAATCCAGAATTTTAGCACAGCTGTGACTAAGCAGAAGCAAAGACAAGGAGTTTGTGCCCTTTCTAACTCAGGTTCAATTTCATGCATTTAAAATTCTTGTTTCTTCTGTATGTAAACATTTCCAAAAAATGCAAATAAAATCCATAATTAGTATTTTCATATTGCCAGTGGGTGGACGGGCATCTCTGTGTGACTGAGAAAGCATCAATTATATCGGGCCTACAAAGTATCCCAGTGTTGCTGTACTAATACTGAGGGGCTGAGAGAAAGTAGCGTACAACAACGTCGCTATGGCATGTAGTCCATTGTTGTTACACTGTTTCTTGGTGTGTTTTTGTTTTGTTTTTAGAGAAATACAGGCGGGACTGTTAAACTAATGTAGCAGCAATGTGATGAAGGGGGTGATTAATTGCCTTCCCATGATGGAAAAAAGGTGCATTCTTGGGCTGTTGCTGTTGGTGTGAACACTTAAATGGGAATATTTGTGTGAAAGATACAAACCCTAAAAATTAAGAGAGAATAGCTGTGTGTTTGATCTATGCTAATAACACTGCTCTAATTTTTAAGAGGTATAATTTTTAAAAACCACCCAAAAAATGCTGTTTAAAAACACTGGTTGCTTTTTAACTGAATCTTGAATGAAAGACCTACTGTAACATAAAAGTTTACATCTCATGAAACTAGAATTATTTGCACGGTTTAGGGTTGGCATTAAGCAGGGCGCTCTTGTCTTTCAACAGCTGCATGGCAAGCAGAAATTCAGCAGGTTAAACCTGCTGACATTCTGCTGGTCAGACATCTTATTACTTGGTGTGCAGCCACGGATTTATTTTGAGTCCTCCACCCGATCAACAAAACAAGATAGAAATTTGAATATGACACAAAGCATATACAAAGTTTATGCAAATTGGTGCCTTCTTTTGTGAGCAGGGTGGGGAACCCAAGACATGTAGAGTAGTGGGCAAGAAAATACTAGAGGCATCCCATACGGCCAGTGGTTGGGACGATGGGAGTCCAATAACGCCTTAAGGGCCACAAGTACTCCGTTCCTGATTAAGTACAATAGTACAACTCCAATCACCTCTGACCATTGGCACTGCTGGCTGGGGCACATGGGATTTAGAGTTCAACTATATCTAGAGGGCCGCAGGTTTCATAAATTCCTGATGTAAGGGGAAGGCAACACATTCATAATATATCTTCAACATATTGGAGCCTACTTTATTAACACCCCACCCAGGATGATCTGTAAGGAGACACATCTTTCCACTAACAACTGAAGATTTTATTTATTTAAGGCATTTATATATTGCTTAAGTATTAAGTCTAAGCAGTGTTACTGTTGTTCATTTTTGTATGCTTGGTTTGTACTTTCTCCAATTCACTTTTGAGTGTATAAAGGAAAATAGCAAGTAAGTTTATGCTCATTAAGATTTTGTCCCACACCACTGCATGTTAGAGTGACCAAGAAAAAGAACTGCAGGTGAAGGGTTAGAGCTATTGAGATATGAGGTCTTTATTTAAAATAATAGCTAGGGTTCACCCAAAGCAGATGGTATGTTTAAACTGACATGTACACAAACAGCTGTTGTATTCCTACAAAGTAGGGAAGATGGCAAAACCTGCCCCTTAACATTGACCAAGAGGAGTGAGAGGTGGGCTGTCAAACTGATAACTAGAATAAGCAGTCTAACATTTTTGCATTCAGTCTTTCCTTTTTCATGGTTTCACCTCAGGAGATAGAAAAGGCAAGCAAGAGAAGCAATATAATGTATTTATAGTCACAATATAAATACATATAGAAGGAGGAAAGGAACAGAAAGCCAATTCAATCATATTAAAAACCAACAAAGAAAAAAAAAATTGGCAAACTTTGGAATTTTAAAGTAACTTCCGTTTTGTTACTTCCTTCCACCAACTTTCAGAAAAGGTGTTGTTCTAATGTCTCTAACATTTCCATTTGCCCACCTCTTATACTTTTCTTTACAGTACTGAACCATGTTCATGTTTTTACTATGGCAATTCAGAGCCCCCGAAATCACATTTTCCTGTGGACCGTACACTGTGCTCAAAGTCTGGAGATCTTAACCTAGTTTCCAACTCTTGCATATGTAAATCTGTCTTCCACTGTGCAACAAACCAATTTTCCAGCAGAAGTAGAACATTACCTTTTGAAACCCACCAGAGCTGTACACATTTCCTGTACTTAACCTTTTAAAGAAACTGTACATGACATCTCTTGCATGATATTCCAAGATGAAATGCAGCATTGCATAGGTTCTGCCTGATGAAGAAAGTGTACATATTCCTAAAGTGAATGTGAAGTTCAACTAACAGATATAAAAAGGTTGGTTACAAGTTCAAGCTTTTTAGTCACGTCAGGTAGCTATCTGATCACAACACTTTTAACACTTCAAAAATATGGAAGGCTTTAAGCCTTACATCTTCCACTCAATTACGCACAGCACATGGGGGGATATCACCTTATTTTTCTGGCAGGGTTCCTTTGCCTTTAGCAGCTGCTGGGCATGCAGACTTCCACTAAGATACAACTGTTTATGAAGGCCAGGAAAACCTCACCTGTTGAATGGCTGCTCGATTGTTTAACAGCAGCAACGACTTTTTCTACCTAAACTGGGCTGCTGAAATGATGAGATTTATAATCATGAGTGCGCTTTTGTGTGAAACGACTGTGAGCTCAGTCCAGTTCTGACATTGGAAGCAAATGCCCGGACTCAGAATGTGGTCAGAGGCGAATTGTAAAACTTATGTCTTTTGCACCTAGTTCCTGGGGTTCTGCTTTAAAGGTGGGATATGGAAAAGAAGTGCAATGGGCGATCGCAGCAGAAAATAAAGCAGAAAGGGGAGCTTCCCCACCCCCCTTGCTTATCTTAGACCCAAGAGCCTTTATTAAGCCACTGAGACTCACATTTTAAGGACTACGAAACACGCAGAAGAGAGATCTACCCTTCCCCTGTCCTCTAAGACTTGGACTCGCTCACCTCTTCAATTAGCCACTACTGTACTCACCCCAACTACTACTTCCGCGAACAAATTCCGACAGTCTCACGTGATCAACGCTCTGCCAACCACAACCCGTCGGAACGACTCCTCCCCGCCGCTTAGTCGATCACCTCATTGCTTGGCTAGCCAAAGGATGCGAAAGCGGCGCAGTTGCGTGCGTGCGGCCATTGCGTCTCGACGTTAAGGAGGCGGAGCGGCCATCTTTGCCTCGGGCATCTGATGGCGCGGTTGGGACGCCGCCGCCATCTTTGTGAAGGGGCAAAGAGTGGCGCACGCTTTCGCTGTTGCCCTTTGCCCGCCTTTAAAGTGACAGTTTTAACTGTCAAGTGTTCACTTATTAGAAAACAAAAAAGGGAGGAGGAGGCTTCTTAAACAAGGGGCGGAGGGCGGGGAGAATCATATACTGGTCTTCAAAGTGTGAAGACGACATAAGAACCTGTTGCATAATGTGAAACACACACAGAAAATTCCAGCATCAGCCCCTTTCCTTAATACTAACAGGGCCATTTTAGCCAAGTCTACTCAGAATCAAGTCCTACTGGTTTCACTGGGGCTTACTCCCAGGTAGCAGGGGTTAGCATTTCAGCCTAAATAAGGAGGGTGCCCTGCAGTGAAGGAGCCGTGCCTTGTTTCTCCCACAGTGGTACTTTGGTTTGCAACCGTTTTTGGATTACAACCACATCAAACCCGGAAGTGCATGTCCCTTTTCTTAGATTACAACCCATTTTTTTGGATTACAACCCACTTTTTTTTGAAGGCCCCATTGGTGAAATCATGCCTTGGGTTACAACCTGTTTGGATTTACAACTGGACCTCCGGAACTGATTATGGTTGTAAACCAAGATACCTCTGTTTTAAACTCTGCCAACCAACAGACAAAAATTGTGAGACTAGATCCTCCATTAGGCGTGGAGGACTTGGAGTCCAAAAAAAAGCAAGGAGGACGCAGTTTCACCTCCCTAAATTCACACAACTCTGGCTAAGGTGCACCTGTGCACTCTTACGGTTGGGCGTGGGGCCTCGAAATCCATTTAACCCCCCAAACTCACCCACACATTGAAATAAATTTAAACTAAATGGAACCTCCATCGTCAAAGGCAGTGTACTGCTGAAGACTAGATCCCCGAGGTGAAATAAGATGGGAGGGCTGTTGCCTTCATGCCTTGCTTATAAACTTCCCAGAGCCATTTATGTAGCATCTGTTGTAAACAGACTCTGCTGGATTTCTTATCAAAGGCTTGGACTGTAAACTAATAAGTTAATGGTGTCTTATACATACATACATACATACATACATACATACTTCCAATTGCTGAGCTATGCAGAGACCAGGTGAATTTATGTCTGCAATTTTTTCCTACCGTGAAAATCAGAAGATTGCAAACTGCCCTGTGATGTTCAGAAGAAGGGTGGTATAGACATTTAAATAATAATAATAAAAAAGAAACCTTTTAAAATAAAGATGTTTACATTTAAGCACACTTTGCTCTTTCTGCTATCCTGAGGTAATTTGAAAGCTGCATACTTAACAGCAAAGTCTTTCAGCAGTATAAAATGATAATAAACAAGGTGGGGGTTTTTTAAATACTGAAGTCCTTTTTACCCAGTATTTTATCCACTGAAAACCTGGAAGTTTCATTAACCTATACTAGGATGGCGCACACCAGCTTACAATGAACAAGCTGTGCACTTAGTTGTGGTCCATGGGGTGGTTGGTGGTCATAGTTCCAGAAGTCACTGCCTCTCAGCAAAGCACTCACTCCAGGGGGGCTCCCCAGAGCAATACATTTTGAACCAGTGCAAACTGTTCTTGGCAGCGTGCCCAGGAAAGAAGGAGAAGGCATTTGCAGGCACTAGTGAGAGACTGGGGGAGAGGGAAAGAGACCTACCTGCTCTCCCCCTTTCACACTAGTTGACTTTACCTGGAGACTTTTCACTTCTGCAGCAGAGACCAGAAAAGGACCAAGAGGCAGGTGGCAGTAGAGTGTATTTGGCTCTAATCTGTGTTATGTAGTACAGTGGTACCTCGCAAGACGAATGCCTCGGAAGACGAAAAACTCGCAAGACGAAAGAGTTTTTTGTTTTCTGAGTTGCTTCGCAAGATGGATTTCCCTATGGGCTTGCTTCGCAAGACGAAACGTCTTGCGCCTTTTTAAAAAAACAGCCAATGCATTCCTATGGGAAACCGTCAATACACAGTGGTGCTTCACAAGACGAAAAAACTCACATAACGAAAAAACTCGCAGAACGAATTAATTTTGTCTTGCGAGGCACCACTGTACTATATCTTTTGCTCTATAAGACTCACTTTCCCCTCCTAAAAAGTAAGGAGAAATGTGTGTGCGTCTTATGGAGCGAATGCAGGCTGTGCAGCTATCCCAGAAGCCAGAACAGCAAGAGGGAACGCTGCTTTCACTGCGCAACGATCCCTCTTGCTGTTCTGGCTTCTGAGATTCAGAATATTTTTTTTCTTGTTTTCCTCCTCCAAAAACTAGGGCGTCTTGTGGTCTGGTGCGTCTTATAGAGCGAAAAATACGGTAACTATATAACTTATTAAACAATCGATGGCCTTTTAAAAGTGCTGTGAGAGGGGGTTATTGGTGGTGGTGGTTGTTATGGTATGTATTTTGTGTTTTCATTTTGTATTTTTATGTTGTGATCTTTGGATGAAGTTTTGTTGAAGGGAGAGGGGAACGGTTAATCATTAATATTATCTACACATAGTAAATTCCGGCACTCTGCTAGGATGGTTACACAAGCTCAAACCCAAAAATGCAGTTATTTGCAAAGTCTAAATCAGACAGGTCAGGAGGCCGTTTCCTGTCTAACCAGCTATCTGAAACTGCTGATGTTAGTTACAGGTCAGAAGGTCGTTTCCTGCCTAGCCAAAAACTGCTGTCAACTAAAAACCACTAGCAAGATGTTTCCTGCTTTGCTTCTGCTTTAAGTAATGCAAGATAAGAAGAGATACGAAGGGAATGCTTAGCTAGCAAAAGAATACACGTGTACAAGGAGGTGGGAGGGGGTGCTTACTGAGCAGAGAAAATGCTTAACCAGCAGAAGAAGTGCTTAGCTAGCAGCCTTAGCCAGCAAATATAGATGTGCCATATAAGGAATAAGTTGGAAACTTGCCAGCTGATTGGGGAAGTATTGGGGGGAGGTCTGGGAGGTGGGTAAATACTCTAAAGTATAAGAAGGCTTGCAGATGCGTATTGCTGGACAGTCAGATTTCAGAAACTATATTCTGCTGACTGTCTCTGTGCACAGATTTGCAATAAAACTCTTTTCTCCAAAGAAGAAACTTTCCTGGAATTTTTTTATTCTCTTCTCGGTCCTGGGGACGCGGGTAAGCAATTCTCTGGCAAAGTAAAGGGCATAAGCCTACAGCTTGGTGCATTGGCCGGGAATTGCCCCACCCCAAGGGGGCCGGGAAGAGCCAGGCTCGACCAGGTGAACAGCTCGGACCGGAGTTTGCAGGCTTCAGCGCGCACCCTACTGATTCGTGGGGGAAACCGGCCACACCGCTCCTGAGTAGGGACCTCGGTCGAGGGAGGAAAGAGGACTGGCCAGGAGGGAATCCGCAGCGGAAAACGGTAAGCCCAAGGGACAGGGCGTGGGCCCCAAGGAAAAGGAGGGCGAGGTCTGATCAAGCCTCACCTGGTTGTGCAGAGGGCCGCCAGTAAGGTTGGGTACAAGGGAAACAGAGGGGAGAACTGGCCGATTGCAGTAGTTTGCCGCCAGTAAGGTTGGGTAAAAGGGAAACAGAGGGGAAGTTGTATTGGTGTGTTTTGTGTGTTGCATGTTGAAATTATAATGGTGTGATTTGTATGTTATATGTTGCATGTCAGATACTCCAGTGACTGAATTGTTGTCAAGTGTGGGTCGGGGCCTAGCGTTCCCCTTGGCCGAGCGATTGCAGGGTTGTGCGTTTTCTGCCAGGGCGACCTCGTGCAGACCACAATCTGTATCGTGTGAACTGTGAAAGAATTTACAGCCCAGTCAGGTGCGGAGTATCTGAAAAAAAAAAAAAAATGGGGTCTGGGGCAAGCCAATGTAGTCCTCTGGAATGTTTTTTAAAGAACTGGAAAGCGGCCACAAAGCATGATGATTGGGGAATCAGATTGCGAAAACAGAGAATGAGGACATTATGTGAAGTTGACTGGCCCGCACAAACTAATTGGCCGTCAGGAGGAAGCTTTGATTTGCAACTAATCAGCCCATTATACCAGAACATATTGAATGTCCACCCCGACCAAATCCCTTACATTTCTACTTGGAAAACCAATGTAGAAAAGAATCCACCGTGGTTGAAAGCCTGCCAAGGCGACGCCCCACGAAATACAATTTGTACAGTTCGACCGGCAGGGAAGGCAGAAAAGCCCCCGGTGATACCAGACCCAGAAGATGAGGAGGGGGGAATCATCAAACCGCCACCACCCTATGCTCCACCAACTGCCCCTCTAGCAATTCCCCCAGGCCCAGGTCCCCAAGCACCGGGAGGAGCTAGCCCCCAGCCTGAACCCCCCAAGGCTGATGAATCAGAAGAGGAAGAAGAGGATGATGAGGAATTTGTAAAGGGATTGGTTGAGTTAGCAAAGAAGGGAAGAGAGTGGACTCAGTATCAGTCTTTGAGATTGCAACAGTATGTACAACCCTATGCGGAAAAAGTGGATGTTAGCCCCCACGTGTTGGCTGCAGCAGGATGCTCCTCAACACAAGGGAAGAAATGGCAGAAGGAATGGATAGAAGCAGCAACCAGGGCAGCCTTCCATAAGTCCCATGAGGCACAGAAAAAGGGTGGGGTCGGAGTAATGCCCCTCCGAAGGGTTTATGACCCACCGGGACCTCCAGGGCCTGGTGGGGCGGAGGCACCACGGACCTACACGGTCCAGCATATACCCTTTTCAAGTGCAGATGTTTGTAATTGGAGAAATCAAAATCCTTCCTTTGAGGAGAATCCAGCTAAAATTATAAAATTGTTTGAAGGGATTTTTAAAACCTATAATCCCACTTTTGATGATGTGCAGTATTTGATGGATGCGCTGCTAACCACAGAAGAAACTAGGCGAATCCATGTTGAAGCTCGAGTACACATGAGAGCACAGGGAACACCGGATCCAGACATTATAACAGGATACCCTGATAGTACCCCGAATTGGAATTATCAGACTGCTGATGGCCAGAAAACCCTCACTACCTACCGCCAGAACGTATTAAATGGTATGAGAAGGGCAGCCAGGAAACCCACCAACTTTGTGAAGGTCAGAGAGGTAGTGCAGGGGAATGAAGAGGCCCCAGGGGCTTACCTGGAACGCCTGAAGGAAGCCTACCGTCAGTATACTCCTGTAGACCCAGATGAGGCTGCCAACGCCCTTATTGTAAAGGCTGCTTTTGTAGCTCAGGCAGCGCCCGATGTCCGCCGAAAAATTCAAAAACACGAGGGGTTCATGGGCCACACCCTTGAGTGGATGTTAGAACTGGCTCAAACCACTTACAATCAGAGGGAAGAAGAGGAACAAAAGAAAAAGGAGAAGTATCAAGCAAAGAAGTTGATGGCATTACAGGCCACCGCACCCATCCCTCAGAAAAGAGGAAGTGCCCGGGGAGGAGGGCAAGGCCGCCTGGGGAGGAATCAGTGCGCCATCTGCCGGCAGGAAGGGCACTGGAAAGGAGAATGCCCACAGGCCCACTTAGGAGGGAAAGGACGAGGAGAACGAGCCCCAGGCCCAACCCCCAGGGGACCTGGACAGGAACTGAGACCTTGGTCATCGACAAATGCCAGCAGGGGTAGAGGACGTGGACAGGGACCTCCCTGGTACCCCTCAGCCCAAAGGCAGCCCGGCATGATGAGCCTGAGAGAGGAGGAAGAATACTAGGACAGACCGGGCCCAGCTGCTTTAGGTTCCCGTGAGCCCATGGTCAAAATACAAACAGGGAACCAAACTATCCCCTTTATGGTTGACACAGGAGCCGCCCACTCTGTTTTGCCAGTACCAGTGTCCAAGCCCACCAAGCAAACAATTAACATAATAGGAGCTACAGGCAAATCACAAAGAGCCCCATTCCTGCAATCTGTTGTCTGTCGCCTGGGTGGCCAAGTAGTCCAACACAAGTTTTTATATATACCAGAGTGTCCCATCCCATTATTGGGCCGAGACCTGCTATCAAAATTGCAAGCCCAGATTTCCTTTCAACCGACAGGAGAAGTGACAATGACTACAGGGCAAACAGGAGAGCTTTCCTTAGAAGTACCCTTAAGGGAACACTGGCGCTTAATGATGGTAAAAGAAGAGGAGGGGATTATTCCAGAAGACCTCCTGCAAAAAGTAAACCCTGGTGTATGGGCAGAAGGCAACCCGCCCGGAATGGCAAAGAACATCCCACCTATAATAGTCAAGCCCAAACCATTCGCCAACCCTGTGGCTGTGAACCAGTACCCTATCCCCCGGCGAGCTGCAGAAGGAGTATGGGTACATTTGGAACGGTTACTTCGCCATGGCATCCTGAGGCAGTGTCAATCTCAGTGGAACACCCCACTCTTGCCGGTGAAGAAGGAAGATAACTCGTATCGTCCGGTCCAAGACCTCCGATTGGTCAACCAAGCCGTGGAAACCCTCCACCCCAATGTGCCCAATCCTTACACACTGTTGAGTTTAATACCTCCTACTGCCTGCTATTTCACGGTACTGGACTTGAAGGATGCATTCTTCTGCTGCCGTCTGGCAGAGGAAAGTCAGCCCCTGTTTGCATTTCAATGGATGGATCCAGGAACAGGCACCAAGGTGCAATATACGTGGACGAGGCTTCCACAAGGTTTCAAGAATTCTCCAACCCTTCTTGGGGTAGCATTGGCCTCGGACCTGTCTAGCTTCCCCACCAGCCCACACAGGGTCTTGTTACAGTACGTGGATGACCTTCTTTTGGCCTGCTCAGACGAGGACACGTGTATGAAAGCCACCAAGGATTTGTTGAATCACTTGGCTGAAGCAGGATACCGGGTATCTAAGAAGAAGGCCCAAATATGCCTACCCACTGTAAAATACCTTGGATTTGATATATCCCATCAGCAACGGACCCTTAGAGAAGAAAGGAAGCAAGCCATTATCCAGATTCCAGAGCCAAAGAATCGCAGAGAACTTCGTGGTTTCTTGGGCTCGGCAGGATTCTGTAGAATATGGATCCCTGACTTCAGCACAATTGCCAAGCCTCTGCACGAGTCAACCAGAGGAACTGAAAAGGACCCCTTTGTGTGGGGAGAGGAGCAACGGCAGGCCTTCAAGGATCTGAAAAGGGCATTGCAGCAAGCACCAGCGCTGGGTATCCCAAATCCTGAGAAGCCTTTCTCCCTGTTTGTGGATGAAGACCAGGGAACAGCAAAGGGAGTGCTATGCCAAAAATTGGGAAGCTGGCAGCAGCCCGTGGCATACCTATCTGAGCGCCTGTCGCCTACAGAACAAGGCTTACCGCCGTGCATGAGAGCAGTTGTGGCAGTAGCCACCCTACTGAACAAAGCAGACAAATTTACTTTTGGCCAAGACACTGTTTGTGTGACTCCGCATGCAGTCCCAGCACTGCTTGACATGAAGGGTACCTATTTCCTCTCCCAAGCGAAGATGAGGAAGTGTCAGATGTTATTGTTGCACCCACGTTTGAAGTTCCAGGTCACCACCGCCCTCAACCCAGCTACCCTGTTGCCGGTAGGAGAAGGTGAGGAGCAGACGCACGACTGCATTGAAGTAATGGACGAAGTATATTCCAGCAGGCCTGATCTCAAAGACAAAGCAGACCCCCACTGGCTTTCATGGTTTGTGGATGGAAGCAGCTTTGTCGAGGCTGGGCAGCGAAAAGCAGGCTATGCAGTGGTAGCCCTGGACGACCAGGTGGTCGAAGCAAAGTCACTCCCGCCTGGAACATCGGCCCAGCTGGCAGAACTAACTGCGCTTACCAGAGCCCTGAGCCTGGCAAAGGGACAGAAGATAAACATCTATGCTGATTCTAAGTATGCATTCCTGACCTTACACGCCCACGGAGCCTTATGGAAAGAGAGAGGTTTGCTTACCTCCAGAGGAAACCAGGTGGCCCACCCACAAGCTTTGTTGAACCTTCTGGATGCTGTATGGGAGCCTGAAGCGGTAGCGGTTATCCATTGTTATGGACACACAACTGGACCAGGGGAAGTGGCCAGAGGAAATCGATTGGCAGACAAAGTGGCCAAGGAAGCAGCTCGGGAACTAGCCCCCATCCCGGTTATCGGAGCACTAGTCCCAGAAGAGATTTTGAGCACCGCTGACAAGCCAGCTTATACCAAGCAGGAAAAGGACACTGCAGACGCCCAGGAACTGACATTGACCAAAGAAGGATGGTACCTTACCCCTGATGACAGGATATGGATTCCAGAGTCTCTTTCGCGGCAAATAATTCAGAGGTACCATGATTCAACCCACATAGGACCCGATGCTACAACCAAGCAGCTGGAAAAATGCTTCTATATAGCCCACCTCTACCAACTGGCAGCCCAGATTTCCAGGAAATGCCTGCTGTGTCAGAAGAATAATCCCAGAGCCGGACCACTGGCTCCCCCAGGGATTCAGCACAGTGGAACGGCACCTATGGAAGATCTTGTCGTGGACTTTACTGAATTACCCCGTTGTGGACTGCACCGCTACCTGCTGGTAGCAGTGTGCACCTACACCGGATGGGTCGAAGCATGGCCCACAAACACTGAAAAGGCATTTGAAGTAACCAGGTGCCTGCTTAGGGAAATCATCCCTCGCTATGGATTGCCAAGGTCCATAGGATCTGATAATGGACCAGCATTTGTTCATGCAATCCTACAGGGGCTGGCAAAAGCGCTCCAGATCAACTGGAAGCTGCATACTGCTTATAGACCCCAGAGTTCTGGAAAAGTAGAGAGAATGAACAGAACTCTAAAGAATCAGCTGTCCAAGCTGACACAGGAAACCGGGTCTAATTGGGTGGCCATGTTGCCCTTGGCATTACTCAGGGTCCGCAGTCTTCCGTCAAAACGGACCCACTTGTCACCTTTTGAAGTTCTGTTTGGGAGACCAGTCCCATATGTTAGAATGTTACATCCGTATGTTAGCCAAGATGTGCAACTGAATAATTATGTACAGTCACTCTCCCGAGTTCTTTCTTATCTCAACAGGTGGACCCAGGCTCGCACCCCATGTGTGTTGACTGAACCGTTCCATCAGTTCGAGCCAGGTGATGAAGTGTGGGTGAAAGACTGGCAGCGAGCCCCCCTACAGCCCTGCTGGAGGGGACCATACACCGTGCTACTCTCTACTCCTACTGCTGTGAAGGTTGCCGGCATCACCCCGTGGGTCCACCATACTCGAGTGAAGAAAGCCATCTCGGATTGGACAGTAACACCAGATCCAGAGAACTCCCTTCGGCTGACCATCTCCAGACGCCTGGCAGACGACCGCTCTGCTGATATCACACCGGAAGCTGATATCTCAACGCACAGCTGAAGAATTGGATGGGAGGGGCGCCCGCGGGCAGCGTCCCCAACTCCGTGCCAGGACTAACCCAGGAAGCTCACCAGGACATTTAATATTTCCATAGGGACTTTCTCTTTTCTTTTTGTTATCTGCTTTATGTCCCACAGCCCTGACCCCACTGAGCCATACCGCATTTATTGGCCTGATGGACTCTGCTACGACTGGTTCGTCTTACCGGTGGTAAGAGATGGTGTGCTCTATGGCTATTGGAAACTGGGATTTGATGAGATTGCCGTCTTAAAACACCCCACTGCCCCGTTGTGGCTCCTCTCCCACACCACTGTCCGGCATGCGTGGATAGTGCTCATACGGGAAGTTGCAGAGACGCTCGAACTCTATCGAGTTCTGGACCGCTTTTGCTGTTGTGGGAGGGTAGTCAACTGTTATATGGGAGGTAGAGCACTGTACCAACCTCATTTGATAGACCAGGTCCTACTCTTAATGCAGGCGATAGATGGGACGGAACGGGGTGGGAGCCTTAACCAGGTGTGCATTGAAATTGCTAAACAAGTGGTTCAATCCACCCATCAGGGTTAGCAGAAAAGTTGACCCACGTAGTGGGAGCATCAGCTCACCAGTGGACTCTCATCCTTGAGGCTCAACAGATAGTCGGGCACAAATATCAGTGAGCTCTTCAACAATGAGCGCACCCCCTGAATATTGGTGGGAGGAACCATGGAAGGATTGGGGTTGGTGGATAGGGGTTATCTCAACCGCTCTTGTCATATGGATGTGTGTTTTCTTTTGCTGGCATGAGCGTCACCGATTTTGTGGGAGGGAACAACCAGCCCCCATCCCCTTGACCCTTCTGGTACTAGCCCTACTTGGGTTGGGTCTGGGAGATGACTCACATATACGGAAAACCGGCCGGTCAGAGCCCTATTATCAGATTTGGAGTAATAATACCTATGTTAGAGATATAGATCGTTTCTCTTCTATGCTTAATCTTTCTGAATGCTGGGTTTGTATGCATATCCCTCCACAATTTAAGAAGCCTGGCATACTACTGCATAGTATTCCAATAAATGAGTCATTTAGAATTAGTAATCTTATGTCAGATGGTCGCACCTATTCACCCCCAGTGTTTCTGTCACTCATGGAACAGGCACCTCGTTGTCTCCGTTTCAATCATAACAGCAGCAATTTTTTAGGTCACTATCCATATTGCAATTGGACTTATGAGTATATTAACGGATCCTCCTGCTTCCAAAAAGGTACTTCCATTTATGATGCTATGTGTGTCGATTTTTATACTTGGTTTACCTGGATGACGGCGCGCAGCAGATCTAACTGCCTGCTCCAGTCTGATTTGTGGTTGCTCTGCGGCACAAGAGCCTACAAAGAAATCCCCTCTGCCTTTTCTGGAACCTGTACTTTAGGAGTAGTCGTACCCCTGGTGTATAAGATGGATAAGCTCCCAACAGTCCGTCTGCGTAACAAAAGGGACGCGAAATCACCTATTAACCATTATTCCTGGCTCCCTGATGGCAGTTGGCTCAGGAATGTTATAGTATTATTAGCAGGACCTCTATTAATCCTTTTGCTTCTTTGCCTCTGTATCCCCTGCTTATTGCAATGCTTGCAGCAAATGATGCAAAGACTCCTGTCACGGAAGCTAGGACCCACAGTCATCGCTGTGATGAGGGAGTATAGGCCCATACCCCAGAACGAACCTAAGTATTAGGTTGTTCAGAAGAAGAGGAGGGAGTGAAGGGAGAGGGGAACGGTTAATCATTAATATTATCTACACATAGTAAATTCCGGCACTCTGCTAGGATGGTTACACAAGCTCAAACCCAAAAATGCAGTTATTTGCAAAGTCTAAATCAGACAGGTCAGGAGGCCGTTTCCTGTCTAACCAGCTATCTGAAACTGCTGATGTTAGTTACAGGTCAGAAGGTCGTTTCCTGCCTAGCCAAAAACTGCTGTCAACTAAAAACCACTAGCAAGATGTTTCCTGCTTTGCTTCTGCTTTAAGTAATGCAAGATAAGAAGAGATACGAAGGGAATGCTTAGCTAGCAAAAGAATACACGTGTACAAGGAGGTGGGAGGGGGTGCTTACTGAGCAGAGAAAATGCTTAACCAGCAGAAGAAGTGCTTAGCTAGCAGCCTTAGCCAGCAAATATAGATGTGCCATATAAGGAATAAGTTGGAAACTTGCCAGCTGATTGGGGAAGTATTGGGGGGAGGTCTGGGAGGTGGGTAAATACTCTAAAGTATAAGAAGGCTTGCAGATGCGTATTGCTGGACAGTCAGATTTCAGAAACTATATTCTGCTGACTGTCTCTGTGCACAGATTTGCAATAAAACTCTTTTCTCCAAAGAAGAAACTTTCCTGGAATTTTTTTATTCTCTTCTCGGTCCTGGGGACGCGGGTAAGCAATTCTCTGGCAAAGTAAAGGGCATAAGCCTACAGCGTATAGAAGTTTGATTAATAATAATAGTAATAATCGGGTTGGTTAAAGTGTTGTAAAAGGGGTAAGACTTTTTAACGCATATTTGGCACTTGATTAAATGCGGCATGTCATTCTAATTCACTTTAGTTATTAGTGTCAAGTCACTAAGATTACTTGCCCTCCAGTTTTTTGATATATGCCGCCCAGGAAATATTTATTGATAGACAATTGTATACATTTAAATAATTATGTAAGTATTATTAATAACAATAACTAATTAGTGCACATGCCTCCGGCTGCAGCTGGTCTGTCAAGTTGCAGCCAAGATTTGCAGCTGAGATCTCCCCTATCTACAAAATAAGCCAATGCTCACTTGCATATGCATTCATATCTCAAAATGAATGTTCCTGTTGTGTAAGAGTGATGCTTAAAAAAAACAAATTACCTGGCTTGCTATCAGTCAACAGAACTGGTTGGGCTGGTTTCAAATCAGGCATTTTTTAAAGGGCTGTCCATAGGTGAGGCAGACCCGGGTGCAAGCAGGTTTAGGAGACCAGATGTCTGCCCAGATAGCCACTGCTCCATTCCTGCTTCCAAATCCTGGGTTGTCATTTGGTGAGGGTGTGAGAGACTAGCAGAATGAACTCTTACTTTAATCCTCTTCCTCCCCCAAGAGAACACTGATGAAAGCAGTGATCTGAAGTCTTATTATCCTCAGAAACTGAAATATTTAGGAAGTTAAAGGGGTTCTTAGACAATATCAGGGCATGACTCGTACAAATCTTTTAGGAATAAGTACTGGAAATCCTTTTAAAAATAAACTACTGCACAGTGCTAGGGCTTGCCAATCAGAAGGTCGTGGTTTGAATCCCCGTGATGGGGTGAGCCCCCGTTGTTTGGTCCCTGCTCCTGCCAACCTAGCAGTTCAAAAGCACGAAGTAGAAGTAGATAATTAGGTACTGCTCTGGAGGGAAGGTAATCAGTGTTTCCGTGCATTGCTATGGTTCACCAGAAACAGCTTAGTCATGCTGGCCACATGACTATGCTGGCCACGGAAACTGTACGCCAGCTCCCTTGGCCAATAAAGCGAGATGAGCGCCGCAACCCCAGAGTCATCCATGACTGGACCTAATGGTCAGGGGTCCCTTTACTTTTATGTTGACTTTGTGGAACAAGCTATCAAAGGTGCAGCAGCCCTGTCCTCTTTTGCATCTGTTCACCCTAATGGCATTGGGGGGAGTTCTGTAGTTCTGTGGGAGAGCACATGTGTCGTATACAGAAGTCCCTGGTATTTCCAGGTAGGGCTTGAAACAACCCTTTTGTAAAACCCAGGAGAGCTGCTCCCTGCCAAACTCCAAACTCTACACTGGCACTCTTAAAAGTGGCTTAAACATATCCACTGTAGATTTACCTTCCAATAATGATCCAACTTGCCGCTGCTGCTTTTTAAAATAAACAGTTGGTCTATGAGCTGGATGGCTGTATTAAATTCAGTTGTATGATTTAACATACTATTGTCAGTTTGGTCATTCTGGCAGGGGGCTCACTCATCCCATACATTAACGGATGTGGTTTTCGCCAGAGAATCCTGGGTACTGAGGTTTACCCCTCACAGAGCTACAATTCTGAGCACGCTTAATGAACTACAGTTCCTGGGATTCAGGAATTGGGGGGGGGGGGCGTGTCATGTGGTTTAAATATATGGTGTGGATGTGGAGAGAGCAGCTAGGACAAAATAATGGTAAAGGTGATTTCTGGCATGGGCAATTCACCTGTAAGAGGGCAGGGGGTCTAAGATCAGCTCTCTCCATTTTTACAGTCTGAATTGAGAGAACAGAGCCAAGAGTTTGGATGGGAGGCAGCTTTGGAGCTGGCTGCCGCAGCTGCTCTCTCTAGGAATCTGATGCAGAGGTCAGCAGATTTGCTGACTGCTGTCGGACAGCTGTATTTCTTTCTTCCAATAGGTTCTACTTGTATATTTGTAAATAAAGCGGACATCAAGTACGTCTTCAGTGGGCTCTCATCTAAAGGAAACTTTGGCACTGCTCCTTGAGCTCCTCATAGCTTAGGGAAGTGTGGTGAGTGAACAACAATATACTACGGTGGTACCTCGGGTTACATACGTTTCAGGTTACAGACTCCGCTAACCCAGAAATAGTGCTTCAGGTTAAGAACTTTGCTTCAGGATGAGAACAGAAATCGTGCTCCGGCGGCGCAGCAGCAGCAGGAGGCCCCATTAGCTAAAGTGGTGCTTCAGGTTAAGAACAGTTTCAGGTTAAGTACGGACCTCTGGAATGAATTAAGTACTTAACCCGAGGTACCACTGTACAGTATTTCTCTCTCTCTTCTTTTCCTGCTCTATCTCACTTGAAGAGGTGTGTTCTTTCTCACTTGGCAAACTGAAAGCTGTAGCAAAATTTAACAGGAAGGGAGCAGGACCAGGCAGACCATCGCTAAGAAGGATTTACAAGAGAAACAGCAGTGCTCTTGGAATGTGTTTGCAGGCCTGTGGAGCAGCCAGAAATTAATCCAATTTTTCCCATCATGAGCGCTACCTGATGATTTTCAGCCCATCGCAAGTTGTTAAAGCAGGAATGTGATACACTTTGAGCCATGCTGGCTGAGGCTCGTGGCAGCATGAGTCCAAGAACGTCTGGAGGGCAGCAGGTTCCCCACCCTTGGGTTAAAGGCTAATTTAGGAAGTTGTTAGTTATGGTGTTCAGAAACAAGGAACTTTTTCAAAATAAGGTGTACAAAAATAGTAGTATAGCTGAAGCTGGCATTTTTGCCTCCTGACTTTCAGTGGCTCCCTCTTTCCTCAGAAACAATCCATTTGTTTGTATCGGGGTGCAGATGGCGATTTAACTGTTAATTCTGGAACAGGAGCGCTAGCACCAGTAAAAGATTTAGGCGCGGGTCCCTTTAAGACGAAATGCCCAGCACCAAGATGGCAGCTTCCTTTCACCTCTCTCCTGCCTGTGCCCTTCACTAAGATGGGGAGGGAGGGGAAAGAATGATGTCATCGCATGACTGTGTTTTTATGAATGAAAAGAATCCTGTGAGTGAGTAATTCCAGGAAACTCATATTACAACTCAGCAGATCGCAGCGCAGAGCCCAGCTCAGCCCTTCTCCTCGGAAAACAACAACTTCGTTTACAGAAATAAACAAGGAGATTTGGAGAGCCGAATCGGCGAGAAAAACGCGGGGGCTCCCCAAGGAAGGCGAGAAGGAAAGGAGAAGGGCAGCGAACAAAAGGCGGACTCGGGGCGTTCGGGCGAAGTAAGTGGACGGCGCGTTTGCAACTCTGTAGTAGGGAAACTTAGAGACGTCAGAGGACGAGGGCGGGGGGCTCTTTCTGCTTCTGGGCGCCCGGGCGCCTTCCTCGCCGGGGCTCCGGGGCGCCTTGCGCACACCGCGGGCGCACCGAGGGTGACGGCTGGGCGGAAAACCGCGTTCCGTGGCTTTATTTTCGGTGGCGAGGAGTGGCTGCTGGTGTCGATTTCCTCCAGGACACGAGAGCGAGAGCCATTATCCACTCGCGAGGCTCTTTTAGGCAGCGTTTTCTGCCCACGAGCTTAGTTTTCGTCTGTGGGGGTATGGATAGGAGCCCGATCCAAGAAGGATGTGGGCTCCCCCCTTTTCTGGGTCTCCGTCTTCGATCCACGCAGTTGCGAGGGAGCCGAGACAGCTGCAAAAAGGCAGGAAATCGCTTAATAACATTGGAGTTACTCATAGTTCATATTAACCATGTGTATGCACGTGCTGCGGCCTTGGTCACATGTAAAGATGTCTGTCTGGCACGGACGTGATCTGGGATCTGATGGTGGGTTTCGGGGTGGCAGGGCGGTCTCCGCCAGAAAATCCTCTGGTTATGTGTAGGTCCGACTTCTGTTTTAGGGTTGTTTACTCTTCCCCCCCCCCACGCCCCCACGCCATACCGCGTAGTTAAAAAAAGCCAGTTATTATTTTCAGAGAACGGCGTATTGGCTTTGGCGGGCCGGGGGAGACGTGTAGAGGAGGAGGGATTCCCCAAGCAGGTTCCCTGACCCTCCGGAAGGGGGCTGAGAGTCTGGTGACAAGAGGTCAAGGAATGGGAACACGGAGGGGGGCTTTGGGAAACTTCACAGGAGAGTTTCCAGGTCAGCATTTTTTAAGGACAAAAATAAAACGGGAGTACTGTACTCTGGTCTGGAGCAGTGCTGTGTGAATGTTCTCTCTAAAATAAGGCTGCGTGGTTGTGAGTATCCTTTATGCCTGGGGAGACCTGACTAACTATTTGGGATCAGGAAGGAATCCCCCCCCCCCCTCGAAAACTGCCGAGATATATATATAGAGAGAGAGAGAGATCACAAAGGAGAAACCTGTGGCCTTCCAGATTTTTAAAGGACTCGTTAACTCCAGTTCCTATCCACACCAACGGTTAGGGATGATCAAGGTTTTTTCCAACAACGGCTGGAGGGCTGCAGGTATGTAAAATATGATATAAAACATTGCCAGTTGTTTGAAAGCAACAAAATGAGCATCTGTTACAAAGCTCAAACAATGGGGGGGGGGGGGGGAGAGAGAGCAGAAGCAAAACAGCCACGTCAATTTTAAGAATAATTTTGGAACCCAAGAGGCTGCAAGAGAATAATGTGGTTTTTGCCCAGTGCCTCAACAATGCCAGAGTAGGTGGCAGGTGGGCACCAGGAAACCTGTCTTGCAAGCTACACCTACTGATATTCCATCTTCTATGCAACTATGAAAGGAGTCACTGCCCCCGGTTGCATCTGGCCACCCTACTAGGATCTAGCATGAGCTTGAGAGTAACCAGTTCTCTTATTTGACACTACCCACTTTATATTATTTGACTAGTAATTTGATTCTCTTTGGGCATTTTCTTAAAAATATTATTTTTAATCTGTATCCCATTGTGTAGTCTTGCCACACGCTGCAGAAAAGACCTACCGGAGCCTGTCCAGCCGAAACAGCTACAATTTTTCCAGTGAGTTGGGTGGTGGCTGTACATGTAGGTGACAGATAAAACGCTCCAGAGAAAGAAAAGAGAATAGAAGGTAAAAGGGGGGCAGTTGAAAGAAGAGGAAAAAACTGTAGGTTGAAAGGCAAAGGTTACCCAATAGATATCATAGTTAGGAAAATTACTAAATCCAGGGAGTGAGAAAACAGGCAAAGATCTCAAAAGATACGATCCCTTGTGAGGAAACTGTAAAAACAAGTGAGTCCTTCATTGAAGAGGGTTGGGCTAGATTACTCATGGGGTCTCTTCCAACTCTACAATTCTTTGATTCTTTGTAATGTATTGTTTCAGTTTTCTTAAGCGATGATACAGTAAACAACAAAACAGACCACCTCCGTCCAGGCAGGCAACAAAAATAATGATAATTCCCTGGCTGCTAATTTTTATTTTGATTCATTTAGCATAAAAACAGGAAAACAACATCATTCAAGGCATATAGTCAGTTGTCAATTGTTTGGCACATTCAAGTTCAGGGACTCACAGGTCAGAATTTCTAAGTCTGTAAGGTGCTTTTAAATAATAATAATGTTATTTATACCCCGCCCACCAGGGTATAAAAAGTTACCCACTATAAACATAGTGCACATATTTAACATATAAGTGGAAAACTGTATTTTCTGCTTTTTATAAAGAGGGTCTGATGTTTGTATATGAATGCCTGCATAGTATATATATATTTTAAATGAATATCCAGGAGTAAATAAGAATAACAATATTTTGGGAGCCCAATTAGCTGTTGTGGTTTTCACAGAAACTTTTGCCACGGACAAGTACTTTGTGGTTCCATCTCTGGCCTGCTATAAACTCTTTGATGCATGTTTATGGCTTCTGAGGAATGTAATTCTCCAACTAATGGCTTGGTCCACAGGCTAGTTATTACTCTGCTTAGGAAATTCTTTCATTAGGCCTACCTTTAGTAATGCTTTCTGTGCACAGAAAATCTGGTGCTTGTTGTTTCTGAAGATAACGTGTGCTGCACCAGAACTTTGCTAACCTTTTTCTCAGCCACTTTCAAGGTTGGCCAACCCTCTGAAAGCCCCCCAAGCCAACGCTGGTCACACCAAAAGTAACTGTGACCTCTGAACGTGTCCTCCTGCATGCATACACAGATCACATGCAGCTATGCTGCAGCAGGTTTCTCTCAAATGCAGGTGGGAAGAGTCCAGGCGAGCTAGAAAGAGGAAAGCATTGGTCAGAGTTGGCTGATATTATCTTTAGCACCATCAAGATATTCAGCACTTCAAAGAGAAACAGAAAGATGAGTATCTTTCCCTAGAGAAGCATTTGACAGGGAGGAAGAGGGGAAATGGAACATTCAAGAGGGTGGTATGTGACTTGTTTTTGGATTCTGTGGGGCAGGTGTGGGGAACCTTTGCCTCCCCCCCCCCATGTTGCTATAAGACACCTCCCATCATCTCTGGCCTTTGGCTGTGCTTGCTCAGGCCGATGGGGGTTGTCACTGAGGAAAATCTGGAAGGCCAAAAGTTTGCCACCTCCACTATTGGGACAGAATAAACCGAGAATACAAAACTTCATTATTCCAATCCAAACCATTGGCTGGTCTAAACCAGTGTTGTGTACACACACAGACACACACTGAACGGCAGCAGCTGTCATTGTTACCTGCAGGTTTTTATTTGGAGATGTTGGGAAATGTACCTCTTGGCCTATGAAACATGTTCTCTGGCCCCACCCCTCTCTCTGCTGAGGGAACCTTCGTGTGCTGTGGTATATATCTGAATGTCTGGACTTGTTCAGCTGTCACACATTGTTTATTTGCATAACTGCAAATCCTGATGATGATACTTTAACTGTACATGGGCTCCCGCGCATTTATGTGATGCCATACCTGTGGTTCCCGCTCCCCAAGCCAAAGTATTGTTTTGGTTCCCGTAGCATGAATGAGGAAGGGAAGATGTTGCTGGAATAGGGGACAATTCAAAGGACTTGTGCTTATCTTCTAAACCCTACACTGCTTAGGAGTGTATAATGTTGCTTCGTTTTTTTAAAAGGTGCTGCTCTTTATCACATGAGATTTGTATTTTATTGTGTTATTGTAAATTGCCTTGGAGGCTTTGCTGAAAGGTGGTCTCTATTAAATAAATAGAAAGCTGGCTCATTGATCCTAAGTGCATTTCCTAGATAGGGTGGCCAGATGAAGAAGAAAAAAGCTGGTGTGCTGAATCCTGCACCTTTAATAGTTGTGTAGAAGAAGGGATTTTAGCAGGTGTGATTTGCCATGCTATTCTTAGGGTTGCCATCCCATTCAGATCTACTGAGAAGTAAATGCCATTGAACTTGATGGAGCAGGTTCTGAGTAAACGTGAGTAAATGGGCTGCAGTTTCACCTGCAATCAATGAGGCTCTGTTCCAAGGAAAACTAGGCTGTTAGCATTAGTAGGTTTTTGTTTGGGATGACTGTGACTCATGACATGTGAAAGGTATCAAGTCAAAGGACCAGTTTAGAAGCAGCCTCTCTATCTTGAGTTCAAACTTGAGCTGTCAGATATAAAGAAGGACAGGACTAGACAGGAATACACAACTATTAAAGGCGCAGGAACCCACTACAATCTCCTCCTCCTCCCTATTATTATTATTACTTATTATTATTTAGATTCATATACCACTCTTCATCACAAGATCTCAGAGCAGTCAGTGACCTAATTCAGATGTCCAGAGTCAGGCTTTCTGGGTGGGTTTGCAAGCTGGCTACTGCTGTCTTGTCTGAAGTTATAGGAGGCAGCTACTTGACTGAAGCCAAGTCGGTCCGGATCTGATCAGTGCCTGGTTGAGTGACTTCCTGTGAACCACTTGTGTGCTGCCGTAGACTCCATGATATAAGAAAAGTGGAGTGTAAATATTTTCTTATATAAAAAATAAATGAGTGGCTAGTCCCCCATGATGGCTGCAAAAATCTGCATAGACAAAGTATAAATTCATGTGTCCAAATAACAAAAAGCTGAACAGGTCACCTAAAGCAAGACGGAAAGCTGAGCCAGCATTTAAATTGCTGGTCTGCAAATTTGAGTTGCGAAGCCTGGGTGTAGCCGGGCTCCTGCTGAGCCTGAGGGACTTGCTGCCATCTTCATCCACCCTAGTGAGTCTTTGTCATTTTCACGTGGCTGTTACTCTGTCCTGCCTCACATTAATTTTAAATTGACATGGAATTAAGCAGACTAAACTGTATTTTCTATGAAAAGGGGAGAAGCGTAGAAGGGTGGGAAAACTAATCTTTAAATACCACTCGGGTTCAGAGTTTCCTTTCTCTTCTCTTCTGCCTGCCACAGATAATACGCTAGTATGTGTCAGCCCTCCTCTAATATGTAGCACAAAGACGGGAAACCTGTGTGGTCTTTCAGATGTTTTTGGACTCCCATGCCCATCGTCCCCAGCAAGCATGGCCAATGGCCAGGGATTATGGATGAAGAAGTCTAAAAAATATGAAGGACTACAGGTTAGCCACCCCTATAGGCATGAGACTGTTGCAACACTGGATTCCATCCTAATGGAAAGTGAAAGTTCAGACCAACATAGAGACAGAGATCTTAGCTGCTATGGTTAAAGCTGAGCTGGCTTCTTTCAGATAACTTTGCTTAATTTCTATTCTCTGAATAAATAATTAACTCTTTCTTATAGATGTCTCCATACCACATCACAATATCCTCAAATCACTATGTCCATTTTTTTGATTTAGATGTAAATTTGGTTCATGGATCATAAAATGTATGGTCTTTTGATCCATAGGTCATAAATTTATATAGCAGCACCTGTTGACCTGGGGCAATCTTGCAATAGTACCCAGAGAGACCTAGTAACCCTCATCTCCTAAATTCAGAATGATCAGAATCCTATCAGATACCTGGTTCTCTCTGACCTAAAATCAGCTTTAGGTCGTATTGAACTAAGGTTATGTTGGCAACAAGTCAACAGTAGAATCATAGAATCGTAGAGTTGGGAGGCACCACAAGTGTAATCTAGTGCAGGAATCTTTTTGCCCAATGTGAGACTTGAAACCATAACCCTGAAATGAAGAGTCTCATGCTGTAATGACTGAGCCAGCCCTCAGACTATTTTTATTTATTTTGATTTCTCACCTACCCTTTATCAGAAGGTCCCAAGGCGGGTTGCAGAAATAAAACATACAATTACAAAATGAAACAGTTGCAAGCAGAAAAGTTTAAAAACAGTTCCATGCGTCAAACCATTTCAAGTAAAAAAAACAGTTAAATATAGTTCCAATACAGATGCAGACTAGGATAAAGAAAGCCACTTGAAAGGCTTGTTTAAAGAGGAAGGTGTAGGCACCAGAAAGACAGAGATGGTGCCTGGCTAATGCCCTTTGGAATTATGTTCCATTACATACCATATTCTATAATATAGGCTGATACCAAACAGATCCACATTAGCACTTGATCACATTAATCCATTTGTATCCTCCCTTTTCTCCCTCCTCTTTTGTCAACATTTAGATTGGAAGCAGGATCCTGTCTCATTGCACACACTACTTACGAAAGAGCGATGTACACTGAGTCTGCTCACAAAGAACAGATAATTGACACGGGTCCCTTTTGTACCACACTGATTTCATGCAGTGTTGATCTGAGCAAATCCAAGCTTTGGAAAACAGTTTGCAATGTTTTGGCCTCCATTTGACATAGTTCCTGACACGGGTAGTTCTTGAAACTCGATGGACGTTGATTTGGAGAACTCAGTGGGGAAGCCATTCTGGGTATATAAGGCAGCGCTGGCAAATCCACCTCCCTGCAGATGTTGTTGTACCCCCAATTCCCATCAGCCCCCGCCAGCACAGCCAATGGTCAGGGTTTATGGGAGTTGTAGTCTAGCAACATCGCTTATGAAGGGGTTTCAATAAGTTGCTGCTTGGTGGGGAAAGTGGCAATGTAAACCTTCTGTTTCTTGTTGGCTTAGAAAGCACAACTTGGCGTCCTACGAGGAACTATCTTGAGCATTTGATACTATTATGCTGGAGTTCAGCTGTCTGCAGATGTTTATGCATATGCAATTATAAGCCGCCTCTGCTTTCAAAATAGCACACACAGCATTGAGAAGTATCGGCTAGTTTTGAAGTAGCAACTCTCTAGTGAGGTGAGTAAGCTTCATTAGAAGTTGGGTGCCAGGTCTACGACAGTGCACATCTTGGAATGCTTCACTTAAATTATTGCCATAATAATGATTTGTGCCAGCAGGCAAAATATAAGGACTATCTCCTGCCTTAACTCCTCTAGGAGATGAGTTGGCAACTCCCAAGTTTGAAAAGCTTTGAAGCTTACGCTGCAGAGTTTATGTAGAGACAGTGGTAGGTTCAGTGAACCTGATGCAAAATGGGGTGAGAGTTTTTATTTTGATCTCTGCCGCCACCCACTGAGTTGTCTGGAGCCCCTATGCCAGTTATTGAAGGTGTTGGATTCTTCTGGAGTTGTGGTCGGACAAGGATTGGTTGCTTATGAGTATTGTGGCTGGTTGGTATTGCACACACTAGGGGGCCAAGTGGTAAAAGAGGACACGGGACAGCCAAAGTACTGTGGTAGATCAACTGCTTTGCATACAAAAGGTCCCAGGTCATCCATGGCGACGCCAGGTCTGGCTGGGGAATACTCCATTTCTGAAAACGTGGCAAGCTGCTGTCAATCATTGTGTGGGCGCTAGAAGGGCCAGTCATCTGATTCAGCATAAGGGCTCTGTCCTCTCTTGCATCTGGCCACCATGCTGCATCCATTTCTACTGTCTTGACTTCTAACCCATGTTCCTGCTGAATCTTATTATGCATTTGTGCTGCTATTCCTTAGTCACCCGGTGATGATGTCATTTCTGTGAGTCCCCTTGCAGTTCGATCCTGTGCGCGATTCCTCAGTTGCACGGTGCTCAGTGGGGCTTATTCCCCAATAAATGGGTTTAGGATTGTAGCCTTGGGATTCTAGCCTGTGTACACACCATACATTTAGAGCACATTAAGGAATGTGCTCTAAATGTATGCTGTGTACACAGCCCATCTCAAAGTAGACCCATTATGATCGGTGACGCTAAGTTAATAATATCCATTATTTTTAATGGGTCTACTCAAATGTCGAATGCAGCACTTAAAGGTCTTTGGGTTGTGCTGTTCTTCTCCACCTTGTCTGCATCTCGCTTTTGCTTTCAAGTTCAATTAACATGCTCTTCGGGGACAGAGAAAAGTACACAGAAATATGCAAATGCCCTGTTGAGAACTGTCAGAGCTGGCTCCTGGTCCCAGCTCACAAAGGACCAACGCTAACCGGTAGTAAAGTATCAAAGTCTTTATTGAAGAATAGTTTCCATTTCCAAGCCTCAGCGCCCCAGCTCTACGTCCAGGGTCTAGACCGGCGAAGCTCCATCTGAATCCCCGCCCCCTGTACACCAGTTTAAGACTCTAATCTTACTCCACCTCTTCCTTCTCTCCTTTCTCCTCTGGGTCCTGCTGCCCCCCGGGGTCTCCTCCCTCCTGGACTCCTCAGACGCAGACGTTGACCCCCCAGACTCCTCCCGCTCTCTTCGGCGGGCTTTAGGACTTGGCTCCCTACCCGGGCTGCCAACTGTGCCGCCTTCCTGTACATTTGAACTTGGCGCGCGCGCGCGTTTAACCTTCCTCTTAACCGTTTCCTCGCTCCCTGACGGAGGCGTGGTCAATCCTGCCTCATGTTCTCCCGCTGGTAGCGCGCCGCCTGATCCCGATGCCTGGGACTCCTCCCCCCTACTGCACTCTGGTGTGGACGCTGGTCCGGATTTCCAACTGCTGCTCTCTGAGTCCCCTCTGGCCCCTTCTCCCTGAAGTGCCCCCCAAGGGTACTCCCCTTGCCCTGACCATGGGAGCCCCTTTTTGTGAATCCTCTGATTCACTCGAAAGACTCAGAGACCTCGGACCGCTGTCATCGCTGACATTTCCTTCGGACTCCTCCCCTTCGCTCTCCATTTCCTCCCTCTCCTGTGCCTCTGCTCCTGAACCCCTGACAAGAACCATCTCTCAAGCTGCGTTGAGGCCAGCAGTCCCATTGAATTCTATGGAGCTAACTTGGGTTTCAGTTACAGTGCTTCATTGCACAGAGGGTTGCTGATGCGTGTACTAAATTGGCAAGTTAAGGTAAACAGATGTTTATATTTCAGAGTAATCCCTTTTCTCTCCTAGCTGTTTGCAGCCTCCTTCCTCAAACATAAGAGTGGAAAGAAGCTGCCCTCCAAAAGAGGGCAGGTGATTGATCACAGGCCCATAGACCTATTTAAATATCCTAACATAGGGTTGCCATATTTCAAGAGGCAAAAATCTGGACACAGCCACCCGCATACACACAAATTTTAAAGTCCAGTACATTTGCTTTCAAATGTAAAATTGCCCCTGGATTATAGGACTGCCAAAAGAGGACATGTCCAGGAATTCCCAGACGTATGGCAACCCTATCCTAACACACACCTCTTATTTGTCTTTAGTTTCCTAATCCTGAGAAGTATAACACCAAGGGCACTCGCTTGCTACAAACCTTTCAGGCTGCTGTGCGCTTCTAAGCCTTTCCAATGAATGGCTTTATTAACTGTTATTCTGTTTACTAGTTAGTGGTATGCCATCTACCCATCTGTTCTTTATGTCCAGCGAGGTGAGGAGAGCAGTACTTCCCCCTAGTACTCCTCTCCCTTCCACCTACTCTGCTTGCTTCATGGAATGTGGTTGCACAAGTGTCATGGAGACTTGTTGGACATTCCCTATGATGCAACTAGTGATGTCTGGCACAAATCACTGCCCCCCTCTCCGTCACACACACAGTGGCCTGCAGCACTCCGTGAACTTCCTTAAAGATAAATTCTCTCAAGTTCACGAAAGGGTGAGACAATATATATGGGGTGGGGATAGCTGCACTTCTGTTAAATGAGAGGGAAAATGCAGGTTTAAACAGCTGCAAAGGTTTGAGTAAAGCAGGCAGTGTTAGAAATGCAGATCTATAAGCTTGGTGCCAAATAGCTCCTTAAACCAGGGCTATAGTCGCCAAAACGGAATGTCTGTTTGCCATTTTGGGGCAAGACGGCTCTAAAGTCTTATTTTTCAAATGATGGACTGACTGTGATTGATTCTTAGTTAAACATCTGGCTAGTTCAGATGACAACCTTGAGCTAGGTTAAGACCTTTGAGAAGTTAAGGAAAAGTTGTTCGATCCAAGGACAGTCCCATATATATTGGCCTATTATGACCACTTCTTAATGGTGATTGTTCCTGCTCTGCTCAGGCTGCAGAGAAAAAGCAATTCGGTTCCAGAAATTCATTCCAATTGTGTGGATAAAATATAATGGGTAGCATTCTACAGGATGGGGTATTAGTGTGTGAAAACAGTCCAGATCCAATGATTCCCAGGCATGCACCTCCAGATGATTGTAAAACAGAGTGATGATCAGTTGGGAATGTAAAGGGTAGACCGCCTTTTAGGTATCCTAGTTCCCAGCTTCAAGCTGAATAGGGCTTTGTATATCAGTGCCAGCACCTTGCACCTACTTTGGTGGCTAATTGAGAGCTACTGCAATTCTTTCAGCAGTGATGTAACATGATGTTGATATTCCACCACTGTGAGCTGTTAAGCCACCATACTTTGTACTAGCTGCAACTTTAAGCAATATTATAATCTGCACATTGAACTACATTATAAAGATATCTGAGCCTGGCATTTTCTTTTCCACCCTTCCCTCTCTTTTGTGCTGGAGCACACATTTATTTACACTTTAAAATTGGGGGGGGCAGAAGGTTGCAGTGAGGATAGCCCAGCCCCTGCAAGAAGCTTCCTCTGCTGCAAAGGCTTCTTCTCATCCTTACCCACTGGGATGCAATGTGGTGCCACTATAATACAGGAGTATTTCACAGAGGTTGAAATGTGGTTGTGGTCGGCATTCCTTAGTTGTACAGAAAAGCCCTGACTCTTTCTAGTATTATAAAACTATTTTTTAAAAAAATTAAAAACCTTAGTATCTGTGTAGCGTATGGAACATGCGCTAATTTTCACGAAAACTCTAGGGTAGATCAGTGTCGTCATCCCCATACTGCAGATTGAGGTGGGGAACATGCCTGACAGCACAAATTTTACAAATGTACATGGAAGCCAATTCCACTGTGTCCAGTGGAGCTTACTCTCTGGTACGTGAATTGAGAATTTCAGCTTGAAAGATATTGTCTTACCTATGGCCACCTAGAGAGTTCAGGGGAGAGGATCAAGCAAAGGCTAGTGTCAGGGTTCGCACTGACAGGGGGCTCCCAAGATCCACTCCTCACCCCATTGTGTGTTGTCTTTCCCTCCCCCTCAGCGACCACTCTTTTTCTGACAAGTGAGCAGATTGTGACAGTGGCAGGGGAGAACAGGTGGTCCCATTGGTGGATAAAGGCCCATGGAGGATGTTTTGCTCAAGCTGTCCAAAATCTGGGCACAACAGTGATTGTGAACAGAGGACTTCCTCATTCAGAGTTTGATTTCAACACCTCACTAGCCAACCACCCCTTGCTTCAGCTCTCGTTTCCAGTCTCTTTTCTTCCCAGTGTGTGGGGTGGGGAGGCTGAACACATGATTCATTTTGTGTCCTCCGTTCCCTGTTGATTCTGGAAGTATACCTTGGCTGCACCTGACGTGCACTGGAGCACCTGGTTTTCCTGTACCAAAGGCGTCTCCAATGTGATACCTTCCAAATATTCCTGGATTCCCAACTCCCATGTTTCCCGGCCATTGGCTGCGCTGATGGGCATCGACGTCCAAAACATCAAGGGTGGAGGCGGCACACGCCAGTTTGGGAAAGGTTGGCTTTACCGTGCCATTTCCTCTGGCACGTGCAGTGCTCTCATACCTCTGAGTATAAGCCCAGTATCAAAGCCAGGGACTCTCTTTCTGTATTGCAGTCCTTTGAGTGTTTTGTGCTGCTTCCTCTTCCAGAACATCTTGACTCCTCGGCTGTCATTGGCTGGGGAATCTCATCCGTCTCCCATCTGCGCAAACCCTGACACGCCACATCTTCTCGTGTTTTCCTTTACCTGTCCTGGTTTACCTTGTGGCTTGTCCGTCAGCTCTGCTTTGTGCACAAGGGGGGGCGGGGGGGGGGCTTGCATGCCTGGCTACTTTGCAGCAGTCCGCTTCAACCTTCGGTACTGGTGGACTGCACAGTGGAGAGGGCAACACGGATGGCCTTAGCAACCTGTTTCTGCTGATTCACAGTGAGCCGGCTTTTCTCCCGCCCACGTTCCTGCTGTCTCTGACCTATCAGTCCTCCTCAAAGGACTCTCCCTCCCTCTCTCCCTCTCTCTCTTATTTATTTAGATGGATAGCCAAGCCCGTCTGAAGGGCTTGGGGCAGATAATGATTAAAAAAAAAGAATCAGGTTGGCTAAAGAAGAAGAAAATACCATTCCTCTTCTGTCTTAATTAACTGTGCAAGTTTAGCCCAAAGAGGACTTTTAACACTTATGCAAGATTCTCCATCTAGAGGGATTATAGGAGTTAAGTTCCTGTGGGACAGCCACCAAAAAACCTCCTCTCTGTGTGCAAAGATGGTATTGTTGTTAAAAGTGTGTCCTTAGTTTCAGATGGGATGGGATGTTGGGGAGGAGACTGACTGTATGCTTCTTTGGGGCTTGTTCATAATTCTAAGACTACATTCACAGACAAATGTTGGTTTGTTTCCTTCTAAAACCACTGTCTTAGCAGCACCCAAGTGGGGTGCAATCCTGGGCAGTCTGTATGGAGGTCCTAAATGGTGGGTTTATGTATTTATTCGCTTACACCCCATTTATGCACCAGCCAAGATGAGGTTTCAAAGCGACTTAAAATTGAATTCGCCCACAAATGGGTAATAGAAATATTAGAAGTAACTTTACATGCAGATGGGCGTTCTCAAACTTTGTCGCAGTGACATTCCCTGTTACAGGGTAAGAAGGGTCCTGGATGAGGCAAATAGAAGGCTGAGCTTTCATTATTAACTCTTGCTGAGCTTTCAGTGTTAACCCTTGCCTTTACCAAAGCAGCAAGATGTTCAGAGGGGATACATTACATGCATTTAGATAGCGGAGGGGAAAAGCTTTGCAAAAATGGGATGGTTCATCCCCAGCGCTGACAATCAACACAATGATTGATACACTCTGATTTGGGGTAACCACTGAACACATCACCAAAAATAGTGAGCACATGTCCGCGTAAAAAATTTCCATGTGCTCTTTGAAATGGGTAGGTGCAAATTTAGAAATAAGTGGTGTAATTTAAATAGAAATTTTAAAAAATGTACTTTGCTGTAGTGGGGAAGACTGTTACTGAGGCAACCTGTGTGCCTGCTCAGTCTACAGTCCAGGTGCTGCCAACTGTTGAGGGGGAACTTTCAAGGTCCCTGCTCTGTTGCTCTCCTTTTCATAGCTTCATAGAGTTGGAAGGGACCGCGGGGTCATTTAGTCCAACCCCCTGCAATGCAGGAATCTTTTGCCCAGTGGGGCTTCAGCCTATGGCCCTGAGATTAAGAGTCTTGCGCTCTACTGACGGAGCTATCTAGTGTTCTTTATCGTTTAAACTGGACATGGGCCAGGCAGCCCTTGAAAGAAAGCACTGTCCTCTCTAAAGTAGGGCACATGGCCACCCTGATCACGTTTTTTTGTGGGAGGGGTGCCTTGCTAACTATTTCTGTGGCCTGCTTGCCAGTTAAAATTGCTCAATTAGGAGCAGTGAATCCAGAGGATTAAAGAAAATGCACCTAAGCTATAGATTGACTCCCAAGAGAGGTCCACTTGGCTCTGTGGCGCTTGGCCTTCTGTGGAGTGGCAAAAAGTTGATTTATTTTGGCAGGGTTGTGCTTAAAATGGGAGTGGGGTTTTCCTGTATGTCCTTCCTTGTTCATTTTATAGAGCGAGGCCCCGATGGGTCCTGGAAGGGAAGACTCCAAAGCAAACTGCCAAATCTAAAGGCCTGCTACATTGGTGTAGCCAAGGGGGGGAGGCAACCGCCCCCTAAATAAAAATAGGTACCAAACTGATGTTCTGCCCCCCCCCCCCCCCCGCAACAAAATTCTTGGCTAGCTCATGGCCTGCTGTGCTGTTGTTAGTGGGGTGGGTTTCATTAAGTTTTTTTCAGGTCCCCCTCCTCCACTTCAGTTTTCTTCCTTCCAGGGAAAATAAATACCCCAGCTCCATAACTGACATACATTTCAGCCCCCATTTCAGGGTGTGTTGGTGGAATGAGAGGGCTTTAGATGCAGCAGAACTCCTTCTGAATGAGAGGGCTTTAGATGCAGCAGAACCTGGTTTTCCTTTTAGCCCGTGGGACATTCTTCTCAGAACAACAGGATTGCATCCTGATTTTCCGTTGTTGGTACAGTGGTACCTCGGGTTACAGACGCTTCAGGTTACAGACTTCGCTAACCCAGAAATAGTACCTCGGGTTAAGAACTTTGCTTCAGGATGAGAACAGAAATTGCGCGGCGGTAGCAGGAGGCCCCACTAGCTAAAGTGTTACCTCAGGTTAAGAACAGTTTCAGGTTAAGAACGGACCTCCAGAACAAATTAAGTTCTTAACTCGAGGTACCGCTGTACTCTTTTATTTTTGCTGTGAACAGCTTTGAGAGACCCTGGGCTGGAAGGCATGGTAAAGATGCCTTTTGATTTCTCTTACAGCTGTACTCCCAGTGGAACTACTTCAACACAAAGATATAATCATAGATAAATGGAATTGTAGAGTTGAAAGTGACTCTAGTCCAGGGTTTCCCAAACTTGGGTCTCCTGTTGTTGTTGGACTACAACTCTCATCATCCCTAGCCAGCAGGACCAGTAGTCAGGGATGATGGGAATTGTAGTCCAAAAACACCTGGGGACCCAAGTCTCCTACAATGCAGGAATCTCAACTATAGCATCCGTGACAGAAAGCCATCCAACCTCTGCTTAAAGACCTCCGATGAAGGAGAGTCCACCACCTTCTGAGGGAGTCCGTTCCACGGTTGAACAGCTCTTACCATCAGAAAGTTCTTTCTGATGTTTAGTTGGACTCTCCTTTCTTGTAACTTGAATTCATTGGTTTGGGTCCTACACTCTGGAGCAGGAGAAAACAAGCTTGCTGCATCTTAGTGTGATGTTTTGCCTCTACAGGTTGCTACTGAGTGGTGCAGATCCATAGTCTTGTTTTTGTTTTCTTTTAAGGTGTGTTGTGGCCTGGTTTGCATGTAGTGTTAGGCCACAAGTTTCCTCACAAACAAACAAACCAGCCTCCTTTGTAGTTTGGCAAGTGTCTGGGGTGAGATGGTGAAACGAACCCTTGTTAGGGAAGGGTGCTGGTTTCACACCTAACACCGTCCCATAGTTAAAACAAACCAAGGTTCGTAATGTGTGTGGGATGTATGTATACGTATTGGAGAGGATAGCTGTATTTAACAAAGGAAATTAAGTAAGAGGCTTGCAGAATGCCTGGGACTCATAGGAAGGAAGAATATTCTTCAGTGTGCATGCAGCTGGCTGGCACAAGAAGGGGAATGTCCAGCCCCTAAAGCGTTAAAGATGAAAAATATTTAAAGTATGACATTAGCAAGGGAGTTGTGTCACGGGGCACGAGCACCGTCCGGAAAAGGGGAAAGGTGCCTGGGACTCCAGCAACAAATGAGTTACAATGTGCAATGGTTAGATGAAATGATTGCCCAAGAAGGTCTTTATAGAGTCACTTCTTTTTCGATATGCTTTTTTGAACCAGCAGCATAATCGGGCCTATTTAGTTATACCTGGATAGCTTCGTGCCTGCTGCGTGCTGGGGATACTGGCAGGAAATGTTATTAGCTCATAGTTCCCCTCTGCCTCCCATCTTGAATGTCATTTGACTGTACAGACAGGTACTGTTTGTCCTCCCATGGAAACACGGCTGCCCTGAGGGTTGAAAATGGTGACTGACTAAGCTGCGGCAACAGAAGCCAAACAAAATGAGTGTATTTTCTGCTCACTGAGCTGAAGCTGCTGAGTGCATGTGTGGCTAGGTTTCTATTCCTAGAAGAAACTCTGGCCTGGTTCTGGAGGGGCAGGTTAGCAGTGCCCCAATCCAAGCTGGCATTGTGGGCCACTTCTGCCTTCCTCAAACAGGCAGTCCTGTTTGTTCTCCAAGACTTGGGAACCTGTTGTTTCTCTAGCTGCTGGGCCTGTGCCCATCGCCGTTGCATCTGTCCCCAGTCTCCTGTCTAGGCATGTCTCAGTATGAGCAAAACAAACAGACTTGAGTAACTTTTTCCCTCCTCTACCTCCTCCTCTCATTCTAAGGGGAATATACATCTGGCCGTTTCTCCAGCCAGGGATCTTCCACAAATACATTTGGGCCCTAACCGTGTGTGTGTGTGTGTGTCTGTTTTGTGTGGTGAACATGACTCTTAGGAAAATTACTGCGGATTTGAAAGAACGCCACGCCTGAACTTCTGCCTCAGGTTTCATTCCTGGGGCTTTGATGCTCCTGTGAGGGAATGTGTATAAAAATCCTGCAAAAATAAATTGCTGACCTCAGGTGCTGAAGCTGACATGACTGAATTTGACCTGACTGAATTTGCCCTTTCTTTGGGATCAAGGAAGCATAGCTCCCATCAAGTTTTAGAAACAGAGGCAAGGCGGATCTTACTTTGTGCTTTTCTCTTTCCACACAAACACCCAAATTATGCGCTTAGAATAAATTCAGGCTTCATTGGTCTGTTTCTGGAGTCCCCTTCCCTTTAGAAGGGAATCAACAGTACTCAGCCAGCATGTTGGAAATTGCTTGATTTTCATAGGCTTCTGGGGCAGTAGGATAAATGGGAATATTAGTGTGGTGCCTGTTTGGATCTAATTGTCCCTATCCCCAAAGGCTCAAAATGCATGACAGTTAAAAAAGAAAATAGCCTGCTCTTAAATGAAGTCCTTGCTGATCTCTAGCACCTTTTTTAAAAATGCTTTTATTCTCTCCTCTTCAAAAAAAAGTTCAGTGCCATGGGCATGGTTTCCTTCCATTTACCTTCACAACAACCCTGTGAGGTAGGCTAGGCTAAAATAGTAACTGGCTCTAGGTGAGCGACGGCTAAGCAGAGATTATGAACTCTGGCTTCCCCAGTCCAGCATTTGTACATAGCAAGGTTTGGGCTCACATGCCTGATGGGGATAGCTTTCCAGTCTTCTGCATTGAGAATGGGAAACCTGTAGCCCCACAGATGCTTTGAACAGACACCTTGTACCCACAGATAGCTGCTGGTGCTGTGGTACCTCGGGGCAGTGCTGAAATGTATGATCTGGCCATGCCCTATAGTGGCGCTGATTTGGATGGAAGTTGTTGTCAGTGTAAACTTGGACCTGGGAAAATCCCTAAAATTCTCAGTTGCCCATGCTACACTCAGTTATATTCCAACATTGTGCGCCTTGACAGAAGGGCAGTGTAGTTGGACTTTGCCAAAAGGCTAGTGTTGCAATGCTGGGAGGGAATTGCGTTTCCTCCCCTGATTGCCCAGTGGTTGGCAGACTTATCT
This sequence comes from Podarcis tiliguerta, assembly GCF_965153285.1. Lineage (NCBI taxonomy): Eukaryota > Metazoa > Chordata > Lepidosauria > Squamata > Lacertidae > Podarcis > Podarcis tiliguerta. The sequence goes on along the minus strand of NC_139543.1, from coordinate 45,617,581 downwards.
GCTCTTGCAGCATACGCTCAGCAAGTGGTGCAAAGAGGAATAAGCACTCCAGCATTTGGGGTCTGTACCACTGCAGCCTGTTCCTCACCCACCAAACTCCCTTTTAGTTTTGATCTGGCGGCATTAACTTTTAATTGTATGATACTGCAGTACAAATTGCTATTATGCTTTTATTGTTTCTCTTGGTTGATTGTCTTGTTAAGGGGAAACAAGAACCAATAAAATATTAACAGGTGTTTTTGTTTTGCTTTTAAGGGTGGATAGATCCAGCCAATGGGCACGGCTGAGGGAGCTGGGTCAGAAAATAATAATAATAATAATAATAATAATAATAATAATAACAATAATAATAATAATAGGGTCCAGGACAGACAGCAGCAGCGGGGCCTTGCCAGGGTTGTCATGGTAGCTGGTGAAGCGTGCCAACTGCCCTTTTTGCTGCAGAATCTTTTAACAAGAAATTCTTCAGGCTACCGGTGTCAACGCAAAGGCTTCTGCCAGTGGATATAACTGAGATAGTCCTTTTGCCTAGTGAAACAGCTGGTCCCCAAAATGCACAGACACCTGACTGCAGGCAGAACTGCTTAATGCCTGATCCCCTAAGGAGAGCAGATCTGTATGCATATGCACTTGGGGGGTGTGGGGATTCTTGCTTATTAGGCACCGGCCGCCAAGCGGCCTGAATGCACGTAAAAAGATATTGTGTCGATTCTCTCTCCCTGGTGGCTTTCTAGGCACTGTGGCATGTCAGAGACACACCCGCCAGCTGGCTCCCCACCGTTCTGTTTCCTCCCTCTCAGGAAATGTTTGCCCTTGTGCAGTTTCCGGTAGCTGCAGGACATGCCCAGTGTAGAGACGCTATTGCTGTGTGTGTGTGTGTGTGTGTGTGTGTGTGTGTGTGTGTGTCTAGCTTTTTGGGTAGGTAGGTGGGCTAGTGTGTGACAACATCAGAAAATCAGGACAGATTTTTAAAACGTACACACACACACACAGAGAGAGAGACCCCAACACCAACAAGCATGACTCATTCTGGCACTGGTTCAGCAATCTGGTATCTCTCCTTTGCTCTACTGGACCAAAGAATTGTGGAACATTAGAAGAATCCTTCCACCCACCCACAAGGATGGTTTTCTTAGGGAAGAATCCAAGTGTCTGTTCTGTGCCTGTCCATTTGGCACGGCGGCTAGTGGAGGATGGGGTTGGGAGACCCAAGCAGGGCAAAAAGGAAGGGGTACGTTTTTGCGGCAAATGTTGCCTCTCTCCACCCCCCCCCACCCCCCAGAGAGCACAAAATGCAGAGGTGGATAGAGATCACAGGCTTATTTTTATTTTATTTTTCTGTTCTGCTCAATTACAGACTCTTTTCCCGGGGATCGGTGGGAGCGCGACGTAAAATGTCATCTGACAGCTTGTCGAGCAAAGCCCTAAAGGTAAGAGTCACTCTGCACCAAAAAACAACCTTCTCCCAGCCCTTGTTTTCATAGATCTCTAGATCAGGACAAAGTCAGACCTGGATGATGGGAGGGTCTGATGGGAGAGAGTCTGATCCATCCCATAACTGTGGGCCAGTGTGGGAGACTGGTCATTATGCAGGTGAGCAACTGTCCATATGTTTAAATGGAAAACCTGGCCCCATTTGGTCAATTCAGAAATAAGCAAAAGCACCTTTGCCCATCATTTCTGCTGTGTATTTTCTGTAGCTTTCCCCCACCTCCTCCTTTACTCTCGCCTGCCTTCCACTTTCCCTCTTTTCTCTGGGCCCTCCATTTCTTATTTCACAACTCTGCTTCCTCCCTCTATTATTGCCCGCTTTTTCCTGTCCTACTCCCCGAATGTTCGGAGCCAGTAAATAGACGTGCAGAAGTTAGTGTGTGGGATTAGACTTTCTCCCCTCCCACCAGCAAACAGGCACAGGAGGATCCTGAGAATCTGGACTTCCTTAAGCTTTTTGAGAAACGCGAGTTTCTAATCCTCATGGTGGGCAAAAATATGTTTTGGAAAGTGGCAGCAGACAGTGTCTGCAAAAGATTCCAGTCTGGGTGGAGCCGAAAGGGGAAGGATATTCTGTGCTCTTCCTCTGGTACTTTTCCTCTGAGGGTGTGATCGCACTACATTTTGTTTTGTTCAACACGATCTGCCTTTTACTACCAGTTTGTGCTGCATCTGCCTTTTACTTGCAGTTTGTGCTGCATGTGCTCACCTTGCCTGTTGTATCGGAGTCCCTCCGTATTTTCTTTCTTGGTAACATCAGTCCGATGTGACACCTTGGCCCCATGTTCCTTAAACCGTGCCAGGGCCTTCCCCACCCCAGCCCCATATATAGAGTTAAAGGGCTTCCCCTTGCACACAACTTGACCCAAGTTGTACAAGAAGTTAGCTTAGGAACCGGAAGGAAAAGGAATGTCTTAACTGGAAATTATAACACTTGTTTTCCCACTTGCTGGGACTATAATGGAAGGGGAAGCTGAGCAAGCCGGTTTCCTGAGAGATTTCTCGCGAAACAGCCTGTAGGGGTGTGTGGTAGGTGAGCACACCCGTGATGTTTGAGGAAACGAAACAATAATAATAAAGCAGCGTTGAGCAATTGGTGTTATTTGTCAAGAGGCCTTGAGGCTGAGCAGGTATTGAAAATAGAGACACCTGATTCCTTATCTTGTCCAGGTGTCCCTTCCTAATGCTAGCCATCAGTGGTCTGAGTTTTGCTGCTTCTTTTTTTGGTACACCACTTCTCTATTCAAAACAACACTACTATAAATCTTTTTTTTTGGTTCACTGTAATTGCCTTGAGGTTTCGTGTGGTTTCAAGGGGTGCGGAACTGAAGCTTGTAGGTTAAGGCAGCCAGGGAGTGGGGGGCACTCTACAAGGTGACGTTCCTGTTTTAATTGTCTCACACCTCAAAGTGTGCTGGATATCAGATTAGAGAAAGCCTATGCTACACCCGTTGCACCAGTTACTGATTTGTTATGCTAATCATTTCAAAGTCACTGAGTTGAATCCAGACTAAGTTAGTCACACTTTCAATCTCATTGACTAGTCCCGCTGAAAGCAATGGGATAAATTAGTCACGAGTCACTTGTAAGTCCTATGGACTTTGATGGAACTAAAGCATAGATGTGCAGGGTGAGATTCAGACCAAGTTCAGTACTTTTAATTTATTATAAAAACACACCCATATTTTAGAGATAATTTGTGAGCACTCTTGAATATCTGTTGGAAGTACAGTGATACCTCGGGTTACAGACGCATCAGGTTACAGATGCTTCAGGTTACAGACACTGCTAACCCAGAAATAGTACCTCGGGTTAAGAACTTTGCTTCAGGATGAGAATAGAAATTGTGTGGCAGCAGCGGGAGGCCCCATTAGCTAAAGTGGTACCTCAGGTTAAGAACAGTTTCAGATAAGAACAGACCTCCAGAATGAATTAAGTTCTTAACCTGAGGTACCACTGTATGTGTAATTACCACAGAGCTGTGGAACCTGTGGTCCTGTCGAGGTCTGGTAGTTAAAAATGGCACCTCCCATCATCCCTGACCATTGGCCATTCTGCCTGGTGCTGATGGGAGCTGTAGTCCAACAACATCTGGAGGGCCACAGGTTTGACATCCCCAAATAAACATAATGTATGCATTTTATAATGTGCATCACGACTGTCAGAGCACTTGGGTTTCCTTGGTTACCAGACCTGCTCAGCTTCCTCCTTGGCTTCTTGCCTTTCTGAGCTGCTCTCCCTCACCTCACGTCCCCTTTTCCTGAGCTTTTCTGGTGCTCGATACTCACCTGCTCCTTCTGCTCATTGACAGATCAAACGGGAAATGGGCGAGAACACGCCACACCTTTCCGATGAAGAACTCATGGGTTTGTCGGTGCGAGAACTGAACCACCACCTGCGGGGCCTGTCCAAGGAGGAGGTAGCGCGGCTGAAGCAGCGCCGGCGCACGCTGAAGAACCGTGGCTACGCGGCCAGCTGCCGGGTCAAGCGGGTGTGTCAGAAGGAGGAGCTGCAGAAGCAGAAGACGGAGCTGGAGAGGGAGGTGGATAAGCTAGCGAGGGAGAACGCCGCCATGCGCCTTGAGCTCGACGCCTTGCGCGGCAAATACGAGGCGCTGCAGGGCTTCGCCCGCACGGTCACCGCACACGGCACCACTGGCAAGGTGGCCACTGCCAGCGTCATCACCATCGTCAAATCTGGCTCCAACCAGGCCACATACTCCTAGTGTCCGTAAGCCCGTGTCGCGAACTGAGTCCTGTTGCCATGCCTCTGCCCAGCTCTCACCTAGAATGGCTGTAGCTGCACTGGCCCCTCCCCCTTCTTCCACTTTTCTTCTGCCATCCAAAGGAGACAGAATCAACTTGAAGACGAAACGGCTGAATGTTGAACTTCCTCCTCTGTCCCTTAACCTTCACAAGGAGAGGGTGGGAAGGTGGTGCCCGACTTGCGTAATTAACTGTTGATGTTTATCCGTGGATTGAAATGCAGTGGCCAGTTATCCCCTTTTCCCTCTCTCCCCCTCCCCGGTTTTATGTTTGCCAGGTTTCTCTCCTCTTGCCTTTCTGCGTACCCTTGCCCCCAGCTGATGCAACGGGGTGGGCCCAGAAAGGGCTTCCCTGCTACAAGCTTGGGAACACAGGCTGGGAGAACCTTTCGGCCGCAAGGGTGACAAAAGGGAAATAACCTTCCTGTGAGAGGGCAAACTAGGTAGAAGCCGCCATGTTGTCGGTGAGAGCTGCTGCCGCTGCAGGAACCATCCAGGATGAAACAAGGTTCTGGAACCCTTGTCAACTCACCTTTCTCATCCTGGCCCTGTGTGTGTCTGTGTTGTCACTCTGCCTTTCCTCTTCATTGTATCTCACAGCCATGCACCCTTTGGCTCAGATCTCTTCAATTTGTGGGTGTGGTTTGAACCGGCTGTAGCAAGAGCAGCCCTAATTAGACCTGGGCCTTTGGTAAGTGGGCAGGCTCAATGACAATAAAGAGGGAACTAATGGCAGCAAGGGACAAGGAAGGAAATTATTGGTGTACGGTCGTACGAACGATCTGAGGAAGGGGTCACTGAGGTACATGCCGAGAAGGCTAGGTCAGTTGCTGGTATCCCACTCTAGCATAGCATGCTAGAATACAGCGCACCGCAGTGGTTTGAAAAGGCATCCACTGTCTCCAGCTGTGCAGGTGTGCGTGACGCTAGTTCATGGGACACTACGTTGTAACGGTGCTCTTGGGCTGAGATGGCAAGATCTCTGACGTAGAGTGGAAGCAACGTCCTAAGGAGAGGGAGAGCAAGCTAGGAGAAAGTTGAGGAGGTGGAGTGAGGGGGCGAGGCAGGAGAATGAAGGGTAAAGCACGTGAAATAGTTGAGATGGGGAAGGGGAAACAGGATTATAACTGAAATCCTGGGAAAGCCATTTGGTTCTAGTGTGAATAGTTTGCAGAGGCATCACTGTGGTGGCCTGTTACCCAATTTTGCAGTATTCCTGCTGAGTGACGGGTATGATAATTTGGGGACAAAGAGGAGGCAGTCAGAAAGAAACCCCAGCATGATCTGCAAGGTGTGTCTAAATCAACCTGTTTGAAAATAAATGGCAGGTGAGGTATTGCGAGGAGAGAAACTTCCATATTTACTCTCCATCTTCCCTGTGTGGTGGAAAAAACTAGGCCCAGAGCATCAGGAAATAGTTAAACATCATCATTACAAAAATTGAAAAGCATCTACTTTCAGGAGAATTTAAGTATGCAGAGGACTGGCCCAGCCCCAAAGTCAGGAGGATTCTGCAGCAGGGATGGGGAACCTGTGGGCCTTCATCTCTTGTTGGGTTGCAACTCCCATTATCCTCGCCCTTTGCTCATGTTGGCTGAAGTTGGTGGGAGAAGCAGCCGAACAACAGCCAGAGAGGTGTCAGTTCCACTTCCCTAACCTAGGCTAAACGAAAAACCCTATGAACCCCTTTGTGCTCTCTGTAAACAAGTGGGGGGGGTGTCCATTCACTCTGGTGGAGGAAGGAGAATAAACTGCACGTAGGAACACTCATCCAACAGGGATGAGTGTTCTCTGGCCTGCATCCCTCTTCTCTTTGCTCCATTCAGTTGTATGGAAGAGGGGAGGGGGCACTGCAACTGGTGCGGGGAGGGGAGGGCGCAGAAGAAACACAATTTCCTCAGCCCTGTGCAAGCCAGCAAATGTATATTGAAAGACTAATTTGCAGACAGGGCAGTTTAAAATAGCTTAAAGCAATCCTGGCTACACAAACGAAAACTGAGAGCTCCTCGCCAAAAGCAATTTCTGCCCTAATGAACTACCCAGATAAAAGTTGGTTGGAGAAACTGAGGTGAAGGGGAAGCTGAGCTTTGCTCGGAGAAATTAAGAGCTCACAATATTTATCCCAGCATCCTTTTAAGGGTGCAATCCTGGGGGTTGATGGGAGTTTGACTCCAAGGTTTATTTGGAGGGCATGGCATTGGTTAGCCTGATACTAGATGCCCAAGTCACCTGGGAATAAGCCCCACCAAACTCGGTAGGACTTCCTTCTGAATGGACACACATAAGGCGGCACTGTAAATAACACTGATTAGCGAAAGTTATGCATTGCTGACCAGTCAGCATTTGAGTGAGTTTTTCCTCCTCTGAAGTTTAAATTCCCTCTAGATTACTGCTCTTCCACTGGGAATGAGCAGTGGCGCCATAAGAAGCCCAGTAGAGGCTCAGTTTAAATGTGATGCTAAGGGGGTTTAAAAATATATATGCCAGGCTTCAATAAAGCTGCTGTTCCCTTTAAATCAGGTTTGGGATGGAATTCATGGGCCAGATGTGGCACAGAGATGTGCTAATGTTGCATGCAGGAACCAGCACCCGATTAAAGCATAATACTCACCTCTAATCCACCGGGGGAAATCGGTTTTGGTCCATCACCATCAACTTTATAATCAGGCTAGAATTTTGGCCCAAGCTGGGAGCATAAGAGGAAAAAAAGGAAACGTACACCACCTACAGTCTCATCAGCTCTGGAATGCTAGGTTCACCACCTCGTTGATAATGTTAAGATGTTGGCAAGGAAACAAGTCAGGGTTGGCTTGAGTTCAGGCAGCCATGAAAGGGCATGGAGGTTAGATTAGATGAGTCTTGAAGGTACCTTCCACCCTTAAGTATATGTGCTAATATAGGAACCAGTGAGTATTTGTGGGCAGTCACTTCCAGGCATGTACCACAGTGACTTATTTATATGGCAAACAATTGACCCTTTGATTTCTTTAGACATATGGTTGGGTTCACCCATCCTGCAGCTTACAGTGACATCACATCCCCCTCCATGATGGAATCAGCTTCCAAACCAGTGTTGTCTGTCTATCTGTCCGTCCATCCCCCCCCCCTCCACCCTGTGATGATGCTTATGGGGGTTCCCTATTTAGCATTTCCCCTACCCCTGTTTCCCTTTGTTCCTACCTGTGATTTATTTATTGCACGAATATAAGTTATTTTTCACGTCCTTTATGCCATTCCGCCTTGTGGCACGGCCAGGATGTTGGTACAGAGCCGTACTTTATATTTTATATATGCAAATCACATTTTATCTTCTATAGAGCAAGAAAAGTACTTATTTATTTTCTGACTTACAGTAAGTGTCCTGCCAGACTCCTCTGTATTTTGTAGACTTTACAAATAAAGCCAGATTTTTTTTTTCAAAACGGAGAAGCTAAAAACAAGAAGTTTGTGTTTTTCTCAAAAAACTGTTCACAGCAGGCAGAGGTGCCAGGCTGTAGCTATAGGAGGCAGTTTTCGGGATCTTCTGCACCACTGAAAAATATGAACTCCAAAGTAATTTCAATCTTTGAGTGACAGTAACACACACCCTTGAAAGACAATAATGTGGATGCATTTCACACCAGTTTAAAGGGAAATTGTATACATGAGAACACACAGATGACCTCATACAGCTGAAAAGAATTAAAAGTGAGGTCAGTGATAGGGAACCTATAATTGCTAGACTCCATCACTCATCAACCCCAGCCAGCATAGAAGGAATGATTCAAGTCCAACAGCTGGAAGACCTCAGGTTCCCCATCTTCCAGCTCACTGATGGTCTGAACATTCCTGCACTAGAGAGGTAGAGTAGAAGGAAAGTGCTCCCCCTCTATACCACGATGGGGATTGGGTAAGAGGAGCACAAAATGAAGTGGGGATGGGAGCTGGGACTGGTGCCACTCATTGCTACTCACATCGCAGGCAAATAACCCATTTGGTGTCGGTGGCACCCTTACAACCACTTTCTTCATGTCAATGGTAACAGCAGATATGTTGCCTGGAGTTCCCATGTGCAAGATGCAGGTCAGCTGCTACTGGGGAAGCACGAGTCACTGCAACAGATTTACAACTGCAAATGGGGGGGGGGGGAGATCAAGCTAGCAATGCTTCAACAAAACCAAGACCCATTAGCCTGCTGAAAAGTATGGATTGAAGGCTGCTTTAGCCAGAATTTGGCAATGTCAAGGATGCAACGGGACTGCAAATGTAAGCGTAAGTTGTTAGACGACTTTGGGTCTGGCTGAACTGTGCTGAAGACCCTTCAGTTGCACCGGGAATTATTTACGCTCATGCTTAACTCTTCTACAGCGGAGTACTAAACAACTGGTTTAGCACTCCCTTGGTACTCCAACTTTTATAGATTATAGGTTGCTGCAAGAAGCATACACATCACGATGAATTTAAAACACACTCAGGTTTCAATTGGTCTGCTCAGAGTATGAGTTAGTGTGATATCACCCTAAGCTTGATTCACAGTTTCTTATGTGTCTTATTACTGCATATTCGTTATTAGCCTTCCATTGTTCATTGTTGCAAAAATTGGGGGAGTGGGGTGGCTCAAAGGAAGGGTATATGCTTTGCATGTTCCATCTCAGGCAGGGCTGGAAAAAACTTGCATCCAAAGCTGTGGAGAGCCATCAGCAATCACAGTTTTGTAGATAAGAGTTAGCTAGATGGACAAATGGTCTGACTCTGTAGAAAGCACTTCTTAAATCGATTTGTGCAGTGAAGCAATTACACAACTGCTTCATCAGGTGGCACAACATGCACCAAGCCAACTTTGGGAAGCCTTGCAGTCACCTGATTAAAAACAAGCACTCTGAGCTGAATTGGTGGGGAAGCAGGCACATGACCCCTTTAGCACATACTTTAAATGTTTGCATATTGCACCTGTATGGATCAGGCTATAACACTTTAAAAATCTCACAAGCCAATTCAGCTACAGCATTTCCACTTATCAGCTCCTCTCTGCTGTGTGTATGTTTTCTGAATGTGAAGACTTTGGAATCCTTTCCTGATCTACAAATCTAGTTTCACTGACGCAGAGCGCAGGTTGTTTTAACAGAGAGTAGACTGCTTGTATACACCAACCTAAGTTCTTTAACCCTGGAGGGGGGGGGGAATACAATAGCAGCTTCTCCCATCATCCCCAACACACCCTTTAGGGTCATACGAGCAATGCTAATGGCAACTGCCATTTCCACACACATGAGGAATCCTACAATCACAACAGGGACTTTTGCCTGTAAAAGGCCAGAGGAAAACTCTCTTAAAATGAGAGTAAAATGCCAAGCAGGGCAGCTGAAGCAAGCATGTGAAAGAATCCCTGGAATGCTACCTGGAGGTCAGAGAGTTTGGCAAGTAGCCTCACCCATTCCACATTCCAGAGCATTGCCATCACTGTAACGCCAGGATTCTCTTCGCACTAGAAAACAAGCAGCCATGTCAGTTACTAGGAGACTAGTGGAAAGGGGAAATTAGGTAGCAGTTGAGGATCACTAGGTCTGAAGGCAGTGCTCCATGAAAACTGATACCATAATACATTTGTTGGCCCCAAGTCACTTTGTTGTTTATCCACTAAGACTAACACAGTCTACCTGACCCCCCCCCCCACTGAAAAAAGGTTTCCAAGTTAACTGAGCTTGTTCCATTTAGTTGCAACATGCCTACACTGGGGGCAGGCTGCTGCCTTGAATTGGGAGCATCTTATATCAGGGATGGGGAAACTTGTGGCTCTCCAGATGTTGTTGGGCTCCAATTCCCATCACTCCTACCAGCATGCCCAATAGCCAGGGATGATGGGAGCTGAAGTACAGCAACACCTGGAGAGCCACAGGTTCACCAGTCCTTGCCTAGAAAAATCTACTGTTTTGTTTTCTCTCTAAAAGCATTAGGTTTTAGCTGCATTGTTGCCACTTCAACACTGGTCTGACAACATGGTTATCTTTTGCTCATGTGGTTAGGGCAAATTGCCTGGGAATATACCAAAGAAACAAAAACACAAACATACAAATCAAATTATGAGATCAAAGCCTAACTCTGCCCAAGTTTCTGCAGAGTAAGCTAGATCTTGATATTTCAAACACGTGAGCCAAACCACACAACAAAGGCAAAAGAAACATATTCAAAAATGCAGTGCCAAAATCTAAGCAATGTCTAAATGTCATGCTGTTTGCTGGCAATTTTGGGAAAATCCAGAATGCACAATCTACACACAAGGTTTAAATGTAATCCTCCTCTGACATCCAGCAGTCGAGCACAAGTTAACTGCTGACACCAGGCTTTCAGGGAAGTGAAAGTGTAGTCTCACCATGAGCTGGCAGTCTCCAGAAATAGCCGTCAACCTTCTAGGACATGGGGAAGTTTATACAAAATCACTCCATTAATGTTATTGCACAGCAGGGAGGGGTACTGACTCTACCACTCTGAGGTTATGAGACATAGGAACCGGGTCTGTGCCAAGGGAGGGCAGTAAAGGAGGCAAGGGTCCAAGTTGAGGGGTGAGCCATGGCAGCTGGCCCTATCTTCCTGGCAGCCAAGCTTGAAACGGAGGAGCCCAAGGCTACAGACACTGCATCCTAAAAGGCTATCTGAGCCAGGAGAAGACCGGTAACAAGGGCAGCTATGTTGTGGCCCTCCAAAATGTTGTTGGACTCCAGTTTTCATCCATCTTAAGCCAACATCACCGATGATCGGGGGGCGGGGCGGGCGACAGGAGTTGAGAGTCCTCTGACATACGGAAGGGCCACCAGTTTACCACTCTGGACTATAGCAGGTCAGTATAAAGACTTTGTATAAGCAAAAGGCTTGCTGAGCATGCGAAAGCAAAGATTGAACAGGAAACAGCTGCAGCTTGGAGTGCTGCCTTTAAGAGTCAGGGGAGGGTAAGGAAGGCTGGCTCTCCTGAGGTTCCCTGCAACTCAAAGGAAGCACTCGTGGCAGACTAGATGAGAAGTCATAATATGCAACTAGCAATCACATGAAGGGCTCTTTGAAGTAAATTTCAGCCACATCCAGACAGAGACCCTGACATGATTAGCAGGGCGCCCCACCTGAAGAACCAACAGCCTCCTTCTTTCCTTCCTCTTGCCCCTAACCAATCAGGAAGGCGTCCAAGAGTCCCATGGGGCAAGGTGTGCTGAAGCTCAACAACTCTCCCTTACACATGCACTTATCCACTCTTTTAATGCAGGCCATGGCTGGTATACACAAGTATTTACAGCAGGCTTCCCCAACATGTGGCCTCCAGATGTTTTGCACTACAACTCCCATTAGCCCCAGTCTACATGGCCAATGATCAGGGATGATGCAAGTTGTAGTCCAACAACATGCAGAGGACACGAGGTTGGAAAAGGCTGATCTACACCCTTTTCTGGGGGGTAAAATCCCACTACTTCCAACAAGAAAACTACTTCAGACATTAGACATATCAAAGTACACAATGGGCAGTAGTTCAAGCCTACAAAATGGATACATGCCAAGTTACAATTCTACTCTCCAAGACAATTGTGCTAAACCAGTAGCTCTATCGCTAATGTTCATTTGAGCCAGTGTTACTTGCCACTGATATTACATAGCCACAGCAACCTCCTAAGCAATTATTTCCACCGCTAGAAATAATGATAAGATCAGCCTCTGTCTCAGGCCCAAGAGAAATGTGGGAGTGTGTGGAATGGAGAAATACAATTTCCTAGAATAGGAAAGGAGATAAAGATTGTTACCTATGCTCCTTGTGACTTGGATGTTGAAAGATGACACCCACAAGAGAATAGACAAAGGGTGAGCAGAGTGCTATGCCAGAGAGAGAGATGTCAATTTGAGTTTGTACTGAAAAGTTTCCATGTCCTGGTTCCATTGTAGTAATTTAGGCTTCAGTGCTCCACACTGTGTGGGCATTTTCATACTTACCTCTAACAAATGAGAACACTGTTGCGGGAATAGCTGTGTGAGATGGAAATTGAATTCATGGCTATGGGCACCTACCCATTCTATGGTCCCCAGTTTTTGCTCTCTATGCTCCATGTAATTCTTATTCCACCCATCAAAATATGTAACTGGAACATGTGCAAAATACAGAATTATACATTAAATGTATTTTATTTTAAAGCAGAGAATTCTAGACTATGAGAAGTGAAGCGGAGAATATCCATAAATCAGTAACCAGAGACACATTAAGTACAATCTAGATTATCTCTATATTTTTATTTGTCGTATTTGCTTTTTTCCGCAGAGCAGTATAACATCACAAAGATCAAAACAGAGACAATATCTTGTCTCTGAGCTCACATCAGTTATTACACAATAGGTACAAAACTAGGTAACTCTGTCTTATCATACAGCGTATATTTCCCCAGTCATTTATATACAAATAACTAAGCTACATGGAAAAATAGTAAAAACAAAATTCCAGAGGGTATGTTACTTGGTAAAAAAACAAGGTTGGGGGAGGAAAGAGAAGGCAAGGAAGGGAGCAGCGCTTAAGAGTATTCTGGTGGGGTTGATGTATATGAATGCATATTAAATGACTAGCCTCTAAGAATCCCTAATCAAGGGCCTACCCAACACAGCAGCTTACAGCAGCAGTAGTTGGTGTCGCAGGGCTGTCCTGACCTGCCAGCTTTGGAATAGCTGCAGTTTATTGGGAGGTAGCAGGAGGGATAAGGCAGCAACAAGATCAGCATGGTGCAAATGCACCGGCAGAAGCACCAGATTGTCTCCACTGGTGTGTTTGCACTGTGCTGACCTCACTCCTGCCTCGTCCTTCCCCCTCCCAGTAAATAGGAGGTCAGGTAAGTAGCACAGCCCCACTCTGCCAACTGCTACTGGTCCCCCCAAAAGATGTTGCTGGACTCTCAATCATCCTTGACCATTGGCCATGCTGGCTGGAGCTGTAGTCCAGCAACATCTGGAGAGGGTTATGTTGGCTACCCCTGCCCTGATGGGAATGCAGGATCACTGCTGCACTGAGGGTCAAGTTCTTTGGGCCTATCCCTTTCCAGTCTTGTGGGAGAGCAAAAACACCTTCCCTCTATTAACAGCTTAGCACTGATGCCTTTCCATGTCTCCACTTTGAAAAAAGCCACATAGCCTGAGACCTTTTGCTATTACCAGACCTTGTACATAGCTACCTGAAACTGCTACTCATAAGAAGCTCCAAGCATAACCAACTTCTATGCACAATATGTATTTATATATAGCTTATGTTAAAAATTATTTTTTAAAAATATAGAATTTTCCCCAACACGGAAATACCGGCAAGTCAGCAGCACAGACTTCAGCCACATCCTTCACCCAACCCATACAAAAAGGGAACTGGCCGTGAAGATTCGTTACAAATATGTGTAAATGTGTGTTGGAAGTGGTTGGAGAGTTGGGAAGTAAACGAGTCCCATAAAAACAGGCAAGAGTAAACTATTATCTCCTTCTCCAAAATTAGAAGTAAAAAACAGCAAAACAAAAAAGGGTTAAAGGTCATTTCAAAGGGCTCTTTGAAATCCATTCTGTTTCATGAGGAGGTATGTCATACTTCTGGATGAAGAAGTCCTACTGCAGGCACAAAGGGACAACTATTTTCTGGTGCAGGGACCTGACGCCAAATCCACAACTGGTACAAGAGCAGCCCATTAGTCTTTTTGCAATAAGAGCTGCATCACTGTGAAAGTGTGGTTGTGCTGCACTGGAAAGGGGAGGAACCAGAGCCCTCTCCTGTTTCAGTTCTGAAAAGGCGGCTCACAGCAGCTCAACAACTGGCTACATCTAGCTCAAAAGAGGGTCAGAACGAGGGCTTACGAGCATGCTTCAGCTACGGTGGCACAACTCACTGCTACGGCTTAGTAATTGGAGTGCCAGTTACAAAGAACAGCTATGTGGGTCTGAGGGTTCCTTTTAAAGCAGCAACAGGATTTTAAAAGCCAACCCACAATAATATATTGCACACGTCTAACTGCAAAGAGAGGGATGGTTTTTTTATTTACAGAAACACGTTGCTTTTAAATATCTTCTCTTCTACTTCCTTCATCAATCCCTCAGGCTATTTCAAGCAGGGGATATGAATGGAGCTGTTGTGCTCCAGCATCCCACCTCCTGTCCGGTTTCTTCTGGAATATGCAGTGTGAGAGTGCAAACCGCAGCAGCACAACCGTCCCTCTTCCTCCAAGAAGAGTAACCACAAGTTTTAGAAAACCTGCCTAGCCCCACACAAACACCCTTGTCTAACCAAGCACAGCTTGGATGAAGGATGCTGCTGCTGTCCTTGAGCTCTGCATTAACTATGATGTGATGCATGGGTGAGAGAGAATATTAAGGCACAGAGAAAAGGAACAAAAGAGTCAAACCCCAGAGATCCTCATTTCAAGACTCTTCACAGGAGGGGTTAAAATCACCGTAAAAGAGCAGGTGTCCATTAACCACAGCAAGCTGTGGGAGAGACACATATAGCAGCGTAGACCAGAACAAGCCTTACTGGTAGTGAATGGGGAAGAGGAATCGAGAGAGGTGTCAGGAAAGGAAGAAGTCTAATGTTATTCCCCTTTTTTTGCGGGCAGTATTAATGCAGGCACAATTAACCACAACGGCAGTAGAGAAGTACAACACACTGCAATTAATTCTATTGCTCTTTCCAGCTTTAAATCATCAAGCAAACCAAGGGGTCTGGTAAATTCAGTGACTGATAGGCTTTTCAGCTTGTAAAAGGGGCCTTGTGATTCTCACTTAGTGAACTTGTGCAAGTACAGGCCAGGCCTAGAGAGGTTAATAGAAAACCAATGCATTTTTTAAATCACGTGGACTGAAGGGAATGTAATGGCAAGGTAACAAATGCGCATCACAGATATGTTTACATCTGCTGGCGAAACTGCAGCCAGTCCGGTACAAAAGCAAGGGAAGAGAAGGTGGAATGCTCACCATCCCAGGCAAGCTCTATCCCACTGGCACTTAAAATTAACTATTAACAAAAGTAAAATATTGATGACAGCAAGAAGAACTGGTAATTTACAACACATGTTCTGGAATTTTAAAACACACCAGGATGTAAATGCCTAAGGAGGAGGATAGATGTGATAAAGACATTTTAGTATTAGGAGTTGCAGAACTACTCCTCCACAAGAGAAGTTACAAAAGAGAATGAAAAGAATGATGTGTTCTGCCTCTTCAAGTGAGTGCAACTAGACATCACCCAACAGGTGGTTCCCAAGCGCCCACTCGAGAATCAGCCAGTGTGGTCCCCCACCCACAATGGAGGAGGATGTGCAGCTTGACTCAACCACCTGACTGGAATGTACATCCTTATCCAATGTCCTGAACAATTGTGTGTGACTCTCTGAACGGTGGGCATTAGCTTCTAGCAAAAATGTTTCCAAAGATGGGGCAAATCCAATTTTCAGAAAATGCATTGTATTCTCTTCAAGTGTTGGGCAAGGAACCCATCAGAAAAGCTACCTTCCGCCTCAACAAGCATATTTCACTTAGGCTTACTGTTCCAATCCAGAAGGTGTTTTTCTTCTTTTCCCTCTATCATACTTCTCCTACTCTAAAGCAGAAAACCAATCCCTTCTGAAGCACCCAATGCTGATCATTAGCAGAGGCAGAACATAAATGTGACTGTATTACTATGGAATATACTGTGCCTAAGGGAATTCTGGTCACAAGCCAAAAGTTGTTCAAAAGTTAATACTGGGACAACAGTTAGAGACAGGGTTCAACCTATATACCAAATTAGGTCTAACAGGTGTCTAGAAGTGCATTTTAGTAGTGCAGTTTGGGGGAGGGGATTGTTTCTGCTACTTTCAGCCAGCCATATTTGAGACAACTTAGGTAAATGGGTAAAGATACAGCCTTATTTTTTCAAGCTTCCCTTGTCTGACCCTTCTTCCATCTGCCTTCCCCATGAACAACAGCAGAAACCCAGCATACAGAAAGTGTGGTCCCAGATCTTTGTTGTATTCTATGCCAGGTGTATTTAGTGTTCCTTATTAAGTGATATCTGCTCCAAGTTAAGCCTTTCAAGAAGAAACTAGGAAAAGACAGTCCAAACCACCTGCATTAGTCACAATGGTCCATGCTCACAATTGGCAACAAGAAGTGCCCATTCCTGACTTGAGCACCATATTAAAAAAGGGATATGACCTGTGTTTCTGGTTCAATAAATAAAGGGAAAGTTCCAGGCTGGGCCATGCTTCATCATCTGCTTAGAACTCATCATCTGAGCTCAGGAGTAGGGTCTTCTCATTGTCACGAGCACCAGAGCTGCTGTGGGAGTGTGAGATCGTGTGACTGCCATTACGCCGAGGTGGTCCATGTTCTAGGGTTGACTGCTGAGTGTACTGCTGGTAGGCAGGGGAGAAATTGTGGATGGCATCCTGCACAATGTCATGGGGGTTCATGGTCTCCTTAAGGCTGCTAGAGATGCTCTTCATAGGGGCACAGCGGCCTAAAGAGAGAGAGAAATTAAGAATGACTGAGGATAGAAGTCTTCCTCTCCCCACCCCCACCCCCAAATATCCCATTAATGTAAGCAAAAGCTCCTTGTGGTGCAACTTTGGGCAGTTAACGGACTGGTTACACCAGCCTGGAGGCATGCTAAAGCAAAATGAGTGACACACAACATGGTGGCAACTTTGGGGAGGCAGCAGGAGCAAGAGATCATCACCTAGGCTGCAATGGGCTGCTTTCAAGGATCAGGAAAGGCTACACAACAGAAAGGTATAACTAGAGGGACAGAAAATCCACTCAGGAGGAAAGGTAACATATACTAAGTGGCTTGAGCAGCTCTTGGCCTGAAACAAGGGTAGGAGAAAGATAGCAAGAGAAAGGGAAATAGGGACTCATGTCCAAAGTAGATGTTCAGCTTCTGCCGGCAATAGGAAGCAAAGATGGAAGTCAGATCAAAGTGGAAGTCACACTTTAGTGTAGGGAATGGAGAAGATGAGCCATTGCATACACCACATACCAGCGCAGAAGCTGCTTCCAGATGTTACTAACTCTGTCCCAGCAAGCAATCTGATTGTAACTGGTACCTACTTACGCCAATATTTTTACTTTTAAATTACTAGAAAACATACAGTTTGGACAATGTATTGTGGATAACTTTTCTTTTAGCAGGGTGGGGGTAGATGGGGGACAAAACACAAGTATACTAATGGCCTAGTCAACAGACTGAAGACAATGAGTCAAATAACCCCCCCACCCCACCCCACACACTTGAGACCCTCATGTGCAGCTGGAGGCTTCTTTAAAGTTTCTATCACAGCAATTTCCCTCTGCTGAAGAGGCAAGTCCCTTCTGCTTTAAAAGCAACTTGGCTCTTTAGTAACCAGAGAAGCTGAGACAAAAACTTCAAAGCCACCTCCCCTTTCATTCATGCTTCTCCTGAAGTACACATACGTGCATTTGTTATACCTAATGGTATGCACACAAGACAGATAATGCAGGGAGGTGAAAAGAGTCACAGTAGCAAATAGCGTCTCAACAAAGAGACAGAGACAGAGAAACAAATGAAGAGAGAGCATGTCACCTACCATATGGCCCATATGATGGAACAGCTGCGCCAGACACCAGAGCCCAAAGCAAGGGAAAGAGGAAAGAGGGGGAAAAACAAGAGAGGAAGATATGGGAAACAACAGTCTGAAAAGGCATGTTATTCTCAGGCTCTCCACCAGGAAATCACCACAATATTCATCTCTATAGCAAACCAAGTACAATTACTATTAAATACAAGATTTTAGAGGAGACTGTAAAACTCTGCTACTTGCTTCCCCCCCTGCCAAATATCTACAAGTGGGTTTCCTAGTCTATTCCATCTCAACTATGCTCTGGACCTAGTCCCCTTCCCCTAGTCCAGACAGACAGAACTGATACAGTGAACATTGTTTACCATAGCTAAGAAATGGCTCGCCATCCCAAATTTTAGCATTAAGAGGAAGGGAAATGTATAGGAACATAAACAGAGACTTTGTGTGCAGAAGGTCCCAGATTCAATCCCTCTAGATAGGGCTGGGAAAGACCACAAACTCAAACGCTGGAGAGCTGCTGCCAGTCACTGTAGACAGCACTGAGCTAGGTAGAAGAATAATCTGACTTGGCATAAGCCAGCCTCCTGTGTTCTAAAACCATTATTTCCAAAAGGAAAACTTTTAATGCAGAAATTACTTCTATTCTTGCGTGCAGGGAAGCTCATAATAAATGCAGGGGAGTTCCTGTATAGCCACAGGATGGACTCTCAAGGGAGTGTCTCCCATAATTCCCATAAATCAACAGATGATCATCTTTCAGCCTGTACAGCTAGGGAAAATGAAAACCAAATCAGGAGACAACCAGTGTGCAAATGTGGCAGATGGGAAAAAGGTGTTCAGTTGCCCAGCTGAGGGATTTAAACTGTGAACAAGCTCAGCTGGGAAATCTCCCTTCACCACAGGCCCAGCAGTAAGTACCCTGCCTCCATACCTTGCGCATCAAGACGCTTGTCTGCATAGACCTTGTGTGTGAACGCATGGCGCAGAGCAATGGCTGCAAAGAACATTTCCACGCAGATGATGAAATCCTGGTAGCCAGCAGCCACGGTCCCCTTACCCACAGATACATTGGCTGAGTTGATCTTAGGGATTGCACCACACCTCTCCAGAATGGCCAACAGCATCCCTGAACAAAACAGAATCAAATTGTAAGACTTAAGGGAACCTCAGAACACTCTACAGAACAATGTACTGCAAAAAGGCCCAGAGATCAGTGTAGATAAGAAGCCCTCTGTTGCCACCTCCTTGTTTTAATCTTTCTTTGCTGCAACATTTTATTATTTTACTCAGATTTTGTTTGTATTTTTCTTTCTTACGGTAATCTGTTTGGAGAATATTTGTTGAAAAACAGGTTACAAATTGCCCATCCAAATTATAATAACAAGTCTACACAGAGGACACTTGCCTAACTAACAGTGTAATAGTTTAAGACAAAAGGAGAATGGCTAAGTATGGGTATTTCAGAATACACAATATAAATAATTTTCATTTCTCGTACAAGGCAGAATCTGCATTTCACCTACAGCGAAAAGGCAACACTGATGAAAAGAATCCTAAACCAAATAGAAGAAAAATGTGTCACGTGTGACTAGGTTTTAATTGTCTCTCAGGCATTCCCAGTTAAATCTACTTGTGGATTAAAGGCATGTGTGCTTGTCTCACCTTGCCAGAATGACAGGAAAATGACAGACTTGACCATGAAGAATTTCAGGACAGGGCTGTAGGGACTGAGTAGTTCACGTGTGGCAAAGTAAAAGAGGAAGAGGGCATAGAGGGCCAGGCTGACAGAAATATTGTAAATTATCGTCACATAGAGATACCCATTGGTGACACTGTAAGGGAAGAAAAGATGAATGCTCAGTTTCTCACATACAGTGTTTCTTAGCTCATGCAGTGCTATAAAGACTTCTCCCTGCTCCCAGCTCCATCACTAAACAATGACCCAATGCCAACAGGGAGATTATACTACCATTACAACCAATTACAGCAACCTTCATTTCATACAACATACAGAGCTTTTCTACATTGAGAAAACATGGTAGTTACAGGGAAAATGTATGCAAGCCGGCACATTTGTGGGAATCAACATGCACATGCTTTACCAAAGCTTTTCCTGTGACTGCAGAAGTCAGGGGGCCATGTTAAAAAGGTAAAGGTAAAGGTACCCCTGCCCGTACGGGCCAGTCTTGACAGACTCTAGGGTTGTGCGCCCATCTCACTCAAGAGGCCGGGGGCCAGCGCTGTCCGGAGACACTTCCAGGTCATGTGGCCAGCGTGACATCGCTGCTCTGGTGAGCCAGAGCCGCACACGGAACGCCGTTTACCTTCCCGCTAGTAAGCGGTCCCTATTTATCTACTTGCCCCCGGGGGTGCTTTCGAACTGCTAGGTTGGCAGGCGCTGGGACCGAGCAACGGGAGCGCACCCTGCCGCGGGGATTCGAACCGCCAACCTTTCGATCGGCAAGCCCTAGGCGCTGAGGCTTTTACCCACAGCGCCACCCGCGTCCCTATGGGGGCCATGTTAATAGGCCCTTATTTGTATTTTGTTTCCAACTTCCCCCTCCAGTGTTTTGTGGCAGCATACCATATATTTTGAATTTATACTCACAGCAATTCTGTGATGGTGGCCCAAAGCAACTAGCTCAAGGTTTACCCTGGGAACTTTATAGACTCTGATTTCGAGGTTCTGAAGCCAAATCAATCCACCTTTTTGCAGCCATGACATTACTGCATTCTCCCAGTTCTTATGATAGGTAAGTCCTTCCTTTTCAGTTAGATTCCTAGTCCCTCATAGGACTGTCAGATAAGTGTTTCGTGACAAAGAAAACTCTATAATTTAGAAATAAACTATTTACTTACTCGAAGTCCCCATCCTGGTACTTGCCAAATGCCTGGAGGATGACTGTAATAATTGCCATGAGGGGTTTTACCACACAGAACTGCAAAGTGGCCTGGAAAAGAGTAAAAGTAGGAGGAAGGCAAGATGGGTATTGAGAAGAACAAATAACCACAACCTTCAGGCTTTGATCTCTAACCAGTCAGTCCCATTCATCTAACTGACCAAAAAAAGCAGCACTTTCAACTTGGAATTATGACTGTCATTCTGCTTCTTGAACAGAGATGATAATCTGTTCATTGATTAGCCATGTTCAGAGTAAAAACATGTTTAAACATGGTTTCTTCTGTGTCTAAAAGCTGTCCAAGAGGCCACCCAACCAAAGGCTGGGTGAATGGACATCTGTATGCAGACTGGACACAACTTTTATTTCTCCTTTTTGTGTAATACTAAGGAAGCTGTTGGGGTTCTGAACTGAGGCCTGAAAGTGGTAATAAACTGTAGGACACCTAAGCATATCGAAGCACAATCCAGACAAGACATACATGCTCCTGGTTGGGAGTGAGAGGGACTCAGGGTGAAGCCATGGATAATGGTAAACAAGAGTGGGGGTCACCTCAGTGGCTGCAGCAATATTGTGGCACACAGCCCAAGAAATGTGGTGACCCTATCTCTGGTGGGTCAGTAAAGGCATTTTTTAATTCCAAGAGACTTTCCCCTAAGTATCTGCTGGTGTGTGTGTGTGTGTGTGTGTGTGTGTGTGTATTTTGCAGTCTGTGCCTTTGTTACATTTTTATTGTAGCATTTTAATGTATTTTTACTGGGCTGTGCCCAATTAAGTCCTACTCAAGAGTACATCCATTGAAATCAGTGTACTTAAGTTAGTAAAGTCCACTGATTTCAATGGGTCTACTCTGAGTATGTTAGATACAACCTACTGTATTTTAAGCATATATTCATTGTTTTGCATGATTGTGATTTTATACTTTTGTAAGCCACCCGGAACAGTATTATAGGTACTAAAAATATGGAATAGAAATCTCTAAATAAATAAATGTATAATTGAAGCTCCCTCTTTGGCAAAGGAAATGGCACATTTGCTTTCATAGACAGATTGTGAGCTAGGCATCATGTTCAGAGGAGGAAAAGCTAGTGGAAGATTCTGGGATTTCAGCAGGAATCTCCTGCTTTGTAGAAAGCACTCAAGCAGGAAGAACCAGCCTTGCAGTCATATGAAAGAGAAAGCCAAAAGAGGGGGAAAGATTGCTTGTGATAAGATGCTCTTGGGTGGTGACCATAAAACTTCAATGAGATTAAAAAATCCCAGCACAATCCAGTTGATGAGTCACTGCCATGATGTGAACTGGAAAAGGTCAAGCTAATCGTTAAACTTGCTTCTAAGCTTCCTCTTCTCCATTCTGGGGGTTGTTTAATCATTTTCCTGCAGCCCAATCCCACAAACTTTTATTTTTAGACACTTCCTGGTGAAGAAAGTGTTAAGACATTACAGGGACAGCATGTGGGTGATGTGACCCAGACAGTTACTCTGTCACTGGGCAGAAGTCTAGGGGAGGACAAACAAATCATCAAAATGTGGTATGGCACTAGACCTCTTCTGAATCATATCTCAGACACATTTAAGCTCCTGTCCAGTGGCCTGAGAATGTCACATTTGCCCCAGGCAAACAGAATGCTAGGAGTAGGAGATGTAGCTCCTTCTTCACTGGGGTGGAAGATTGGGGAGAAGGGGAGAAAGTGTTCTCTGATCCAGTCAGCCCTGTTGTTTCAACTGCAATTTTCAGAGAAACATTATGTTGTGCAGATGATGATGATTGAATTTATATACTGCCCTATACCCCGAAGTCTCAGGGCAGCTCACAGAAAATATTAGCAATCCCAATACACTTCTTTATTATTACCTCCACAGCATTCAGAAGACAGAGCCTCCTGGGTTGTAAATATGGACAAAAAAAAAATCCAAAACACTTGCTCTTGGATCTCTCAAGGACATACTGCTGTACATACACAAGCACTCTAACGGCGACAGTGAAATTGCTCATGCTAAATGAAGTTCCAAAGTTAACATATTTTCACCATACACTCCCAATCCCAGGCCTGTAGCCAGAAATATGATGGCGGTAGCAGAGACACCATTTACAAATCCTTCAAAATCTAAAATGCAGGCAGTCAACAACCATGTATCTAGACCGTGCTCTGCTTAATATATTTTGTACTGCTTCCATTTAAAACATTATTTGATCTATAATATAATTTTAATAAAAATAGGAATTCACACTAAAAATAAAATGAAATTGAAAATAGCAAGTATCCAAGAGGTTGTCAGGTAGCACAATGCATTAGCATTCACTGGCCAGGCTTCTGGGAGGAGAAGCTTTACTTCTTATTAAGCAAGAGAGAATACACTGCCTGCACATTTCCCCCTTGCATCTCCATGGGTAAACAAGACTAGATTATTTATGTATGTATGTATGTGGGCAGGGGTACCTTTACCTTTACCTGTATGTATGTATGTACGTATGTATGTATGTATGTATGTATTTAGCTAGCTAAAAATTCAAGGAAGAGGCCCTGGACTATTCTTGTGGGAATGAACTATTCTTTGGTAATGGACATTCATTCTGATGCCAAATTTCCATGCGGAATAGATGGACCCGAGAAACAGTAGTGTCTTGAGAGAAGATCTGTCTTCTGTGAGTCCTACTGCACCACTACTATTAAGGAAAGGGGAGGGGAAAGAGAAACTTTATCAATAGGATTGTGTAGTCAAAATGTATCAAGAACCATTTTCACTTCCTCCCGACAGTTTACACAGAGCATATCAGGTAATTTATTCTCTACAATTAAACTGGGAGAGGTTCCCTTGGTGAAGAGTTGTGGCTCATCCTTGACTGCTTCCTCTGCAAGACCCAAGTAGGAGGACTCATATGAGGAGCATGTGACATTTAATCACATACAAGAACCTGTTGCAACTAATGATCATCATGAGGTACAAACAAATTATCAGGACAACTGAGTCAGATATTTACACGTCTTGATGCAAACAAAAAAAAAAGTTGCTCGTTGCCTAACACCATACACAGACTAAAAATAACCCAAGTAGTATCAGAGTCACACCCCCACTTCCAAAAGCATTAGATCACACAATGTTCCCTCACACAAGCCAAATTTGAACCCTTGGCCACATCACCTCTTTTTCTACACTCAACTATTTCTAGACTCAGCATGAACTGAAGGAACATTCACCAGCTTTTTCTAATCTGACCCTAAGGTTATATTCTCCCTATGCCTTTTACTGAGTTTTCTTCTATAGCTTGCCATTTGTGTCACAATAACACAACTGTACACCAGTCTTCACTCACAATCTCCCTTACCATTTTTTTTAAAAAGAGGTTATCAATATTTGTACAGATGAGTTTTTTCTATTGCATCTGGGTGACAATGTGCTTTAGGTGTTAACGCTGCCTTTGCTCTCAAATGAAGTTTTATAAAAATGGGATAAATCTGCCAGGGGGGGAATAGTGGGAGAAGACAATCAGCGCATAGCTCACAATGTGCTGGTGCCGATTTACATGGATGTGAGGCAGAAAGGGCTTCAGTTACACCAAAAGTGATGGGTACATACCTGAGGTATATAAAACCATATAAAGAACGAGACACTACAGATCACAAGGTCAGATAAACAGGTATATCCATGACAGAGCAATGCAACGTGGTTGAAATAGCCCAAATTAATAATGTAGTAAAAGTTACGAGATGTGAACAAACCATGTATACTTTCTACACTCCCAGTTAAACTGACATTGCAGCAGAGTCAATAATGCAGCTAGCTACTGATACTTTCTTTGATGCTAGCATTCTTGTTGTTACTGAAACAATTCTCTCTAAATATTTTTAAACTCATACAGGTTCTTTTACTGCAGAGCTGGGCCTTGGCTGAAAAGTGAAGTGGCAAGTTACGTAAGAAGGGCAAGTGAGATTTCAGTTCAATGTTTCCTGTTCCATAGCTCACACAAAACTTCCCCAAGGCTACAAGGCTAAGTGGAACTAAATTCTTCTTTACTTCTGTCTCCAGTTTTCAAAAGGTTGGCAGAACTGACAGACCTAGAAGTGATTTGTGTGTTCTGTATAGATAAATTAAAGAGAACAAGCAAAGGGTGGGGGGTGGCAGGGGGCACATACTCATCTTAACTGACATCCTCACTCACACTTTCAGCAGTGTCCTAAAACTAGTTTAAGGGAGTCCCTGCAGATTCTACTTCCGAATAATCCTATGGAGAGAAGCATCATGTGGCAGCATCTAACTCTCCAATCAAGTTCGGTCCTTCCATACCTGCTTACAAAATCTCAGAAATCCAATGGAATACGTCTTTCCCCATAAGCAACAGGTTCCATACATACAGCTGGACCTAAAAGCAAGATAGCAAGACAGCTGATCAGAAAATAATTAGACTTCATCTTTAACTTTATTATTGTTATTGGGTTTTATAAACAAGAATAATGTTGTACAAATAGGTATACCAAGTTTTCTCATGTCATTTGTATATCACAAAAATAGCATAATAAATGTGGAAAAATATTTACAACATATGCTTCATGATTAGTGGTCAATGTATAAATAGATTTCATTTAAGATTATTTTATCAAAGTGTATAAGTATTTATGATGTTTGACAGCAGTTTAACTGTTTTCTCATGCTGATGTCTAGAATGGATATATAATATTAAACACTTTTTAAAAGAAAAGGATCAGACAGAGCACCTCAGGGTATGACAATATCTCTTTTAGTCTTCAGAGAAAGTGGAGTTAAACAACCCACTGACAAACAAGCAAGGAAGCAAACAAACAAACAAGCAAACAAGCAGGCACACAATTTGTTCCCCACATTTTCTTCCCAAATTGCTTTCTCCACGCATTTATGTGAAATTACAGCTGCAAGATTCAACCCACCTCCCACTGATGTTAATAGGTGCTGTTGCTTCCCAAGTACTGCAGATTTCACAATGTCTTGTTGTGTGAAGAACAATTGTGGTTAATTTGAAATTAGGACAGAAATGCCTTAGGGCAACAACAAAACTATTGCCAGTATGACTAAAAGGAGCTTGGAGGAGAACAAGGAAAATAAGGCTGGAAGTGCAATTCACATGTGACCAAATGGTCTCAATCAGACTGGTGTGGAAATTGGTAAACTAGATGAAGGGGCCTTATTCAATGTTAAGGCATACTCATCTCACTGAAGAGTTTCCAGTGGCAGAGGAAGAACAAGTGCTATGATGGATGCCAGCCTGCACTCAAGTCTTTCCCACCAAAGAGATAAAGAAGGTAGATAGATAGATAGATGATAGATAGATAGATAGATATAGGACACACAGCATACTCACTCAATGGACTTCCCTCTAATCTCAGACATGATGGAGCTCTCTCCGCCAAGGTACTCATAGCAGAGGCTAAGGAAGTTATAGATTACAAAAGCTGCAAAAAGAGATGAAACCAGCAAAAATCACTAAATATACTCCAAGGGTTTCAAAGGATGTTGTTTAAAAGGAACCATGGGGGGTGGGTGATTCTAGCTCAGCAATTCAAAAAGAATCCCACAATGTACTACCAGATCTGTCATTTGATTAAAGACATTTTTATTGATCGACTATTTGAGTTTATTTGAATCAATCAAAATCTGCATATGAATACAACAGCAAAAAAGGGGGGACCCCACTGTTTTTAGAATGTACACAAATATGTCACAGTCAAAACCACCTCAGAAGAGGTCTTTTGTCCTATACGAGAGGAAGAATGCTGCTTCTAAGATATTCTCTGCTATCCACGATTTTTGTAAGTATCTTATCTTATCTTGAAGTACTTATTTTTGTAAGTACTTTATCTTATTTATTTTATTTAAAAAATCTGCTCCAATTCACTGGGGATAGTTTTTTATTTATCAAAAGGTTCTCAGTTGAGAGAGGAATGATGGGCTGTGCCAGGATGCAGGCAAGATAATTTGCTTCATATACATAACAGGAATATTACGCAATAAATTACTTATAGTGCAATCCACTTGCAATGCTTCCACTCCAGACCACAAATATTCTTTTTACCATTCCACCTGCAAGCCATTCCGCCATGCTTATCTATGGAAGTTGTTCAGAGCATTTTATATGTCATTTCTAGACTCACAGTGCTCCCTAGTGTCATTCTGGGACATTGATGGTGTACTAGATGGGGAAATTCCCATGACAATTCAGTCATGCAACTTGCTTGTGCTATTTCTGTTTACTTTGAAGGTCTCACATGCAAATACTGACCAGGTGCCAAACTGCTAAGCTTGACCAAGGCAATGACAAACACACACTCCCTAGTATGAACCAATGGGTTTCCAGCTCTGTAATCACATTTTTAAAAACTGAATGATAAGCTTGGTACTCAAAAGCTCTGTTCATGTGAGGATCATTACCAGATTCTTCTTGCCTACAATGTCACGAACTGTGGCTGAACCTCACCCATGAGAATACACTAGGACAGCTGTGAGCGGAGTTCTTCCTGGTTCAAAATCTCAATGCAGCTGTGAATTTTAACAGCACTTGTGGAAATGAGATGACTTCATTAGGACTACAGCAGGAATCCTTTTTACTTTGAAGGTCTCCAATTCAAATACCGCACAGGCATTAAGATTACCTAGTCCAGTTGAAAATTAAAGCCTGTGCTATTAATGTTGGTTTTTAAAAAACCCAGCGTGGTTACTAAATAAACATTTAGTGCCACATCTACTTTGTTACTACGAGTTACAAAGGTTCTGCTTTGGTGAGAGTAAGAGTCTTGCCTTTTGTGAACTGCTCTTCTGTTGTCCTGTGGTGGTATTCAAGATCCAAGTCAAGTGTATTCCTTTTTTCCCCTTCTGCACTGCTTTTTGACTTTGATAAAAGTCAAAGATCATAATTCTAACCTAACTTTTTGTCTAGAGTTCCATTTGGGTATTATTTACTCCCATGTTCAACGGCACAGAAGCATGCAGCAAGGCCATACAGAGTACTCCCACCCCCCAACATCCCACGCTCTTCTTTTGACATCCACATATGCAGGGAAAACGCTTTCACACATACAGTTGTACATACAAAGGCTTCACTAGAATCTGGAATCCAAATTGTTCCAGATCCCAAGGATGGCTTCATGCATACAATTACATCTGTAAGGAGATGGTCCTTACAGATGTCTATGCAGTGTATGTGGACTCTAGGGAAGAGTGTGGCCTGCTTCTTGCTCTCATGTTGTTGAACACAAGAGTTAATAAAATCTAAACAGGGTATATCATGTCCCAAAAAAATGGTTACTGGCATACCATTCCACTCCAGGTCACCAAAATGAAACTTGGTATGGCACAATGGTTAAAGAAGAAGCACTAACTAAGCTCACCGGGTGATCTCCAGCCAGTCACTATTCTGCCAGCCTATCCTCAACCCAAACTCAGTGCCACAGTCATAAGGGTTTATTTGGATAAAAGGTTCCAGAAAATATTAATTCAGTTAAAAACTACCAGACAGCTTCTTGTACCCAATTCCGTGCACAGAATTCTATAAGAACCAATCACTTATATAATGCATGTCTTATTACACAGAGTGAAGTCTTGCTCCAGTCAACAATCTTCCTGCATCTCCAGATGTCTACAAAACAAGTTCAGTGCTTTTGTGGGAGGAATAACCAAAAGCACACTGCTGTTCAAGAGGTTTCCGCCCTGCCCTCTGATACAGGAAAGGCTCGTTATAGTAGGAGCTGCCTATTCTGGGACCTTGTTTAGGAGAAGATGAAATTAGGTGGAAGAGAACAAAAGCGTCTCCAACATTCCTCAAGCTCCTCATGGAAGTACATTTAGGTTGCACACGCACACCTATGCAAATTTATCTTGGAATAAATCCCATTTAACATGAAATAGCACTTTCTTCAAAGGAGACATGCATAAGATTGTGCTGAAGTCTCTGGCTAGTGCTCTACTGCCAACATTTCCAGTTGAAGATGTTATTTAAATTCTCAAATAAGACTACCAACTAAAAAAAATATCAAACACTAAATGCCACAGATTCCAGCTGTGTATTTTCTTTAACGTTTTCCAAGGGCAGACTTTCCCAAGGGAAAAATCTCTTTTGAAATGAAAGAAGATTCCCACCCCCTCCTGTTTTCTGATTTTCCTAGACATAGTTTTAACTACAGAAAGTACGAAGGCAGGGAGGGGGACCCAAACCCATTTGCATACAGGCCATCAAGCTGGCAAACTTTAGAATGTGGGCTGACCCTCTGAGCAGATGTTGTCATGTTTGCAAACTCCCTAGTCGAGGCAAAGGGGATAATAGCTGTTGCTAGGAGATGAATTTCACAGAGCAGCAGGCTTCCTGCTACGCAGCTACGCCTTTATATACACACTCAGCAAAGGCAGAGGAAAGGGAAAGCCAGGCCAAACAAAGATGGCCTCTGGATTGTGTGTGTGTGCATCTGCCATCTGTTAACACATCCCAATGTATTGTCATAGGTGTGAAAAGCCCAGTGATCCCCCAACCACAGTTGTTCATGAGCAAATATTGCACTAGTATCATATTTTCATATGGCTATGAAACTCAGCAGGAGACTCTCTTAGTATGGCTTGCTCAAAAAAAAATATCTCACAAGATCCACAGACTAAAACATTTTAAAGTACAGCAAGTGCTGCAGGGTAATTTTTTTGTTTCATCCAAATCAGTGTGTTCTACCTAAATAACCAGAAAAAGAATATTTTCAACTTATTTAAATAGGAATTTTGTTGAAGGTTGTTTTTCAGTTAAAGATAAAGAAACTCTGCAATGAATGCACCATGATCAGTTTAAATTTGTCACATGCTCTCTAGCATTGGAGCAGGAAATCTAGTCATGAGATCATTTACATATTTGTCCTTCTGAACAATTTCAGGAGATTGTATTAAATAAGCCATAACTGCCCTAATTTAAAAACAAAACAAAACTGTATTTACATGTTTTTATGAAAACCAGAGGAATGTAAAAGTCTTTTTTCACATGCTTCCTAGAAAGCATCTTTCAGGTATCTGGGATCAGTAGCTGGACAGCTGCAGAATTCTGCCAGTAGTCCAAAACTTTTGGTGGTCCCAAGATGGTGAAGGCTATCCTAGAGCAACTGCTCAGGTTGATTTAGTAGTAATCTGATGAGAAAACTCACTCATACATTCTCTTTTATTCTTTGATGGAAAACTACTGGCATGATCTATTGAGTGAATCACCAGAACCAAAGGAGTCGTACCTATTTGCATGGTTTCTTGAGTTCTTGTATCTGGGCTTCTGAATTCTGTGCCAATATTATTTTTCATCATCTGGACCTTCTTACATGATGGGGAGAATGTCCACAGATTCTAATAACATATTGCATTTATTCCATCCCTATGTATTAGTTCATATACAGATCCCTTTTCTGCTGTAGTGAGCAATATCTATAGCCAGCAGCTTGGCCTATCATTCCATCATTGCCATAGACTTCCTGCCACTTCTCCATATTTAGAACACAACCCCATATTTAACTAAGACCCTTGTGTACGGGTACTTCCTTCAGGCTCACATACAAAGCACCACCTTCTCTCTAGCCTGTTTCCATGCCTTCCAGCACCTTACCTTCATAGCAATCCCGCACTGTGCCAAAGTAAACATAGTACTGGTCATTGGTGAAGAAAAGAAGGCTGAGCCATGAGTCGACAGCATAAATGGGCACAATGAAGAGGATCCGGACAATATAGCGTTGCTCATTGGGGCAACTGTAGCAACGAAGGTGCATATAGATCTGGAAGAAAAAGATGGTGAACAGGATAATGTCAAATTAGAACAAAAGTAAGCTAAGGAGGAAGAGGAGTAATAATGGGAATTTAAGAATGCAATGCCATACACAACATATAAACACTTTTTTGCTCTCATAAGGCTTTCTTACTGAGTTTATAGCTTAGTAGGATATATTGACTTGGTTTTTGCACTGTAAGGTCTATGTTTACCCTACATCTGCAAGAACAAGGGATAAAATTCATTTACAAAGTAAGGTAGCTTATGAATATATAAATTGCTATAAAATGTAATGAAATGAACATTCTGTACTATATTTACTGTAAGATAAAAAGCAACTGTCCCACAGTATTTTTTCCATCCAAGTGATAATAATAATTTTATTTTTTTTAAAGTACTAGGCATCTGAATGATATACTTTTCACTTGATATTTACTTATTTTAATTACAAACTGATTTGGTTTCTAAATGTAATGTGCTGAAGCTGTGAAATGGCTACAATACTGAAGCTATCCTATGCTATCTTTCACGTTCATTATCCAGATGTCTACATTTCACAGCTTCAATATATTACTTTTAGAAACCGGATTTAAGCACCTACACATGACATATATGGCTCGTATGTTTTCAGTGCAATACAGTAGCAGAGCCTTCTGTAATGTCATGATCCCACACAAAAATAAAGTTTTTGGATCTATAAATATAAGACAACCAAAGTGAGGACCAGCCAAAAGCACAACTTTAATCTGCAAAAACATATAAGACGTCTCTCAAATACAAACTCTATCGTGCTTTCTAATAACAGAAGAGTACACCAATAAGTTTTGCAAATGAATCAAATCTCATCTTTAAAATGTTTTGTTTTATATGGTAGCCTGCCTATCCTACAAGTTAAAATCTTTTCTGACCAGAAACAGACTGGATGGAGAGTGTATTAGAATGTTGGTTATGAACAGTAATTTTGAAATAATGCTTTTCTTGGCCCACAGGGTGTTTCCAGATAGCAGCAGCACCAGGAGTGCAAACACAGGAAATTCTTCAAAAAAGGAGGCATTTCCTAGGGTTTTTTTCTTTTGCAGAGGGAAAAGTTTTGTATGATTATGATTAGTTGGCTTCAAAAGAACACCCTAGCTGCTCTTTGTCTTATAATCTAATTTTACACAGCCAATCATATATAATTCAGTGCAAAGATATTGAGCATTTTTAGTCAGCTTCGTAACAGAGCTCAATTGATCTTTGCAAGCCATTCTGGAGGCCTTTTTCAGTTGAAGAGATACATAAAAATTCTTCAGATACATAAATAAGCATGCAAGCAATCTACGGAGTCAACCTTACAGTTGTAATGTATGAAACAGTTATACTACTAAGAGAAAAGAGTCCTGCTACATCAGACCAAAGGTTCATCTAATTCCCAAAAGAAGCCAGTCAGCAAGATATCCTGGGGAAACTCACAAGCAAAACATGAAGGCATCAGCCCTCTTATTTGTCCCTAACATCTGATATGTTGCCTGTTATTTGGCGAGGATTCACTTAGCTATCGATTCTAACAGCATTTTGATAGAGTCACCCTCCATGGATTTCTCTCCTTTAAATCCATCTACACTAGTGCTCATGACTACGTTCTGTGTCCATAAATTCCATAACAACACAGATTGTAAGACTAGAACTCTCCCTTTGTACACTCTGGGGGCCAACTGTTTACACGCCAAGATCAGATGACGCTATTCCAACAGACATGCAGCAGATGACCAATTAATGTTCTAAAGAAGAAGAACAAGATTCATTGTTGCTGCCCAAGTAAATGTCAGGTAAGCTGCTATTCTGATTCATAAAGTAGCTAATCCCCTTTTGAATCTCACACAGCCAGTTTCAATAATGCTCTGTAGCTCTCCAATGGATAGTCACTTATCTATTCATTAACCCACAGGTGTTAAACACAGGTTGATGAAATTGTAGGGTTTGCATGTGTTACTCATCATACAAGGACACTATTAGACAGCATTACAAAGAGGATGCTAAATTTGGTTTGTACCGTCACCCACCAACCTGATGAAATACAGCAGCCAAGTCTTACAGCAGAAAAGCTGGCGGCAGGAGGAGAGGAAAATGCCTCTGCCGCCGCCTCCTCACCGTGCAACCAGGTTCGCTGAAATCATTTGTACAGCATGTTCATCATCATGACAGACATTTTGGGCAGAAATTTAAAATGATAAATGGCTGTTTATTCCTTGTGCTAAGAACAGGCAGAGCTATGAAATTGGAAGATAACGCCAAAGGGTTATTAAACCCCGTGAATCATGGCACATCATCATTACATAGCCTTCTCCCGCCCCCAGCCCAATGAAACACACTTAATTAAATGTACATCATTCCTAAGCCAATCAACTGCATTACTATGAGGGAAGTGTGTTGTCTGCATACCTCTGAAGTTGACGGACTAATTACTACTTAGGATTCTGGAATAAAGGCCCCAGGGCCTATCACAGCAATCCACCCCATAGTATTAGCAGTCTGACAGGAAAGATGCTTGATCTTCTATAGCTTTGACATTGTCCTGCTTTTTCTACAAGTTACTGCCTAGATTTATTGTTAGGCAAGACATGGGCACCATGAACTTAATTGTGAGCTGAAGAGACTAATTTGTAGACAGCTTCCTGGCAGCTGCAGCCTTATGTATATGCTGGCACTGTCTGAACAGCTCTGAGGTTTGCTTGTCTCACACACAATGGGATGGGACAGCAAAGTCCTGCATTCCCCTCACCCTCCATACTCTAGCTGTTTTTAGCCACATCATTTCCACTCTCACTACTCTATGAGAACAGACTCATCACACCACAGCAAATACCTGACAAACATATATTCTACCTGCTAAACATCTGTATCACAACTAAAGTAAAGACGCACTCTCCTCTCCTTCAAGTTACAGGGGGCTTGTTCAATGGTGTTAATCCATAGCTGCACCTGTATACATTGTGCAAATGGAGTTGGAGATTGCTCATATATGCTACAGGCCATAATATTGCATAAAGTGATCTGTAGCTTAAAAGGGAAGTAGCAGTAACCACTTTGGGCAACAAGCTCCATCTACTCTACATGATCTAATGATGGCAGAGAGTAGAGCAGGTAAGGCTACAGGAAGCTTAACTGTAGTCAGCACAGTAAATTTAACATCTCTCTCTCTCTCTCTCTCTCTCTCTCTCAGGCTGCAGTAGAAAAGGTGCCTTTACAAAGTACCATTCAAAATGCTGTAAGTATTTTATTTTGCTTACCTGATGGCAAGTAATTAGCAAAGCAGTCCACACGAAGAAACCTGAGATGGCCTGGGCAGCTGTAGTCATTAGGAATATTGGTTGCTCCACAGCAGTGGGAGTGCCAACCTCAGACATCCAGGATAAGTTGGGGGCTGCAGCAGGAGTGCTGGCTGGGGAGCCCAGCTCAGGCACAGACATGACTCCAGTCACTACGATCATCATGTCCTCAGAGTTGTGGGTCCTTCAGATCTAAAGAGGAATTAGAGAGAGAGAGAGAGAGAGAGAGAGAGAGAGAGAGAGAGAAGTTTCAAAATAGCAGAAACAACCTATCATAGCCAGAAAACCTCACAGGTATCCCAGAGTTTTGCTAAACATTTCTGTCAAGTGTAAAGGCCTTCAGTAGCAAAGGTAAACAGGAATAATTTGGGAGAAATCGCTCATGGTCCTATGGTATCAAACACAGCTACTCTTTAGTCACTGAACAGTCAGAAAGAAGGTCAGACATGTGAAAAGAAGTTCTAAATTTAAATTGCAGAGAATTCTGGAACACTGCCTAAAATAATCGTGCATTTTTGATACTCTATTAATACATTCAATTTTATTCCTTTCTTAAGTGATTATACAAAGAGTTGCAATAAGTTTTTTCAAAAACATGGGTCACAACATTTTAAGGTGACTGTTTTGAGACCGCAGGAAGAAGTTGGCTGTTTGTGCATTTAGTGATCTCTTCTCTCAAGTCACCCCATGAAACAAAAACTTCATACAGAACAGAAGGTAGTAAAAAGCACCAATACTTGATTGAAATGTATTGGATTTACATGGTATATGTGTGCCCAACCAATATATAGATATGCTAGCCTGGTACTGACTTAAAACCTCCCGTCTGACTCTGACTGTTCTGCTCTACAGCTGAGCAGAAAAAATCCAAACATTTATGGATTAAATGTTCATTATCATTAGCTACACTCGTTATACAAATTCAAAAACTGACAAAGTGTCAGCAGTGAAGAAGATCAAGTAGTCTGGAAATGAGATCATAAGCAAGTACTCTTGTCTCTAAGAAATGGGGGGATGAACTGAAAAGCCAATAGGTAAATTATCTAAGTTGTTAAACTGACATTATGAAGCACAACTATGCATGAATTACAAAAGTGATACACACAGCAGAAAAAAATTTGGAGAACCAAGTATTTCTATATGAAGTCTTTTCATTTATCACAACCAGACCAGTAGACTATAAAAAGAATCAACATGTGATTTTGTTTTCCTCTGGCCTTACAAGAAAAGAGCAAATAAGGTAAGCACGTGGAGAGTCCCCTTTCAACATAGATCTTTTGATTGTTCTAGCTGGGCCAGCCACCATTCTAGTTACATAACAATTCCTACTTCAGTTTGTTTTAATACATCATTCTCATTGCTGAAATATCCACCCAGTCTGAATATATGATAAAAATACCCAATGGTAAAAATACTTTACATTCTGCAGGGAACACAAAGCTATTTTGAAAAGAATGGAGACTGACAAACCCCCATAGTGCACAAAGAACAAGGAGATGGTATATAGACCAGTGGTTCCTAAATTCGGGTCTGCGGAACACACCCAGGGGATCCGCGGTCCCAATCCTTGCCTCCCCCCCCCCCTAATTTTTTGTCATTTTTGCACGGCTAATATCACAAATCTTATGGTCTGTTTTAGCACGGTGTGATTTTTCAATATACTGGCCAAAACCAGTTTTGAAATTCCAGTGTGATAACGATTTTGACCTGGCAATATGCAACAATATGTTGCTTCTTGTGCAAGGGAGAGCAGGGCAGCTGATTTCAAGGCACCGCCAATATGCTGCTGATCTGAGCTGCCTTCCCTCAGGAGGGAAAACAGGACAGCAGATTGCAAGGTGCTGCCTTCCCCTCACACTGATGGAGAGCAGGGCAGCTGATGGCCCTCCCTTCAGGGCACTGTGGCACTACCTTCCCCTGGCACTGAGGCGAAGCAGCTTTTCTCAGTCAGCAGGAAAGCAACAGCAGCCACAGTGGATGTGCACCTTCGCTGGCTCAATGAACACCCCATCTCCATCCCCTCCCACTCAAACCATGCAGCGGAGGTGATTCTGCTTCCTCTCCTCCCTGCACCCATCCAATCTCCATGACTGCTTCTTCCTTCATCTACAGGCACCCTACCCACCCGACCTCTGTTGCTGCTCCTTCCCTCATCCCCACGCCTGATCTCCAATTTCAGACGTTGTGATATATCGGAATATCGTGATGTTTAGCTGCTGATATATCACGATGTTGAAAACCAGATATTGCTCAGCCCTAGTGTGTTTTTTAATATACCTAAAATCCTTTGCTTATTAGGGGCTACCCCACATTTTGTTCAAAAAAATTGCTCTGCAGAGGTAACTACCATAGAGTTATCAAAATTTTCAAAAGTAGGGGGGGTGGCTTGGCTTTTGAAAAATAGGGGGCCCTCAGTAATTAGCTAATTGGGAACCACTGGTATAGACCACTGTTACCAGACTTGGTGCCCTCCAGATGTGGTTGGACTCCCAACTCCCATAAACCTCAGCCACATGCATGAGAAGTGGGGTTTGAGGGGAGATCTGTGGAAATGCTAAATATAATATGAAGACTGCACTTGGAAAGAGGAAAAACCCTGATGTGCTTGAAGCAGAGGGAGGAAGGAAGGAAGGAAGGAAGGAAGGAAGGAAGGAAGGAAGGAAGAAAGAAAGAAGTTCTATAGAAAAAGATGACACTCAGGAAACTGAAAACAGGGTGGAGTTTGAGACGCCTTTGCTGCTGAGTCTGGAGGAAATTGGTTTCCGTCTGACAACATTCTACACACCACAGGGCACAAGTAAGAGGTTTTTGCTAAGCTTATGAAATACACATGTAGGAAGGATTTACCACAGATGTATGCCTAGCCAATTAAGCTTGAATGAAAAGGTGAAAGAAATTATCAGGTATCTGTGAGGCTGAGGAGAGAAGGATATCCAATCCTATTACAATGTAAAAGGAGATATTGTAAATCACAGCAATGCCTACAATAAACGAGGATAGTTTAAAAAACAACAACACACCAACCCTAGTCTACACAAACACTCCCCTTTATGATCAATTCACATGGCTGCTAGATATAAATACCAAAGCAGGGGATTTGTCTGAAATTTATAACAGACGCTTTATTAAAAACCTTCTTATAATAGAGCCTTTCTATCACGAAGCCCAAAAGAATGAACTGGACTTTCCATTCTTAGTGCTAAAGTGGTAGTTAAAGGATGCAATCCTGTGCCTACTTAGTAAAGGTAAAGGGACCCCTGACTATTAGGTCTAGTCGTGGACAACTCTGGGGTTGCAGCGCTCATCTCGCTTTACTGGCAGTGGGAGCCGGTGTACAGCTTCCGGTTCATGTGGCCAGCATGACTAAGCCGCTTCTGGCAAACCAGAGCAGCGCATGGAAACACCCTTTACCTTCCCACCGGAGCGGTACCTATTTATCTACTTGCACTTCGTGCTTTTGAACTGCTAGGTTGGTAGGAGCAGGGACTGAGTAACAAAAGCTCACACAGTCGCGGGATTCGAACCGCCAACCTTCTGATCGGCAAGTCCTAGGCTCTGTGGTTTAACCCACAGCGCCACCCACGTCCCATGCCTACTAATTTGGCAGTCCTGGTTTTTTTCAAATAGGATTACTTACTTGGCAATAATCCTATTTGAAAAAATCAAGACTTTTGAAACATGGATAGGAAACAGCTGAAGAGACACAGCTCTGAAGTCAAACCTTTCTTCTGAAAAGTTCTGGAGGACTCAAAAGCATGTACACTATTTTATGCTGTTTAGGTTGTCGTAATAAAATCCTTGCCTTAATGTGATTTTGAAACTTAGCTTGATTATTAGGCCAACCACTATCTTTCAGTTTCAACTCTGTTTGCAATATGGATATGATAACATTTGCAAGGATTGTGGCAAAGATTACTGAGATAGAGTGTTCTCAGTGCTTCATATACAGTAATGTGTTATTATTATTTAAACAGATTACAGAACCTATAAATCTACATACCCTATTCTAAGTACAAGCCAAGATTTTAGAAGAAAGCAAAACAAACCCAATGGTGCCATCAGAAAATAATATTCAGGCAATGGTCCAGGGCCCAACTCAAGAGAATGAGCGGGAACATCTCCAAACATAGCATGGCTGGCTTAACACATTTTTAAATAAACAAAAGATTACACATGAAAACTAGAGTGTAAAATTACCTAACTGCACCAGTGGACAAATCACACACCCCTCCCCGCCAGGCCCAGGCCCGGCCCCACCAAAAAAACCCCTAAGAAATGTAAGGGAAAATGCATTTTCAAATGGCAGGTGTCTAGACAGGCATTCAAAATGCAAAGAAACAACACATGAAACATACACTGCCCCCTAGTGCATGCAACCAGTGAATAATGCATCTGACTAATAAAGCAGTCAAGCATATCATTCATCCCCAAAAGTTTTAGAATGTGTGGTATGTTTACAAATAATATTTTCCTCCCTTTGCTTTGAATTATTAAAAAAAACCCACACGCTTTCATTCCACCAGAGATATACCAACAATCTCTACATAGCAACAGGTCAATTTTTATGTAAAGTGCTTTGAGTTTTGTGTGTGTGTTTACAATCAAGCAGTGTATAAATTTTATGAAATAAATAAACAGGTCACCATATATTTCAGGTTTGTGACCTATCCGAGGATGAGGGTCTACCTCTTCAAGGAATTGTCGCTCTCCTAACATAAGAGTGGGGAACTGTTTCCAGCCAGCAGGCCGCATCTGTGCACCTCTGCAGGTCACAGTGATGTCAGGTGTTTCATTTTTGCCTGCGTGGTTTGAAATTAAACTGTGTGGGCAACAGAATGTGTGTGCAGCAATCAGCTGGTTGTAGATACTTGGGAAGTACTGAGCAAAAGCCAGTGTTTAGGAAACACTGTGCAAGGGGCTTTCCAAGCACCTCCACCCAGAACACCTTTTGTCAAAGCTCTGTCTTTACCTGTACACTTCAACTGACACCATATATGGCATCAGGTTTTGGCCAGGTGGGTGAGGCTTGGCCAAAATGGGCCTCATGGTCCAAATGGGAAGGTCTGGTGGGCCTAATTAGGCTCACAGACTAGAGGTCTAAAGGTTGTTGTTGTGGCTAGGGATGCCTTTTTTATTCAATGCACTGCTACTACTCACCATTCTGAAACTGTTAATCTTGACACCATTAATTCATGCATATCTAAATGGACTGGAGTAACTGAATATTCTTTGCAAGTATTGAAAACTGGCACAGGGGCAAATCTTGAGTTTGAATATGAATGGCATAATTGTGTTTTAAATGTGTGTACCAACTTTCATTCTGATCTCTCAGTCTTCAAAGGAGACATTACAATTTGTTTTGTACCTTCCCCCCCCCCCCAAACACACACTTTAAAAATACATGTGTGGACTGAGTTGGCTTTTAGAATGTAGGATTGTGCCCTGAACTTGTGTACTGAATTTGGACACTTCAATATTTAGAGTTACCATATAGGTGACAAATTTATAACTGAAATGCTGAAGTGTCAAATTAGACCAAAGGCCTCATTTGCTCTATCAATCAAGTGCTGAATGGAAATAGACACAATATTTTCCAGCAGCTGCTCCATCTATATACTTCTGGAGGCAATTCAAGGTGCTGGTTCCCACTTTCTGAGCAGTGCTCTCTGTAGACAGAGAGGGCACTAAGCAAATCACTTTTGAAGACCAAGGTCAGAATGAAAAAGAATCATGGCACAGGTTCCATGTTTGATTGACAATCATAGCTTCAAGAGATTCAAAGTTGTAGACTTTCTTTTGGTTTGTATTAAATGTGAATTTCATTTAAATGTGAATTTCATTTTAAAAGAGTCTTAATATAAATGTGTTAATAATAATAATAATAATAATAATAATAATAATAATAGCAGCTTTATATCCATCAGCTAGTCCATACCAGGGTCATTACAGGGTCATTTACCTTTTTTAAAAAAAGAAGAAGAAAACAACACAAAAAGCAGTAGCTGCACAAGCCCCCTTCTGCTAGTGTCACCTCTTCCTCAACTTTGGTACAGTGCCGAAATGCTAAAATGCCTTGCTGAAGTGCCTTGGGCAAAGCTCTCCTTTAGTACAGTGCTGAAGTGCACTAAGGGAAGCTCTCCTTAAGAGAAGCCGCATGCGCATTCAAGCCCCATGTTAGGCAAAAGGATTCTCGCATTGCAGGGAATCTGTGATTCTATGATTCCAGGTTGCTTTCTATAATTCTATGTCGCTCATGTCCTGACTTAAGATGGGTCTGAAAAGCAACATCATCACTGCATCTCTTTCTTTATTCTGAGAAGCGGGGGATAAGGAAAGTCAAGCATATAAAGTAATATACAGGAGCTTCATGTTTAAGTTGGGACTAATGATAAGTCCTGCATCTGACACAATGTTGTAGAATGATATACTGCCTCAAGGGCTGTTGTGTCATATGTCATGACATCATGGCACATGGAACAGAAGTCCAATAACCAAGCAGATGGCAAGGCTGCACTTACTTTGGTTACTGAACAAAAGAATGTTCAGTATAATGAGCTGTTGTGTCAATGTGAAGGGAATCCAAGTTTACCTTAACATTCTGTTAATTTACTGTATACCTTAAGTTTTGCGTTCATTGGTGGTTAATGTGTTACTGCCTCTTTAGGTAAAAACAAAGTGAAGTCTCAGGAAAGAGAGAGGAGTAAGGTCCCTGAACTAGAACATCAGCAGATACTCTTTACCTGCCCCATATATTTTGGGATCTCATTCCATGCCAGTTTACTTTTGCTTCTGGTACGCATATAAGAATTTTGTTCACCCACACTGAAGAAGGCTGCTTATTAGTGATATAATTAAGCTATCAGTACAACAAAGCATCATCCAAACACAGCTTTTGTAGTTGTACTGTGGGGGACTGAATAGCCCAAATCCTCATGAGATTTTTGCCTATTCATCATTTTTTATCCAAACAGCTGGCTGTATGCTCAGTGAAACAAAAGACAGAAAACGCCACTCAAGCTGTCTTTCTTTTTATCAAAACAAAAAGTTCTCCACTGTAAATGGTAAAAACAAATGACTATGAATAACTTTTTTTAGTAAATGATAAGTTCTAAACAGTTACAACATTTTAATTAAATATATATTGAAAAGTCCTGTAAAATTTAGATTGGAGACAACATTTATTTCCAACATTTTAAGTTTCTCGGTTTATTCTAGAATGGGAAAGTGCAACTCTCCTTACCTTACTTTCACAGAAAACAGCCCCTTCTTCTCATCCCTGTAGCTGCACCTTTAGTCTATTCCTTCCTTTGCCTTGTTCTTAAATATTGTCCTATACCAGGTCAACCAATTCACTTGCAAACACCCATAATCCACCCTAAATCAGATGTGCAGATCAACAATGAAACCCTTTTACTATG
Organism: Podarcis tiliguerta; assembly: GCF_965153285.1. Taxonomy (NCBI): domain Eukaryota; kingdom Metazoa; phylum Chordata; class Lepidosauria; order Squamata; family Lacertidae; genus Podarcis; species Podarcis tiliguerta. The sequence goes on along the minus strand of NC_139543.1, from coordinate 45,576,405 downwards.
AACAACTATCTTTCTCCAAGAGAGTTTTTCTGCTCTATTAATTTCTGCAGTTTTCTTCTCCATCTTTTGTGTGTGTGTGTATGCGTGTGTGTGGACTGACCCACATTATAATAGGTCAGCATACCACAGCGAGACTCTTTTTTTGGAATGAGACAGGAAACAAGAGGAAAGGGAGGAGGCTGTTTCCAGCATACCACTCTTCCTTTGAAAAATAGGATCAAACACTGCAGTTCTAGGATGGGTCACCTTCCCAGAATCGGTACCAGAATTAGTCTATGCACACTATGTGCCTCATACCCATGATCTCACTGCTGCTTGCCATGCAGCTCCTCCGGGAAAGGGAGGCACATATCGCCCTGAAGTAGCATTTCTTGAACGTTGAAATTTTGAAAAGACAGAGGTGAGAGCTGAGTTTAAAGGAGATTTATTTGAAATAGCAATAGAAAGTTGCAAGTGAAAAATTATTTTCATACACTAATGTACTAGGAAAGTAGATAAAGCTTCACTTGTATTCTATTCATTCAGAGTATTGCCCATTTTGTTTCTGAGACAACCCACCAGAAAGCCATCTAATGCATCTGTGGCTGAGCTGAGATTTGAACCAGTGACTTCACCAGCTTTCAACCACTTAGGTGCACAGGGATTGCTCTGTTAGCTGTGGCAGCAAACATGGAACCCTTTAACATATTAATGGGAGGTGGGGAATCACACATCAATGATATGACATTCAATCACATTTTTAGTTATGAACATGCATTTCAGTGTTTAACTGGAGCACAGAGACAGGAGTGTGGCTCTCTAGTTCTCCAATGGGTAGAGATACATTAATTCTGTCCTACCTCTCTGCAAAGATACACCCCCCCCTCCAAAAGTACTTGCAACTGAAAGAGCAACATTTTATTTTTTTTTAGTCCTTCTTCTGTTGTCAAGCTTTTGTTTATTTTTAGACCTTAAGCCCTTTGGGACCAGTATCTATCATTTCTATTATGCATATGTAGATTGTCTAGTATTAATAGTATGCAAAACAACAACAACAATCTGAATAGTGCTTGTGTCACTAGGCTATAGGTATATGAGGTCTTATGTATATGTGTGCTTCTGAGGTGCATAGTTTGAGAATGAACAATCCAATGATCTTTCAGTTTCTACAACTTCAATATACCAATAAATACTTCACAAGCACAGATATCTCTAAAAACCTTACAATAAATATTTAATATAAAGTCACCACACACAAAAAGGCTACACAAGATAAGGGAGCTGATCGCATTGGTCAGTTAGAGATAAATCATGTCCTTAATAAAACATTAAATGTCTGTCTCAAAGGGATCACACAATGGCTTACATTGTCTTTTAAAAGCCTGTAGGCTTATGCTCTAGTGTGGATGGGTGGTAACAACATTAGTCCTAGTTTGACCAATAAGCACTGTTGATAAATACGGCAGATGCAGCAAAAACTGGAGAAGCCATGGAAACAACTCACTTGCAAGAGAGAGAACATATGGAACTGCTGCATGATACAGCAGCTTAGGGCATTCCACATACACCTTATGGTGCAAAAGTATAAGCCATTTCCGCATCCCATGTGCAGTAGCTTTCACTAATATGACAACCATTCCTGAACAGTTTGCTATACTGTACCACAAGGCTAAAGGGGTGCTCATTCCAATTACAGTTGTTACATTTTAAAGAGCGTACTGTGCAGCAGGTGAAATGTGTTTGCTGATTCTCCCCTCCCCTCTTTGCTTCCTGTAAATTGCATCCCTCTGGGGTTGTTAAAATGATCACCACACTGCATTACAGACTCAAGTGTTCATGTGCTACTCCCTGGACACAAGGTGATCTGTGCCTTCCCAGTCACGGTTTGCACTGAAAAACAAAGCCAACACTCTATGAACACTCTGCAGTGAACGCTCAGGGAAAAAAAGAAAATTAGTAAATGGAGGAGAGGAGCACATCCTCTGAGTTGAGCTAGATCACAAGTACTAGCAGTCAAGAATCACACATTAAAACAGACTACTCTTGACAAAGTGACTTCCTGTCGCTGGAAGGATCCCTCTCCCTCCCCAATTTGTAACTCATACTGGAAATGCTTTCCTAGATATTATTTTCAATATCATATTTTAAGAGCTATTGTAGCTAAAAGCTTTATGTATTCCATTTTACTACCACGACTGCTTATAGATCAGTTTCTTTAAAGACACCCAAGGGGTTTTGGCAGGATTAATTATCTTGGCAGGAATCTACTCTTCTATTACCAAGCTACAGCTCAAGGAGTGCTGAAAAGATGATGTGGTCCTATAGCGACAGAGGAGGAAAAACAACATATGTAGGCATGGATGGGTCAGGGAAAATCAAGCCCCTGCCTTCAAAATCTTAGGCTCTATATAATAACTCATTATTGTCCTTCAAACCTTTTCCTCAACATCCTATGTGATAGTAGGCAGCAATTTCAAGGAGTTACTGCAACTGACAATTAAGGTTTGCTCCTAGGATTTAGGTATCAGACGATTTATAACTAAATAATACATAGCAATTCACTCCTTTGAATGATTAATTTCCATTCAATTCCATTCCATTCAATTCTCACAGAGAAATTACTCTTCAAATAACTGAAGATGCTCAACTACATTTACTACATGAAAATGTAACACACTGCATGTAAAAATTATAGAATATAAGTTTAGTACACTTCACCTATTCAGTCTACAGGGAGGCTACAAATATTACAGTCTTCCTTCGTGTGTTTTGTATACCAGAGAACTCCACAGTAACGATGCCATGTTTTTAATACTACAGAACTACAAAACACCCCATAGCATTTCAAGATGGAACTGCCAACCCCATCATTTGAAGATACAAAATAATTATTTCTGTCCTCTCATAAAAAAACAAGCTATGAACCTTGTGCAAAATACATACTGTACTACCAATTCACACAACTTTTAGAATTTGGTCACAATTACACAAGGAATCATTATCTATAAATGGTGCATACTTTATTTAAGGAGGCAGATTCTTACACATAGCAAAGAAGGAATCCCTTCCTGGATGCCAAGAATTACAGGAAAATATAGTCATGCATATGTGTTTGTACAATTCACAACTGATAACACCAGATGTATGTTTAGCCAAAGTAGCAAATTTCAAAAGTGAAGTGTTACCTGGCTCTTGGAGTTAATTTCTCATTGGAAAAAATAATGCATATCAGTCTTTTAAAGTGTGATGTAAATTACAATTAAACATAGATGACTGTTTGAAATTGCCTCCTACTACTATCTGCACATAAATTTCAGCAATAAGAAATGCTGAAAGAGAAGCAAAAAGGAAAGTGATTTAATAGTGAACACAAGTTGATGGAACATAAGGTGAAATTTATCTAATAAGTATCTAATAATTTGTATTATACAAAGACGTCCAACCACACAAATAGCTTAGGGCCTCAAACCTGCTTTGTAAACTCATAAAACCTTTGGCCAATATCATCTAGTTTTAATGCTTATAGTATATGCCGGATTTTATCTGATATGCTACTCAGCAGACACATTTTAGCACTACACTCGTCCTCCTATAGCTACTAAGCTCACACCATATTACAGCACTGTACCTGGTGCCACATTCAGCGTCAAAGCACCGTAAGGCCCACATCATGCCACTCAAGATGACATGCACCACATGCAAACTAAGCTCAAACTATGCTATGTGTTTCTGCTATTCAGCAAAGCGTTACGGTGTTCCCTATAGTTCTTCCCATTTTCAGTGCCAGATGTGGCAGGATGAGTTGGGTTTCTACAGCACACTTGCCACGTTCAACATCTTAGCACCATCACTAGGACACTGACCGGCATCAAATGTGCCACATCTCCCGCAACTGCATGCACTTACCCGTTTCTGCACAACACTCAATGCCCACATTCATCCTCACCCAACAAGGCTGTGTTATTTAAGCACCCTGTGGCACGACGGTGGCACCCAGGACTACCCCTATGTAATGTGCTTGAGTCACCTTGCCTACGTCCAAGTAGAAAAAAGATGGTCCTTAAACTTATGTACAGTGGTACCTCGGGTTACATACGCTTCAGGTTACATATGCTTCAGGTTACAGACTCCGCTAACCCAGAAATATTACCTCGGGTTAAGAATTTTGCTTCAGGATGAGAACAGAAATCGTGCGGCAGCGGAAGCGGGAGGCCCCATTAGCTAAAGTGGTGCTTCAGGTTAAGAACAGTTTCAGGTTAAGAACAGACCTCCAGAACGAATTAAGTACTTAACCCGAGGTACCACTGTAAATTACAGAAACAAAACACCCCCACCATCACACTCTGCACCCCACCCACTGGCTAAGGCCCAACGACCTGATGTCATATATGGTGTCAAGACAGGACGGCGTGGCAGATGCCATCCCTTAGAAGCCACATCCCAGGGGGCCACCATCTCTAGGCCATGCCACCAGGACCCAAAAGACGCTGTGAGCAGCTTTTGAAGACGCTGAGGTGCCACCTGGCCTGCGGGAAGGGGCGAAGGGCCGTTCCCCTTTCCGCACCACACGCCTTCACGCCCCTTTCTCGCTTCGAGGGCCACCCCTGCCAGGCGCCACCCCAAGTGCCCCGTGGCTCCCTTCGGCGCGCCACTTGTGCCCTGAGGCGCCGTTCCCGGCAGCAGCCGCCCTCTCCTCTCACCGACTGGCGCTGGCGGGATTGTCGTGCTCCCGGCTCCGTTTCTTCCTCCTCCGGCGGCAGGGGCAGTTCCGTCACTCGGGGGACCGGGCAGGACGAGAGGCCCTCAGGAGCACCATGGCCAGGCCGGGGGTTCCGTGGCCGCGCAGCCGCTCTGTCGCGAACACCTGGCGTGGCAGGGCCGCTTCTCAGCCCCGGACTCGGGCTAATTGCTGCTGCTGCGGCCCCAAACAGAGGGAGGCGGGGGGGGGGGGCAGAGAGCAGCTGAAGGGAGAGATTGGGCAGGCGAACAGTTCCGCGCAGGCGCGAAGCTCGGGGGCTAGCTGGCTGCCCGTCTCCCTCTCTCTCTCTCCAGCGCGCGCTCCTGCCAGAGGCAGGAGGAGGAGGAGGAGCCGCGAGGCGGTGACGTAACCAGTGGCCTCTGGGACAGTGACGTCCCCGTCCCCCCGCCTTCCACAGATAGATTCTAAGCTCCGCCCGAACAACAGCGACGGCCGTCGCTTTAAAGAGACAGCGTGGCTTTTCTTTCCTTCCGGTGTTCCAGCGCCGCACTTTGCTTCCAGCTCTGGTTCTGACCATTTGCACAATGGCAGCTGGTCTTTTTCTAGATCAGAGGCCCTCCCTGATGATGCTGGCAAGTACCATCAGCTCGGGGGGGTTGGGGATAGCTGGCATCGACAAACATTACACGTGTGCGTGTGAATGGGCGGAATGATTTGGATTTAGGAATTCCGAGCCATAGGCAGTTAACTGGATGACTTGTAGCCCTCCAGATGTCTCTGGACTACAACTCCCATCATCCCTGCATTGGCCATTGGCTGACGGGAGTCGACGAGCATATGGAAGGCCAAAATTTCCCCATCCCCGCTCCGTGGTCAAATTTTTATTTCTCATGAAGACGAAGATTGTGCATGGACAAATTTGTTTGGAATGTATTTGTCGAAACCATTGTTATATATGGATTAACATATACCTGAGGGAAGCAATAAATTTATACATCAGCAAACATACTATATAGTTTTAGCCTTAATTATATTTTATGGTTATTTTGTTGTGGATGTTTTCCTCTGCTTTTTTTAAAAAAGAAAAATGTATTCTCTTTCCCCCTTTTTCTACTCTTTTTTCTTTCTTATTTATTTTAATTCACTATAATCTCAATTTTATTTTTTTTTAAAAAATTATCCTTATATTTCAAAACATAATCCCTTTCTCAACTTTGGACATTTATTTGTTCAGTGAACAAAAAACTTCGGCAGCAAAAATAGACCATCAGTAGACAGGAAACGCTTGCTCTTGAAATGTTTGTCCAATAATATTTGGGGGAGGTTGTTTTCTGCCTTAACGGAGTTAGGAATTTACTGACTGCTGGAGTAATGAAGGTAGTATTGCTTGCTGTCCCTCTTTCAACAAAACGCTAGGGGGCACCGTTTGTTACTTGAATCCAAATACAACACAGTATGTCAAAAGCAGGAATTCTCTCTCTCTCTCTCTCTCTCTCTCTCTCTCTCTCTCTCACACACACACACCCTTTCAACATCCTGTTGCTATGTTTACTATTATGTTTCTCCAGTTATTGTCTTCTCACTATTCATTTATTTTACTTTCCACATGCTGTGAGACTGCTCTGGCGCTGCATACACATAAGCAGTCAGTTGTTCCAAGAGATGGCTTACCTTCTGTGTAAATCCAATTAAATCTTTTTAAATTAATTTTTTTTTAATGGCAAATTTATTAGAAAAATTAAAAAGGTGTACAGAGTGGAGCAAAACAACGACCTAACAGCTCATATTAACAACATGATAACCATCAATACATCCATCTTTGTTTACACATATAATTTGATAAATGCCCTCCAAATGTCCAAATAGGTATCCAGAAAAAGTTGGTGTTTGTAAAAAAAGTGTGTTCAGATGTAGCAAGGGTGTTTAGGTCTTGTGTAACAGATGCTGTTTGTTTATCCTTTCATGCTCAGAGTAGAAGTCTTTTGGCAACCACAAAGTCTCACAAAACTTCTCCATACTACAGGAATATAATTTAAGAGCACATGGACATACACAAATATAAATGATTTTGCCAATAAAAAATTGATACAATGGCTTCTGACCAGAAAGAAAACACCACTGGACATGCCTCGGTGAGGCAGTTCCAGCATTACACTTCCAGCATCTATATTTATATTAGACTATGCCTTCCTATAATTATGTTGCAGAGTCCAATATACAGTACAATATACAGGGTAGTGCTGTGGTCTAAACAACTCAGCCTCCTGGGCTTGCCAATCAGAAGGTCCCCACAACGGGATCAGCTCCCATTGCTCTGTCCCAGCTCCTGCCAACCTAGCAGTTTGAAAGCATGCCAGTCCAAGTAGATAAATAGGTACCACTGTGGCAGGAAGGTAAACAAGGTTTCCATGTGCTCTGGTTTCCATCACGGTGTCCCATTGCACCAGAAGTGGTTTAGTCATGCTGGCCACACGACCCGGAAAGCTGTTTGTGGACAAACACCAGCTCCCTCAGCCTAAAAGTGAGATGAGTGCTGCACCCCATAGTCACCTTTGACTAGACTTATCCGTCCAGGGGCCCTTTACCTTTTATAGTATCTAAAACAGGCTTCCTAAACCTCGGCCCTCCAGATGTTTTTGGCCTACAACTCCCATGATCCCTAGCTAGCAGGACCAGTGGTCAGGGATGATGGGAAATGTAGTCTCAAAACATCTGGGGGGCAGAGGTTGAGGAAACCTGACCTAAAACATCTATTTTAGCTATAACATCTGTAACACACAATTAAATCTTGCTGTGTAAATTCTACAGGAATAATCTGTTCTTCCCCTTTTACACATAATTTATATTAACATGCATTTTTAAAATTAGTATGTTCTCTCCTTTTTCAGCAGAACAGTTGTCCACCCAAACACCTTATGCGTTCAGATTACCTAAACAGCCACTTAAAAGGTACCCATCCACCCACCCACTTGACTGTCTGCATTCAGATGTCACCTCCTGCTGACTTTCAAAGGTTCCTTTAACTTCAATAGAAATTGCTGTCTAGAATCAGTCAGCATTTATTTTGTGGCACCTCTGGAGCACGTTCCATTTAAAAAAGTCATTGCATACGTGAGTTGCCCTACTATACAATGACAGGTAGTGACAGAGCTGGCTTGCATATTGCAATCTTTTGCATTTTCAGCCAAATCCTCCACGCAGAGACATTACAGGGGATGGTCAATTTGCATAATGGTGTTCAGTATTTAGTAATCAAAATCACACACCCATCCAGATACTTTTCGTGGGGGGGGGGCAGTGAGGATTCAGGAATTAGTTCACATATTCAGCTGACTACCAGCGTAGCATATTGGTTGGACTGCAACCTGGGAGACCATGATACTCCTTGGGTGAGTTTGGGTCAGTCACTACCTCTCAGCCAAACCCACCTCAAAAGGTTGCCAGGATTAAAAGGGAGGTGCAGAGCTGTGTATGCCACCTTGAATTCTTGGAGGAAAGTGGGACATAAATGTAATAATCATCAAAAATCAATGAGAAGAAAAATACACACACAAACTGACATGTATTTTATTGTAATGTAGTACTGCCCTGGCTGGATAAGCTTAGTTCTTCCTATGTCTACTACAAGGGTTGTTATCTACGTGTAGGTGCTCTTCCCGACAACCCCCCTAGCCAGGCCCTCATCTAAGCGTACACAACTAAAATGAATTTTAGACCAATGCAGACATAGTGGCTTCTAGATACCAAACCTGTTTTTTCTTACTTTGGTCAAATCCAGCCTGATGAAGAATTTGGTAGACTCAAAAAGACAGATCCATTTATTTATTTTTTGACATGTTGGTTAGATTTAAAATATGAACTGTCCAAAAAAAAAAAAATTAAATGAAAATTGGCAGTGCATGTTTATAGAACTTCTATCATCCTCTGCTTAGGTTATTTGGTAGGCTTCCAACAAAAACTTTTGTGTGCAGAGGATTGGCAAATAGCACCCTAGGAGATACCATTGTCTTTGCTGTGAAATAATGGTGCTCCCCCCCCCCTTTCCCATCCCTGCTCCATCACACTATGACTCTTGCAGCAGTTTGTGTTGTAATTGTGGCAACCTACCCTAGGAATCAGGACGCGGGTGGCGCTGTGGTCTAAACCACTGAGCCTAGGGCTTGCTGATCAGAAGGTCAGCGGTTCAAATTACCCGAGACGGGGTGAGCTCCCGTTGCTCGGTCCCAGCTCCTGCCAACCTAGCAGTTCGAAAGCATGTCACAGTGCAAGTAGATAAATAGGTACCACTCTGGTGGGAAGGTAAACGGTATTTCCGTGCACTGCTCTGGTTTCACCACAAGCGGCTTAGTCATGCTGGCCACATGACCCGGAAGCTGTCTGCAGACAAACACCAGCTCCCTCGGCCTACAGAGCAAGATGAGCGCTGCAACCCAAGTCGTCCGCGACTGGACCTAACGGTCAGGGGTACCTTTACTTTTACCGTAGGAGTAATGATGAAAGGCTGGTAAATGGTAACAGCAACCTTCAGCACTACCAACAGCAGCTGGTATTTGGCAGCTTGATAGGTTCAGCCCCAGTCGCCTCTCCTCCCCACCACACGTGCCCAACCAGTGACTTAATGCCACAAGAAAGGGTCACACAGCACATAACCCTTCTGGGCTTCTCCTAACGCTCAGGCTCTCTGTTTTCAAAGTCTGGGAATTTGACCAAATCCAGCTGATCTTGATACATTCTCTATTCCTTTGAAGTGCTATTTACCTTAAATCAGTTCCTTGTTCTTTAGCTAGGCAAATATGCATTCTTCATCTGCATTATAGAAGCTGTTAAGGCAGATCTTTGAGTGTTCACACTAATCCCTTTACATAGGATTTCTTTGGATAATGACTCCTTGAGGCTCTCTCCACTGTTTGGGACCCAATTTTTAAACATTGACTTCTGAAACAATTAGAGCAGATTTTTGCCAAGCCATATGTGTGTGTGTAATATTTTAATATATTAATACTACATTTATTTATTATTATTATTTCATATTTTTCACCTACCCTTCCTCCCAAAGGAAGGCAAACAAAACAATATTCACATACATATATGCATTTTTAAAAAATCAAAATACAAATCAAATATCCTCAGAAATAATAAGTTCAAAGTTGCTAGTTCAATATGCAACAAACCTGGCAGTTGTTGAAAACATTGTGATACAAAAGCATCATATACACAATCAAGTGCTCCTCCTGTTACTCAAGGGTCTGCACCATATAAAGACCTGCATTGGTACCCCCAAGCTGGGCTCCCAGACTCTTGAGCTTTCTTTAATACAAAAAACACGTATCAAGCCCTCGTGGAAAGTTATGAAGCAAAAAGTGCAGGCACCCTGCTAAGCTATTTCTGTGAAATGAGCCAATCTGGAAGACCTTTTCTATTAAGAAACATGTGACCCTTTATTGAAACTTTAACAACAAAACAAAAACAGAACTATTACCCTTCCCAAACTTATGAAGAGACAAGACAGAAACAAAATTATTATTTAAAGCATCTGGTAGTTATTACAGTAAAATCTCCACCATTGCCCAGGGCTTGGTATCTCTTAAGAGCCATACTATAAAAGTGAGATAAGAGAGCAACTTCCTGGTATGAAAAACTGCTCACCAGATTGTACCACAGAAGAAGCTGCCCTCATAATTGCTGTCTTGGCAGGTCTCACAACTGATGCCATACTTAGTCACGCAGCCAGCTAACTCTTGCTGGAATGTGGGGCCTTGCTGAATCAGTTGTTCCAGCAACATCTTGCAAGAGCAAGCTCTGCACTACAGGTTTAATGGGAGACATAGAATTGAGATGATGTGTAACAGTCAGCTGAGCCCAAGGGTGTGGGCATAATACCCTATCAGTTTCATGGTCACTGACATTGGAAAGGACACTATAGGAAACAAAGCCCAAATTGTCTACCTTGCACAGTATGTGTGATTTTAGGGGGTGAAACTTAATTTTTGCAAATTTCTTCAGTGAGGGGGGTCTTAAAAATATGTTTTGGGATGTGAGGAACTCAAACTTGCTATTCTTTTTGTGACTGGACATCATTTAGCATGGTTAAGTCTACATTTGATGAAGCAGCACCATAAACTGTTTTCGTGGAACCAAAGAATTTTACCTTCTGAAAATGTCAGGTAATGTGCTAAATAATAATAATTAATAAAATATTAATATATAACTGCAAGTATTTGGTAATAATTTAATGATTTCTATTCAATTTTACAGTCATTTACCAAGCAAAACAAAATTATATCAATTTAGCCTAAATATCTTTTGAATTCCCAAGTCATGTTACAACTTTTTAGCACCCCTCATTTTTTGAATTTGAAAGTTGAAAAATTCAACATGCCCTACCTGCACAGGATACCGTATACCCAAAACATCCTCAATGGCCTCTTTCAAATTAAGGATTTGATATCTATGGAGAACCATTCCATGGTCTCTCTTAGAAAGCCATCTGCTTTGCTGAGCTGCCCTTGTATGCACCAGGAATTCTTGCCTGATATTTTAACAATGATAAAAGCACATTTCCTTTTCATTCATTTTTAAAAATGTCTCCTCTGCCTTACACCAGAGCAGATTCCAGGTTAATGTATATATAACACAGATAAATCAACACTACAACCGCCACATTGAGATTTAGTTAGCACTAGGAAATCCCCAGTCCAAATGGCACCTAAATTTAAATCATTCCCTCTAATTCCAAAGTTCAGGGGTCCTAATTTGGGGGAATCCCCAGAAACAGCCCAATGGAGGAATGAATGCACTCAATGGTCAAGAATGCTGTTTGTGGGGGAGAAAATAGGACGGATTATGGGGGGGGGGGGACATGGCTGACTGGAAGAGTGAGCAGGAACACTCCAGACTCCAGCGTTTTGTGGCCAATCCCACTTGCTATATATATGTGTGTGTGCGTGTGTGACCATATTCCTGACCCTCCCAATCCCCTTTTTCTCTAGGTTTTTAAGTATGGCATGCCCAGCATCAGAGGTCTGATCTGTTTTGCTAAATGTCATGCCATTTTAAAATGATGCTTTGTCTATTTTAAGGGTGATTTTTATGTTGCTAATTGACTCTCCTGGTTGTACATTGCCTTCATAGGCTTGCCAACCAAGTGGTCCAAATATATATTTAAAACAAATGAATTCTTTTATATGACTAAACAAAACTGTTTTCTACGGAGTTAAGATTAGTCTATTTAATCTGGTGCTGCTTGCTCTGACTGGAAAAGCTGGTCAGAGTTTCAGGCAGGGGTCTTTCCCAGCCCCTCACCTTGTATTACCTTTTCAACTGGGGCTGCCTAGAACTGATATGATACCAAGTATATGCCATACTCTCAACATATGCCCGTCTCCCAAATTTCACAATAGGAACATTTTTTTAAGGATCAAGTAGTACAAGACACCCAAGCTTCTCGTGTAAAGGAGTTTGATCCTTTCCCAATGGCCATTTGGATATTTTTCAGAGAAGACAAGCCGTATTTCACAGCTATAAAGGCATAGCCTGCCTTCAAAATTGAATATCCATTCCCAATTACAAAAGGTCTCATTTTTTTATTCTTCTATGGAACACAAGGAAACATTAAAGGGGCTTTCAGTGTCTTCCACACAAGCACTAACAACACAGAGACCTGCTTCGTTTCAGCCATGTCAGTACCTGAGTGAGCAGACTTGTATCTGCTTTTCTTTTCTCCAAGAACCTCTGAGATCCACCAGAATGGCCAGAGCCGTTTCCCTGAAGTCCTGAAAGGAAGCAGCAAATGTCCCCTACTTTGAGGAACTTTTTTTGGGTTTAGTATTTGTTTTATGACCTTACAAGAGAGCAAGTTACTGTTAGCCTCTTTCTATAATAATTATGTTTTCCCTTTTGTTTCGCATTTGAGGAAAATGGTGTCTGGATGTGACTCCACATCATTCTCCAAACAAATAATATATTCCCCCACATCTCAGATAGAACAGAGGTTGTGATGAACTCTGCAAATGAGTAGAAATGAACAGTTCACATTTTCAGAATTGAGCCATGCATTGCAAATATGTTTTGCTGTGCTCAGAGATGCCCTGGATCATATGAACTCATCATTTTTGTCTATTGGTTGGAATATTTTGTTCTTTTATAATTTGGAGGGGGAAAGTGTTTGGGGTAAATAATAGTTAAAACTGATTTATTTATTTTTTGCGGGGAGGAAAACGTCATGCAACTAGAGGGAGGTTTTCCTCACTTTTTAAAAAATTGTGTTTAGATTTTTGGCAATGAAATATGTAGGTGAAAATACATGAATTCAAAAACTTATCTTTTTCCTTAACATGAATTCAAAAACTTATGTTTTTCCTTAACTGGAAATCATACTTGGGCACTCTTACGTGGAAACTTTTTTCCCTGTCCATAGATGTGCAGAAAATAATTGAGTGTTTAAAAAAGAGAGGAAAACAATGGCACTCTGCAGATGTGTAATGGCACACTTTCCTGAATAAGTTCTGTACGAACCTATTCTGATGGAAACAGCAAGGTTAAAAATTGCAGCCCTACAAAGCCAAAATGCTCCCACAGCTGCCACTGGGACAAGCTCCTACAGTAATGGGAGCCCTCTCCCATACTAAACACAGCATCCTAGGATTAGCATCTCTCCAAGTAGATTACAAACCAGGAAGGAAAGAAAGCCTCATAGCTCTTTGCACTAATATGCTTTTGATAAGCTAATGCCTCTTTTCAATAAGGTAAACATTAGACACCTTTAATTCTGATGCACAGTCCCACATCTGAATACAGATTTGCTAACCACAGTACATGTTCAAAGAGAATCCAGCCCAAATGACAGTATCCAATCACTTTCACACAGAATGTCTCAACCCAAATGTTGAATGCCACCAGATTTCTTCTCTAGCCAGGAGATATATTTTTAGCATGCGCACTGGAGCTAAGCAAGGTACGCAACTGAAGCCTGGTTATTTCTGTACTGCTTTTCAGCAAAAACTTGTCAGATTCTTGATCTCACTATCGTTTTCACAACTGCAGAAAGGACCAGGACTTTGCAGGGATGAGATTTTGGTTCAGTCTCTGGCACCTCCACATAAAAGCATCAGGTGACCTTGCCCTGAGACACTGGAAAGCTGTTGTCAGTCAAGAGGCTGACAACAGTTAGATAAACCAATAGTCACAACATGGTATAAATGCAGCTTCTTATGTTCCAGACTATGAATGGTGGCTCTCAGTGCTACCCCATCAAATTTCATGGCTAAGAAAGAATTCAAAATTCCCTATTTCCACATACACACAAAAACAGCATATTAGCAAGCATGCCCCATTTTTATAAATTAACAGAAAATTATTTCTTTAGGACAGCATAAGGTGTAAGGAAATAATCAAACTTACCTGTTGTCACTATATATTTTTTAAAAAATATGTTGCTTAAAATAATTTAATTTGTATGACGTTAACCCAAGCGGAAAGCAAAAGGTTGTCGAAAATGCATCAACAAGAGATGATTCAATCTCAGTACAAACGACATATTCTCAGTAAAAGTGCAATTGCCTAGCTAGTTTTGGTTTAAAATGTGCATCCAGATTCAGCTGAAGAGTTTAGCAGCATTAGCTTAAAAATCACACGCTTTCTAGGGCTGAACCGAAATTACTAGCGCTCAATGACATTTTTGCTCTTTAACTTGTGGCAATTATGCTATTTAAATTCTAATGGAGTTCACGGCTGCAGGCTTGGAAGTGTCGTTTTGAGTTTGTTGGTATTCGTGGTACTGGCTTGAACGTCAGGAACGCTAAAAGGATAGAGAGCGAAAGGCCCCTGAACCAAATTGGAGATTTCAAGTTCTCAAACTATTCTTCCTTCAAGCTCAAAACGCAGGCAGCATTTCTTCAGGAGCATCACATTTCAGATGCCTCTTCTGCTATCAGACCAATATCAATTATGAACCTGAAGGCCAGATCAGCTTTATTTTTAGGTGTACAAATGGTGTACATTCTCTTCCCTGCCAATCTTTTTCCTGGAACTTGGAAACAGAGCAGGAGGGAGGCTATATGTAAGATGAAACTTCCTGCCGACATGACATGATCACAGCCAGGTTGGAAGGGGAAGAGGAGAAGAAAGAAAAAGGCAGATGCTTCCATCACTTTATCATTTTCTACTTTATTACTTCAAATTAACAACCACGATAAAGCTCAAAAAAGTCCAATATTTACACAGGAAAAAAGTACAAAATCCCCCCCAAAGTTCTTCAAGGTTTTTTGTTTTTGTTTTTTTTAAAAGTAATAAAAAGTTTTGTTTTTTTTACTTTAATTAAAAAAAGGAGAGAGAGAGAAAGGAAGAAAGACACAGTAAGCAGGGTAAATAAATTAGGGGGGAAAAATAAAAAGAGCTGTGTGTTAAATAGAAAGAATAAAAAGAACCAAATATGCCAAGCCCCACCCCCACTTCCAATGGTTCCACACTGTCCAAAGTAAAAAATAAAATTAAGAAAGTGTGCCAAGCAAGAGGCTGCAGGGCATGGTAACGACTGCGGCGATGCACATCCCAGGATGGATCGGTTTTCTTAAGGAAAGCCTAAAGTCTTTATTTAAAAAAAAAACTAGTAATGGGGGGTGAATACAGAGGGTGGGAGACACCTTTTCGTGAGGAGAGGTTGTGCGTCTTGAGCTGGGGTTGTCCTTTGGGAAACTGGTGGTACACAAGGCCCAACCCCCTGAAGTAAAAGCAGGGACTCTCCCCCCACTGTTATCTTCACATACCTCTCCCCCTTTGTCCTCAACACCCTCCCCGGCTCCTGAGGAAGTACAAAATAATAATTAAAAAAATATAAACTAAACACACGCAAACAGTTTTGTTTCAATTTTTTTAAAAAAGGAGAGACGCCCACCCACCCCCACTGCCTGCATATGAGGCAGGCAACATTTCCACGTCCTTCACATTTGCTCCTGCCTTGCGCAGCACATGTCTCCACCCTTCGCACGCAACTGCCGCTGTGCCAGTACTGTCCGCCTCGCTGGTCTGCCCGCGGCATCTCCCAACACGCCCGTGAATGCACAGAGGGGCAGTGGTGTCCCCTGGGGAAAGAATGCCTAGATGCTTCTTCCACCATTGCTCCACCCGGCCCCTGCCACCCACAAAGGCAGCACCTGCTAGAAACCGCAGTTCACATTTAAATGAATGTTAAAGCCAGCTTTTGACACCACTCTGGCCTGGAATTGTAAAAGTCTGCTCCAAACACCCTCCTCTGCCTCTTCCTCCTCCTCCGCCCCCCGACCCTCCCCTCCCCAAAACCCCCCCACAATCCCAACGGAATTTAAAATTATGCTGGAAACAAATTTCATCTTACACAAACCGAACTTTTAAAATATATGGAAGTCAGGGGTTTGATTTTTTGTGTTGTGTGGTTTTTTTTTCTTTCCTTTTCCCAATGATACAAACAGATAAAAAAAAAAAGGGGAGCGAGAAGCTGGGGGTGGCTGGCCACAGCCTGCTGGCGTGAAATGGGGCAAGGCCTACGGAGATGAAACTGCGCGACAGCAGCAGAGGTGTTTCGGCAAGGCTCCTCCTGCGTCTGTGACTTTGTCCAAGGCAAGTTGGGCTCGGGAACGCAGGCAACGATCTCAGAAAAGACATGGACGCCAGCATAGGGCAGCTCCTCTCCTTGTTGCTGGCAGGGGGGAAAAATTGGGGTTTTTTTCTTTTTTTTTCTTTTTTTAAATTTGTTTTTGTTATTTTGTTTTTTAAAAGAAAAATACAGTGAAGACACTAGAAAAGGAAAAGGGGGAAAAAGAAGAGAGCATTGTTAAAAATGTTTCCCCCCATCCAACAGTGGAGACCCTACGACAAATCTTACTAATAACTACTACTAGTTAGTAACTCTTGTGAAAATGTGTCAGCCGATTGTGCCCCTGACCCTCTTTAGAAAGGACATTTGTGAAACAGTATACATGGTGCTTCCTGTTCCTTCCCTCAGCTTCACAACGTATCTGCAATGTGGGCATGCACTGCTTTATCCTGGAAGCAGCCCCAAAATTGAAAAGATGCTCGCCTTAGTTAATGCTGGAAGCATCAGACAAGGATACTTAGCCTCTTCCCACCTCCCAAAGAAAAGTCAAAATTCTACACAGCAAGAAAGGCCGGTTAAATCAGAAGGGTGTTGCAATTCCAGGGGCACACTCCACCGCCCCTCTCCTTCGATCACAACACCATCAACACTCCTGCAGCTTTGCACAGGTTGGGGGCTGAACTTTTGCAATTGGCAGGCTGCTCTGCTCCACAAGAGGCTCCTGGCACAACTGAGAACCCTGATAGATCAGGGTTCTAGTTACAGGTAGGTAGCCGTGTTCATCTGCCATAGTTGAAACAAAATTTTTAAAAATTCCTTCCAGTAGCACCTTAGCGACCAACTAAGTTTGTCATTGGTATGAGCTTTCGTGTGCATGCACACTTCTTCAGATCAGGGTTCGTAATCGCAGAGCGAGCCTACAGAAGCAGGGCAGGCTTCCTGATTCAGAAAATCAGCCCCTAAGATGTGGAGGGGAGTGATGGGAAAAGCTACCATGATGTAATTTTGGGGGGGTGGGGAGGTGAGGCCAGGGAACATATCGGCACTCTTGGCGTGTTAGGACCAAGTCCAGTAAGCTACATAAAGGCCTGCTTTTAAAATCAGCAGTGGCTTATTCCTACATCAACATCTGCATGCTTTTGGGAAGAGGACTCAAGTCACTGCTCTTCCCCCTTAATCTGTTGCCTTCCTTCACCCTCTGCAATAAAGGCAAGTAGCAACCTGCCTCATATTCCTTTCCAACCAAGTACAGAGAAAGTACAGAGAAAGCTGTTTTTGGGAAAGGCAATCTAACCAACTGATTTCACCAAAGGGGACAAGAAAGCAAGCTATGGTGTGAAAGAACTGTGCACATTGCATCTTTCAAGAGTCCCATGTGAGTGAGACTCAAGGGTGAGGTCTACAACTGTTAGGTAGTAGCTCCTAGCAGTTGAGCTGGTAGGGTGAATGCATTCCTCAACAGTATCTTAATATATGCCTAGGGTTACATGTTTCCACAGCAATAAACTATACGGTTTGCTAATCGTGGCATGTTAGCCAAAGTTTAGCCATGCCCTTTAATGTTCAAAAATGGCCTTGTGATACTGGGTAGGCCTGGAACATTTACCAACCAAGAGACACAGAGAGAATGAATGTTTAGATCTCTCTGTCATAGGTTCTAAACAGCTGGGGCTGTTAAAACATCCCACTTGTTCACAGACTGTGCCATTTCTATAACCATGAGGCACTATGCTGGGGTTACATGCAGAAAGGAAGCCTATTAACCCATGAAGATCCACTAACCACGTAGACAAAAGAGAAGGGGTTAGGCAGAGACTCACCTAAGCAAACACTGGTCCGGTGGAATCCTCTCTTCACTTCCCCAGGTGATCAAATGGCACACTTGTCTACAAACAAATAAAAAAGTGAGTAGGCTGCAGAAGAGGACTTTAGCAAGGGTGGGTAAAGAGATGTCATCCAAGTTCTTTCTTCCACCCTTGTTGCAACAAGACCCCACCCCCTCCTTCCAAGGAATACATTCAACAACCTACAAACACAGGATAATTTTCATCAAAGTACTGGTAGACGGCTTGCCACTGAATGCACGTCAACCTTATTTCCCAGCTGACTTCTTTTTCAGCAGATTCAAGAATCATTTAACTGATGATTAGCTAAAAAAGATAAAACTAAATCCACAAAAAAGGAGGCAATGATGACTACTGATGGTTCCTAGATTCCAAGGAGACAGTGTCACACATACATATTATAGCTGTCAACGTTTCCCTTTTTTCAAGGGAAATTCCCTGATTCCGAATAGGATTCCTCGCAAGAAAAGGAAAAAGTTTGACAGCTATGATACATATCCTTTGGCTGATCCTGTTCCCAGTTTGGGGAAGCAGGCAGGTGCTGCAGCCATGAGTGCTTTTCTACCAGTTCCAGCTAGTCCAAGAATTTTGTCCTTTTTCCCCTGGTTAAAATAATCCATATTTGTTGTTGACTTGAATAAATCACTGCAATGGGGCTGTGTCTTTGAAAAGAATCGGGAAGTTCAACTAGTATGGAACGCAAGAGCCTGCCTCCTATTGACATCAGCAGACAAGAATGCACATAGGCTGCACTGCAACACTGACTCCCAAGCATAATTCAATGTACTATTATTAATCTACAAAATACCCCATGGGTCTGAGCCATATGTATCTTGGCGGGAGAAAAGCAGATTAGCAGCCGTAATGTATTTTTGCTGTACATATTTGGTGGCTCGTGACTATTCTGATAGCACTTCACACAAGAATTCAGACTAAAGATTCTTTTTTTCACTTCAGCGTATGACAAGCCCTGCAACACAGCTAGCTTAGCTGTTCTGCTTCTCACGCTGGGCTGCCAGAATGTTTAAATTCTCAACAGCTGGAAGGTTGGTAATTTCTCCCCTTTCACACAAGGATGTAATTGCCATCGTTTTCAGAGGAGGAGTCCCACAAAGAAGCAGAATAAGGATTTGCACCAACTGGGTAGCTACCAGATTAACATGACCTGGTGATACTCTTAACTCTACTATTTTCTTAATTCTAGCCACAGCCCACAAGCAGATGGAAGCAGTTCTAGCCCCACTTGGCCGCCGGCAGGAACCCACCTGTGACGCTGAAATCCGTGACACCTCTTGCCGCCCTGTGAGGTCAGATGAGGAGATGTTTGCAGGGGCTCCTCGGTGTAACCTCATGCTGACCTTCCGCTCCCTGTCCACCCGTGAAATTGCCCTGGGGGACGTGTTTCCTGGCAAGGGGCAAATTACTAACTTGTAAAATTGATGCTTTTTGCAGAGCAATGTAAGAAAAAGAGGGGTGAGGAAGAGTCTGTTCCGCTTGGAGCTCAAACTCTAAATTTTGAACAGGATAAAGGGCAGGGCAGAGACAGGGCAAGAGTCCCACAACCACCACTGCTGCCGCCGCTAGAGGGGGGAGGGATGGGAAAGGAAAGGGAAAGGGAAAGGCAAGAGCAAGCAGCAGTGAAGAAGGTGGGCAGCTGTAGTTACACATACGGAGGCTTTGCTTAACTTAGGAACGAGCCCATGGCTGTGCAATTCATTGCTATGCAGAGAACAGGTTTGCATGTGACCTTCCCTCTACTCACCAGATTGCTGGATGCGGGAGGTGGGTGTGGAGGCCATGGGCTCAGCGACATTGCGGAGGCGGTTAGCTGTGGCTCCGGCAGGAGGTCCAGGGGGCAGTGCCCGCGTAGCTGAACCCCGGAGCTGCCCCATCCGCTCCTCTCGCTCGTGTTCTCGCCTCTCCCGATCCATGTCCTCAGGATTCCGGGCTGCTCCCTGGAATATCAAACACCGCAGAACACATCCAGATTTTAGAAGCAGGTTAGAAAGGGGGGGGGGTTTACAAATCACTTTATTCATATGCAGAATTAGCTGCACATGCAAGGAGATAAGAGTTCAGGGGAGGGAGGGAAGGAAAACCGTCATGCTGAATCATACAGGACAGCTTCCATATGCTGTTTTATTTTGCTTTCTTTATTTCTTCTAACCATGACAGGGAGTGTGGGCGGGTGGACAGTGAACCCCCTTAGGCTCCTTCCTTGAATGTTCAGTTTTCCTTTTCTTTCTTTTTTTAAAAAGTGGAATGAGTCTCTACCCTTTTCACGCTGAAAAGAAGTAAAGGTTTAGGCAATGTTCTACTACTGCTGCTGCTCAGTAAATGGTAACTTGTCCTGTCTTCCAGTGTTCTGGACATAGAGTGCAGAGGAGCTTAGATGAGAGACAAATGCTTGGAATTTATGCTGCAACCATAACTCATGGGGGGCAGTGGTGCGGCTTAGTGGAGTGACGCAGCCAGCGCTGCATCCACAGTCCTGCTGATCATGCCGGGGAGGACAGAAGGTGGTGGTAAATGTCCGTTCGCTGTGCCAGCTCCCAGGCTGTTTGGGCAGATGCATGAGGTTGCTCCTCAGCAGAAGGGCTTTCCTGCTGATGGGTGAAGCTTCCTTTGCAGGAGGGGGCCAGGCAAGGCCAGGCGCAGGTATACAACTGCCCCCTCCAACCTGCTAGATCAGGGGCTTGGTTTGTTCTTATACTGTTATCTAATATCTAATCAACTTAGGTTTGAGGACAGAGACTCATTTCACTTAAGAAAAAAGAAGGCTGAATGTTCAGGGAAGGGGAGCGAGAGGGTACACCACCCACCAGCCCATGCTCCCTCTCATGGTTAGCCAAAATTAAGAACACAGCAACTAAATATTTAAGTTTTCCCATCAATTTACAGTGCCACCTCAGCATATCTTTAGGCCCCATCACAACAAGATTTGGCTATGGTCCAACAAGGAACAGCGCAGAACAAGAAGCCCCATCGTGTGTCTTCTGAGACTGTGGTCACATCCAGATCATATGTGGGCTTCCCCCAAAGAATCCTGGGAAATGTAGTTTATTAAAGGTACTGGGAATTGTAGCTTTGTGAGGGGCAAGCTACAGTTCCCAGGATTTGCTGGAAGAAGCTACGCACTTTAAATATTATTTAAATGAATCGTGTGGGTGTGATCTTTATGCACTTGCTTCCAAGCTTATTTCTACAGCCATGCAGGGTTTTTTTTAACTTGCTTTTTATTTGAAAAACAAACAACAGCAGTTGAGGTCAGGACACAGAACTCTGCTACTAAGAAGAATTACTAGTATAATGTGTGAACACAAGAATCCCTCAATAAAAAAGAGACCCTCAAGCATGGCCATCCCTACCATTCACCCCACTTGCCTCCACTTGCAGCTCACAAGCACACACAGACTCCAGGTCACAACAAAAAGGCTCAGAACTGGAATTACTCACAAACTTGAGCATGTTCCAGTCGAACACGTAGTCATAGGAGAAACCCTGGCGGTGGAAGAGATTGCGGAACAGCTGCCTCAAGTAAGAGTAATCTGGTTTGTCATCGAACCGCAGCGAACGGCAGAAGTTGAGGTATGTTGAGAACTCAGCTGGGAGAAAAGCAGGGAGAGATTATTAGCTGCCATCAAGCACAGCAGTCCCCCCAATGAGGCTCTGCTGTTCTCTTCTTTGCCTTCATAAAGTCTTCATGTTATAGATTACTAGAGGGGCCTTTTCAGAGGTGCCACTGCAGTTGTGGAATGCCTTCCCTTGAGACACTCACCCGGCACCAAGTTGTCAACTTTTAGCACCAGGTGAAGCCTTATTTGTTTCCCCCAGAAATTTCACCAGCCTTAATATCTTTTAATGTATTTTAAATCTTTAGATACATTATCTGCTGTTAATATTATTCGATTACAGTTTGTTATTATGTTTTAGTTTTCCTGTTTGTCTTTCTATTTTATGTACGTTTTAATTTTTTTAAGTATTTAAATAAACAATGAGAAATTCTCCAACTTCAAAGAGCCAGAGCAGCATGAACGTGTTATATGGTTGTGTTCATTTCATATTCTGGCTATTTCTCACACCAACTTTAGGCAGCAATGTAGGGAAAGGAAAACAAGCCTAGCTAGCACTTAAGATTTTCTTTGTCTATCCTCTTGGGGTCATATTATGGACCCAAGAAAAGACCTTTTCAGCTGTGGTGCTTCTTCTGTCATCAAGCCTATAGCCCACCTGGTGCAAAAACCCTTTTTATTTCGTCCATTTGCAGAAGTAACAGGTACATGACTATTCCTATCCCTTTTACTCCAGTTTACTCCAAAAGAAACCTGCCAAATACATGCCCCCAAATTCACCCCCCTTTTCCGAAAACCAGAGAGAAATAACCTACGGGCAGGCTTGCATGCCACCCCTCCCACTTTCCTTCCAGATTTTCAGTCCTTCCTCTCACAAATGCAGGTCCGCCGATCGAGACTCAGGACTTGTATATTGGGAGGGCATGCACCTCTGGTATTGGTGCTGTACAGGGAGAGGCCATGCTTTAAGCAGGAAAGACAGACTGCTGTGCATCTGTTCATAGGCAGTGACATTTGTCCATCACATTCTGCGACTTAACATACTTGAATACACACATTTAAGGCTTCCAATTCCCTCTATAAAGGGGATAGCATATGGACTTAATCCTGCTCTGCGTAAGCCCCAGATGCCTATATTTGGAGACTCTGAAATGAGCTTGCCCAACATATACCCAGCAGACTGCTTCAGGTACAAGCAAGGCTTTAGGAACATAAGCCGCCACCTCATACCAAGTCAGACTGCTGAGCCATCTAGCTCAGTAGAGTCTACACTGACTGGCAGCAGCTCTTCAAAGTTTCAGACAGCTCTCTTCTAATCTTAACTGGGGATTGAACCTGGGACCTTCTGTATGCAAAACTGATACTGTACCACTCAACTATGACCCTTTCCCAGGCTTGTCCCTTACCTCGAGGCAGCCCCTGTAGCTACAGTTATTAGACTACTGGGGGCAGAACTTGTTAGATTGTTCACCAAATATTTTGCAATCAGAGGAACAACGTTCATCTCGATCCTAAATAGGTAGCAAGGTCACAGAGCACATGCAAAGATGACAACTAGACAAATTTGAGTATGTTTATGGAGACACGAATCTCTGAGTGTAGGAGGTGCAAGGGGCATGTGCAACTTGCGCATGCAAAGGAAGAACTTACAAGGGTAGCCTTTGCAGAGCACCTCGATGGGCGTCGACATCTTCTTCTCACTGATGCGCTCATATTTCTGGCGCTTTGTAGCAGCCTTCAGGCCTTGCCAAGGCAGTGAGCCAAGGTTGAAGTACATCAGCACATAGCCCAAGCTCTCCAAGTCATCACGGCGACTTTGTTCTGGAAACAGATGCACACACATGCATGAAGCAGAGCTATTCCAGCAATAGCTTGCATTACGTCAGAAAAGTCAAGGTGATGATATAGACAAGCTACAGAACAGAGAATTTGGCTTATCCTGCCAAGAAATGAAGAATTGTTTATATTTATATTTTAAAAAGCAGGCCCACGCTCATCCCCTCTGACGGAGTCCTGCAAGTATGTGGCAAGACTGAGATCCAGGCAGGGCTATGTGTTGCACAAAACCATGGAAGGGAAAAGAGGTACTGAAACTGGTACACAATTCAAGATCTTTGGAGTTCCAGCTATCTTTCTTTTCTCTTTTGAAAAAGTAGGCACTCAAGACTGCAAAGAAGAGATTCTGAGGAAACTGCTGTAGGCAAAGATTTCTTATAATCAAGGCTTCGATGGTTACCTTTCCCCATGACCAACAGAAGCCAAAGTTAATAACCCAAAGTAAATGTATAATCAGGCTTGTATTTAAGCACTTGCCTAGTAACCATGGGTGACAAGGAATAGCATGCAGACAACGGATCAGGTTGGTGGTGCCCAGCAGAAAACAAACAGGCGGCCAGAAGAAGAAACCCATCTCAACTCCCATCAAAGCAAGGCAACAGCCTGCTGGAGGAGGGGGACAGAGTCATCTCTCCTCTGCTAGCCTTAACAGGCCCATGTGTCTGTGTGTTTGGTGTGTGTGTGTGTGTGTGTGTGTGTGTGTGTAGAGAAGGCTTGTAACTTTTCTGGGCTTATTTACAAGGCTCTGTACTAACTGATGATACAATTCTAGATGCTTTTTAGAATTCAACTTATCTTTTGTATATGATTTGTCCTTCCTCAGATGCACTCCCACATTTAGCACTGGTTTCAGGGCGGGGGAAACTGTGTGTTATGTTAACGCATGTGGGTTTGGCCTGTCTTTTTGAAACAGCAGCCGCCGTCTAAATGCAAACTCCCTCCTGATGCAAATAGCATCTTCAAGGAAGTGATTTTCATCAAGACCACAGTGTGTTGATAAAAGGGTAACTTCTGTCTGTCTGCCCTATTTTTTATATAAATACAAATATATAAAGAGAGAGAGAAACACACATGACCAAAATTTATGTTTTGCCTCTTGTGGATCCTTGTGGCACCAGGTGTCTATCCTTCTGCTTTTTCATGTTTCCTGCTACCTAAAGTTTCAGTTGACCCTGCCTTTTTACCCTACCGTCTGCCAGAATAGCTGAAAAATTCTCAGAGAGCACTAGTAATGTAAAAAACAAGAACAGAACAGAAACCTTTCATATTTCAGTGTGCAGCTGAGGAGAAGAAAAATAAAATCTAGTACAGAGGTAAGCACTCTTAAGCTCATTGATATCAAATGGGCTTAAGCATGCTTAACTGTGATGGACTGTGGCCCTGACCTTTATTACTTGGCCTCTAGCGTGCATTTGGCCGAAATATCTTCCTACTGTGGCTGGATTTCTGTTCCCTGTATCTGTGCCATTTCCTTGTTTGGATCGTATCAGGAATGGGGGGGGGGGTGTTTACTACAGAAGAAGCTCCGTCTCTGAAAGATTTGTCCATATAGAAAATCACTTCCTGTCCAAAAGATCTATTTAGTATACAGACTGAGCAATATTCATCACACTGTCAGTATGAAAAATGATACAGTATTCCCTTTTGCTGTTTTCTTATTGTACTAATTTCTCCAGCATCCCCTAATAACAACTCAGCTAGCTTACAAGGGTTCAAGGCAGGTTACAATGCATCTTGATCCAATTTTATCCTCAGCACCCGTGCTGCGGCTAAGTAGCAGCAACGACCCAAGTGAATTTTTAATCACTGAGAAAGGATTTCATTGTCTCAAAGTGAAGCACTGTACAGCCATTCTGGTTCTAATCCACCCATAGTCACAAAGCTCACTGGGTGATTTTGGACCAGACACTATCAGCCAATCCTACCTCACAGGGTTACTGTGAGGACAAAATACACAGGGAGGGGAATTGTGTGCACTCCCCTGAGCTTCCTAAAAGAAAGGCAGGTTACAAATAAGTAATCAAAACCCAATATTCTAAAACAAACGCTACCATACAAAATGCTATAAGCCACCACAAATTAAACTACTAAAGTTTTACAGATACAGGGGAAAATACAGTAGGAGAAAAGCAGCTTGCAGCTTTTTCTTTTTAAAAAAACAGACCACACAAACCCCAGAGAAGTACCCATATTTTGCATTTTACATCTTTTGGAACTCATTTGAGTTTCATATAAGGCAGGCATGTCTTCTCTATCACCCTTTCAGTACCCACCAAAGACCTTTCTCCCCAACTGCTGGGTATTTTTAAAAATCCAATGTGTCTCCCTATTGGACTTGAAACTTCTTCTTATATTTGTTTTTATTGCTGAAGTGCTTTGGGATGCTTCATGAGAAGCAATTCACAAACGAAATGAACAAGCTAACAAACAAGTTTATCACTGTTAGCTGCCTTAAGCACTATTTGGTGGAGAGGCAGAATAAAAAAATTGTAAACAAAGAAGTGAAAAAGTTGTTAGGTGCAAAGGGAACAGAAATGTGAATCTTGAAAAGCGGGGTTGCCCCAGTCATATAGAAAGCAGAGGCATGTTTGTGTGTTTCTACCTATCTATATGCATATATATCTTCTATACACCTTCTAACATAACGTAATGTTACCTGGACAGTTTACTCTCTCTCTCTCTCTCTCTCTCTCTCTGTGTGTACACATAATATAAAGAAAAATGCAACGAACATTTAAACCACACCCCAAGAGGTAAACACAGATAGTCCAGGTTTCATAGGACTTTTTTAAAGGGCTTGGGTGAACACAAAGGCCTTTACTTTTTGCAAAAGGAGACCAGCAGGATAGTGCCTGGGAATGTTGTCCCCTTGCCAGGATGCTATTCCCCCCAAAAAGGTCCTTCTTCATTTGGCAGGGGCACCCTGAGCCTGTGCCTGCCACAGCCTCTCCCCCACTCACTCCAGCGCTTTTCTTCCAGCTGAGCTCACGACTAGCACCAGAGCTCTCCTCAGAGAAAAGCAGCAGACTTCAGGGAGGTGCCTCAAGGGGAAGTTTCAGCACCTGCGCACCCTTTGGGCTCCTGGGTGGAGACTTTGTGTTATCCTGTATTCTAAACACAAGCTTGCCTCCTTTGGTTTGTTTTTGCTACAGCAGAGGACCAAAGTCCTGAGGCACATTAAAGGATGCTAATAAATTTGTTGTGGCACAACTCAAGTCATACAGCTCCTTCAGCTGAACAGACGCGTTCAACTGTCTGTGGAATCCTCTCTGTGAGAACAATGTTAAATTAACACATTAACAGGGAGGAGCAGGGCTTTGTTTTTGTTTTTAATGTAACTTCTGAAAGTTTTATGTTTATTCACTTTGACTTGGCCTCAGACACTGTAGGTGGTTTCACCATGGCAGCGGAAAAACCGTGAGAAGCAGGCATGCACCTACTTTTTCACTGCTTCCCGCAACACCAGAAGCTGTTTTGAATCATAAATCAGAATGGAGCTTTGGAGTGCTTGGGGCCCAGGCTCATGATTAACCATTTTGCCACTTGGGGCATTAACAGGAAGTGGCACCCTGCCCTGCCACAGCCACCTGCGC
Organism: Podarcis tiliguerta; assembly: GCF_965153285.1. Lineage (NCBI taxonomy): Eukaryota > Metazoa > Chordata > Lepidosauria > Squamata > Lacertidae > Podarcis > Podarcis tiliguerta. The sequence continues at coordinate 45,549,313 of NC_139543.1, read as the reverse complement.
CACCCACACCCCACTGGAGAAGCAGCGGCAGCATCAGGCAACATCTCGCCAATTTGGGGCTTGATCCTGCCTGCTGCTGACTGGCATTAAAAATCAGAGAAATCAGTAAATTTTGATTCCCTGACCTGGAGTGTGCGGATAATGCTTTACACTTTGGCATGAAATCAACTATAGATACTAGAAGGGAGAATCAGCAGGAAGGCTCTGGGGCCCAGCTGGAGCAAGGAGAGGGGAGGAATCACCACTCGGATATTTGTGCCCTTCTCCTCCAGCTATTTAGACAAAGTCTGTTACAGGCCATCTCCTTGGGCACTTCTGGGTGTCTGTTTCATGTATCTCGAGATCTAAAGGGTGCAGGATATGCTGGAAGACATTTTTTGAGCATGTGAAAGTTGACTGGAATGCTTGACTCCATGCTGACTAGAGAGCTGCCTTTCCCGAATTGTTCCTCCTGGTACTATTTCCTGCAAGGTCCAGGTGAAGCGCTCGACTCAGTGTTTGAATAGATACACACCCAGCATGTCCTCTGGACACTGTAATCACTGCACTGCACATTCAAATTTAGAATGCTGTAGCCAAATTAAGTTCAACAGAATGCATTCCCCCCCCTCCTTCCTAAAAAGTCAAACACAAGTATACTACAGAGTAAGAATGTACTAGGTTCATTCATTAAAATCGCTGCTAAAGCTGGGCAGCCAAAATGAAGTCAACCAGCCACATTTGCCAATTCAGAAGGTGGTATTTTTAAAGCACAAAATTCTAGACTCTGAATAATGGCAAACTTGTCAAACGTCCATTTAAAAGCTTTGCCGGCTCCAATTATAGCTCCTGCCTAGACTCCTCGCAAGACTTCAGACAATCCACTAGGCCTTGCGTACAACAAGTGCCTGAAGCCCATTTTATTTACGAGGTTTCAGTAGTGCAGAGTTTATGTTAACACGGAGGGTCAGCCTGGGGGCGCGACTATTCAGCCCCAGACCGCCAGCAATCTATGACTGGCATGCTGCATTTGGTCTAGGGGCTTCCAAGTTGGTAGGCCTGCCTCAAAATAGATCACAGTACATAGTACTGCACATAATACTGTGTCATAATCTAACATGAGATTCTGGTCACTAAACTTGTTTTTCTTTAAATGAAGAACTCTGACTGTAATTGTGCATTTAAAGTAAAACACAATTCCTGCATAGTAAAGTGGCAATAGTGAAGGTGTTTTACACCCTGCCTTTCAGTACCACAATATCCAAACATAAAAGATAATAAAAAAATAAGAGATACATTTCCAAAATCTGCATTCTCAATGTAGCTTACGGATTTACAGCTTCCTGAGTTTGATTTCCCCCACCGCATATTTTTTTTTTAATTTAGAGCTTCTGATTACTTAGCCTTGCAAGAATTAGACAAGCCACTCATTTAAATGAAAAACAAAAAAGCAGAATTTCCAGCAGGTTACTATTTAAGGTTGAAATATCTAGATCAGTCAGGTTTATACAGTATGGTTGTTTGCCTTTCTAAGAGGAATGTCAAAACATTCATTACAATACGCAAGTCAGACTGCTGAGTCTTAAGGTCCCTCCAATCAACATGCAAACACACACTTTAGCTGCTTATTTGCCAAGTCCAAAAGATCCATTCATGCAAACAGCAGCTGGGACTGATTTATGCATGGCTACTACATACACAGTCTAGCAGTTAGCGCTGCTGAAAGAACCTTGACTAAGGAACCCCTCAGCCATGAAAAAATTCTTACACGAAAAACACCACGCAGGAAGTTGTACACAACCTGCATGACAATTGTAAACTTCTTAATCTTGCTGCATGTACACATGGCCTGCACAACAGGCACAGATAAATATCAACACACATTTTATCAATCCAGACAACTTAAAACAGGCAAATCTTGCTAACCATAGTTTTGTGGGTGGGGGTGCCCTTCATCTGCAGATCTCAGGGTGGTTCACAACTATGGTTTGGGCTGCTTATCTGATTTCATTTTCCGCCTATTCAGCATCCCCATTTGCAGGCATAAGGACCTCTGGAGGCAGATCAGAGACCTTAACTACGGTTGGCCAAGGGGGACACAGCATGCCAAAAAACAGCATGAGCCACAATTTCAAACCACGGTTTCAGATTCTAGTTTGCTGACTGATCACAAACCGTGGTCTGTCAGCTCTTTTCATAAACTACCACAGACCACAACTCAATATTATTATTTGTATTCTGCTTTTCTACAGAAGGTACCCAAAATGGTTTACAATGAGAAGGGGAAATTCCAATGTGCAAAGCACAGAACATCTACACAATAAATAAGAGAGAAATATATACAAATAGCAACCATATTCTACCAATACCCCCAATGCTTTTTTACAAGCATATACAGCATTCCAAACAATACTAATCTACCAACTAGTCTCTCACATTCATGCAACTGATTGGATGACTAATTTATTAGGAAAGTTCTTTATCAGATTCCTGTTTGAATCAGTAATAAGCACTAGTCCTCACAATATAGTTGTGTAAGACTCGCCATACCATTTAAAAAATAATAATTTGCTTTTTGTTTCATACTGTACTGCTATCTAAAAAAGACCAAGCTGTCTGAAATATCAGCCTTTATAGAGCATGTACACGGCGGTAGCCAACATGGTGCCCTTCAGATGTTGCTGGACTACAACTCCCATCAGCCCCAGCCAGTACAGCCAACGGTCAGTGATGATGCAAGTTAAAGTCCAGCAACATATGAGGGCACCATGTTGGCTACCGCTGATGAAGCTCATCACTGCACGATTCTTACAGATGCATCTTTATCAAAAGAACACAGCAACCAACCAAATGGCACAAAGACAATTTGCCATGATGACAAAAGCAAATACATAGTTATGAGATTCCACGTTTTAAGAGTCTCCATGAGCTAGAATTTCATACAAAAAGCCAAAACTAATATTTCTCTTAAGGGACCAGTGATGGGGATGATAATATTATTTTAAAGCTCTACTCCGGGGAACCCCATTGTTCCCTAGGAGCTTATTAGGATTATTTAAAGCTGAAGAACGGATTGTCCCCCATTACTAGTGGACACTGGTACTAGACACATTCTGTCCAGAATTGGGTCGGTTTTGCTCAGCTGGTAAATATGTTAACAAACACTATAAACAACAACAACCACTTATTCAAGGAAGAAAGAGTGAAGCCCACTCCCCACGCTTCCAATCACCAAAACCAGACTCACTAAAGGAAATGCAAGTACCGTATTTTTTGCCCCATAGGGCGCACCGCCCCATAGGACGCACCTAGGTTTTTTGGGGGGGAAATAAAGAAAAAATTTTATTTCCCCCCCAGGCGCAGGGCTGGCGCGGAGGAGGCCCGAGCTTCCCCCGACCCCAGCACAGCCTGCTATCCGCAAGCCTAGGGAGCCCGGCGCGAAGTCGCACCGGTCTCCCCAGGCTTGCGGAGAGGTGCGCGAAGCCCGGGCGCGCTCTTTAGCGCGTCTCAAGGCTTCGGAATGCAGGCAGCTCCACACAGCCATCGGGCTCTGGATGGCTCCGCGCTGGGCTCTGGATGGCTGCGCAGATCTGCGCGAAGCCTGGGACTGCAGGCAGCTCTGCGCAGTCGCCGGGAGCCCGGCGCGACTTCACACCGGGATCCAGATGGCTGTGCAGAGCTTCCTGAAGCCTGGAGAGCAAGAGGGGGCGGTGCGCACTGACCCCTCTTGCTCTCCAGGCTTCAGCGAAAGCCTGCATTCGCCCCATAGGATGCACACACATTTCCCCTTCATTTTTGGAGGGTAAAAAGTGCGTCCTATAGGGCAAAAAATATGGTAAATGTATCTCAAAACACATTTCCCCACAATGTGAAACATTTCCCTCTTATTGATCTCAATGTGATGCAGAACATATTCACAGTACTGGGATCCTCCAATCTTCCACGCAGCAACACTACTGCTTTGTTGTTTTCAACACAATGGGGAGGAAGATATTCTGCAGGTCAACGGCTTTCCTACAGCTATAAAAAATTATTTGCATGCCTAAAAATTATTTGCACGTTCCAAGTTCCCGGGGGGGCAGGGCAACAGCAAGTCTATCTCTCTCTTTCTTTTGGCAAGGCAGCAAAAGGAAGTCATCGTGGCAGATAAATTTTAAGACTGTTTAACATTTGACATTTAATCATGCGCTGACCAGGTCACTGGCCAATTGTCCAGAAGCTTAAGCTGCCAAAGGGCCCAAAAAACATGTTCTACTGTTACTTCAGTTCTGCTATGCATTCCTTTCATCTTCAGCAGCACAGTTAAAGGCTAGCAGAGGATGGGAATTTCCCACAACAACTTGCCTTTCTGAGCCACGCTACAGATCCAATGTCCAGCAGGATGCCCCTTGTAAGCTTCCAAGCAGAGCATGATGTTAACAGTCATACCTTGTTGGTAGGAAATACCATTCCATTTTTAGCTTTCATAGCGGATTGCCATTCAAAGACTCCACACCTTTGTCTAATCCTCCCCCCCTAAAAAAAGCCATCTGAGCAATTAATCCAAAGTTAATTATGCATTGCATGAACATAATTAACCTTAGGTGGATTTTTAGCAACCTGAAGGACGTGAAATAATAAATTATCAGTACTCTGAAAGATATAAATTATCAGATTATTTCGAAATGATTCATGATTTTATCTCCTCCCTTATGTCCCCTTAGCCATCCTTTCCCCCTAAACTAAAGGTGAAAAAGTTCTCCAATACTCCAAGTCCCTGGTCATTTCAGTTGTGCTCTCCTTAAGCCTTCCCCAGCTCTCTTAATTCCTTTTTTGAGACAGGGTAACCAGTATAGAACAAAATGTTCTGCCTAACCATTGGACACTGTGACTATGTTCATTGGATGGGCTGCAAACTTTGATTAATGAGCACAATCAACTAAAACATTAGTTTAAATATTTTCCCTGAATAACTGGGTGTGGCTAGTAAGACCTCTAGAACTCTTGAAGGACCAGCCTACATAAAGTACAGAGATCTGCTAGTCCATTTCCCCTGTGCCACTTTTTTGGGGAGGGGGAGAGGGAGGGAGAAAAATGACATTCTTTCCCTGGCTCTGTCCAAACACAGGAAGGCATTCAAAATAGTTATTTGGCATTTCAGAAAAGACTGCCTCACATGACGTATCAAAAAAGCGCATTAGAATTCTTTTCACTGTGTAAAATTTGAGTAATCAATTGCTTGAAAAGCTGAATGGTTTACACCATTTGAAGTTTCAAACACAGACCTCATACTGGATACTAATGCCATGGGCTTCCATTGCTAAGTGTTATTAGTTATTAGGTTGCCAGTAGCATCACAAGGGAGTCTGCAAGAAGCGAAGTAAGAGAATGCCCTCGGCCTGCTGTACAAAAAAAGGTGGCTTCATGTGTCTGGCGCAGGGGTTGGCAAGGTTTACCTCACCTGGGCCGGTTCACTCCAGCGGAGATTCCCCCCCCCCCCCGTGGGCCTGCAATTTCCAGTGTCTGTGCAGATGTGATTTCCGGCACCATGGAAGCGAGTCCCTGCGCTGTGCTGGTTTAGCGCAGTCTCGCCGAGCGGGCAGCTTGGTTTGGGGGCAGCTTGTGGGCCGGTTAAATGACCCCTGGTCTGGGCAATGTCAGAACTTCGAAAAAGCACACAATTGCAGACTGAGAAAGCTCAGCTTAGTGTTGAGTGGAACCCTGCAGTTATTACACAAGTTTGCAAAATTATAACCACTATGAAATGGATTACCGTTTAACACAAAGGTGGAGACCATGTGGATTCAAGGTTCTCATTATCCCTGCCCACTGGCTATGGAGTCTGATGGGAGCCCAGCAACATATAGAAGGCCACAACGACTTTTCTCCACCTAACCATGTTCTCCATAGTAACACAGGAGTGCAAGACAAGCTTACCAATTCCAAGGTGAGTATTTATAGAGGCATAGCGGGCTGTGCCAGTCAGGTTTTTGTTTTCCCGATAGGGGATGTGTTGGTGAGTGCGGGCATCTCGGTACTTCTTGGCCAGGCCGAAGTCGATGATGTACACAAGGTTGCCCTTCTTGCCAAGCCCCATGAGAAAGTTATCTGGCTTCACATCTCGGTGGATGAAATTCTTGGAATGAATGTATTCGATACGGCTGATCTGAAAATGGGTTGGGAAATGGTGCCAGGAAGGAGAATATACACAGAAACTGGTGAAACCAAGGCCACTAACAGCACTGCAAGCTACACAGCAAACCACATACACACAAGAGGGTTAACCTGAAGTCTCCTCTAACTTGCAATGTTTCTCAAAGAGAAATCAGGGAACCTCAAGCTTTCTTTTAATCCCAACTTTCTGTCCTTCGGTAGCAGGAAAGTGAAAACATGGGCCTAATCACAGGACCTCTGGAGCTTAATAAGTTTTCAAAAGGAACATTTCAAATGCATTTACTTTGGAGCCAGAAGCAGAATTTTTTTGCTGCTGCCGCCGCCGCCAAAGAGGGTGTGGAAACATGGTACTCAGAGCACCCAGGTCTAAGTGCATCACAAACTACCAACTCTAGCAACACACCCCATTGCCCTCAGCATCTTCCGCACTGGCCAATAGCACATACGCTACACAAACCCCATCTCTCCTACATGAGGATTTATGCTCCTCCAGCTCTTGAAGAACAAGACACCCTTTGTGTACATTTTCTCCATTCCCCACTCAAGCGTGATAATTTAGGATAATTAAATCTTGAACTACTGCTACAAAGAAGGGAACTGAGAAGAAAGGCACACGTGAGCATAAAGAACAGATTATAAGAACTCACCATCTGATCTGCCAAGAGCAGAACAGTCTTGAGGCTGAACTTGCGAGAGCAGAAGTTGAAGAGGTCCTCCAGGCTGGGTCCCAGAAGTTCCATCACCATCACATTATAGTCGCCCTCTGCTCCACACCACTTAATGGAAGGGATGCCCACTAAGAGGGAAGAGAAACACACACAGCCCTTAGGAGACACCAAGAAGCAGGCACCAAGGTTTAATATCCAAACCCCACTGTATCTCATAGCAACTTGTATTTCATTATTCGCTGAATTTACCTCCTCCCTGCATCATCTTGTAAAATTTGCTTTCGATGTGGAGCTGCGGGTGCTTGGTTTTCACACATTCCAACTTAATGGCTACCTCTTCCCCAGTGGCAATATTGGCACCTGCACGAAAACAAAGAGGGGAGGGGATGATTATTTATTTATTACATTTCTATCTCATCCATCCTGGGGAAATAGCGCCAAATGGGTGGGGTATAAATATCATCACCATCTTCATTATCATCCAAGGAGCTTAGGGCAGTTCTTTCCCCTGTTTTATGTACACAACAGCCCTGTGAGGTAGATTGAGTGGGTGCTACATGACTGGCCCAACGTCACCCATCAAGCTATGGCTGGGAAGCAATTTGAATTCCATGTCTCCTTGGTCCTATTGACACACTTCTTAATCTCACTCCACACTGGATCTCTATTCCACATGACCTGGGTGAAACACTGTTACTTTCACAAAAAAAGTTTATGGTGCTAGCCTTTTTAACATTGGGTAGCAGATCCACCTTAAGAATTTGAGGCAAATCTTTTTGTTTTATAATTAGTCAAGTTAGGAAGAGATTAAGACTCTAAGGCAAAGCAAGCATTTGATTAAAAAACACATTCAAAACCTCAGGTGATGAACTACTCACCGGATGGAGCCTTCAGAATGTGAAAAGTATAAACAAACAGTTGGCTTTTATTAGCTAAATGTTTGTTTGCACTTTTCAGCCTCAAATGGCATGGAAAGCACAGAGGCTGTCTGATGCAGTGAAGGCTTTAGCACATTCATCATAAGCCGTGTATCAGCTGCAATAAATATACCACAGCCATAAGAGACATTTAAAGTGTTGGGATACCATCCATGTAAAGAAGCCATTCCTAAAAGGATGCATCAGAGGCCACAAGCAGAGATCTGAATACATGTAAGTGGCTCACCAGTTTGCCCACAATTACTAAAAAAAACACAGCACAAGGTGCTAAATTTGGTCAAGCAGATAATGCATGAACCTAAATAAATAACTAGATTACAATCTCAATTTAGCCAGGAAATCTTAGGCCGGCACTGGGCAAGGAAATTATCTAACCCTAGCTACACAGGGTAAAAAAAACCTGGAACTTCACACATTGCATTTTATAAGTGTGAAAGAGACACATTCATATTCTCAGGAAGATGCAACTGGTTGCACACCTTACTGCTGAGTGTCTTATTGAGGGCAAAGCTACACTTGCCGTTGTGCAATGCGCAAAATGGCCTTCAGGGATGAGAGCACACCCAAAAAAGAGGGCAAGTGTTTTCACAGCAGGAGTGTGGCTCAGAATGGGCAGCAATAGGGCTGAGGACAACATTCATAAAAGAGGGAGCCAGCAACATCATGGATCAATGACTGACAAGACTGCAGACACACCATGCTGATGTACCCCAGAAATGTATGGAACACCCCATTTTTCCCCACTGGCAGCAAAAGCACAGTAGCTTTGCAAGCACTGTAAACACCAGAATTCTCCTAGCACCGAGGTATCCTTCTGGCGGAGTAGCTCTTGTTCACACACCTTGTATCCTAGGACTCTTGCCACTGCCATCAAAACAATGTGCATATTATTATTTCTGCAGTGAAACCATTTACAAGGAAGCAAACAATCAACTGGCTTCTTTTTGTTAAGTCCCACAATCAGTCCCATCTGCTCCCTCTCTTCAGGTGCCCTCCTTTTCAACGAAGCATGCAATTATACTTTTGGAAAGATTTTTTAAAATCCCATTTGGTTTATCAATTAAGTCATACACTCTGAATGAAGAAAAAAGATTCACTAGCAAATTAAACCACACAGGGACTACGACACACAGGGTACCATTATATTTCTCATTTAATTAAATGTTGACACGGGTGGAGCTAAATTTAGCTGCCACCAAAACAAGAAATTGCTTAAGTGCTGCACACAACCCTATTTTATTTTTTAAATAAATCATTTTTGTTTTGTTCTTTTGGTTGCGAGAGAAGAGGGTGGAGCATGCCATTTCCCCCCCTTATGGGAACAGAGAGGTTCCACCAGCCAAAAATTACAACAGCAAGATTTGCACTCAGCCTGCCTGCAACGATTACGCCACAATCTCCTTCCCAATCTCAGACTTGTCACATATGTCGTTAAGAGATGGCTTTTATTTCAGGACACTCCGATTCTGTAGGTCAGAAGCTAACAAAAACGAGAGAGCGAGTGTTGCTGGGCCTCATTGTATGAGGCTCCACAGAATACCTGAGTACAGTAGCCTCATATCCTTGGAGAAGTTTTGCTCCACCATTTCAAGCTCACCCATGTCTCTGTGTCCTGTCACCTCCCAATCACATGTAGCCATTCTGGGCAGTGTTAATTCACAAATTAGGCAAGCAAGTGGCTGTCTCCCCTGTTCAAGAGAGACCTTGGGCCAGTAATATCTAACCCTACCAACTCAAGCATTTGTTTCAACACCCTCAGGCCATCAACTCCAAAACCCACTTCCATCTTACTCTCACATAGCCCTCTCAGAGCACATCAACATTTTTCATCTTCATTATTCCTAGTCTGCTCAGAAGCCTACCCAAGTCTTAACCAAATCCAAGGGTGTGCTAAAATACCTGCTCCCATGCAAACATTCCCACAGCTGCTGCTGCTGTGGCCCTAATTTGGATAGGTGGCTAAGCTGTCATCAATAAAGAACAGAACCTTACCAGTGGTCGTGCCTTCCCAATGGAATTTTCTTCCCAATGAGGTCTACCAGACTCACTCTGACCAGGCCTTGAGGGGGCTATGCCAGACCTCAATTTTTCTTAAGGCTTTTTATTCTTTTTTTCTTTTAGTTTTTAAGCCCTGCTGCAGAGACACATTTTTAATCAACTGGTTGGATGGCAGGTTTTAGAATAAAGGTAACATTCGACCCTCTATACTTCTGGTGGAATTTGCTGATCTAGATGCTCTAAACACAGAAAGCTTTTTATTTTCTATTTCTTTCTCCCTCCAACTCTCAAAAAAAATTTTTTTTAATTCATCTCCCATCACTTCTTCTGCCTTTCACGTTTTAATTTCACCCTATTCCTTCTCCCTGCTCTTTTTACATCCACTTTTTCCTCCTACAACAGCTTTCCTCTCTTATCACCTGCCTCTCAATGCACTGTTTATTTTATTTTAAAAAATAGTAAATATTAACTGTACCTCTTTCAAAATTCCTTCATTGGCTTTCCTGGCCCTTTTTCCTCCAGAGGCTTCTTTTTCTCTCCCTACCTACCCATCCTTTTCACCTACTTCCTTTCCCCACACTGGGCTGACCACTCTGACTGTTGCCCAGTTCCTGTCTTGCCTCCTCTTCAACTTTGAAGGCTACAGCCTCTCTTGCCTTGATCTCTAACCAATTCTCCTGGCTCCTAGGCGCTCCTGTGCAGTGCTCATGTAAGGAGCCAGGTGCAGCTGAGGGCCAGACCTGAGGCTTACTTGAATCTGGGCCGAGGCTCTTTGCTGCTCTAAAAATAGTTGTTCCAGTGATTTCCCGTGTAACTCCTTACCATTTCCCATCAACAAAATGCAAAATTTGCCCAGGTGGCAGGCCTCCTTTTTTCTTGGTGCCATTTATTTTCAGTTTATATACTAAATTATGTCCAACTATTTAAAAATTAAATGTTAGGACCGTGCTAAATTTGCATTCCCAAAAGTTTGAGGCAAAAGCAGAGCTTTTAGAAGGTGAAAAACATTTTATGAACATTCAGAGGTGGAAATATAACCCAATAAAGTGGCAATCCCCAGCCAACACATACTTCCAATTGTCTTTCCTTGTGGGCATAAGGAATCCAAGCTAAGAAATAATGGATGGTATTAAACAAGACTGTACTCAAGAGTAGACCCACCGAAATTAATCAAGTCCATTAATTTAAATGGGTCTAATCTGAGCAAAGCTTAGTCGAATGCCGCCCAAATCAAACATACATATGACAAAACATCTATAGCATTTTGGAAGCTGTTGCAGTAATGGTGTGTGCATATAATCTTTTGATTACAATAAATTGATGAAAGTTAATTCTCTAAGTATTTCAGCTTCCCCCTCCCCTTAAACAAAAGGTTAAACACAAAGACCCTAAGACCAGGACATCCTTTTGGCATGTACAGTGGTACCTCGGATAACAAACACCTCAGGTTACAAACACCTTGGGTTACAGACTCCGTTAAAATGGAAGTAGTACCTCGGGTTAAGAACTTTACCTCAGGATGAGAACAGAAATCACGTGCTGGGGGCGGCGCAGCGGGAGGCACCATTAGCTAAAGTGGTACTTCAGGTTAAGAACGGTTTCAGGTTAAGAACAGACCTCCAGAATGAATTAAGTTCATAACCAGAGGTACCACTGTACCAAGACCCCTCACAATCTACTTATTTGGGTGGAGGGAGCCCACCCCATCACGTAACAAGGCAGGTCGGGCCTACCTAAGTCCCTGACTGAAATGCATGTATATAGTATCTTTTCTTGGTACTGTTGGCAACGATTCACAGCTCTCAATTTATTCCTCTGCTGTGGTGCCACTGCAGCTGGGTGGGGTAGAGGGCTCTGCTTTCTTCTTCTGAGTAATCCCAACCAGTTAGGAATCATGTGGGGAACATAACATCATGACGCTATGTACCCATGTCTTGGCTCTGTGACATTGAGGGCAGAAGATAGTCAATGCTTTGCGCCCTCAGCACAGGGAGGGAACGTGCCAGTTGTCATGGCAACTGCACTATACTAGTAAGGCAGAGCATTGCCCCAGTTGCTTTGGAAACAGGGATGCTTCCCACCTCGCCACACTGTGCTGTAGTGATTTCACTGCAGCATGATGCAGAATATCATCCCATTCATTTTGGCAACAGGCTCGTCGTGCTTGTCAGGAAGAGCAAACAGAGAGAAGGCCCCAATGAAAGAGATTCCAAAAGGAATTGATTTGTCGCCTTGTGCAAAACTAGCTCAGTTTCAGTTCATCTGTATTTAAACAAGCAAGATTAGTAATTAAAATTAGCACAGGTCATGCAAAATTGAAACGAAGAAGCAGATTTCTCTAGGACAGGGCTTCCTCAACCTTGGCCCTCCAGATGTTTTGAGACTACAAGTCCCAGCATCCCTGACCACTGGTCCCACTAGCTAGGGATCATGGGAGTTGTAGACCAAAAACATTGGAGGGCCAAGGGTGAGGAATCCTGCTTTAGGATGTGTCATTCAGAAGTCATGGGGATGCGTTCCAGCATTCTTGGGAACCTCAGTATCTGCATTGTTTTAAAAATGTTTTATGTTTTAATGGTGTATGCTGTCCTGACATTTTATGATATAGTAGTATAGAAACACCTTTGTAAGATATAAACAAACATCTAACCCTGATTTACAGAGAAGCTAGGGAAGGAAGAGGAAGTGAGACTCTGGAATACGCTTTTTATGGCCAGGAAACCATTTTCACTCTTTGCAGTCTCCACTCTCAGTTCCCACTTATAAAAATTATAATTAAATCACGTTTCTTCTCCCCTTCTGGTCCTGCTTTATTCTGTAATCAGTATTGGTTTACCTAGCTTGAGCGGTTTGGTGCCAGTTAAGGTGTTAGCCTGTCTGTGAATGCTGAGGACAGTGTTATGTCAAAGAAATCAGTTATTGCAAGATCAGAAGCACCACTTATTTTGCTTATAACAAGCTTACACAATTAGGGCTTCCGGGGTTGCAAAATCTTAACTTTATAGTCTTGCCACAAATATGTCAGGCTTGTTACACTTAGCAACGCTCAGCGGCTAAAGAATGCCTATACAAAGGAAGTAGCATTCTAGAAGTTGGATATGTTTTGCATATCTTATTCTGCCCCAAATAAGGCAAGTGAAAGGGGAAGAAGTTCTACAGAGGTCTGAAACTTAGGCCCTCAGCCATAGGAAATTATGCACACAGAGCTTCCTAGACCCCTCTGGTGTCCTATAGCTTTTTTTTTTTAAAAAAAAATCACTCTTAGAATACTGGAATTTGCTCCATTTCCAAATCCCATGTTGGACATAGTCACTGAGAATGCACAGCTTTGACTATTACAATCAAAAGTTACATTTAGATATTGCCAAAGCAAGAGGTTGTATGACACCTTGAAGACTATACAGCGGTACCTCGGGTTAAATACTTAATTCGTTCCGGAGGTCCGTACTTAACCTGAAACTGTTCTTAACCTGAAGCACCATTTTAGCTAATGGGGCCTCCTGCTGCTGCCTCGCCGCCGGAGCACGATTTCTGTTCTCATCCTGAAGCAAAGTTCTTAACCTGAAGCACTATTTCTGGGTTAGCGGCGTCTGTAACCTGAAGCGTATGTAACCCGAGGTACCACTGTAACAGGTTTTATGGATTAGCGTCCACTTTAGATGCATGAAGTGTTATCAACAGTCGGCAGAGCTAATTACACACAAACAAACAATTCTGGTGGGGTGGCCTGGAGCACTTTTTTTGGAAAAAGATCATTAAATGAGTTTCAGATCCTGCAGCGTGAGGACTTGGAGAAGGTACATGGTTAGGTTTGTGCAACTACTTGCATTTTGGACCCTTGTCCCTTTCAGCTTACAAAACCTGACTGGGAGGGGGCAGCTGGCTGGGCCAGAGAGGTTATTAATGCCTGGGCCAGCTGAAGAAGGTGGTGGTGGACTACTCCTAAAGAAACCCCTGGATTCAGAAGTTCAATATAGTTTGAGAACAGCAGCAGAGGTTCCTTTCTGGGGAAGTTCCTCAAGAGGATGGTTGCCAAGCAGATCCAGGCACTCTTTGGAGACTAATTTTCTCCATCCATTTCAATCAGGATTCAGGCCCAGTATGGGTAGAGAAATCGTCTCAAGTTGCTCTGGATTATGACCTGTGTTGAGGGGGGTGGAAACAGGAGGAGTGTGACCCTTTTGATGCTCTAGTCTCTCCGCAGCTTTCAATACTATCAACTATGGTATCCTTCTGCGATGACTTGCTGGGCTGGAGGCACAACGATGCAGTGCTTCCACTTCTACTTGGATAGTTGGCTCCATGTGGTGGTGCTTGGAGAATACAGAACACCCCTGTGGGTTCTCCAGTGTGGGGGTCCAACGGGGCTGGTTCTGTCCTCCATGCTATTTAACATATACACAAAAGCAGGACTCATACAGAGCTCTGAAGCATGCTGACTCTAGAAATGGCCTCATTTCTAGTTTGCCTTTTCATCTTCTGCAGGTGAGGCAGTGATGTGCTGAATTGCTGCCTGGTTGCAATAACCGACTGGGTGAGTGTCAAGAAAGTGAAGCTTAAACCTGATGAGGCTGAGATGCTGCTGGTGGGTGGTTCACCTGTTCAGCTGAGTGGTGTGCAGCATGCTGGATATGGGGAGCTCTCTTTGAAAGAGCAGGTACATCGTTTTTGATCCACTGCTGTTACTTGAAGAGGTAGCTTCAGTGGTGTCAAGATCCACCTTCCAGAAGCTTAGGCTGCTGATCAACTACAACCCTATCTGAACAGGTAACCTGGCTGAACTGTGCTTTACATGAGGCTGCTTTGAAAAACTGTTCAGGAACAGCAGATAGTGCAGAATGCAGCTACCCAACTGCAAACAGACTTGAGGCAAAATGATCATATAAAGCTGATAGTGGCTCAGCTGCACTGGTTGCCTCTACATTCCAAGGCCAATTCAAAAAGTTGGTTTTGATCTTTAAAGCCATATACAGATCTAGACCCCAGTATTTTTCAGATATGTCCCAACATGACCCTATAGGGGCTCTTAGATCTGTCTCAGAGGCCCTTACCTGGGTGCTTCCTCAGAGAGAGATTTGAAGAGTGGTAACAAGGAAGAGGTCCTCTTTGGTTCTGGTTTCCTGTCTGTGCAAGGGGTCTCCCCAGTAAGGTCTGCCTGGCCCAGTCATTAATGTCTTTTTGGCACCAGGAAAGAACTTTTGTCCCAGGCATTTGTCTGATTCTGATTATTTTGCTTGATAGGATATTTTGCTACTGAGGTTATATGCTGCTGCATTACTGGGTCTATTCTACAAATTTTTGGATTTTTAAAATTGCAATGTATTGTTGTTATGGTATTAAAATGTTGTAAGTTGCTTAGAGACTATGTAGCAAGCAAAAGGCAAGAAAGCTAGGAGCAGGGGAGGCTGCAAAGGGTAAATATATATTGTTTATATTTTTATCAAATTACACATTATGCATGTTTTTATTTTATACACATATGGGTATAAGAAAAATGCTGTAAACAACGGAGCCTGAGGCCATGGAATGCTATCTGGGACATTTCTATGAAAAGCTCAAAAGTGACCTAGACTCTACACTTCACAGTCCAAAGTAGGATACTGAATGTAGTTGAAGCTTGGTACTGTTTCTTTCAAATACAAATTGGAGTGCTTAATAAAGAATGACCCATGCAAAACAGAGGCTTGGCAAATCAACAGGCCACAGGATAAGTGAACAGTGAGAGCAGCAATATTTGATTTAACCTCCCTTCATGAACAGAAAGGTAAGAAAGGAGGTGCACTGCTCTGAACGCAAATTGAGGTTTTTAGGCTTACCATAAACTGGTCAGCTGCCATTCTATATATTGTAGTGTCGCTGCTTCTTGACCTTTCGAAGTCTGAGTGACCTTCTATGGGCAGAATCATGATCATGCAAGGGACATGTTGGGGCAAGTTTCTGAGAAAACAAATCTAGTCTGGGGCTTCAGGAGTGATCCACTTGCCAGTTAGTCACTCACCCTAAGGTGCAGAAACTCCCACTAGACCTACTCAAAGGAGTAGAGCTTAGTAAGCCTTGGGATCCCTTCACTGCGTATGTGCAGCAGTTCCCACCATTCTTCTCCGGCCTGATCTCTGCCCTTCTACTTTGAGACAAAGCATCATTTGCATTAGAATCACAGTTTTCACTAAACTTGCAAACCAGGATTGAAATTCAGCATTTGATCCCGATTCCAATATTGCAGGGATATAGAACCCATGACCTTCCAGATGCTGCTGGACTACAACTCCCATCACCCCTGAACCTCGGGCCATGAGTGGATTGCTCCCCATCATGCAACACATGGTTGTAGGGAAAAAACACACTAAGTACCCAGTGGGCAAAACAAGCTATGGGAAGTGCCACACGAGAAGCAGCATGAGATTCCAAGGCTTCTTTAAGTGCTCTTTCGTGTCGGAACAAACCATGGTCTGGCATTATGTGTGAACCACCTCAAAGTCATCTCACGACACTTATGTGCACAAGTATGGCAGCACAGAGCAGTTTGGAACAAGGAAAGCCCCTTAACTTGTGTACAGTTCTGGGAAGTTGGTACTGACAATGTAAAGCAATAAAAAAGCACCTCTGTGTATGTGCAGAGTGCAACGGCAGCCTGCTCCTATGCATCTGGGAATAGGGAGCAGGATTTCCCAACAGGGTTGAACCCCATTGGCAAGTGACCTAGTAAAAGACTTCTGTCCTTATCTAGGCTGCAGAAATAGCCAACAAGCACATAGTTCTGCAATTGTGGGGGAAATGGCCAAAGCAAAAAACAACAACAGCCCCTATCTTGCTCTATATACATCAGCAACATTCTCTCTCTAGTGGAAATGAAGAACAAGGCAAAACAGGCTGGGGATATAGTATGTTCTGATGTACCAGCCAGAGAAAGGAAGATTTCCATTTTCCACAGGAACATGTGTGAAGCAATCATTTGAACAGGTCTTGGGGGTGGGGGGGGGGAGAAGAGAAGCAAACAGAGACAAAAGTACTGCCACCACCAACCTGTCAGTGAACTTTGTTTGGCAAAGCAGTTGCACTCCATTTTAGTCATAGCCCTGAGGGCAAGGTGTAAATTCAGGGATGTGATCCACCAACTCAGTTCTTGACTTGAATAGGATAGTGGATGGCACTTGCATAACACATATTTCCGCTTTTAAATTCTCAGCCATTATCTTATCATCATGCCCGGCATTACTCATTAGGAAGATACGTTCCCCCTTAGGACCAGAGTTATACAACCTGCGGTGTCTGCCTCTCTCTCTCTCTCTCTCTCTCTCTCTCTCTCTCTCTCTCTTGCATTTCCTTCTCTGCAGGAACTCCTAGTCCTCTCCCCCCCCTCCCATGGGCTTTATTCTCACTCCATCTGCTAAAATGATCAGCAAACCAAAGTTAATGCTGACATTTAAAGAGTGTTGTCACTAGGCTTTAAAGCTACAACCCCAATGAGATTAGCCGGGAGGAGGGAGGCTGTGGGCACACAGGAGCTGACATCTGAGTCACAGCTTCAGGTCTGTCGTCTGCAGACTCAGGAAAAATGGCATCCATTTATAACATCAGTGGCCACACGCAAGGTATTTTTGTAAGCTGGTCTAGAATCCTACAAGTGTTAAGGCAGTATTGAGAATGCCATGTGAGAAGTTGTATCAAGATGCCTGTCCGTTAGGCTGGAGGCCTCACACACATCTTGAAGGGGGGGGGGGTACCTGTTTTTTTCCAAGCAGCCATTCAGAATAGTCCTCTACCTCGAAAGAGTCTGTAAGCAGAATGTAGAAAGCTGCTCTACCAGGCCAGCTAATTGGTCCATTTTGCCCAGCTTTGTCTACTCTGAAATGGCAGGAAGCTCTCTAGAGACTCAGGCTGAGCTATCTTTCCAATCACCTGCTACCCAAACCTCTTTTTTTCCTCCTGGAGATGCCAGTGTGAGCAACTGTACCTTTGCACATACAAAGCATAGTGCTCTGTCCTCATGCCATGGGGGCCTTTCCCCAACACAAGTTGTATGCAAACTGCTTATTTAGCAATCCTCGCCAACATCTTACTACTACTACATAAGCTGCCTACCTTTTCCTAAAAACTGTATTTTAGGCTGTGACTCACTAATTAGATTTTTTTTTTTTTTAGGGCAGCAGAGCATACAGGGAGGATAATACGTTGAATCTCTTTAAAAAGCCTCACAAGTCAAATCCACAACAGGAGGTGGCGTCATTATCTCACTCATACATTCTACGTATCTATGTAGCATTCATTCTTTGGAGTGGTTTTGTCTCTGGACGGCTCAGTCAAGGAGCCCAGAGGTGTGGACAATACAAAAGGCAGCAGGCATGTGCAAAGACCCAACTTTCTGTGATAGCCAAGTCCAAAATCTTCCTGGTCCCATCCAGCTATGCATGACAGAAGCCCCTGCTGCCTACACCAGAGAACAAGGTAAGAAGAAGACTGAATTTAATCCAGCTCAGAGTACAAGAACCCTACCTATTTGGAGTAGTGGTTAATGTGTTGGACAAGAATCTGGGAGATCTGGGTTCAAATCCTGAACCCAGCCATGAAATTCAGAATCACAGTTTCTCAGTGTAATTCTGCCCCACACGGTTGTTGATAAGGTAACATGGAGAGAAGGGGAAACTTTTGTGTGTCACTTTGATCTTCCTTGCAATAAAGGTGGGATATAAATGTAATGATAAATAATCTCTTTAACCCTGCTAAAAGTCAGAAATGCTTTCAAAAACAAAGACTACATTAAAAATGGAAATAGCATACTTCTCCCCATTTCATATCCAGGCCTTTAATCATACTTATACCTAAGGCTCATTTATAAAACTTATTTCCATTTAGGTTCCTCCTCAAACCCCAGTTCTTCAGCCAGCCTTTTCCTGAACCCCCAACTGTCTTATTTTACCTGCATCTCCCTCCATTGCTCTCCTGCCTTTCCCCAGCCCAGCCCATAATCCCCGCCTCATTGTTCAAACCCAGAAGGAAGAGTCAAGTGAACACCAGGCACCGTCCCCATACGAGATAAATCCCCAGGAAACCATATCCAATCATAATCATGCCTTTGCTATTACAAATAAGATTAGGAAGCAGCCAAGACAACAAAGGGTAGTTAGGAACAATCCCGTTCCTTTGCCTCATTCCATATAGATACAAATGCTACCAAGACCTTATGCTTCAGTGATCTGAGAAATCTGGAAATCATCAACAATCCTACGCAGCATCCACCCCCTGTCTCATTCAATCGTGTGGGCCGCATACTTCAAAATCCATTTGTTTCAAACTGCTCAAATGTGGGGTGGGGGTGGGGGTGGCATGACGGAGAAGGTCTTACAAAAAGATTGATGCCACCAGCCTAAGTGAAAATGACAGTCTTCACGAGGGACCCTTTTGGGAAATTTAGATGCATGGACTTGTTGGGGCACATAAATACACTCAACACACTCCCATTGGCATTCAAAAGCAGAACGACATTTTGCCACCACCTTTCCTCCCTGTCATTTTTTGTTACGGAGCGGCAAAAGAAAAGGATGGGAATGGAGCAGATGGGTGAACCCAGGCAGGGAGAGAGAGGGTTAACTAGCTAGGAAACAAAGGGAACGCACCCCCTCCCTCCGAGGGAGGGGCCTGCCATCAGGAACTGTCCAAGCAGACACCACCAGCTACCCAGCATGCCCTGCTTTGCCAAACAGCCTTCCGTGTCTGATGGAGAAAAATCTCTATTCCAACCTGTAGCAACTCCTGCAGATAAAAGTTCTGCCTCTGGATCCAGTGACAATACACGCCCCCCCCCCAAGCGGCTACTGTGTTCAGGATCACCCACCTCTTCCCCCCCAACACACACACCATTGGTTCACCAGTGTTTCTCAGTTGAGCCTCCCAAACCAAACAGTCTTCACAACAGAAAGCAAAGTCTCCACATTCCAGACGTGTGTTTATAAAAGCCATTGAATTACAGAATCATAGAATGCAAAAGAGGCTTATAGGGTGTCTAGTCCAGGACACCCCAGTCTCTCGGCCTGATCTCCAATGCTCTTTTTTCCAATACCAGGCTTGCCAAGCAACAAGCAACCTCCCTCTGGGGTAAGTCACTCCAGTCTGATTTGCACAACTGGGCTGGCATCCTGAGAGCACAATTTCAATAAATCCACACGGTGGTTGGCATGTGCAGAAGCAGCCAGCCAATTTTTGATTTACCTACTTCGCTTTCAGTTATTTTGTGGTGGGGTAGGAAATACAAGTGCTTGCATTTAATGAAATACACTTCACTTGGCACTTATTGGACGGAGGAATAAAAAAGGTGGGAAGACCAAGAGGAAGGATGCAAGTGGAGAGAAAGAACAGCGGGGGCTGAGCCGACTGAGACGTTTTCAAATCCGCTCATGTTGACATTGAGATGTAACTATAGAATGGCTACCGGATCTTGGGAAGGATCAAATACACCAGCTCATCAGACATCAATTTTTGAAGCTTTCCAAAACTGATGGTTGGCCAGAGAACTGGTGCCCCCCATCACTTGAGCAGCGCCACAAAATTCAAAATCGGAGGAATGAAAAAACAAGCCGCCATCACTTAAGAGTCTGTTACTTAACAGAAAAACTATAATGAAATACTCCTAATCAAGAATATGCAGCATTTATCTTATACTGCAAAATTGCAAAAGCTTCAAGCTAGACATATTCCATCTTTGCCTATGACCATACTTTCACAAGTGCAAGAAAAAGGGATGGACAGTTCTGCCATCTTTATTCCTAGAGGGCACCTTGCTTCATCTCTACGTTCAACATGGCAGTGCCCAAAGTATACTTGCTGACCCCCATCTTAGAAGCAATCATGCATTTGCAGTACAAGCACTACATGTGCAGTGTCAGTGACCACCATCTCTTGCTTGAAGCCTGTCAACCCTGTACCAAAGGCTGAACTTAAAATACAGGCATTAAATATTGTAGCTCCCCACCTGTGCGCCAGTTCTGGAATAGCAGAAAAAGCTAAAAAAATATGTAGCTGCCAGTGAAGTGCTACCAAATTACCATAATCAATTGATAACTACAAATTACATATTACTGAACACCATAGCAGCAAGTTCCTAGCTGATGCACAACAGACCATGGAAGTACTTTGTAGCAAGGGCTTGCAAACAAAAATATACAACCAATACAGGGCTGGGAATAAAAGGGATGGATGAACATTTCAGAGGAGATGAAGGAAATCAGCAGGCATTCAAGGTGCAAGCAGAATAAGGCCCAACAGCTCTTGCTGAAGTAGCCTGTTAGGTGGGTGAGGGTCTTCTTTCAGGTTTAAGAAAAAGCTAGTCTAGTTGGATGCAGTTGCAAAAACCTATGGCTTGGACCAGAGGGACCTGGGTTCAAAGTTGTGTTTGTTTATTTAAACCAGTGGTGGAGAACCTGTGGCCCTCCAGATGTTGAACTTAAGTCGCATCATCCATGACCACTGGGAGTTAGGAACCTGTGGCTCTCCCAACACAGATGGACTCAACACCCAATTTAAATGTTCATATCCTGCTTCATTCAAAGGTATTCTGAAAGCAATTTGCATCAATTATTAGGCACACAGGGTATTATTATTATTATTATTAGATACTACTATTGTGGGGGGAACTGCTTTTAAAAGCCATGCCTATGTCACATCCGTTTCCAGAATCTCATTGAAAGAGTAGCTCAGAAAACCCCACTGGAAGTATGGTCCAAACCAAGGGGGCAGACACAAAGAAAGCTGCATCCTTCCTGAGCCACAAAGCTCACCAGGGCTTAGACAAAATCACTTGCAGACTAGACTACTTCACAGGGTAAAAAGGGACAGCTTGAGAAAACTACCCTGAGACCTTGGAAGGAGAGAGAAATACAAGTTTAGTTGCTAAATAGGTATGGCAGATATCCAGTTGGCGCAGAGGGCTTCTGACAAGTGGAAACCAGAATCTTGGAAATAAATAGTCAAAGGAAAAGGTGACAAGATGGGGTACAAGTTAACAGGCCTAAGCACAGAAGGATGCAGCCATGACACCATATCCACCACACCCAATACTGTAACAAATTGGGTTTTAAAAATATTGTTTTTTAAATTTTTGATTTGTTTTTGAGTAAAATGAAAAGGATATAAAATTTTAAAATCAGACAGTCCATTTCCATGGTGTCAGAGAGGAACAGGATTTTCCAGTGGGCAAAGAACACAGGCCCAGTATTATGATCCACCCACAGGAGGACTCAAAACACAGCCAGAAGGATGACAACACAGGCTAATTTGTATTGTTTTAATTTAGTTGTATCTTTAATAACTGCATTGTCACCTGCCACTTTGAGGACTCTTTTAGGTGGAAAAGCAACTTATAAAAATCTGAATATATATAAATATATCAATAAAAGAAGCAGAAAATGGAAGGTTTACACTGGAAAACCAAGGCAGGGCAGCTCAGAACAACCCAAAGCAACGACACTCAAGAGGAGGAATCTGGGAAACAGTGGGGCTGGCAAATCTTGTGGCAATGCCAGAGTGGAAACTGCAGATGGGAGGTTGCAATGTGACACCCTGCTAGAAGCTGGGAAAGCCAGCTACATGCTACACAGAAGCTATGCATGCAGAGGCATCACCTTACAGATCACTCAGAGGGTAGCCTTTTCGGATGCAGCCCTGGGAAGGGAAGCCGCACCTAGGACTTTTTATTTACCTCTGGGCACACCATTACGTGAACACACACACAAACACACAAAAACTCGGCCCCTGCTCCTGCCAACCTAGCAGTTCGAAAGCACATCAAAGTGCAAGTAGATAAATAGGTACCGCTCCGGCGGGAAGGTAAACGGTGTTTCCGTGCACTGCTCTGGTTTGCTAGAAGCGGCTTAGTCATGCTGGCCACATGACCAGAAGCTGTACGCTGGCTCCCTCGGCCAAGAAAGCGAGATGAGCACTGCAACTCCAGAGTCGGTCACGACTAGACCTAATGGTCAGGGGTCCCTTTACCTTTACGGTGCTACTGGACAATTTTTTAATTTTTTAATACATTTACACACACAAAAAAAGGTAGGGTCATTCAGAACAAGAGATAGTTTGGTCTGATTATGAGAATAGATCCCTGGGTTGTCAAGAGGAAGACATGCTGCCTGGCAGTATAAAAATGAGCCAAAGCACTGACAAACGTAATTAAGTCCACCATTCTCAAAAGTAAAGAAAAAAGAAAAAAGGCAAGCAGCCAACCCCCCAACCCAGAACCTGATGGGTATCCTAAAAGAATCTCCACCTTCCCAATCAGAGAAATAAAGGAGGTGAGCATTTGAATTCTTTTCTCTGGCCCTTGCCCACCCTCAGTGATCAGAACTGCATGAGACATACAGTGGTACCTCGGTTTACATACGCTTCAGGTTGCATACACTTCAGGTTACAGACTCCACTAACCCAGAAATAGTACCTCGGGTTAAGAACTTTGCTTCAGGATGAGAACAGAAATCGTGCTCCGGCGGTGCGGCGGCAGCAGGAGGCTCCATTAGCTAAAGTGGTGCTTCGGGTTAAGAACAGTTTCAGGTTAAGAACGAACCTCCGGAACGAATTAAGTACTTAACCCGAGGTACCACTGTATAGGAGGAGGAATCCTTAAGACCCTTTGTCATAACCTTGGCAAGCATACTCTACACCAGGGATGTGCAACACAGCAGTGTGACAAAGCACGTTTTGTCACACAAGCCAGTTTTCCCAAGAGCAGCCAGCTTCATAGCCTAGTTGCCACAAGCTAGCAAAAAGGGCTTTCCAGTTAGGGAACAAACGTACGCAACATAGCGTAACACCTACAGTCCTGAACTGGGTGCCCCCACCGTCAAAGGGGACAGGTGAGCTGAGACTAAGGGCAGGGCTCATTTTCTGCAGGAAGACCCACATTTGACACTCGGCCTTCTATTTTTTAGGTGTCAAGTCCCAGTATACTCTCACAACTATTCGGCCACTAACATGCCCTTGATGTTTCTTGCCTGCCTATTTTGCTGCTGCCATTTCCATTGTTGTGTGGTGTGTTTGTTAACCGGTTGCTTTGGATTATAAGCTGTCCTGAATACCTTGCAGTAGAAAGGTTACGTGGATATAAAGGTTTTTAAAACAAGGTTACCTGAAAACCACCTGCCCATATACACAGACCTGCTAGATTTCTTTATCTGAGGATTCCTTACCAGTAGCACCATGTCTTATGGACCATCATTTGGTAGCGACAGCACTACCCTGGGCACTCTTCCTTCTGCCATATGCGTTGCCTTTTCTTTTCTTTTAGACATCTTTTTAAAGACCTATTTCATTTGCCCTAGCTTTGCTAGACATGGCGCTACCAGCAAGGACTCTGATCTAAGTAATCCATCAGGTTGTTGAAAGATGAAACCTGTACCAACTATTTTGACTTTACCATTATTACTATAATGTGGGGATTAAAGAAAACATTGTAGCTTTTATATACCATGTTTTATACACTGCTTGAATACTTTTATATTCAGCTGGTTATAAATATTCATAAAATAACAAACATGTACTTTATATACAAAATCCAAAAAACAGATACAAGATTTTATAGCACCTTTCCCCAACTAGATGTCCTCTAGATGTTGTTGGACAACCTCAATTATCCCCGATCATTGACAACTCTGACTGACTGATGAAAGTTGAAGTCCAGAACATCTGGGAAGCACCAGGTTGGGTCAGACTGTTATACAGTGCTGAACATATTGAGGCTTGAGAACTTCTACCACCATCTTTGTTAATGAATACAGGCGGTGACTATTTTAGGTGTGTCCAATTGTCACAATCGCCAATGCATGGCCCTTTTGGACCCAGAAGAGGGGTAAAGGGGGCACATTTATATGCGCTCCACCAACACAAATGAAGGCCAGGAACAGAAGCCCTGTGAGAAATGCTTGCTGCCTTTACAGTAGTACAGAAATCTTACCACACCTCAATTTTTTTAAACAGTATGAATTCCAGGCGTCAGATAAAAAAAGGATGTCCCCCCCGGTCTCTGCCTAAAGGAGTTGTTTTTCCTCTGGCCCTTAGCCTCCTTAGTTAAGAGAATACAAGGCTGAAGAAACACATAAGAACCAACACACACCAGCTCACTATTCCAAAATGTTCTAAGCTATTAGAAGATGCATTCCTACAGTTAGGACAAACTCACCCAAATAAATATCTCCAAAGGATCCACTACCGATTTTTCTTCCCAGCCGATACTTGTTCCCCACTCGAAGCTCCATGATTCAGTTGCTCTGGGAATAAAACAGAGGACATACAGGGTAAGATTAGAAAGATGACCTAAGTCAACACATTCAGCTACCATATGAGGGGCCCAATATTTATGCCTGGTGTGGGGAACTCCCCATCAACCCTGGCCACTGGCTATGCTTGCTATAAGTGATGAGAGTTCAGCAACATCAGGAGGTTCCTACCCCTGGTTTATTTCTTCTTCAATTAAAGTTTTTGGGTCCAGTTTTGCTGCCTAAACCCTTGGGACTCTCTCACTGTCACAGTAAAACCTTCAATTTAGTAAACACTCATCTGATATTTCTTAACAGGTTTTTTTCCAGGCTGGGGGGCATTCAGAAGATGTGGTGAAGTAACAGTTCAACCAAACCAGTCACCTAAAGTAACCTTGACTGCAAGGCCAACTTTGGCTGCAACATTACCTAGAAAAAAGCCTCAGTGAGACAGACTTGAACATAAAACACTCGTGGAACCAGGATGTGGGTCTCTGGCTAAAACAAAATGTATAGCAAAGAACTTTATGGTGGAGAAAGTGAACCCCTCTCAAGGATAAGCCAGAACCCTACACATGGCATTGCGTTCCAATGAACTGGGATTTGGGGCTCATAACATTTCTACTCTGCTTCGCTTTCCTTCTGGGCAGTAGCATGGTAGTACAGGACAAATTCCTCAATCACATGGTTCACAACCAGTTACTGGGCCCAAGGTGCACATCTGCATGCCACATTTGACACTAGGCACACCATATGTTTCCACACATCACGTTCATGAACAGGAGAGATCCATCCAAACCCCAGCACTACCACCTTCACTTCAGCCATGCATGCCAACTTCTTCCTTTAGGCCTGTGCCAAATGTTGTTCTGGAGACTCCCAGCAATATCCTCTCCCAGAAGACCACCATCTTGTGTTTCTCCTGTCTCCTTCTGCCCGCCCCACCACTGTTCCAGTAACGTGGATCTGTTTGAAAGACTGTGGCTCTTTTTAAAGGATGCTGCTGTATGGTTAATTTATGTAATGCATATTTATTAATGTACTGTATGCAGGCTTTGCTCTCCTGGGTGGGTAGACTGTTTGAAAGAACAGGCAAGGATTAAGCAGACAGGGGGTCCTTTCGCTTGATGGAGTCTACAGCTTCCTTTCTGCTGCACCCCAAGGTCTACAATATGCCAGAATAAGCAAAGTAAAGCGGAGTTCTAGTCATATCCAAACTAATCATGTACTGCAAAAAGAGAAGTGGTGGAGCTTAAAGGCACACATTTCACTGTAAGCTTTAACAGGGCATCATGAACCCTAAATACCCAGTTCCAATTACTCAAAGCACAACAGAAGGCAGAGTCTCCTGCTAAAACATGTACCCAAGCATGCAGGATTGTTAATCTGCAAGGACTACAGAGTTATTCTCTTGTCTTAAAATTCAAGCAGAATACACAGCTCAAGTACAGCCCTGGGGAACAAACAGGAATCAAGAGGTTATATTCGAGCAAGAAGATAGGATTGATCCCTTCCACTACCCCAATTAAACTAGGAATGTAACTGCATATACATTTGACTCATACTCTAACTTGCTCTCCTTACAAGATAAGTTTTTTTTATTCCTATAAACACTGGTGACACACGAACCGGAAGGAGCCAGCAGTTTTCAGAAGTTACTCTGGAGATGCTTGATCCCTAAAGGTTAGGAGTTTCCTAGGTTTCTCTGCCAGCTCTCTTCAACACATAACCCAAGAGGACAGACAGAAGTAGGGACCGGCATATCAGCAGCTAGTAAGCCATCTCACTCAGGACAACACTGGGCTCAAGCAAGCAGGGGCCTAACCCATCTCACTCAGGACAACACTGGGCTCAAGCAAGCAGGGGCCCAGCTGCTCACTGTGGTTTGCAGTTAGTTGTGACCTTTTAACTTCCTGCAAGAACATTAGGGCTTAATTCGGAAGTACCCCTCACAGCTTTACAGCTGACTGGCCTTCAAACTCATTTTCTAAAAAAGCAGATGTTATTCAAGGGGGGGGGGTGGAGACAAAGAATGAGATCTCCCAATTTCCCTTTCATAAAGATAATAATGAAGCACACACCTCCAGTTTTATCAGACTTGCTTCCTAGTAAGCATGCATATGATTGAAACATTAATAAGGCAAGCAATGGTTCGGACAGAGGGTTCGGAGAAGGCAGCAAGACCAGTTCATGCCAAGGGCAACAACAAATCAACCAGTCACCTTAGGAATTGCTTCCAGGTGCTGGGGATGGGAACACTTACCCACCCACCCTGCTGCCACATCAGTTTCTCTCCAAACTCTCAGGCCTTCACCTCCTCCATCCAGAGAGACAGAAAGGAATTAAGCCAACTCTATGGCCTTCCTCAAACTAGAGCAACAGCCCTAGGCAGTCAAGATGCCAGCCAAGAATTCCCTCTTCATGAAACTAGAAAGACTCCCACACACTCTAATGCATATACTCTGCATGAGTGGATGCTTATACTATATTAATAGCCACTTCTATCTCTCTCCCTCTTTCTCTCTCACACACACACATTCTAGAAAGCTGTATTCGAATCAGCACCACACACAAACCTACTCTACATTATGTAAATGCAATCATATAATAAAAGTATGTGTGCAAACACACAGCAGGCCCCACACATCTGGCATTCAGCACTTTACAGTACAGCATAGGCAACCCCCCAAGCAATTATTGTAAACAAGAGGACTTCCATACCAGCTTTACTTGATTTGCTAGAAATCAAGGATGCATCGAGGACCACAGTAGGCCACACTGTGCGAGAGCTGACCAGATATATTATAATGGATGCTTCTGGGTTTGAAGAATTGGGGGGGGGGGGGATATTCCATATCAGCTTCAAAGGATTGGGGGGACAGGAGTGTGCACATAAATATAGCAATACTTTTCTAAAAAGCAATGTGCCACAACAGAGATATTTGCTTCCTCCTCTCTTTCCTCTCCATTTCCCTTCAGAGCAGTTACCAAAAAAGAAAAGGAGCTAAAGAAGGCAGATCAACCACACACAACAAATGCAAGCATTAAAAGGAGATAAAAACTGATAAGATCATCTCATCACTCAGCCACAAGTATAACTTAAAATTAAATCACCCTCTTCCAGCGCCAGAAGCATCTTATAAAATAGGGAGGGGGGAGAATAATGCAGCGAGGAATGAGAATTAGGCAGCAGAAATAGCAGCAAAACTTCTATTTACTATACAATCCTCATTACAAATCCCTGAACTGGTACAAAGAAGCAACATTTCAGAAAAGATGTGGGGGTGGGTGAGATCTTGCCCCCCTCTTCACCCCCCTCCCTACAATACCGAACCTTCCCAGTGCACAAAAGGAGATAGTGATTTACAATAACAGCCACTTCCTCCCCCCCTCCACCTCACAATACCCACCCTATTTGTCAAATATAACCTTTTTAGAAATTCAACAGTGTTTACTATTAGTGTCCCCCCCCCACCCCCCCCAAAAAACCCCCTCACAAACAGCCAAAGGTTGGAGCCAAGGGGGGGGGAGAGGAGAAATGAGAGATACCCGTTACTCACTACCAATTGTTTGTGAAGCCATACACAGATGTTAAGTATAGGAAACGAAAAGGGAGAAGGGGGGGGGGGAGAAGCAGCAGCAATCACCCCCTCCTCTCAAAAACAAACAAACACACACACACTGACTTGGACATTAGGTTGAGCCTAACACTCAGTAAGTAAAATTTAAATATATATATAAAGTCAGTGGAGCCATTTCTGCATGTAGACAGCAAATGGGGGGGGGGAGGAACGGGGGGGGGGGAACGACACAGGAGCCCCTCAATGTGTCCTTCCGAAAGTGAAGCTGGGAAAGGGGGGGGGGGGAGAAAGATGCCTGCATAATCCTTTGTCTCCGTCAAAAATTAAAACACACACACAGAGAGAAAACGAGCCTTTTGTTGTCGTCCCCCCGTTTCGGTTACAGCTTCCTCCTTCGCCTGTCACCAAATTCCACGGGGGGGCCCCCAGCCCTATGCCAGCCCAGCCTTGTGTGCGCCGTGTTGTGTAAGTGTGCGTTGTGTTGTGTATGTGCGCCTTGTGTGCTGTGTGTGAGCGAGCGAGAGCCTCTTCCCCCTCCCCCCCCCCGCCGCCTTATCCTCCTCTCTCAGCAGAAAAACAAAGGGACGGAGGGGCCGCCTTTCCCCCCGGATTTGCACCCCAAAACCTGCCCGGATCCCCACAATATTCACCCCGCCTGGAAGGAGCCTGTCTGCCGCTTCTGCTCCCGGGGCTGTCAGGGAGGAAAGGCGCCGGGGAAGGAAGGATGACGGAGGATTGGGAAAGGCGGCCGTAGCCAGCTCTGAGCGCCGCCGCCGCCGCCGCCGCTTCCTCCTTCTCTGCGCTCTGCCTGCTCAGCTGCCTCCCTCCTTCCCCTCCAGCCTCCCTCGGTGTGTGTACAGCCGAGGCTCTCGCTCATTGAGTTTCCATTGAGTCTCAGGGCCAAACCCACTGATGTCATCCTACAAAGCCCTGGGCCCTCCCTCGGAGGTTTAAAGGGGCAGCAGCTTGTTTTTGTTGCTTCTTGCTTTGCGAGGGCTTCCTGGTCGCCCACGCTGGCAACCGCTTTTTTTTGAGAGGGGGGGGGGTAAACGCGCGGGGGACGGGGTTTTTGAAATGACCCGCTACCCATCCCAAAATAATATGTACCCGGCGCAATTTTGTGAAAGCTGTTAGCAGCTGTCTAGCTCACACCTGCACCGCAGTGCATCGCTATCGCGTTGCGCGGAATCCAGAAGAACTGGCGCCAAATGCCTCTTGTCGAGGTAAACGAAAAGGCGCCCATTGCTCGGCTCAAGACAAGAGAGGCTGCAAGCTTCTGCACATATTAAGCTGGAGGGGGAGTTGAGTTCATCCTAACTTTCTGGGTAGGCGTCCAACGCATCCAGCTCTGTTGCACAGCTCAAAGCTTTTTAGTAAATCAATAATCCACAGACAGATAAATACCTCAAGATCAGAAAAGTTATATTTTGCGCACTCTGGACAAAAGGCTGAGATGTGGGAGCTTATAGTCCTAAAGCCTGTAGTTGAGTGCATTAACAGCCAAATCTTTCACACGATTTCTTTTTGTAAATCCCATTAAGCCTTCCTACCAAGCCAAATATGCACAGATTCCAGCTGGAAGTATCCCTCTGACAACAAAGGGCAGTGTTCAGTAGGACAGCATCTGCACTGCATGCAGAAGGTCCCAGGATCAACGCTCAGCATCTCCAGGAGGTAGGGCTGGGAGAGAGTCCCGTGTCTGAAACCCTGGTGAACTGCTGCCTGTCAGCATAGGCCATCGTGCTGAGCTGAGCTGCAAAGACCGTAGGCCTCTAACACAGCGTAAAGCAGCCTTCTGTGTTTCCTAAAATCTGAAGATTGTGGCTTGCTTTGCATATCATCCAGCCTGTATTCTGGAGAATGTCAGATGCTTCTTTCAAGTCTCCACACCAAAATATTTTTAACACTCTAGACTCATTACAACATTTATTTGCTTTTGTTTACTTATTGGACCCTGAGCCATTTGCAAGTGCTTGTTCTCAAGCATGTCTGTGCAGCCATCATGTGCTGCCTGAGGCAGTTGCTTCAATCTGCCTCGTGGTGCTTGGTGGAACATAGAATCATAGAATCATAGAGTTGGAAGAGACTACAAGGGCCATTGAGTCCAACTCCCTGCCAAGCAGGAAACACCATCAGAGCACTCCTGACATATGGCTGTCAAGCCTCTGCTTAAAGACCTCCAAAGAAGGAGACTCCACCACACTCCTTGGCAGCAAATTCCACTGTCGAACAGCTCTTACTGTCAGGAAGTTCTTCCTAATGTTTAGGTGGAATCTTCTTTCTTGTAGTTTGGATCCATTGCTCCGTGTCCGCTTCTCTGGAGCAGCAGAAAACAACCTTTCTCCCTCCTCTATGTGACATCCTTTTATATATTTGAACATGGCTGTCATATCACCCCTTAACCTCCTCTTCTCCAGGCTAAACATGCCCAGCTCCCTTAGCCGTTCCTCATAAGGCATCGTTTCCAGGCCTTTGACCATTTTGGTTGCCCTCCTCTGGACACATTCCAGTTTGTCAGTGTCCTTCTTGAACTGTGGTGCCCAGAACTGGACACAGTACTCCAGGTGAGGTCTGACCAGAGCAGAATACAGTGGCACTATTACTTCCCTTGATCTAGATGCTATACTCCTATTGATGCAGCCCAGAATTGCATTGGCTTTTTTAGCTGCCGCATCACACTGTTGGCTCATGTCAAGTTTGTGGTCAACCAAGTCTCCTAGATCCTTTTCACATGTACTGCTCACAAGCCAGGTGTCACCCATCTTGTATTTGTGCCTCTCATTTTTTTTGCCCAAGTGCAATACTTTACATTTCTCCCTGTTAAAATTCATCTTGTTTGTTTTTGCCCAGTTCTCTAATCTGTCAAGGTCCTTTTGAAGTGTGATCCTGTCCTCTGGGGTGTTAGCCACCCCTCCCAGTTTGGTGTCATCTGCAAATTTGATCAGGATGCCCTTGAGTCCATCATCCAAGTCGTTGATAAAGATGTTGAATAAGACCGGGCCCAAGACAGAACCCTGTGACACTCCACTAGTCACTCTTCTCCAGGATGAAGAGGAACCATTGATGAGCACCCTTTGGGTCCGGTCAGTCAGCCAGTTACAAATCCACTGAGTGGTAGCATAGTCAAGACCGCATTTTACCAGCTTCTTTACAAGAATATCATGGGGCACCTTGTCAAATGCCTTGCTGAAATCAAGGTAGGCTACATCCACTGCGTTCCCTTCATCTACCAGGCTTGTAATTCTGTCAAAAAACGAGATCAGGTTAGTCTGACATGACTTATTTTTCAGAAATCCATGCTGACTGTTGGTGATCACAGCATTCCTTTCTAGGTGCTCACAGACTGTTTGCTTAATGATCTGCTCTAGAATCTTCCCTGGTATTGATGTCAGACTGACTGGGCGGTAATTATTTGGGTCCTCTCTTTTCCCCTTTTTGAAAATAGGGACAACATTTGCCCTCCTCTAGTCTGCCGGGACTTCGCCTGTTCTCCAGGAATTCTCAAAGATGACTGCCAGTGGTTCTGAGATCACATCTGCCAGCTCTTTTAATACTCTTGGATGCAGTTCATCTGGCCCTGGAGGCTTGAATACATCTAAACTAGCCAAGTATTCTTGTACTATCTCCTTAGTTATTCTGGGCTGTGTTTCCTCTGCTGAATCATTTGCTCCAAATTCTTCAGGTCGGGCATTGCTTTCTTTATCGGAGAAGACTGAGGCAAAGAAGGCATTGAGGAGTTCAGCCCTTTCTGTGTCCCCTGTTTGCATTTCACCATCTTCTCCTCTGAGTGACCCCACTGTTTCTTTGTTCTTCCTTTTGCTACGAGCATACCCATAAAAGCCTTTTTTGTTGCTTTTAACCTCTCTAGCAAGCCTGAGTTCATTCTGTGCTTTAGCTTTTCTGACTTTGTGTCTACATGTGCTGGCTATTTGTTTGAATTCCTCTTTGGTGGTTTCCCCCCTTTTCCATTTTTTGTACACATCCTTTTTTAATCTTAACTCAGTTAAAAGTTCTTTAGATAGCCACCCTGGCTTCTTTAGGCACCTTCCATGTTTCCGTCTCATTGGTATTGCCTGAAGTTGAGCTTTTACTATCTCCCTTTTAACAAACTCTCAGCCATCATGAACTCCCTTTCCTTTTAGTATTACTGTCCATGGAATCTCACCCAGCACTTCCCTAAGTTTTATGAAGTCGGCTTTCTTAAAGTCAAGAAATTGAGTCCTAGTATGCTTGGCTGCTCCTTTCCGCTGTATAGTAAACTTCAGAAGAGCATGATCACTCGCGCCTAATGATCCTTCCACTTCTACCCCACTAGCCAGGTCATCAACATTGGTTAGGACCAGATCTAAAATGGCTGTTCCTCTTGTTGCTTCTCCCACTTTCTGGACAATGAAGTTGTCTGCAAGGCCAGTGAGGAATCTGTTTGACCTTATGCTCTTGGCTGAGTTTGACATCCAACAAATATCCGGGTAATTGAAGTCCCCCATTACTACTATCTCCCTTCCTTTTGCATGCTTGGCCATCTGTTCCAGGAAGGCATCATCTATGTCCTCCGTGTGGCTTGGGGATCTATAATAAACTCCCACAATGAGGTCACTGTTATTCTTCTCTCCCTTAATTTTGACCCAAATGCTCTCACTTTGGCTTTGAGGTTCTAAATCTTGGATCTCTTCACAGGTATACACATCCCTGACATATAACGCCACTCCTCCTCCTTTCTTGTCTGGTCTGTTTCTCTGAAATAGATTGTATCGCTCCATTATTACATTCCAATCGTGGGACTTATCCCACCAGGCTTCAGTGATGCCTATTATGTCATATTTAGTTTGCTGTACCAAGAGCTCAAGCTCATCTTGTTTATTTCCCATGCTTTGCGCATTAGTATACAGACATTGAAGTCCATTAATCATTCCCCCGTGTCTCTTATTTAAGGATTTTTTCCTCCCACCACTAGGTCTGTGTGCTGTTTGCTCCATTTGGTCTATGACATTTGGATGATCATCTTCATCAATTGATAGACTCCTACCTTCAGGAGCACTGTCTCCCTCCCCCACATTAGTCAGTTTAAAGCCCTCCTGATGAGGTTTCTGACATTTTTGGCAAAAACATTCCTCCCAACCATTGTGAGGTGCAGCCCATCGCTTGCCAGAAACTCGCTTAGGAATGGGCTGTATGCTTGTCTTGAAAACTCAGCTTAAAGTCAAACACAAGATCCAAACCATAAACATTTCAGGCTGCATTCTGTCATTTGCATTGCCTGTAGAATGGCTTTTCCTCTCCCCCATATCTTCCAGCCAATAGTTTTATCAAACAAAATTTACTTGATTCGAACCATCAGCCTTTGGATCATTCATATACATACCTGTATATGAATGTTCTGAAATGCTTCACATTTCTCTGGATGCGTTTGATCAAAGGTCACAAGACAAGCAATGACTTCCTGAATATTGTTGATCCAATTCTGTGAAATTCCCCACCCAGCTGATATCAGACAGGCCCTCTCCCGGTTGAACTTCCGACACTTAATTTCAGCAAGCAATTTAAGTTTTCTGATTTTTGTTGTCTTTAACTGATTTTACAGTATCTTTCGTAACCTTACCGTACACCACTTGGAGATTACGGTCACATCCATACCATACATTTCCCAAAGACTCCTGGGAACTGTAGTTTGTTAAAGGTGCTGGGAGTTGTAGTTCTGTGAGGGGCAAGTTGTCCCAGGATTCTTTGGGGGGGAAACATGTACTTTAAGTGTGCTTTAAATGTATGGTGTTGATGTGACCTCTCCATTAACAAAAGTAGAGCAGATAAGAAGGTTGGTAGCATCTATCATCAAATAATTGCACAACACGGCAATTGTATGCTCTCATACAGCAATTGCCCTGGTTAGGGCCATTAGACATCCTTGTCTTGCTTAACTGGAGGTGCTGAGTAGCTTCCTAAAACACAGTCTCTCTCAGCTTGGTCACTCCAATTCTAGCTTGGCCATCCTTCCAAACCAAGGAGTGCATATGTAGGCTCATGTAATTCAGCTGAGGTACCCAAGCCTTGTTCCCTTTCCCTAAGCATCTGGGAGCGGCTGCAGTCTGTGGTAGCCAGAGGAAGCCAATGTGGCAGAGTAGTGTCAGACTAGGACCTGGGATTGGGAGGGGAGCCATGTAGGTCACCTTGCGCTCCCTCTAGAAAAAGGTAGGATATAAATGCAATCCATCAATGGCCAGAGTAGGATTCCTACAAAAAAACCAACAACCAGTGGAGACACAAAGCTTGGTCTGGATTCAGCAAGCCCTGTTACCTGTGGCTAATATTTTGTCTGGTGACAAAACTCAACCTGGGTCTCTAATGTGTATGTGTGTTAGTACAGTGAGGCTTCCACAATGGTGTCCTTGTAGCCACACAAAAATGAAATTAGTTAGCAAATTTATAAAACTACACTTGAGGTCCAAAGTGGATAGAGGGAAGTTCTTCCTCTGTCAAGGACCAGCTTCATGTGTTATACATGTGAAAATAGCTTCACATAATGGCTGTAAAGCCACCTGTCAATGATGCTGCTGCATCACCCTGTGTTGCGGATCCTGCACTAGACAAGAGGCTGGACTTGCTAAATAACTTCAAAGGTTAGAATCTATGATTCTAGCTGATGGACAGTGGCTACTGGACAGACAAAGGCTTTACTCACACTGTTTCCCAGTGTTTATTTTGTTTCCCAAATTGTTAATTTCCACAGTATATTTGAGCTTTCCCACAGTGTAAAAACCACTTGGGGAAATATAGTACTGTAGAAGGTTTAGCACCCACCCATTTCCTTGTTATTTACATCTGTGGTTTTTTTTCTGGAAGCAAATAACATGGGCACAAATATTAAACATGCACTATATTCTGCTATATTTCCCGTAGTGGCTTTTATGTGGTGTGACAGTTCAGCTATAACACAAAAATTAACTAGTTAGGGGAACATCGGGCAAATGGAATAAACTGTGGTGTGAATGCAGCCAAAAAAAAGGTGGTTGGTTGTTTTTTTACACACAATTCATAATTAATTCCTCGAAGTCACTGTCACAAGGATGTGGTCACGGCCAGTAGCTTTGATGACTTTAAAGGGGATTGACAAATTCATGGAGGATATGTCAAGGCTGATAGTCAAGCTATATATTTAAATTTGTATGCAGCTTTTCCATATAAATATATGCTGAAAGTGACTTACAACAGAACAACAAAAATGCAGATAAGGATATCATTACAGTAACAAAATACTAAGATGACATTCACACCAGACATTTCAAACACAGTCGAGACTCAAGACACATCGCTTTCCCCATGGAATCCTGGGAGCTGTAGTCAAACCTCTTGCAGAGCTTCATTTCCCAGCACCTCTAGGAAACTCAGAGTTCCAGGATTCTCTGGGAAAGCTCTGAGCTTTCAATGTGTGAAGTGGATGTGACCCATATCATTTTGTGACATAACATGACAATCCAACAAATAACTCATGTTAAAGACCTCATAAAATCAACTATCCACCAGTGGCTAATATGGGGATATTTTGGTTGCCCTGTTATATCTGGAACAATTCCAGACTTCTTCACAGCGCTTTCCATTAGCTTTCTGGGCAACAGGAAACTGAGGTGACAAGTATGTCATGTGTTGACAAAGCTCTAAGAATCCACTTGGATTTCTTTTACTCAGCTTTTTTACGCTTTTTAAGCAGAGAAAGAAGATTCTTGAGGAATTTGAAGATATCAACAAGCAGGCTGTGCTATCAGCACCCAGAACCCCTCATGGTTTGGCTCGTATGCAAGCTAAGCTGGCCTCAGACAAAATTAATTACAGCCACACCTACAGGGAAGTAATGCTGCAACAATTTACTCTGTCACCTCCCAATGTTCCTAAGCACCTTTTGCCCATGGGAGCATAGCAGCTCACACAAACTCCAGAAACCCATCTGTTATTAATTTGTGCAACACGTTCATCTAACCGGCAGAGTCTACGGAATTGTGTAAATGTGTCAGGGTTGCTCTAGGCAAAGTTTAGGATATATTGACCAGACCTCAACAAGTTTGCTGACAAACGCTAGCCATTGGCATGACTAGACTGAGAAGGCTATGCATTAGAAGATTTTGGCAGGAAGGGAAGGAAAAGTGCATTTCCACCCACCCATAGATTTCCCCACTCTTTTTTACCGTATGGTTTCATTTTACTTCAAACTTGTGATTTTCAGGTGCAGGCATTCAGTTTTAGGGACTCACACTGTACCCCAAGATTTGTCACTGTGCTCCACTTATACTTAACACACAAAGACTTGCAAAGCATTGAACAAAAGAGGCAAAAGTTAGCAGTCTTGGACTGTCCCTCTAATTGCCTGTTGTCTTGTCCTTGGCCCGGAATAAACAGATATATTTCTTTTCTTTTTTAATGGTAAGTTTGGACACTGTTACTTTTGTCTACAAATTCCTTTCACAAGAAGCTAAATCTGACTCCTGCACCACCCTGTCTTAGGGTTTCGTGCTCCATGCCTTTTACTTTTTAAAAACTGGAGCAATTTATTGAGGGACGTGTGGGGGAAAACACTGGGGGAAAGGATGGGATTTAGCTCAGTGGTAGTTCAGCCTGTGCTTTGCATGCAGGAGATCACAGCTTCAATGCACAGCATATCCAAGTGGGGCTGAGAGAGACCCTGTTTGAAATCCTGCACTGTCTTATGCAGCTATAAAATTATGCCTTTCTGCATCCCTAGGCATGTTTACTCAAGAGTAAGTGTCAATATGTTCAATGAGGCTCACTTTCTAGTATGTGGGTTGCAGTGAACTAAGTTCAGAGTAAACCCACTGAAATTCATGGAGCCAAATGAATTGCGGCCATTAATTTTAATGGGTCTACTGTGAATATAATTCACCCAGTGTGTTTAGGTTTTCAGTCTAAGGCTACAATGTTGTGTACACTTCTCAGGGAGTAACTCTCATTGAGCTAAATGGGAATCTGCTTCTGAGTAGACATGTATAAAACTGCACAATAACAAGCCCTAACTCAGAATTATGAGAGAAGGAAGCATGAAAAAAAATATTCTTGAGGGACAAAATTAACATGAAATTCAACGTGATAAAAGGGCATTTTGGTGCACCCTTAACATCTGAAACAGAATTGCAGTCTAACATTACTTTGTAAGCCTGACTTGACTTGTGTGAACTTGTTCTTTACAAGCTCAGCCCCCGTGCTTAGAGCTATTTCACTATATTTTGTATCCCAATATTTCTGCCTGTGTTTACTTGCTGCTGCATGGAATAACACATGAATATGGCCTTTGGAGTTTGTAATTATGTGATTTTAAACTGCTGGGGGCGGTCTCTTGATAGAGAGTATGTTTAGCCTTGTGCTTTAGACCTACAGATCCAGCCAATTGTTTTATTATTTACCTCACACAGGTGATCTATATCTATTTCCACCCCACAATTCCAACATGTGGCCTGCACTTCAGGAGTGGCAGACTGGATGCTGCTAATTTATTAAGGGAATAAGGGTATAAGGCAGCATCTTACGCACCTATAAAATTATGTTTTTATTAATGTGTGCGTGTTTTTATAAACAAAAATAACATTGCAGTCCTAGGCGTGTTTACTCAAGAGTAAGTGTCAATATATTCAATGGCATCACTTTTTGAAAGACACCATTATATCAATGTACAGAATGTGGAACTGAATAAGAGACTTAGAACAGCAGTCAGGGAGAGAAACTTGGAGACACACAGGGAAGGCACAGGTTAAGGGAACAGCTACCGGGAAGTGATTCAGCACAGAAAGTATAAAAAGAGAGAGCAGGCTATTCAGAGAGAGTTAGGAGTTAAAGAAAGCTTGTTTAAATAAAGTTATTTGTTTCATAGAAGACCTTAATGATAATTAATACCACAATTCTATGATTCTACGACACAAATTTAACAAAGAAATGCTAAAAATACAATGCCTTTTCTGAAAGGTAAATTAAAAAGTGTTTTAGTGCCAGATTAGAGGGGAACAATTAACATGATGCTAAACTGGCTCATCTATCTAGTTTGTTATTGTACACATCAAAACCACATTTATTCAAAAGGATGGAAAAGGAGCATCAAGGTGATCTACACCTGTAGAGATGTTGGACTACTGTTTTTTTAAGATCTAAAAGATAGAAAGAACATTGGGAGAGAGGGGACACACAAGAGGACAACAATGTGATTATGATGTCATGTTGATACCCCATGAAAAGTGACTGAACAAAGGATGCCTCCAAACCCAGTATTTTGTAGAAGAGATTCAAGTGTATACCAGTAAATTTGTGCAACTGAAGCGAATTAAATCATTCTGTTGCCCCTAGAACAGTAAATCCCCTTTAAAAAAATTAAAATTTACTATTTGTAGTTAGGAAAGTGATGGGGCAGTGCACTGAAAAGTGTGCAGAATGAACAAATAATGAAGGGCAAATTGAATAAATGCCCCACAAGCAAATCAGAGTGACTATTCATTGTCATATAACCTCTCTGCAAATATATTGGAACAAATGCTCAGTAAAGACCAGATACAATCTGACATTCACAGAAACTTTGTGCAAGCAAATAAGGGTTAATGCTCAAGACACGGGTTGTCTGGAAGAGCACAATTCTAGTGGGTGGGAGTTCCGCTGTAAACGTCTAGTGGGGAAGCACCCCAGGCCAGTAAGGACTGCACTAATAGTGCACTATCCTACCTGAGTTGAAATAATAATAATAATAATAATAATAATAATAATAATAATAATATATCACCACCATCATTTCTATACTGCTTTTACCCTCTGCCTTGAGGGACATCTTTTGTCTTTTGTGACAGACAGATGCCCACAATGTTACTCTATACAGCTTTATATTTGTAAGGGGGGGAAATCTCAAAGCTGCTTACAACTTACATAAACGTAAAAGTTCCACCAAACATAAAAGTTAACATTCCATCTCTTTCCACACCGCCTACAGTTGGCTCATGGCCAAGCTGAGTGAGACTCAACTATCTCAGCTACCCAAGACCAATGACTTATTGTCCTCATAACCTTTCCATTTTTAAACCCGGCTTCTTAGATACCTTTCTCCAGCCTTTTATCTTCTGCAATGAGGGCTTGGGGATTCAGTGTACTCTAGGTAGTCCTCAGAGGCTAGGAGAAAGCCAAGCTGTCAAGCAACCAGCAATGGACAACATTACCTGCCCAAGTCAATATTAAGTGGTGTCATAGAGGCTGAGTTTACTTCATCAGTAGCTTAGGCCTCACTCACCTGACAAAATGGCTCTTCATTTGTGAGGAACCGGTGAGGTGGCCTCATTTCTGAAGATCTGAGCTCTTCCATCATAACAAAGGCCAAGCCGGGACTGGAACATTCCTAGTTCCTTAGTCAGAGCAAAGTTGTCTATTCCAGACTTTTCATATCATGGAGTCTCCCTGAGATAGAGCTCACAGCCCCCCCCCCTCCAGACTCCAAGTCACAATCACAATCCCTATGGCAACTGTCATACTTGGTGAATTTGTAGACATGAAGGTTAGGCAACAGTCAATAGATCTTTGCCTCATGGTTTGTCTGCGAATTAATGGATTTGGCCTCCACCCCATCTTCCTCTTGTCCTACGCCCCCTCTTGAGAAATTTACTGAATTGTTTTATAATTCTAGCCTCCAAAATGTCACTGTGGTGAATCCTAGCACTTCAGTCAGCTATGTGGACCACTGTTTATAACCTGGATCATCCCAAACAATGCTCTACCAAAGTGGAGCAACAAATAAATTGTCCTTCCAGCTGACATGGAATCCAAATATCTTTAAGATCTGGTCACATCAAAATCCCATAATACCGAAATCCCAGTTTCAGCATCTTAGCAATTCTCCTCAGGGCCTACCTGCTGGGTTTTGATGGGTCATATGATCTAGAGACATGTACCTTTTAATTCCATAACATCCCATTTCATATGCTGAATGCTCAAGTAAACTTCCCTTCTGAGTACAGTGGTACCTCGGGTTACATACACTTCAGGTTACATACACTTCAGGTTACAGACTCCGCTAACCCAGAAATAGTACCTCAGGTTAAGAACTTTGCTTCAGGATGAGAACAGAAATCATGTGGCGGTGGTGCGGCAGCAGCAGGAGGCCCCATTAGCTGAAGTGGTGCTTCAGGTTAAGAACAGTTTCAGGTTAAGAACGGA
Organism: Podarcis tiliguerta; assembly: GCF_965153285.1. NCBI lineage: Eukaryota > Metazoa > Chordata > Lepidosauria > Squamata > Lacertidae > Podarcis > Podarcis tiliguerta. The sequence continues at coordinate 45,508,574 of NC_139543.1, read as the reverse complement.
CCTCCGGAATGAATTAAGTACGTAACCAGAGGTACCACTGTATGTGGAATATGTTGTCTCAGCACTGCACAGCTGTGAATCATCAGAAAAAGGGAGTATTGCAGGTCAGGCCAACTTGGAGACTCAGAGGCATCCACAGTGACTGGGAAAATAAGGAGCAATTCACCAGTTTTCTCCCACTTAAACTTCTTATTGAAGAAGTCCTTGAAGAAGTCCCTTTATGGAAGACCCCTTGTTCTTAAGGGAGCAAGAGTTTCAGCCTCTGGTCACATACTTACCAGGAAGTTAGGATCTGAAACAAAATGGAGACGGCAGTAGTGGAACTAGTCATAAAGTGAGCACTTTCTACCAAGTGTTTGTAGGTACCCCAGTGCTTTTCATCAGACCGTGGGGTACCAGCAGAAGTATGCTGAGGTGTGTTACAGGAAAGGACAATAATTCGGAGGCAGAGCTTTTGTTTGTATGCAGAAAGTCCCACTTTAGTACTTGGCATCTCTGAAACCCTAGAGCAAAGGTGGGGAACCTCCAGACCATGGACCAATTCTGGGCTCACATTCCCCAAACCATATCCATCTAGCCCCAGATATGTGATGTAATCACAGACAGAGACACAGCTGGTAGAGGCACAGCTGACAGTGCAAAATCTGGAACCTTAAAGTGTGCATTGGCAAGGTAGAGCAGGCGTCGGCTCCAGCGCCCATCACCTTCAAAATAGTGCACAAAGCTTTTTGCAAGCCAATCACCAAGTGTCAATCACCCACATGCCAAATTTGGCCCCTCGGGCTAGGCTCTGCTAAGGATCTGACCCACAAGAGCCAAACGGTTTCCTCGGCTCTGCCATACACAATACTGAGCTGGATGCGCCAATGATCTGTCTCAGTACAAGACAGCCTCCTATGTCCCTATGGGGGCTGTCCAATAAAACAAAATGGCCCCTCTCGGACAGAGGGATCCTGGAACCTGAAGCTGTTGAATTACAATTCATCAAGAGGTTCAGTTCCAATCACTTAAGGGCTGAACTGAGATAAAGTTTTTATAAATCAGTATTGACATGCTAATTAGCTGCCCAGGATGTCTATGTTATCACCCGCCACTGTTTTGTGAATTGCCATTGTTTAGCGCAATTATCATTGTCTGTACTTTCTGTGTTTCATTTCCCTTTGACCTCGCTATTTACAATGCCACCCCGCCAACCTGTGTGTGCATATAGATAAGCTCATATGCCATAATAAATGGGTTAGTCTTTAAGGTGCCTTAAGGCTCTCTGTTGCTTTTGCTGCAACAAACTGGCATGGCAACCCCTTTGGAAAATGTTTCTCCTATTCTGAATATAAGAAGAGCCCTCCTGCCTGTCTAGTCCAGTATACTGTTCTAACTAGATGCCTATGGGAAGCCTGCAAGCGAGACATCACTAGCTCTCTCTTACACTTTGTTCCCCAGCAACTAGCATCTCAGTCATAGTGCCTCTGATTCTGGAGATACAGTCATCATCCCAGGAGCAGACAGTATAGTGGGGCAATGGCACTTACCTGACCTCCTGACAGCTGAGTCACTGCTGCTTACTAGGAAGGGACAAGACAAACACAAGGCAGTGGGGAGTCTGGCATGGTGTGAACGCATTGGTGGAGCCAACCTGTTGCTCCTGCTGGTGCATTTGCACTGCGCTGATCTTCCCTGCCACCTTGTTCTTCCTCACCCTGGTAAGCAGGAGCAACTCAACCATCAGGAGGCCAGGCAAGTGCTACTGACCCAGCACACAGTCCACTACTGAGTCATCATGAGTGTAGCCACTGATCACCTTATCCCTCCTGAATTTGTCTAATGCCCTTATAAAGCCATGCAAGTAAGTAGTGATTGTCACAACTTCTTGTGGAATTGAGTTCCATTGTTTAACTATACATTGTGTGAAAAAGTACGTCTGTCCTGAATCTCTCAACATTCAGCTTGGTTGGATGACCCCAAGTTCTAGGATTATGGAAGAGAGAAAAACTTATCCCTATAACTTTCTTCATACCATGAATAATTTTATACACCTCTGTCATGTCCCCCCACTTGTTCACAGTCGATCGTACGTGCACCCCTGGATTATTTGAGGGCCCTTGCTCCTAGGAACATGTGGATATAATTTCTGCCATCCTCCTAAATCCTTCCTCTAAAAGAAATGCAGGCAAAATTATGTAACTGGGTCATCACGTCCACTGATAAATAAGCACCTTGGCAATTTCAGAGCTGTATCCCATAACAGGGACTCTTGGGGCTTCTAGTGAATTTTTACACTTCTACCAACTAATATCAAAAAGTTGTGGGGGGAGGGGATACATCTCATGAATCTTCACTTCTGAAATAAGGTCTAGACAAAAATGGGAAGGAGAAACAGTATACACCAGCCATGATGTTAGACCCTTTAGGACTCTGAAGGGTTTTCAGTTTGCTTTATTGTCTTGATTCTGTCTGGGCTTCAAGGATAAGTGCTGGCAGAATGAAGGTTGAGTGCCTATCAGCAGTAGTACACCTGTAGGATTAATTAACTGTGCTGGCTCCTGTCTATTGGCCTATTTCACCTGGCAGATGATGTAACATCCCTCACACTATCCCAATAATGGCTTCTGGAACAGGTGTGAGGCATTTAGGATATCAGGCCAGCCAGCATGTAATCACTAAGGGTCTAATGTCTTGTTATAGATTGGGGGCAAACCCTAGAAATTAATAAATGCCAGGGTTTTAATTAATTGGGATATGGATTTAAGTGCACAAGTGTGCCAGACAGGGAATTCCAGGAATTCCTGGGCTGGTTTATGCAAACCAGCCTGCCCAAGCTAGGACCATTAAGGGAACAATAGAAGGCTGTTGAGGATCATTGCCAATGGAAGAGAACTTACCCCTGCCCTGAGGTGTGAAGACAGGGGTTTGAAGGGTTGCCAAGGTGATGGGGTGTATTTCTGAGCAAGGGTTTCTGGGAGGAAGTAGGATGAAAGAGCTGAGATCCATCTTAGAGGGGGAAGGTTATCATGCTGTAAGAGCTGGGCTTCCTACATGCAGAATGAAGGTGTAAATAGGTAAACACACCATATTTCTTAAAGCACGACAGTCTCCGCCGTGTCTTCTGTTCTCCAAAGGGACACAGACCCTGTGTGTGTGCCTGGGACCCCATGGGCTCTTGCCACTGCTTGGCAGAGAAAGGGTCTGGCACCCAGCTTCTGTAACAGTACAGTGGTACCTCAGGTAAGGACTAAGCCGCTTCTGGCGAACCAGAGCAGCGCACAGAAACGCTGTTTACCTTCCTGCCGGAGCGGTACCTATTTATCTACTTGCACTTTGACGTGCTTTCGAACTGCTAGGTTGGCAGGAGCTGGGAACAAGCAATGGGAGCTCACCCCGTCGCGGGGATTCAAACCGCCAACCTTCTGATCGGCAAGCCAAAAGGGGAATGTTAATTCACCACTGTGCATCCACAGGGTTGTCCAAAGCAGAGGGGTATGGGGCTGTAAAATCATGAATTCCAGGGACCAAAGCACTGTGCCAAGTAGACTTGTGCCACTGGGACCGCAACTACCAATAACACCTGTCTGTGCACCTTTGCTGTTCAAAAGCAGTGTGCTGATGCGTCTTGGGGACAATTCCATTTAGTGCTGCTGTGGGAATTCAAGGCTGGCGCCAAGTCTCCTCATGAAATCCTCCTGGGGATGGGAGAGGCCTGCAAAGCCCTTGCTCAAGCGCTGCAGCTGAATTCATGCTTCAATGTGGCAAAGCTGTGATATTACCCCACTCTGCTCACGCTATCAATTCCCTTGGGATTTAAATTGTGGGATGGGAGAGCTGCTGTTACAAACCAGCCCCCTCATACAGAAAAAAAACCTAAGTGATTTGTCCGAAATTGTGTAAGGTAGTGGGTGGTAGTAGAAATAACAAGGGGGAGGGAAGGGGAGGGGGGTCCCATCACACCAGACATATAGCGGTTTCAGTTTCTTATACTGTTAACGGAGAAATCCCTTGGACAAAAAACAAGGGCATCAGCCAGGAATACAAAACAGCAAAACAGCAGCCAGTAGGCTTGGTCTTTATTGGAGACTGTCTTGACAGGACTCCCACCTGCCACAAGGTGGAACAAGATGGAAGCCCCAAACTTTTATTAGCTGCTAATCCCCATGTTATACCCCCCAAACTACATCACTAATACATCATGGTTACATCATGAAAGGGGAGGTCTGGTGGCAGTCATCTGAGCATCCTGGACCCTGCCCCATGGTTCTCCTTGCCCTCCACCAAACACCCATCAAGTGTAACAAAAGAGATATTTACATTTCCCTGTTTCCCAGCCAAGTTACCTTAATCACACCCTTTTGTCTTCATCTGGGTTTGTTATTTCTGGAGTGGCTACCTGTCTGGCACTCAGGATGCCAGGAATTATCACTCAGGCAGAGGGGCTGCTGAGTAGCTGAGCTCACATGTCTACGGTATATGAATATCTGAAGTTTTCCCTGTCAGCCAGTACACAGATACATTTATCAGTGAATTGTTACATTTGGTATCGTGCAGCAAAGGCCCTTTGAATAGATAGGAAGAAACTCTGATGAAGTGTTTTGTGGGGACAAATCACAAAAGTCACAAAAGTGATTGTACTGATTTTGGTAGTGGGCTGCATGTACATGATATCTGCTGGAGGGGCAACCCCCCCAACCTATACAAAAATTCCTGCAACAATACCACTTTGAGAGCCATAGGGAATCCTGGAAACTGTTAAGGGTGCTAGGAATTGTAACTGCCAGCCCGCTATCTTTAATGAACTACAGTTCCCATGATTCTTCTGGGAAGCCATGACTGTGAAAGTGGAATAGGAGTGATTTAAATGTATTGTGTGAGTGTGACACCGGTGTCTTTTGCATGCTGGGCTGTCATTGTTTCCGCCACCGCCTTCCTCTTCCCCCACCTCTCCTTTCCCTTTGCCCTCTGTGGGCAAAGATGATTAAGGCACTAACTCCGTCAGTTTAAGCCTTGATCCACCAGGCTGTGTGTGTTAGCGCCGACTAGAAATAGCAACCAGCCCAGCTGTACCAATGAGCTGGGAGATTTCAAGCGTTTTTCGCATACATGGCAAATCCCTTTGGGCATAATAAGGGTGAGAGGATCAAATCTTGCCCCTCAAAGATGCGGCAAGAAGGCCCCAGTTTCTCCAGGTGTGAGGGGCTGCAGTTCATCATCCCTCCCCCATATCCTGGAGGAACCCTCGCCCCCCCCCCCGAGCCATTGATGCTTATTACACCAAAAGGGCATTAAACATCCATTAATCTTAATCAAAATACTTTGGCTTCAGAGGATATTGCAGATATTTTAGCTTCCTGTTTAGCAAGCTGCATTTGCAACAAAATGGTGCCATGTAAAGTCCTTCTGTTAAGGATTTATTCCCCTTCCAGGATATTCTATTCCAACCCCTGCTTTCCTCCTTTACTTCCAAAGAATCCAGGGAACTGTAGTTTATGGGTGCTGGGAATTGCAGCTGTGTGATGGGTAAGGTCGAAGCAGAGAGGCTTGTAACACCAGCTAAAGAGGCTTCTCCCTTCTAGAAGAGGCAACTACCAAGTGTGATTTTTACTGCCTTCAGGCATACCTTCCCCTTAGCCAGCCGCACTCTACAGATAGCGTTGTGTATGTGCCAAGAATGAGATTCACTATGTTCTGATGTTATTTTGATAAGCACTTTCTCGTTAGTAGCTCCTTTCAACCAATCTCCAAGCTGCTGTTTAAGAGTTTTAAGAAGCAGTCTGGGGAACCACCGCAAGAAACAACGAAGGGGAAATTTGACTAAGTAGGGGCATCACCTCCCCACCCCCTACCCCAGGAGCGCTCCTTTATGGACAGCACATGTGTTGTGTGCCAAATGCTCAGAGTGTCAGCAGCCTTTGGGGGAATCAGCTGACAGATAAAGCATCCTGGAATCACACCAGTGAGTCACACTTTATGTGCCTGAGGTTCACACCCAGCTTTCACGATCAAAAGGCTGGTAAATATTATTGCTAATTGTAAAGCAATTCCATTGGCATTCGTTGGCCGTGGCTGTTATTACTATGTGACTAAACGATGCTAGCAGGCTTCCCACAGGTTGGCCACTGTGAGAACAGAATGCTGGACTAGGTGGGCCATTGGCCTCATCCAGCAGGCTCTCCTTACATTCTTACCTACTGTTTCTGAAATATTTCCTTTGCGGCTTTGATATGTTTCATTACTGCTTTTGCTACTTGGACTGGAATGCTATTCAATGTAGTTGCCGCTGCTGCAAGCTGATTTTGTTGCTGCAAGCTGATTTGGGCACAGAGTAGTTGTTTTTTCCTGCCGGAAAAGTGGCATACAAATATTAAAGCAAATCGTATTGGGAGGACTGTGCATAAAGCCCGACACATTTTACTGCTTCAGTTGAAAGGCGATATGGGGCCTCCCACTCTTTTCCATACACAGAAGCTAATTCCATTGGGAACTGACTCTTAAGTCATACTGCCTGATGAACAGGACAGTGTCCTCATATGAACATAGGAAGCTGACTCATATTGAGTAAGACCATTGGTCTATCTATTATCTGCACTGGCAGGCAATGGCTCTCCAGGGTTTCAGAAAGGGAGTCTCTCCCAGCCCTACTGAAGATGCAGGGGATGGAACCTAGGGAGTTCTGCATGCGGTGCAGATGCTCAACCTCTGAGCTCCATCTCTTATTCCCCTGCTCCTGGGGCAGCAGGCTAACTTAGGGGCTACAGGGCAGAGCATGTGGCACACAGCTCTACGCTTTTCATTCCTTGCTGCCACTCGCCACCCTTTGTCATCCGCCTCGGCCTAATGGTAGGGCCGTGCGCATCATGTGTCCATGTCCTGAATTCAGAGCCAGCCGCTGCAGCTTTGAAAGGAGTATGGGATGCACATGTGATTCACGTGCGCAGCACATTTGTGAAGCGGCAAGCGGGGGGGGATGCACGTTTTAACAATGAGCATCTGTGCGAGAATGCGGATTTACTGACTGGCGAGTGGCAGCAGCAGCAGCACATGTGTGCTGTGCGTGGGCGGGCAGTGATGTGCAGAGCTTCAGGGTGGTGGCTTGTTTGTTTGTTTCTCATCGGTGAGTAGGCCAGGCGCTGAGCTTTGGGGGACTTCCGTGGGCATGGCTGCCCCCATGTGGATTGGATGGGGCAGCACATGCTGTTACGAAACCAGCCAGTTCAGCGAGGAGACAAGCGCACATCCTTCTGCGGGAAGAGCAGCAGCAGTGATACGCATATAGGCGAGAGGAGAGGGAGAAAGGATGGCTTTGAAATGTGCCTTCCCAGCATGCTCCAGTGGATTAGCCCAGCATCATTCTCAACCCAGCTTAGATTTAATTCTTATGCAAGGGGTTTCCGCAGAAGGGACAGCTTGTCCTGGCCAGCTAAACAAACTGGCCAGGCCGGGACGAGGCACCAATTAAACAAAGGGCCTCTCTTCACTGTAGTAGCTGATGTACGTGGGATGGGAGAAGGAAGGAAATTGCTTTCTGCAAGTGGTTTATGACGGATCATTTCCCGCCCTCCAACCTGCTCAATCCAAAATAAGTAAATAATCATTTAGCTGAATGCAGGCTCCCCATGCTGTCCTTTGGGGTCAAGAGGACAGATCTTGGAGCCTTTCCGTTACCTCCAACCTGAGAACACCTAGAAAGGGTCCAGTTTCATCCTGTGCAGAATTAAGCCCCTTTTATATACTGAGGGACGCGGGTGGCGCTGTGGGTTAAACCACAGAGCCTAGGACTTGCTGATCAGAAGGTCGGCGGTTCAAATCCCCGTGACGGGGTGAGCTCCCGTTGCTTGGTCCCAGCTCCTTCCAACCTAGCAGTTCAAAAGCATGTCATAGTGCAAGTAGATAAATAGGTACCGCTCCGGCGGGAAGGTAAACAGTGTTTCCATGCGCTGCTCTGGTTCGCCGGAAGCGGCTTAGTCATGCTGGCCACATGACCCGGAAGCTGTACGCCAGTTCCCTCAGCCAATAAAGCGAGATGAGCGCCGCCACCCCAGAGTCGGCCACAACTGGGCCTAATGGTCAGGGGTCCCTTTACTTTACCTACCGTATATACTGAGGCTGCAATCTTAAGGCAGGGGCTACTGAGTTTTGCAGCCCTCTTATCTGTTTCCAGGCTGTGCAGAGGGTGATCTGAGTCATGGGGAGGGTGGAGAGTGTGTGTATGAATGTAGTCGTGCTCAGTTTACTTTTTTGGTTGCTGTTTTGTTAGTGTTGTTTTATAGATTATAAATGCTGAATTGATTGGTTAATCATATAATATGACTTCTGCTTTAATTGTGACGTTTAGCTTATTTTTTGTTGTTCCTTTGTTAACAGTGTTTCATAGATTGTAGAGGTAAAGGACGCAGGTGGCGCTGTGGTCTAAACCACTGGGCTTGCTGATCAGAAGGTCGGTGGTTCGAATCTCTGCAACGGGTTGGGCTCCCATTGCTCTGTCTCAGCTCCTGCCAACCTAGCAGTTTGACTTGGAAAGTGGGTGGTGGACAAAAACCTCCCATGCTGCAACCCCATAGTCACCTTTGACTGGACTTAACCACCCAGTGGTCCTTTACCTTTACTTTTTAAAAAGTATATTGTAATCGATCCACAGAATATTTGTTAATTATTCTATACAATTTGAGCCGTATTTGTGATGTTCTATCGTGTTGTTGTTTCTTGGTTGTAAGCTGCTTTGGGATTCATTTGGATGAAAAGCGGAAAAGAAAAAAAATAACCAGGTTGGGGAAGTCTGGTTTAATGGGAGGGGAGGGGGAGGGGAAGTGTTAGTGTGGAGAGCCAGTGTGGTGTAGTGGTTAAGAGCGGTAGTCTCGTAATCTGGGTAACTGGGTTCGCGTCTCTGCTCCTCCACATGCAGCTGCTGGGTGACCTTGGGCCAGTCACACTTCTCTGAAGTCTCAGCCCCACTCACCTCACAGAGTGTTTGTTGTGGGGGAGGAAGGGAAAGGAGAATGTTAGCCGCTTTGAGACTCCTTAAAGGGAGTGAAAGGCGGGATATCAAATCCAAACTCTTCTTCTTCTTCTTCTAGTGGTGAGTCCTGCTGGAGAGGCCAGGAATTGATCCTGGGACCTTTTGCACACAAGGCTCAAGCACTGAGTTATTGCCTTCTTTATTGTATTTTTGCTTTGTAGTTTGTTTTGAATTTTCCTTAAAAATATATTTTAAAAACCCAAACGTTTGTGACAGCCAGCTTAGCAGCTTTTGTGCTGATAGGTTGAGATACAGATTTTGATTTTTAAAGAAATCTGCAGTAAACCAGTCTCAGCAATTCTGTCCCAGGAAGGTTTTTTTGGAACCAACAGGGCTTGTGGCATCTTGTGCAAAAAGCATGTGTAGATGCAGTACGGGGCAAGGCTGTTGTACCTTTAATAGTTATGCTCTGCCTGTAGAGATTCTCTCCCCATCCCCCCCAAAAACTAAAGGTCCTGGAGCCCTGGGATTGGTTGCAGCCAGTGATCCTTTATAAAGAATTATGGGCTAAAATCCCTTCTGCTTATTCGGTGTCTGCTTTTAATGTGATGTTCATCCTGCCCAAACCATTCTATCAGAACATTACTTTCCATTTCAAAAGTACAATTCCTCACATATCCCTTCAAAATATATGCCTCTAGCAGTCCCATACATGGCAACGGTTGAGAATTCTAAGAAGCAAAACTAAAAAAATTAGTGCAGTTTTGATTCAAAATGGCATCTAAACATAGATGAAAACATGCTCCCTGAGGAACCATCACAGAAAATTTGGTTATCTTAAGATGTAAGCAGTGGCGTAGCGTGGGGGGTGCAGGGGGGGCCGGCCGCACCGGGTGCAACATCTGGGGGGGGGGGGCGCTCGCACTCGCAGCTCTCTGCCCCTACCTGGCTCACTCACTCTCTCTCACTGCAGTGCTGGCTGTGCAAATCCGATCCGAGCCGCCGGGTCGCCGCCCACTGTGGAGGGGAGGGTGCCAGGCGTGCGGTGCGGTGCGGAGAGAGAGCGAGGGACTATCTGGGGGAGGGACAGTGTAGCGGGGGGGGGGGGGCGCAAATTACTTGCCTTGCCCCGGGTGCTGACAACCCACGCTACGCCACTGGATGTAAGTTAAGACTTTAATATCTGATGCATTTGGACACCTCTTAAGATATAAAGAACAAAAAACTTTCAAAATATATAGTCTATTCTGATACCCAAATACTAACAAGGAGTATTTGTGTGTCTCATTCCTCTCTCCCTCTCATATCACTTTTCTTTCCCCATGGGGGAAAAAATAATCCTGTTCCAAACATTACACCAACCTTTGCCATCCTGGTGCCCTCTATAGGTTTTGGACTACATCTCCCATCAGTCGCATTCTGTCTGGAGCTGAAAGTGAGTCTTAATCCAATACCTATGGGGGGCAAAGGCTGCATTACATCATCTGGCGTCTGTGCCGTTAATTCTCCACTTATATGTGCAATGCCCCTATTGGCCACTAGGTGGTGCACTTGGGACAATCAAGCAGGCCCGCTTTCCTCTTACCCATAAAACATCACTCTTAGTATTTTGTTCCTTGAGTACAAGGCAGGGAAGCAATGTCCAATTATAAGGTTGATTTGCATCTCATCAACCTGGTACTTCAGGTGTTTGACCTGAGTGGGAGTGAAGGGTGGGTGGGAAAGCTGAGCAATCTTCCTGCTGTCAGCTCAAATTAAACAAACGAAGCTGCCATCTACTGAGTCAGAGTCCGTCTCTCATCCGTTATTGGTTGCTCTGACTTGCGGTGGCTCTCCAGGGTCTCAGGTGCAGGCCTTTGAGATGTCAGAAACTGAATGTGGGACTTCTGCATTGCAGGAGAATAGTGCTTTTCTGCTTCAATGTGGAGCACTGTGGACCTATTTTTACATTTTGCCAGGAACTCCACTTCAGTCTAAGGGCTCTTCCGGATTGCCTTTTTATTGAGGGTTTAGCCTAATTTGCTTGCACATAGTGAAGCCTTATTTACCTAGGGATCCATTAGCCACGCCATCCCCTGGACCTCGGAGGGAACAAAAGTACCAGGAAAGCAAAATCTTCTTTGGAGAAAAAGAGTTTATTGAGATCTGAGCACAGAGTCAAGGTCTGTACTCAGAGACAGCCTGCTGGTTAGTTCCTAGAAATACACTGGCTGTAAAGCAAGACACTTCAGCAGACTTTCTTATACCCCCAGACTTCCCCAATCGGCTAGCAAATATTGCTTGCTTAACACATTTTATTGCTTGCTAAACATTCCTGTCTTTCTGCTAAGCCAAGCACTCCCTTCGTATCTCTTCTTATTCTTGCATTACTTAAAGCAGAAGCAAAGCAGGAAACATCTTGCTAGTGGTTTTTAGTTGACAGCAGTTTTTGGCTAGGCAGGAAACGACCTTCTGACCTGTAACTAACATCAGCAGTTTCAAGTAGCTGGTTAGGCAGAAAACGACCTCCTGACCTGTCTGATTTAGACTTTGCAAATAACTGCATTTTTGGGTTTGAGCTTGTGTAACCATCCTAGCAGAGTGCCGGAATTTACTATGTGTAGATAATATTTGAGAGCAACAGAATAAAATATTGAGAGAAACCTTTCCCATCTCCCTTTACTCCGTCCTCTTCTTTTGAACAATCTATTACTTAGATTCGTTCTGGGGTAGGGGTCTATATTCTCTCATTACAGCAATCACGCGAGGTCCCATCATGCGAGACATCATCTTTTTCATCATATGTTGCAGGCATTGCATTAAGCAGGGTATACAGAAGCAGAAAAGCAATAGAAGCATTATTGGGCCTATTCTCCCCACAAATACGATACCGTTCATGCCAACAGAAATACGAGAGCATCCATATGACAAGGGCGGTACATATCACTCCTACCCACCAAACCCAATATCTCCATGGTTCCTCCCACCAATATTCAGGGGGTGTGCTCATTGTTGAAGAGCCCACTGATATTTGTGCCCGACTACCTGTTGAGCCTCAAGGATGAGAGCCCACCGGTGAGCTGATGCTCCCACTATGTGGGTCAATTTTTCTATTAGCCCTGTTGGGTGGATTGAGTAGGACCTGGTCTATCAAATGAGGTTGGTACAGTGCTCTACCTTCCAGATAACAGTTGACTACCCTCCCACAACAGCAAGAGCGGTACAGAACTAGATAGATTTCGATCGTCTCTACAGCTTCCCGTAAGAGCACTGTCCACGCATGCTGGTCAGTGGTGTGGGAGAGGAGCCACAACGGGGCAGTGGGGTGTCTCAATACGGTAATCTCATCAAACCCCAGTTTCCAATAGCCAAGGAGCACGCCATCTCTTACCACCGGCAAGACGAACCAGTCGTAGCAGAGGCCAGCAGGCCAATAGGGTTGGTATGGTTCGGTAGGGTCAGGGCAATAAGACATAGAGCAAGTCAATAAAGAAAATAAGAGAGAAAAGAGAAAGTCTTTGTAACTGTCCTTGTGATGATTAGTCGCAGGATCTCGTTGCCCGTGGCCTAACGCTTTTTCCTGGTAGCGTCAGACACAAGGTGATGATCAACTTCAGAGGGTCAGCGGGATTTCTTTTGCAAGTCCAGACACCCTTCTTCAGATGCGTGTGATGTACCCAGGGGATCACCTCGACTACTTTCACTGCAGTTAGGGATGAGGGGGTCGCCAGACGCTGTCACTCAGAGGGACTGGTGAACCGGCTCAGCGAGACTGCCACGGGACTGCAGGTGTACGCTTGAGGGAATACCTGGAAAGAAAGCAAACACACACAACAAACACAGGGATTGCACTTGTTCTTGGGTGATGTGATCTCCCATCTGCCCAAACCGGCGGGGATGCCTCGGACGAAAGGGGTTGGCCTGCCATATAGAAGTTCAAAGGGTGATAGTTCTCAGTCTCTTGGTTGGCGCACAGGGCACATTTTGGGATATAGCAGCAGTTAGTTATAGCAGCAGTTAGTTGAGGTAGAATATTCTCCCAAGGTGCGCCTTAGCAGCTGGGCCTCCCAAATGGGTGGACTCGTGGTAATTCTTTACAATTGTGCTGGCCAGATGTTGGGGCACAAAAACACGGCTGTCCGGTCCTTCCTGGAGCGTTGCTCCTTCTTGGCTGGTCCACTGCTGTTCATCAAGGGTGTAACGTGGTTCCACATCGTCTGGAGTGAGTTCTGGTACCAATATCAAAAGTCCCGGTGGTGCCTCTAAATTGGCTGGAGAACAAATGTCTACGTTGGGGGCGCTGCCTGCGGGCGCCCCTCCCATCCAATTCTTCACCGTGCGTAGAGATATCAGCAAGGCGGTCGTCACTGGAGGGGATCTTCAGGATGCTGAGACACAGTCCAATCTGAAGCAGCTTTCTTATGTGGTGGACCCAAGGGGTGGTGCCAGCGACCTTCACAGCTGTGGGCGTGGAGAGCAGATGGGCCCTTCCAGCACGGCGGCAGTGGTGCCTGGGACCAGTCTCATCCACACCTCGTCACCTGGCTCAAACTGGTCATGCAAGAAGTTCGGGCCTGGGTTGAGAGAGAAAATCTCGAGAGAGAGGCTGTACATAATTGTTCAATTCCACATCTTGAGCAGGGATAGGTGAAAGCATGCACACATAAGGAACCGGTCTCCCAAACATCACTTCAAAAGGGTGACAAGTGAATACGTTTCAATGGGAGGCTACAGACTCTAAGCAAAGCCAAGGGCAACATGGACACCCAATTAGACCCTGTTTCTTGGGTCAATGGTTTTTTTCAAAGTCCTGTTCATCCTTTCCTCTTTTCCAGAACTTTGGGGCCTATATGCGGTACCCACCATCTTCCTTCTTCACTGGCAACAGTGGGGTGTTTCACTGTGATTGGCATTGTTTCAAGATTCCATGTTGAAGCAATCGCTTCAAATGCACCCACACTCCTTCAGCTGCCTGTCGTGGGATGGGGTATTGGTTTTTATCTTTCGCCCATAGTCCAGGGTCAACATCATGAGGCAGGCTAACAGGGAGGATTCCCTCCTCTTCTTTTACCATCATCAAGCACCAATGGTCTCTCAGGGGCATTTCTAAAGAAAACTCTCCTGCTGGTCCAGTTGTCATCATTACTTCCCCCATTGGTTGGAAGGAAATCTGGGCTTGTAATTTTGTTAACAAGTCTTGGCCCAATAAAGGAATGGGACACTCTGGTATATACAAAAAAATTGTGCTGGACTACTTGGCCACCTAGGCAGCAGGTAACAGACTGCAAAAAACGGGGCCTTTTGTGATTTACCTGTGGCCCCAATTATATTAACCACTTGGTTTGTGGGTTTTGTTACAGGCACAGGTAAGACTGAGTGGGCAGCTCCCTTGTTCACCTTCTCCTACCTGTAATAAGGTAGCTAGGTTAAGGGCTGTGGTAACCTGAAACTTCAGGCGTGAATGTAATAACAGCATCTGGCACTTCCTCATTTTCGCTTGTGATAGGAAATAGGTGCCTTTCATGTCAAGTAAGGCTGGGACTGCATGTGGAGTCACACAGGTGGTGTCCTGTCCAAACGTGAATTTTATCTGCCTTCGTGAGTAGGGTGGCCACTGCCACAATCGCTTTCATACAGGGGGGGGGCAATCTCTGTTCTGTTGGGGTTAGCTTCTCTGACAAGTATGCGACGGGTTGCTGCCAATTTTTCAGTTTCTGGCATAAGACTCCCTTGGCTACCCCCTGGTCTTCATCTATGAACAGCGTAAAAGGCTTCTTGGGGTTTGGATGCCAAGCACTGGGGCTTGTTGTCACTTTGAGATCCTGAAAAGCCTGCTGCTGTTCCCTGCCCCATATAAAAGGATCCTTCTCTATTCCCTAGTTGACTCATGCAGGGGCCAAGCAATGCTTCTGTAATTAGTAGTGAGTCCAGGAGATATTGTTCATCATCATAAGTGGGATTATAGGTTTAAAAAAAAATCCCTTCAAACAATTTTACGATCTTTGCTGGATTCTCCTCAAAAGAGGGGTTCTGATTTCTCCAATTACAAACATCTGCACTTGAAAAGGGTATATGCTGGACCGTGTAGGTCTGTGGTGCCTTCGCTTGTTCAGCTGGGACAGGGGCTGGTGGATCATAAACCCTCTGAAGGGGCATTTCTCCAGTTGCCTGATCCTTCCTGGTTTTCTCATACTATCTGTGAGACATAACTCTCTTCGCCGCCTGTCCCCACTTACGTTGCCATCTCTTCCTCTTTTCAGGGGTGCAGCATTCTGCTGCCTCAACTAACAAGGGGCTTACATCCAACTTCTTCCTCAAATGGCTTTACAAACTCCTTTAGTCTCTTTTTCTGTCTTTCTGTCCACATTTTCTTTCCTTGATTCATATCATCTAGTGTCTTCCTAAACTCTTCGTTATCTTCCTCATCTTCCTCTTCTTCCGTCTCACTATCCTCCTTCGCAGGTCCTCCTCCCCCCTACACCAGCACCTCCCTGTGCTTCTTGATCTTGGCCTGGGGGGGGGGGTTTGGAGGGGCTGTTGGTGGAGTGTAAGGTGGTGGCTTAATCACTCCCCCTCCTCATCTTCTGGGTCTTCTAACACCAGAGGCTTCACTGTACAAATCCTGTTCTGTGTGTTGCTGTCACAGCAAGACTTTAGCCATGGTAGATTCTTTTCTTTACATTGGTCTTCCATGTAGAGATATAGGGGATCTGGTCTGGGTGGACATTTAATATATTTTGCCACAGGGGGTTGATTTGCCACAGGGGGTTGATTAATTGCAAATCAAAGCCACGCAGTTCTCTGGGTTGGCAAGTCCACCTCACATAAAGTTTTGAGTCTCTGTTTTTTCAATGTGAATCATCACTCTTCGTGGCTGTTTTCCAGTTATTAAAAAAGCATTCCAGAGGAATACATTGGCTTGCTCCAGACCCTATTTTTTTTTTTTTTTTTTTCAGATACTCCCCTCCTAACTGGGTTTTCAAAATTCTCTCACACTTCACATGCTACAGTTTGTCAGAAAATGCACAACCCTACAATCGCTCGGCCAAGGGGACACTAAGCCTTGGCCCTCATTCAACAATTCATCCACTGGAGTATCTGACACACAACATGTCAACAAAACACTCAATTCCCTCTGCCCCATTCCCTTTCCCAAACCTTTACCAATTCCTTTCCTGGTGGCATTCTTACTGCCGGGCACTCTACTGCCAACTACCAGGTGAGGCTGATCAGGCCTCTGGCCCTTTCCCTCGGGCCCCTAGCCCTTTCCCTCGGGCTTACCTTTCTCCGCTGCGGACCTGTCCCCTCGGCGCCGTTCTGTCCTCTTGTTCTCCCTCAACTAGATGTCTCCGCTCCAGGACGGTGTGGCAATCTCCCCCTACAAACTGGCAGGGTGTGCACCGGAAATGCGAACGCCGATTGGAGCTGTTCACCTTGGTTGAGCCTGGCCCTCCGGTCCGTATTTGGGGAGGGGGCTGATCCCGGACGAGCCCCCAAAGAAATGAAGCCTTATTTACCTAGGGATCCATTAGCCACGCCATCCCCTGGACCTCGGAGGGAACAAAAGTACCAGGAAAGCAAAATCTTCTTTGGAGAAAAAGAGTTTATTGAGATCTGAGCACAGAGTCAAGGTCTGTACTCAGAGACAGCCTGCTGGTTAGTTCCTAGAAATACACTGGCTGTAAAGCAAGACACTTCAGCAGACTTTCTTATACCCCCAGACTTCCCCAATCGGCTAGCAAATATTGCTTGCTTAACACATTTTATTGCTTGCTAAACATTCCTGTCTTTCTGCTAAGCCAAGCACTCCCTTCGTATCTCTTCTTATTCTTGCATTACTTAAAGCAGAAGCAAAGCAGGAAACATCTTGCTAGTGGTTTTTAGTTGACAGCAGTTTTTGGCTAGGCAGGAAACGACCTTCTGACCTGTAACTAACATCAGCAGTTTCAAGTAGCTGGTTAGGCAGAAAACGACCTCCTGACCTGTCTGATTTAGACTTTGCAAATAACTGCATTTTTGGGTTTGAGCTTGTGTAACCATCCTAGCAGAGTGCCGGAATTTACTATGTGTAGATAATATTTGAGAGCAACAGAATAAAATATTGAGAGAAACCTTTCCCATCTCCCTTTACTAGATCATATAGAGGGTTAGGCTGTACCTGATCTTTATTCAGCTCGATCTGGTACATAGGGTGAGACCCTATCTGCCTGCAGACTGTCTCGCCAGAGTGGTGCATGCTCTAGTTATCTCCTGCTTGGACTACAGCAATGCGCTCTACGAGGGGCTACCTTTGAAAGTGACCCAGACACTACAACTAATCCAGAACGCGGCAGCTAGACTGGTGACTGGGAGTGGCCGCCGGGAACACATAACACCAGTTCTGAGAGATCTGCATTGGCTCCCAGTACGTTTCCAAGCACAGTTCAAAGTGTTGGTGCTGACCTTTAAAACCCTAAACGGCTTCGGTCCTGTATACCTGAAGGAGCACCTCCACCCCCATCGTTCTGCCCAGACACTGAGGTCCAGTGCCAAGGGCCTTCTGGCAGTTCCCTTACTGTAAGAAGTGAGGTTACAGGGAACCAGGCAGAGGGCCTTCTCAGTAGTGGTGCCTGCCCTGTGGAATGCCCTCCCATCAGATGTCAAGGAAATAAACAACTATCTGACGTTTAGAAGACATCTGAAAGCAGCCCTATTTAGGGAAGTTTTTAATGTTTGATCTTTTATTGTGTTTTTAATATTCTGTTGGGAGCCGCCCAGAGTGGCTGCGGAAACCCAGCCAGGTTGGGGAATAAATAAATTTTTATTTTTATTTATTAGTTCTGATTTGTTTACGGGGCATTAACATGAGAGTGAGCATTCACCCTTATCTGCTTGTGAAGTATTTATGACTATTTGCATTTGTTCATCGCTTACTGTACAAAATGTCTCAAAACGATGTACGATTATAAAAGCATACATCTTTTGATTAAGTTCTGTGTTCAATCTGCCCTTTTCAGTGGATTTCCCTGTCGTTTTCCTAACCACAGGGAAACCTGTTTCTTTTCTTTAAAAGTGGATTTGTTGTGCAAGGGCGACAGAATGCTCTAATTCACTTCAATTGCTCAGACCTAAATTTCACACTATGCGCTTGAATCACTCCAGCAAAAACAGTGGCAGTACGGAGACACCCCAAGCCAGGCTTGTGAAGTCTGCAAACACCATATCCCTTCACCACAGAACTCTTGTGCTGCGTTGCTGCCGCTTACCGAGAGGAGGAGCATGGCAGTGGGAGCTTGTTGCAGTGCGCATGCAGCAGCAAGCGCAGCAGATTCGTTCCGCCACAGTTCCCACACCACACTGAGTTTCCACTGCCTTGCCTCTCTCCCTCTTGTTAAGCAGCAACAATACAGTCAGAGAAGAAAGCAAAGCACCCACACAACCCCACCAGCCACTCCTGGGTATTTATGTTTTCCCATTAATCACTCCACACTTTCCAATGCATTTTCCAGCCACCTTCCTAATCACAAACAAATAAGTTTTTTGTAAGGTGGGTTGGTTGCACTAGGGCCAGAGAGTCCTTTAATCCACTTTAATTGCACCGAACCTCTCAAGGTTGCTGGCCCCTGTTGTGCCAGATTGGTTCCTTGTGTTCTAACTGGTTGCGTAACCAAAGGAAAAGGTACATTTTCTACTTGGTAGAGAGGCAGTGTCGTGTAGTGGTTAGCGACTAGGGACCTGGAGACCGGGGTTCAAATCCCCACTGAGCCATGAAGCTTGCTAGCTGACCATGGGCCAGTCACGTCCTCTGAGCCTCTCCTACCTCACAGAGTTGTTGTGGAGAATAAACGAGGAGGGGGAGAGCCATGTGTGTCACCTTGAGCTCCTTGGAGGAAAGGCAGGATGCAAATGTAACAATAAATGAAGAAATTAAGTGTGTATTTGAAAAGGGGCAGCACCAAAATGCATCGGCGTGTGAGAGATACCAGCCTCATGACTACCCAAATTCAGCTGCACTCGGGTGGAGATCTCTTCCTTCGTTGCCCCCCACCTAGGCCTTCCGCAGCTGGTTCCAGTGACACAATGTAAGGCCTTCTAAATAAAATTTAAAAAATTGCCCAGTAGCACCTTAGAGATCAGCTAAGTTTGTTCTGGGTATAAGCTTTCATGTGCATGCACCCTTCTTTCGATCTGACCCTGTAAGGCCCTATACGCCTCCCAGCAAGATTTGAAGCATCCTAGAAAGGCTTGAAATGTACAAATTAGCTGTACCGGTATGGGAGAGATCATAGAATTGCAGGGCAGTGGCAGCGTTTGGGTGCTGATGCCAAAGGGACCATGACAGAGAGGATGCAGATCTTACTGGAGATCATGGATTCCCTAGGATGTTTCTCAGAGCTTTGAAGAGGCTGAGATGGAGTGACCTGCATCACATAGGCCTCCTGCACCCTGCAGCATTCAGGACAGCCATTGCACTGCTCTCCTCCTGCATTTGAATAGCCTGTATATTTCTGCACATCCAGAATTATTCTCCCATCCCAAGGCCTGCACATCTGCATGCTTGAAGCATTGTCCTCCTTTTCTCTTTGTTTGCACGTGAGATCTTCCTCCATCTGTTTGTGGCATGGGAAGATGGTTAGCATAGGCCGTTGGCACACGATGAACCTCGGCAAATCTCATGAGCGTGCAGCCAAAACCCATCACCTCTGTATGGTACAGTTGGTGCTCCCTGTTATGCGGCATGCACGTGCAAATCCATCAGGCCTCCTATCCTGATGCCCACCTTCCTGAGTCAGGGTGTTTGCGTATATGTGTCTGATGGGGAGAGCAGTAATGTGTCCTGGATTCCCGTGTCCTCGTGTACAGAGCCCTTCCTCCTCAGTCCATTAGTTAACTTTCCAGTACAATGCCCCAGAGACGAGTGCCAGCCTCTGAAAGCTATATTAAAAGCCAAGTCAATACTGGCCCTCTCTCATGCCCTAAGAGAAAAGACTTCATTAATTATCACAGGGGAAGGAAAAGGTTGTGAGGGACGGGATGGGGTGGGGTCTGGCACGCCAATGGAGCAGCATCAGCGCGTGAGGCTGTGTGTGAGAGACAAGCAACGGGAAATTCAGAGTAGTAGCACCATTCAATCCCTGTGTGGCTTCCACGGCCAATTAGCCGCAATCAATTGCGAGAGGATCATTGCTGACGTGTTTATGTGGTATGGGGGACCATCTAGGTCAGATGGTGGCCCTGCCGATGGTGTTGGGCTCCACCTCCTGTAGGCCGCAGCCAGTGGCCAGGTATGAAGGGAGTCAGAGGATTAGGATTGTCTCAATATCCCTTTATTATCCCTGTTCTGTCTTGGCCATGTGTGCTCGTGTGTGAAATATATTGTTGGTGTTCTTTTCCAAGCTGCCCCATGGTTTTCTGTGTTTTGAGGGTTTGGAGATCAGAGGCGTCTGTGTGCCTCTTATCTAACTATTCTTTGTCCCGGTGAGCCGTTTGGTGGGTCGCTGGGTGAAACACGAAAATTATTTTTTTATTTTTGAAACTCTCTTTAGCAAGAAATCGGAGTAAACATCCCAATCTTGAGAAACCCTGATTGATGTTTTCTCTGATTTGGTAGTAAAGACTGGGTTTCCTCGGCCGTTGGACAAAGACAAGTCTAGATGAGCCATAGTCTTCCTTGCATATTCCTTGGCCATGCTCAAATCACTCCTTTCCCTAGCTGGCAACAGGATGCCAGGGAGTAGAAAAGCAAGATCAGCCCGTTTAGTACTTTACAGTGGTACCTGGGGTTACATACGCTTCAGGTTACAGACTCCGCTAACCCAGAAATAGTGCTTCAGGTTAAGAACTTTGCTTCAGGATGAGAACAGAAATTGTGCTCCGGTGGCGCGGCGACAGCAGGAGGCCCCATTAGCTAAAGTGGTGCTTCAGGTTAAGAACAGGCCTCCAGAACGAATTAAGTACTTAACCCGAGGTAAAAAGGTAAAGGTAAAGGTACCCCTGCCCGTACGGGCCAGTCTTGACAGACTCTGGGGTTGTGCGCCCATCTCACTCAAAGAGGCCGGGGGCCAGCGCTGTCCGAAGACACTTCCGGGTCACGTGGCCAGCGTGACATCGCTGCTCTGGCGAGCCAGAGCCGCACACGGAAACGCCGTTTACCTTCCCGCTAGTAAGCAGTCCCTATTTATCTACTTGCAACCGAGAGTGCTTTCGAACTGCTAGGTTGGCAGGCGCTGGGACCGAACAACGGGAGCGCACCCCGCCACAGGGATTCGAACCGCCGACCTTTCGATCGGCAAGCCCTAGGTGCTGAGGCTTTAACCCACAGCGCCACCCGCGTCCCATCCTCGGTAACCCGGTACCACTGTATAACTCATGAGCAGGAGTTTTGTCATTATTAGTAAAAACGGAAGTATTTAACCAGTGCCGAACAAATTAAGAATGCCTTTGTTATCTCTGTGGACCCGTACTGAAGTCTTTCATCTGCGGGGAATTCCGATAAGAACATAATAACCTTTATCTGCCAGTGAGCTAACGGAAAAGATACATTTGGTTAATGAGGCGAATAAGGCCAGGTAATTAAGCAGCGGCATCTTACCAACCTTCTGCTGAGTCCATGCAGGGTGTTCAAGTTACTCAAAGCTCTTCATCAAATGTTGCTTCTTTCTCCTCGTAGATGTGAAGCCCACAGTTTACCTTGGAAATATCCAATGCATCACATTAACTGTCTTCAATTCTCATTTTCATTTCTTATACTTGTCATATATCTGGCCTTTTCGTAACCTGTATTTTTTCTTTTTATCTGCTCCTGGCCTATGGTGCACGTATGCGTATATAACATTCTCCTACCCCTCTTTTACCCTAACTTAAACCCATATGTCAGCATGTCTAGGTTGTAAGCTTTGTAGGGCTTGGCATATGGGTTTGCTCGTGCTGGCTAAGGCTGATGGGAATTGGAGTCCAAAAATATCTGGAAAAACCATCTTGCCTACCCCTGCTGTACAGGCGTGTCTGTAAACTATTAACCAATGTTGGATTTATATCAGTTTAACCATTATCGCTCCCCACCACCACCAAAAAAGAGAGGAAATTATAGTTTAAGGAGGATGCAATGAATTCTGTTTAAACTCCCTTATAAAACCATTCCTCGTAATTCCTTAGGGATGAGTGGATCTATTAAACCAGTTTAAGACTGTGGAGTTGATTTGCACATGGGATTGGTCACCATGCAAATGCTAATCATTGCATAACGCACTGAAGCTGGGTTCTCCCTTCGCTTTGTCGTCAGGCTTCCCCTGAAACATTATATTTTATTAAAAAATAAATAGTTACAAAGTCAGTTTTTTTCAGGTGAGAACACAGAATGAGTCAGATGGTGAAGGTGGGTTGAGCATATAGATCCCATTGCTTAGAAGAGACCAGTTACTGGTCATTAGATGCTGGTCCAGTTGGGAATCTTTCCTCTTGCAAATTTCTCTCGCTTGCCTCCATTGGAAGGGACCAAAATCTCAAAAGGATCAGAGACAAGTTCATTAACTTACTTAGGAAATCATGGATACCAAGAACCAGGATGAGAAGAGCTGAATCGTTAATGCATGAGAGCAGAGGAAACTAAAGCTATTCTCTCCTGAGGCAACATTTTAAGTATGCAACAAATAATATACATGCAGATTATATCCCCACACATCCTATCTTCCCCTGTCCCACGAAACACCAGATTTTCCAGTTTATCCCAGCATGGTTGACATTGCAGCTTTTTTTGTCCCACAGCAGTCATGTCAACCACTTTAGTGATCACTGGTCCCAAAGCTGGCAGCTTAACAAACTACCTCCCATATTATCCTAGGCCATAGTAGCTGTTGTTGTCTTTTCATAGTTTTGAGCCACACGGAAAAGCTGAACTGTGGAAATGAAGTGGGGAAATGATCTCAGTTCTGTTCTGAATTCAGAATGTCTAAAAACATTGTTTTTCCTAATCCTCATAGCAAGGTGCCTGAGCGTCTTTACATCCTCAGGTTTTTAAGAGTCAGTAGAAGAAGCAGTACTGAGGGGCTTTTCCAACCAAGCACTGGTACTAAAGGGAGAAGGAAATGGTGGAGAATGAGGATGGGATGGAAAGTTCAGTGTGGAGATTAGATGGCAGATTCCCTGCGGTATGAGAGGGTATCCAGAGGGATGGAGACCTGCAACCGGTCAAGGTCCATGTGGCTCCCAAACTCCATCATAGGTATGACTCCTGCATCTTCCGTGGCGCTTCCTCCTAAATCTACTCCTACAGCCATGTCATCCTCCTCCTCGTCTTCATCCTGGCTGACAAGAGCCAGCTCATTCTCATAGCAGAAGGCACTGGGGGGCGGTGGAGGCGAAGGCAAGATGGTGATCTTGCTCTCCTGCAGTTCCCTAGCGGAGCAGCAAGGGGTTCCAGCCACCTCGTAGGTCTTGTGGAAGCGTGAATAGTCCACCTTGTAATGTTTCTTCTCCTCAAAGACAACAGGCTCAAAGCGGTGTCCCCAAAGGATCTCGCTGGCCAGGTAGGAGCTGCGAGCCTGGGTGGTCATGGCTGTAGCTTCCACCATGCCCTCAAGGATGACGACAATCTCAAAGTCCTCCCTCTCCAACTGTTCCTTGCCCATCCCATAGAGTGGGCTTTCCTCATCGATCTCATGAACGATAATAATGGGAGACACTAAGAAGATGCGGTCAAGGCCTATGTCATAGCCCACGTTCAGGTCTCGCTGGTCCACCGGAAGGTACTCGCCTTCTGCCGTCATGTAGGGCTTGATAAGCTGGGCCCGGACGTGAGCTTCCACAATATGGCTCCTCCTCAAGTTTCCCACCCGCCACATGAGGCAGAGCTTGCCGTCCCGTAGAGAGATGACAGCATGATGGCTAAAAAGGAGAGTTTGGGCCCTTTTCTTGGGGCGTGCCATCTTAGCCATGATAGTGCCTATCATGAAAGAGTCAATAACACAGCCCACAATGGATTGTACCACTACCACCATGATGGCTAGGGGGCATTCCTCAGTCACGTATCGGAAGCCATAACCGATGGTTGTCTGTGTTTCTACCGAAAAGAGGAAAGCTCCCAAGAACCCAGTGACGTGCTTGATGCAGAATTTTGTTGCTGCAGGAGAGCCACTTCCCGCACTGGGGGCATCTAAGTCACCGTGAAAGAAAGCAATGATCCAGAAGAGAAGGCCGAAAAACAGCCAGGAGACCAAGAAGGCCGCCGAGAAGATCATGAGCATGTATCGCCAGCGAGTGTCCACACATGTTGTGAAAATGTCAGCCATGTAGCGCTGGGATTTGTTGCTCAGGTTGGCAAAATAGACATTGCACTGGCCGTTCTTCTTGACAAAACGGTTGCGGCGTTTCCGTCGCGGGGCGTGGCCTTTTCCATTCCGACTGTGCCCATTAATGCTGCCAAGGGAAGAAACTTTATGTCCATCCTCTTCAGTGGAGACAATACTGTACCTTTTGAGGGGAGAAAGATCACAGTTAAAAGTGGGGGAAAGGTACCTTTGAGGGAGCATGTGTGGGAGCATGCCCTCTAGAAGTTGTTGGTTTATAATACCCATCACTCCTGACTATAGCCCTATGATGGCTGGGACTGATGGGAGATGAAGTCCATAGGTTCCTCAGCCCTGCCTTAAATCTCTCCACTAACACTCATGCAGAGAGGTCCATTGCCTCATTTGACTCACTGCAGGATCATTGATTTGCTGGACTTCTGGTATATGTGTCTGTGGGCACACTGCACCAGATGTGCTGAGTGACCAAGATGAAGTGTGTGTGTGTGTATGTGAGGGAGGGAGAGAGAGAGCGCGTGAGAAGGGTGAATCATTCTGACTTCAAAATACCTGCAATTAAAATGATGTTCTGTTCTTTGCAGTTTTAAAATATTATATTTTTGTATATGTACATATTGGGAATGAGAGGGGGAAAGCAATTAAAACCATTTTCAAAGTAGAGGGTGTAATGACTTAACCCCATATGAGACTCAGGGTTCCAGGCGTCACAGAGTACATTCAATACAGGGATTCAGAAGGTCCTCTGGATCTCATTGAGCAGATCAGAACTCAAGTCACTGCACAAAGCAGTGCTATGAAGAATATGTATCACAACAGCGCAGCCTTCAGCTAGTACTACCCAAAGCACAGAGATTTATCTGAGTGGCACTCGTATGCATACATCTTCCAACATGGACATTCATTATACATACGACTAGAGTGACCTCCTAGACTGGACAGGGCAGACAAGGGGCTACGTGAATATGGTTTCATAACTACATGTTAACTCTGGATTGCATAAGGCCGGAAGCTTCTATTTTCTGTTCTGTTCTCGTTTGTTGATCTAATTGTGCATCTGTGACAATGTTTATACACTTCCACAGTTTAGACAATTCTGTTGCTACAGCAACAAGCGTGTCTCCCAGCATCCTGGATCTAAAACCAAAGGTGTAATTTAGAGATCAAGAGACAAAGGGTTGGCAGATACCCTGAAAGAAACTCCCTCTCTCCAAGATATGTGACCTGCCTTTGTCTCCTTCTCCCTCAAAATATGTCACCCTCTCTATTTCCATTTTGCCGTAACGGGAGGAGAGCTACTCCTGCTGCTGTTGGCTGGCAAGCCTAGTTCAAAATGATCATCTGCAAGTGATTACTGCTAATCCATATTAACTAGTGAGATTGCCAGGACCCCTACCCTTATCCTAAACTGCAGCAAGAGCTCTAAACCCCCATGACAGGACTTTCTTTGGGATACTTCTTGCCGTGCTTCCTGAACTGATGTCACCATTGCTGCTGGGAACAATATTAAGAGGCACCTTGGATGGTGGATCAAAGTCTAAAATGCAAGATGCTCTTGTATACAAATCAGGTTGTAGCAATGAACATGCCTTGTGTTGTTTGTGCCTTGGGTGTATCAAAGGGAGGGATTTTTATATGCAGCTGTTGGGTTATATGTGTGGCCAACAGGAAGTTCAGGTGGACACAGAACAATAAAGACTGGACAGAACAGCCCCTCACCTGTTTACCCGGATGCTGCCCATGACTCGCTTTATCATGAGGTACTCCTCGTTGTAGAGGTGAGAGGTTTCTGGTGTTGTGTGAGGGAGTGGGTGTCACACACAAGTGTACACACAACACAAGGTGGTGGTACCTCAGGGCTGGTGGGTAGCAGCAGTGGCAGCCATATCTGGCAGTCGCTGTGGGGTGAATACCTGTTTTAGAGACAAAAGTGTGGAAGAAATATCACAACACCTAAAAAGATTAGTCATAGTCTAGACCAGAGTAGGTAACCTCTAGCATGTGGACCAGTCTTGGCCTGTGTGGCCATTTTGTCCATACCCTACTCAAAGAAAGCATAGGCTTTTTGTTGTCTGTATTCTATCCCATCTTCCTGCATTACAGAACTCAAGCAGGTGTATATGGCATTCTCAGGCTGTCTCCTAGCAAGGCACAGGTCAGGAGTAGACTGCGTAGCTTCAGCAAGGTTGCTGCATCTTCAGACTGTACCTTAGAACCAAATGGATTTTCACAAGTGAGGCTTAAAACCACAGCTGGCTCTGGAGGGCGTGAAGGCTGAGCATTTGCCAGGGTCCCCAAACTAGCAATGGACTCACTGTCCTAACAGTGCTATCCTTACTACTTTTCAGAGAGTATTCAAGAAGATTGGAGGCAGCCTAATCACTGCCTTGCCATGGTGAAGGGGCTTGAATAACTCAGAGAAGCTATGAGCTATGCTGTGCAGGGCCACCCAAGATGGACAGGTCATAGTGGAGAGTTTTGATCAAATGTGATCCACCTGGAGCAGGAACCAGCAAGCCACTCCAGTATCCCTGCCAAGAAAACTCCATGGACAAAGACAACAGGCATATAAAAGTTATGACACTGGAAGATGAGCCCCTCAGGTCGGAAGGTGTCCAACATGCTACTGAGGAGGAAATCAGCCCTGAGTGCTCACTGGAAGGACAGATCGTGAAGCTGAGGCTCCAATACTTTGGCCACCTCATGAGAAGAGAAGATTCCCTGGAAAAGACCCTGATGTTGGGAAAGATGGAGGGCACAAGGGACGACAGAGGACGAGATAGCTGGACAGTGTTCTCGAAGCTACCAGCATGAGTTTGACCAAACTGCAGGAGGCAGTGGAAGACAGGAGTGCCTGGTGTGCTCTGGTCCATGGGGTCACGAAGAGTTGGACACGACTAAATGACTAAACAACAACAAGGGAATCCTCAGTTCGCTTGCCCCACATCTTTCAGGTTAGCCTCAGCCCACGAAGGGCACTGTGTCCAAGGGCCTCAAAACCCTAGAACCAGAGTTGCTTAAAATTATTGCCTGCTTCAGTTGCTTTGAAATGCAATTATACTGTTTCCTAAATGTTTGGTGATGAGGTACCATCCAAATAACTGAATTTTGAAGAAGCGCTTGCTTCAGTTCCTTTGCAATGCAAATACAAAGCTTATGCTGGCTGAAAACTTATTCACATTACAAATGCCTCCCTTCCCCTTTTTCTTTCACATGAAAAAGAACGCTCAGACTTTTCAAACAGAAGGGGGGGGGGAGGCTCAAAGGTGATTTAAGCTCATTGTATGATGTGTTCTATGGCTTCTAAGAATTCGGCTCAGAGTGATGCCAAGGCTTCCACCATAAATTCTGAAAGCGGAGTGCAACTTGTGTGAGAGGGATCTGGAAACAGAAGGCTGGAATCCATAAGGCTTTAAATGATACAGTAGATAACATTGAAAACATATTGCTCTGCTTTCCTTTGGACCACAGAAGCGAGGCAGAGAATGGGGTCTTGTCACCTGGGCAGTCCAGAACCTCCAGACACGCTGCCCAAGCTTGTGTCCCAGAAGGTCACTTTGGTGCTGCTTATGCAGCAGTTTCACTTCACCCTTGGAGGCACGCTCCACTGTATCTCGAGACAGATGCTAACAATTGCTGAATCAGAGCAAACAGTAACTGCATAGAAAACCTGAACTGCATACTCTCCAACATTTCTCCGATGAAAATAGGGACGTCCCATTCCATAATGATAATTTTACTATTTATGCCCCACACTTTTTACTGGGTTGCCCCAGCCACTCTGGGCAGCTTCCAACATATATAAAAACACAAGAAAACATTGTAAATATTTTTTTAAAAAAAAATCCCTATACAAGATTGCCTTCAGACAGCTTAGGGGTAGGATAACTCCATACTCTTCAGCATTTCTCCAATGAAAATAGGGACATCCTAAGGAAAAGGGGGACGCGGGTGGCGCTGTGGGTTAAACCACAGAGCCTAGGACTTGCTGATCAGAAGGTCAGTGGTTCGAATCCCCACGACGGGGTGAGCTCCCGTTACTCAGTCCCTGCTCCTGCCAACCTGGCAGTTCGAAAGCACGTCAAAGTGCCAGTAGATAAATAGGTACCACTCTGGTGGGAAGGTAAATGACGTTTCTGTGTGCTGCTCTGGTTCGCCAGAAATGGCTTAGTCATGCTGTCTGCGGATCAACGCTGGCTCCCTCGGCCAATAAAGTGAGATGAGCGCCGCAACCCCAGAGTCGGCCACGACTGGACCTAATGGTCAGAGGTCCCTTTACCTTTACCTAAGGAAAAGTGGGACATTCCGGGATCAAAGCAAAAACTGGGACAGCTTCTCTAAATCAGGAACATCCCTGGAAAATAGGGACACTGGAAGGGTCTGGAATTGCTATTTGTTGTGCTTTAAAGAGCAGGTTTTTGCAAGGAGATATCTGGGTGAAAGAATGCTCAGACCCAGAACTCTACAACATGGACATGTGCCTGGAAAGTGTAAAACGTAAGTGTGGACAAGCCCTGACTTAAGATGAGATTCGTCAATGCCATAAGGCAGCTTCTTAAAAATGAAAAAGGAGTGTATTTTCTGCACCACACACACTAAAGCAGAGAGGGAAGTTATCTTCTTCTCATTTGGCAACTGCCCCTTTCTGGAAGTTCAGGCTGCATCACCAACATTCCTGGAGATGAGCAAGAAATTGCCTCATTTCAGGTTGGGTTTTTTCCCTTTCTGAAGGAACGTTTCCTGAATTTCTAGTCTGATGCCAAGGAGGAAAACCAATAAAACAGAAGACATTTCCATGAAGGTGCAACCTACCAGTATATTCCACCCTGTTCCAATTTTTCATGAGTGATAATAACTTTTTTCAAGGGAGACCACTCCAGCTCTCAGCACACATTTATCCGGCCGGAAGCAATTGCATTGATTTCCTATACAGTTGTGGTTCCCAGCCCTCATGATTCTGGAAATAAACTTTAAAAGGTCAATGTAATGTCTACTAAGAGCTTTCAGAGTAAAGGCTGTCTGGGAGGAGCGTCAGCGAGGAGAATTGACTAGGAGGACGGGAGGGAGAGGGGGCACAACTCTGGGACTTTTTTTTCCAGAACAGGCGTCATCTGCTGGAGTTTCAGAGTAATTGAGAGGCACACCTTGCTCTGGCCGCTGAAAGCAGGTGATAAGAAGGCTTTCATGTTTCCCTATGGTTCTAGGGAAGTCAGAGAAGCAGAAAAACAAAGTAGAGGCTAGATATTTTACACACACACACCCTTTTCTTTGATGGGGTTTCTACTTCACATCAAGCATTTTTAAAGGTAGGGTACAATTGTCTGCTTTTCTTCTTAAAAGCTAAAGGTTGCATTTCAGCTGGCGGAGGATTCTTTGTGAAAGTTCCAGGTTGAGTTTATTCAGTATAAATGTATTCTATGACTGACAGCTGATCCTACTAAATTGGTTATTATGTGATGTACTGCAACTCTTTGGGGCAGTGTGTGTGTGTGTGTGTGTGTCTGTGTGTCTGTGTCCAGTGCTTTTTTTCTAAAAAAAAATGTTTAGGGGTACTCTCATTTTGACTCAAGAAAATCACCATTTTATAGTTCAAATTGGGGGGAAATAAATACAGTAAATGGACAAAAGTACAAAGATTCACAAAATGTTTAGGGGTATGTGTACCCTGCATACCCCCCCCCCAAAAGCACTGTCTGTGTCTATATGAATCAGCACAGTTGTCTGCATTTGAGGGAACTTTTCTTGAAATAAATAAATTTAAATAAATTTATTTAAAGTTGGTTTTATGGTTTTTTAAACTGATACTTTTTATTGTCTTATTCCCTTTGTAAAGCACTTTGAGGGTTTTCTTTTTTAACAATCAAGTGGCATATAAATTTTATGAAATAAATTAATTTTCGTCTCTTTTTGGAAACATGTGCCTGAGAAAGGAGGACATCTTCACAGTGTCATTTTCCATCTTCCTGCACAATACCGCCTACCCATTGATATCCCTTGCTTGAGGTCTATTCTTCAAGGGAAGGGGCCATAGCTTTGTGGCAGAGTATCTGCTTTGAATGCAGAAGGTTGCAGGTTCAATCCCTGGCATCTCCAGGTGACCTACTGCCTTCTTGTTGCTCTCTGGTTACGCTAGATTTCCTTCCTAGCAATTGAGAATGCTGTCACAATCTAGGTTGCCTGTTATAAATTATATGAAAATGTATTTCCTGGATTGCCCTAAAGCATACAAGTAGCTTACAGTCTTTTACCAGATGCCCCTCTCTTTACAAATAAAGCCAGGGACCAAGACACAAACCACAGTGAACAAGAGCTCTCCCTTCAGATTGAAACTTTTTTTCTGGCTAAGGGCTAATAAGCAGTGGCGTAGCGTGGGGGGTGCAGGGGGGCCCGGCCGCACCGGCCACAACATCTGGGGGTTAGGGTTAGGGGGCGCAAATCCATGGGTTAGGGGGCGCAAATCCATGGGTTAGGGGGCGCAAATCCACGGGTTAGGGGGCGCAAATTACTTGCCTTGCCCCGGGTGCTGACAACCCACGCTACGCCACTGCTAATAAGGCCCTTAACAACTATGGACCTGGCAAAATTTCAACTGGAAAAGCTTTTTCTGTTGCCTTTCATGCTGCAGCTTAAGGTACAGGAGCACTGCCAGAAAAAAAGGTGGCAGTTCTGTTTCTCCACCCTCACTCTCCCTGCTGTGCAGATTGGGCCCTACAAGCCAAGGACTGCTGAGGAGAAGTTCTGTCCCTCTGAATTCAAATTGAGCTCAGTCTGCTTGTTTTCCTGACTCACTGATACAACTCCTCCCAGTGGGAGAGGGACAGTAAACTTCATTTCCTCATAGGAATAACAGGATGGGTGAGAGGTTGGGGACTAATGTAATCAAAAGTGGAAAGTTAGGGCAGGGTGGCCTTCTAGATGTTGCTGAGGTCCAACACCCATAATTCGCATGGTCCTTGCTGGCTGAGACTGATGAGCGATGTGGGCCAATCACATCTCATCCCTCTGCTAGTGCATGCTGCATAGATGCCACAAAAACAGGCAACTGAGCTCAAGCTGGGTTTTGGGTTTTTTTGCAAATGGCGCTCGGGCTTCCATTGCCTTGCAGGGTGAATGTAGATCCAGCATGGCCCAGAATGCTCCTTCACATGACGTGTGGCTCTCCTCTTTTTCTAAGCAACAGAGATCATTTAGAAAACACCCGATCCCTTAAAATTCAAGACAGGCAGATGCAAAAGACAGAGCTGCTGCATCTGACCTTTCGAGAAAAGGGTTGTACCTCAGCAGCAGAGTATATATGCTTTGTATGCAAAAATGCACAGTTTTAGACTCTGGCATCTCCAGGCAGCAATGGGAACGACCCGCAACTGAAACCCAGTGCTGAGCTAGATGAACGGATAGTGTGGCTCGATATGAAGAAGCTTCCTCTGTTCCTTTGCTACCTTTAATGTTGTACAGGGACTTTCAGCAGGTGTAGCTTTCAGGATAAGTCTTGCTAACAGCACATGACAAGCACAGTACCAATGAGGTGTTGTTGTTTCTAGGCCACAATGGTGTCACCTGAAAACATGCTTCTGGTTGTATACTCTGGGCCTCAAAATAGCCAATAACCAAATTTATTGGTAAAATAGCCAAAAACCAAGTTGTCCTATGTCTGGCAGGGCAGGTAAGAACAGGTGCAAAAGAGGACAGGGGCCCTACACCTGTTAATAGCTATGTAGCAGAGGGACTTCCCAGCAGTGACACCTGCTGAAATCCCCCCCTCTTTTCCGCAACTGTTAAGGAAGTGCAGGAGCCTCCGCTTTTGCATCTGTCCACCCTACCTAAATGTGAAGCCTCACATGTGAAAGCAGTCTCAGCCACATGGCTTTGAGCAAAGTCACTGACCAGCCACTATTGTTGCTTTTGCGTTTCTTGTGTGCAAATCAGCATTTGCACCATTCTGTCTGTAATGCAAATGCAGATTCATAGAATCGTAGAATCTACACTGTAGAGCTGGAAGGACCAAATGTAGAGCTGGAAAGACCCACGAGGATCATCTAGTTTAGCCCCCTGCAATGCAGGAATACTTTGCCCAATGTGTGGCTTGAACCCACGACCCTGAGATTAAGAGTCTCATGCTCTACCAACTGAGCTATCCCACAACTTGCATTAGGCGGCATGTTTATCTGCTTTACAAAGGCTCTTTTCCCATTGCCCTGCACCAGCAGGGCTTAGACGTTTACATAAATAACATGACAGTGGCTCCCATCTCATCTGAAAACATCCTTAAGATTGAGGATGTTCTCAGAGCTGTGTACAAATAGCAGTCCTGGCTGGTGAGGTGGGGAGGATCTGAATTCTCCTCCCCACCAGGCCACTGTTCCAATCTGAATCATCTCCCCCATTCCGTGTGGCTGCTACAAGCACACAAGGGTCAATCAGGTGTTCCACATTAGCCTGAGTCTTAAAAAAAAACTAAACTAAGGTCTGCAGGTGTCCATGGGACCTGAACACTGTTACCTCTTACAAGTTAAGCTTTGAAACAGAGTATTCAAGTCATGAGTATATGAAATTAATTTTCCATTATGTAATAAAAGTACTTCTGGGGGAAAGAGAGAGGTCGCTTATTTGGAGCCATGGAATGCCTCAACGTTACGAGAGCAAATTCTTTAAGCTTCAAAAGGTACCACAGGAGCACTGCACTTGCAGGCAAGAGAGCTCCCTAAGTTTCTTTTATCACTTCCTCTTCAACTTCAGACATCCTGCCTACAGATTTAAGGAGGTCAGCAACAAGCGTCAACGTCTCAGCTCCAAAGACGAGCTGGTGGATGGTAGCGTGTGCATGGTTGGTGACCCTGAGGAGGTTCTGCAAGGCAATTTCAACATGCTGTTTCACTGCTCCCATGTTGCTAGTTTGGCCTGATCGCAGGTTTTCGTTCTCCACTTTGTAACAGGTCAGCTCAGCCTGGAGGAAGCACATCTCCTGCTTCATCTTCTCAACATCACTCTCTGCCTTCAGGGCTCTTTGGGTCATGCACTGGAGATTTTGTTCTGCCTGTTGCACCAGAGCTTCCAGATCCTGAGCGTCTTTCTCCTCTTTATTCACCGTGGCTTGCAATGTCCTCTCCAGGTTCCTTACCATTTGGGTCTGACTTTCTGAGAAGTTTTGGATCCTTCTGATCTTCCTCCTCAGCATGGAATTTTCCTCCCTAAGCTCTTGGTAGCTCAGCTGTGGAGACACATATTCCATATTTTCTATGGGTTCTTCATGGGCAACATAGCTTTCATCTGTCTTGGTATGAGAAGGGCACCCAATACACGTCTCGTTGTCACTGAACCCCCACGAAGAGAAAGCCTCCATCCCCGAAAGACTAGTTGTGTTGTAATTGTATGGATCACACTGAGCCATGCCAGCAATCCTCGACAGATGCACTTTGTCATAGGCAGATGGCGGGTATCTTTCTCTCCAGTCGTCATCGTCATCTGATAAATGATCAGAAACTGTTGCCTCCTTGTATAATGGCTCTTGAAATTCCAAGTTTAAGCCCAGTGGTTCTGGAGACAAAGACACTATTTCAAGCCCTAGGTTCTGCCTCGCCATTTTCTTTCTGTAATTTCTATTTTTCACTTCATGCTGTCTTCCAGGACCACGGTTCTTGTTTTTACCCATCCCTTTCAAAGAAAATGTGGGTGGGTCATTTGAATTTTTCATCTGATTGTCTCCAGAGCTGATGTGACCCTTGATGTGGTCTGGAGGAGGTGGTATGTGGTGGTGGTAACAGGGCTGGATTTCCTCTTCTTCTTCTTTCAGGCCTCGGGAATGTGAGCAGCCCGCTAGAAGTGGCCGTGGCATGTTTTGGGGGGTGGCCCTATTGGCTTCTATAGAAGTTTCATTCTTCCCAGTTAGCACCAGCCCAGGTCCCACTTCTTCTCCAGAGGATTAACCAGCCCTGTCGGCTGTAGTGCCAGTGCTGCTGGCCTCAGCACAATTTAATGGTCTACTGAAGCATCTGAGTCTTTACCTTGTAGGTGTGCATCTCTTTAATAGTGGAGGAAGCAGAAGTTGCCTTGATCTATGATGTCACTAGATGACAGTACTTCATTTTGTGACTTCACAGGCTTGGGAGAGACACATAGCTAGAACAGCTTTTACAACTTTTTTTCAGCCAGTGACGTTGAACTATATACTATTGATGCCAGGACTTGACCCTGTCTGGAATCTTCCTAGGTTATCCTGCCATGCCCCAGTTTTAATGCCAGTAACTAGATAGTAAGATGATCAAACCAACTACGGATGGACAATCCTAACTAGGACCAAGGAGGACTGGGGCAGTGGAGCTGTTGCTGCATTGAAAGCCCTAAAGACTCTTGCTAGTCTTTGTTTTTTTGCTGTGCTAGCTCCAGGGCTGGCACAGCTGAGGAACCCAAAGTTCTGGTCCCTTGTGGGAACTGCAGACCTTTGGATTCTGTAGGTCCTCCAGTGCTCTACCCCAACTCTGTTGGTAGTGGCCTCCTGCCAACCTGAGCATAGCAGACACCTCAGCTGCAGCAGCAGCACCCCAGCAGCACTCCTCTCCTTTGGCAGAGAGGTTTGAGAGAAATGATTTCTGTTTAAATCCAAGTCTGTGTCTATGAAAGAAACAATATCCTTTGGGGGGTATTAATGCTGTGAACCCTTCCATCACAGGCTCAGGTTGTATATATGTGTAAATAAGCCATATATCACAAAGACGCCACAGCCTCCACTGTGCCTCATTCCAAAGGAAAACGTGAACCCTGGGTAAGAGCCTAGAACCCCTGGAATCTTGCACCACTTGGATATTGGCCTGGCATGCAATAGTATGTGAATAACGCTAATCACATATGTTTTTTTGTTTTCAATGATGCTGGTGTTTTGAAATGACACTGGTTAGCATTTAAGCAGCAATGGGAGGGACAAAGCGCTGCAAGGGAGAAGCTTTGTCTGCTAACTTTGTCCGTAGTTTTCCATATGCTAATACAGAATCTATTCCACAATGCAAACATTAAAAAACTGTTATTATTCAAGCTTATAGCCACCCTTCCTCCACTGAGTTCAGAACTCAGGGTGGAATACATGGATTCTGACTTACTTCTGTGCAGTGCTTTTTTCTGGGGAGATGCATGGGGTACTCGTACCCCTAAACATTTTGTGAATCTTTGCACTTTTGTCCATTTGCTGTATTTATTTTTCCCGATTCGAGCTATAAAATGGCGATTTTCTTGAGTCAAAATGAGAGTACCCCTAAACATTTTTTTAATAGGAAAAAAAGCACTGCTTCTGTGTATCCTCACACAACAACTGTGTAAAATAGATTAAGGGGTATGTGTGTGAGAGAGAGAGAAAGAAAGAAAGTTGACTTTGTAAGGAATTGCACTTTGGAAACTTCTCACTGTAACTGTCCTTTGAGAGTACAACTGAGTTCACTGTCCTGAATTGGCTTCCATATATATATATACATATATAATCATTTTATTAGAATCATTGAGTTGGAAGATACCTTGGAGGTCCTCTGTGTAGGATCTGAAATACAAGACACACAATCCTGGCATCTGCTCAACAACCTCCAGCAAAGGAGAGCCCACCACTTACTGAGGAAGTATTCAAGCACTTTTCGGGGGGAAAGCCCCACACAGAATGTGATTGAGTAGTTCCAACCTGGATTAACCTGATAACATGAAAGACTGTGACCAGTTCAGATAATCTGTGGGCAGGATTTCATTCATCTGTTCAGGGGGAGATGGCGAGTTACGAAACCAACCAACAGAAAATGCCAAGCACGCAAGTTAAAACCAGGCCAGTCTCACTTTGCTCTGCCAACATGTGGCACATGAAGGGTATGAAGAGGGGAACGCAATCAAATGTGCTTAAAAAAAATAATAATTATAAATAGACCGAGGAGTATATGCCAGCAGTCCCCATCTGTCCTCCCAATGATTGCTAACTGATGGATTTCTTTAGGCAACCTCATCCCCTGAGGCTTAAATAGCAATTTTATGTCTCTCATTGGGTGCATTTTGGGGTAGGGAGAGAGGCGTGGTGGGTCCCCCCCCCCATAGCCCAAGGAGCAATACAATAAAACAACAACCAAAAAATGACCAAAAAAACCCCACCCCCAAAACAAAACAAACCGTTGGAAGTGAAACCATCTTCAGAGCGTGACTCAGAGCTATTCATAGCTCCACAAAGCCAGCTGCAGCATCAGAGACAGAAGGGATTCTGCCTGTATTATTATTTCAATTACCATCTGAATTAAAAGTTTGAGCCGTGATCAACCCACATGGTGGAGGGAAGGAAATGCAGCAAAGCAAGGGATGAACACCAAGACCTGCTGGATGACACAGCCAGCGTGAGACATAGGAAAAGGTTACAAGCCCCCGGCCACCTCCAGCTTCTTTCTGTTCCCAGAAGAGCATCGGTACTTGTCTAGGCCCCTCACTCAGACGGCTAAATAGTTGTTGTTTTTTTCTGGAGGGCCACTTTGTCAAGCAAGTGAGTTGGGTGAGCACCTCAACCCCTATCCCTAAGATTACCTGGCCTGCAAGTTCTGTCCCCACAGAAGCTATATTCTCCACATACCGCTTTCGTTTTGGGGAACTAGGGGGCCAGAAAGCATCCCTCAGATTGCCAGATCCAGGTTAGGGGCCTCAAAGTTCTTACATTTTGGTCTCTCATGTGTTGATATAGGCAAAAAGTGGGGAAGTTACCATACCATCAAGAATCCTGTGGAAGATAAGCTGTGATATAATGATCCTGAACAAAATAGCAAGACATGAGCAGTTATGGGGTGGAGGGGTTAGTTCAGTGAGGATTTTTAGAGGGGGGAGGTTACCATTTTTGTTGTATTGGAACGACTACAAAACAAATGAAGCAGTAATTATGGAGGTGTTAACTATGACTAATGACTTAACCGATTTAACCTCTATATGTGTTTGTGTGTTAGGCAACTGGAAAAGTCAAATAAGAAGACAAAGGAAATGTAAACCCCTTTTTAAAATCTTTGCTCCCGTGTTAAGTGAATGACATTCTCTATAATGGGAACATGGTTCCCCATCATGAGATATGAACACAACTGCTGCCTTCTGAATGGGAAGGAAGTTTAATGGAGTTCAGGATTGTGGGACTTGTAGGCCTTTTCTTTCACAATAAGTGTGCAGTTAATTGTCTGCTGGGGAGGGATGTCCTTAAGAACTGGACTTGGTGGGTCAGCGGAGGGTGACAGCTTTTCTCAGGCCCAGCGACCACTAGCCATTTTACCAGATCTGAGGGGGGGAAAGTAAGAGGAGCCCTGCTTCACCAGACCAGAGGCTCGCCTTGTCCGACTTCCTGTTTCCCACACAATGAGTGGCCA
The DNA here is from genome assembly GCF_965153285.1 of Podarcis tiliguerta. Classification (NCBI taxonomy): domain Eukaryota; kingdom Metazoa; phylum Chordata; class Lepidosauria; order Squamata; family Lacertidae; genus Podarcis; species Podarcis tiliguerta. The sequence continues at coordinate 45,471,024 of NC_139543.1, read as the reverse complement.
GATATCTCTGGGAAGGCCCCACGGAGGACATGAGTCCATAGTCCTTTTCCTGCTGCTGTTTCCCAGCAGCTGGTATTCAGAGACACATTGTCTATCACCTTGAAGGTGGCAAACAACCATGATGATGATGATGACTAGTAGCCATTGGCAGAAAGTTGAGCTGCAATTGCAAGGCGACTGTGGGGATGCTCTCCAGAACCAGCTCAATGGGGAGGAAGATGGCAATGAATAAAAAAGGGAAGGAGACTGTGCTGCTGTGTATGAGAAAAGGGGAGATTGGAAGGTCACGGCCAGTGGAAATGTCACTGCAAGTGGAAATACAATCCACTGAGAGACAGACTGAGAAGAGCCATTGAAATTCACCTGTTGTCTCTTTCCCACTCGCGTCTTTCTCCTGCACTTCACCCATGCATTAAAAGCAGGGCCGGTCCTATCGTTAGGTAATGCAGCCACCTCAGACTGCAGCTTTTGGGAGTCACGAAAGGTCAGCAAGTTGTAAGTTGCTATTTTCATGTTTTTACTGCCAGGGTGGGAGGAGAAGTGCATGTGGGATTCTCAACCTCAGGATATGTTCACATCAGTGGCTTGAAATGCAATGTCATTTCCACACATGCTCACACACTGTGTTTCAAAGTTGCATTTGCAGGGAGCTGTTCACATCGGAGAAAGGCAGGGATGTCTTCACCCAATGCGTTTGACCTTTTTCGGTTTCCTTGTCCCTGCACCTCCCTGAAACTCCTATATGTTAAGTTTTTCATCAGCAGTTGCACATCCATCTGTGTGTTTGTGACAGCATGCTCAAATTGCTGCTTACTCCACATACAGTTTTCTAGCTGGATTGAAGCTCATTTGACGAAAAAACAAATCAAACATCAGTTTGATGTGGATTGTGGCTAACGTCATGTAAATGCGACTTCAAAAATTAGCCGTGGGAATGCACTGGTTGTGGAGTAAAGCAGTAATGTGAACATACCCTTAGATGCTAAAATAACTTGGCTGGGTTCAGGCAGAAACATTTCTTTCTTGCACCAGCCCTGACTAAAAGTAATAGTCAAGGGGACCAGGCCTGAGGTGGTATATTTTGAAATACCATGGGGCAACAAATAGTCAATTATTTAGTTTTTCATTGTATTACATTTTTACCACCATGGCAGATTTTCTGCCTGAGGCACTAAGACTAGAGTTGTGAGCCCAGTTTTTGAGGGGCATAAGCCCAACTGAATTGACTCAGACTATAGTTTTGTGATCACATGGCTTTTGCTGTTTCTGGAGCCAGTGTGCAACATACCCATATTTCTTCAGTATGTTGCATGTGAAGAGGAGGGGGAAGAGACAGTCTACTACGTAAATAGTAGTGCAAGACAGAGGGATCATCTCGTCACCTCACAATATTCTTACCAGTGAAACTCTCTATCTTTTGAAGAGCCACTTCACACAGAGGATTGTTTGTGTGAAATCAACATTATTTATCTGCACTGGTCTCACAAACACCTTCTGCCTGTTTATTCTACACATCAAAAAGGCAGCCACTAGGAGGCTGCAGAGTAGTCGCTCGTTTATAAATATTGTAAAAGTTCTTGATGACTTACGTAAGGATATTTATTGATGACTTAGATCAGCCTGCACCAACCTGAGGACAACTATGGTTGCCCTGGCTGGGACTGATGGGAGTCATACTCCAAAACATCTAGAGGGTGCCAGGATAGCAGATGACTTACGTATTGGAAGCCTTCTCATGACACAGGTGGGGCAATTCAATAATGTGGAAAGCATTAACGTGGAATGATCAGAAAATGATTTGCCACCAACCAAGCATTCTGGATAATTTGATGAACTGAAGAGTTTTAAATTCATTGTGCTGAACAAAAACATGCAATCCACAAAGTCCCATAACCTACAGTGACCCTCTCTTAATATGCAGCACTTTCTAGAACACAACATAGCAAACACTTCATTAAAAGGCAACAACATTAATATTTGCCTACCTAGGAGTGCTGGATATTTAAGGCAGAGAGGGGAGACTTCGTGTTTGATCCTTGGTGACAAGAATGCTGTCACCAGAGTATAGCTACTGGCTCCCACATTAGGAACAGGTAGTGATAAAAGCAGGATTTTGGCACCTGCTGTGTGGAAAGAAACCTAGTGCCTTGCTTTTACTGTGCATGCCCTACCAATAATTATGAAAATTTGAAACTGAAATGTCCGCTCGTCCCCTTGAGGTGCCTTAGCTCATGGTTTCTTATCACCAGGTTTATCTACATAATCATCTCCACAGTGCTCTCCATTTGCACACATCCCATTCATCAATATTTCCACATCTATGCCCCACAGGGCACACAGAAAAATACCTTTCTGTGACAATTATAGTGCCTGTACTGTCACAGTGTAAGAGCAATAAGTGTGATGTCTGCAAAGTGAGAATGCCTGCAATGTAATAAATCATCACGGGATAGCAGTAAAGGGTAATCCTCAATGGTGAGTTAGCTACTAATGGAGGGAGTGCTGGGCATTTAAAAAGTTTAAGAGGGTCATCTTGGGGAAAGGGAGATATGATGTTCGTAAAGGTAAAGGTAAAGGGACCCCTGACCATTAGGTCCAGTCGTGGCTGACTCTGGGGTTGCGGCGCTCATCTCGCTTTATTGGCAGAGGGAGCCGGCGTACAGCTTCCAGGTCATGTGGCCAGCATGACTAAGCCGCTTCTGGAGAACCAGAGCAGCACACGGAAACGCTGTTTACCCTCCCACCGGAGTGGTACCTATTTATCTACTTGCACTTTGACGTGCTTTCGTACTGCTAGGTTGGCAGGAGCAGGGACCGAGCAACGGGATCTCACCCCCTTGCGGGGATTCGAACCGCCGACCCTCTGATCGGCAAGTCCTAGGCTCTGTGGTTTAACCCACAGCGCCACCCTCATTGTATATGATGTTTGTATATAGCATTAAAAGTCCTTGCTAGGTTTAGCAATTGGGGCAACTCTTCATAACATGTTGATATGCCCATATGCTTCAGGCACCAAAGAAGTGAAAAAGAGATACAGAATAGGTTGTGTGTGTGTGTGTGTGGAACTATACACCTTTACAGCTAACGATGAGAGCACAGAAACACACCCAAGCAGTGCTTGAAAGGTGGGTTGCTTGAGAACCAAGCGCAAGACTTTATAAAGTGAATAGGGGAGCTTTATGCAACATGCTATGCAAATGTGAATAGGGGAGTCTGCAACCTTCAAACAATATCTTAACAAATCACAAAATGGTTGGTTTTGTTTAAGAAACAGCGGCATGTGGCCAAAGAGGAGAAGACACTCTGTAACTTATCCGTGGCGAAATCTCAGCTCACCAGCTCACAAAATGCTGGTAAAATTCTGCAACAATAAATGCATTATCAGAGGAAAGTATCAGAGTTTCCGAGCTATAATATATCTAATACTGCTTTGACTGCTCAGAAAATGCGATGTGCCATAACAACCTGCAAAAGTGCACAGGGCTTCTTTTTTAAAAAAAGAAGAAGAAATCTTCTTGACTTCTGCATTACCCGATAAGACCGATTTAACCACTTGTACATGCAGCTGATTATAGGACATGCGGACAGACTGTGTCAGTCTTTTTAAATACAGCAGTCAGACTAATTTAAATCACATTTCCTAGCTGAAAATTCAGATGGTAGGTTTAACAGTGGTGTGGCTGCCTCTATGGAGATTCTTGCCCTCAGTTTGATTATGATGGTACTATGTTGTAGAATAGAAAGTGACGTGCCATATAATTCGCCTCATTCCTCAAAATAAGGTCAGCATCAGAGGTCATGACATAACCAAACTCTAAACAACTCAATCGTTGCCAGACCCAGTTTATCTACGTACTGCTATTGATGGGGAAATATAAACAAAGAAAGCTTCTGCTATTGATCCGTATGCGCGTGCGCATATATGCACATGGGTGCATGTACTTCTCAAGGGTAGGGATATTGTTGTCCTGCACATGGACAGAGAAGGAGAGGTAAAAATGGGAGTGGAAAAGACAGAGAAAATGTTCTGAAGGGGTAGCAGTGCCTTAAAGGAAAAACAGGAAAGGCAGAACAAGTCATATGGCAGACCTGCATTCATTCTTTCTTTGTACCCACAGCTTTTTCATTAGGCTTGGCAAAACACCACAGAACCCATTAACTGGACTGTAAATTTGGGGGCTAAGTACCTTCATGTGGAAAAGATTGATTGGGAGGCATTCAGTAGAAGTCACATACTGTTTTTGTTAATAACACAGCTGTCTTTATCTTTTACATGTGCCAGAAATAAAACCACAGCTCAGGTGCACAGGGCCAGATCCTCAGCTGGTATAAAGTCATGCTTGCTTATATCCACTGATGGTCTGGTCCGCGCTTTGCTTTCTCTTTTGCAGCAGCAGAAAACGACGACTTCCCTTAATACCGTATGTGTTTTCTTCTGTGGCATCCATTACTGACTACTGTGAGGAACAGGATAGTGATCTAAAATCCTTAAAAGACATTATGGCCTCATCCTCCACTAGCTGTGTACAAATGCTGAACTGAACATCCTTCAACTTTTATTTTTACCCAATATTTGATCTGTGCTGCGTGCACTGAAAATGTGTGGGTACCTATGTGGGTGTTACACGAAATTGTGTCAGCCTGGAAAGGGACAAGTATTTTCCCTGGCAGATGCTGGTACTATATACATGGTTGAAAGCAGAAGTGGTGGTAAACCTCCCCACTTTTAAATTGCACTGCTTAAAACAGTGCGGGGGGCAGGGGGAACTATGCACACTGAACACTGAGACTGTCACCTCGTGGGATTTCCTTCTACCTTTTCCTTGGTAAGCTGCCCACTTTCTGCATCTCAGTTTTCTTTTTAGTGTGTTTGCAGCATTGCACTTTGTTCAATAAGTGCATAATTACTGTGAGAGAATAATAATAACTTGATGAAGGAGGGTAGAAGATAAGTCAATGCCACCCACACTCAGAGGGATAGCCCACATAGCCCAGGGAAAGAAACTATATGTTAGAAACAGATGCAGGCTGCCAGATAGCAGTGTGTTATAAGGCTGTACATGCATTGGCAGAAATGGGCAGGTGCACAGCATGTCAGATGGGCAGTCGAACTACGTGGTAGTATCCTGAACACCTGCCCTGCAATGGCACTATAAAAGATGTGACTGCAGCATCAGTGACTGGAACATAAGGATTCCCACCCACCTCCATTTATTTTTCCAATTTTGGAAAAGAGTACAGGGTGATATTCAACTAAGAGTTGACCTATTCACTAAGTAGACCTATTGAAATTAATATTCATGAATTTCAGTGGGTCTGCTCTGAGTAATACTTAGTTGAATGCCACCCACAGTGCATCGTTTGTCTAAGGCAGTGTTCCGCAAACTTGGTTCTCCAGCTGTTTTTAGACTACACTTCCTATGATCCCTGACCACAGGGTCTGCTAGCTAGGGATGATGGGATTTGTAGTTAAAAAAAATAAATAGCTGGCGAACCAAGTTTGGGAAACCCTGGTCTCAGGTTTCCATTCTTCCCACCACATCAAGGAAGCTTCCTGCTTTATCTTGCAGTTCTATGACAGGGTAGAAATTCAACAGGTGCATATTATTCTGGCCTGCAGATGCAGTGATGGGGAGAACATTCTTGTTGAATCTAATCATGATTAGACATGGCACGAAACCCTACCTAGCAAATTTTGTAGCATTCCTTTATAAAGACATCCAGCCTCAGTTAGAAAGAAAAAAATAAACAAGCAATAGGATGTCCACCTCCAAGGCCAATTTAGTGTTCTGTGTAGTCGTACCTTGGTTGTCAAACTTAATCCGCTCCAGGAGTCCATTCAACTCCTGGAACTGTTTGAAAACCAAGGCACAGCTTCCAATTGGCTGTAGGAGCTTCCTGCACTCAATTGGAACCCGTGGAACCCGCATCGGACATTCGGCTTCCAAAAGAACGTTCAGAAACCAGGGTTTGTAGCGTTCAGGAGCCAAAATGTACGACTACTAAGGCATTCGAGAACCAAGTTACGACTGTATTCATAAACCACATGAACAAGATGGCAGTCTCGTAAACATCATCTCCATAACCCTACATGGCCATACAAATCACCTGATAAAACAGGCAGGAGCAAATAGCCACTGGTGGCCACCGGTGGAACGGTCTTGGGGCACTTTTGCCTTTGTGAAAGTATTCAGAGTCTGGCACATGCTCTGATGAGGCAATTTATCTTGGTAGACAAATTACATCTGATTTTTCCATTGTGCTTATCCACCTGCAGTTTAAACCAATTTCAGTTTATTTGTCTGTGACTGTCAGGCATACAGAGGCAACAATACATTCGTGTGATATTAGCATAACCTGTTGGCAGATGCTTTTTGCAGTGCTGTGTGCCAACAAACATATTTTCTTCAACAAATCAGCTAAAGTAATAGTCTGGGAAACTGTACATTTATGACTGAGGAACCGATTTCTAAGATGCAAGTGGTCACATACTGCTTTGTTGAACTTAATTAGACAGTCAGTACACCTATTTAGAACATGCTCAGATAGGTAAATATTAGCTGGTTAAAAACTTGCATGAATTCCTTGCCAGTTTAGTGGACAGAATGAACACAGACCCCTATGGATTCAGAATGCTGCCTGGCTATGAGCTTTCGGGTGAGCTTTGAGCAAGCCTCACAGCCTCAGTGTTCATCTATAAAATGGGAACAAGTATGAATTTTCATAATGAGATTATTACTAAGTACCCAAACCCTAGCCTATCCTGCTTATATCATCCAACAAGTCATCCTGCAAGTGAAATGAGAGTAAGAAGAGAGACTTTAGATGATGGTATATAAATACTTCTATAATTTATTGAATTTTTTTCCACCTTTCCCTTTGTTGCTTTTACTGCAGTGATGAAGTAAACTGCAGCTGCAAGACAGGGAGATTAAGGCTCACAATCAATGGTGAACACTTATTATTCCCCATTGTCATGCTTATGTCATTTGAATAAATAATATATTATATATAAAATAATATATCTGTTCCTAGGAGATGATCAGAGGAGTCTGGCTCATTAGGACAAATTGAAGTCTTCTAGTAGTTAAAAGAAGGGATGCGGGTGGCACTGTGGGTAAAACCTCAGTGCCTAGGACTTGCCGATCGCATGGTCGGCGGTTCGAATCCCCGCGGCGGGGTGCGCTCCCGTCGTTCGGTCCCAGCGCCTGCCAACCTAGCAGTTCGAAAGCACCTCCGGGTGCAAGTAGATAAATAGGGACCGCTTACCAGCGGGAAGGTAAACGGCGTTTCCGTGTGCGGCTCTGGCTCGCCAGAGCAGCGATGTCACGCTGGCCACGTGACCCGGAAGTGTCTCCGGACAGCACTGGCTCCCGGCCTGTAGAGTGAGATGAGCGCACAACACTAGAGTCTGGCAAGACTGGCCCATACGGGCAGGGGTACCTTTACCTTTACCTTAGTAGTTAAAAACAGTTAAAAACAGTAGTTAAAAACAGTTAAAAACTATTCCAGATGCACTCCCAAAATATCAATTTTTTAAAAAATTGCCAGCCAGTTTCTAGTAATGTCCCCACCCCAGTCTCAGAAAAGAAACAACAGATTGCGCACACACCAATTTTGGCATTAGAAGAGGCAGGAAAAAGAAAGGGGAAGTCTGTGGCCATAGAAGGGGAATCAAGAGGGATCTCCATTGCTGTAGTCTCTCCATCATCTCCCTCTCGACTTCGCCCCATCTTCTTCCTTTCACTCACCTCCCTCTTCTTCCATCCCCACCAGAATTACTCTTTAAAATATTTGTTCTCTGCTGTGTAATTATTACCATTGTCAGAAGCTATATACAGTAGGTCTCATGCTTTGATGACTCACCCATTCTGGAGGCACCATTCTCAACAGAGAGGACTTTTCAAATCCTCATTTGGCACCTAGTTTTTACTTGGCTGAACCTCTCTTATATAAACTGTGCAAAGATTAGGTGGTCGCCATCTCATCTGTCAGGAAACAGGCCCCAAATTATATCAAAGGAGCTGCTTAAGGTCCACTGATGGTGTACTCGTTCCCCTGAGATTTAGCAAAGCAAGGGCAAATTTCACTGCCAGGAGAAAGGAAATGGTTCTCAATAGGAATAAATCCATTCCCGGATTTATTCAAGATGAAATTGCAAAAAAAGCAAAGCTGTTAAGAGACTTTTTGTTATTGCTTTTTGTAGCAATGCTGAATGGCTACTTTCAAGGAAAGTTTGGCCCTTAGATATGCATACTTGGAAACGAATTTAACTGTTCAAAATAGTTGTTCAGTGTGTGGAACCTGCAAGTTGTCCAGAAATACAAATAATCCTAGGAATCCTCATAAGTGATCTGAAATGGTGGGTGGGTGAGTATAATCCTCACTAAATAACACCCCCAACCTTACAGAAGCAGCTCAACACTGTTCTGTGGCCCTTCAGAGGGCAAATCAAATTCTCCCTTTCTAGGTTCAATGAAATGACAGCAGGCCTCTGTGAAGAACTGGGTCTACCATGAATTATTACAAGGCATTGTATATGTGTGTGTGCTGATTTAAATAGGGTAGCCATTTATGCATCACCAAAAAGAGTACATGGCAACACAGATTTTCATAACATGTGCACATACTAATTTGTATCTATAAATGCACTCAGAAAGAATTACTGTAATTTTAATAGAAATTCCACACATCTCTCCATAGCAGGGAAGACTCAACAGACGACCTGCGTGACAGCCTGCTCATTCTGCTGTCTAGATGCTCACTGCAGATGGGCAACAGCAAAGCCCCTCCCTTCCTTAACACCCTTTGTCTTAAAAACAGGATTGGACATTCAAAGTCCTTCGGACAGAGGGCTCCTTGAAATAGATGGCTGTCCTCTGTAGAGTAGGGCACCTGGTCACCCTAGATTTAAACACAGCAGTGACAGCAGGTAGGAGAGGGCTAAACCCTTCCTCACATACTCCCCTAAATTCTTTTTAATGCCATTTTAATATGAATGGCACCCTGTCACTGTAAAGTCTACTGGGAAATGTAAAGTTGGAATTAAAGTCCACTGGGAGAAAAATGGACAGCAGCACAACTGTATGAATGTTTATTCAAAAATAAATCCCACTCTATCCCGAGGTATATGTTCATAGGACTGCAGCCTGAAAGCTGATTTTCAGTGGTACAGTGTGGGTGGGGTGGGGTTTGATGCCTGGCTCCAACCATGCTGGACTTTAATGGTCCTACTCAAAGTCCACACTGAACAGGGAATCGGCTAGTTGGGCTCTGCCACTTTCTGGTCAAACTGAGCCCAAGGATTGCGCATGACCATGGCTGGGATAATAAGAAGGCATATCTGGTGGTATCTTGTAGCACACAAAACTGTTGGCCCCAGTTCTGTCACCTGACTGCATCAGACACTACATTTAATGCTCAGTGGAGGCAGCCATCCACTTTCCATGAATTGCTACCCAATTTGTCAGGGCAATGGCATAAACCATTCTGAGTTCCGTGGCCAAAAGTTAACCAATAGGATTTCAAGACACAGTCTCAAAGTATATGTGCATCCATCTATCTTACATCTGACGGAGTGCAAACAATTACAAGAAAAAAAAAACAGCATGGCGCCAGCCCTTTCTGGAACAAGAATGTCTTCACCAGCTGGTGGAAGGATAAAAAGGAGGGAGCCAGTCTAACTTCTCTAGGGAGGGACTTCCAAAGTCTGGGAGCATCTGCCAAGAAGGCCAAATAATTTAATACAAGCAATTGCACTGTCATCATTCCTCTGCTGTCAAATGTGTCCAACGTTTGGCCCCATAAAAAGCCCCAAGGTGTAGCTGATTCCTAAATCGACCTTCGTGATCAATAATTCTGTATTAAAAGGGTTCTGTCTATGAAGCACTCTCTCAGTACAGTCCTATATATGCAAAACCCATTATTTCTAACTAGCACTTCATTGCTAGACTTGCCAGTCGCTGATAGTTCCAAATATATGCCATTACAATCTAGTCCATACATTTCCTTAATGGGAAGGGACATGCATAAAACTCAACCCTGCCACGTCTAACATAGGAACTTCAGATACACTGAGATTGTAATTAAATTTATTTATGAAATGAGGTACAGCATGGTGGTCATCTGGTCCCTACAAGCTATGTGGAAGCCGACAATATCCCCTCTCAAGTCCAGGATAGTCTCTTATTTGTCTGAAGTGCAAGTTAAGAGTGATCAGGTTGTCAGCCACTAATAGTAGTAGTAGTAGTAACAACAACAACAACATAGTCTGCAGCAAAATATCAGTAGGTGTTTACACAGAGAATCACCGTGCCTCACTGTTCTAGCTTTTAGCAAGGTGTGAAAGGTTATTCTCTAAGACCTCTCGTTTAGTTTTAAAGCACTGAATCCGAAGAATGAGAGGATCCTATCATTGATCAAGGCTTTCATCACATGCACACAAAGCAAAATAAATACATGCACAATGGTGTGCATGTGGAGATGACTTACACACTCTTTTTTCCCTACATGTAAGTGATATTTATGTAGGAAAATTGTGTATACAAGGGGCTTTTAGTACAGTGGGCCCTAGATGCCATGTCTGGCCTCTCCTGCGCAGGCAGTTATTCTGTTTGCCCAACAATGAAGATGCTGCCCTTGCTGTTTACAAAAAGGGAAGCCTGAGAGGTGGCTGCTGCTTACAAGGTGTGATTTCCCAGGGGCATAAGCCCAGCACGGCGGAAGTGAGCAATAAGACCTGCAAGTTATCTTGGTGGAACATTAGTTGTGCCCTTCTGCTCACTAAGTTGGAGGCTCTCCAATGGCAGAGAAATCGCCGTGGAGTCGGGAGCAGTGGTGGCATCTACTTGCACTCTCTGCCTCGAACACTCAAGAGCCTGCCTTTCCTTGACATATTAAAAGTGGTGAAATAAGCAGACAGATACCCCATGTCTTCTCTAACACATACATTCTCCAGTCGCCTGCAAATAATTTCGTCAGCAGTTAGTTTGAGCTCCTTTACATAACTGCTGTAGTTTGAGGCTACTTTCTGTAGCCGAGATCTGAGATTCAGTTCTACCGCTAAGATCAGCTTAATAGTCAATCAGTGGGTGACCTTGATAGGACACAACAGGGAGATGAGTGGTATCAATATAAACTGTGTCTGTCTGGCTATGCAATGACGGCATGCGGGGAGACAGGGAGGCGGGGGAGATGCTCGTGGCAGTTATAGTCCCAGGAAAAAACTTTGGCATGTGTTTTCTGAGAAAATTGGTGTTTCTCCTCCACCCCTCCAGAATCCTGTGAATCCCCTCAAAGACCTCACTCTAAATCCATCTGATTTGAGACCTCTCAGAAAAGACCAGTTTGCAAAACAGCTTGAAAGCAACAGTGAAGAAGAACTGCCCAAATAGACCACTCACAGGGTAAGAGAGATGGAGAAGTGTTACTCATGAAGTTAGTTAAGAAAACATGCTCTGAAGCCCAATATACCACACAAGAGTACCCACGAAGTTATGCAAGCAAATGTTCTAGAGCAAAATGAGTAAATGTTATAAATAAAAACAGTTCAGAGTCTCGTGGCATTTTAAAGACTAGCAGATTTGTTGTAGCATGAGCTTTCATAGATTACAACCCACAGGTAAGCCTTCGCTGGGATGAAAGCAGCCTGCACACAGGATTGCAGCCAAAAGTAAATTGTGTATGTGCCTGCATTGACAAAGATACAGATACAGATATCCCCAGTTTTATGCAAACACACTGAGGCATAGAAAATGCATTAGCTCCAACTGGAATCGAATATTGTAATACACAACACCTACTAATGATCTCTTACCTGGTGTATGGTCAGCTTATTCCCATCTGAATTCTGCAAATCCAGTTATCAGGGGAAAGGAAAAAAGAGGGAAATGCCTGCATCCCATCCACTTTGAGTTACATCCCCTGAAACTCTTCCCTCTCTTGGTCCATTTTGTATGGGTATGATTTCCAAGTAGCCCAGTACAGTTTTCTCTGATTCGATCTTTCTCCAACTTTCTTCACTGGTTTGTCAACCTGCTTCTTTGCTCTTCTTTGTTTCTGGACTTTTCTGATTTTAGCATGCTGTTCTGTGCAGTGTTCCCATCCTTAGATCTTCAGCTTAACCACCGGCTCTTGAAACGATACTTCTTTCTAGCTTCGCCTTTGTTTCTAATTTCTCTCGTCTTTTTTACACTCCTGCTGTTCCATTCATTCTTTCCCTCTGGGGTCTCTCTCTCCCTCCTCTATTTCTTCTGTTTGAACCGCTTGTTCCTACGTTCTCTGGTCGCTGTGCAGTCTGTAGCTAAGAAGTCAGTAACTCCGCTAGAATCCAACAGCCGTCAACTACTTTAACCCATCCCTGCATGTGATCTCAGAACCATGGATACACGCTGCAGATGCAGTGATGGGGAAAGATAGGAGTGCAACCCAAAGCAATGGAAACATTAATAGGAGCACATGTGGCTGGCACTGCAGAGCCCCAGGCATTTTTGCACAAAGCACCGTGGCTTGCAAAGGTTTGCTGTGTGTTCCAGAGTTTCATGCTCTCCCTAAGAGTTGCACCCTGAATCTGTTCCAAAGAAGCACAGATAAGTCCTTCAAATTCTACCACACGTCCAGAACTTCCTCCATGGTTGCCTTGTTGTGACTTCACCATCCAGGACCAAGTCAAGATGATTTGCTTCCTGTGGTGGAAAATCCAAATAGTCCTCCCTCTCCCATAATAAACTTGGGATGTTGTGTCAGCTTACTGTAAGTGTGTAAGAGCTGCTCAAGTGCATCTAGGTAAAGGTAAAGGGACCCCTGACCATTAGGTCCAGTCATGACCGATTCTGGGGTTACGGCGCTCATCTCGCTTTATTGGCTGAGGGAGCCAGCGTACAGCTTCTGGGTCATGTGGCCAGCATGACTGAGCCACTTCTGGTGAACCAGAGCAGCACACGGAAACACCGTTTACCTTCCTGCCGGAGCGGTACCTATTTATCTACTTGCATTTTGACGTGCTTTCAAACTGCTAGGTTGGCAGGAGCAGGGACTGAGCAATGGGAACTCACCCCATTGCGGGGATTCGAACCGCTGACCTTCTGATCAGCAAGTCCTAGGCTCTGTGGTTTAACCCACAGTGCCACCCGCGTCCCTCAAGTGCATCTACTGGTGCCTAATTGGCACCCAACCTGAGGGGACGATTTCACTCCAGAGGAACATGGGAATCTGCCTTATACTGAGTCACATTACTGCCCCAAGATTGTCGACATTTACTGCCAGTGTCTTGCCAGGGTTTCAGACATGGCCCTCTGCTAACTTTACCTGGAGATGTCAAGGACTGAACCTTTTGCAAGCAGAACATGTGCTCTACCAGTGAGGCACAGTCCTTCCCTTAAACCTCATTCCCTGGCTTCCTTAGATAACTTACTGCCAATCTGCAAGTGCAGAAATGCAGGGTTTGGTATAGGGTGAGCTGGCCTTGTCGTTGCTTTTGCCACATGCAGAACTGTGGCTTTATTTACAGCCCCAGAGCAATGAAAATGGATGGCACAGCTACTACAGTAAATGTGTGTGGATTCACCCAGCCTGCCCAATGTGCTCAATAAACCAGTTTGTTAATATTATTTATGGATTGCTTCTCATGAAGCATCTCAAAGTGATATGACATATACAAAAGTTGCATGTATAAAAACAGCTAAAAACACTTGCCTGTAATAAATATTTTAAAACAAGAACTTTACATATAAAAACAATTTTAAAAACAACAAACACATACATAAGGTTAAGGATTTTAGAAAGCTTGTTGAAAGATGAATCTCAGGACGCTGAAGGATGCCTGCGGATGCCCACAGTGATTAGTATAGGTGTGAAGGGTATGTAGCGATTTCTTAGATATCCTGGTCCCATATCGTTTAGGACTTTGTTCACCAATACCAGCACTTTAAACCAAGCTGGCTGGCAACCAGTGTGATTCCTTCAGCAGCAGCAGCATAATGTGATATTCTGTCCCAATGAGTAGTCGAACCTCCACGTTTTGCACTAGCTTTAGCTTCCAGATCAGCCTCAAAGTTAGCCCCACATAGAGCACATTGCACTAATCCAGTTTGGAGGTTGCCAGCACATGGATGACAGCGGTCAGGTTTTTCCCAAACCAGAAACGACGATAGCTGTCCTACTAAAAATCTGATAAAAGGCACTCTTAGCCACGGAGGTCATGTGATGGGTCCAGGAGCACACCCAGGATATGAACCTGCTGCTTCAGAGAGGTCATTACCATGCTGTACGAAAGCATTTACTTACAATAGTGAATTCATGTGTTGGGAACAATGACTGACAGACAAAATCAGCATATGAATTTTTACCTTTACAATTACAACTGAAATCAAAGTAAAGGGCACAATGTGTACGTTTTTGCACATGCCCTTAACACTCTTTACCTTTTTCTTCATGCAACACTTTTTTATTCATTTTAAAACCTTTTTGTTTTAATCTGTAGGTGTTCTGCCTTTATGTTGGCATTTTATTCTGCTCTGCTGTAACTTTCTTTTAAGTATAATTTAATTGCTTTCCACACTTGAACTTGTAAACAGCTCTAAGCACCTTGACTGAATAGTGACACGTGTGTGTGTGTGTGTACAACCTTCCCCACTAGCTGCAAAATTGAGGCAGAAAACATTCCTCACTTTGCCGGCGGTTCTTAATTAGGAATGGGAAGCTGCTTTAACTATTGATTAAAAACATTTGCACTCCGCCTTTCTATCAGTTACCTTCAAGTCTGTGCACAACATTTAAAACTAAGCAAAAGGACGATACCATAGCTGACAAGAGGACAAACAGCAACAGCCAAACCATCAAAGCAACAGAATTAATTTAGCCTGACAAAGGCTTGGTTGCTTGTCAAAAGGAGAGAACTGAGATAGAAGTGCAGACCTTGGCAGCCTTGCCAAGATGACCACTATTGACTGGTACTGAGGAGAGATGGAGTCCAACAACATCTGGAGAGTACAATCTGGGTGCTTTCTCTAGTCCAGAAGGTTCTGTCTTCTGCTCCGTTCATACAACTGGGAAAACCCTTTTCTCCGGAATAGTTGGCAGGACAAGAGTGAAACTTCCTCTCAAAAAACAAATTCCGTTTCCTGCCTCTGCAGAAACAAGCGGCTTTGGCTTGTGGCCTCTCAAGCCAACTTACAGAGAGAATACTGTGTACAGTTCTGGTCTACTCACCTCAGAAAGTATATTGCAAGTTGGAAAAGGTTCAGAAAAGGGCAGCCAAAATGATCAAGAAGATGGAAAGACTCCCCTATGAAGAAAGCTTGCAGCATTTGGTACTTTTTATTTTAGAAAAAAAGGCAGTTGAGAGGCAACATGATAGAAGTTTATAAAATCATGCATGTCATGGAGAAAAGTTTCTCTCTCTATCTCATAGCACTAGAACTCATGGATATCCAGTGAAGCTAAACATTGGAAGACTCCGGAAAGACAAAAGCAAGTACTTCTACGTGCAGTGCATAGTTAAACTATGGCACCCACTTCTGCAAGAGGCAATGTGGGCTGCAATCTTAGGTTCCAGTTCTGATTTTAAAGGAAAAAAGTGAAAACACACAAACAAAACTCCCCACGCCAGGAACATTTAGGGACCTCAGTATCAGAGGTAGTAATCAACATCTGAATACCCATTGTGGTGAATCATCACAGGTAAAAGGTAAAGGTACCCCTGCCCATACGGGCCAGTCTTGACAGACTGTAGGGTTGTGCGCTCATCTCACTCTAGAAGCCGGGAGCCAGTGCTGTCCGAAGACACTTCCGGGTCACGTGGCCAGCGTGACGAAGCTGCTCTGGCGAACCGGCACCAGAGCAGCACACAGAAACGCTGTTTACCTTCCCGCTATAAAGCGGTACCTATTTATCTACTTGCACTTAAGGGTGCTTTCGAACTGCTAGGTGGGCAGGAGCTGGGACTGAACGACGGGAGCTCACCCCGCTGCAGGGATTCGAACCACCGACCATGCGATCGGCAAGTCCTAGGCGCTGAGGTTTTACCCACAGCGCCACCCGCGTCCCTTGTGAATCATCACAAGAAGGATGCTATTGTGTTCGTGTCCTGCTTGTGGGCTTCCCATGGGCATCTGGTTGGCTGATGTGAGAATAGGATGTTGACTAGGTAGGCCCTTGATCTGATCTTATGTCATGGGCCAGGAGTCGGCTTCACCTGTTGAGCAGCAGCCTGAAGGAGCAGAAGACAAAGTGACTCCACCTGCTGCTGATCAGCCTTCTTGCTGCTGATGAGAACCAGCTGGCTCCCTAAAGCAGGGTTTCCAGCCTCAGTCAGTTGCTGGAAACAACATATGTCGTTCCTGGCCAGATCTTGCTGCTTCTTGTGACCTTGGACCCTCAGCTTTCTTGACCCCCGGATCGTCTGACTACATGAACCGAGATACTTCTGACCTTAGGACTGGACTGAACCTTGTATACAGGCTCTGCTTCTAGGCAAGTACCTCCCTGAGACCCGGCTGGTTGGCTGGCTTCTTCCTCCATTGAGCTCTGCTGACAGCACAGGACTATGACATCTTACAATCAAAACAAAAAACAACACAATTCCCACTGACCAAGCTTTCTTTAGGTTGTGTACTTATACCTTTACGGAAGTGGCATGCATGTTCTCCATACCATGTCTGGCCTGTGGTTACCCATTCATACGTGGCAGCCATCATTGGTGTTACAGTCCATACAGTGGTACCTTGGTTC
Organism: Podarcis tiliguerta; assembly: GCF_965153285.1. Taxonomy (NCBI): domain Eukaryota; kingdom Metazoa; phylum Chordata; class Lepidosauria; order Squamata; family Lacertidae; genus Podarcis; species Podarcis tiliguerta. Next base: position 45,454,296 of record NC_139543.1, on the reverse strand, counting down.
ATGAACTTAATCCATTCTGGAAGTCCATTTGACTCCTGAAACCATTTGAAAACCAAGGTATGGCTTCCGATTGGCTGCAGGAGCTTCCTGCACTCAAGCGGAAGCCACGTCAGACGTTTGGCTCCTGAAAAACGTTCACAAACTGAACACTTCCAGGTTTGCGGCATTCGGGAGCCGATTTGTTTGACAACTAAGCCATTCAAGAACCAAGGTACCATTGCATTTGTGCGCAGAAACCTGCAGGCGTAAAAAAAAAGGACCTAAACTATATAGAAGCTGGCATGTATGGAAGTAATTATAGAGAAGAGAGAGAGAAGTTGGGGGGGGGGTGAGGTAAAGTTGGCTTTGTACTCCACCCCAGTGTATCGTCTTAGCTTTGATTCCCACTGTGACTGGGCTCACAGCCATCATTTTTTCCTTCACATTGCGATGGTTGAGCAGAACATTCATTAACTCATAGTGAGCAGGTCACCTAATTCATTAACTATGAACCCAAACATCCAGTTTTGGAATCTTTCAATGTGGGTTTGTGGTAGTAAGCAAATATAGCAAACTCTGTCTGTGCTAAAAACAAAATAAAGACAAGCCACATGCCATAAGAACAGAGCTAACACAAGCCCAGCAGCCACATGTGAATCAATTATTTCATGGAAATTCAGATCGAAAACAAAGTGTAAAAAGGATGGTGGCAACCCATGTCTAACTCAACTGATGCAAACAATACACTTCTTTCTTTACTCATTCGGTTGTGCAGATAACTTTAATGCTTCCAGGTGCTTGCGTCTAGCCTGGCCTGGTGAGAATGATCCCATGTAGAGGAAAAAGGAGCAGGCCAGAGGTGGTAGCAAAACCAAGGGACCAAAAGGCAGAGACTGCACAGCACTTTCCAGAGTTGGTTCAGAACCTTGGACAGGACCCAGAAAAGAAAGGACTTGTCCCAAGAAGGGCAGCTTGCTGCTAGGCCTGATTATCACCACCCTCCACCCTCTAGGCTCCACCTCCTTGCTGAAGAATGGAGGTCCTTAAAGGGGCAGCTCTCAAACCTTCCATGGTCACCTCTCTGCTCACTTTTGACAGGCATAGTGCTTGTGGTCACACACAGACTGAATGGTATGTGAGGAAGTTGGTCTCACAATGGGGTCTGATTGAGGGGCACATTCACTAGTTTTGGAAAGTCCCTAGTTGATGGGGTCCCCTGTTCCTCCAGGTCAGTTCCAAGTCGCTGTTGGTCATGATGACACACTCTCTTCTGAATGTAATTCTAAGTTACACAATTTGGAGGGGTCAGTGATGGACCACTTACACATAGAGATTTATCATTGTATTTCTTTAGAAGAAGAAGAAGAAGAGTTTGGATTTGATATCCCGCCTTTCACTCCCTTTAAGGAGTCTCAAAGCGGCTAACATTCTCCTTTCCCTTCCTCCCCCACAACAAACACTCTGTGAGGTGAGTGGGGCTGAGAGACTGTGACTGGCCCAAGGTCACCCAGCAGCTGCATGTGGAGGAGCGGAGACGCGAACCCGGTTACCCAGATTACGTGACTACCGCTCTTAACCACTACACCACACTGGCTCTTTAGCCTTTTCCACTGCAAATAAGCAACTAAAAACAAAGGCAACTCACATAGTCAGCACCATCATGTGACCCGAAATCTGTCCTCAGTTCACTGGTAAGTTTTACACTGAGCAACAGCAGTATACAAACAAAAGACAGCTTAGAGTTTATGCGGGAGACCAAACCTCAATGCAATATCAATAAGGGGGAAGGGGAGTTGTAAACACTTCTGTATTCCTCCTGCTGCTGCCCAAATCAATGGCAAACCAACATAAAGAAAAGAAGCCAGCATCAGATGGGTTCATCGTACAAATATGCCCTCCAACTTGCACAGATCAGCTGCTAGATACACCATTTGGAAAAGGACCAGAAGCATGGGACATCAAGATCCTTAATAGCTTAATAACTATTGAACGTGATTATATTGGCCTTTACAACATTCTTCTGCAAACTTGGAGAAGAAAAGCTTCATATTTCTACCTCAACAGCTCAGCTTGTTAACAGAGAAGCTATCGTGTGTATCAGGTGTGGGTTCATTTTGGCCCTCCAGATGTCTCAGGACTGAAACTTTTCACCTCTAAGAGGCTTGCTTCTTGATTAAGAACTCAATTGATGGAGCTAAAGTCAAAGTGCACTTCATCTTAAAGACATCATTTGCTTGGTTATTCTTTCAAGCCCCATGAATCCCAGGCCGCTGGGCAAAGCAGACTGGGTGGACAACCCTTCCTACATCCAACCTTGCTTTGCCAGCTGCTTTCTTTATTAAGAAGCATCGAATATTTTAGCACCTATGGATAAACCACCACAGACGGTGGCAGCAGCCGTTGCTAGGGAAACGTTCCCAAAAATAGCCCCATTCCGCCAACCTTTCCTGCTGCTAATGTTGTGGGGATGGGGGAAGTGAAGGAATGGAGGAGAACTAGTAGCTCCTCAGAACATGTAGAAGAAGAATATCTCCATCAACCTGTCCTATGCTGGAGTTGGAAGCTACCTTCCAACTTCTGACATGAGGAGACTTACTTAGAGATGGGAAGCAGATGTTAATGACAGTTTTAAGAGCTCAGGTTTTCTGCAAATGAGGCTACTTGAGTATTGCTTAGGTAGGACATCTAAAACACTAGTTATACACTTACAGATTATTTTTTTCCCTTGAGAATCTCTTTGTGATTATCAACTTTTCCCTTGAGAATCTCTTTACAATCCTCAGTAACTTCCTGACTGGGAAGGTGTTTCAATTTTTGGTTTTCTCTCTGTCTCCTGGCTTTCCACAGTTCCTCTTCAGTTATAGTAATCAAGAGAACTGGAGGGGACCAAGGGTTCATACACACAACCATCTGAGCACCTGGTAGTCATGTTTTTAATTACAACTCTTGTAATTAAGTGAGCTATGGTGGTGACTGTCAGATGCTGCTGCCCACTGCACATTTTAGTGTAGTGTTTGGAAGTCAATCACAACCACAGCTTGTCAACACACTTGTTTGTGATCAGCTGCAAAAAGCTACTGCTTATGGCTCAGTTCATAATAAAGCAAGCAACAGTGGTTGGTAATCACATGACCATCTTCCTCTTTGACAGCACGGGTGAAGTCAGTATATGGACTACTAAAAACTGCAGCTGCTTTGTGTTAGACATTCATGTTATTGAATTCTTAGACCTTTTTAGAGGGATCTGATCATTTTGGAGAACTACCATCCCTGGAATTCCCTACTTGGCATCCATGGCAATTAAACAGGTTTAAAACTTGGGTGTGTAGAGTAGGTGGACTAGTGCTTACAGAAGGGGAAAAGTCTCCTAATAATTCTCAGCATCCTTAACAAACTACAGTTCTCAGGATTCTTTGGGGGAAGTTGTGGCTGTTTAAAGTGGTGTGATGCTTTCAATGTATAGTGCAGATGGATCCCTAGTCCTAGACCAGCCTTCCACAACCTGTGGTGCTAGCTAGAGTTGATGTGAGTTGCAGGGCAAAACATCTGGAGAGCACCAGGTGGAAAGGGCTGCCCTAAGCAGTTTAGGACCAAAAGACCAACTTTTTGCAGATGAACTTGGCCATTTATTAAGATATGCTGAGAAGCTCACATCTGCATCCCAGCAACAGAGTTACATCTGACTGGCATGTGGAAGACAGCATTATCAGTGGTCTAGCTCATGGAGCTTCCTTCCTAGAGAGTCACTGATGGTTAAGAACATCAGAAGAGCTCAGCAGATGAGACCAGTGACCCATTTAGTCCAGCATCCTGTTTTCACAGTGGCAAAACATTTCATGTTTCATTTTAGGGTTTTATTTTATTTTTTTGCCACCTCATGAAGACCTTTTGTATTTCAGCAGGTATCCAGCCATCTGGGTTGCTAGTTTTGTTTTGTTGTTGTTGTTTTTTAAAAAAGTTATTGTGCCTGTAAGCCATTTAGATTTTCATCTGATGTATTTGTTTTTCATTGTAATTTATTTTAATTTATTTGTCTTCTTAATTGTTAGCTGATTGTTATACTGAACTGTTGTAAGCTGCTTTACATAGCTCTTTTGAGATTAAAAAGCACAGTGTATAAAACTCTTAACTAGCTTGCTATTTAGCTAGTAGATAGTATAGGAGAAAAATAGTATCTATCTGTCTACTGGATTGACCAACATATTGACTGACTGGCACTTGGTCTGATCCACCAGGGCTCTTAATGTTCTCACAGGGCCACTAGTAAGAATTCAGGAATGCTTGTTACATATGTTGGCAGACATCCTATTGATTTACGGCACACGTTTTTGGCTAAAGTTTTGCATGTCTCTGTCAGTTTAAAAATATTATCTATTTGGTACTGAAAAACAAGAATGGGCCTAAAAAACTATGTGTGGAATTGAATTTACAGCTTGTCAAAAATCATTCTGTAATAGAGGATTGGACACCAGTTGTTCAATACAATTCAGTTGAACCCTCTATTTCATATGCAGGTTATGAGTATTTATCTTGGTTTTGACTAGAAAAGTTTTAAAAGTTATTTTCTGGAAGAATTATGTCTTTAATTGTGAAAAGCTTGTAAGATAGATGCTTAATAGCAGATGTCAGTGGATATCAAGGGAAATGATGTATTACCTTTCCCCCCCTTTTCAAATTCTGGTGCATAAGATAAAAGCCTCTTCCCTCCTCTTTCAGTTTTTGAGATTTCTGGTGATGCCTGGCTTGAAACACTTTACCAGAATAGTAGTGACGTTTTATGTATTTTCTTAGCACAATAATACATCTCCTTTCTTCTACCATGAATCTCAGGGTGGCATATACAATGTACCCAGGCTGTCTCCCATCCAAGCACTGCCCAGACCTTGCAAGGTGGCTGGCTGCATCTTGTGTTAGGCAAACCCCTATTTCTCTCACAGAGCTACAATATTCAGCTCAATCTCTCCTCCTAGGAAACTCTGAAATTTGTAGCTCTGTGAGGGGAATAAGGGTTTCCTAACTATTCTTGGCACCCTTAGCAAACTACAATTCCCAGGATTCTTTGGGGAAAACCAAGGCTGTTTAAGTGGTATGATACTGCTTTAAATGTATAGTGCAGCAAAAACTCTCTGGACTCTGGAAAATATTCAGGTTGATACTGCAAACTAGAGGGCACCCTTGATCCACGGAGCCCAACCAGCCCTTTTTGTTGAACACGGGAATCTGCCTTATACGGGGTCAGAACTTTGGTCCATGATCTAATTCAGTATTGTCTCTACACATGGGAGAGACCACTTCACTTTTGGATTAGGATTGGGTTAGGATTGGCTGAGTGGTGCAGACACCTGCCTAGTCAAAGAACAGTAGATTGGCATAAATGTTTGCAGAACTTCTCTGAGTTCAAACAGAAGTATAAAATGTGTGTAGGGAAAGAGTGTGTGGCTTTCAGATTTGGCAGGGGCAGTAATTGCTTGTCATTCTCCTTGGGAAGGCTGTGCCCCAGTAGCATCAGGCAACCAGCCTCCACTGACCTCATAGGAGGGAAGGCACCAGAGACAAACAGCTGGAGGTCTTTGTTCCAAATCTACTCTGGCATCTTGCAGTTCTGGATTTTCAAAGATGCATGCCAAAGAGGCTCAAATGCACTTCGAGTGTGAAACTGACCTACACAGAACTAATAAAGTAAAAGAGGGAGCACCATGGTGGTGGTGGTAGAGTCCTCTTATGGGGCCCACCCTACCATTGCTGTGGAGAGACCAGTATCCTCCTTTCTTTCTTGCCCTCGCCTCAGTCTCATCAAAGCACTGCTGTGGTGGTGGAAAGGAGACCTGAAGGGACAACATTTTATGAAAATGATGAGGTCCCAACTTGGGGGCAGGGGGGAAGCGAATAAACAACTCTCTCAACTTGGAGAAGAAAAAAATAAAACCCCACAAGAACAACAGATAATCAAGAACCCCTTCTATTTTTAAAAAAACATTTCTCTTCCTTGTCACCCTAGCGACATTGCTTGCAGTCACCATGGAAACCCAAGGCACTAGTGGGGTGGCGGGTTGGGTGGGGGCATCACAGGGAGAGAGACAGTAGAAGCATCTTAGATTATTTTAGGAGGCAGGGAGACACCTGGAGCGAGGCTTTTCAAGCTTATTTTGCAGCAAAGAAGGAGGTGGGGGGGGGGATGAGGTTTATTTTTACTTGTTCCCACTTCATGTGCCAACTTTTTCTTTTTCAGTTATTCCAGATTTGGAAGCCTCTTCCCCCTTCTTTCAAGCCTCTCCTCACCCACATCCTCCCTCGACCATTTTGATGGCACATGGATGCCACATTCTGAGCATTCTCATTGCTCATTCCCCAGCTACTTCCTCTGCATAAGGCCTCTCAGCCTGACGAAAAGGGCTGTGAAAGAGAAGCTCTCTGAGGGGCATGTCAGGCCTCTCAGCCTGACGAAAAGGGCTGTGAAAGAGAAGCTCTCTGAGGGGCATGTTTGCATGGTGCGCTTCAAAGGCACTTATATGTGTGTGCCCTTTCACCTCATACTGTTCTGCGGCACACTTGCCTGGTTCAAATTGCAGCTAGCAGCTGCAGGACCCTGTAGCATGCAGTGCCGGATTTACGTATAGCTTAGGGCCTCACTCTCTTGCGGCCCCCCAAAAAAATTTAAAGGAAAAAACAACAACTGGATGTACATTTCCAAAATTTAAGATAAAAAACAAATAAAATAAAACCCACATGCAGCAACAGTGTTTTGTGTTGTGTAGGCTCCTACGATGTAAGTAATAGGCCCCACCCATTTCACTATTAATATACTTCTTCTTAATTGTATTTCAGTTCAGCAATTACTTTGATAAAATACATATTTTGTTATGTGAAATGGCTTTAGATACCTATTAGGTCCATACATTACCATATAGCATATATTCAACACAAACAACAACAACAATTTGTTGTTGACAAAGGACAGCTGGACATGCAAAGGGCCCCATTACCTTCAGTAGCTTAGGGCTTCATCAAACCTAAATCCGGCCCTGGTAGCATGCAGTTACTCAGGTTTGCCCAACCACCACCACCCCAGCACAGATCTCATTGTATGTCCATCAGGACCATGATAAGTAAAGCTTGGCCTGACATGGAGATGTGGTGATGGAAGAAGTGTTATCGGCTGAGTGTTTGCTTGAGGAACTTGAGGAAGCAATAATGATGTGTTGAGCCATGAAGTCTGCCAAAGGAGAAGCCAAAGATAAAGCAGGATTGAAACATAAACTTCACACATGGCCTAAGGTTGCAGCGGGGAGCGTGTGACCCTCCAGGTATTGTTGGACTACAATTCCCATCATTCCCGTTTGATTGACTGTGCTGGATGGGACTCATGGGAGTTAGACTCCAGCAAAGAGCGGAGAGCCACAAGTTCCCCACCCTGACTTAAGATATGCCTCCATAACTTGCGATCCACCAAGCCAAACTGCCTACCTATGATGCACTGTGGCCTACAGGTGCTACGGAAAGTTACCTTGTACTAAGTCAGTCCATAGGCTCCCTTTAGTCCTTTCGGTGCAGATTGGCAGCAGTTCTTCAGGGTTATAGACAGGGGTCTCCCTCAGCCTTTTTGAATTCTCTCTTCTTTTTTCACATCCCTTATTGCCTGCTTGCACTTCTTTAGCAAAACCATGTTCTGTTTTTGTTTCTCCTCATTTGGATGAGACTTCAGTTTTCCAAAGGAAGCCTTTTTGTCCTTAATAACTCTGCTTTTAAACCACACTGGTAGTCTTGGTAGTATGTTTTCTAATTTGTGGTATATATTCTTAGGTGAGCTTCTATTATTGTGGTTTTGAATAACCCCCAAGCAGAGATTTGACCCATTTCACTTTCCCTTACAACTCCCATGCTTGTGAGAGGTTTCCTCTTTTGACATCAAAAATGATTGTGTTGGACTTTATTGGCAACTGCCTATTTACATATATAATTGATTTGATAGCATTACGGTCACTGTTCTCAATCAGCTCAACAACAGTTACGTATGACAGAAGGTCTTAGGAACTAGTGCACAGGATCCACCAGGGCAGCAGGACCCATCACCACAGGTGGAGGGACCGTGTGTCCGTGAACATGACGGGCTCTGAGGTGTAGGGAGCAGCAGGGAGTGCGCTGTAAGAGGCTGAGGCAGGCAAGGGCCCACAGCCCAGCTCCCTAGCTGGCCAGGTGGGGATCGCTAGCTCTAGGAGGAGGTGTGTGTTTCCTCAGCTGGAGAAGGCTTAGAGCAGGTGAGGGTCACATGTCTCGTCAAGCCCAGATGCTGCAATCAGCAAGTACAAAAGGGCAGCAGAGCTGAGGGGCTGTGTCTGCTCCACTGCCCATGTTGGTGGACCTTGACTTGGATGCTCCTGGAACTCTATGGGACTGCACTTTGGGTTTGACTCTGTACTGTATCCTGACTGCTGGACTTCAGACTTGGCCTACTTGGATTGACCCTGGATTGCATTTCCTGACCTTTGGACTTTGGATTGACCCCTGGTCTTTGAACTTTTGACTTGTCGCCAAGTAGGCCAGGGATTCTGGACACTTACACTGAAACAAATTCGCCATTTTAATGCCTGCTCATCCAATGAATCTTTTACAACCCAGAATTCACTGGATGATCCCGGGTTCTAACATGTGGGACAGAATCAATATGAATTCTGGAATTGACAGTTTTACTTATAAAAACCATGTGTTTCCCCTTCTTCATTTTTAAAGTCTATCCAAGGTGCAGAAACATCTTGTTATGACATTGTAAAGAGTACATACACATCGACAGTTTAATGGCTCCTTTTTGGAGCTTGGTAAGGGTGGCACTGTGGGTTAAACCACAGAGCCTAGGACTTGCCAATCAGAAGGTCGGTGGTTCGAATCCCTGCGACGGGGTGAGCTCCCATTGCTCGGTCCCTGCTCCTGCCAACCTAGCAGTTCGAAAGCACCTCAAAGTGCAAGTAGATAAATAGGTACCGCTCCGGCGGGCAGGTAAACGGCGTTTCCGTGCGCTGCTCTGGTTCACCAGAAGCGACTTAGTCATGCTGGCCACATGACCCAGAAGCTGTATGCCAGCTCCCTCGGCCAATAAAGCGAGATGAGCGCCGCAACCCCAGAGTTGGTCATGACTGGACCTAATGGTCAGGGGTCCCTTTACCTTTAAGGGTTCCTTCACCCCTGTTTAAAATTGGGAACTGTTTTAAATTCCCCTTCAGTTTCCTAGTTTAGTTGTGTGTGTGTGTGTGTTTGACTGCCCACATGGTTCCAGCACTTTCAAGAGGCTCTGTGGTTGTGTGTCATACTCCTTCACACTCATTTGTGCTCCTGGAAAAGCTGTGGGGGTGGGAGGAGGAATACATGTGCAGGCTGCAAAACAGGGGGGGAAGGTATATGAGTCCTAATAATGGACTCACCCTAGGAGGCAGCTCAGAAGGGAACTTTGGTTGTCACAGAGTCAGACTCTATTGTGTTGCCATGACGCCAGTGTGGCTTAACTCATCTCACAGAGCCAGTAGGACATCTCTTACTGACGAGGCCCAAGTCATGGTGACCACGGGCACCTCAGTTAAAGCTACCAAGCTTGACTGTCCCTGTTCTAGAAGGTTCTACCTATTTACTCAGTCATAGTAAATGCCTGGAAATAAGTCCTAGTGCTAGCATTCCAAATGAGATTTATTTCCCCATCTTTGGGGGGTGGGGAGGAGGGCGATATTAATGTACATACATGAATGTGTGTGCATGCCAATAGGAGAGCAAACGTGAAGCAGGCAGTGAGAGACTGAGAGAACTCATGTTCAGGTTTCCCCTGAGCTAAGAGTAAAGTGGGTGACACACCCATCCTATCTGAAAGCTCAGTTCACTGGTGCGATAATACATGTGAAGGAGTTGGGGGCGGTCCTGGCAAGTCCCTCATGCTCTGGAACATCCCATTTCCCTTCCATAGACAAGTTGAAGGGCAGATGTCTGAAGCGAAGAGCCTCAAGAAGTACAAGTTGCTTGTTAAGGAACCTCGTGTTCTGGGGGGGGGGGGGGCTCCACGTGCACTTTAGAGCCCTGGTCATGTCTCCACAAGAATAGGAGGGAAGCTTCCAGTTTGATAACCTTGCCCTTTAACTTGGAAGAGGGCTGTAAAAGACAGAAGAGGACACACTTTGGCAAGGTGGCAGCTGCGCTGTGGACAAGCCATGACAGTGGCCATCCTGAAACAAAGGCTCACTGAGGAGAAACTCACAAGTGAAACTGCTGAAGAGAAACTTAGCAAAAAGGTCTGCTCTTTAAATTTGGGTTGGAAGAGAAACAATGGATTCCACTATAGGTGTTAATTTATTCAGCTACAATAAGACAATTTTGTTCTCACCAATTACTGCTGCTGTGGTAATTTTCCATATATTTTTATTCTAACTCAATTGCCAGAGGCTGTTTACTTTCTGCATTCCATTGCCATTTAACTCTTTTACATTTGGTTACGTTTCCCCGCTTTGCATGTGTGTGTCTGACAACCGAGGTTCATGCATCTGGGCTCTAGTCAGTGAAAGTTGATGCCATTATAAAAATGTTGCCGGTTTATAAGGTGCCACAAAACTCTTTTATGTCCCCAAAGCGACTTGAGCAAGGGGGAAACGCCTGGAGGAAATACTTCCTGACAACAAAAACTGGAACATAGTGAAGGAAAGCCAATTAAAATGAAGAAAGCAACCTGTGATCCTGGTCCTACAAATCTCTTTGCAGACTAAATAGGTCTGCAAAACAACACTGAGGGTTTGGCGACACTACTTTGCGTTGGGGCCCTGAGTAAGAAATACATTTTCTAATGGGCCTTTCCGCCTAATCTTTGGAATCTGGAGCAATTCACATTCATTTCCCCCTCAAGCTGGCAAAGGGGTGTCTTCCCCTCTTAACTGTCTTTTCCTCTTTAACTACATTCTAGGTTGTAACTTGAGAAGTTGGAAGGATGCAGGAGAAAGTTTAACTCGGCCTAGTTGCCCCCGCCTCCTTCTCCACCCTCAGTACAAACAGCATCCACGCCACGTCACCCAGTGCCTGTGCTGGGACTGCAAAGCTTTGGCTGTGATGTTCTTCCACTCCTCTGTCAGAGGGAGCAGAACGACTTAGGAGGAGAGCCAGCGAACCAAAGACTTCCCTACAGACAAAGTGATCAAGAGGGAAAAGCAGAAGCGCACCAAAAGTTCAGATTCTAAGCTCGTTGCAGAATCCTGGTGAAGACAAAGATAGGCAGTGTGAGTGAAATCCTTCCGAGAGAGGGAAAGGCTTAGCAGAATCTTCAATTGGAATAGAAAGGAATCGTTCGGCTGTTGAAGAAAGAGGAAGAGAAACACCCTTATCCAAGCGAGGAACCAGAAAGCATCTACTAAGGAAAGCGAAGAGGCCTGCTGTAGTGCCACAATCCTTATCAGGATATTAAACTAGCTGGTTTTCCTGCAGGACTCTCTGGGACATTCTTTGGCCAGCATGAACATATTTCGGATCCTGGGTGATGTCTCTCACCTCTTAGCCATGATCATGTTGCTGGGGAAGATCTGGAGATCAAAGTCATGCGCTGGTAAGTTCTTGTTCTCCTTCCCTCTTCATCCCGTTGACAAGGTGTTGGTGCAGAAACAATGCAGAAGAAAAAGAAGGGAGCAGACAAAGCTTCTGGGAGTTACTTGTCACCAGAGCACAAACTGTGCCCCAGAGACTGAGGATTTGGGTTTGGCCTCAGCCTGCGTGGGTCACACATCTGTCCTAAGGTGTGCTCACATTATCACTTTTAAGCACAGTGAATTTGTTCTCCCACCCCTGCATTTCACAACTCTTTCCCCTCTAGCTGTTCACATCAGCACGACTTCATTAGTGTCAGATTTGTTGGTGTACACACCAGGGAGCATGGATGGGGCACCCTATGCTCACACATTTGCTAGAGATAAATTAGGAATGGCTTAAGGACTCAAATTGGATTGAGTAATAGCACATCCAATGGTAGTATTTTGCAAGGAAGTATGGAATGCATATGCATTTTGGGGAACTGTTGTGTGAGCACAGATTTAAAAAACAGCACTGGAAACCCTGTAAGTGCACAGTAAGTGGGAGTGTGACCACTTGCCTAAGAAGCTGGATGTTTTAAGTCTTTCCCAGTAGTTTTGTAGGACAATGCAGCATAAATGAATTAACATGGAAAATTGATAGGAAATAAGAGAACCAGCTATTAAAGCAAATAGCACTTGATAACTCACTGAGGTCAACACTTTCCCCATGTCTCATGCTAGACACCTGTCCATTGTCTTGACAGGCAACCCTGCCCAGATGAGGTCCTTTCAATGTCAAGAAGGGATGCTCATACAATATCTCTGTATGCAATTTTCAGTCACCATTATTTTCGGCAAATTTTGAGATTTGTAGCCACTTGTGTGGGTTCCTTCTGGGCCTTTTCGCCAACTAAAACACATTTCGTAAACCTGAGCAAACTAAATGCCTTGGGGTGCGTGTTTGTGACTAAGACAGGAATCCTTCTGCATTTCAGACAGAATATTTCCTCAGGGCAGAAGGGTGGGGGTGAGGGCTGGGAAGCACAATACAGCCAGGGAAACCTCTGCCAAGGATTTAAGTAAACCGGTAAAGAACAAAGGGACAGGGAACAGAGAAATGGATTGCCCAGGACAATGACTTTCACTCCCACACAGCACTCTTAAGTAAATCTGCAATCCTATGGATCTTTACTTCGAGGTAAGCATAGGACACTTTTGAAAAAACGTATATAGGACTGTGCTGTGCGGAACTGAAAATGTGAAACAGCACTGCATGAAATGCAGAAAAACCAAAAGTGCCGTTTAGGAGGTGCATTTATGAACCCTCATCCATGTCTCCTATATATCTAATCTCCCAAGTTTTGGTGTTAAAAAGCAACCACAACAAATGGTCTTAATATACACTGCTTGTTCTCAATTTAATCTTGATTGTGAACTACAGCGGGCCTTTTAATCTTCTTCCCCACCACCTGACTGCGTTCATGGAGAAAGCTTTTGAGTCCCAGAGTGTATGCTGCTAACTCCTTTTACTTTCTTGATTTCCCCTCTCCCCGCTCCTCTTCTGTGGCAGTATTTCCACGGCCTCTTGTTAAAACTTCTCCTTCCATTCCTAGTTTCCTCCTTTCAAGCCCTTCCCACTCCATTAAACTCCCCCTCCCCCTTACGCTCTTTGTGGGTGGAATCAAGATTCGTTTAGAAGGAGTGGTGTTGTGATGTGGCAGTTGAAGTGGTATAGGCATATCACAGTCCCTGGTGTGATGTATGTGTCCATTGACATATATCCTGGGGTACGGAGACTGTTTAAGTTTGTAGCAGAAGGAGGAATGAACTTGTGGAATCAAGTTTCATTCTGTACGTTCAGCATAATTTCTGTGCGTCCTGCCTTTTTGCATCACTGTAAAAGGAAACTGTAGGGCCACACAATACCCTGCTGATTAAGCAATAAGACAGGAATGCTTGTCTTTGGTCTCTTTCACCTGAAGATGCCTATGACTGTTAAATGTTTGCAACTGCCCACATTTATCCAATAAACAGCATAATTTTACTTTCTCATTTTACTGCCTCGAAAGAAATAATGATAGAGGAGTGGAAAACTTTTGTTGAGTAGAGGGGAATTAACTGTGCACAGTTGAAAACGCTGGCAGCATTAAGATAAATTCAACAGTTTAATATTTGAGTGATGTAAGATGGGAGAACTGACTTAAAATGGTTATAGTAAAATATGCAGGAATGATAGACAACTAAAATGAACCAGGGAAGTCATTGATTATATGATATTGTGCACAATGTTTATTTTGAGATGTTAAACTATTAAAAAAAAGAAAAGGAAAGAATTATAGGCAGCTCTTTTGTGTTGCAAAAAACGATGAAGAGTCTTCAGCACCTCAAAGCAGGGATGGGCAGCCTTTAAGCTTAAAGTCCACCTTACCTGAGGACCCTTTAAGGACCCTTTAAGCCGGCATCCTTTTCGTTGGATATTCATGCTGATTTGTGTTCATGATGGTATTGGGGCATTTATACGCAGCTCTACTTTGAATACTGTTTGTGTCTTCCAAAGTTTTGGGGTGGACATAATACTTCGTTTCCAATCAGTGCATCACCCATACATAGACAGCTTCACACCATAGCAGTTGTGTCTGGCTTTCGTTGTGCTATAGTGCAAGATGGCAATAATGCCACCAACCTGTAAACCAAAGATGGCTCCCTAATCTACTTTTCTAGCTTTGATCTTCCAATCTGTTTAATCTCGTTTCTCTGCATTCGGGAACTTGTTGCATTCGCAACACAGAAGAGGCTGCCCCAGTGAATATTGCCATTTGAACTGTTCAAGGTCGATCAGTATGGGAAGTGTTGAGGGCAGCAAAATGATTGAGCAAGGATTGAGAATGGTCTCTTAGTTTGGCAAGATACATTGATGGGAGCAGTTTTAATAAATAATAAAAAAAAAATGGGGGGGGGGGGGAGAGAACAGCCATGCTGGCCTGAATTGCAAGCACCCCTACCTCAAGTGACATGCCACATGTGTAACATGGAAAAACCAAGCACTTACAATTGCACATCATGCAATATTTGTCTTTTCGGCTGGGTGGGAAGAGGGTGATCTGAAAGCATGGGATATTGACATCAGTCCCTTGTCATGGTCAGAGGACTTCTTGTTGAGCTTTAGGCTTTCAGCACCTTTCTCCCTTTGCAGAAGTGGGAGACCTTTAAGGATGGTCTGCCCTCAGAGGTTGATGGATCCAAGTGGTTTCCATATGGCCGGTGTGTGTGGGGGGGGGGGGTGTGTGGCTGTTATGACTGGCGCTCCTGTTAAATATCTGGATGGTTTGGGCCATTGACACAATTGCTCCCAAGTGCTTCGTGGAGCCTATTTGGCTCTGTGGTATACTACTGAAAATAGGGCAAAGAAGCAATCTGGGAGATGACTTGAACACAAGCGGAGGGAAACGCCAGACAAATACAACTGAACCCTGGCGAGTGTGCATTTTTTTAGCTTACTCAGTGGCAGAGAAGGCAGGAAAGAAGACATACTTGCTACGTCCACTTCAACCTCACTATGCTATCTGGCAGAGCTTTTCTAGTTACTGTGGGGCCTTTTGCAGACTGGCCCCAAAGAGGTGGTCGAACCTATGGTAGCTCACTGTGACTTGAGGATAAAATTGCTTGCCTCTGTCGGCACCTTAACTCTGCTGCTATAGCAGAATCTTGAGAGATGCCCAGAAAACATTCCTCTTTATCCAGACCTTTGACCATTAAGTAGTTTATGGCTTGTTAAAGGTGTGGGAGAGGACTGTTGTTATGATTATTTTATCATTATGCTGTGCATTGTGGTTTTTATTGTACTGCGCAAATTATGTTCTTAATGTCATACACTGCCCGAGGATCTTTGGCTAAAGGGTGGTATATAAATTTAATAAATAATAATAATAATAATAATAATAATAATAATAATAATAATAGTGTGTTCACTAGCAGCGCTAGGGCTGAGAGGGTTAGTAGCAGCAGTCTGTGAATCTTGCTCTGGCTCCCTCACTTTCCTACCTGCTCTCCCCCCCCCCCCCACTTCACTGCCTTTCTTTGAGCTCTATGTAAGGGAGTATTGTAGAAAAAAACCTACAAACAAAATCCAGATGGTAGCCATGTTAGTCTCTTACAGAAAAAAGAGGCTTGTGGCATCTTAAACGCTAACAGGCTTCTTGTGGCCTCCAGCTGTACAATAAATCTGTTAGTTTTCAAAGTGCCATAAGGATCTTTTTGTGTTTCCATGAGCAAAAACTGCTGCCACCTGGGGATCAATTACCTTTCTCCTGCACTGCCCCCCTACACCCCCTTGTTTTCTTCCATTACCATTTATTTTCTACACTCACTTTGTAATATTTGCCTGAAATTTCCAGACAGTATACTGTAGGTCAACTTGACTTTCAGAAGAGAGAGGCAACACTGCTCACATTCACCACATGGCCTCCCCCAAAGAATCCTGGGAACTGTAGTCTACCCCTATAATTGTTAACATCCTTAACAAACCACTGTGTTTATGCTGATTTTCTGTGTTGGGAATCAATACAATGATGGTGCGTGGGTTATCTTTCTTCCCACCCTGGATCCTGGGAAGACATCCACAGGTTCTCCAGTTCACTTGGCAGTGGAGCTGGCTTGAGTGTCGAAGCTGAAACAGCACCCTTTCATTCTCTGACTGTGCCTCTTCACTTGGCAGAAGGGTGGTCCTCTCCAGGCTGTGTTTGTGCTGCCAGAGGATTCAAGTCTGCCTCTGTGGGGAGCTCTGAAGTTTGTGGCTTGTGGTGCTAGTTGCTACCTTCCTTACCCAACTAAGGACTTTGCTTGTTTATTATGCCAGTGCCAAAGGCCCAGGCACTTCTCCCGGCTTGTTTATTTACCTTCATCATCCGCTCATTTAATTTCCTTTTTTGGCCTGCAGGTATCTCAGGAAAGAGCCAGATCCTTTTTGCACTTGTCTTCACAAGCCGTTACCTTGACCTGGTCACAAACTTTATCTCCATCTATAATACTGTCATGAAGGTAAGGGCAAGAGTTCAAGTGCCCTCCATCTAGTCAGTCTGAGATAGGAACAATTCTGGTATGTTCAGACCCTGATTTATAACTTTAAAAAAGGGCCATTTTCAGTAGAGGTAGAGGGTTTTCTATTAACATGTTACTGAAAGAATTTCAATTACAGAGGTAGAGGGTTTTCTATTAACATATTACTGAAAGAATTTCAATTACAGTGGTACCTCGGGTTAAGAACTTAATTCGTTCTTAACCTAAAGCACCACTTTAGCCAATGGGGCCTCCTGCTGCTGCCGCGCCGCCGGAGCACGATTTCTGTTCTTATCCTGAAGCAAAGTTCTTAACCTGAGGTAATATTTCTGGGTTAGCAGAGTCTGTAACCTGAAGCGTATGTAACCCGAGGTACCACTGTATAAAGAAATAAAGTGATACAATCACTCGGATCTTGCTTCATTGAGATTGAACAAGGCAGTCCATTCCCATACCAAAGCCACAATGAACTTGTTTACGAATGCAGAGCTACAGTGCTCAGGGCTCTAATAGAATAGTGCCAGTGCACACTAGGTTTTTGTTGTACTGGGAAGGGAAAGCAGACTGTGTCAGAGAAAGATGAAATTTTAAATATGTGCAGTGCAGCCCAGCCTCTTCCCTGTTTCCCCTATTGCTTAATCTAGAGCAGAGTGGTAATGACCCGGTGAGTCTGATTGGAACAAGGTGCACCAATTCTGAGGCTTGTAAAGCCACTCTTACAGCAGGTTAAGCAAGGGTGGCTAGGGAAGAACAAGAGATGTAGTTAATGGGCTTCGTGTGTCTGTGTGTGTGTACATGCATAAAAAATACACACTGCTGCTTATTATCTTAGAGTGCATTAAAGGTGCCAAACCAGAGTACCTTAGGCGAAATATAAGGTAATGACAACAAATTGAATCTTGTCTGCAACAGCCAACAAACACTTAGGTTAGTGGGTTCTAGCAAAGACACGACTCTATAAAAGTTTGAGCAGACCAATCCTCAAAGATTTGCATTATGAGAAAGTAAGTTGATTTTTGTCTTCCTCTGCAGGTTGTTTTCTTAAGTTGTGCCTACTTTACCGTGTACCTGATCTATGGGAAATTCCGGAAAACCTTTGATAGTGAGAATGACTCTTTCCGCCTCGAATTCCTTTTAGTTCCAGTTACAGGCCTGTCATTTTTAGAAAACCACAGTTTCACCCCATTAGAGGTAAGAAAGCCATTCATATTAAGTGGAAGAAGGTAGTAATTGCATCAAGTTTCCTTGAACCTTTGGTGTCTGGAACTGAACTTTCTTTTGCCCAATGATGAAAGGTAAAGGTGGCCCAAAATAAAATTGTCATGTTTTTCTCTGGACTGATTCATGTATTACTAACATTTAACATGGACTTCCCTTTATTCTTTCCTTAGATTCTCTGGACTTTCTCAATTTACCTGGAATCAGTGGCTATCCTTCCACAACTTTTCATGATTAGCAAAACAGGTGAAGCTGAAACTATCACGACACACTACCTTTTCTTCTTGGGCCTCTATCGCGCTCTCTACCTTGCAAACTGGATCTGGCGCTACCACACAGAGAACTTCTATGATCAAATTGCTGTGGTGTCTGGAGTAGTACAGACCATCTTCTACTGCGACTTTTTTTACCTCTATGTCACAAAAGGTAAGGATTACAGAACGCTGGCTAGTCAGTGGTTGAAACCGACCAGAGTTGTGGCAGAGATTAGGCAGGTCAGCTACAGCTCTGCTCTCCCCACACACCCCTTTCCACAGAACCTGTTGGCTTTTCTTTTCCACCCCAAACATTTAACAGCGGTCGTCTGAAAGACCACCTGGTCCTGTACAGATGGGCAAGAGCACTTAGGTCATATAGGAAAATTCTGATTGCGGTACTGCTGCTTGCGGAGTATCATGGGACAGTGAGCTGAAAATTGGCATTCAAAAATGCAGCTTTGCACATTCTCCAGCGGGAGGGCGCCCAGCAGTAAAAAACTCTTCAGAATTAAGCAGCAGCGTATGCCATTTGTAAAGCATCAGCCATCGGCTACTTTCCAAAATCTTGTAAAGACTTCCTCCCTGACCCATAAGAGAGGGCCATTTTATGTGCTTGAAGACTCTGAATGTTTTTATTCTGCTTTCTGTGTCTTGAGTTATTTTTTAAAAATACTATTTTTATATTGTATACTGCTCAAGAGATTTTTAAAACATTGAGTGGTTGATCAATGCTTTTAAATAAATAAATTACATGAAATATTAAACACTTAAACCCAACTCAAAAGCTACCAAGCATATAATACAATTTCTACATTGTTATATGAGTAGCGTGCTCTGCATGTTAAAGCAGTGCGAGGAAGCCTCTTGAGGGTGGGGAGTCATCTCAGATTACCAATACTGTAAACTATGCAAAACACTCCAAAAATTATTGAGTATTTTAGCATAGGACTGTTTTAATTGTTGTTCAGCCTGTTACTGCTTCACATGTTCTGAAATTCTAAGGCACTGTGACTGTAACATGTGTAGGGTTTCTTGCTGCTATTAGGAACAAAGATTTGTACACAGGTGACAAGAGTTTATGGAATCTTCTCATCCTAAACGGGTTGCCTACAAAATGCTTATTGCTATGTTGGGAGTTTTGTAATTCACGAGCTAAAAGCACCATTAAAAATGGCAGCATGAATGAATTTGGTAGAGGCAAGGTGGCATTCCTTTCTGTCAGAACAAACAGTTTAAGTCTTAATTCATCTTTCCCATTTAGTATTAAAAGGCAAGAAGCTGAGCCTCCCAATGCCTATCTGAAGACACACACGAGTGAAGCAAGTTCCTGAAGACCCTGCTCCAGGACTGGAGGATGTCCTCTTCCGCTTTTTTCCCATATGGCTCAGCTCGCATTCAGAGAACTTACCTGCTTCTCTACACTGTGACTAGCAGACTGTGCCCGAGAGATTTGAGGTCCAGGTGGCTAACACTTTAGGCTTAACACTTTCTAATTTAGTGTTGGAACAGTATCTACGTTTTCTTTTGTATGGGGATGTTTGTTGGTGTTTGAACTATAACAAATAAAATAGTGTGAAGTATCTTTTGGTATACTTTTCTCACAATATTTCTCTCTCAAATATGACTATTAAATCTCTTTTCCAGGCTAAACATTCCCAACTTACTTAAGCATTCCTCAAAAGGCTCTGCTTCCAGACCCTTGATAATCTTGGATACCCTCCTCTGCACACATTCAGCATGGCAACCCCCCTTTTACATTGTGGAACCCAGAGGTGGACACAGTACTCCAGGTGGGGTCTGACCAAGGCAAAGTAGAGCGGAACTATTACTTCCCTTGATCTGAACACCATACTTCTGCTGATGCATTAGCCTTCTTGGCTGCTGCATCACACTGTTGACCCATGTTAAGCTTATGGTCCACTAAGACCCCAAGACTTTTTTCACATGTGCTAGTAAGCCAGGTGTCCCTCATCTTCTACTTGTGCAGCTTGTTCTTCCTGCCTAAGTGCAGAACCTTATTTGTTCCTCTTAAAATTCATTTTGTAAGTTTGGGCCCAGTTCTCCAATCTGTTACGATTATCTTGAATCCAAATTTTGTCTTCAGTAGCATTAGCTGTCCCTCCCAGTTTGGTCTATCCAGGTCAGTTATAAAGACCTTGAGCAACAATGTGGACCCAGGAGAGAACCCTGTGGCACCCCACTTGTTTTTTCCACAACGCTGAGGAACCATTAGTGAGCACCCTTTGGGTTCAGCCAGTCAATCAGCTACAAATCCAATGCAGCCTACTATGGACATTAAAATGTTCATTCCTATACTTGTTGTATAGAGAAATTAGATATTTCTTACTGGAAAAAGAGCATATGAAGTTCTACCTTTTAAATGAGAGAGAGGCCAATCTTTATTGACAAGTATTTTTATTCATACCTACAAAAGAAAACAAGATGGTATCAAAAGGACAATTTACAAACTAATAGTAACATAGCTTTTTAGTATGCTGTGCCTGAATACCACACAAGCTATGAATCCTTCCATTCAAGTCTTTGTTAATACAACAGGAATGTGTTCAAATACCAGTAAGGGTTGAAACAGAGCACTGATCCGACCCAAAAAGCCTCTAAAGTTTAGAGTTTAAATCTTTCAACTTAAAGCCCACACAGTAATTTATTTGGAAGGGAAGATGCTGGACTGGCATTTTGACAGACGTTTACTGGAGAAACAATGGACATCACCGCTTTGTCAACAGGCCTCTTTAGCTGGTAAGTGGAACCAAGCAGCACCAAGTGGGACGTGGCCAGAACAAACCAGAGCATTCAATGGTTGTTAATATTCTGCATGAGCTAACAAGATATTCCATGATACGTTTCTAAAAGGAACGTTCATTTCTGATCTTTTTAGCATTAAAGCTTACTACTAGACTTCTCATTTCTCCAGCGTCTAATTACAGAAGTCAAATGAAGCAAGAGCTATTTGAACTGGCAAATTTCCCTCTCACAGTCTGTGCCAACAACCTACCTGTATGTTGCGTGCAGACACACAATTTTTTATCGATCCCCGGGCTGTTCTCTACTGATGAATACAAATGTAACGGCCCCTTTTTAAAAAATAAACGAGCCCCACATTGCAATAAAGTAACTGGGCTGTTGTACTTATTTGAACTATGCATTTCCCAAAACAGAAAACACTGTAGCACATACATTATGCCTCTCAATCAGTACAGTACACAAGTAATCTCCTGCCATGTTGTCCAAACATAGCTGGCGATGCACTAAAAAAGCCAACTACTTGTCAACCCTTCTGCTAATAGTCACAGGACATAAGCCTTAGTACTTGAAGAATTCTATCCCACTCTCCCCACTCACTAACCTACAACCTTGCTCAGGCTGGGGGGAAAAATCAACAAGATTGAATGGAACGGTTTACTAAAGTTCCATCCTTTCCTAAAATTTCCTAGAATGCTACCTACCTGTAAAAGCTGAGTGTAAAAGACAGTTGAAGAAACTCACTCAAAAAGCCAAGAAAAGCCCTATTCAGATCAGGATGTGAATGCAGCTCCAAGACTTACTAGCCATCTCTTCCTCCTCCCCACGAAAGAGGGGGTCAGATTCCATTTGGCCTAAAGTAAACCTTCAAAATTTGAAACAGAAAAACTGAACCATTTTACACAGCACAGCGGGATCCTGAAATCTGCCCAATAAGAGATGTTATATTAAGGACATATACACCAAGTAAATGGTGACTGCTTAATTTTCCTCAGTGTTTTCTGCTGAAGTGCAATTTGGAACTTGAGGTGGGGAGGCATAAGGTTTTATTATTATTGGGTGAAAAATCTAGCTGGCAGTAATTTGAGTACCACAGAGAAATCCAATTAACTTTTAAGAATGAAATGATTTAGTTATGAAAACAGGGGAGAAGTACAGAAAAGAAAACTCTTTTTCTAACACTTTAAATCCCTTACGCAAAGGGTTGATAAGACATCCAGGTGCTGCAAAAATGCTAGCCAAAATTAAATGTTTTTGTTTTTTTCTGTCTGTAAAGTGGAGAGGTTTGGAACAACTGTAAGACGAGTCAAAACAATTATTATATTTTCAAAATCCACCTATGTCAAATTCAAGGATTCGGGTTCAACTGTCCTTGTGGAAAGTCTCAATTTTAATAAGCAAAAATTACACCATCTCAAATATTCTGTTAAGGAGTATTACACAACATCTTTCTTGTGGTCTATGTGATGGATAAGTTGTTCCTCTCTGCAGCAAGTTTTCATACACAAGCCTCAGACACAATGACAACTGGGCTGGGACATATCTGCCTTGTAGGTGTTTTTTTTTTTGGGGGGGGTGAGGAAAAAAATCATTTCAGGTTTCTTAACATGCAAGGCCAAAACATGTAAAGAGAAGTTAGTTTTCCAGTCAACTCTAATTTTAAAAACAAAATTGGAAATGTAGACCGGGGCCAATGTTTATGGACAGTATCTGATAGTGAACTCTACATCTAACCTGCATTAGGGGAAAACACCACAATGGGGATGGCAGGGGTGGTGAGGGAAAGGGGAGAAGAGAAGGTTCTTATTTGCAAGTCTTGACTGGTCACAGATAAACCAAATGGTCTCACTTGCGTGCAGGGGGAGGGGGTGGTGGAGGTGGTGGATACTGGTAGTTGGCAGTCTGTCCCATATAGCCCATCACGTTAGTGCCTGGAGGCTGAGGAAACTGTTGCGACATGAGAGGCTGAGGCTGCTGCCCGGAACGGCCCATTCCTGCATACTGCTGCTGGCCTGTGCTCTGCGAGTTTCTCCCGGCAGTGGCAGCATTTGCTCCGCCATAGCCAGCGGCACCATATTCTGCCCCATAGCCACTTGCACCGTAAGCAGCAGCTCCATAGGCTCCCTGGGCATAGCCATACTGGCCCTGCTGCGACCCAAACGCAGAATTTGCACTCCCATATGCACCACCGTAGGCCTTGTTGGCTCCGTTTGCAAAGCTCTCGCCGCGTTCACGGTCTCGGAAGCTGCCAGAGTCTCTCCGGCCATCTTTAACACCCCGGAGCCGCCGTTCACACTCCTCCTGGTACATCAGATTGGGATTGTTGGAGGTGTTGCTGGTACGGTAACGAGAGCGGCCGCCTGGTGGTACAGATGAATGAATATAGTGTCAAACTCACTTAAATGCCCTCTAGATCAGGGGTAGGCAACCTAAGGACCGTGGGCCGGATGTGGCTCAATCGCTTTCTCAATCCGGCCCACGGACGGTCCGGGAATCAGCGTGTTTTTACATGAGTAGAATGTGTGCTTTTATTTAAAATGCATCTCTGGGTAATTTGTGGGGCACAGGAATTTGTTCATTTTCCCCCTCCAAAACATAGTCCGGCCCACCACATAGTCTGAGGGACGGTGGACCGGCCCACGGATGAAAAAGGTTGCTGACTCCTGCTCTAGATCATCTGAGCTTACACTATACACTTAACCTTATGCATGAGTTTTTTGCATTTGCATGTAGGGGCAATGCCACGGCAGGGCCACTTTCCCGTTCACCTCACACCGTGCATCGAGTGTGGTTGTCTGCCAGGAAAGCCCCATGAGGCAATTGGTTGCTCATGCACAGCGGCTCCTTGCAGATAACCACATCTTGGGAGGTCAGAGCTAGCACAGCAGTGTGATGCCAGGCACAGGGTAATAGACAAGGCACTGGGTACAGTGCTTGATAGCGTTCTGTTAAATGTAGCTGGCAAGCTAAAGGCAACCAATATAGAAACTGCAAAAAACAAAACACACACATGTAGAAAGAAGCCTCTTACCTCCTCCTCCACCACCACCTCTATGGTCCACAAGCTGCATCAGTTTGGGATTGATAGCCTGATTGGCTTCCTCTAGGACTTTTATTAGCTCTCTAGCCTGCTTCAAATTCCCTGGTGTGAAGAATGTATAGGCAGTGCCTTTGTTGGTGCTACGGGCAGTACGGCCGATTCTGTGCACATAATCCTCCGAGCTGTTTGGATAGTCGTAGTTTATCACAAACTTTACATCTTCCACATCTTTGTGAAGCAACCAAAGCACAGTGAGGGGTTGAGGACAGGATATGGTGGAAGGATGTGCCAACAGAAGGTGGGGAGCACAAATGCAGGTGACAGTAACAAGAAAAAAGAAAAAAGTTAATAGTTGTAAAGAATAAAGACAGTACAGACTCTTCCCAACAGAGCGAAAGGCTAAATGGAGAGATATGCCCATGGACATAAATAATTTATTTTCAGAAAGTCAAGTCAAAGCAGTTCATTCTTCCTCTAAAATTCATCCATCCTTTGCTGCTTGCATGCTATGAACACACACACAAATAATATTAATCTCCAAACATTTCATTTGTGGAATTCAGGCAACTTTACACCAGCATGTCATCAAACAAATGTGCCATTCTTTTTATGGACACAGCAACTGGACTGGATGTAGGAGAGAACTGCCACATGCCTTTAACTCTGTTAGGAGAAGTCTACAAAGTCCAGCAACACTGAAACCACTTACCTTCCAATCGTTACAAAAATGGGGGGGGGGGATGCTTTCCCCAAAAAAATGATAGCCTAGATATTTTATTCCCCCTCTTCCTGGTATCTATAAATTACCCCAGTTCTAAATTTGAAGTACAGTTTGGCCAATGGACATTCAGATCATTTTAATTCTCCTTTAAAAAGGTATATCACACTAACATTTGATATCACCAAGACTATCTTGGTGAGATTTCTAGCATAAGCTGCTTACAGCTAACTTGAACAATGGGAATAACCCAATATTTAAACATTCAAAACCTTTGAGGAAACATTTTAAAGTTCACAGGTGCAAAAGGCAGAAAATATGTAAATGTTAGTGTAATGCTTTGAAAAAAATTGCAATACATTTTAAACAGCAATTTTACATTAAAATTTAACAGCTCTTACAAAAAAATCTGCATTTTACAGAGAATATTCAGATTATATCCAAGATAAAACACAGATTGACTTTTCTCGTAAAAATTAGAAACATTCCCTGTTTTGTTACCAGACCGATGCACACTCCCTCCTCCTGTGGGAAATCGCTGCAGACGATCCCGTCTCTTTGCCTTTTATTTTTGGCGGCCTCCTTTCGAAAACTCCGCCCTCTGACACGGGACCACTGGAGCGCGGGGAGCATGCATCAAGGGTCCATGGCAGCGAGAAGTCCCCAGACACGCTCGCTCTGTGAACTGGCATGGATGCTTCTCTGTAGCCCCATTTGGCTGTCAAGCGCCTGAGAACCTGGGTTCACGTAAAGGTTTCAGGTCCTCCAACGCTTGTTGTCCCCTCACAGGGCTTAAAGGGGGCAACTGTCAAAAATGCAGATGCTAAAAATTACATCCAAAAGGTCAGGCTGCATCTATTGCCCAGACTGCATCAATTTCAAATAAAGGGATGGGGAGAGGGGCAAAAATAAAAGTGGGTTGTAGTGGTGGCAAAGGGGTATTACGTCTGTTTCTTATTACACCAAGGGGGGGCTCCTCAATCTTTCCAGACTCCAAAGTCCTGAATCACACCAAAAAGTGAGAAGGCAAGATTTCACAGGGGGCAGCGCGAGTCTCCAGCTAGGGTCCTTGGTGCAAAGATCTCAAAGGGCAAGAGTTGGGTAAGGGCAGGGTAACACACCAAGTAGTGCATTCACATCTTCATAGCTAGGATTTAACTGGAGTCTGACAAACAGCAGGCTATGGGACCTCAGCCAATCCCATTCTGTACATCCATTAGTTAGGTAGCCATAAGGAATACCAGGAAGCATATCCTTGTTAGAAAGCACAGAGACTGCCAGTTAACAATGAAGGTCTCAATGGCTGGATTTTGGTGGAAATCCATGGAAGGGCAACAAGGAAGAGAAAAGAGGTGGGGTCAATTTCTACCTTAAAAAGGTGTGTATCAGATCCACATTATCTGAGTGGGGGAGGGGAGGTAACATGCAGTAAAATGATTTCTTACTATTCTATCTTGCACTGGTATAAAATTGTGCTCATCACAGTATTTCTTCCAAGGAATTATAGAGATTCCGTTCTTGATCGTTCTAGAAAGGAATATGGCTACCTGGGGATGCATTCACACTGAGATGCCCCCGGAAAATGACTGGGCATTTAATTGGGAGGGGCAGAAACTAGCAAACACGCTTCATCTAGAGAGCTGCTTCGACCACCAATGTAGATATGTCCCCAGACCTGCACTGAGTGATCGGCAGCTGATAAAGTTTCTGTTAAAGAAAACAAACAAAAAGAAATTTAATGATTTGACTTTAACAGAGTGAAGTGTTTAATGAAAAACAGTGCAGAGGGAAGTCTTCTCTCCTGGGGGTTATTCATAAAGAAGCCATTATGGGGGACTCAACTTACCTGGAAGGAGTTTTCTGAGACCAATGTTCCTTTGAGTAGAAGGAAAAACCCTGGTGACTCAGCCAAAAAGTGCGCGCCCCTGTTCTATGTTTTAGGTAGAAGCCTTCACTTTCCAGGAACTTGGAGGAATTCGTCCAGAGGTTTGCCAGCTACGTGTTATTAAGCAGCAAACTCTGGGCCCCAAAACAAGCCAAGATGTTCTTTAGTAACAAGAAACAGACTCTGGTACCTTTCCCCCCCAGCCTCGGTGAAGTGGAGAAGGCAGAACGGGGAGACTGTTTTCCTTAAATAGTATCCAAATGAGTTGTTTTGGGGAAATATACATATATGAGAAGGGCTGATTTTAAGTGTCTAGGCAAGATGCACAAAGAAGCTACCAGCACACAGCAAGCCTGTTTAAAAACCACTGCCAAAAAAATCTGGCCTCACCCCTTCTCCTAACAGGCCCAAGTTCTACCTGCACAGGTCCAGACATGACCCCAGAGGACAGAGACTGAAATCCATATGAACACCTCTAAAGAAGTGTTTCCAATTTAGGGGATGGCATGTGAGAAGGAAGGTTATGTGATTAAAGGCTACCAACTTTTTTAGTATGTTTATCACATTTGGGAACCAAGCATTTCAAGTGACAAAATTCTCTGTTTAAACAAAGTCACTCTGAACAACCTGAGGGATTGTTTTCATTGATTGGGTACAAGATCTGCCACTGTGGGCCAGTCCACAAAATTCAACACTAACAGCTCCCAGGAGTGGCCTCTTCCAGATTTCCAAAATATCTACAATATGGAGAATCTGACATTTCTGGCCAATTGAGATGCAGAGCTTAATCACAATACAGATATTAAAGCGGGACTGTTTACCCAAGCATCCGGAAGCAGCCATTTTTACAGCACTGAAGAAAACTGAGATACATCACACTACAAGAAACCCCTTGTAGCTTTTACTATATAACCTCAGCAATCCAGTCTAGGTGGGAAAATGAGGGATAATGCTTGTGTGTTAAAATACAAGTTACGTTCATGTATGTGAAACAGTGCTCCATAGTAGTGGTGAGTCTCTAAGGTGCAATTACATTAGTAATGCATCTGGACAGAGGGATTTTTAAAAAGATGTTTGCTCTACCGTCTGGTAATTCTGAACAACTTAGTGGGTGCAGTCCAATCCTAGTCATCCAGCAACAAAGCTGAAGCTGGAAATGAGAGGGTGTGTGGAACAATTGGGCTTGAGTAATTGGACGTCTCTTCTCCCCACTGGCGATCGATTAGTCATGCCTAGGCCTTGCTGCAGACCAAAGCCTGTTGTTAGGAGCAGGAAGAGATTTTGAATATGAAAGAAAAAAAAAGATCAATGTTAAAAAAGGCATTTCACATGTGGGGGAAAGTCACGCTTTAAAATTCTTTGGAATAAGTTTCAAATCTAAAGAAACAACCTGAGAAGCAGGCAGAGAAGCCCATGTGTACAAACCTAGCCCACGAGATGCAACATCCGTAGCAATGAGGATAGGAGCCTTTCCAGAACGGAACTCTGGAAGGAAAAAAGCCATAAAGTCACAAAAACCACACATATGAAACCGATCTTTCTTTCCCATGGTTCCAGAATTAGACTTGAAACCTTTACCTCGACTCACACTAGGACTGCATGCACTTTCTGTTTTGTTGCATTTCCATTAGGAAAGCATGTAAAAATGCAAACTCAAAACTGAAATCAACAAATAGCTAAAAATAAGCATGTTCAGCATATAGATGAGATCAATAAGCTTATGATTTTGTATTGTATATCACTTATGCGCAAAATCAAATATTATCTGGGAAGCCAGGAAAGCTTTTCCTGCTACTCACCATTAAGCACCCAATCTCGTTCTGGTTGACTCTTGTCTCCATGAATACACATAGCTGGCCATCTACAAAGACAAAAGGTTTTCAACAGTTTTAAGCTGCCACATGCACCTCTGGGGGACAATGTGCCCCTACAAAAGCTAGAGACTGCACCAGCGAATGTTCCAAGTGAGGGTGGCAACAATATACATTAGGGAACAACAGCATGTTCTTCAATATTATTTTACTTGCATGACTCAATTACTGTGTATTTCCAAACGAAGAAGCGAATTGTCATACTTAAAGTGCTAGTGGTTAATTACTATCTCATTGCCTGGAGCTGCCTCAACAACCTACCTATCCCCTCAGATTCTGGAAGAGTAGTTTTCCCTTTTTATCTTATTGACAATTGTTTTGATGAACATCTTTAAAACATGTACACTGGATTCTCAAATACAGTACTACATCCATTAAGTTTCCAAGTAGGCAGCCACATCATTCCTTCTGCAACCTGGATTTCATTGCAAGCTAAACATAGGAACATCTTTGCAG
Organism: Podarcis tiliguerta; assembly: GCF_965153285.1. NCBI lineage: Eukaryota > Metazoa > Chordata > Lepidosauria > Squamata > Lacertidae > Podarcis > Podarcis tiliguerta. The sequence continues at coordinate 45,425,535 of NC_139543.1, read as the reverse complement.
CAACAAAATTAAGCCCTATGCATCTTTAAAGCTTTTCATCTGCAACATTATCAGTTCAGAGAAAGAGCAGAAGGCCTACCCATCTCTACGCATCCTTCGAGTTAGGTCATCACAACGTCTTTTCGTCTCCACAAATATAATTGTCTTATTCTCTTTTTCAGCCATGATTTCTTCCATCAGTTGGATTAGTCTTCGAATAAAAACACACACAACAAATTATAAACATAAAATAAGCTAATTTCATATCATTATTTGAGGCAAGTCATTTACAGCAATATTCAATCCACTCAAAATTAATTATACACAGCATTTAAATGACAAGTAAAGACTCGCTTAGCTCAGTGGGTGTTTTATGGATAAAGTAATGAACTATAGGTTTTTGGCCTTAATCACATGAACTATCATAACAAGGAGCACTGTTTTAACTGCTCTGAAAGTCCAAGATCCAAAAGGCAGGATAAAACAAATAAAAATCATTAAATAGTTACACGTCCGGGGTCTGCCTGAATAACTAATTGCCATAGGCATACTTAAATAATGCTACTTTAAAGGGGAGAGGGGAAGTCTAATTTACAAGAAAATGTAGGAACTACAGCAGCATCCATACTTATGATCTTTTTCGCTCTCCATGCACACGTCCACTATTTGCAGGATATTATGATTGGCACTCAGCTCCAGGTTGCCCACATTGATCTGGACATAGTCATGCAAGAAATCCTCAGCAAGCTGGCGCACCTCCTTTGGCCAAGTGGCACTCCACATTAGAGTTTGCCTGTCAGGCTGAAAGAATATATGTTAAGCTGGGTGGTATTCTTTAAAGGGGGGATTTAAGGAAAGCTAATACAGTGAAGGTTTACATACCCGTATCTGATCAACAATTTTACGAATCTGAGGTTCAAAACCCATATCCAGCATTCTGTCAGCTTCATCTAGCACAAGGTATGTACATCGGCGGAGATTAGTTTTCCCTGCTTCCAAGAAATCAATTAGACGTCCGGGTGTAGCAATGCAAATTTCAACACCTTCAGGGAATGAAGTTGGGATGGGGATGAAAGTTAGCATAAAAGGAACTTAATATTAACCAAGGATTCAAATACTGAATTCAAAGATACAACAGTTATGTACACAGCCAACACTTTTATGTGCATCAAGTTGAAGCCCTTTTAGCCTACGATTCTTAAAGAAGTTTAGATAGAAATACTGCATACATTAAATTTGCAATCAACATTCTTAGCCAACAGTCTACATACAGTCTATGCATACAACTCTTTGTTTTTTTAATGAAGGCAGACAGAAATCTTCCAATTCAGGTCAATATTTAAAAGTCTGCATGGTAAAGAAAAGCCTCACTAGTACAGCTCACAAGCTGTTCATGTAAGACTTATCCGAAGGCTTCAAATTTCTACTTCCTCAGCCTTTATAAATATTTCAGTTGATTTTTTAAATACAGTAAGCCCACAACTTAAGCAGGGGTCATGTTCCGGGGACCAGGCCTAAAGCCAAAATCACATATCATCAAAACACATTGTAGTCAATGGTGGATGGAATCGCCAAAGTGTTTTTTCCAGGACGCCCACCCCATTTCCATTTAGTTTTTCTTTTTTTGTCAAGCACATAAAGCTGAACGCGCACAAGTTAAATGTATGTAAGTTGCACACTTACTGCAACAAATTTAGTAAAGAAGAAACAGAGCAAAGAAAGTGAAAGGGGGGGGAACCCATCAACTTTCATTAAAAATACATTCACCTATGAGACAGCAAACATAATTTAAATATATTAATTGAAATACGCTACCAAGAAGGTATCGATACAAAGTTTTAATCACATATTGGGGTTGCACAATTAGTATGTTACAACCATCCTGCGTGAAGCAAGCCCACTGTTAATTACCTCTCTCCAAGTCTCTGATTTGAGGACCTTTGGGTGCTCCTCCGTATATACAGGTACTCTTCAACCTTGAACATTTACCATAATCATCGGCTACCTGCTGGACTTGCTGGGCCAGCTCTCGGGTAGGAGCTAAAACCAAGCACTGCAAAAGAAGGCATCAAAGAATACTGTGAGAATACTGTTTTATGTAAATTGCTTAAACATCAGAGGCAAAGCCCACAGCTCTCTTTGATTTGCTGAAATGTAATATGAGAAAGCATAAAATGTATGTAAAAAAAGCATTAAAAATATTTACTCACAATTGGACCATCCCCTCTTTCCAAGTATGGCTGGTGGTTGATATGAACAATTGCAGGCAGCAAGTACTGAAACAGGGATAAAAGAGAGATATTAAGGGACATGAAAATGAAAGTCACTTCTCAAATCTTACCTATATACTGCTTAAAGACACAAAGTGGATATACCAGCTGTCCAATTCACAAACGCATTTTAAGTTAAAAGTGAGATTTACAGCTTTCACCTCTTCATGTGTCTGAGAACAGCCAACCTGGAGGTGAAAGGAGCAGTACACCAATACTGCAATGGGTCAACATGGTTCCCATAATCAGGCATGCACGGGTGCTGTACTCTCAAGATTTAGTCACTGAACCAAGTGCAGAGAGGCAAGGATCAGCAGCATTAGATGCTTCTGCCAGTAAGACAGTAATCATAGAAAGCCAAATACAGAAAGCTGAAAGTACTCCATCAGCTAAGCGAAGGATGCTTAGCGTAAGCTACAGCCCAACTGAATAAAAGGCTCATGAGCTATGACAATATTCCCCTCAGTGTGATGCTAGTCAACATTACACGGCTGACTTCTTACAACCCCTCCAAGAACATACACCACAAAAGCCTAAATCTACTTCCATGACATCAGCTTCAATTAACAACAATGGACCATGCCCAAAGAAGCATTTAGTATTGATGCTTCAGACTGATAACTCCCAGATAAGTGCAGATAGCATTATGTTACGTCTCAAAGGACAAAGTGAGACTTGCATTGAAGGGGGTTGGACTAGATGATCCACAGGCTCCCTTACAACTCTATGATACTTCTGAGCAAACATGCACAGGCTCAGGTGTCATGATATAAAATGTGAAAAAGTTAATGAAATATCACACCTTTACCTTGTCCTTGTTTAATTTTAGATATCTATCTATCTTTACAAGATGTTCACAGTTTGCTACAAAAGGAAAAATATGCCCAAATTCTGCACTTAGCCTTGGTGTACTGCTGAAGTAACTTGCAGAAGTAACAGGAGAGGAGCAGCTTTGTTCTAGTCTTTTCACATGAATGATGCATAATGTCACTGTGATTGAAAGTAAGTGCTTTCCTCCCAAAGAATTTGGAGACAAAAACAATTCAACAAAAACTTAAAAATACATACTGCCAATGTCTTTCCAGAGCCAGTCTGTGCAATGCCCACCATATCATGACCACTAAGGGCCAATGGAAAGCCCTGGCACTGAATTGGAGTTGGTTCTGTAAAATGCTGGTCAATCAAGACATCCATTACATACTCTGAAAGTTAAAAACATAGATATAATCATAAATTAAAAATAGCACAGCATATATTCTGCATGAATTAAATTTTCACAGAGTGCAGTTTAACCAATGCTACATGTTAGTATCACATTCTGGGGCCAAGTACTGAAGATTTATTGATTTTTATACTACCTTTCAGGGCTAAGGTAGTACTCAACTTAAAAATTATTTAAATAAAAGGTTGTCAGATACAAAATTCACAATAAAAGTACTAAAAGCAATTCATTTAGAAATAGAACTGATTATTAAAATTACAACTAAGAACACAGAACAGCACTGTTATCACTTAAAAGCAGATTTAAAGGACCAAGTCTTGAGATGCTGCTTAAAACCAGTCAATAAGGGACCTTTCCTGGGAAAGACTTCAATAACAACAACAATGTGTATGCAAATGTATGGGGGGTGCCAAACTGGGTCTTAGACCTAAGTGAAATAAAGCTTAGTTTCGTCCCTGAGCACTGGGAATGCAACTGCTCATATTGCTTCCCGCCCCCCCCCCAAGCCACTGAAGCTTCTGAACTGTTTCAAAGGTAGTCCCAGAAAGAGTGCATGACAGTAATTTAGTATTGAGGTAATCAGCTCATCAATGACTATGGCAAATAGGGGTGCAGCTAGCAAATGGCAAATCAGCTAGTTGTCTGGGAGAAACTCCAAGTTGTATACCTGGTCATTCAACCTCACCCAACACATCCAGTTCAGCAAATTTCCCAACCTCAGTATTTCTGTCAATGAGGTTTCAGATTCTTCACCCTCTTTCATCCCCAAACTGATGTCATCCAAGATCTCCCATTAGTCACAGCTGCAAAGCAGAATACTTACGTGGAAAGTTACACTGGTGGAAGGCAAACACAGGCTTGGGGCAAACATCTGATCCTCTAACTGTAATCTCTTTCTTTCTTCTTAGCTCATCAACCTCATACTGTTTAGAGTAAAAAAATGCACATAAACCTTGTAAAAATAAAATTTTATATAACCTTCCATTGTTATGAAAAACATCACGAAGAAGATAATCCCTTCATTTCTATCAGTGCATCACCATCCATTTGCACTTAAAGTAAAATGCTCTGTAGCTTTAGCTTTATGTTGCAACAATCCTACCTGATAGACAACGCATCTTTTAAACTCTGAAAGGTGGAATAAGAATTTTTTTTAATAAAATATTTCTCTCCATATTAGTTCCATTATCAAGAAAATATTGAAAGTATAGCTAAGTAGGTACTAGAATTCATGACCAAAACTGCATCCACCTCAGGGGATCGCAAATCCCATGTAGTAAAAGCAACAACACACAAACCACCAAAAAACCTCTAGAGCTGCATTCCTGAATACATTTATCAGGAAGCAAATCCCACTAAATTCACCATCCAGAGTCTTATATAGCAACAAAGTTTTCTCAGGTGAATTCTTTGCCCAAACTGCAAGATGTTCAATATGCTACTAATCCAAAAATGAAACACTAGCAAGTCGCATATAACTCCTCATCTGCACCAATATTTCAATTTAGGTTAGATAAAGAATCTAGCAAGTTATTTTCCCCACTTGCTTTGCATCTGGCTGATGGTTTCCTTTAAAATGCTTTATTTACATACTGGTTGACTCGAAGAGTTGTGAATAATTTCAATGAGCACTTGAGAAACTTAATTTCAGAACATTTCCAAGTGATTTTCTTCCAAGGTGACTTGCATATTAAAAATTAAGACATACACAGTATCAACAAAAAATAGTCAATTTGAGCGCATCCAATTCATAATACATAACTGTAATTCCACAGAACCAGCATCTAACAGAGAACAAGTAAAGAAGAAAAGGGTTTCCTACCCAAAAGGGCACTGCCTATGTAAAACTGACCTTTAATAACTAAGTCTTCAGGGCCTACAAAGATTGGAGCACAACAGTCTTCTGTGCTTGGATTGAAACAATCCAGAAAAATTGATATGCACTTAACACTTGAAACCAAATTTATTCCAGAAGTTCATTTTTAACAAAATACACCACAACTCCAAAAACATCCAGGCCACAGTTTTAAGGTGAAATCACCTATATAAACATATATAACAAGTTAGATTTGCATAGGCAAAACTGGCACCCAGGAAGGGCAGATATTATAAAATAGATGTTTGTTCTCGCTACCATTTAGGCCATTTGATATGCTACAAATTACTAGTATGTCTGGGCAAGTAGCTTAAAATTTTTTGTAGGCTTCTTTACAAGCCTTGTGTAATCACAGAGAAGATAGATTAGAAGTAACTTTATAAATTGCAGTACGTGAATGAAAAGATTACCACTGCAATGTGCAGGCTGACAAAGCTTTTGGCAGAAATAATTCTAGTTATGTTATATCTGCGTTAGTACTCTATGGGAAGCATTAAAGCTGGGAAAGTTTTCAAGTATACCAAGCACAAAAGGAAGAACAAATGAAACTTACTGGAGTCAGTCTGGCCACTTCTGGGTGTTCAGCATAGAAATTTTTTTCAAACTTAGGCAATTCATTCAAGTCCCATTTCTTCTTACGGAGACGTTCACCCGGGTTTCCAAATTTTTTAGGAGGAAGTGGACCGCCAAACCTGGAGAGAAGGGGGATTCCAGTTGAAGTTATTCTTCAAAGTATTTGACAAACATATGCTTGCGTCTTTATTATTAAGCCAAGAAAACATTTCTGTAATGGGAAAGTGTCACCTATTTCATCTTATTGATATCCTGCCCAATGAGTTGAGAACTTACATACACTGATTTCAATGGGCTTACTCTAATAATAATAATTAATAATAATTTATTATTTATACCCCGCCCATCTGGCTGGGTTTCCCCAGCCACTCTGGGCAGCTTCCAACAAAATACTAAAATACAATTGTCCGCCAAACATTAAAAGCTTCCCTAAACAGGGCTGCCTTCAGATGTCTTCTAAAAGTCTGGTAGTTTTTCTCTTTGACATCTTGTGGGAAGGCATTCCACAGGGTGGGTGCCACTACCAAGAAGGCCCTCTGCCTGGTTCCCTGTAATCTGAATCTCAGTGAAGTTATATTAAACCAACATTTCCCCCCTCTGACCATTTCCTATACTATACCCTTAACCAACAAATAAACAAAATGAGACCTTGGGGCAATAGAAGTATTGTTGCTTATCAATAACACAACAAGTGTTCAGCTTCTGGAAATACAGAAGACACCAAGAACTGATAAATTGTTTATTCCAGGGATTGTCTTTATTCTGGATGGTGACCCCTAGCTTTTTCTATGTAATTTGTTTACTGTTGCAGGAAAGCAGCAAAAAATACTCTAAGCAACTACTTTAATCTAAAAGTTTTAGAAAGTATTATCAGCAAACACTGAAAAATTCTAAACATACCTTTAAATATTTTTTGCAAGTTTTTTTAACATTACTTTCCAACAAAACAGGGCATAACTTTGAAAGATCAAATTCCATACATGAAAACAAAATGAAAAACAAGGTAACTTTATAATCAAACCATTTTATGCACAATTTAGCAACAAGCTATGGGAAACGTGTATGTACTAGGATAGAGTTTTAACTGCAACGGTTCATTTATAACACTAACAGTGCAACTCTAAGCACATTTACACATAAACTAGTCCTAGCAAGTTCAGGGGAGTTTACTCCAAAGTGTGCAAAGGTTTGCAACCAATACTTATATGGGAGTAAATCTAACTGAACAAAACTTACTTTTAAGAATATATGGACTGTGCTGTAGGCTGTCTAAAGCAAAGAGCTTATTAGCTGTATGAGAAATGGAATGCTCAAAAATTACTTTATTCCAGATTTTCTCACTTACTGGGAAGTAAGTCCTATTTAACATAGTGGGCCTTCCTTCTGAGTAAACAGGATTAGGATTGCAAAACCAGGGTGCTTCCAGGCAGAGGTTTTTGGAACCTCAGTATCAGTGACACTGAATCAGCAAGTCACACATCTATAAACTGTGGTAAAATTGTGCAAATCCCCATGCAGTTCAATCAGACTAGCAATATCAGTATTGGCAGCACAATGACAGCAGCACCAATGCATCTACCACAGGTAATACTCACATTAGTGTTTACAGTGGTTGGAGAAGCAACACCTGGGGTTGTTATCATTTTCAGTATCACCACAAGCTGTGTCAGCTGATCCCAATTCTTTCAAACTGAATGCTGATCCAAAGCATATTTACTTACAAGTTATCTCCTTGGTTTGAACAGGGCTTATAACAAGTAAATGTGCTTGGGACCACGGCATATGCTCCTCAAGTAACAACATAAGAAAATGATACTGATAATGATACATTTATTATCTGTTTATGCACTCTATAATTAGGCTTGCGCTTAAATATCCCAAGTAAGAACATGACAAGGCACTGAACAACAGCATTATACAGTCACAAGGAAATTCTCACAACTGAGCTAAAAGGAGCTTAGGTTGCAATCATGTTATCATAGAGCACCCTGTCAGATTTGAACAAATTCACCCTGGGGTAAGGATTGCACTATGCCTCTGCAGCTGTACTTTAGAATTTACAATACTTTACTACTGCTGCAAAAGTGACACCGACAGTCAGAGGAAATACCGTGTCCCACCTTAACCCAGAGGAAGAGGAGGAACGCAATGCTGGGGATCAAATAAAGTGATCAACGGGAGTTGGGACTGGTGCAAGATGTGTTCAGAGGCCTGCTGCCCTCCGATCAGTTAAAGGAAGAGAAGAGGAACACAAACGAACTTTGTCCAGCGAGCCTCTAGTTCCCGCCTCCTAAGGCCTCGCATTTCCTACCCCAGATCTCCACCCCTCATGGGCCCACATTAAGCACCTCCCTGTCCCCACCTTGGACTCCATATTGCAACGCCATTTTCCATCCGCTTAGTTACATTCAGCAACCATATTGCAACGTTTAATTCCTGGCAAGAGAGAAGCCAGGAGTAGGTGAAGCTTTCCTCCCCCCGTTGCGGTGGTGCAGAAAGCTTCACCTGTTGGATTGCAGGTGCAGCTGTGTGAAAAACCAGTAAGCTTTGCTACAAAACACACACATGTGTGTGTGTATGTAGCAGCTTTTAACGCACTGTAGCCCCTTATGTTTACTCAGGATTACCACCCAAGATCAAATAAATGTATTCCGCGAAGAAGCGTGTTCATGAAATCCTCTAGCTCGCTTCCCTACCCGCAGGGGCCGAGGGCCCTCCGGCCTCTCTCCTCTCCTGGCGGGTCTCCTGTGCGGCACCGACGAGGCAGGCAGAGGCCCAGCAGGGAACGAGCATTTCCCAGCGCAGGAGCATCGCCACAGGGAAACGGCTCCTGGCGGCTTTCTGTCTGCCTGTGGCGAAGCCCAGTAGACTCGGGTTCCCCGGAGGAGGCCGCCCCGCTCCCTTCCCCGCCCCGGCCTTCCTTACCCGCCGCGGTCGCGGTCTCGGCCTCGGTCTCCAAAGCCTCGCATCCTCACAGGCCGAAGGAGTCCTCTGGCGCCAGGCTACGTGGGCGAGCAAAGCGACGACCGGAGTCCCGGCGCTGAGAAGACCCGAGCGCGGTTGTTATTGTCCTGCTATATCCCTTCTTTCTCCCACTAGGGCGATTCCCGCAGGCTCCAGGCAGGCCGAATGGAATCAGGAACCGCTCGGCGCGAAAGACAACGCCGTCTTTCTTCTCCGACCTCCCGACACAAAATGGCCGCCGACAACCTAGCTTGCCGCCTCTTACGTAGTCGGTCTGGCCGACTGTTGCGTAGACTACGGCGCTGAATAGCCGGGTGGAACAGAGAGGGAACGGGCGCCTGCGCTTATTCTCGAAAAACGCAACGTCGGTCCTGTTGTAAAGGGCCGGTTCAAAAGGATCCTGGTACCGTGCTCGGTACAGAAAGTACGTAGGCGTAGCCTGCATTCGTTTAGCTCCTTGCGTCGGGGAGCCAACTTCTGCCCATTCTTGAAAGTCATCTGCGCAAAGATCCTGTCCTACGAGCCTAAAGAAAGCTCTAATAGAGGTAATATAAAACTGCCTCCGTAATTTGCGTAACTGGTGCCAGTGCTGCTACGTTGCGGGACTGTATGTGTGGAAGCTACGTACCCATCTTTCGTAGAAACTACTGGGATATAGCAGAGCTACGCACACTCTGTAACGTATAGGCTTCAGAGAATATCGCCTATCGACTATAGAGAAGCGAAACGCGCTTGTGAGACAATGAACTTCGTATGCCGCAACACGGATCCGGTTTTGCCAGCAACTTTCGCTCCTAAAGCTCCAAGACGCGGAATGCTCTCCGAAATTTCAGTTCGCTTCGCTGCTAGAAACCTATTACTGTACTACACTACACGCCACGCCAATGTACACGAGCAGTGCGAGATTGCCGGGGTTGCAGGCGAGCCTTAACCCAGGGCTTCAGTTTTGTTTTGTTTTGTTATTGGGATTAGTATTTACTTTTTTTTTGGCTTGTGCACCACTTTGAAGCCCTCAGGGCTGTGAAGCAGTTTATAAACTTATAAGCAACCGAAGTACAACGAAACCGCAGAAATCGTTTAGTTGCGTGATAAGCTTGAGGCCAGGGACTTTTGTAAGCACCTTGGGAGCCTTTGTGTCTAAAAGAACAGCTTATAAGAACATTTTAAAATGGTCTGCAGAATCAGACAAAATGACTACTAGTGTAGCATTCTGTTCTCACAGCGGATAGCTACATGCCATAGGAATAGTTACAATAATAATTATATTATTTATACCCCACCCACTCTGGGTGGCTTCTAGCACATATTAAACATAATAAAACGTCAAACATTAGAAACTTCCCGATACAAGATATAGCTACAGTCACCAATTTAGCTTGAAAAGAGGATTAGACACATTGGCTGTCCGTGGCAACTAGTTATGATGGACATCTCCACTATCAGGCAGCATTCCTCTGAATGCAAGTTGTTGGAGAACATGAGAGTACAGTACCACCAAATTCATGACCTGTTTGTCGGCTTCCATCTTTTCAGGGTTGTGAGAACAAGTTGCAGTTGTCTGGTGCCAGCATAAACACTGAACCTACTCAAGGTATTGTCTGCTTTATAATTACTGCATGTGTCCTAGGCCCAAATCCTTGAGTTAAAAGCAGTACTGTACAGGGTGCTAAATCTTGCTTTATCTGAATGAGGCAGCATCAGAAACCATGGTTTGATCTTGACTTGTTTGGATAAACCACGGGCAGTTTGCATGAATTAACAAATTGCAGTTAGTTTTAAAAGGAAGCGAATGTTTCTGATCTCATAGTGATTGAGCCTGAGGAAGAGAAGAAAGGCAGGAAGCCCACAAGCCTAAGGTTCAAAAATGAAATGCTATCAGCCCTCCCCACATTGTGTTCAGGGATGTTCAAAATCACCTTTTGATTATGTTTGGCATTGCTGGATGCAGAGAGTTCCTTGACACATATGCTGTCAGTGGCACAGATTGCATAGGAAGAATAAGACAATTAGAATAAACTTATTGGGAGGCAGCTTCCACTTGTTACCCACATAACAAATGGGAAAAAAGTAGTTTAATGCATTTCATGGATGAAAAAGCTAGCAACTGCTACATTTTATTAAAAATGCAAGTATAAACAATTTAGTTTCAGTTAAATAGAGCTGTCAAGACTCATAAAAACAACATTATAAACAATTCGTCTATTCCTCTAGCAAAAACCATTTCCATTTTTCTACACCAGCTTATTCTTTATCTGGAGGCTCCAGTGACAAGCATACTTTTTAAAATGCTGGGCAGTTAATAAATACTATTTTATTCTCAATAGCATTCCATGCTATTATATTCCATTCTACATGCAAATATTGTAGGACTTCAAGGACATAGTTAGGCAGCCCTTGGCAGTGAAAACAGTGCTGGGTGTTATGTCCTTGAGGTGGAATGTGATTTTTTTGCAACAGAAACATCAGTTTTAAAAAGGGCAACAAACAATTAACAACATCTCTTTAAAATAATTTCTAAGCATTTTTGTAAGCCTTAATTCTCATACCCACTGGGTTCCTCTCAGCCTATTGAAATTGCTTTGTATTGACACCTAAGTTGTAGCAAGCCAGTTGCCACCTTGCACAAAATCTGTGTCGGCATGCAAAAAGCTCAGCCATACAGGTTTCAGAGGTTGACCGTGACCAGTTTACTACCTTCATAGAGCCAACCTGCTCTATAATTACAAAAGATCACAACATTCCCAATGATAATGTCAACAAGTGTTTAGAAATTAAAACACTCTGGATTTGGAACAAAAGTAACCAGGAATTAACTAACTTTAGACACGATTTAGCTTGTGGGTGTGCCTTCCTTTGTTCACCACCAAGTTCTGCCTATTCTTTGGCATCTCCAATTCCTCCAGCAGTTATTGCAAATGTGGCTTCATTCTCAGGCATTTCTGGGCTGAGAAAACACAGAATTTGAGTCCATTTTTAATAACTCTACATGCAGGCATTGATATGTAGGGGGGACGGGAATCCAGTGCATACATTACTTTTATGGGGGTTTGGATAAAATTTGTTTTGACTTTCTCATTGAATTGATTTCTTCTTCTTTTTTACATGGTAGAAGCAATAGCCTTGATCATACATGGGTTTCAAGCATATTTTTATCAGATTTACTTGAATTCTGACTCAGATAATCATAACTGAATCAATATAAATACTCAGACTTGGTTACCATCTTCCTTAATATCAAACAAACACCCATAGGCCTAGGCTAATTAGCAAGAACTGTTAATTACACATTTGGTTCTTTTGAAGGTGCCAAGGAGGAGAGAAGTTTAGTTCAGATTAGTAAGAGCAGTTTTCCCTCTTATTTGGAACCTGAATCTTAATTTCAAGATAGAGTGCCTCCTTCATTCACACTTCCCCTTTTTATATACATCCATTCAGAAACAAAGTTAACTTGAAGCCAAATAAACCATATAAGTCATTGAAACTATAGCATGCGCTGTACCACAAACCTCTATATTACCTATCATATATCTTGGCAATACGCAACTCTCCTCTTCCTTTACGCAAACTAATTCTAGTTGTAGAAGCATGAGCAAGGATGTGACCCCCAATGGGCTTTTTGGGGTCAGCCTGAAAGCTAAAGCAAACAAACAAAAAGAGAATGATTGGATGAGAGAAATAGGATAATTTAGGGTTGCCGTATTTCAAAAAGTAGAAATCCAGACACAAAAGTTGTTGAGATTTGATTTCATTTGATTTTCATTTGGCCAGAGTTGTTGAGGTTTTTTTTAGTTTTGCCCAAATAAATGATCACCAGCAGCTTCAGATAGGGAATTTTTAAGGGCTACATAAAATGTACATCACTTCTGATTACAAACACATAAAGATAATTATAGTAAAAAAAAAGCTGTGGATGTTATTTTGTTTAATTTTTATATTTTCTCTACCACTACAACCTTGAATGTGGTCCTTCAGTGCTACCTTGAAATTGCTTAGGGCTTGTCCACAAATGACAGCCCTAAGCAGAGCCCCCCCCCCCAAAAAAAAGCGCTCCAAGCTGAAAAGTGCTGACACTCAGATGAGAAGCTCCCCAGAACTATTTATATCTGAAAGTGAAACTCTAGTGATCTCCATCCTTCTTATGAACTTCAACTGGCATATTCTGGAAATGTGGGTTTTTTAAGGGGCCACATTCTGAGACTGATGTTGATGGAAAGGGGCATGAGTTGCACCAATGGCTAACTGGTCCATCTTTACCCATAATTGCAGTGCACTCTCAGAGAAGTAAGAATATAGAAAAACCTGTTTAACATTCTTCATAGACTATTCCACCTATCCTAGCCCTTTCCCCATACAGGGTTACATACGCTTCAGGTTACATATGCTTCAGGTTACAAACTCCGCTAACCCAGAAAAAGTGCTTCAGGTTAAGAACTTTGCTTCAGGATGAGAACAGAAATCGTGCTCCGGCGGCGCAGCAGCAGTGGGAGGCCCCATTAGCTAAAGTGGTGCTTCAGGTTAAGAACAGTTTCAGGTTAAGTACGGACCTCCAGAATGAATTAAGTACTTAACCCGAGGTACCACTGTACTATCTTACTTCCTATTTCTGTGGCTTATGAAAAATCGCAGTAAATTGCTAATAAATTGCTTACGTCATTGTTGCTCCCGGGTCAGCAGTCATCTGGTTAGTTACAAACACAGCCACGTTATATTCTGCAGTGAAAACAAGGTCCAAGGGAAGATTATAAATATAAAGAGAAAATTCATTATGTTTCCTCCCAGAATGCTTTTAAGCATTTCTGGTAATGAATGGTGAACTATGCTTATTAAAGTTCCCATAATATTGAAAAATATTAACTGCGTTTTAAACAACTAGCACATTTTTGTTACATTTTATGGTGGAGTGGAGGTGTGAAATACATTTCCCACAACCAAACTTGACACTTATCTACTACACTATACTTGCTCTCCTGGCAGTATATTATTTGGTGAAAATGCCGGTGCTTAAAGAAGAAGACGAAAAAAGGTAATAGCCTTGGGCTACACTAACAGTTATTTTTCAGTCATCTAAAAGCATGGTATTCTGCCTTACATGCTTCTCATACCTTCTGATATTTTTTGAAGCCTTGACAGCATCTGAGCAAGCTTCTGTTGCCTTTCAGCCAGTTCCCCCCGACCACTGAAGTCCACGCGGAATAGCGCCATAATGGAATCGATTACCTGCAAAGAAATAGTAGAGAGGGAGAGGATGTGAAAGGAGAAAAATTTACTTGGAAAATATTCAAGATATATAAATGAACAGCACAATCTTATACATGTCTACTCAGAATTGAGTCCCATTGGGTCCCATGCTGGGTTTTCTGTGGGATTTTTATTTTATTTTATTTTATTTTTTTGGAGCTGTTAAGTTGTGTTCTTTTATAGTACAGCAATGGATTTTAAATTTGGACTTCTATTTTTATTTTTCTGTGTTTTACATGTTAGCTGCTTTGAACTACTCCTTTGGGAGGGAGGAAATTGGGTATACATTTTAGAATAAATGTAACATAAATTGAGTTCTGTGGGGTTTATGTTAGTGGATACAGGGGTGTAGCTTATTATTTATATTTCTTTTTTTATTATATTTGTATACCACCCTATACTCATAGATCTCAGGGTGGTTCACAACATAAAATTACAATATAAAAACTACAAAGTACATACGTAATAAAAATAAGGAAAGCAGAGCAGATCGCTAACATAAACATATGAGTTATACCAATAGTTTGAAAATGCCTGGCTCCTCGTGGAATTTGGCAGCAACATAGTCAAGCAATTCCATCTGATGTTCACCTTGAAGCACCATGGAAGAATGATAAAAACAGGAAAAGCAGTTAGAAACCAATATGAAAGGGGGGAAGAAGTAGGTAGCTTGCTTAGCAAGTAGAAACTTGTGTTCCAGAGGATTTGGTGGAAGCATAGTTTTCCACCAACAAAAATATATTGTATCTTTCATCTCATGTAATAATATCGTGGATAAGGTTCCATCCACAAAACATTTAAGATTTTTAAAAAGATTATGCTATACTGAAGGACTTGAAGTGGCTTTTGCACATCCAAAAAGAGCTTTTGACACAATTGTTTGTTGAAGAAGCAGTGGAAATCAACCCCACATTTACAGCTTTAGTTGACTTTGAGCAATGCTACTGTGGACTGTCTTCTGCATTTTTTTCTTGAGATAACTGCTACGTTTTCTGCCTTAGGCAAAGGTAACTATCTAAAGGTAAGGGAGCATATAATTATACCACTTGTTATCATTGCTGTTTGCTCTGAATCAGCAGTAAAGCACAGGTTTTTGCAGGGAGAGCTCCAGAGCAAAAAAAAAAAAAAAAAGAGTACTTGGACCACAGACCTTAAAGCATGGACTGTGCATGGAAAACACAGAGGAAAGGTACATGTGGATAAGCCCTGTGGGTTCATCCCAATGCAGGTAAGCTTTATACCCCAGACTTAAATTTGTTCTGTTGAAACCTACTTTTACCCAATGCAAATTAGGTAAGATAATCATATACACTACAGGAATGCATAAGGACCACAACAACAAAAATATAGAGTTCATATTTTAAAATGGTAATTCATAATATTCCTGATGGCCCCTTGGTACTGAGCTGAAAATGGTTTAATCTTAAAGTGGGGAAGATTTCCATGCAATCTTCAGTTGCAATCTTACTTGTATATGCCCGTGCATATAATACATTGTCAAGAACTGCATCATGGTCTGCATTGAAGCGATCAGCAATATCACGAAGGCGGTCTGGACGGCTGGGGTGTTTCCTTGTTAAGGTATCTAGTTTCTAATCCAGTTTCTGAGAAGTGGTAGCTGAATTCCCATACAAGCAAAAATTCTTCTCAGCAGTTCTTCATGCACTACAGTTAATTAAATAAATGGTATTCTCTACACACCCACCCATAAAACTCAAGTTTCATATAAATGGCTCTTCAAATCTTAACACCACAAAACATTTTTTTTATTGTCACCATTAGGAAAATCTTCCAATTTATTCTGTTAAAACTGTAATATCTCAAAAGAAAGGATACAAGGTATTTTCTGTGTCAATGAAAATAATCTTCCCACCAGTATAGCCATCCGTTCCAGGAAGCTGGGCAGTTACTATAAAACACACAATAAGGAGTGAACAAATTTAAGCCCTACTACATGCCATTTTAATACATGGAATTTTTCATTATTGATAATCACTATCAACTTTATAGTAAGGCCAGTGTAAATCCTCAAGACTACTTAGAAGTATCCCAAGTAATTTCTGTTCTTGACCAGCCCCCAAAGGCATGATCAAAAGCTCACAATGTGGAAGGAAGTTCTAAGAAAGTGGAGGAACCTCCCTTTCCATAGAGCATAGCAGAGTTCACTGGTTAATGACTCCGCCATTGGGGCTGCCATATACCGAGATTTTCCTGGACATTCCTGGTGCTTTGTCCTGGGTCTTGTGTAAAAAAAACTCAACAACTTTTGGGGTGTCTTGGCTTTTACTCCTTGAAATATGGCAACCCTATCCTACATTAGCTGGAGCAGAGAGCCTTTTGACCCTAGAAAACTGGGAAAAGGTCAATTTTGTTCTAGCTGTTGAGGAATGAGATTGTCCCGTCCCCCTGCTGTACTAGCTGAGGAACCCAATGATATGATTCCTTGGGGGATCTGCAGACCTTTGAGTCCTGCAGGTCCTAAGCCTCCATCACTCTACCCTAACTCTGTTGGTAGTAGCCTCCTGCCTGCTTGGGCATACCAGAAGCCTCAGCTGTGGCATATTCCTCCCCATCTCAGCAGCACTCCTTTCCTTTGGCAGGGAGGTGAATATACACCATCCTAACCTCTCCCAGGCAACAACATTGGAGGGGTTTTAAGATTGTACCCTAAGTTAAGTTAGATCTGGAAATTATAAATAACATTAAAATAGTAATCAGAATTAGTGGCAGTTTTTTTATTTGTAAAACTAATATACTTTTAGGTCTTCATCCTTAAGATAGATAATCTCGATGCAGAAATATTTCTATTAGTTATTAATTTAAAAGCAAATTACAAGTTTTTGGAAACAGAACATACAGTTCTCAGGATGGGTGTCATATACATACCACAAAGAGTGTGGGAAAGCTGAGTTTTGCCGGTTCGGAATTCTAATTAAAAATATAAAGAATTAAATTTGCTAGTCATATGAAACAATATAGTCAGTATTATCCCCTCCCCCCGCCCCGCTGCCCAAAACACACACACACAAATTATTTGGGCTGCTTTCTGCAGAAAGCAGAATTGAACTCCCCATGCATCAGCTGATGTTTCAGCAAGTTTGCCTGAACACTGCACAAAGCTGGATTAAGTTTAAGAAATTTAGGGCATAGCTTAAACTGATCTTGAAATAAATATTTCTTTTAAATTACCCATTCACCCTTTTTACTCATTTATATGGCCCCACCAAAAACACTAATGGCAGACACCACCAGCAAATACATGCACTACAAAAAATAGGGGTTTGCCCCCTAAATATTTCTACAAACAAGCCAGAGTATCGTATCACCCAAACACACACTTACAATAGCTTAGGGAAGTGAACATGTTCCATGATATACTTTCACTCACCCCCAAAGGCTTCAGTAATTGCCATGCTTTCAATTCCACCACCCAAGAGTTTACTAGAAGTGCAGATAAGGGGAAGAAGTTATGCAAAACAGGTCACAAAGCCAAGAGAGCAATATGAAATAAACTTTTTGCTGTAAGGAAAGTGTGCCCATGTTGAAAGACCCTGCATGTGATTTTTACAGCCTGTAGGGACAACGTGGGTAGCTATTAGCTGGCTTCTAGCTTACAGGAAATTGCTATTCCTTTAGATCTCGAATATACATTATAGGGTTACTGTTGTGACATCAAATGACAACATTTGTACAGTCATTAAAACAAGATATGAAGAAGCCTGTTGGCCACAGATGCAGCCCCTTTGCACAAACTGGCAAATAAACCAGAAAATCTTCCATTAACTCTTGTTTCCCATTTTATCTGAATCAGGAAGCTATAATTAACATCTTCAGAACAAGCCACAATATTAAGCTATGATTTGAAGTTGGCTTAATAAACTTGCTTGTTCTGAAGAAGCAGTAGAAGAGGAAGATATAAATAACTGGTTGATAGAGTTTCTGATATGTAAATATTTTGGCCACAATCCAACATGGAGTTTTCTACACTTGTTCATTGAAACAAATGGGCTTAAACTTGCCAAACTGTGTTGGACTCTAACCTTTTAATGTATATTGATCTTTAGCCCACTTATTTGTACACTATTTTTTTAAAAAGGAAGTTTGTGCTTTAAATGTGGTTTGTACATATTTTCCCCTATCTACTAAACTGCCACCCATTTTGCCTAATAATATAATTGCCAACTGCTCCATCTTTCTTAAAGGATGGGGAGTAACCAACATGGCTTGTCCTGTTATTTGACTTCATTCATCTGGGAAAGAGGACATCACCTGGGGATCCATTGCTCCTCCACCCCCACTACCATGCCAAGAATATGGACACCTGCCCAAGTCATCTCTTGTGCTGTATGTAGGAGGCACTTCTGACAGAAAAGGGCAATGACCTTTCAAAAGAACAGACAGCTCTTCACAGTGCTGATAGGCAGTTCAGTCAGAAGACTCAGAAGGCTTCTGCATAGTACTGAGGCAACAGCTCTCCCTAGCCACCACTGGGTACTCTGAATTCTCCAGGAGATGAAAAGCTGCCTTGTGTTTCCTGGCTTCCTGGTTAGGTTTTGACAACTGCTCCAGATTTACAGAATGTGCAATCCTCCTGATGTTGCTAGAATACAACACCAACTTCCCTGCTCATTATCCAAGCTAGCTAGAGCTGATGGGAACTGTGGTCCAACAACACCTAGAGGGACACAGGTTTCCCATCTCTAGTCTACCCTTACTGGATTGTCAGTTTTGACTCAATTACTTGACTGGACTTCCTTTGTCTTGACCCTGCTCTTGGGATTGCATCCTCTGTCCTATAAGGAGTGTCAGGACATCAGCTTGGACTTCCCTAGGACCTTAAGTTGGGAGAAGACAGGATAATGGTCCTGGCATCATTAGGCTTCAATCCTATATACACACTTGCCTGGGAGTAAGGTTCATTGAATTTAACAGGACTTGTTTCAGAGCAGCATGCATAGTGTGACACTGTTAGCTATTAAATTGGGTCTGGATATAGAACTTGTTAGCAAACAAACAAACAAACAAACAGCAAAACAAGCAGCAACAACGAAAGCTTCTTGAAATACTGAGTTAAATAAAAAGCAGTGTTGGCTGTTTACTAACTCAAATTCCTGACTTCCTGTGGTGATATGGAACACCATCCTACGTTTCTCACTGTACTCAAAAGCTGTCAAAAATCCTGGTTCCTGTAAGAAGCACAAAGCAGTTGAAACCTTAATCAGCATAAACAATGATCAAGGATGATGGGAGCTCTAGTCCCACAACATCTAGATGGCCACACATTCCCCAACCCTTGTCTACACTTACTGGCAGCTGAAATCCTAGATTTCAGACAGGGGATGTCTTCCAGCCCTACCAGGACATACTGAAGATTGAACCTGGAACCTTTGGCATGCTAAGCATGTGCTGTAGCCACGACCCTTCCCTACTTAATAGAGAAGAGTCCTCTACTGCAGGGCTGTCTGGTCCATTAAAAAAATAATAATGTGTTGGCTGGCTGTAAGGTTGTGTTCAGTGGAATGAAGAGAGAAGCAATTTTTCATGATTCCCTGCCTCCCCCAAACTTCCAGTTCTACCCCAGAGCGTTAGGAGAAACCCCTAGAGCAGATTTAGGAGGACACAGGAGGCTGCAGTGGGGACGGGAAATAGCTGGAAATTGCTTCCCACCCAGTCCTGCTGATAGAAATCAATCAACTGATCAATACCATTGGATACATACAACACATTCTTTCTAAATTTGCACATATGAAGTAGCATATGCAGGTATGTGCCATATTTTGTCCTTTTTGTGATGCATTTCCTCTGTTTCTGTGATAGTTGACATCTGATTAGAAGGCAATTTCCAACTACTGAACTAGTGAATTAATGTTTACTGCATGTTTTGACAATGATCTCTAAAACATGGGAAGCAGCTACACATTTATTTCATTATGTGTTTACCATGAGTACAAATTGCAGAAAGCCATGGTTCTCTTGCCACATGCTTTCAAAGTTAATGTGGTGAAACAAATGCATTGAACTGCCTCACAATGGCTCATCATAGAAAAACACAACTTCCAAAATATGTGAAATTGACCTCTAAGATAAGTGTTTTGACCAAGAAAGTATACCAACAGTTACTCCTAGATAGATATGTACTGGATTGCCAACCATTCCTGGGTGAAGTTATGATGGCTTGCCAGGCACATTAACTGGTACAAATATTTAATATAAGGGTTTCAAGAAAGCAGTCATGCTTATATTCCATCTTATGCTATCAGTGTGAAATGACCCAAGGATGGAGTGCTAGAGTTTGCTTACTATAAGTTTGTTGGCTGCCTCTTTTATCTTCTCCACTTTGGCCTCTGAGAGTCCCTTAACATTGCATAGTGCCCGCCTAGTTGTCATCTGAATTCCTTTGATTGTACAAATTCCCACTGTTTTCAGCTTTTTAATATCAGCCACATTCTGTGAAGGACATAAAAAGGATTAGAACTCTTGATGTTCATGAGATGTTACATATATCAAGGAGGTTAATAAACCAAAATCTTGTTCCTCATTAAAATTAGGAGGGCTTAAAAATGGTGTTTGCTGCAGGTTTCCTAATTACATTTATTTTTATCTCATTTTAATCAATAAATGCAAGTGATTTCTACTCTATGGTGTGTGTTTTTAGTCAGGTCCTTTTCAGAAAGAAAGGCTGGATCAACATTATGAAAATAAATTAACAGAATGAATGTGGCGCCTATATATTGTTTGGGTCTCCTTGTTTTCCTAAGCAGCTGGAAATCAAAGGCAAAATTGCAGAACAGGAAAGAATGATGTATAGCACAAATGGGGAACCTATAATCCTCCAAATGTTGCTGAACTACAACTCCTATCACCCCTATCAATTGGCCATGCTGGCAGCAATGGATGGGAACTGAAGTCCAACAACATCTGGAGAGTCTCAGGTTCCCCCCATCCCTGATTTCTAAGAATATTAAGCTGTACCATTTCTATATAATTTTCTGGTGCTATCCAGATAGGAGTACCTATACCCTGTAGTTCTCTAAGCATTCATTGTATTTTTTCTGAATGTAGTGGACATTTAATAATTTCTCTGTGAAGTAAAATCAGTTCCAGCGCAGTAGCTTATCAATGACACGAACAATGGAACAGCTGAGTATCTTTTTGGGTACAGGCTGCATTTATGTTAGTCATTACCTTTAGGATGGCCAGGTAAAAATAAAAAAAGACAGAGTTCTTGCAGCTTTGTAAGTTGTGTAGAAGAAGGAATTTCAGCAGACACAATGGTCTTTTTCACCTGGCCACCACAGCTTATCTCAGTTTAACAGTAGTGTACACATAGTCCAAGTAATCTTGATTACTATAAAAGACTGAAAATTTTATGTTTTCTTGCTTGAAATTAAGGATGTGACGCCCGCTTCATAATAGCAGTCAGAGCTCAAACAGAGAGTAGAAAGGCAAATAAGGATACAGATGCATTTTTAAAGTGTGCTTACAATTCCATGCTTCTGTAGCAGGTCGATGTCCTGGAAAAAGGACTCCTAAAGGGATGCAAAAACAACAGCAACTACGAGAATCTGTGTTATTTTGATATTTATGCACATATCTCTCACTTTGGTCAACCAACTATATGTTATCCCAGAGCAGGATTACTTTTAGAGGGTTTTCTCCATGCTCAAGGGTACGCAGTACAAGGACCACTTTTTTTGGTTAAAAAGTATGGCACTTTATGGTGAGTACCGGCACCTATTTTTCTAGAAAAAAAGCACTGGGGTTTCTTAATAGTTGCAATTAATTAATTGTAATGAATTAATTTTATTTTATTTTTTTACCCAACCTTCACCATACGGTCCCAGGCAATATAAAAACACAACATTAAAATCAGTTAAAACAATTTACAATCAAAAGAAGAGGATGGGTCCTAAAACATGCATCTCAGGTGCTAAAGGCTAGGATAAAGAGAGGTGCATTTCAGCTTATGATGAAAGCTATACTATAAAGGTGCCAGATGTGCCTCTGTGGGCAGCTTAGGGGCTGCCCTTGGAGAATGCCCCATTTCAAGTTGCCACCCAGCAAAATTATATGAGTATGCACATCTTCTAAGTTTACTCAAAAATGAACCATTTTGTTTACTAAAAAAATGAATGTTTTATTCTATTTTGTATAATTTTCTTGAGGATTCCAGACAAAACAAACTTTGCATCTATACCTCATCATCCTGGAATCCTGGTTCTTCCTGCACAACTTGATCCTCCATGGACTTCATTGTAATATAAGATATAGTAAGATTTCAATCAGTGCTGCAAGAAGCGATTGGATAGTGTAAAAGTATATAAAGGAATAAGATATGCAACTCTTTTTATGGATCTGGAGTGTGCAATTCATATAAGACGGCAGCCTTCATCACTTATATAGCGTATCCAAGAAGGGACTAAGTGTACTGAATAGTTTTATCATACATTTAAAAGAGAGTTGTTTGATTCCAACATGCTTGAAGACTTCCATCACACTGATGTAGCAATGGCTAATTTATTCAACCTGGGTTGTGAGACTCTCATCCGTCATGGAGCATTGGAGCATTTGATATTAAATGAAAGCTATGGTGTAAGAGAGTTCCCACATAAAAATATCCAAATTTACCATATAAAAGAAAATACAGATTTTGAAAGCTTTTTGTTTTTCTTTTCTGTTGTGATAATTGTGAAAACGTCCACGTGAGCCTCCTGTAAAGAGCTCCTCACATGAAAATGAGGCGATCAAGTCACCATACATAGACCTCAACACCTCAAAAATATGGATTGGTCTTCAGTCTATCTCATGCTAAAACTTCTTCTCTCATGCTAAAACTGTGGAATGCTCTCAACTTGAAGAAAAGAATGGCATCTGCCATCCAATCACTCAGTTTCAATTCAACAATATGCTATTGAAGTGACAAGTGATTTAACAGTGAGAAAGCGAAAAACCACTAATTCGTAATCGTCATGTTTCAAAATAACTTTGGGAAAAGGTAAAAATATTTTCCTGAGGTAACATAACCACCCGCTCCTCGGTAATGACAAGATGGGAAGCATCCAATTAAAAATATGAAGGGCATGTTTTAACTCCTTTTTATATAATCTTGCCTATTTACTGAAGATCACATCATCCTTGCACATTGTTTTCTCATTGTTCCCAGCTTTCTTGACCATGATACCGGTTTAAATATATATATATTTAAATTATACAACTGTGTTCATTCCCATTTTTGGACAGTGGCGCTACATATCAGGAAGAAGTGAGGCTATAAGTATGTTCTCTACCTCAGGTTCCAGTGCCGCAAAGTGAAAATGGAACAGAGGCCAGGAGACGACTCGGGTGACTGTTTTACTAATTGTGAGGTATTTTTTTTTAGGTATGTGAGGTGAGAGCACTCGCCATGACTCACCAGTGTATCACTGAAACCATTCCAGTGCCATACAGTTCTCATCACATTACTAAAAGAAATCTCCTGATGCTGAAAGAAACAGTAATGTGAATCCACCCATACTAGTATCTTTTTTGAGGTAAAATCTAGTGGCACTCTTCTAATATATCCAGTGCAAGGTCATGACCCTCTTTCTCATGTGTTTTCAGTATTTTTTAATTGTTTCTGACCCTCCAGCACTTTGACAGATAGTAAATATATACTAAAACTAGAAGAATGTGCCAGAAAAAGGAGGGCAGTTTAAGCGTTCAAGTGGCAGAGAAGGCTCAGAATAATGTATGGTGGGAAAGAGCGTTTTTTTCCCTGTGCTTCTAACTTTTTACCATGACATTTACTTCTTCGTGGATGCCCTGAAAAGCAAACTAAAACCCTGAGACTTTGGGTCACATTTAGGATCAGATGTTACAAAGGAGAGATGATGTATTATTTCAGATTGTGATAGGGTTAGGGTTAGAGTTTTTGAAAATGTTCAGATGTATCATTTTTTATGTTCAGCCTTTTACCTCCCCCTCACCTCATATGACTGAGGCTGACTTGGTTTAAACAAGCAAGTCTGCTTCTGCTACACGCTCTGGGATTCACACTCCAGCGTTGGATGAAAAAAGGTGTAAAAGCTGCTAGACAGAGCTGCCAGCTCTGAGGAGAAAAATGAAGCCAAAATGGCTTCCAGGTATACTCTGGGTAGCTGGGGAATGTATATTAAAAAAACAACCACCCCCTCAAAGATGACAAATGCTTCAATCCTATCCACATTTACACCAGAAGAATATAGATGTTGTATCTCTAGGGGTTGCTAGATCTCCTGAGGGTACCTTGGAGCAAAGTTGCAGGCATTTTGACAGATCAAGAGCACAGCCTGGTGGTGCTTAGAGGGGCCATACGGTGTCAATGGAAGAGACCTAGACACCATCCTGTCTCTCACAGTGACTAAACCTGATGCTTTTGGGAAGTTTGGCATGTACCCATTGTGACTTGTAGCCATTGAAAACATATCCTCCATGTCACCTACTAGGGCAGTGTGCAGATGGGTTTGGAGCCACAGTCTGGAGGATGTGGTGCTAGCAGTAAAATAGCTCCCAAGACAGAAAACAGCCTGTCGCATTGGCCTCAGTTTTTATGTATTTTCTCCAGAGAACCTGAGGAGGCAGATATCCAGAAAACTACCAGATATCCTGTCCAACTACACAGAGCCTCCTTCCCACTATGTATCAAGTACCCAGGCCACCCCTCAGTCTCACCCAAGAACAGGCTGTAGTAGCTGGAAGTCTAACTATGGGTTTAAATCAGGCATAGGCAAACTCGGCCTTCCAGATGTTTTGGGACTACAACTCCCATCATCCCTAGCTAACAGGACCAGTGGTCAGGGATGATGGGAGTTGTAGTCCCAAAACATCTGGAGGGCCAAGTTTGCCTATGCCTGGTTTAAATCATGTTCAGTGCAGCTGTCAGCCACAGTCCAAAGGGGGGGGGGGAGAGATATCTGAAAATAAAAAATGGCCTGTAATGTTGAGATCCTGACTGGTTCACAGCCCAGCAATGAGTAGGGACATTAAAGAGTGAGGGAGCTGGGTGGAGGAGAGAGCAATCAGGAAGGCCAACAAAGATTAGCAGGTTTTTTTTATTGCAATCTTTAACTGTACACGGGTTAGGAGAAGCAAACAAAGCAAACACATTCTCAGGAAACAAAGCAAACCTATGTAAGAACGTATCAAAGAGACAAATGTATGAATGCACCAGTTGGTTGTGCTATTGGGCCATGCTTTGGGAACATGTTCACACCTGCAGGCTTCTGTCTGGCTATACCAGAGTAATAAGAATTTGACCTCTACCATCTGCAAGGAGGATCAGGCCCATGAATTCCTATCTTACATTTTGAATTTGGTATGAATTTGGTACACGGCATGTCTGGAGAGAGAGAGAGACAGAGAGAGAGAGAGAGAAAGAAAGAAAGAAAGAAAGAAAGAAATTCTGCTACATACCCTTTAAAATTCTTAAAATTCTTAGAAAGGGAAAAAGCAGCACAGAAAGGATTTGGCTGCTTAGAATCATATAAACACAGAATCTGAAAGCATTTTATTTACTTTCAACATTTATATGATACCTTTTGGGAACAGGGCAGCAAACGATAAGTTAAAACAGTAACTAAAATATGATCAAAACAAAGCACACATCAAAACTACCAGTAAAATACACCATGAGCGCAAACAACTTCAGCATCATGTTAATAAAAATCATACTTTTAAAAGCCTGCCAACTGAGAGTGTTGGCCAGTAGTCAGAAAATGAGCAGTAATTGGGCCAGGCTAACTGGTTGAGAAATGTTGTCTACTATCTAGACACCACTACAGAAAAGGGTCCATTCATTGTATCCTTCTGTCACACCTCAGACTGAAAGGGGATATGGAGCAGCAGCTTCATAAGTGATGTCAAAGGACGAACAGATTCATAGTACTTCTTATAGGACATGTACAAGACATTAAACGTGTTTGCTCACATATGGGAGCCATATATGCCCACTGTCACCATTCGCACTCCCAGTGGAAACTTTATTATGGGACAGAACAATACTTATTTACTAAAAATAGTGGGGCCAACTCTTTGCCCAAATTCATTGGGACTGATGGGATGGGATTCTTTTCGGTGATGAAGGAAAAGTATTCTGTACATGCTTAGAGACACAATTTAAAAACTATTTCATATGCACCTTGACTATATCCCAGTACTTAAATCTATGGTTCAGAAATGCAGGAGCACAAACATAGCCTTACTCTCCAGTTCGCACTGTTGAACGTAGCTATTGCAAGAGGATTGGCAGTTGTAGCTTCAAATATTTGGGGATGGGCACCTTCTTCTCAGTCCATGCAAAACAGCATGACATCTGGCAAACTGGATCAGACCAGAATCTACTTCTCTGGTACAGAACTAAAAGAAATTTTGTCAGAATGTCTGTAAGAAATGGCTCATTGCCAGGATTTCTCAGCTTGACCATAATTGCCTTTTTTGGTTCAGAATTAAGAAGTTGGCAGGTGATGTTTTTATGGACATTGCTACCTGTCTGGGTATTTTATGTAAGACCACTACACCAAAAGATTTCTTCTTCCAAGGACAGAAAATGTTAACTTGGGCATGTTTTTTGCAAACTAATTGTAAAAAAGAAAGAAAGAAAAAAGAATTCTAGTAGGATTGCTCATGTAATCCTCTAACTCCTCCTTTTATTGCTGGGATTATAAAATGTGAAAAGGTAAACTTGGGCTAGATAGAACTGATGTCCTGTTACAATTTTTTTCCTAAATCACTATGTCTCAGGGAAATTAAATTTGATATATTCTTCATAGATTTGTAATAATGAAACACAGGTACTCCATAGATTTATCACAGTACTTTTATGGGCATAAAATACTAAATGCTGCATCCCTGAGACCACCAACACTGAAGACCAGCACATTCAGTTCACTGGGCTGCAGGGTAAGATGTGAAGTAGAGAAAGAACATACTGCCTTGTGTCACAGCACTGATTAAGGAGCCTTTGAAATCATTGAAAAAGGTAGTCAATTATGATTTTAAACAAATATTGTCAAACACAAGTTCAGACCTTCGAAGTGTACTAAATTAGTGTTTCTCTGCATTGTGTTCAGAATAACTGCATGAAATAAGTACTGACAGTTGTAATGCACTGTTGAAATAATGTAAACGACCGAGTTGGGTTAAATATATAGATATTGCAAAAAGCCATTATTTCAGTACATAATGGTAGATTTTCAAAAGCAATGCAGGTTGGGATTTTTAACATTTCAAAATGCTGCCCCTTAAAGGTAAATATTACAATTTGATTTTCATGAAAACAGAATATAAGGTGAAGAGAAAACACATATGCTTAAATATAGCTTTCCAAGTAAGGTATGCTAAGATCTAGAAGATGTATAGAGATCTAGGTAGCAAAAATAAAATTTCTAAAGACAGCTTCCAGGTGCCTCTAAACCAGGCATGGGTAACCTGTGATTCTTCAGAGGTTGCTGGATTCCAGTTTCCATAAACCCCATCTGGTGTGGCTAATGATCAGAGATGATGACAGTTGTAATCTAGCAAAATATGGAGAGTCCCAAAATCCCCACCCCTGCTTTATACTTAGTCTGTCTAGCCTAGGATATATCTGAGCCCTGTTTTTAAGTCCCGTTCATAGTCAATATATTATTGAAATGGACACGGCCAAACAGTGGTATGAAAATGAGAACCCTCTCTTAAAAGAATTCAACATAAATGACATGCCTGAATTAATGAAGGAAACTCCCTCAACCAGTGCTCACCTTACTCCTGTAATGCAGTAATACACAATTGCTTCTAATCAGAAATGCTTTTGTACATCTCTTTGCACCAAATCTAGGTTAATTTCCTTTAAACATTCTTTTTATAAAGCAGATAGTAACAATGTTTATAGAAGAGCTTCTCCCAAATAGATTCAATTTGAACTTAAGTCTCATTCATTTCAAAAAGAGAAAACTAAATTTATTGCTAGGGCCACATGTAAGTTAACAAGTCAGTTAGTTGAACGTGACTTTTGGGGTGCGGCATATAAACTTGTCTGAAGAACTCAGTCCCTCTGAGCAAGAAAACAACTCTTTCTGCTTTTGGGCCTGCCTTTTCATCTCTTCCAGCATCTCTTGCCTGTGGTGACAAGGGAAAAAGTGTAATTAATTATGCTTGAAATTAATTTAAAGAAAAAGCCATTAAATTTAAGGAAGGTGAAGAGAAACCTTGCAATACATTGCAGAAAATTAGGGCTACTTTCACAATGGTCATTTACTGTGAAATAGCCACACTCTGATTACTCATTTTTTATAAGGCATCTGCACATCATGAATAAAACACAAGGACAGACAACCACGCTGAGAGGGACATAGTCTTGCTGAAGTTTATCCTTAAATATGCCTAAATATGCCTAATGAGCCCTCCATCATAAACAGGGAAAGCATACAACTTCAATTTTTTAAAAAAGTTAATGCAATTGTGCAGACAATGTGCAGGGAGAGTTGTTCTGCTTACGAGGGATTATCACAAGTAAAACATTTAATTTTAAATGCTGGGGAAATGACAAGTCCATGCAATAGAAGTACAAAACTGAGAGGCAGTATGTGGACTGGTACAATAAATGCACAAGTTTAACTGTACGCTACAGTATAAGGCAACATAGCAAAAATACAAGGATGTCTAAAACAAGAAAGGAGTTTCTGATTAAACAGCAGGAAGAACTTTCTGACAGTAAGAGCTGTTCAACATTGGAATGATTTCCCTCGGGAAGCCGTGGACTATCCTTAACTGGAGGTTTTTAAGCAGAGGTTTAATGGCCATCTATCATGGATAATTTAGCTGAGATTTCTGCATTGCAGGGAGTTGGACTAGATGACCCTTCGGGTCCCTTCCAATGCTACAATTCTAAGCTATCTGAACTGTCATGACAGTTCTTAGTGTTAGCAAACAGCAACCATGCATTGGCTCTGCATACAGCTGATCGTGGAAAGGCCCTTAGACAGTCCAGTCTCCTTCATGTTGAGATTGTAATGTATAAAGCTGTACTTAACAAGCTCTTTAAATACCTGAAAACCAACAGGTTATACTTGCTCAGTTGATCAAATTTCCTCATTTCTCTCCGGTGTCTCCGATAAGTCTTCATGAAATCTTTGTGCCTCTGGCGGAGGCTCCGAAAACTTTGCTTGATCACTTCTGCATATGTCTGGGCAGAATCCGTGATTTCAGAAGTAAAGGAAAATTTTAATCCAATTGCTTACCTCAAGCATACCAAAGAGAACATGTACTGAGCTTTGGGGGGGGGGCGGGGGGGGTGAGGGGAAGCATATTCTGTAATTATCTGGGAATAAAACTCAGTCAATGGCAACTCTATGGATAATGCAAAACTATTTTTCAGAAATCTGTTACACCAGTTGAGATGGACATCAGTAGCAGCTTGGGGGAGGAAGCACCAATCTGCAAAGGACCCTTAACATCTGGCTACTTAAGCAGCCATTTACAGGCCAGGGTTATTTCCTCCAAGACCTGTTGTGCGATGCAGAAATTCATCCGCTTTGGGGCATCCAAAGACTGGAAGGTGAGGGAGGCCTTTGCCTCACCTGTAATTCTTGCATCTACCACCAGGAGCCAAGGAACTAAGTAGATATCAAAATCAGCCAGGGTGAGAAAGCCCTGCCCCGTGAGTGGGACTCCAATATCCAAATTGTTTTTGTACAGCATTTTAACAATATTGTACACTCTCCCAAGGACTTTGGTTAGTAGGCAGGGTATAAATATTTCAACTACACAGATGTAAATATATTGAAATAAATGGGCTTAAGCATGCATAACTGCATAGGGGCCATTATCTTTAAATATGGGTCTAAAGTAGACTGAAGGTTCAGAGTAGGATTTTATAAGAGCCCAAGACCACTAATACCAAGTCAAGAACTGCATGCCCTCCTACCTTCTGCATTACAGTGGTAGAAACAGCCCCATGTGTGTTTCTGGGAATGCAATTTGGCTTGAGTGGACCATGAAATGGCCAATGAAAGTCAATGGCTGCAATCCAGTGAAACTAAAAGGTATACACATGTCTTCCTTTTGTGCTCTTTATAACCCAGAAGTCCTCAGCCCTAGTAAATGATAAACTGCTTTATAATTCAGAATTTAAAACTTAAGTTTGATCCTTCTGCAGCACAGGTTGGTTATTTAATCATAAAAGACAAAAAAATACTGGGAGTGTGAACATGTCTTCCATACAGGGAACTAGTTTGCAGACAGAGATGTTGCATCTTTAACTATAACATATTAAAATCAGCTCCTAAATCATTCTCTAGCTGTGCTTTTTTTGTCTCTGCTGACTAAATTGTTGCCCTCTACTCTAAGAAGCAGAACTATTTTATGTCTGCTTTAATTATATTTTAATGGTTGACTTTTCTATATTTTTAATTTGTTCTATTTTATCTGTGTAAGTCCCCTTGAGTGGGGACTTCTTCCCAGACTGGGAAAAACTATTACTACTACTACTACTGCTGCTACTACCACCACTAACAACAACAACGTGTTTTTAAAACATCCTACTTTCAGGGAACCCTTTCTATACTGAACTGTCTCCCAAGGAGGAATAGGAGAGAAATTTGATTCAGGTTTGCATTTAAAGGTGACTCTTATCAAATTTGCACTTTTTTAAACACTATGAGAACAAGAACACAGCCATCTTTCAGAATTAGCATTTATCCAATTTTACAATGCAGTTCTCCAACCAAGTCACCTGTTTACGAAAATGCATATATTAGGTCAAAAGGTGCAATAAAATGAACATATTAGTGAAAATAACACAAAAATGTTTTAGGAGAAATTGCTTGCAAAAATGTGCACAATAGTCAAAATTACATGGAAAAGGTATTTATTAGGACAAATTTACAATAAATTGCCAAATAATTCTCATAAGGATTTTTTTTTTAAAATAACAAATTCCTGCAGAAATGCTGGGAACTGAATTTAATGTTGGAAAAATGAGAAACTGAGAGAACCAAAATTGACAGATGCTTCCCTGCATCTAAGAATTGATTTAGGGCACACGGTTTCGGCTAGGCTTATCTGGCCTAACCCATCAGATACTGAGAGCACATCCAGTACTTCGCTACAGTTCTGCATTATTTCACAGAAAGATCAGGAACAATGAGCAAACTGCTATTCAAGTTTGTCTTCCTTCATGATCATCTCACTCAAGAATTCCTGACGGAGGTTCAGTGGAACTGCATGGTTCCCAGAACATTGTCAAAAATTACTTTGTATATTTACACCCCTTGATACCTGGGACTCTTTGATGTGGCTTAGTTTGAATTGTTAAGTGTGGCCATTTTTAAAAACAACAACCCTAATGGTCTAATGTCCTAAATATAAGCTATGAACTGATCAACATACTGCATAATGCACTGTACATAAGTAATTCTGAACTGGTGAATCATGAACAAAAACGTAGCTATATAAAAGAATTTCCCATCCTCATTTCCCTTGAACAGTTCATAAGGATATGGTATTGGCTTGCAAATTGCCCTCCTGCTTAAAAATATGTCACATCCTGCCTTTGATACAGCATTCCGCTTCTGAAGAAAGTGCTGAATTAGTGGGCAGTGACCATGGATATTCAGGTGGTGCCAGGTGTACTCAGGACCAGAACTGGCTGGGTGTGACTAGAAGATAAATGAGGACAGTGGTTACTTCTATCACACTCAGATTTGTGGATGTAGCAGCACCTTACAACTGTAATTGTTTCCATCCAGAGTAAATGCTCACAGAACTTTGATAATACATTCAAACTGTCCGCAACAACCACTGCTAACACCTTGTTAGCTTCTCAAATATAAAAATATTAAAAATAGCTTCTCAAAGTCTTCCTGAATTTTGATGGAGAACATTCTCCAAACATTCCCCAGCTACCATTTGATATTCAATCATTTTGAATCCAATAATTTGACACCCAATAATTTTGCAGCAGCAGTTAACTTTGATGGCAAAAGGCATGTAGTATTCAACATCTGGTAATAGCTGGCAGCTATTCATTCTATTTCACTTTACGTGCAACAGAATTCAGTATACTTTGATGCATTTGTTCTTTTAACCTATCAGGAGAAGTAACAAATCAAAAGCAGTAAAATTTTACGTTTATGTTGCATTTCAGGTCAGAAACCTTGAATTGTTGCATCCAGTTTTCACAACAAAAACCAAAGGGAAAGGTTTGAAATATCTTTTGAATGCCAATTGTTTTACAAATATACATCATTCTTCTAGATCTAGAAGATACATTATTGTACCCCTGATCTTTGATTTCCTACAGATTGTTCATGGGCACAATAATGCAGCAACCTCACCT
Source organism: Podarcis tiliguerta (assembly GCF_965153285.1). NCBI lineage: Eukaryota > Metazoa > Chordata > Lepidosauria > Squamata > Lacertidae > Podarcis > Podarcis tiliguerta. Next base: position 45,393,082 of record NC_139543.1, on the reverse strand, counting down.
TTACAGCTTGCTATATTTAATATCCTAATGTGAGCCCCTCAATAACGGGAAGGGTTGTCTCATGGTTGAGCAGGGCTCACAGATGCTTTTTGCATGAATGGAATGTATGTGCATGGATTCACGTTTTCTGTGGTTCCATTAGCAATTTTTAAACTCGCCCTTCTGGAGGTTACACAGTCTTTCTGCATGAGTGATGCCTTGTGGTCAGCCTGGCTGTGGCCCCTTATACTTCCATGTGGGTAGTTTTCAAGTGTGAATCAGCTCACAGATAATCTGGGATTGCTCTCTGATTGACATAACTGCTCATTCAAGATGCTTCTTTTCTGTTTCACTCCTGATTTTTGTGTCTCTCAAAATAATCATCCTCATTAAGCTTGTATCCTTTAAGGTGCTGGTTTTAACCTTCAAAACTCTATACGGCCCAGGACCCTCGTACTTACGGGACTGCCTCTCCTAGTATGCCCCGCGGAGGACCTTATGTAAATAATAACACCTTGGAGGTCCCAGGCCTTAAGGAGGTTAGACTGCCTTCGACCAGAGCCACGGCCTATTTGGCACTGGCCCCAGCCTGGTGGAATGCTCTGCCACAAGAGACCAGGGCCCTGCAGGATCTGACATCTTTCCGCAGGGCCTGTAAGATGGAGCTATTCTGCCATGCCTTTGGTCAGGGCCCAGTCTGACCCCCTCTACTTCTATAAGATCCTTTTATAAGACCCTGCATGTAAGTGGTCTCCGAAACTCTTCCCAATGTCCCACCCAGTAAGGCCAGCACAAATAGTTGGGCCTAGCAAGCACTGAATGTTCCCAACCCTTATAGTTATAATTCGTGGGTTGCCATCTGATTTTATTCTGACCTTAGCTTGATTCTAAGTTGTATTTTAATTGATTGTTTGATTCTATGTTTTTAATGTATTATATATTCTGATGTTAGCCACCCTGAGCCAGGTCCTGACCGGGGAGGGCAGGGTATAAATAAAATTATTATTATTATTATTATTATTATTATTATTATTATCCTAGCTGAATAAACTTTCTTTTTTGTATTGAATTCAAAGGACATCGGTATAAGCCGTAGGGATATGTTACTATCTTATCCTCAAGTAATTGTGCTATTTTAAAATGTCCCCTCTACATGAATTACATTACCTCTCGAGGAAGCAAAGCAATCTTCAGTTTCTTTTTTGATGAGCGTTGATGCTTCTGTGATGAATGCTGCTCATCATCCTCTGTAGTCCTCAACGAGTGAAAATATAGACTCATTTTTTCTAGGGGTTGGGGGAGGGAGAAAAAGCTTCTCAGTTGTTATGTAAGCTGTCTCTTAATTTAAAAAGAATGACTAACAACAACAACAACTTTTTATTTATACCCCCGCACTCCCTGGCCAAAACCGGGCTCAGGGTGGCTAACACTAAATATAAAATACAATAAAAACATTTTTAAAAAACCAGTTGATTAAAATACAGCTTAAAATGCAGCCTCGTTTTACTGGGATCCCATACACTTAATATATGAAGAAATGAGAGAACATTCCATGCTTTACCCAAAGGAGAGATTAATAATAATAATAATAATAATAATAATAATAATAATAATAATTTATACCCCGCCCATCTGGCTGGGTTTCCCCAGCCACTATGGGCAGCTTCCACCAGAATATTAAAATACAATAACCTATTAAACATTAAAAACTTCCCTAAACAGGGCTGCCTTCAGATGTCTTCTAAAAGTCTGGTACAGTGGTACCTTGGGTTACAGTCACTTCAGGTTACAGACTCCGCTAACCCAGAAATAGTACCTCGGGTTAAGAACTTTGCTTCAGGATGAGAACAGAAATTGCGCAGCGGCGGTGCAGTAGCAGTGGGAGGCCCCATCAGCTAAAGTGGTACCTCAGGTTAAGAACAGTTTCAGGTTAAGAACGGACCTCCAGAACGAATTAAGTTCTTAACCCAAGGTACCACTGCAGTTGTTTTTCTCTTTGACATCTGGTGGGAGGGCGTTCCACAGGGCGGGTGCCACTACCGAGAAGGCACCCTGCCTGGTTCCCTGTAACTTGGCTTCTCGCCGAGTCTGTAACCTGAAGCATATGTAACCTGAGGTACCACTGTAATTCATCTACAGCTCTTACTTATGAGTCATGACAACACACGCTTCCATACACTCACTTGGAAAAAGCATGCCACATCAATGCTGTTAGCGCAATGGAGGACTCTAATGTTTACAACAGATCTTGCATACATTTATCAAATTTTTCACTGTATTACCTTCCAAAGGAAACTGCTTTTGAATTTTTTTCCTGGAGACAGACTTCTTGACTTTTTTAATGGCTGTATGCTTCTAGATCACAAGAGATGAAGAAAAAATTCATACCACATTTATGTTTTTACATATTAAATTTGGGTGGGGAGGAGTAAGTTTGGAGATTTTATAAAAGAGGAAAGGACTTTAAATATTGGGACATTATTCAGGTAGCATTTTTCATTTCTTTTTAATAGATCAGCGCTCACTCTTATTTACCAAATGCAACACAGCATTGGGAAGAGTTACTGGTACTATTTTCTTAAAATCATTGTACCATGGGGCTTATAGACCTTAAGTCATATGAGCAAATGCCTTGATCGACAGGAGCACCAGACTCTTAATCTCAAGGTCGTGGGTTCAAGCCCCAAGTAGGGCAAGATTCCTGTTGGACTAGATGATCCTTGTAGTCACTTCCAGCTGTACAGTTCTATGATTCTATGAGTTGATTCTCCACCTGCTCTGGTATAATCTTTCGTCTATCTTTAGAACACTTTGCCCATATTAACAGCCCCTATACTGATGCTTGCAAATGAAATAACCTATTACCTTTCGGAGTGTCAATGGGTGCTTCCGTGTAGTACCAGGTAACACATAGTGGCTAAAGGAAATATCACAGCCTGTGGAAATCAAAGTTGCTTATTATAAATTATTTCCTTGTTACCTATGATTGGGTAAATAGGGAATTTTCTCTCTGCCTGGGACACAGAACACACTGTCCACAATGCATACTTTATACTTCTTACATATGCAGTTTGGTCCTTTGGGCGATTTCTCAGAATCCTATTGAAATGATGAGGGTTCTACCTATGGAAGGCTATCCTCTACTCTAGCAGTACATAGCCATCTTCCTTCCTACACCATCAGTTATGAGGCTCACATGGAAGCTGACCCCAAATGGTTCTAAACTAGCCAGGTACGAGCTGAACAATCATGAACACTTGAATATTTTGCTGATCCAAGGGGGTAAATCCCATCAAAACAGGGAAGTGAATAAAGGCAGTGCTCCCTTCACAGCTGGATGCCAACTCTAGGAAAGACAGTCCTCTGATCTATTGTACCTGGAACTGAATATCCTCCTACACCACAAATATACTATATCAGACCTCCTGGAAGCAGACATGTTGATTACACAGGGCTGTATCCAATACTACAGCTCTACTCAAGTAGCAGAGTTACATGCACACAATGGAACTTTTTCTCCTGTGCCCTCCAGCCCGCCCTGCTCAAAATAGGTCATCTTGACTTACCAGTCCCTAATTTTCCTTTTCCAGACAGCAAATCTTCTCTTCTGGATCGCTCTGGCTCCAACTGGGAATAATCCCATTTAGTATAACTCCCTGGTGCATTCAAGCTACCTATATGGGGCGAGGGGGAGGACAGATAGTGAGAAGCAAAAGAATGCACTCGTTATTATCATCTATACACAGTAAATCGTAACTTATTGGACAGTGTTATGTATGACTGGGACGCGGGTGGCGCTGTGGGTTAAACCACAGAGCCTAGGACTTGCTGATCAGAAGGTTGGCGGTTCGAATCCCCGCAACAGGGTGAGCTCCCGTTGCTCAGTCCCTGCTCCTGCCAACCTAGCAGTTTGAAAGCACGTCAAAGTGCAAGTAGATAAATAGGTACCGCTCCGATGGGAAGGTAAACCGCATTTCCGTGCTCTGCTCTGGTTCGCCAGAAGCGGCTTAGTCATGCTGACCACATGACCTGGAAGCTGTACACCGGCTCCCTCGGCCAATAAAGCGAGATGAGCGCCGCAACCCCAGAGTCGATCATGACTGGACCTAAGTCAGAGGTCCCTTTACCTTTACTATGTATGATTATGTTTTATGTTGGAAAAAGACAGCCTCCACCCAAGAACTAAAGCATGCCCAATGGGTTCTTCACTTTTTAATGCCTTCATGCCATATTGCAAACTGCTTCTGAAAAATGCCTCACTTTCCAAAACCATTTCCAAAGTGGCACGGAGAACGGCTGTTTAACAAATACAACTGCAAATTCCCCCTTGGGCACATATAAGTAGCCTAAACAACACAGAGTTTTATAGCACCTTAAAGACTAACTGGTTTATTGTGGCATAAACTTTGATCATCTGATGAACTACATCCTTATCCACAAACGTATATTCCTTAATAAATGTGTTAATTCTTTTAAGGTACTACAGGACTGCTAGGTGCTTTTGTTACAGCAAACTAACATGGCTCTTCTCTGGAACTTATAACTAGTCAAGTGATTATTTGGATTCGACTGTAGGGTAAGAGAAAGAAGCCTAAGGACAGCTCAAAAATCTCAAGATGAGACACATTTCTTGACTGAATGTGAGTCAAAGGGGGGAAGGGGGTGGCAGCTAATTGCTGGTTATGTTATGTTGAAGGATTGCTAAAAACAGTACTTTTTTCCTTAAAAAAATGTTTAGGGGTACTCTCATTTTGACTCAAGAAAATCACCATTTTATAGTTCAAATCGGGGGGAAATAAATACAGTAAATGGACAAAAGTACAAAGATTCATAAAACGTTTAGGGGTATGCGTACCCCCGTGTCCCCTCAGAAAAAAGCACTGCCATAAACATTACTGCATTGTGTGAAACATGGATCTCCAATCAAAGTCTATACAGCTCCCTTCATAAGCAAGGAGAACAGGCCATCTCACCTCGCAGCCACTCGGAGAATATATCACAGAGCCCAGCCTTGAATTCATGTGTATTGAACCAGGACCTTGAGAAACAGTAGCAGAAGCAGGTGTACACAGCTTGACTCAGCAGTGAAGGGAAAAGCTAAATCAAGGCAGGGAAAATCAAAGCTCAAATGAATTGGTTAACTGCAACTGTTAACTGTTAACATGTGATCCACAATCATGCTGTGGGTTTTGAAATGCTAAATACCAGGTCAGGTGAGTGGTTGTCACTGTCACCACAGTACAGTGGTACCTCTGGTTACGAACTTAATGCGTTCCAGAGGTCTGTTCTTAACCTGAAACCGTTCTTAACCTGAGGTACCACTTAAGCTAATGGGGTCTCCTGCTGCCGCCACACCGCGGGAGCACAATTTCTGTTCTCATCCTGGGGCAAAGTTCTTAACCCGAGGTACTAATTCCAAGTTAGCGGAGTTTGTAACCTGAAGTGTTTGTAACCTGAGGTGTTTGTAACCCGAGGTACCACTGTACAAGGATAGGGGAAGGTTAAGCCTTCCCAGCACAATAACAGTAAGCAGTATCAGGGTGAAAATTAGTATTCGGAAAATATCTCTCATTGGCACAAATGGGAGTTTCCCTGCTTGAAACCTGTTATCTCTTTATTGATTTTTTTCATACTTACTGTAAGGATGTGTTCCTGATTGGCAACCTTGTGACAGCCCAACAGAATGCGAGAATAATTTTCTGAAATGCGTTCGAACAAACGTCCCTGAATCTCTTGATTTGGCTATTGGGAAAGAAATAAAGGTGAGGCGTTTGCAATGAGGCTTCAGAAAAGTAGGATAAACTACAAGCATACACACAGTGAAATGAAAGCTACTTATACATGAGACTGCCTTTGAAAAGCATACAGAAACTTCACCTGGTTCAAAATACAGCTGCCAGACCATTAGCTGGAGTTCACAGTAGTGAACTGGCTTCTGATTTGATATTGGGCACAATACTAAGGGCTACTGCAGACATATAGTGTTAATTTGTCTGAGACCAAGGTATCTCTGATAAGCGAAACATCAACTCTAAAAGCATTAGCTTTTATCATGATTTGATAATGCTATTATACTGGTTTCTGTGTTAAACTGTTTCCTTTGCTAATGTTTTAAAGCTTTCATTGTGATTTTTTAATTTTTATTTGTTGGCTGCTTTGTGAATTCCTGTGATTATAAATAATACTATTATAAAAAATGATAAATAACTTACAAGAAAGAACTGGCTACATAACGAAGAAAAGCAGGACAGGCATTGGACCGAAGGATGCTATGTGGCAGTTGTCTAAATGTAAGGGCCCCTCCCTCCAGACTGGTTTGTGTGGGTGGGTAGGCTGGTGTATTCTGCAAAATGCCATTGATTCAATGCATTTGTGCATTAGTGATGGATTTATACTGGATCATCTACACACCAGTCTGCTTTATTAGCTGTTTGCCAATGCATCTCCAATGCTATTGCATGATGGCCATCTTGAAGGGCGTTCTTGCACTGAAGTGCAACAAAAGCAGGACCAAAAAACAAAACAAAACAAAACAGACTAGAAAAGTTACAGGATTTCAGCAGGAAGTTATGAGACATGCACTGACTGGAAACAGTATGTCTTCCCTGAAACTTATCCAGGCACAAACTGCATTGAAAGCAGGACTGTGTATAACTGCCCCGACACAAAACATCAGGAATGCACAATAAAGAGGATGTCTAAAGCATCCCTGAAAGATGATGCAAGACAGTCAGTTCTTATTTAATGACTTAACGGGTAGGCCATCCCTGTGTGGCACGGAAAGTGAGGCTAGCAAGCAGGTCCAAAGCAGAAGTTACAGGTTTTTTGTGCCTCTGCAATGCAATAAAAAAAATCTGGAATGTTCATTTGCAACTGTTGGGCTGGCACTGGGACTAGCATTAAAAGAGAAATGCACTGTCGCTAAAGAAACTGAGCACCTGCAAATCAGAAACGAGAAATCAGGAGGGAAAATATCTTCCAAGCCCCCAATATTCAGCCTTTATTCTTACATGATACAAGTGCAGAAACTGCCACCAGAAACTGTCCAGCAAAATAGCTTGGATACATGGCGCATCGAGAAACTTTTGCAGCATCTTTGAAGCCCAGCGGGTCTTTAAAGAAATTAAACAGGAATATAATGGTCTTAAATCAAGATTATGGATTTTGATCATACTGCATATATTAATTAGCTGAACAATAAATGTATCACCATGGCCTTGTTAATTGTAACTCTTTTGCTTTTGTGTAATTATTACTGTTGCTTACTTTTCCATTTTCATTTCCTTTGACCTCACTCCTCTTCAGTCCTGGCTCCATACTATTGGTACATCCAAACTAGTGTTTATTATGGGATGAGTGCTCCTCATCCTTGCAAGCTTTTTTTTGTAATGCCCACATAATTCATAGTCATCAAAAGGCAGGTCTACCCCTGTTCCCAATTTAATCCAAATTTACGCTTTCTATAGAAAATCCAGTAAGTTTTTTTTTTAAAAAAAGCTGTTGCCAACAATCTGTTTGCAACATCTCAATGACACATTTACATTATTTAACTCCTGTCTGGAAAACCCACATGGTGTGTATGTATGCCTGCCAATTTAGGATTAAATTTCATGCATCTGATGAACTGAATTCCAGTCCATGAAAGCTTATGCTATAATAAATCTGTTAAGCTTTAAGGTACCAAAAGACTCTTCATGGTCTAAGGAGCATGGTCTAAGGAGCCTGAACCTTTGATTTTTTGTACTGGATTCTGGCTCTCCTGTATCTTCTCTCCCCCCCCCCCTTTTTTTAAATTGTTACTTTGCTTACAGGGTGGCTTTCCTGCTGAAGGTCAGCTCTAATACGAATCCATAATGAGTATCAGTACATGCAAATTTTATGCAAATATGTGTGATTGGCTGTGCCCCAAGTCTTTCAAAGGCCTAGCAGTGCTCCTGATGGTCTAGAACAGAGCTTTCCAAACTTTTCATGTTGGTGACACACTTTTGGGACATGCATCATTTCATGACACAGTAATTCAGTTTTACTAGCAAACCAGAGGTTAAACTAACCCCTCTCCAGCCCTGGGAGGGGCGCAGGAAGTGTTCGCGTGACACACCAACACACTGCACTCGACACACAAATGTGTTGCGACTCACAGTTTGGAAAGCTCTGGTCTAGACGTTTCACATCCTGGTTTGTTGTCCAAGATTAACCAGAGTTTTCCAGTTGAGATATAATGGGGAAATGAGGTATAAGAAACACTGGATGTTTCAACTCTGCCTTGAGAGAGAATGAAGAATGGAAGGAAGAAGGCAGGAACAATGCTCATTCTCAGGCCAATTAACCATGGCTATTATAGCAAGATCATTACTCCTGTACCAGATTATACACTTGGGTCAACTCCAGGTTTAAGGGAGCCCTGGTTAAAGTGTCCTTTAGTGAGCTCTGTCCTCTGTTAGTGGCCCTAACTTACCAAGCCACAGTCACAGCATTCCAAGCGGTCATAAGCAACTGGGTCTAACCACAGTTTTAACTGCCCACAATGCCGCAAGGGTGATACTAGGTTGAGCCACCTGGGGCTGTTCAGAGTGATAGACCAGGAAAACCAACAAAGGGGAGGGCGAGGGAAGTCATCAGATGTGACCCCTGCCAGGATGCTGTGGCCCTAGCAACTGCCTGAAGGTGCCTGGTGCTGACATTGCTCCAGCTATACTATCTTGCGTAAATACACATCAAAAAAGCATGTATGGCCCTACATTATCAATTCACCCCTACTACCTCCCTCATCCAGCCTGCTATCAACTTCTGAATGTTTGAGATATGCCGCGTACCTTACCAACTGGTGTTTTACCCTGGGCACGAATCACCTTCTCCAAAATTTCACTCAGCTCTACTCCATTTGGCAATGGTGTAGGTTTCTCCTTACAGTATCCTGGGTATTGATATAATTCCACAAGTTTATCCTTTTCTGTTACCATCTAGGGGTTAAAAAAACAATTAATACATGAGAAATCAAGAAGACACTCAGCCCACAATTCAACCCAGTGAGCACTCTAAGGACAGTCTGTTGACATTCCACTGTTTCTGGGACTCACCAGAGTCCTGACAAAAATCACCTTCATATACAGCAATGGTTAACTATTAACAAATCTAGTGCCAGATTCAGCCTTAGCTCCCCCTCTAGAATTAGGTACTAATAATATCTTAGCTTGTTTTCAGGACTGTGGCGAGTAAAAGGATGTGGAAAAAAACCTTTGAACATTCAAAAGCACTGTACTGTACAAATACTAACGACTAGTGTTATATAAATGAAACCATTATTATAGGAGTGTATAATGGATTAAAAAGACCAACTATCTGATTCATCATGAGACCTTCCTAGGCACTTGTGTCACAATTCATCTCATACTTCCTGAGCATCTAGGATTCTGCATCTTTCTAATATGCACAGGAATCAATGACTCCTGATCCCTCACATGCCACCATACCTTTTTCTGAGCTATTTTCTCTGTAGCATGCTTCCCAAACTTCTGTGTCACCTTCTGGTCTCTCTCTACAGCATAAGGAAAAAAAATGGCCACCCTTAGCATCTGAAGAGCATTTTAGGACGAAATGGACAACCTTTTTGCATGAATTGGTTAAATAAGAGCACTGGATTTGGGGCTGTGGTTTGCAAATAGTTTTGCTCCACCAGAAAAATGAAGTAGCATATTTTCCCCTTTCCACTGCACTCCACCACATGCCTGTGCCAGTTTTTAATGGTACTATAAAAGGTAAAGGGACCCCTGACCATTAGGTCCAGTTGTGACCGACTCTGGGGTTGTGGCACTCATCCCGCTTTATTAGTCGAGGGAGCCGGCCAATGGTACTATAGTAGGTAGCAAATGGATTCCAAGCAAAGGGAGGTTTGTTATTTGTCAGTGGTTTGTCTGGGTACTGTGGCCACCCCCGAATGAAGTGAGCCCATACAGATGACCAGGAGCCAGAGTGGTATAGTGGGCAGCATGCTGAACCAATGCTTGGTTAAACTGGAACTCTAAACAGGCCTTGAGACTAAGTATATTCGCTAGGGTTTTGCTCTGAGCAAAGAGCATAACACTAACATAAGTAATCAGAGCAAACTCAAATTGAATTAATTATCATTTATTGAGGGGGGTTCCCAAAGCTTCCCACCGAAGTTCTCCAAGTGGCCTACCATAAAGGGGAATTTCCCTGCAGTGACCAGTATTATGCTTGTATTTGCTTAATGAAATCCCCAGTGCCTAGTTCAAAGCCCTGATTTGACCATAAATTATCCTCTGCAAGTAATAGCTTCCCTCCAGTAAGCATCCTCTTCCCTAATTAAATTCAGCACCTTCTTTTGTATTTTCCAATATATCTAAGCTCAGTCCATGCCAGGAACACAGTTACTTTCTTAAATGTGCTTTGACTAGCTAAAATGCTCAACTGATTCTACTGCAACTCTGCACTGGGAAACCTAATTGTTGCGACTCATGACATCTCATGACCTGTTTTTGTTATTACTAAATCTTATCCATGTCTGTCCCTGGACATCAGGGGGGAAAACCCTTTACAAATTCACTGATAATTTTTTCCTCTGTAACCAGATTCTTCTCACACTCCCAAGTTGTTCAGTATTTTGGGACACAAAAAGAGAGCCGAATAGCCATGTATTCCAACCTCAGTGCCTTGGAGAAAGAGTAAGACAAAATGGTAATATTTATCTCCCTCTCTAATCCTTCCTTAGGGCAGAGATTATGGGAGGTCCCTATTTATCCACGCAACAACTTGGCGGACGGTGATTTATTGCCAAGAGTTCTAACCGCAGTTAGCACAAATCATGGTTTGGCATGTCTGAACTACAGGACAAAATACAAATTTACTTGAATAAATATGTTCTAACAATAACATCATTTTTAAGGGGTTAGAGCCTCCATTTCAGATTTGGTAGTATTAATGCATACCTTTTGCCCTAACTGATCTCGATACTTTTCTGGATGTCTTGCGTCTCTTGAGCCCCATTTCCCCAATCACCTTCAATGAGAAAAATAATGGAAAAGGGTGGTTAGGCACTAACTTCCTACAAGGTCCTGGAATTTACCTTCTTTGTATTCAGTAAGAGAGGCATTATTAATTCCCTCACTATCTTGTAATTCTTTTAACACTGAGTTTCAGTTAAAACCTGAACATTCTTCAGGAACCTAAGAAATGTATTTGAAATTAGGATTAGAAATGTGAGTAAAATAAAATATTTGACAACTAGAAGATCTTGTCAATGAATATATGTGCATGAAAAATATGGGGATTCAAAAACTTGCAACATTTAGACCTAGCTGGTGCGATAGCATCATTGTACCTGATGTCTCCTATTCTCTGGTTCAACACAGTTATATTAGTGCTGATCTAGGACTTCACCTCCGCTTAAAAAAACAACAGCAGCAGCAACTGATTTTCAGTTTGTCATCAAAAAGGCTAAGAAATATACTTTGACCAAGCATCTATTATTTAGAAGTAGCATCAGAAAAACACAGTGCGATTCCTTGTATAAAGTGCTGATAAGATTTCTTTACTCACTCCTTCACTACTGTCATATCTTTTCAGACCCAGTTCTAAGTGAGAAATTTTCTGGTTCACTTGTCCTATGCTGCCAATGACGTACACTACCAGATATTTGTTAAGGAATATTTTGAAAACCTTCAAAGCATATGCAAAATTCTTCCTCCTCCTTTTTGTTAAACCTCCTATTGCCATCACTTAAATGCTATATTTATTTTATAAACTGCTACACACCACCCCGATCTCCCTGAATGGTATGAAATTCCAGGGGTTGCAGACATGCTTACTAGGGTCTGTATTACCTTTTGAGGCACAAGAGAGACTGTGGTGTCTTTATGATATATGGTTTTATTACACATATACAACCTGGACCTAGATGGAGCGATTGCAAGGCATTCACATCCTATGAGGGTCTGACTTCCCCCTTAAGTGCAGCATTGTTTTCAAAGGACAGCCACCTTCTGTGATTCTTAGTTCCAGCTTGTTATCCCCAACTCACATGGAGTTCTGCCCCTCCTTCTCCTTCTTGCTGCTAATTGACTCAAAGGACCTCCCCACAGTCTAAATTATTCAAAGTTGAAACCCTAATTCTAGCCCACTAGCACTCAACAAAGAATACCCACTCCTCCTTGCCTGGCAGTCTTGACCTCTGATGGTTTCCTTGATGGTCCATGACTGGTCTGTGTCCTCTGCTAATGGCCCATCTAGCTAGCTCTGCAAAGCTGGCTTGGCTCCTTAGCATAGCTAAATCCAGGAGATTTCTATGTTTGGCAAAATTTAATCAAATCTTGATTAATTCTGACTTTTACTACATCCAGGAATTATTGGGAAGAACTGGCACACCGGAATTTAGGGGAATCTAGCCCCCCCACAAACCAGCCACTCTTGGGGCTTCCAGCATATATAAAAACATAACAAAACATGAAACATTAATAAACTTCCCTATACAGGGCTACCTTCAGATGTCTTCTAAAGGAATGTTGCTACTGCTCGGCAGAGTGTGAAGGAGGAGCCCAATTTTTTTAGCAATGTGTTATGTGTATGTTGGCGGGACGCAGGTGGCGCTGTGGGTAAAACCTCAGCGCCTAGGACCTGCCGATCGCATGGTTGGTGGTTCGAATCCCTGCGGCTGGGTGCGCTCCCGTCGTTCGGTCCCAGCGCCTGCCAACCTAGCAGTTCGAAAGCACCCCCGGGTGCAAGTAGATAAATAGGGACCGCTTACCAGCGGGAAGGTAAACGGCGTTCTGTGTGCTACGCTGGCTCGCCAGATGCAGCTTGTCACGCTGGCCACGTGACCCGGAAGTGTCTTCGGACAGCGCTGGCTCCTGGCCTTTAAAGTGAGATGAGCGCACAACCCTAGAGTCTGTCAAGACTGGCCCGTACGGGCAGGGGTACCTTTACCTTTACCTTTTTATGTGTATGTTGAGTCAACAAGTGTTCAACTGACTGCCTGATTTTGACCACATGCTGCTTGCTGCCCCACTAGATGCAAGGCAAATAATAGTATTTCCTTATTTCAACTCACACAACTATCATGTAAGACTGATTGCAATTATATTTCTTTTTTTCATGACAAAGTATCTAGGTTTGGGGATGATGACCAAGTTTGTCATACATCAGGAAAATTCCTGACATGTCCTGGTTTTTAGGGTGTAAAAATGGCGTCGGGGGTGAATTTTGTTGAATGTCAGGGAAAACCCAGATGTATGCCAACATGATGGAAAAAGCAATGGAAACAGCTCAAAAAGCTTAAAATAACTGTTTTTGGTTTAGGTTTCCCCAAAAAAGCTCCACAATGTAGGTTTGTTCTCCAAAACAGTTCCACAACTTTGTGGGTGTCAGGAATTTTACTTTTTGAAATATGGCAACCCCAATGATGACTCAAGATTTCTCCAAACCTCAAAAAAATGAGGTTCAAGTACCAAATAAGTATTACCCAAACACTTTAAAGCAAAAGTAAAACAGATATATATGATACAAGCTATGTATTTATTTACACATACATTGTTAACTATAGGAACAAAGGATACATCGTGGTTTGTCATCTAATGTGCAAGTGACGGCGTCTCTTTTTTTTTCTTGGGTTGCTGATGGAAATATCAAGAATCCCTTTAAAGGGCTCACAAATGATTTAATAGTTACAAATTGCATCTTGAAATTACTAAATCCTAAAAAATAAAGTGGAGACAACACATTTATATTAAACACACATTTCCCCACAAACTTGCTTGCTATTTTGTTCCCAAAGCATGATCACACTTAAATTAACTTTTCCAATTATTGGCTTGAGCTGGTTTAACCTAGAGTGCTATTTTAGGGTTCCTCATGTGGATACCAAAAGGGTTACTTTATAAATATAACACTTCTGCCCCACTCCCCTCCACCAAATATAGCTTAGTAAGAAAGGGTCCCATGGGGAAAATTATTCTAATTTGTCTTCCTTAATTTGTAGTAATTACAGCTGCCAACTCAGAGGCAGCAATTTGGAATTCTAGCTGTAGTTAGGTATTCCCAGAAGAAATTTCAAGCCTGAAAATCACAACTATTAACTGCATTGTTCTCCACTGCACGGAGGGATAGCAAAGTATCAGGATTTTATGAAGCTACCAGAATTTTGTTTCTTGTTCTGTCACACACATTAGTTTTCTTGCTAGTGTTACTTTTTCATTCAAACTGTGAAGAGACACATAAAATTGTATTACCTTTGATTATAATTTTTTCAAATATAAAAAAATGTGTATTTTAGCATTCTGAGGCTACATTATATACACTTCCTTCCGAGTAAAAATGTGCAAATTCTAATCAGCCTAAAAGTATCATTACATTGCACAGGTGTATTCTCTACACAATTTGGCAACTTTATTTCCAAGAAAACGTGTCCAGTACTGGAGTGCTTTGCATATCAATGTGCAGCCCGATCCTGTGCATGTTTATCCAAAGGTGAAATGGGTCAGGATAGGGTGGGAGGAAGAGGTTTGTTATGTTTTAATCGCTTCTGCACACTCTTAGAAAAACAAACTGTAAATTCCATGATGGTGATCACCAGGAAATTAAAACATGAAACTGAAATACCTTAATGACCTTCTATATATGCCAATGCTGCAGCTAATGCATGGTATAAAATTGATTGCCCCATCTCAAAAAGAACAATGTAGAACTGGGAAAGGGGCAGACAAAATAACCAAGGGCTTGGGAGAACCTTTCCGACAAGGAAATGTACAACTATTTCAAAATTAATCAGTAGCAACATAAAACTGTCGATAAGAAAACTACCAGTTTACACCACATCTGCACCAGGCATTTAAAGCACAATACTACTTTTAACAGTCATGGGTGTTGATACCGCCTAGGCTGAATTAAGGGAAGAACTGTCCACCAGGCATGCAGGGCTTTGCCGATGCAGATCTCCCAGACTGGTCGCCAGATTAAGACTGTGAAGAAAATGCCAGCAAAATGAGAGCAACAAAGTGAACAATAATAGTCCATGTATGATGATCTCCCCCGCCTTTCCTTTGGGAAGCTTATAGAGGCTCATCAGAAAAAAAGACGTTGAAAAAACGACGTTCCCAACTTATTCGGGTGTTACATGGCATCGCAGTAACAAGGGCGCCCATACGCACCGGGCTGAAAGGGCAGGAAGAGGCACCTCTTTGCCCACACAGCTGTGGGACCCTGTTTGTTTCTTCTGGACCCTAATAGGGCCGATATGAGAAGCACTCCTTACCACTCCAATCCCGCCGGAGTCTCTGCCGACCACGCCCACAATAGGCCCTTTTATGTCCTCCTCCCTGAGCGTTCTTCCGTCACCGTGGCAACTACTCGGAGCAAACCATTTATTTCTTGACCCTTTATGCATCTCTAAAAGATAGCATTAGATGCCGACTATGACTGGCGAATCTGCGTGTGAGATGCAATTCGCTCACGAGCTCTGTTCCCGAGGGATAACACTGTTAACGTAATTTTACAACTCGGCCAAAACTCTTTTCTCTCCCCCCTCGCCTTTTATAAACAATGGTACGGTCCCGTCCGCGAGGCTGCCCTTCGATCCGCCTTTCCCGGCGGTTTGGGATACAACCATGACACGAAAAGAGGAGGGGTGCATTTTCTGATATTTTCACAAGCTTCCTCCAGACACAGGGCATTTTACTTATTTTGAGCAATTTTTAAAAAAATTCCCTCACTCTATGTATTTAAAATGAAATGCGTGTGCCCCCTCCTCTGTCTTGTGGAATTTTCGATTTCTTTCCTGGGGTGGTTCCGCCCGCTGTGCGTTTCTCGGCTACCGCAAGTCGCGAAGCTCCAAAGAGTGCGCATGCGCAATTCACCTCGGAGGACACAACCGGGGTGCGGAGGTGTGTTGTGCATCTGTTGGGTGAGGAGCTCCACGGTTGTGGGTGCGCGATGCTGGGGTGAAGCCACTTGGCGGGTTTAGGACGGCAGCGACTCTCGACTCCCCCCCCCCCCCGCTGCTTTATCTGCTGCGGTCTCGATCTGCCCCCTGAACAATGGGATTCAGAGTATTAAGCTCCCACTATAACCAGAGTCAGGATTTTGTTGGGGTTAGTTAGGGGTCTCGGCACTTAAAGTGCCGCTAAGGTTGCCACTTGCCGGCCCGAGAGAGCTTTTAAACCAAGCTGTAGTTCAGGCAGATATTCAACAGGTGCAGCTTTCCTAAAGATGGAGCTGCAGTGATGAGCTGCACCTGTTGATTTTTTGCATAGCGGTGCATCTGCTAAAGTTGTGTGAGTGTGTGTAAGAGGTGGGTGGAAAATACTTGTATTCCCAGCTACGTGGTGATTCATTTCCACACTCTCCTTAGATGAATCCAGTAATGCTAGGCATGGCTTCAAAGGGTCTCTCACATATTTACATAAATAATGAAAACCACCTTTTACAAGATTCAGTTTAAGATATTGTGCCTGATCACACTCATTGTGCAGCTAAACCTCCAAGTCTGACTTTGGTGAAGCAGAAGCAATGACAACAGATTTCATTGTTTCAATATTAGTTCCAACATGGAGATAATTTTGAGGAATAGATTATGGCACTTTGCAGGCTTGTTGTTAAGGGCAGTAATGAGCAGAGAAAGGAATAGGATATGATAACCCTTTTTTATTTTTCAAGTATTCTAATCTTTTGCTACAACTGATATTTCCCAAACCATGCACACACAAAAGCAGATTGAATGACCTGATCTGATGATTTCAAATATGTGAAAGATGGTGATGGATTAGTCTAATTTTGGGTTTGCAGATAATATTTGTTATTCTGTCACTTTATGTTCTCTTAAATGGGATGTTTCCCCTCAGCCCAATAAAACTAAGTTAAAACTAAACAGACAGATAAAACTAAACAGACAGATTAGTGCTAAGATCCACCAGACCTGTGGAGAGTGTGCAACCATTCTGCCTCCCCTATTCCCCTTGCATTTTTTTATTTTTTTTGGTGATTGGAATAAAGGGAGGATTACATATGGATGACAACACTGTTTGTAATCCCTCCTAAAAATATGAATGCATAAGGTATTATTATTATTATTTATTAAATTCATTACCCACCTTTCATAATTAGATCCCAGGACTGGTTACAACAATTTAAAATTAATTATTAAAAACAGTTAAAACAAATTACAATCTGGAATAGGGTGGCAATTCCACACAAAATACTTAGTGTATTTAGTAGCCTAAGAAGAAGCCCATAGCAGAAATGTTATTTTTTAAAAATTACCAATCATTTTTCTTTTAAAAAAGGTTAGGCTGGGGGAGCTGTAAATGTTTTGACTGTCTCCAGATCCATGAGAACTAGAAACTTGTTTCTGGAAAATGACAGTTGTTGTTCTCACTATTTTGATGACACTAAGTAGGCCAATCTGCTCTGACTCACAGCCTCTTAATGTTGTGCACAGTGATGAGGTCATGAGGTAATGGTCTTTTGTTTCTTTTGCTTCCTTCTTATTTCAGGCAACCAGAACAATTCTAACAAGCTTTTAAGTGAGGAAGCCATGCCGCTCTTTGGAAACACATTCAGTCCAAAGAAAACCCCGCCCAGGAAATCAGCCTCACTTTCCAATTTGCACATGGTAAGTTCTGGAACCTAAAACAGGTTTCTGGGACCTAATTCTCCCCTTTTTAAAAATAGAGTCCCAGGGTCCCCCAGCTACAGTCAGTCACAAAATAGTGCCTTGGAAACTAGAGAGGCAGAGCCAGTCACAGCCATATGCTGCACACAGAATGTATCATAGACTGGAGTGTGCTGCCCATAGAAATCCATAAATACTACAGACCATGGGTTTTATACAGTCGTGCTCAGTGTAGATTTGAAATTAAGTTAGTCATTGCCATTCACTTCAAAAGGTCTGTTTTGAGCAGGACTAGCATAGGATACAACCCCATCAATTCTGACACAAAACTCTTAAGCAGCTACACAACAGGAGCAACTACACAGGCAACTTATTAAGACCTCTAATTTACAAGCAAGGAGTACCAACACTTAGAATAGCTCTGATTTTTTTGAGTGGAAGGTCTGAAGCATAACTATTGCAATTGTCTTTTAAAAACAAATAAACCATGCATCTTTGTTACACCGTGTGTCTGTCCCCCGTACCACTGTTTTAGCAGGTAAAATCTTGGATTAACAAAACCAGGGATGGGGAATATTATTCAACCCAAGGGCCCCTGTGGGGAACCTTTTGAGGGCCACATGCCAGTTTTGGGCAAGATCAAAGTGGACAGAACAATGAATATGACTCTTATCTTTTGTATAGTTGAGTTGAGGAGAATGAAAACAAAACGTTGTGTCCATTTTCCTCCTACAGCTGGATAGATCAAGCCGGGAGATTGAGCTAGGCCTGGAGTATGGCACTCCTGTCATGACCCTTACTGGACAGAGTATGAGGTTTGAGAATGGCCAGTGGATAGCAGGTGAGAGAGAACACTAAACCCATTGGCCATAATCCAAAAGCAATCCTTATCAGGTTCTCAGTGGCCTCATCCTGTTCCTCAGAAGATACAACTCTTGCAATAATCCCCAGCCATACTGAGTCTGTACTCCCATTGTCCTCCATACCCCCTTATTTGATGCATTCTGGCAAATATTAGTACTGTAGTGTTGATGTTGGTTCTGGTTTCCGGCCTTGTGTCAGGAGTGGTATTTGTGCTGTAGTCTGGGTCTGACTAGGTGAAGATGCCAGCTTCAGTGGGTGGGTGTGCATGGTTCACCAATGGTCATTCATATCACAAGGCTACTGACACTCTTCTTGGGGAGGACATTTAGTAGGGCATCTTAAAGGTACACCAAGATGTCAGCACATTGACCGTGTTGGATTCCATCTAGCTAATGCAATTGTTTCTCAGAGCTGCTAGAGGGCTATGTTGTTGTTGTTTAGTCGTTTAGTCGTGTCCGACTCTTTGTGACCCCATGGACCAGAGCACGCCAGGCACTCCTGTCTTCCACTGCCTCCCGCAGTTTGGTCAAACTCATGTTGGTAGCTTCGAGAACACTGTCCAACCATCTCGTCCTCTGTCGTCCCCTTCTCCTTGTGCCCTAAGTCTTTCCCAACATCAGGGTCTTTTACAGGGAGTCTTCTCTTCTCATGAGGTGGCCAAAGTATTGGAGCCTCAGCTTCACGATCTGTCCTTCCAGTGAGCACTCAGGGCTGATTTCCTTAAGAATGGATGCGTTTGATCTTCTTGCAGTCCATGGGATTCTCAAGAGTCTCCTCCAGCACCATAATTCAAAAGCATCAATTCTTCGGCGATCAGCCTTCTTTATGGTCCAGCTCTCACTTCCATACATCACTACTGGGAAAACCATAGCTTTTACTATACGGACCTTTGTTGGCAAGGTGATGTCTCTGCTTTTTAAGATGCTGTCTAGGTTTGCCATCGCCTTTTTCCCAAGGAGCAGGCTATAGTTGTGAAGTTTTGACACTTTTCTGTGATTGCAAGGTGATTCTAGTACTGACCACTTTCTCTCTCCTAGAATCATTTGGGGACACCGGGGACCGCAGGGAGACAAACCGCCTTCGGAAACGGATCCAGCAGCTGGAGGAAGAGAACAATCTCCTACAGCTGAAAATTGACATTTTGTTGGATATGGTGAGAATGTGATTCACTCACCTCTGTGCATCAATATGTCTTTGATATCTGCATTAATTTTTCTACTTGATACAAAACCAGGGGAATGACAATGGTGACACAGTGGGTCAATGTCTCGTGGGAGTCAAACCAGGCTCCAGAACACTTCATGATCTTATTGAGAACCCTGGGTTCCTTTTACGAGAAGATAGGCAGTGGCAGCACGGTTGCCCAGAAAAGAGCTTTTCCAATATTATTCTATTGATTTCCCCCACAAAGCCTAGGTTCATAAGGAATATGAAATGCATTCCAGAGGACTGGTGCTGGCCATTCATTGTGAATGTGCCTCATAACAAGTCCCAGAATCATCTGCAATAGGCAGAAGTTAATGGAAGATGATATGATGTAGAAGGAATTCCCTCTGGATTTGTAGTTTGAAATCCACTGCTTTAGAGAGAAGCAAACAAACGTACTTGTTTTTAAGGGTTACCAGCACTAAAACAACATGGGAAAACAAATGCCATTTCTTCCTTTTATTTGTAGCTCTCTGAGACAACTGCAGAGTCTCACCTCATGCAGAAAGAGATGGAGGAACTGAAAAATTATAGCCGAAAGAGGAAGTGAACTGGATGTGAGGGGCTCTAAGAGGTGGAAGAGGGAAGAGCAAGAGGATATGGTTAAAACCATCCACTGCAAGGAACTTAGGAAGCCACACCTGCCTTGGAAGACATTTGTTGTTGTGACCTTATGTTGCTGGATATCCAGCCAGGACTCCAAATGTGAAATACTATTAAGTTCTACAGTGCTGTCAGAAAGCAGCTGTCCTACTTTTCTTCTTCCCTAATGGAGCTTCTATCCAAGTGCTCTTAACATATTTCCGCAATATACATTTAATTTAATCAGTAGCAGGTAGTGGTTTGTAGTTAATAAGCGTCTCTTCCCACCCACCCAAGAAGGCAATCAAGATCGTGGGGTGTGGGGAGAGCAAAAGAAAAAGGGAGAAACTGCTTGCAACATATACTTACATACTCTTGCTGTCTCTCTCTTAACATGTTTCAGAAATGCTTTTCAATTGGCTGTTTCTTATCTTTGGGACACAAAATTCTCTGGAAAAGTAAGGTCCTGAACCTGAGCCAGGGAGCCGATACAGACACCACTGGGGATAGGCAGCATCCTGGGCCCTTACCCTTATAGGCCTGCAATATATGTTAGTGAGGGAAACCTTTGATAATTGGAGATGACAGTGAACAATGTGGGAAGTTACATGTTTTAGTTGGCTCACAGTCATTCTGAATAGCAGTGGCCTAAACTCTAAAGCTGACTGACACACCATGCGGGGGAGGGACCTTTTCAGCATAGTGGTTCAGATCCTTAGTTCACCCACATGTCAATTACCTGATGTCACCGTGTTTTGAGGTGACCTATTTTTCCTTTGCAGAGCAGCTTGAGTTCACAGCCACAGTACAGTGATGTACCGGGAAGCATGAGACCTCTGTCCTATATGTTATTTTATCTCTTCCTTTCCCACGCCAGCCCAGTGATGTGCTGTATTGCCTTATTAGTATGACAAAACTCCACATTGAACAACTGGTTCTCTTCCATTTTTATCCCTCTCCTTCATGATGTATCAGAGTTCTATAACACTCCATGAATTCCGTGTGCATTCTACCTTCTTCCTTGTCTTGGTAAAAAACAATTCTTCAGGCAATTCTTTGTACAGCCACCAGTTCCATTCAGGCCACTGTAAGTTAAATGTTGAGTTGAATTGTTGTATAAATCTATTTTTATACTTTAAAAATAAAGTCATTACAGTGTTTCTATTGCTGCAGTGTTGACTTGTGTATTTGTTTTATTACATAGCCCATTACTCTACTCTGGGTGGTGTTTTAAGGGACATTGTCCAAGTTCAAAAGAAATCTGGCCCTCCTCAAGATTAACTCCTGAGAAAAGTATTAATCCTATATAAATAATAATAATTTTTAAAAAGCACCCTGAAAACATGGATGCTATATATATTTACATGCACACACATGTTTACCTACCATATTATTTACCCCTTTGGAAGTGCAAAAGCCCCATTCTTCAGGATATACTCTCTTTAGAATAAATCTTTGTTTGCCTTCTGGAATTTTGTGTTCTCTCTGTGTGTGAATAAAAGGGCCTGCTTTACTAGTGGGCGGACGGGAGCTCTTCAACTTAAAAAGCACCAGAGCCTCAGAGGTCAGAAAAACAAACACATCTGCCCAAGAAGACTGAGCACGGGATCCTGAATGTCATTGGAAAAATGAAAGAGAGATGGAGTCGGACTGTCGGAAAGAGGGAAATCCCCTTCCAGATCTCTTTGCATCCTGTTGCAGAGGCGGCCATTGTGGTGGCCTCCAGATGTTGCTGGACTCAGCCCCAGCCAACACAGGCCCATAGTCAGGGATGATGGGATTTGTAGTGCATCAACATCTGGAGGGGGCCACCACATCTTACAATGTCCCTGCCTTAAAATTTCCTGCCGGGGGGAGTGGGCTGGCTGACCAGCACCATAAGCAGAACCACTCCTCTGGCCGTAAGGCGAGAATACGCTGCAACATCCCACAAATAAATACAATTCAGCTCAGAGAGGAAGGAGTTGCCTTTGCGCGACAACAAGCGAGCCCCGCGTTGCCTTTTCAACCTCTTCCTCCCGTCCGCTGGGTGTCGCTGCGCAGCGGCAGAGCACAGCCCGCGCGCTTCCGCTCTCCCTCTCCTTCCGCTTCCGGCGACGCTCGCTCTCCGCTGCCGGCAGCCTGCCTCGTCGTTGCCTGCCCTCCCCTCGTTGCAGTCATGGCCGCCGCGATGCCCCTTTCCCCGGAGGACCTGCTGCTGCCCAAGTCCGCGGCGGGCAAGGACGAATTGCTGGAAGAGGAGGTGGAGGACGACGACGACGAGGTAAAGCCAGCCCCTGCCGGAGCTTGGCCGGGCGGCCATGTGCGAGGAGGTGACCCCTCTCTGGAGTCGGCCCTGCCTTGGGCCCAGGCGGGGAGCTCGAGTGAGCTGAAGCCCCGGCCAGGAGACGCGGGAGGAGGAGGAGGAGCAGCGCGGGAAGCGTCTTCTCTGTGTGTTTTCTGGAGGGGCCCTTGCGCGAGCCGGGAGGGGGAGGGGGCTCGACGGAGGGGCGGTGCTGCTGGGAGCGTGGATTGGTGCCTGCTGAGGTTTCTCCTTGCAGGAGGGCTCCCCGGGTTATAATAATAATAATAATTGGCATCTGGCTGGCCGCTGCTGAGAACGAAGCTCCGGACTAGATCGGCCTTTGTTCCCATTCAGCAGGGCTCTTTCAGTGTTAACGGGGTCCGGGTTTAGGGGGCAGGTCTTGTTTTGTGGGGCTCCCGCCCTCATCTCTCCTTTCCACCTTTGCAGCTGGACGAGACGCTAGCAGAGAGGCTCTGGGGCTTGACAGAGATGTTCCCGGAAAGCGTCCGATCGGCGGCTGGAGCTACCTTCGGCGTGTCTCTTTCTGTAGCCCAGAAAATGTACAGGTGAGGAGGGGGAAATGGGAAGTGAGGACCCAAGCCCCTTGGTCCCTGGTCCTTAGATACCATGCGCAGGTGGCCACTTAGCTATGCCTCGCAAGACTTGTGGTTTGTGGGTGGTTAAGGTAGCCCTTCTCAGTGAAGTGGCTGGCTCCTTCAGCCACCAAAGGGATGGAGAATTGTTAGGGAGTTGGTGGTGTTTTGCGTTTCTTAAGTTGGACAGACAGCCACTGAGAATACTTAGACTTCTTAATTCAGAACTCTAGATGTGTGTGTTTTTAGTGTGAGGATAGAAATGATCCATTGTATGCTGTTTGGATAATGATGGTCAAGCAGTTGAGAATGTACCATGCATATTCAAGCTTTAATGAAGAAAAGGCTGAGAAATGAATGTAAATTAAATATTAAAAAAAACCCTTTGCCTGTAAGGAGCCATTGACATGGAATTGATCATAAATAATTGAGATAATTGTGATATCTGTAGTTGGGGAGAAAAGGGGTTCTATATTTACTTGTGAGAGTGAAGTTCTAGAGAACTATTTTGAGTATGCTCAGAAATATAGCACTCATAATTCAGTTATAGTAGTTCAACTAAACAGAGACCTTGTAGTCAAATGGCTTGGGCCCTTTATTCCATGAAATGGTAATTTTCCTTTTGTTCTCTCTTTAAACTCTCGTATTACACACACATACTCCATATAGACATGAATAATAAATGCAAGGCTGTACTACACCAAACAATTTGTCATCAAATATAAATATAAATTTCTCAGGTTGTGGACACAAAATAACCCTGTTAAATAGAATTTATATTCTCATTTTGCTCTTTTTTAATGTAGTCATGATCATATTTTCTTAATCATTCTGAAATAGAATACATACTAAGAAGTTTCCATTCAGAAGAAACCAAAATTATTGCTAATAAAAGATTGTGAATCAGTGATTTGCTTGAAATATAATTATATTCTTTTAAGACCTCGAGTAAAATAATTTCCAGAGGAATATCTTTGTAAGTCTTTTGCAGCAAAAACAAAGAATCCTATGATGCTTTAAAAAATAACAAGCTTTTTATAGCCAAAACTTTCAGGGACTAAAGTTCATTTTGTCAGATGTATGAAGTATTATCCTGAGATAGGTATATATAACGAACCGCTTTTGGCTGCTAATGATTAAAATTAAAATGTTGCTCTTCCAGGTGTTTCAAATTTTGTGAGGGTTGGAAATGTTCCCACAAAGATCAATCCATGTATTTAACTCCCCTCCCCCCAAAAAAACACATTCTTAGTGAGTTGAGGAGGAAAGGTTTTTCTTTTGAAGCGATATCCAGTTATGTCCATTCATGAACAAACTTCTGTGAGCAGAAGAGGATTTCCCCTTCCTGTTGTAGTCTCTGCATGCTCAAGTTTGCTCTGGAGGGTTGGGGAGCTTTTCAGAACAGATTTGGGATCTAAAGTGTGCTGTGGATGACAGAAAGCTGCATCACGAGTAGAAGGCTGTTTGTGTGATGTTGGATTTCACTCAGGTTGCCTATGATCTTTAAGGAAACTTCATTATGGTATAAAACCAAACTTTATACACTATTTATGCATTTAGTTCCTTCCTTTGCTAATTCTTTGTCTTTTAATGGAATCTTGGTAGTTTTAAGGAAGAAAACCTGGAGGTATTTCAGATTGTGATGGATATTTATAGGGAGTGTATTTATATTTGGAAGCAAAAATATGATTGTGATGAGACATGTTATAAGGTTCACATAGGAAGGGGATTTAAGGCTGCAATCCCATAACCGTTTACTAGGGAGTAAGTCCTATAAGTTTAGATAAGTGGAGCTTACCTTGGAGTATATATGAATAGGATTGTACTGAAACTGGAATAACAGTCTAATGCAATCTTAACAGTGAGATCTTTAGGATAAGTCATTTCCATTGTAGTGAAGTTGGAAACATTAGCTTTACTTATTACCTTCTCTCCCCTCCTCCTACCCCCCAAAAAAGATTCTCCAGGGCAGCTTTGTGGATTGGGACCACTTCCTTCATGATCCTAGTTCTTCCTGTTGTTTTTGAAACTGAGAAACTGCAAATGGAGCAGCAACAGCAGATGCAACAGCGACAGGTGAGAACTGAATTACAGCATTTTTTGGCCTATTAAGTCTGTGATTCTTATCCTTTTCAGAATGTTCCTCCTTTTATCTGTGAATCTTCCTCCACCACGCAGTACATTTAATTCCTGAATCTTTGCAGAATTACCTGTCTCAAAGCATCTAGTGGTTCAGTTTTATTGTATTTGATTCTGTTCTTCATCTGTATCTTTTTGTGCACATTTGCTCATGTAGCATATACCTTTGCTATATGATGAAATAATAGCCCCCCTCATTTACTGCATGACCTCTTTCACTTTTTTTCTCCTGATGAATCACTTCCCGCAGTGTCTTTTACAGGCATTCCATCATCCTAACACTTTCCAGTCACCCCAGCTGCTGATGCAAGATGGGGTAGATTTCTGCATAGTCTCTTCCTTTCTATGTTAATTCTAGCTTTTGTACTTCCCATAATTGCACCGAACCAGCTGAAAGAGTACAAAACACCACAGATTTGGCTGGGGTATTGCCTATTATGTGACTTCAGAAGCACGTCGGCTGATGGTTGTGTCCACTCACAGCAAAACTTCTGAGTGATGACATTTGACTGCCCTTATTAGTAACAATGTGTTCCTTTATTTACAAATAACACATGCCCTACTTTTCTTATTGGCATGGATTTATGACTGGTTAGTTTTCTTCCTTTACTATGGCTGCAAAAGTATGATTTCTTAAAGCTGCATATCAGAAATGTCACCATTGATATAAGAGAACATCTTTGGTCACCTGACCGGGGGGGGGGGAATATTGAGATATTAGAATTACAAAATACCTGACACTTCTCACACTGCCTGAATGACCACCACCATGGTACCATGACAGATGTAACAAATACTGTGTTTTCAAGTACTTTACACTTCATTAACTTAATTTTATCAGGGCAGTCTTTTCCACTTATATGAAAATAGAAATCTATTACAGTGGTACCTCTGGTTGCGGACACGATCCGTTTCAGGGTGCTGTTTGCACCCCGAAAAGTTCGCAACTAGAGCACCTCTTCCGCACATGTGCACAGCGCGATCGAACACTTCTGCGCATGCGCAAAGCATGATCGCTTTTGCACATAGTGCGCGGAACAGTTCTGCACGTGCATGGTGAAACCCAGAAGTATATACGCAGGTTTGCTGCGTCGCAAGCTGAAAAGACGCAACATGAACCTAACGCAACATGAGGTATGACTGTATTGTAATGCAGCCTTGTATTTAAGTACTGGAATTCCACACCAGCAACAGCATGGTTTTAAGAAGAGATTGCTAATATTCCAGAATGGTAGGAAATGCTGTGTTCCCTTTTTTAAGTTTTACAAAAGATCTGGAGGGTAATTCACCGGAAGGTGAAAATCCTTCCTCCAGTAGGCTAAGTACCGTATTTTTTGCTCTATAAGACTCACTTTTTCCCTCCTAAAAAGTAAGGGGAAATGTGTGTGCGTCTTATGGAGCGAATGCAGGCTGTGCAGCTATCCCAGAAGCCAGAACAGCAAGAGGGATCACTGCTTTTGCTGCACAGTGATCCCTCTTGTTGTTCTGGCTTCTGAGATTCAGAATATTTTTTTTCTTGTTTTCCTTCTCCAAAAACTAGGTGCATCTTATGGTCTGGTGTGTCTTATAGAGCGAAAACTACGGTAGTTAAAATGCTGCTCTTGCTTTTGAAGCATTTGTAAACTTTTTCACATTTCTTAACAGATTTTATTAGGACCAAACACAGGATTGTCTGGAGGGATGCCAGGTGCTCTGCCGTCTCTTCCTGGAAAGATTTAATGAAGCTACACTGGACCCATATCGTGGAATGAAATATTGAAATCATTTGTTTGAACTGTTTGATTAGGCCAGCGTTTTTTTCTCATAACCTTGGGATATTAACTATTCTTAATGAAGGCAGAACCCCTATCTGGATCTCCTGCAATCTTTAGGCAGTCATGACTTTTCCATCCATTCAAGCAACATTATAGGTAACTATGGAGACTTTGGAAGCTTCTGTTTTGGTAGCCTTACTTCCAGGAAACCACCTCAGGACATGTCATATTTGGTCAACTTTAACCTGTAATTGTCAGTGTAAATAGCCCTGCGTTCTTCTCCAGCTGTATTTCAGAGCAGTAACAGCAAGAAATGGAGTAAATATGCCAGAATGTGCAGCATATAGAAGAACCTAGAATGCACTTGACTCTATGCAGTGAGCTCTTACTTGAAGAAAGATATTTGCCCTACAATGTTACATATTTGAAAAATAAGGGAAGCAGGAAAAGTCATTTTTGCCAAGTCTTATCTGTGCTGAATCTATTAGTATCAAAGTTTGCTAGAGCACTTTTGTATTAAAGTTTCAGTGCAAACATGGAAGTATTTTCTTCATTATCTCAGGCTTTACATACATTATGCTTGCTAACAGCAGGATACTAAAACTTACCAATGGAGTGTCAACCCTTAGCTTTACACGTTTGTGTTCGGTAGTAATGGCAGGGAGGGACCCTCTCAGCTCCAATGGAGAGTAGCTGCGTAATAAGTTCTTCTTAGGCTACAGCTTCATACCAGCATGTGTTTATTTTTTTCCTTTATATACATTATTACAATACAATTCAGTTCAACACACAGAAGTGACAGGACACAGGAAGGCTTTTTCATTTTTAATATTTGGTTAAACAAAATACATCTCTGTAAACAAACCCAAGACAAGGCTATAACAAAACCAAACAAGCAGGAAAACAATTAAGGGCTTCTTCATTCCCAGGCAATGGGAATGGGCTGATTCCTTTCCTCTGCTGCCATAACTCTGGTCCAGAGGGGTGGGTGATCACATGTTCCCTTTTCCTGAGCTGCTGAATCACCCCACTTTTTCCCTAAGGACAGAACAATGACATAAATACACACAGACGGAAAGAAACAGCTGTATGCTTTAAAAGATATTTGCATATTGTGCACTGGTCCATTGGCTTCCATGCAAACGGGGTCTCTCCAAAGTGCTATTATTTAGCCAGCAGACAAAATAATGTCTTTGAGGGTTTTTTTTTTTGGGGGGGGGAATGGCTTCAAGTCAGAAGCAGAACTGCAAGCCTGATGTTCTGCTTGTGAAGTGTGTGTATGTGTGTACAAATTCTGCTAGCTGGCTTTGGTTATTGGAATGTGTAGTCCAGAAGAAAGGGGAGGGCATTTGTAAAAATAGAAGTTATTAGGCTATGACTGTAATACATGCAGAGAATAGCCAACACAAGTTCCCAGTATATTGCCTGCAAGGTGTCCAGAGGTCAATAAACAAGATGTTGATACCATTCACACTGCATTCAACTGTGAAGGGCTTGGAATGCTGGCTTAGAAAGCATGTATCTTGCTCATGCTTAGAATGGACAGGTCAGATTCCAAGGATGTAAGGGGTCGGTTTCAGCCCTCCTTAACCATTACATTTTCCTATAGAATTAAACTAAAAAAGTGGGTTCTACTTCCACTGTTCCAGTACTACTGAAAATGAAGCTGGCAAAAAGCATTAATAATGAAAAATGCAACAATAGAATAAACGGGGTTCAAGGAGAAGTCAATCGAGTGAAAGGCCACCTTCTCCATTTCACCTACTAACTAGCACAAAGAAGTGATGTGAAACACCTGAATCAGATCAGAAGGAAAACTAATTCAGTCTCCTGCCAGGGTCTTTAGCTTGTTCACTTGGTTGGTGAGGAGAGAAGAGTTAAATTCAGGAGGGTCACCTGCCAGTCATAATGGAAGAATGTGGCTCAGCCTACCTGTTGTAAACAGTCTTCCCTCACCCCCAGCAAACTTGCTTAAGCATTCTCAACCCCAACAACTGACCGTTGCTATACAAGAGCAACAGAAATCTAGCCCTTTGATCTTGTTTCCCATAATTCCACTTGGAAATCAACATTTGCTCCATTTCCAGCTTCCTACCTTGCTGAAACTTGGCTACTCTTCCCTTTTGTTTCATGATTTCATCCTCAAACAGCCTGTAGTTTTATTCCCTGCTCAGTGAATATTTCCCTGAATTACAGGACAGACAGATAAGAAAAATAAACACAGGCTACATGTGGACCACCTAACAAAAATACTTGAGGCTTTTAAATAAGCATCAATTTAGCTACCACTTTTCCAAACTATTCAGTCTTTCATTTTCAGACCACACTTAAAAAGAGCATGAGACAGGAAAACTCCTGTAAGGAGTTCCATTATTATGGTCCCATTTTGTCTACATCTCCCCTAACTCTTGGCACAATTACTATTACAAAAGGGGAATCCACAAGCACCATACCTTTGCTAAGAGTATCTAGTTTCCTGAGAGACCCAAATGGTTTGCAAATTTCTTCAACATAAAGTTTGGTGTTGGAGACAAAGGACACACATAATGAAGAGTATGGAGGCAGGAAAAGCCCAAAACTCCTGTAGGGAGTTCCACAATGAGGGTTGGAGGGAGGCAGGCATGGCTTTGGGGGGGAAAAATATGCCTGGCCCCAGCCCTACCCTGAAGGAGACACACACTAGCCAAACAAGAGTTATAGGAACTCTTGGAGACAGTTGTGTGTAACCCAGTATGAAGTCCTTCTAAGACTGGGGCGGGGGAGCAGGAAATTAAAGGGGAGAATTCCAACACCCATTTCTAAATGAAAGTATGCATTATAATTAAAGAGCACAGATCTGGTTCTGTTACGTCCACCTCCTTCTCTTCCCCTACTACATGTCCAGCTTCTGTTCTTCATGTTGGCTCCGACAATACCTTGTGGTTGCCTTATGGCCTCATAATGGGGGGGAAATGCCAAAGTTCCAGGGAAGAGGAGAAGAGTGCTCATTATCCACATCACAGGACATTAGAAATTGGTGGAGGGAGAAGGACCAGTACTGTAGTGCGAGGACAGGGTAGTTGCAGGTCATGCATCCGCTTTCCAACTCTGATGTGCTTCCACCTCTTCAGGCACCACTAGAAGAAGTTCACAGTTCTTTCCTCGCAGCTGGTGTCTCAAAAACTTCCTGTAGCAGTTAAAGGTGGGTAGGGGAAAAAGAAAGCACAGTTCAAATGCAATCTTTTTGTTGAGTGTAATTTTTGGTATGCACCTACATTCTGCCATTTGAATAGCTTTAAGAACTTGCAGGTCAGCCATGATTTGATCTTATTGGTTTTCTTCAGCTGGAACTACAGAGATCTTAGAACTTTTAAAAAAAATATCTTACTGTTCAGAAGACAGTAACACCCTTTAACAAAACTTTGTTTTAAAAGTCTATGAAGAAAATCACCTTCCGGTGAGCCTTGAGCCTTACTATGAATTAAGTATTAAATAAACTAAAAAGAGAGAAAACGAGTGTGTATGTGTATGGTTCTGGTTGCACCTGCCAGTCAAATGCAGCCCCCAACAACTTTCCACCAGGGTAATGTTGCCCTTTCCCTGAAAATGGGTTCCTATTACTAAGTAACGTCAAATGCCTACTTTTCAATCTGAGCTAATTCTGTTGCAAAAAAGTGAAGGATAAGGACAAAGTCTAGGCTTTTGTTTTCATTCTTCACCATTGTTGGTACACTTTACTCCCTTCATCTCTGGGAGATTAAAACCAATCTACACTACGGATTATGCACTTCAATTTACAATATGTTCAGAGGATGGGCACCTAGGTTATACTGGCTAGGATGGAAGAAAACCTACCTGAGCTCACTTTCACCTCCAATGGATTCAGGCACCTTGAGTTTAGAGTCAAGGTTATAGTAGATACCTCCCACTTCCCGGACACAGATCCAATGTTGCCGTTTAAGAGGAAGTTTCAATGGACCCCAGCAGAGGCTTGATGGCAGATTCATAATGAAGCCCATCACATTGGAGAGGGCAATTACACTGACATCCCTGAACAGAGAATAATAGAAGAAAGAAACTGTTAGGCTCTTACAGTTATTTATAAACCCAACTAGGAAGAAGTCAGTTCCAATGATGGCAAGTCTCTCTTGACAGTCTGGTTCTCTTTACCTGCGCTTATCCCACCAAACTGCTTCATAACCTTTGGTCTGAAGAGCTGCCATGATGACGTTCACATCATAGTTCCCGTTTCCCAGCATGCTTTTCTTGTGGGGTGTCACCATGGTGTTGGGAGACAACCTGAACATGAAAACACATTGTAGAAACATGAAGATAGCATTGGTCCCAAGCAGATGATGAAGCAAGGCTGACCATTTGGGGAAAGATAGCTGAAGATGGACAAAAAGGTTAATAAATTAAGTCCACTACTCTATCTGTGCATTTAAGGGAAGAGATAGGTGCTGGGATGGACAGAGAGTGGGGAAGTCCATTAAGTGTTCTCAAAGTAAACCTATTGTTTTTCTGTCACCGGATTTATATCCCTCAAAAAAGAAAATGAAAGTCATTGCTAACATGTAGAAGATTACAATAAACCATTACAGAACCTACAATAAAAGACAGCAAAGTTTCAAAGAGTGGCAAGAATAAACTTTCACAACACATGACTGGGCCCTGATAGAGACTTCATCCAAAACAAGAATTACAGTACAATGATTTCTACACTTTTGAAAAACTGGTAAAATTCTTGATTTCACAGTGGCAGATACCTCTCTGTGTTGAAAGAGCATGACACTCCTGTAAGATTCAAACATCAACTATTGTCTGAACAAAGCCAAGTAGTCATGCTGGTTTCAATCACATGAACAAGCTATATGTGGTATCCCAACAAGCTCAATCTGTAATTATGACTGGCATCAGGAAATGAGCAATCCTCAGACATTTACCATGAAATGATCTCTCCACAGCCAAATGACATTTGTTCATCCATAATTGCTCTGGAGGAACGAAGGGCACCTTGTCCTTTCCCCTAAAGGTTAACAACAGACAGTGCCACTTTTTAAATAGGCAAGGAAGATCTGCTTTGATCCATTTCACATGCTCATGGTAACCAATACAACAGTCTATGATCTAAGACAGTAAAGAAAGCAGGCAAAGATGTATTTAATAAATTAGGACTGCATAGGGCCACTTTGCTCTGGTGTGTGAGAGGCAAGTTTTGTGGGTTCGTTAATTACAGCCATAATCCTTCAACAATTACATTTGTAAAGACCTAAGCCACGGAATCCTTCGTCAGGAACCTAGACGTTAAGAACTTTTCTAAATGTTCCTGAACATTTACACAAGCTTCACTTTTCCATTCCAATAAGTTCAAGATAGAAACTCAAGGGAATCCACTTAAATGTACCGTGTCTTAAATTAAGCCTCCCAAGAGTCTCAAGGAATATGGAGAACTCCCAGAAGAACAAGAAAACACTACATAAACAACACAGGAACTATTGCCTTGACTATATTACCTATTTTAATTTTCAACACAAACTTCAGACTACCAGCTTTAAAATATATGCATGATCCTAGGCATTTTTACTCAAAAGAGTAAGCTCCTCCGTTATATTTACTCATTATCAAGGGTGCACAAGACTATCCATAAAGAGAGATTGGGAGAATTCCAGTTTGCAAATGGCTGAGTAGCACATTTCTCAAAACATTTAAGTAGTAAATAAAGGATCACGCATACACGCAAGGACTACCACCTATTTTTTCAGTTCCAAGCACTGTTTTCAAGCTAGGTACTAACACACATGATACAATAATGGGACCATATCAGCTACTGTTTAGCTGGATAACAAAAGAGGGAGCATGGAGAGCACTGATGTGTAAATCAAAGGAGCAGATGCAGCAGAAGCAACTTGGGTAGTTGAATGGTATGGTGCATAGAAGAGTTAAGAGCAGGAGGACTTGCAGAAGACACTGGTTCCCAGAGAGCAGACAGAGACATATGATGAAAGACTGGCAGATGTAGCCTGAGGGATGATGGTCCACCATACCCAGGACAGCAAGAATTGTATTTAACATCCGGAAATAAGTGTTCTCATGAGATCCCCTGGCTACATTTTGCCCGTGTGTCTTCTTTTTAATTACACATTAAAACATCTATGCAAAGCGCAGCTCTAAGAGGATTTTGTTTCTGCTTCAGAAGCTGTTACAGAGAGGCAGAACCCTGGACAAAAAGGCAAACTGTATTGGTGGTCTCCTTAGTAAAATGTGTGGTGATTAATGAAACAAGAAACCATTCAGAATCAGTGTTAAAATTCTGGAAACTCTTCTTTTCCTCACCCAACCCACAAAGTTTCCGAGGCACTAAATACAACTAAAGAAGTGAATGCATGTACAGAAAACAAAACAACACCCCCCCCCAACATAATGCTGGCAAACCAAGTTCTTCTTACCTTTGAAAAATCTCCTGTAACGTGTCTCGGGTAAAGGCATTGCCGTCCTGGAAGACATTATTGAGGGCATGGAGAGCACATAACTCCCTGCGCTGTTTTTCATGATAAATACGCACTGGCATCGGCTGTGGTGTTTCAGATGATTCCGATTTTATTTTGTCACCTTTCCATGGCACACAACTCATTTTTTTTTTGTAGTGTAGGACGTGAAGATAGGAGATGACAAAGTTTATGAAGTTTCTCCCCACCACACAAAAAGCAGAGCAAGCAGCCTTTCGTTTCTAGACAACTCCAGCCCACACAAGTGGAACACCTGCTGTTACTTTAATAGTTGTCTTCACTAGATGGCTGCAGAAATAACTTAAAGATTTTAATCATTTTTCTCCCACCCTCCCACCTCCATTAGCCTGCAAGGAACCGTCCTTAGTATATTTGCATCTCTTTCTCGGCCTCCCCTTGAAAAATGTTTTATATGGCCTTAACATCAGAGTGTCAGATAGAATGTATCACATCGCTCTTTTTCCTCCATTTCCTTTGGTCAATGATGCGTCCAAGACAAAGATCCACAGCCTAACTCTTAAAATATGCTCAATCTAACAACAATAACAAAAAAGGGGTGGGGGAAGACAAATATCATGTAATTAAGCAAGGCCAAGTTGGTGCTGTCCAGAAGGAATACAGGGCCCCCAGAGAGGCATCAACTGCATTTTTGCAATCTTGTCAGAGAGGCTGCGTCCCCAAAACACAGATGCAGAGAGACAGGGAAACAGACTGTTTCTTCCAGGGGAGTAGGTGGGGGGGTGGTCCTCCAACTTCGCCAGGTACAAAATTCCTTGCCCAAGGCTTCTTGTGTTCCTGATGGGAGAAAAGAAGAGATCCAATGAAGCACAGAACTATCACTGCCCGGTTACCGACTTTTTAAAACAGCACCCCAGAAAAGGATTTCCAGAACTGCTCTGCATAAACAAAACAAAAAAGCCACGAAGGTGCAAGGAAGGCCTGCTTTATGAAATCCGGGGTTCCCCACATCCGGAAAGAATGGTTTTCCTTTGGCTCACAAGCACCCCCAGCCCTCCTCGGCGTCGCGGAGGGTGCCAATATCCCGCCGTTAAGTGCGAGCAGGAGAAGCGCGTGCAGGAACTACGGGGGGGGGGGGGAGAGTGAGTTTGTGCTTGCACGGGAGTTTGTGCTCGCAATCACAGCAGTCCTGGCCTGTCCTGGGGAACCGCAGTCATGCAGTCAGCAGGCCCCTGTGCCCGCTCGGGGGGGGGGGGGGGGACGACGGGACAGCTCCTTCTCTGGACTGTGGGGCGCGGAGAGGGGGGGGGGAGGCGTTGAACTCGCCAACTCGGGAGAAGCGGGAACCGGAGAGTCTTATGAGGGGGGGCGAGGAAGAAGAAGGAGAGACTGTCCAGGGTGACGTGTGGGAGAAAAGAGCTCTACTCAGGTGGGGGCAACCCCACAGGCCCTCCCGCATTCTTGGGTTTTTTTTTGGGGGGGGAACACACGGAACGCCTCTCTCCCTTCGCGACCCCTCGCCCCGTCCCCCCGTCACGCTGCTACTCACCCGTTAGCGGCCCCAACCTGCTGAAGCCCAACAACCACCCAGGAGCCAGCGCATGCGCAACCATAACAGAGCCCTTCCCCGTCGCGCGCGCGTGTGTGTGAGCGCGCTGAGCCCGCCCCCGGCGCGGGCCTATGGAGCAGGGTTCCGCGTGACGTCAGAGAAGGCGGTCCTCGCTCTCTCTCCCTCCTCCCTTTCAGACGGCGCCGGAGACGTTGCCTTTGCAATCTCTTCTGAAATCTTAACCCTCGGCTTCGCGTGCGGCTTGAGCTGTGCCTTATTATAGGCAGTGCGGAGTTGTGGGGCTGAGGATTGGGTGTGACGAGCTGGGAGGAGGACCGCGTGTTCACAATTCCTCCTCATGCCTATGAAGCCCGGCGCGGACGGAATTCTCTGCCAGGCGTCCTCTGAGCCCCGACCCACTTCACAGGGGTGTTGTTAAGGACATAAAAGGCGGGTGTAGGCATTCCTTAGCCGCGTGGCGGGTGAGATAAAAATATAATTAAGGATATGCATGCCTTTGAGTCAGAGAGTCATGGTTTTAACGCGCCTCGCCTCACCCGCTCCCTTTGGGTGACTGACATTGGTAAACATTTCAATCGGTGCATACATCGTATACTGAATAATTCGTAAACATGGCTGTTCTTAAACCGAGGTACCACTGTATTTCAGGCAGCTTGCATGCATGACAGCAGCTGCCCGTTTGTGCTGGAGCAGCAAAGATCCTCCCCTACCCGACTGCAGTGATTCCCAAAATATTTTTCCCCCTCCCACAACGCAGGACCACAGTTTGGGAACCCCTGCGCTGCTGAATGTACCTTTTATCAGGGATGAAGCTGAAGTAGCCTTGATTTTATTTATAAACGAGAGTTATTTATTCAGTCTGTTGATGCGATTGTGCAGTATTTCAAATTAGAACTGGGAGCCAGTAACCAATGTTAGCCTCCCGCCTCTTGGTGCAGCCCCACCCCACATAATTGATCACACCACACGGTGTATGTACACCATTTGAATGACAATGGCCATCAACTGGGGGGGGGGCGGCCCCCTCAAACATTTTATTGGGAGGCTGAAGACCCCAAGGGCCCCTAGGAGTTGGCTCCTATGGCTAGGCCTGTTTAGCATGTTAGTCCAACATCACATGCGGGACGCCCAGTTGGGGAAGACCGGCATACTTCCTCAACTATATGGGCTGTCTTTAAGATTTAAGGACCATAAGGAAGGCAAGCTTATATAGGTTACATATGCTTATATAGGTTATATATGCTGAATTTATGTATCACTATCTACTAAAATAAATGTGCCAAAATGATTTACAGCTAAGTACTGTAAAAAAACCACAACATTAATAAAGCAACAGAAATATATCAAAAACAGATTTAGTAATAATATGTTGCCCAAATGCCCATGAAAATAAATACATATTTGCCTGGTGCTAAAATGACATGGTTGGCACCCTGTGGACAGCATTCTATGAATGAGGTGACTATAAATGGTTTTTCTCTCTTTGCCACCCTCCTTACCCTTCAGAGGGGGCACACAAAGGAGGACTGCAGATAACCATCTTTGGTTCTGGACAGATTCATATGAAGACGGTCTTTTATGTAAATATATTTTCAAGGTCAAAACAGCACTTTGAACTGGGCACAGAAACAAACTGGCAGCCAATTTGTACTGGCCATGTCCCATGCTTTGTATTAACGCCTTCTTGTTCCAGTTAACAATTTAATAGCTACATTCTGTGTTAGCTGTAGTTTCCAAACAGTCTTCAAAGTTTAAACTGGAGGTTACTAGAAAATAGACAAGCAAGGTCAGGCTATCCCTATCCAGACAGGGTTGTACCTGGGCTACCAGCCAAAGCTGGTAGAAGGCACTCTGTGCCACACTGAGGCTCCTTGTGCCAAATGACTGAATTGAATCCAAGTGTACCCAACAGCAACACTTGTTTCTTCAAGCGACACATCAAGGGAAGTGTAACCTCATCCAGAGAGACGAACCACCCAATAACGGGGTCACAGTGTTATGCTGGCTGAGCTTCAGTTTGTTGGCTCTCACCCAGTCCATTACGGAAACCAGGCACTGATCCAGCACATCCACCTCACACCTGCTTTAGCTGTAACAAAGAATTCAAGTTGCATGTTGTCAACATATTGATGGCAGCACAGTCTGAGACTCCAGATCATTCCACTATAATGTTAAACATCATATAAAATGACAAGGCTATCTGTTGCCTGGCCAATATCTTTCCACTTCCATCTGTCAGTCACATCTGTCCTTACCCAATTCAAAACGGGAACAAATTCAACAGCTAAAATAGGCAATTCAATCATCATTCCACAGGATAACTCATCAACCAAATTAATATTATACAAGAGACAGAGTATAGGTAGGCTAAAAGCTGATAAATTCAGCCATTCCAAATGTCATGAAAATCCAAGTCTTCATCAATACTTTTAATATTTTCTGAGATTTTTTTCACACATGAAAATAAGTGGCCTTCAGCTCCCTATAGCTTTATATTGTGTGTACTGTATAAATGAATGGGGATTTCCTCTATTTACTTCTCTCACACTGAGATTTAAAAGTCTGGGTCTGGGTCAATCCTTAGACAATGCTTATTACACAAGTCTGAAACAATAATTCTCAACTGTTGTAATCTTATGCAACTGAGCAGTCACCACTTTGACCTGTGATTTATTGTATTTCCTCATGTCATCACTGAGAAGAAAAACCCTAGTATTCACAATATCACTAATTTTACCTTGCTCTTTTTATTAGGAACTGGCCACTAATTGTCAGATTTCGACAACGCCCATACTGACTGGATTGAATTTCATTACTGAGTGCTGAATAGTACAGTAACACACAGCTCTCTTGCAGTGCTTGAAGTATTGTGACTCCACACTACAAAGATACAGCATTTTCCTCTCTTCCTTATGTATTCCAGATGTATACATGTCTACATAGTATGTGAATTTTTTTGTGGAAGAATTTTGTATTTTGAGAAGATAAGTGATTGGCACATCCTACAGGCCCAGGAAAGCTTATGCTACAAAACATGTTAATCTTTAAAATACCAAAAAGCTTTCTTACTTTTCCTAAAGGTGCAGACTAGATGGAACACCAATATTTGTCTATCTAAAGAAACTTAAAATAACTAGATAAAAAACCCCTCAGAAGAAATTTAGTCATGTATTTTAAGTGATTTTTAAATTTGAACTTTAGATTGTCCTGGCCTGGCCTGGGACCTGCTGGTGAAGAACAGGTAATGACAATAGCAGTAGCATTATTATTATTGCTTGTTTGCTGGCTTCTCAAAACACTGAAGCCTGCGGGGGCCGTTCAATTTATTCCTAATGGATAAGAAATGCGAAGCCAGGAATACCAGTGCCAAAACAAAAGCGCTTGGGCAGAGTGAGGCTTCACCGATTTACACGAAGGCTTTGAGCATTTGGAGATTAGTCCAGACACGTTTCAGTGCCACCACCTCGCTCTCAAAATGAGGCTGAAAAACAAGGAAATAAAACGTTATTGGCCTTGGGCGAAAGTCACGGAACGCAAGTATGACTGCTCGATTGCATAAGATTATCACCGCTCAAAGCGATTTATTTCAACCCCGTTTCATCAGCTTTTGCCAGGGATTATCCCGGGCGAGACAATCTGTCTCAGAGACAGAAGTAAATAGAGGCAATCCCCATTCAATCACAAAATGGGTTGGGGTATTTGATTGGCTTTGGCATATGTACACTGCTTCTTATTGGTCGCCACGATAAAATTCCCGCCTTCTTTTCTCACCTGCTCACCTCGGCCATAATCTTGTTCTCTGATTGGTGGAGGCTGCACTCCCGCCTATTACTTAAATGTTTGCCACGATTGGCGAGGAACTTTGTTTATCATGCATTCTTCCCTCCCATTGGCCGCGAGCAGGAAGAAATATAACACCGCCCCGCTCCCACCCAGAGTTCCAGAATAGAGATAAATAAAAATCCAAGTAGCGCTGCTGCCGCTGCTTTTATTTTCTGAACCGGAGGAACCGCAAAAAGGGTCTTCGAAGGAGACATGGCTTATCCATATTAATAAGCTGCGGGTTGTCATAGCAATACAGCAATTACTGTACTAACAGCGCGGCTCCCCGATTGGTCAGCAGGGTACTAAATTATTAAGCAGGCCCGTTCGGGGGGCGGAGCTCGGCGGGCTCCTCCGGCTCGGTCGACGCGAGGGGTGGGCGGGGCCTATGCTAATGAGGCCGGAGAAGGAGGCCGGGGCTGCCAAGATGGCGGCGGAGCGCAGTCGCTCCCCGATGGGGGGCTCGCCGGTGCCGGCCTCGATGTTCGCCCCGGAGCCCGCCTCTCACGGCGGGGCAGTGGCGGCCTCTTCCAGGTTCCACCGCGGCGTCGCGGACTCGGACTGCAGCGAGGACGGCGAGGTGCTCAATGGGGAGCCCGAGCTCGACCTCACCAGCAAGGTAGGCCCGGCGGCCGGGGGGCAGCAGAGACCCAGGGCCCCGCCAGCCCGGACCCCAATACCTGGCGCCTCCGGTCCCCCTCACGCGCCCGGAGGCAGCTCCGGCACTTCCCTCTCTCTCCACTCGGTCTGGCGGCGCTGCCTCCCCTTGTCCTTCCGGGCACTTCGTTCAGCCTCCTTTAAGGAGCGCGGAGCAGGTACCCCCGGCCCCTTGTCGACGCTCCCCCCTCAGGCGGCGAGAGGCCGGCTGCCCCACTGCGAGGCCTGAGGCACAAGTAGGGCGAGGGTGTCGCCAACGGGCGGCGGCGGCAACGGCGGCAGCTTCAAGTGTACGGGCTGGTGTACGTGGCACGCGACAAGGGATTCAGACGGGGACGAGAAGGGGGGGGGGAGTAAACAGGCTTACTCGCAAGTAAGGCCCTCCGTTTTCAGTGGGGCTTACCCCACGTTTAGGATTGCAGCCCGGCAGCCCGGCCCTGTAAATAATGCCTGCTCAGAAATAAGTTCCATTCATTTCCGCGAGGCTTACTCCCGGTTTAAGCGTAGGTAGGGTTTCAGCTGAAGTTGTTGTTAAGGAAACTACAAACGGGGAAACAACAACAACAACACCCTCGTGCTGTGTTAATACAGCCCTTCCAAGTGCAAAGTTCAAGCTCCTCGTTTATCTTTTTAGGGCATTGCTTTTTTAAAAAAAAAGTTAAAGTTGAAATTGTTAAACAGGTGCTGTGGGTGAAGTACTGTAAAGGGATAGCCTTTATGTTCTGTAGAACTACCCTGAAGTGGAATAAGGGGTGATGTTTAATCAAAAGAATGGGCAGAGATACCTGCATGACTGTTAGTTACCCTGCTGGATGGGCATCATGTGATGTGCTCAAAAGGGTCAAAATCTCAGAGCAGAGTAGCCATGAAAAGTGATGATGGGCCATTTTGTAAGTTCAGGCATCTGGGGCTGTTGTGCTTTACATTTTTTGTGTGACCTCTGCAGTTGTGGGTAAATGGAAGTCATAGGGAAAAGTGGAGTGGCTTTTCATGTGATCTAACTCATTATCAAGGATTTGTTTGATCTACAGTGTTTTTATAATCGTTATATATATAGAGAGAGAGAGAGAGTATACATACACACATACACATATACACTTCAGCCTTCTTCACACTGCTTTTGCTAAGCTTTCTGAATTTCCCTTTTTACTTTGTGGCTCCTTGGTGTCATATCAACCCTTTTTAATTTCCTCTGCCATTAACCCTGAGTCTCATAATTATGAACTCCTTGAAAAACAGTTCATAAACAATTTGAGAGAATGTGGCCTCTAGAAAATCATCTACTAGTTAGTGCCAGTGATTTTGGCCCCCTCCCCCATATCAGGATGTTTAACACAGATACCTGGTTTATTTTCAGCTAGTAATGGTGAGCCCAACATCAGAGCAGTATGATAGCTTGCTGCGGCAGATGTGGGAGAGGATGGATGAAGGATGCGGGGAGACCATCTATGTCATTGGACAAGGATCAGGTGAGCATGGTTTTCTCCTTCAATACCACAAGCCAAGCTAAAGATGCCATAGTGGTTTCACCAGAAACAGCTATTGCTTGAAGTATAGTGTTTGTGGGATGGGACAGTTAGTATATTAGATCTCAAGAGTTAAAAGCCTTTCTTCCATAACACAAATAAATTCATTGGATTATTCCTGCATGCAGCTAATGCTGTGTTGCATGTTGGCCACACATGCCTAGTAGTAACTATTTGCTTTCAGTAAACAATTCTGACTTGTGTTTTGAATAAGTATATCCCATTCAAATGACATGTGGGGTAAAGAACGGATGTTTTAGCTTGTCTGCTATTAAACCATAATTTGAATGATCTGTTCCAAACCATATGCTCAAGAGCACCACTTTCGCAGAGAGGCTGGCACAGAGATCCCTTTGTTACTGTGCGCTGCCGATGTGTACTATTCTCACAATCCCAGGGGGTGGACTCAGTACAGTTATGGCTAAATTCAACCATGAATGATCTGAGCATAATTCTAGCAGCTAGTGAATTGTTTGTTTTCCCCAAACAAACTGTGAATGGTAAACCAAGAGCAAATCTTGGTTACAATAAGTTCACCGTTTGTTGAGAGTGAGGAAAACCTCAAGCTTGGGTTTGCATGTAACACTAAGCCCAATGGTTTGGCTCTGAGTAGTGAAACAGCAGCAGGACCAGTGGAGGAGCAAAGCCGCCACGGTTTTCACTCTGGGTAGCTGCGTGTTTGGTTGTTGTTGCTAATCCCTGGTTTAGCTTAGCATTGCATGCAGTCATGGGTTTTTTCCGTAAAGCAAGTTGAAAATGTTTAGGGCAGTTAATGTTTTTCCTCTAATTGGGGTTTTGGTTTTTTTTGGTAGTGCTACA
Source organism: Podarcis tiliguerta (assembly GCF_965153285.1). Taxonomy (NCBI): domain Eukaryota; kingdom Metazoa; phylum Chordata; class Lepidosauria; order Squamata; family Lacertidae; genus Podarcis; species Podarcis tiliguerta. The sequence goes on along the minus strand of NC_139543.1, from coordinate 45,351,227 downwards.
TATTTACTTTTCTCTACTCCCACCACCCAATGTAAAAGATTAAAGGGTGTTTGCTGCCTTTGAAGTGACTGGTGGTTTTGGCATTGGTGTTCTTGGCTCAGGTGATGTCAGTCTGCTCAGTCTTCAAAGAAACGGGTGGGGGGAGGGGGGAAGTGTAGCAAGTGTTAGATTTGCACCAGCATAAGTTTCTCAACTGTTATCAGCATTTAATGGGTTAGGGTAGGAGGAGTCAACCACATCTTGTGAACTACAGCTCCCATAATCCCTGACCATTGGCTATGGTGGCCGAATCTGATGGCAACAGTGGTCCAAAACATCTGGAGGGCATCTTGGCTACCTCTAGAGTAGGGTGTGGGATTAGTTAATGACCTTGCTGTGTCTTCAACTAATGGAGCCAAGGTTTTGAAGAGGGTAGCACAATTGACTCTCATACATCCCACCTTTCCTTCCAAACTTTTGAGATTGGTGCTGTTTAGTCTGGAGAAATAGGGCTAAATGAACAGTTAAATGCATTGTGTTGCATAAGCATTTGAAATTAAAATGGATTCTTCATTTCCTTGCCCGGCCCATCTGTGGCAAGACCCTGGTGAGGTTACATTAATGACAAAGTAACTCCTGGTCTGACAAAACATTTGAAGCAGCTGTTCCTCATTTCTTCCCTGTGCCTACATTAGATGGGACTGAGTACGGGCTCAGTGATGTAGATATGGAAGCATCCTACGCCACTGTGAAGAGCATGGCTGAGCAAATAGATGCAGATGTGATCCTCTTGCGGGAGCACCAAGAGGCAGGAGGCAAAGTGCGTGACTACCTGGTGCGGAAGCGGGTGGGTGACAACGATTTCCTGGAGGTCAGGTAAGGAGATAGGTAGAAGGCGTGTTCGTCAGCATGAAGCTCACTCCTGTAACCTGCATACATAGTGGTGAGAAGCTGGAAACTCTGGTTTGGCTATGGGAGTGACTCTGCCTCTCCTTACTAATTAACTTTCCTTTCCTCTGTGCTTTGTATACAAGCCAGTGGTTAGGATCTTGCGCACATACTTGGCTGATCAAGCAGTATCTGAATGAAAGGATTGCTGTTGTAGGTTTTTGCCCTCTGTGTGCTATGTGTAAACCTGGATAGCTCAGTTGATTAGAGCATGATGCTGATAATGCCAAGGTGGCAAGTTTGATCCCTGTACGGGACAGCTTCCTATTCCTGCATTGCAGGGGGTTGGACTGGATGACCCTCAGGATCCCTTCCTGCTCTAAAATTCTAGTCTATGAAACCCCATAGGTCCTGTCTTTTACTCATCTTTAAAAGGTTTTAGCCTTATTCAGAGATTGCACATGACCGCTGACATTCTGATGGCTTCCTTTTGCCTTCCTATAGGGTAGCCGTGGTTGGCAATGTGGACGCGGGGAAGAGCACACTGCTGGGTGTCCTCACCCATGGTGAGCTGGACAATGGACGTGGCTTTGCCCGGCAAAAGCTTTTCCGCCACAAGCACGAGATCGAATCAGGCCGTACTAGCAGCGTGGGCAATGACATACTGGGCTTTGACAGTGAGGGGAATGTAGTGAACAAGCCTGATAGCCACGGTGGAAGTCTGGAGTGGACTAAGATTTGTGAGAAGTCGACAAAGGTCATAACCTTCATTGACCTGGCTGGGCACGAGAAGTACCTGAAGACTACAGTCTTTGGCATGACTGGGCACCTACCTGACTTCTGCATGCTAATGGTAAGCTGTGCCATGGTGGTGGGATGTCAGTAGCAGCAAGGGGCTCTTAACATCCACAGCACTTTCCCATCTTTTTTGTTGGAGAGTTAAGGAATTAAAGAAAACAATATAGGCTAGAAGTCTCACTGTTATTGTGAATGGGAGCTCAAAAATTAGTTGGAGCCGTGGGCCATGTCACTCTCAGTAAGTGGTGATTTCCTACTGTAGAATGTTGGAGGCTTCAAGGTTGGGAACAAACTGCTTGGAGGACTGTTTCTTGCGGTTCACCATGTTCCTCTTTTGCCTATCTGAGGGTGATTTATGGCCTATGTTAAGGATTGAACTGAGTTCTCCATTCATGCTCATGCATCAGATACGGGTGCAAGCTTCTACATAAGTAAATGCTCTAAGCAAAAACACCATGAAGTTCAGAAAAGCTCTTTCTGAAGTGCCCCCTGCCCATGTGTCAGGGTGTCAAAGATATTGTCACGTGTGCAAAGCATTCAAGGTTTGGTACCTGTTTCCAGAACTTAATTTGACATTTGTCCTTGCTGGTCTCCCCCACTCTCGCAGCAGCAGCACAACAAAGATTTTTTCTGCACTGTGAGGACACCTAATTCTGCCATAGTGGCTTAACACAACTTGTCTCAGGTTCTATCTGTATCAGTGGATTTCTTTCCGCAACCATGAGAGGCAAACTATTCCTCCCACTGTGGCACATTCCTGTGTTGGTTTTGGAGTATGTGTGCTTCAGTCACATAAACAAAGAATTCTCAGATTTATTGGCAAGTATTCTAAACTGCAGACAGGTGCTTCCTTGTGAGGACATGAAGTGGTATAGAAATTTTCTGTTCATGGGTCAGTATCCCATACCAACCTTTCTTATCAATAAGAGCCACAGCCTGCCACTTGATGACATGCTTGCAGAATGACATTAAGGGGTAGCTGATACACTCTGAGATAGTGGCTCAGTTGGGACATTGTTCCCAGGTTCATCAACCATGGTGTATGTCAAGAAAAGGAAAACCTGTGGCCCTCCAGATGTTGTTAGATTCCCAAGTCCATTTGCCCCAGCCAACAAGGTTGGTGGGTGGTGATTAGTGAGGTGAGGTGAGAATATTCTCCAGAGAATATTCTCAAGAATGAGAATATTTTTGACAATATTCTCTGCTAGAAAATTATCTGGAGGATATTTTCCATGAACTGTAAAGTCTAAGTGAAGAACCAGTTTTACAACCCACATTAAAAAAATCTAGTAAATAATAAGTCAAGCTGTGATATTGCCAATGTAAATAATGAATAATGATTTTTTTGATCCAGTTACATTACTGGGCATTGTGTCATTCACCATTGGCAGTTCTGAAATGTGAGCTACAGAAAACCATTTTTTAAAAATGCTGTTCATTTAATTTGATGAACATTTGAATTTGTATGTATTTCAACTGTTTGTAATAGCCTTTTTTCTATTTAGGTGTGACCTTATTCTTAGCAATTCTATTCACTTAGCCATAAGTGTGATTTTTAATTTTTTTTTTACAGAAAATAGTTCTAATGCTTTCTACACTTAAAAGTACCTAGGCCTATACAATTATGTGTAACAGCATGTGAGGTGGCCTTGATTTAAACAGCTGACTTTTCTATATTTTCATTCAGTGCCAGAAACTGGTTTTTGCAGTTCCATTCAATGGTACAATATTCTCATTAATCAAGAATATTCTTGAGAATATTTTCCAAAAGATTATTCTCTAGAATTTGACATCACTAGTGGTGATGATGAGAGTTGTTCAAGAGCATCTGGTCACAGGTTTCCTATCTCTAGATTGTGGTGCTAGATTATTTTCCAGTTTTGTTAATTGGCATTAAACCAGAGTTCCCCATTTTGGAGGTATGGGGAACACCCATTTTAGGCACGACCAATATGTGTGCGACCATGCACATGCACATGCACACAGCGCTGGCCCTGGAAGTGACCAGGAAAGATGTCACCAAAATGGGGGGGGGGGGGGCAGGGCGTTTCCATTGCATGTGATTTCATGCAAGCGTGCAATGACCCGCAACATAACCCCACCACATAACCCCACCACATATCGGGGGTTGGCAGTAATTGAGAATTCTGGCTTGATACAAGCCAGGAGCTTTGTGGTGAAGCTGGCATGTGATGTGAGGAAGAAGAGTTAGGGAGGAATGCTTGGTCCTAATGCTAGTCCCTGACTTCATAAGCCAGGAAGGCTGGGAACATCATCTTAACAGTGTCACTGGCTTCCCTACATCAAAACAGAGAAGTAGAGCTCCAGTTATGACACTTATTTTGAGCAGACTGTACTAGCCCTTCTTGGCAATGCTAGGAGAAGGAGGTAGTGGGCATGCACCCACAAGAAGGCTAGCTCTGACACAATGTCACCTGCAAATGCAATGGTTTTTTAAAGTGATTTTGTGATTGACATGAACTGGGAAAAGTTTAGTTGATAACCTATTCCATCGTGGCTTTTTCTGAGAGGATTCTGGGAATAGGGCCCAGGATTCCTCTTCTATCTGTTCTTGACATTGTCCTGGTGAAGCAGCAGGAAATAAGCCTTTCTGGTTTACTTTGCACACCATGGAACATACCAGAAACGTTATTCCAAGAGTGGCAAGTGCTAATGTCTGAATTAGCTCTTACTTTATTGTAAGAGCACCGGGTTTCTGTCTAGCGCTGTGTGAGCAGAACTCCTGCAACCATCTGGAGCAGGTTTTGAAGCTGTACAAGGGGGCTGAATTGGGAGGAGAGGAAAGAGAAGCTCTGCTGCACAAATAGAAGTCTGCTGCGCTAGTGGGATAACAGTATTAGATAGAACCATTGCTCTCATAATTTATTAAAAATTAACCTCTTGCCTTTCTCTTCTGGCGTCTGCATTACGCTGCCCAGCAAAGTCGTAGCCGTATATCTAGACTTAAAATTCTGCCTGCCTCTCCTACTCCCCACTTCATTGTGCTTTTCCTTGATACAGGTTGGCAGCAATGCAGGAATTGTTGGGATGACCAAGGAGCACCTGGGCCTTGCGTTGGCGCTCAACGTCCCAGTCTTTGTGGTGGTGACCAAGATTGACATGTGTCCTGCCAACATTCTCCAAGGTATTTGCCTGTAGACTGCCCTGTGATTGTGGGGTGAAGGGTGGTATATAAATAAAATAAACTGAAGATGGCGCAAACAGCTTCTCTCTCCTATGAAGTGTTTTCCATCTGTTTTGGTAGTGTGTCTTCAGACTCTACTAAGGAGCTGTTCAGGCAAACTCTTCTTTCTCACCATCTCCAATTCCTGGCCTTCATTGCTTCTTACTCGTTGAGACTTATTTGATGTACATTTTTTTCTCTGTAGCTGGTCTCTTAAAACTGTCCTATCAGCAGTTCTAAAACAATTGTTTTGCAACTGTGAAGCTGCTCAAAAGCAATGTTTTGACTTGTGTTCTTCCCCAATTGCTGTAAATAAGCTTATGGGAAAGAGAAGGCAGCTGAGATTTAGACTTTTTGCATCTGTTCACTTCCTGGTTCTTAGGGTCATGAAAGAACCAACTAGTGTAGCGTGTTCCCCACAGGGCCCAACACGGTGCTTCCTGAAGCAAAAGCAGCAACTCTTTCCTGCTGTTTCTCCTCCTGCAACCGATGTTCAGTTACACGATATCCCTGAACACTGAGAAACCGTTTAGCTATTGTCACCAATAGCCATAAACTGTGCAACCAAAATGAGTGCTCGGGAAATATTATTGCCTTTCCCCTTGTATGTAATTATGCACTTCCAAAAAAAGAGGTCCGCAAAGATGATCACTAGTGGCAGATGCTGGGCATCAAATAGAAAAGGAATACACTTTGGGACTATGCAGTGGAAAGCGAGAGAGCAAATGGTTTGCTACCAAGCTCATTCAAAATGTGTGGGCTCCTGTTCAAGAGACCCCTGTTTTTCTGGTGCTGCAGTTATTGGCTTTTCTGTTACTTGCTGCATAAGATGACCGAGGAACCTCTGCAATGTGCAGCTAGCACTGAGGTAGAAAATGGAAATTTGAGAATTGGTCAGGTGGACCTAGCATTCGGTGCGCTTCAAAGCAGGTGCTTGTAAAATATGTATGTGATGTTGCATACATCTTGGCACCCATCTTTCATGTGCACATCTTGTTTTTCACTCCTCATCATAACAGTAAGCATTTGTGGGGAAATCGGTTTATTCTGGCAAAGACAAGCTCTTGTCTTAGAGGAGCATCTAGCACAACATGCAATTAGACATGGAATCCACCGCCGGGGCAAATTTTGAGACAAGGGTTTGGCTAGAATTGGACATCTTTTCAAAGCTCTGGTAGCACTGCCAGCTTTGTAAGCAAACAAAATGAAACCACCAATTCTCAAGCAAAAAACACACCCTAGTCTTTCTTGTGAAAACCATAGCTTTCCAGTCATAAGATTCTATGGTCCCCATGCAGGCTTCCTGAAATTGACACAGGATGCATAGTACAGAAAAGCCTATGCAAAATTCTGGATCGTATGTAATGTTTTGATAGCTTCTTAGTAGCAATACTGAATTTATTTCTCTCTCTGAGGCTTAGCTTGACAACTTCTACAATTAGAATAGCAGTGGAAATTCAATACATACTAGCTGTAATAGCTGGCTTGCTTTTCAGATCAATATCCAGGTGCCCACCAGAAGCATTTACTGTGACTCCCATCATCCTTGGTTGATATGGCCAATGGTCCGTAATGGGGGGGGGGGGGATGGTAATTCAGAATCTGGAGGTATCAGACTGGGGAAGGTTTGTCAGTGTGGTCAACACCCAGACAAGGAGAGAGAAAAGATCTATTAAGAACACAAGAAGTCCTATACAGTGGTACCCCTCAAGACGAATGCCTCGCAAGACGAAAAACTCGCTAGACGAAAGGGTTTTTCGGTTTTTGAGTTGCTTCGCAAGACGAATTTCCCTATGGGCTTGCTTCGCAAGACGAAAACGTCTTGCGCCTTCTTTTTTTAAACCACCAATGCATTCCTATGGGAAACCGTCAATACACATTGGTGCTTCGCAAGACGAAAAAACTTGTAGAACGAAAAAACTCGCAGAACGAATTAATTTCGTCTTGCGGGGCACCACTGTACTACAACCTCTAAAGCCCAATTTCACTAACCCTTTGGTATCAAAGACTCCTGCATGTTCTCTTATATGTTCTTGATACTTAAATAGCTTTCTTTTTAAATTTAAAATCCTAGGGAAGCTGACATCTGTAACAGTATCCCAGCTTGCTCACGCATACATACAATCATGGGGAAAAGAAAGTACACCCTCTTTGAATTCTGTGATTTTCCATGTGAGGACATAATAACAACCATCTGTTTTTTAGAAGGTCTTAAAATTAGGTAAATACAACTAAGGCAATAAAGTTGAATGCAAGAAAGGGATATTGATCTAATCCTCTCCATTTTATTCATCAAGAAACTCTGAAGCTGTTGCAACGACTTCTGAAGTCTCCAGGATGCAGAAAGATCCCTGTCCTGGTCCAGAGCAAAGATGATGTCATCGTTACTGCCTCAAACTTCAGCTCAGAAAGGTGACAGAAATGAAAACAAAGTGGACCACTCTTTGTCTCCTCAGAACAATGGCCTTTGAACTTTGACCCCAAGACTCTTCTGGGATGATAATTGGTTGGGAGCACAAACAGGCCTTTTCTAGTTGCAGTATAAGGAATTTGCAACAGAGATGTGGAATATGTTTACAGGCTTAAATAGCAAGGATCCTGAATTGGTGGGATCTGCGCCTTTAGTTCTGTTGGGCAGGTTCAAAACAGATTATCCAGGTTTCTGGGCAAGAAATGCATGCGAAGGGGTGAAGATGGATGGTAGAAATGGCCAGGACTGGAGTTAAAGCGGACTTCAGGAATCATCTTTCTTTTTGCCACATATATTAGTTTGTTTTTCTTGCCAGTGAGTGGGAAATGCCAAGTCAAATTCTAATGAAACCATGTGGAGTTGCCTCTGTTGCTTTGAATCCATTTCTGGCATCCACAGTTGGTGCAAGGATGAAAGCAAGCAGAGGACTTGGGAGGATGGGGGGTGATGGCTAGGAGCAGAAAAGGAATGGCCCTGCTTGTGTGTAGAGGCTGCAGCGAATGGCCTTGCAAGAAGTCTGGCCAGGAGTCTGCGGCTGATTTATTGCAAGAGACACCCTCCCTGCCACTAGTGCAAAATGTGGATGTCAAATGTATGGATCAGAAGATAAACCATACTGGAAAGCTGGGATAAATGAAGGAAGTAAACAGTTGCATGAGGTTGGCAGCTAGCATTGTGTTAGGTCTGTCCTCTTCTTGAAATATCCTGGACAACTGATGATAGTTGGCATGTCTGCTGGACCGTTGTCTTAATGGCTTGGTCCCAGTTGCTGATGAGAGAGGGGGAAAGAGAGTAAAATTGTAGGAGCTAAAAATGTAAATATTACATCTGATGTAACTAGAGTGTGATCTTAAAGGAAGCTGACCATGCAAGATGACTCTCCAGTTGAGTGGGCACTTTTGCTGCCATCCCAGAAAAAAACAGAAGTAGATATAAAGTTACCGTATTTTTTGCTCTATAAGACTCACTTTTTCCCTCCTAAAAAGTAAGGGGAAATGTGTGTGCGTCTTATGGAGTGAATGCAGGCTGTGCAGCTATCCCAGAAGCCAGAACAGCAAGAGGGGTCGCTGCTTTCACTGCGCAGCGATCCCTCTTGCTGTTCTGGCTTCTGAGATTCAGAATATTTTTTTTCTTGTTTTCCTCCTCCAAAAACTAGGTGCGTCTTGTGGTCTGGTGCATCTTATAGAGCGAAAAATACGGTATTTAACTGAATGTTGCTAGTGTTAAGGGTACTACAGCTAGTACTTTCCTGTAGGGAATTTTCCTTCCGATTCTGAACATGCCAACTAGCACCTGTGATGTCTTGCAAGTATTAAGATCAACCTAACTTAGAACTGTGAATAACTCGTGTGTTCTCATTCTCTCTCATTCTCTCTCTGTTCCAATTAGGATGTGCCCAATATTCCAGATTTCCAATGTCACCGGTGAGAACCTGGAATTGCTTAAGATGTTTCTCAATCTCCTGTCTCCAAGGACCAGTTACAGGGAAGAGGAGCCTGCAGAATTCCAGATAGATGACACTTACTCTGTTCCAGTAAGGAGAGTGGTGCTGAGAGTCTCACTTCAGTCTAATTTTTTTCCAAGAGGAGGAAGAATGGGGGTGTTGGCTTGATTCTGCTGTTGCTCTACCATTGTGACTAATTCATTTGCCTTCTGCACTTCTCCCTGATGCAGGGTGTAGGGACAGTGGTGTCTGGGACAACACTAAGAGGTCTGATCAAGTTAAATGACACCTTGCTGCTCGGCCCAGACCCTCTGGGTAACTTCCTGCCCATTGCTGTGAAGTCCATCCACCGCAAGCGCATGCCCGTCAAAGAGGTTCGAGGAGGACAGACTGCCTCCTTTGCTCTGAAGAAGGTGAGTGTGGACTTCATTGGCCAAGGGTATTTCTCCATTGTTGGGAGAAAATGAGGGTTTTTTGGGAAATTGCTAGTGCAGTTATGAGAATGTTTACTCTGAGACTGCACAAAAAGTAAAGCTAGTTGCGTTGGCCCATAAGAAAAAATTCCAAAATCCACATGTGGGCAATCCCTAATGCCATAAAATAACATGTAAGCTTTTAAGTTCTGTAGAAATCTTCATCAGACTAGATGGTAAATAAAAGAGGGTTGTGGGGAAAGAGAATATTAGGGCTGGTTTTTGAGCCGCCTTAATGGTGTCATTTCATGACAGTTTGAAGGTAGAATGTGGGAGGAGATAGCGGACATTCAGATGGGGTTGTGTTAGGTGCTTGGCTGGTTTCCTGTTGCACCCAGAACTGCTGAGGAGAAACATATGGTGACTGGTTCTTCATGTTTGGGAGATAAGAAATCCAACTGTTAATCACATCTGTCTTCATCCTTGGGCAATGGAACCAAGTCCTGCTGCATTCAGATGTGGTTTTCTCCCTAGTCATTGTTTTTAGGATTGCAATTTGTCAGGCTTAATATATGGGGCTGAGAGCAGGTTTTATTTGCAGGGTCTAATATTGCAAATGCATGCTAGGACTAAACTTGTCTAAAGGCAGCAGTGGACATTGTGGTCATTTGTTTGGCAGAGAGAAAGCCAAAGGAATACTTTCACTATTGCATCCCAACTTCTCTACATCCATGAAAGATGGACATTTGTAATTTCTGCATCATTTAGGCAACATAAGTGTGTCTGCGACTGAAGTTCTCCCAACGCCTTTGTAAAACTCATGCTCAGCACTATGTTCGGCTGGATGGGCATCCAATTCCATCCCAAAAGAGGCTTATGTAGTCTTTCATCTGTAAAATGCTAGGAAAAGATATAGATTTTTTTTTTAAAAAAAAAATCAGCCTAAGTGAATTTACTGCTAAATTATGCTTTAAAATGGTTGCACTTCCAGATCAAGCGCTCCTCTATCCGGAAAGGCATGGTGATGGTGTCTCCCCGATTAAATCCTCAAGCATCTTGGGAATTTGAAGCTGAGATTCTGGTTCTGCATCATCCTACCACCATCAGTCCACGTTATCAGGCGATGGGTATGTGTAGGGTTTTTTGGTGTCCCTTACACACTCCTCCTGCCTTGGCCCTGGGTATTGAATTAATTCATGGTTGCGTCATTTAACTTCTGATACCGACAAATTTACGAGGAGCAGCAACCACAAGAGGATGGCTGAAAGAGAAAGCGATTCCTTGTGGATCAAATTTGGGAAGTGATAGAAGGCTCTTATGGGATCTGTCACTAGGGGTGCTTGACTTGCACTTTCGTCAAAATCCCACTTGAGCTATGGGTTCAGTGGATGGCTATAGAAGAATTGCACTTGGCCTCTGTAGCCTTCCCTATAGAAGTTATGAGGCATGGTTGTAGGGCTGGCTTGCTGAGCCAGTGCTATGTACGTAGATTATCTTCTGACGTTGCCTCTGCTGGAAATTGAATTTACAGTACCTGATGACAATCATGGATTCGTAAGGTGTTTGTATTGTGAATTTAGCGGCATCTGCATGCAGCAGCATAGCTGGTGGCAGTTCAGGGTATCCTGTGCTACTGAGATTTGTCTACTTGTTGCAGTTTGAGTGCCAGTGAGAATCTTAACTGTTCACAGTGCATTGTGGCAGCATCCGCCAGACAGCCACTATCCTCAGTATGGACAAGGACTGTCTACGCACAGGAGACAAGGCGACCGTGCACTTCCGCTTCATCAAGACCCCAGAGTACCTGCACATAGACCAGCGGCTGGTTTTCCGTGAAGGGCGTACCAAAGCTGTGGGTACCATCACCAAGGTAACAGAGCTTTTGGGGTACAATAGGGCATGGGTTCTCAAAGTTTGTGCATGCCTTAGGTACAGTACTAAAGACACCTCCCTTCCCTCTAGTTAGTTACTGAAAACTCGAGCTTCTTGATAGATGATGATGGGGAAGTTGCTTGGCTTCTCAGAATTTCCATACCTTCCTTGAAACCATGTCATATGCACTAGTGGCTCTGTTCTCCTTTTCCTTTTGATTTCCCCGTCTTTAGGATAGGAGTGAGTTGATTTAAAAAAACACACAACAACCTTAAACCCAGACTTGCATATAACCCTGCTAGACAGAACAAGCTTTCTTTTTCTTCCACTAATTCCTGTATTCCCTTGCTGAAGGGGGATTCTTGACCATCTATGCCCCTCCCCCTTTAAACCATATGTTGCTCAAATGGGCAAGTTTTTTTTAATACTTGTGGAACTTTTCTGCCAGCCCAGCCACCTAGTCTGTGCTGTGAAGGCCTTGCTTCCTTTCTGGGTAAAGGGCAAGTTGCTTTCTTCCCATCTCTATAAATTACTTTTTTAAAAGTTCTTGGGAACTTTGTGGGACCTGGTTGTTGACAGAAGACAGTTTCATGCATGACCTGGGTTAAAAATAATAATGAAAGGAGACTATTTTCATCCTGACTTGGCGTATGGCCCAGCGAGGCTTAGATGCTGTTATCACACCTCTACCTGCCCTACTGCAGGGAATAAGAGACATGAAACAGAAAGTGCTTAAAGAACAGAGGGGAAATTGTTGTCACTTTCCTTCCCACTGCAGGGGAAGTGGGAGATAAGAGAGCTGTGCAGGTGTGAATGAGATTTGGTGTGTTGCTGTGTGTGCGCACCATTCCCAGTCCTTTTATTTATTAAATTTATACCGCCCTTCATCTTGGGATCACAGGGCAGTTTACAATATAAAAACACAAAAATACACAACATTGCAAGAAACAAAACAATACAAACACAAACCAGTTCAAAAGGCCATAGAATGTTTAATTAGCCAAAGGCCTGAGAGAAGAGGAATGGTTTCCCCTAGTGCCTAAATATTTGTAATGAAGGTTCCAGGCGAGCCTCCCTGGGGAAGAGCATTTTCTTTCCACATATTGAGGTCCTGTTTAATGTCAAAGGTGAACTTTGCTTAAACCAACTCTGTGCTTAAAATGAAAGCAACAACACTGGCACAATTCTGTTTTTTGCCTCTACCATCCTTTCGACTGGCAGTTACTCCAGACCACAAATAACTCTCCAATGAACTCCAAGCCTCAGCAGATCAAGATGCAGTCCACGAAAAAGGGCCCCCTGACCAAGCGAGAGGAAGGGGGAGCCCAGGCTGGCATGGCGACGGCGAGTCCCACAGTGGCAGATGATGCAGTTTCGCTGGGAGCAGCCCCCTCAGCACCTTCGAGTGCCCAACAGCCTCAGGTATGCAGAACAGCCTGTGCCCTCCCTCCTATTCCAAAGTTATCTTTCATGGCTTCTTAAGCTTTTTGTAGTAAACATGCCTACCTTTTAAGGTGAGCCAGATTTCACCTGCTACCTCCTAGTCCTGTGCCTGAATACTAGTTAGTGGCTGTGAAGTGGCTCTAAGAAGGGAGGAGGGTGAGAGCCTTGCCAAGTGGGCAGAAACAGCAGGCCTGGCCTGGCGTGAGGCCCTGAGCAGTTGCCCCACTTGCCCATAACTGTATTGTTAACTTTCCCCATTGGAGCGCTGCTGCTGTTCTGCAGCTTATCGGCTGGGCTTTCGTTGTGCATGTCTTTGCTGTGTGCGGTAAGGGCAAGCAGAGCTCAGAGAAGGACCTCTTGCGCAGTTGTAGAAGGACCTCCTTGACCAATGACGGAGCTCTCAGCTTTCTGTTTCATGGGGCATTTGGCTGCTGAACCTTTGAAATGAAGTTCTTTCTGCTGAAGTGAAATCTTAGTCTCAGTTCCTTTGCTCTCGTTTTTCACTTTGCTGTATTTTAAGTGTGTGGGGGCATTATTCTCAGACTCCTGAAACTGGAGGGGTGAGGTTTAAATGCTGCAATTGCAAGCATCAGCTACGATGATAATTGTAGCAAAGAAATGCTCTTTTATACATATGTTACAGGGTGCCCTCTAAGAATAGGACTGAAAGAATCCGAGCTGCTTTCTTGCTTTGCATCTTGGGTGTAAATGTGGCTTCTTGGTGCCCTTGTTGTACTCTCTTCTCCTCCAGAGTTTGTCTTGGGTGGGGGGCAAAGTCTGCCATAGCCTCTGTCTATATCACTGGTGCTTTGTTTCCTCTCTTGCTGTGCTCACTTGGTGGCAGTTTTTAAGGGACTGCTCTCCCCTCTGCTGATCTTTGTCCAACATCTTGGATGTCTGCTGCCTTCTGCTCACCTATGCTTCTCTTTCCTTGCTGCTTTCTTCAGCCTGCCCTGGATGAAGAGCCCCACAACCGAGAGGGCAGCAAGGTACTTCTGCATCCTCTGTTGCTTTGACTTGATTGCCTTGGGGAGAAAAGGCCACCCCCCTCCCCTCCAAAGTCTTACAATTTTCCTTTTAGAATTCCTGCTTGCTTTGGTAGAAGTTTGGCCTAGTGCAAAGGTGCTCATAGGACCTGAAAGGACAAAGACAACTTCAGTTCTTTCCTTTCCCCCAGGGATGGGAGACCAGTGGCACTCCAGATGTTGGACTATTAACTTCCAACATCCTTTGCCATGAGTCAAGCATCACCTGGGGGACCACGGGTTCCCCACCCTTGCCTTTCACGTCTGGATACGGTTGGTTGACACTGTCCATTCCCACTCCTCTTGTTCAGTTTAGAGCTGAGAGGTTCAGATCCTGCCTTCCCCATCTTGCCCTTACCTGAGCACTCTTCTTCTCTATCCCCAGGTGAAGACTGGAGGAGGTGGCCGCCGACGTGGAGGGCAGCGCCATAAAGTGAAGTCTCAAGGGGCTATTGTGACTCCTGCTGGTGGCTGCTGAACATCGTTTTTAATCACTGCGGAATTCGCACCCTCCCCTTCTTCAACCCAAAAACCCGGAGCAGCCTAACCAAAATCCACCCCAGCTGATCTGCTACTGTGGAACTTCTCCTCCTCCTCCTCGCCTCCTGGAGAGGAGCCACCGGGGGGACGCAGGGTTTACAGTTTAAGCTAACGAAGGTGACAAAAGCACACGTGGGACTGACCAGCTGCCGCCTTCTCCCTTTTTACCACCCCCCCCCCCGCCCAAACATTTTGTACATCGTGAGCTCTTAGTCATGATTTTTTATTAGTTTTTATTATGGTGGATGTTTGTGTGTGGTATGCGTGCGGATGAAGAATTGGGAGGATCTAGGTATACAGAGTAAGGTAACTGCCTCCTCTTCTCTTCCCCACCCTGTCATATATATATTTTTGAAACTGACCCTGTGTCTGTGGTCTGCAATCAAGAATTCCTGAAATCCCATTCATACAAGTATGAATATGCTAGTTGGTTCAGAAGAGGTAGGAATCCCCCCCCCCCCTTTCACACCAGTCAAACTGCGTGAGCCCTGGGCAGCCTCCTTTAGTTTAAAGTACCAATGCCTGCAATTGGTAATCGACATGAAGGAACACACACACACACACTCCAGCAGCATCCCAAAAGCTGGATTGATATGAGATCCTAGATCTCATAATTATGCACTTGTAAGCTTACTTTAAAAGCGAGACTTGTGGGAGGAGGTGGAGCAGGCCACAAAAGCACTGGTGGCTTTGGAATTGTTGGTGGAAGGTCAACAAATTGATTTCACACAATCCTTTTTGGGCCTTGTGTTCAAAACGTACTATTTTTCTTGCAGTCAGTCATGGGTGCCTGCATATTCTGAATCCTGCCATATCTGGTTTTCTAACCAGCTACACCAGATTGGGGAAAGGGAGAGACGTTGCAAGTTGGCTTCTTGTGACTCACCCATTTCTTCCCCATGGTATCCAAGTGTATCTTTAAAGGCAGTGTTTCCTTCCCCTCCTCGAGAACTGACACTGTCAGTGGGCGACTTATCCCTGCATATTTGTGTAATGCAAGAATTCATTTCTCCTCATTAGGGAAATGGGTGTTGCTACCTGTAAGTGGGCACGGGCCTCTTAGTGTCTAGAAGCCAGCTTGCACCCCTCATTTCAGCCTCTCCTCTCAGAATCATAACTGTCGTGGGTTTAGACACACTCACTGTGTAAAAGCAGGAAGAGGTTTACTGGAGCCAGCTCCGAGGTGTGCTTTTAAATTTGGACACATGTTCAAGATTTTATAACTTTGATACACATTTGCTGCTTCTTTTTGAGGCACTTATTCTGAATTGACTTTTAACTGGCATCATGTTTTTGTTTAAAAACAAAAACCAGGTTTGTAGTTAACTGGTTTGTAGCTTTTAAAGTCTCTCCCCATGTCTCTCATATTGCTGTCTGCAACATCATCCTAACATATTTGAATGGCTGGAGTTTCCCGGAAGCTAAGAGTGAACACTGATGAGTAGGTAGGCATGGCTTACGGTCTACTTTCTTGCCTGAAACTTTGTGGGCAGCATCCTAAGCAGTGACAGTATTAATAGCACCCTTGGGGAGAGAATGGGAGTGTGCTGTGGCTAAAGGAAGACGGCAGCCTGTATCACTTGGTGCCTTGGGCGCCCGGTAGCGACATCCGCCTCATGGCCTTCTATTTCCAAGGGAAGTGGAGACCTTGCTGTGGTGTCCTTTTTATTTTTTCTTCTCCTTTCATTCCTTGGTTCTGAAAAAGGAATGTGCAGTGCTGAAGTTTTCATTAAAAAAAAAAAAAAGCCACATGGTGCTGTGTTCTGTTTTGTGACCAGCATTTAAAGACTACTGAGGCTGGCATGATGTAATAATAATAATAATAAAAAGAAAGGTTTGTTTAAAGTTTTAAAATTAAATGGCTTTGTTCTTTGTCAGTTCTTCCAACTGTAGAGGGAATGGAGCAGTGACTGCGTTGGTACCTCTGAATCTGCATGTGTCAGAGGGGAGGCTTAGATGTTTTCAAGCAGGGATCATGCAAAGCTGAAGCTACTCCTTGAGATCAGGGCTGGCTGCTCTCCTGGGCTAGGAACACACCTTGGTTTATGTGCCTAGTTAGGGGTGTTAGTAGTGCTGACCACAAGAGAAGGGCCATTTTGCGCACTGTATGCAAAATGAGCCCCTACTTTCATTTTGTTTATTTTTGCTATTATTGACAAGAGTACAAAACTTTAAGGGGGGAGGTAGTTTATCAGGAAGACTACAATGGGCCACAGTGTAATAGTCAGGTGAACAGCACCCACGTATTCCAGTGCACGTGAACTTTGTACCCTCTTGTGTTGGCAATAGGTACCGTATTTTTCGCACCATAGGACGCAGTTTTTCCGTCTTAAAAACTAAAGGGAAAAGTCTGTGCGTCCTATGGAGCGAATGCAGGGGGGGGAGGCAGGCAGAAAAAGCCCCCAAGAGCCACACACAAGCTTCGTGTGGCTCTTGCGGGCTTTTCCCCAGGAGGGAGAAGGGACTGACACGGTCAGTCAGTCCCTTCTCCCTCCTCTAGAAAAGCCTTGCGCAATCTGTCCAGCCGCGGGGAGGCTGAGCAAGGCTAAAGAGGAAGCCCGGGCAGCGAGCGCAATCCATCCCCTCGCTGCGCGGGCTTCCTCCTTATCATTGCGCGCCTCTCCAGCCACGGGAGGCTGAGCAAGGCTAAAGAGTAAGCCCGGCAGCGAGCGCGATCCATCCCCTCGCTGCGCGTGCTTCCTCCTTAGCCTTGTGCGCCTCTCCAGCCACGGGAGGCTGAGCAAGGCTAAAGAGGAAGCCCGGCAGCGAGCGCGATCCATCCCCTCGCTGCGCGCGCTTCCTCCTTAGCCTTGCGCGCCTCTCCAGCCACGGGAGGCTGAGCAAGGCTAAAGAAGCCAACTTTTAAAAAATCTCTCTATCTTTCTCCTTTCTCCACCCCCTTCTTTTCCTCTGGATCAGTGTTTTTATCTAGATTAACGTTTTAGTTTGGAGGGGGGGAATATTATAAAAAAGGAACCTTTCCAGCTTTTATTTTAGTATACAATAAAAACAGATTACGGTAAACAAAACAGAAGAGAAGGAACTAGCATAGAAGAAGAAGAGAAAAGGGAAAGAGGGAGGATACAAAGCCATTTACCAGAGGTAGATCTTAACCCTTGCCTCACCTGGGAGCTTCTCTGGGCAGGAATTCCCTCAGCTTAAGTGGGGTGAGGGAAGGGTGGCAGGTAGGGGGGTACCTACCTAGACAGTGAAGCCACATGTCTCTCCGATGAAAATTGGGAGTGGGCATTGTGTGAAGTGGCTGTGGATCTCCTGTCGCAGAAGTGTAGGACTGTATAGAGTTGGGAGGGCCACCCGAGGGTCATCTAGCCCAGCCCCCTCACAATGTAGGAATCACAGCTAAAGAACGCCAGGCAGATGGTCCCCCAACCGCTGCTTAAAAGCCTCCAGTGGTGGAGACCCCGAACAACATCCGAGGTCACAGAATTGCAGGGTTGGAAGGGAACCCCAGGAGTCATCTAGTCCAGCCCCGGTGGACAGCGTGCACGATCCACCCCGTTGTGCAAGGCTAAAGATGCTGCTTAAGGCTAAAGAGGAAGCCAAGGCAGTGAGCGGGATGGATCGCGCTCGCTGCCTTGTCTTTAGCTGCGCTGGAAAGGTTTAGCTCCTGGCTGGAGAGGTTGAGCGGCTATGGATCCCGCTCGCTGTCTTGGCTTCCTTGCTCTTTGGGGCTGGGGCGGGGGAAACCCAGGCTTCCCCCACAGCCCCGAGAAGCTCTGGGAGAAGCGGACAGGCTGCACGCAGCCTGTCCCTTGGTCTTTGGGGCTGGGGGGAGGGAATAATATTTTTTTCCTTGATTTCCCCCTCTAAAAACTAGGTGCGTCCTGTGGTCCGGTGCGTCCAATAGAGCGAAAAATACGGTATTTTACATTTCCCCCTCATTTTTTCTCCCAAGCAGCTCAAGGTTGGGGAGCAGTGTACACTATGACACTATGAAGTAGGTGAGGTGCAGAGACCAAAGGTCACTCGGTAAGCTTTATATGGCAGTGTGGGGGTTTGAACCAGTGTCTTCCCCAGTCCTAGTCCTTATCTACATTCTAACCACTGCATTTCAATCATGCTAGCTCCTGTCTGCTGAATTCCTGCTATTCGTGCAGCTGTTAAAGGCAAAGGAATGAAAGTTGGCAACTGGGCAGTATACCAGTGAACTTCAGCACCTAAGCAGAAGCCGAAAGTCAAAAGGTATTGCCAAACTTTTAAAAGGAGGAAAGGACTTCTCTTTTAATAGTGACACATGGGGAAATGTCATTAGTTGTAGCATCCTCCCTCCTTGTGAGAAGGTGCATCTGCTGGAGAAATGCTGCTGGTCTGTTAAGCCCATCAAACACATGGAAAATGATTAAGTATTGCCAAACCTTGCTGGTGATCTTTCAGATGATAGGAGCTGGAGAGAATGAACTTAACATATAGAAAATATGTTGGAATAGTAGGTTTTAATTTTTTACATTTCTATTTTCAGTACTTGTACCCTGCTCTTATAAGTGGAGTGGTTTTCAGAGTGGCTTAAATTGCACTTTAAACTTAAGTAGCAAAATATATTGAATGGTAGTTTGCAATGGACCAGGAGGCAATGCAGTTGGAACTCAGCTGTCCCACTTGCTTATTTATGGCATTTTTATAGTGTTTAAATTACCAAAGTCTCCCAAGTTTGTGGTTTGCAGTAGTTGCAAAATACAACTATGTTGGAAAGGGGCTAGAAGCTGCAGACGTCTCTGCAGTCATGAACCCTGTTCTGTTTCCCATCTAGGCACAGATAAGAGCCAGGCTTTTGTTTGGTTCATCAAAATTGCTGCAATTAAAAATAAGGGCATTGGCTGAATTTTACAAGAGCATTTGTATCCACTTTTCAGTCAAAACGGCTCCCAGAGCAGCTTACATACAATCAATTGAAACAGGACAGTTTCTGCCTGCAGGCTTATAATGTAAACAACACACAAGGGGGGATTTCTCCTTTCCCCCCCTCCTTTCCCCCCCTCCCATTGGCTTCATAATGTTGAGTTTGAATGTGTGTTCCTGCACTGACTGAGGGCTCATCCACACTGTCTGAGAGGTTTTTCTTTAGTCCCACTGCTTTCCCTGGGAAAACCTGCTGTGTATGACTGAATTGGAACAAATGTCAATCAAATTTTTTGCAGATTGAGGCTTGTTCCAACTCAGCAGTAAACAGTGGGTTTTCCCGGGGAAAGCAGTGGACTAAAGAAAAACCTCAGGCAGAAGGAACAGAAATGTGGACGACAGTGACAACAGCTCCAATGCAACTTATTTCTCGCTAATGCTTCTAGCCTTCACCCTGGCCAAAACGTGTCCCCTCTTCACCAATGGTCAACTTCACCCTTTTTTAAAAAATTGTTTATTGTCTCGAGTTTCTTTTGCATAGGCATAAATTACAATCCAGAGATAGAAAATAAGGAACGGAACAGTGCAGCATTTGCAACAGGCTACATACAGTCTTAGATACAAATCCAAGCACACTTTGTACAGAACTGTTTTCATAGGAGAAGCATTATTATTTGTAAAGCACCATCAGTGTGCATGGTGCTTGACAGAGTACAACAGGCCAGGTCAAAAGTAAAGGGAGCGGGCAAAGAAGTCATGCTTTGGAAGGTGCCTCCTACTTGCTGTCGCCTTGCAAATGCCATCTGAGCACCTTGCTACTGGGTCAGGGAGCTGACACAAGCATGAAATGCCTACAGTTGTCATGAAGCCATTATGTGCATGACTCACCAGCATTCTTCAACTGTTTACTCTTTGCTTGATGTGGCTTTGAGTAGACCCTAGGACCAGGAAAGTTTCATGCTTTTCCAAATGCATTCATTCATAAGCTCACTGAATGTTCATTTGGTCACTCTAGATTTTTAATCACTTTGTTGCACTTAGGGTCTGTTAAACACATCCTTTCTTTCCATGCAACTAAGTGAGCAGAGAAGCCTATCTACATAAATTATTGTATGGAGCCCAACTGCGGGAAACTACCCCACAATGATCAACATGGGATTTATACACCCCTAAACAGACTTCTCTCCATTCTCTCCCAAGTACAACCTAGCCATCAACCTCTTTTATGAGGAGTAGAGAACAGGTAAAAATCAGTGCTTATTACACCCCCCATATCTTGGAGAGTACGAAGACAAGAGTAAGTTACCTATATTTTCTTTTGCCTACAAAAAACACACAAGTTTTTATTAGAAATTCCCACCTCATCCCACCCCACCCCAACACCATAAGTTGACCTAGTGCTTTATAGAAGCACAACAGGTTGCCTACCAAGCATGGTGAGCTGAAGCAAGCCTCTAAAACTGCCTAATTTCACAATCAGCTGGGGTCCTTCAGGCTACCTCACCCAACATTGCCCCATCACTGCAGAGAATCTGGAGCTGTATCACTCCCAGCAAAGAGCTATCTGCCCAAAGACATCCAGTAAGCAAAAGCCCAGCACCCCTCAAGACAATTGGTTCCACTGTCAGATTGCTCTTACCTTTAAAGAAGTTTCTCCTAAGGTTTAACCGCAATCCACCCTCCTGTAACAGCCTGGGTTTTTTTCCTAGCCCTTATTCTGTATTTCAGATGAAAAAAGCAGGGAAACCTGGCCAGTGTATTTTTGTAATACAAACCGCGCACACACGCCTTCCAGAATGCTGCTATGTCTGCATGTCAGATTATGCAACTCCTGCCGGATACAAAGCAAGAGTAGCTTTTGACCATGTGGTCCTTCTACTTGCTTTCTAGTAAAAAACTGTTGGAACTGGCTTTTATTCTCTTGTTGCATGCAAGGGCATAAAACACTTCACAAGGATTCTGTCATAGACCAAAGAGCATAGCAGTTATCACTGGACCCTGATAGAATGATGTGCCTCTTCCAATAGTGAAGGTCATCTTAACTGATCCTGCAAACCGCATGGCTGTGTTAGCTGGAGCAGCTAACAGCACCAGACTGGGGAAAGCATTCATAGGGTGAGTGCTCCCCAAAGCTGTGAAATGCTTAGCAGATAAACTGTGTTGATGTACTTCCACAGTAGCTTAGCAAGAATGCATAGATAGATATGTGTTAGCAATGCTAGGCCCTTTAGTTATAATCAGGATTATGTGTTACCAGAAGCATCCAGGCAAAAGCTGTTGTTGGGGTGGAGGAGAGTGTATGCTAAATCCCACTACCACTCATGGTTTCAGGTTTAAAACAGGAAAGCTGCCCTCTTGTCATTTGAGCTACCTTCATCAATCCTTATGACTTTTTTAACACTGAAGCTGTGAGACCCATCTAATACTGTTATTTCCTTATGGATATGTTCTGCTTCTTAGAATCGCACAGAAGCTTGTCTTCTGTTCAACCCCTTATCTACTTGATGTGTGTCATTATGTAATTAATTTATATACTGCCAAAGTGGCTTCTACACATAACTAATGCCACTTTTCTGTCATAGCATCCTCAAAAGGTGTGCAACTGTGCCCTTGATCATATTTACTCAGAGTCTACTTGGCTCCTCGATATAGTTGAGAAACCAGCTGTATTCTACATAGCTTGGGGAACTCCTCAAGCTGGACACAGCATTAGCCCACTCCTCTTGGGATTTAGGATGAAGACAAATGCTTCTCCCTCCAGGAGTGAGAGTGGGTTTTTCTGCTATGGGACAAACACTGTTTTTCCTCCTGCCACACTGACTTCTCCACTGACATAACAAATCTGCAGCCAGTATGAATTTTTGCAGCTTCTCGCTCCCCTTTTCGGGCACAACTTAGCTTTTGCCAGTTCCCCAAATGCCTGTATGTCTTATATTTCTAAATGTTTATTTAGTGCCATCCCTAAATGGACATTATTGCTATGGCCAAGCCCAAATGAAAAACGATGGGCCAGCTGTTGTGGCAATCAGCACTCTCCACAGATAGCTGGAAGGGAGGTGGGAAGGACACAGCCTCCTGCTTATGTTAAGTACTAGCTTATCGGAACTCCGCACAGCCAGCTTGCCCTGAAAATAAAAGGCAGGTCGGAAAGAAACCCTGATTGCTCCTACATTAATTTCAGTTCAGAAATTTTCAGTACTCAGCACTGCCCATGTGTTTTCAGCCTTAAGTTTGGTAAAAGCCTAGATGAAGGCACTATTTTATGAGATACTGTATTCATACCAGGAAGGCTGTCCCTCCAGAGTACAACTGTTACTGCTGGCAACTACAGATACCTATTTACTATAAATAACTAGTCAGCAAATATTAATGTTAGGCAAATGTAACA
The DNA here is from genome assembly GCF_965153285.1 of Podarcis tiliguerta. Taxonomy (NCBI): domain Eukaryota; kingdom Metazoa; phylum Chordata; class Lepidosauria; order Squamata; family Lacertidae; genus Podarcis; species Podarcis tiliguerta. The sequence goes on along the minus strand of NC_139543.1, from coordinate 45,328,926 downwards.
AATTCTGATCTCTATTACCTTACCCAAGTAGTCATGAGATTTCCCGTATGGGCTAGTCTATATATTGCAGAAGAATGAGGCAATCACATAGAGCGTACCACTTCAGAGTAAAGATGGGTATGTATGCCGTTTTTTAAAATGCCCTTTGCAAATTAGAACAAAAACTGGCATAGCAGGGAGAGATTCCTCTGCTAGTTTTCTACTAACAGTATGGATGGGAAAATGCAAGGCTGTCCATTGTACCACCTCAGAACTTGAGCTGCTTATACTACCTTGTCTTGCTGCACGTGGGGATCAGGTGCAGAAATGTGGAAAGATTTTCCTCGCCCTTTTTGACCATATGAACCCACTGGGCATTGCAGCAGCATGTGAGTTAAAACCTGCGGAACAAGAGCCAAGCACCCCTTGTTTGCTTTACAATGGAAGAAAATGAAGTTTATTTGAAGCAGGGCTCATCAAGGCCCTGTAAGCTCTATTTTAAGATTGGGGCACATTCTCTGAGATAATGGGTGTCTCTGAACATGTACAGAATGCGTTCCCTTGCCACTTAACAAGCAGCCCTGCCACACCTGGGAGTTAGGCTAAGCAAGCACGACCGTGCTGGCCAGACAATAATCATTCCCTCTAGAAAATTAAGCGTTGTAGAATGGGAATGAGTTCCAACAGTGACACATATCAGCAGAGCTAAGCAGTTCCATTAGAAAACCAACTCTGAGCACTGTAAAGTAGACTCTTCTCCCATCTTTCAACACGGCAGCCTTTGTTGTTAAATACTTAACCTGACAGGGCAAGCCCATGCATGTTCACGCTGAAGTAATTCCCACTAAGCAAAATGGGGCTTACTTGCTAGTAAGCTTGGTTAGGATTGCAGCCTCTCTCATTTAAATAAACATCAATTTCCCCCTCTGTCTTTTTCTACTGTGCAGGCTCCTTTTGCAGCCAACGCCAAACCACTTTTTACAGTGTGATAAATGAAAAATTAAACCTTTCCAACCCAGGAAAGGGAAAAACAACAGCATGGGGTCTCCTACTACCCTTATCAAAGAAAAAATCCATAGATACACTCCCCCCCCCAAATATAATATTATTACATAAACACTGATAGAACTATGACAGTATCATGGCACAGCTTTCTAAAGGAACACCCAGAAACTATTTTTCCTTGATGGTGGAGGGGGAAGAGATGAACTGCATAGGCTTTTGTTTTCCCCCCCAAAAAGCTGAATATAAAATACCAAAAATCAAGAAGCCCTCTTTCTCCCTCTGCATACTGAAAGGTACCCCCACCCCCTGCCCTTAGGAGAGAACCAATTGACCAGGATAGGAATTTTGAAGTCTCCATGCTTCCCCTCGTAACAAAAAGAAGCGTCACTCATCCCAAGTTGCTCTCCTTTCCAACACTGCTTTTCTCCGTCTGCCTTTTGTCAGTCTGAGGCGCAGAACTTGAGGTAGCCAGTGAGCAAGGCTGCGGCATGCAGGAGGGGTTAAGGGACCGGCTCCCCATGCACACGGAAACGATAAATACAGGTGTACTCCGGGTGGCCCCAGTTGCTGAGAACTCTAAGCTCAATAAGCTGGAAAGCTGCAATCCTGCCTTCATCCTGAGGATGTAAAAAAGGGGGAAGCAGGGAGGGAAGAGAGAAAGGCAAAATATTGAGGAGGGCCAGAGAAGCATCAAGCTTGTTTCTTTGGAGACACAGGGCTGCCATGCCACCTCCTCTACCACCACCCTCTTCTGTGAGATGCTCTGGCACTGCTCACACCCCCAGGTACCACCTTCCCACTCTTAACAAGATGTACAACCCTGAGCCGAGTTGTTGATGGGTATTTCAATAACCCCTCTTTATTCCTGCCACCACCACAGGTAATATTTATCTGACTACTCCACACCTAGCATCACCAAATATTAGGCATGTGCTGCAATACAATTAATTTATTCAATTTAAATAAAGAACAAGAGTCCTATGATGTCTTGAGGTACAAAAATGAATTGTTTCAGTCCCTCTTGATCCTATTTGTTACACATACAACTATGGCTAGTGTAATGCTGATCCTATTCTACTGCTTCATTTCTAACCAGCACATGTTGCATTGCTTCCTACTAATGTCCTGTAACTTTTTACACATAATTTTATACAATAAATTTTTAGGGGGGGGGGGTTGTCTTGCTGGACTAGAACTCCAACCATCCCTGCCCACTGGCCTTCCTGGTGCAGCAGCTGATAGGAGTTGGAGTTCAGCAGCAATTGGAGGGCTGCAGCTTCTCCACCCCTGGCTTAAAACCCAACCAAAGCTTCCTTTTCCCCCAAAGAGTTATAGCATTTGCATGCATGAGGTCCCAGGCTCAATCTCTGGCATCTTCAGGTAGGGCTGGGAGAGGGCCCCTGCCCTACCTGAAACCCTGGAGACCAGCTGCCCATCAGTGTAGACAGTACTGAACTAGATGGACCAAGTCACCTGATTCAGTCTGAGGTAGCTTCCTAAAAGCTACCACACTCTCCAGTTCTACCTGGGCTAGGGTTTGGACCCACCGCCACCCTTCAAACCTTGCACCTTTTCCTTCCTTACCTGCAAGTGGAATGTTTGGATGGGATCCCCATCCTGGCTGTACGTGAACTGGCCAAGGAGGGTGCCCTCTTGCTGCCCTTCTTCTGTTAAGCCCTGTGGAAACAAAAACAGGTTGGGGAGAAGGAGGGAAGGGGGTGAGAGAATGGGGAGGGGAGGGCCGTGGGGAGATCAGAGCAACCGCAGGATTAGAGAGGGGGAAGGGACACAAGTGCGGTTAAAAGGCCAGTCTTGTGGCTGCATGCCAAAATGAAACACACAGGGCTATGAGGAGGTAAGGGACAAATGGGAGCAGTAGAGGGATGGGGAAAGAAGGCTGATGGTAGTTATGAACATCAATGCCTCTTCCTCCTTTCCCAAAGAGAGGTGCAATTTTGGAATCTCACACCTCCACACCTGGGACCCGTCATTTGTTAAGGGTGCTGAGAGTGGGGTAACTACGATCCCCAGGATTTTTGAGAAAAGCCATGTGCTGTAAAAGAGTGATGTGAATGCAGTGCCTTATACTGTCTCAATTCATTCTTTCCCTCTTGAATACCCTGGGAATTGCAGTTCTGCAGGATGGTTCTCGGGCTCCAAATGAAATTTCAAGACATTCATACTACAGTTCCCAGGATTCTTAGGGAGGTGGGGGAGCTGCAGCAGTGTAAGTTGGTCAAAGACTAACATCAGTGTGCATCATACATATGCCTGCAGTCTTGGTTGTACCAACCCAAACTTCATCATTAATGATCCCAAGGTTTCTAACAAATGGCTCCTTTCACCCCAGACTCTTGGGTTGCCTGGTGCATCTGTATTCACACTGCACATCAGCCTTGGCCAACATGGGGCTCTTTGGACTACAACTCCCATCAGCCTCAGCCAGCACAACTGACGGCAGTTGTGGTCCAAAACACTTGGAGGACACCAGGTGGGTGAAAGCTGATGTATATGATTGAACTGAGAGCCAGTGTGGTGTAGCGTCAGACTAGGACGTGGGAAACCAGGGTTCAAATCCCCAGGCCATGAAGCTTACTGGGAAGTACCGTTTGCTAAAGATGCTGAGCAACAATCAGTCCCTTTTCCCCGGGGGAAATCTGTCAACAGTAGCTCTGTAAGGTTAGTAGGGGCCTCCTCTCAGCACACTTCACAAACTACAGTTCCCAGGAGTCTTTGGGGGGAAGCCATGACTGTGTAAAGTGGAATAATATTGGTTTAAATGTATATTGTGCAGATGGGGCCTTAAATAGCTGTGCATCTGACGACCCAGTTGGGCAAATTTATGAAGGGCATCTTGCTGTACTTTTGAGAGAGAGAGAAATCTGAGGAAACTCTTCTGGTGAAAAAGCCCTGGATGCTATTGGAACCCCTGCTAGCAAATTGTGGGAGAAGCTCCCCTCTTCTGACTGAGAATGGGAAATTATCTCCAGTGTGCCTCTTTCAAGCTTGCCCAATCTACAACATCTCCTCCCCCCCCCCCAGTCCCAAACAAAGAGTGACTTACATAGACCGCAAAGTCCTTGGGGGCGCTGGGAATGGTCCCTTTGGGAGAGAGGGCTTTGGAGATGTGTTCTAGCGTCACAGCTGTGGGACGGATGTTGCTCGAAAGGCGAATGACAGCAAAGCCTTGGGAGCCTTGGAATGCCCAGCAGTTCCCAGGGTGGACATCTGGCTGAAATTAAATCAAACACATAGAGTTTTAGGTAAGAGGCTGCCATATGTTAGACTTAACCATTCTGAAAGCAGAGATGATGCTCCAATATGCAAAGACCAAGAGGGAAAAAACAATGATCTCTGGGTTGGTACTTGTACACAAATTTAACACAGCCCTTGGCACCTTGTGGTACTGTTATCATATTCCATATAAAACAGGGCAAAGGGACTTTTAAACATTTGTTAATAAGTATTTAACAAATCACCTGGCAGGTGACTAGGAATTCCTTGCAGGTCAGGGAGCAGATTGCTCCATCTATAATATACATTTCGCCTTCATTTCCAAGGAGTTCAAGGTGGAAAGACATGCTGTAATTGACACGGGAATGCTGCTGAATATGGCAATCAGTTCTGTCACGTGCTTTCTCTCTTCCCCTTATAATGTAGAATATGGCGCATCCTTGTGATGAAGTCATGTGGACCCCTGTTCCTTACTGCACTCACTACCTCTCTGCTTCCTACAAGGTGGTTTTATTTTTACTGCCACAGTTCTGTTTAATTTTTTACATCAATATCCTGCTTTCCTTCCATCTTGGAACCCAAAGTGCCATACATGTAGTTTCTGGGCAGCCAGCCATCCAGGTATAGATCAGAGCCAGATCTGCTTAGCTTTAGCAAGGTGCCTTCAGACCACACACCGGGGCAATAGTTGCAAAAGAACCCAAGGCAAAAAGCAAGAGTTTCTCAGGAAGGTAAACTGCCAGGTTCCAGATTCTGCCTAGTGGGGAGTTTATGCAAAGGCTTGATACTCTTTGTCTGAGCATGTAATAGCACACACAGCATATTTTCTCCAGCTCAACATTTGAGACCGCTATATTGATACCTGCTTGCATATGAAGTTTACTGGGCCAGTCACACACACACTCTGTCCCAGCTTACTTTATAGAGTAGTTGTGGATATTGTCAATACACACCAACCTTCTAGGATGAATGTCTAAATAAAAAGGTAATCTGCTGGGTGAGGTATTGTGGATTTGAACCAGACACTTCGGGGAGAATTGGATAACGAAGAAAAGGTAGGGCAGGGCCATTGTACCTTTAAGAAAACCTTCCTACCTGCAGAATGACTCGTGGAGACTGGGAGTGGTACCACAGGGGGATCCCAAAGAGACTAAGCAATGCAGTCTTGGTCTCGTAGGTTTCTGAGCACCGGGTGCTGATAACACTGGCCCCTGCAGTTAAAAAGATATGGGTGAAGGAGAGACACATTGTTTTGCCCTCTGCTCAAAGCAGTAAGAGAGCTCATGCAGACAGCTGATAAATCTAAGAGATTTGAACACTCCCTTTAACATTCCCCACTCCAACAATAAGATATTCCCAAACTGCAACTGGGTTATTCAGTGCATATTTGCATGCATTATTCTGAATGGGCAATTTGGGGTTTAGGGACTTTTCTTGGGAGAGGGCAGAAGCTGAATCTTGTGGGAGAGACTGAAGAGACAAAAAATGCTGAAATTTGAGAAACAAATAGGTGTGGATATGCAGAAAAACCTTTCTGGTTTTTCAGTTAATAACAGAAACTGGCAACAAAGTTTTGGGTTATTCTTTGCCACCATGAGGGCAAGAAGCATGATTGTTGTTGTTGTTTTTAATGTGAAATAGAATATTCTCAGACAATTCCTTCGTGCAGCAGTTTGACCAGTAATCAACAACATGCCAATTCTAGCTCACGGGCCACCTTTCTTGACAGCTATCAGGACAGAAAGACCAGCCTAGCCAGAGTTTGCATACCTGCAGATTCAAGAGCATAATCAACCATTCCAATGCGATCGTCGCTGTAGCGCTTCAGGGCCCGGTTGACAATGTGGTGAACTTGCTGAAACAAGACAAAGGGAATGAATGTAAGGCGGGAACTCAGGATTCCAAAACTTATTTTCCAGTTTTGTTCTATTCTGTCAGGCTAGAGGTAAACCGTGCAAATGGCAAGGCTACCTGAGAAATTAAGGTATAGCTTTGCTGGTGCAAATCCTGAGACCGGTTGCATATCAGTGGTGCATCAACAGACCACTAAGACATGAGACCTGCACTGTATGGACTGGTGGGACTGCTGTGCCAAAAATTTGCCTGGGAACAACATGCCACATTTTTACTCGGTTGAAGAGGCATAGGGTGATATTAAAAGTTAGTGTCATTAATTTCAGTGAGTAGACCCACTGAAATTAATGGACACAACTTAGTCATATTCATTAGTTTCAGTGGGTCTATTCTGAGTGAACTTAGTTGCATATTATCCATAAATTGTGACTTAACCATTCCTTCCTGCCTTACACACTACATTGTTAGTGACATCCTGAAAAATAAGGAACTGTCAAACCCTGCAGAACTGATCACTATTTTGCCAATAATCGATACTGCCTAGGGTAAGAGTTGAGGCTTAATATCCAGCAGGCAAATATATTAGCAAAGTTAAGAGTTATTACTGTGTCAGGGAGCAAAGGGATGGCTGAGGGTGCCACCTAATGGATGGCTGCTGATATGCCACTCAAAATATTGCTTGCACTGTTGTCAAAGGTATAAAATCAATCGTAGAGCTGGAACAGATCCCAAGGGTCATCAAGTCCAGCTCCCTGCAATGCAGGAGTCTCAACTAAAGCATCCATGACAATTGGCCATCCAACCTCTGCTTAAAAACCTCCAAGGAAGAAGAGTCCACCACCTTCTGAAGGAGACCATTCCACTGTCGAATAGCTCTCACTGTTAGAAAGTTTTTCTGTACGTTTAGTTGGATTCTCCTTTCTTGTAACTTTAAGCCATTGGTTTGAGTCCTACCCTCCAGAGCAGGAGAAAACAAGCTTGTTCCCTCTTCCATGTGACAGCCCTTGAGATATTTGAAGGTGGCTATTGTATCTCCTCTCAGTCTCTTCTTTTCCAAGGTAAACATACACAGCTCCTTCAACCACTCCTCATAAGGCTTCGTTTCCAGACCCTTGATCATCTTGGTTGCCCTCCTCTGCACACCTTCCAGCTTGTCAACATCCTACTTAAATTGTGGTGCCCAGAATTGGACACAGTATTCCAGGTGTGGTCTGATCAAGGCAGAATAGTACTAGAACTTCCCTTGATCTGGACACTATACTTCTGTTGATGTAGCCTGGAATAGCGTTAGCTTTTTTTGCTGCTGCATCACACTGTTGGGGACTGTACTTTGTTAAAGGTGCTGGGAATTGTAGCTGTGAGAGGGGTGAACTACAGCTTCCAGGATACTTGAGGGGAAGCAATCTGCTTAAAAGTATAATGTGGCCGTGAAAAGAAAACCAAACCCCTAGGAATTTTCAAAGCTTGGAGCATTGGGCTAGAAGGTTTGGAGATGGCTGTGCTGATGCCATAGGACATCTGGGTTGAGAAATGGCCTGGAAGAATCATGAGACCAGAAGGGAGGCAGGGAAGAGCCTTACCAAACATGACTGACTGGTTCAGCCCTGAATAGAAGGCCTGATCATTGGCTCCTTCATAATGATAATTGGCATTTATACAGCATTTTCAGTGTTCACAGCACTACCTGCACATACGTCATTCTTTAAGCAGCTTACAAAACCTTGCCCCATATTGCAGATGTGGGGGTTGAGAGCCAGAGTTTATGGCTCAGCTAAGGCAGGTGGAGCTGGAAACATTTTAGATATTGGAGACCTACTTTGTTTTTTTACTAGAACCTTTAGGTCCAGCAACCAAACTCACATACAAATACATATGCTAAGAATTAAGGTATACAGTGAGCCCATAACTTACATTCCGGTGATCACGCCTAAAGCCAAAATTGCGTATCGTCTAAACACACTGTGTGTAATGGAGTGGGGGGTTGCCAGAGTCTCTTTCCCCTCAGACACCTGCCCCCTTTAATTATTATTTTTAATTTGCCAAGTGCGTAAACGTGAATGCGCACAAATTAAAAACACACAAATTGCAGGCTTACTGTACTAAGTATACTAAGAAAGGACACAGACTGAGAATTAAGAACAGGATGCCACTGAGCACGTGTTCAGCCTAGGACAAAAATTCACTCCTAGTTTCCCACAAAGCTTTCTTCATTTCTTCAGCCAAATTTAGCAGGGCTGAGGTACCCTTTTCATTGTTGCTCCTCAATATTACTTTCACATTCCAGACCTCTAAATACACACACACAAAAGTAACATTCTACATCACCATCTTAGCATCATTCTTGGAAATGCCTTTGTGAGGAACCACTTCAGCCAACTGGTAAGCGAATTCTCACCTCTTCCGTTACTCCTATGACGCCCTCCCTTTGGAGTACGACCCCGACATCTCGCGCAGAGAGCCGCTGGTCCTCAGAGACTTTGGCAAGGATCTTCTGCTCCAGGTTGAGGAGCTGTTCCTCTAATTCTTCACGACGGAGAAACAGACTGCCTGTCCCGTCCCTTTTAGCCTGGGATAGGAATCGGCTGAGCCACATTGGAAACTGTATTTCCACCTGAAATCCAACAAAGAGAAGAACAGGTTTCATAAACACTTTTCCTCCTGTGAATTGCAGACCTTCTATGGAGAGAACGTAAATAGATTACTGAGAACAAGCAACAGCTGCCCTGGGCTCCCTTGGGAGGAAAGGAGGGGTATACATTTGTTAAATAACAGCAACAGCAGTGCTTCCACCTTGGAAGATTTGATCTAAGGGGCATGATGGGTGGGGCAGAGATACTTAACAAAAATGTTTGTAGCTTTTCATCTTTTGACATCTTTTAATTTTGACATTTTGCTGATCCGTGGGCTGGATACTGACCTTTCCCACCCCCTGCAGGCCACTTTGTCAGATATGTGGGGCTGCCTCCCTGTCATTTACCTGATGTCATTGTGACAACAGGAGACAAATAAATATTTGGAATGCATTTGTCGAAACCATAGTGACACATGAATCAACATATACTTGAGGGAAACAATAAGCTTATATAGTTTTGTAATCTTAATTATATTGTATGCTTATTTTGTTTCTGCTGCTTTCCCCTGCTTTTAAAAATGTTTCTGATGTATCCTCTCCTTTTTCTATTCTTTTTTAATTGTTTATTTACTTTAATTTACTATAATAATATCAATAAAATACAAATAAATTTATTTATATCAGCGCCCATCAGTAATGCACTTTAATCTCCAGACTGTTCCTTTACAGCCATGTTCTTACCTGCCACACATATGACACACCTCAGATGTCAGGGGAGGTTAAGTGTGGTTTGGGGAAAACAGCCTTGCAGGAAAAATTAGGATGTCCGACAGACTTAATTTGGCCCCGAGGCTCTCCATGCCTGGTTCATGTCTACTCCTACACAGAAAGGAGCAGACCTCCAGTTCCCTGGCTATACTACACTAGAGATAAAAGCTTTCCAAGAAAGGCTTAGCTATGAAGGTCACTGGGAGACCTTGGACTGGAATAATAGGTTTATTGCAAGACTTAAAATGCAGAGATGAGAAACCATGTATATCAGCCTGAGCTGGAGGAAAGGTGTTAAATAAATGATATATAAAATAAAATGAACTTACATCTTCCCGCATTTCCTTGATCTGTCCTGGCAAAGAATCCACGTGTTTTGACAACCTTTTCTGATCCGAGGCCAAGACCACGAATTCTTTTTTCAGGCCTGTCAGTTGCGCTTCCAGCCTTTCCATCTCCTTTTGGAAATTACCCATCAGACCTTCTTGTGTAGAGCTTCAAAAGCAAAATGAAAATTCAGGTGCTTCAGAGTCGGTGGTATCTTTAATTACCTCCACCAAAAATGTTCTACAAAAACTATGTTTGGCTGTGAAGATCAGTCAACAGCCACCCCATGAAAATTAACCCATACCAGACAGCCTAATCCAAGCTATATACCACACCATACATTTAAAGCACATTCAATGTATATTTAAAGCACATGCATTTCATCAAAGAAGCCTGGGAACTGTAGCTTAAGGGTGCTGCGAACTGTAGCTCTACAAGGTGGTGAAACTTTTGGAGAAAGTTGTGCTTTAAATGTGTGTGAATGTGATTTAAATGGTGTGGATCTGCTCTGATTTCCAATTAGTCTTGTTTGCTGTTGAGCTCCTGGATGTCTCTTTGTGAGACTGTGGCTGCAGAGAGGGATAAAAAAAAATCAAATGAATAAATAGTTAAGATGTTCTGAATGTAGGTAATAGGGCAGCAACTGACTATGCCTCTTTATAAGTACTTGCCATCAAAAAATAGCACATAGTTCCTAGTTCCTAGTTGATCTTTGACTGCAACAGGACTTAAGAAAAAGCACTTTCTTAAAAGCACAATGGTGCAAACTGCAAATTAATTAAAAACAATGATGTGTGACCCCCCTCCAATCTCCTAAAACCATATTTCAGCCACTAATTACAGGTTTCTGGGCCAAATAATCAGGTTTGACTTGTAATACAAGCAAGTATTACAAGTACTGAACATGCATCTTACCAGCTCATTATATGTCAGCATCACTACTTAAAAGGTGATAAATTGTATGAAAGGTGATAAATTCTCAGGTTATTCATGCACCCTGTTATTCCAAGAATACGTAAGTTTCACTTTCAAGTTAAGAACAATGTCACTTTAAACACAATTCTCTCAGGTTACATGCATTCCCCTGCCCTCCTGCTATCATAAGACAGAAACTGCCATAGGAGACAACTCTTTCTTGAGAATGCTCAAATTACCTTTGCCACTGTGAAGTCATTTGGAGCATCCGAGTTTCTGTCTCCTGTGGGAGAAACAGGACACAGGTCAGGAAATAGAAACAAAGCAGAATAAAATCCATTGCTTGTGCAGCACCGTGTGTATATCTAGAACTGGAGGAGCACAACACGCCACAGCAAGGGATGGATGGATGAATCATAACATATCTTCTATTTGGACCATTCACTACTTCTTTTTCCACTTCTCAGTGGGTGAGCAGGGGTTAAAGCCATTTGCAAAAGTGCTCTTTGAAGAAGCGCCATGCTTCTCATTTAAGTGAGTGAGTGAGCAGGCAGGCAGTAGGAGAGAGCAGAAAGGAGCCTCTTCTCTCCAACTCACCACTGGCTACATAGGGGAGAAACAAGAGGCTGCTTCAAAGACTGCTTTTGCAAAGTGCTTCAAGACAGACCTTCCTCACCCCCTGCACTTTTGTTTCAGCCTCTGGAGAGAACAGGATGTACAGCCAATGCAGGACTAAGCCTTGTCCTTCTGCCCATAAGATGACTTCATGCTCCCCCACTGAGTTAAGCCCCCCCCCCCCAGAAGTTTGGCTTGCATGTCTCATTTAATTAAATAGAGCTAAGCACATGCTTAAACCTCCCCCCCCCCAAATTAGTGGAAGATGTGCTTAAGATCAGCTGCATCACACCTAGTAATGTTTCAAAATGCAGTGAAACAACTGAAATAATCAACGTAAAGGTTATACATGTTTTACTAAAAAGTGAAAACTGTAAATATTCTATTTGGATTAAAAATGGGGGGAAACCCACATTACAACTACAAGAGCTGTTAATACAGTGGTTTCAGCTACATGTAACAAGAAACCATGGTTTAGTGCAACATGAAAAAGTTCCAGGAAGTTCAAGCACAGGTTCAGGCACTTCCTCCTCCTGTGCAGTCAGGAGGATGACTTCTGGGAAGGACCACAGCTCAGACATAGAGCATCTGCTTAGCATGAAGAGGATCCCAGCTTCAGTCTCTATCATCCCCCAATAGGGATGGAAGAGACCCCTCGTCTGAAACTCTGGAGAGCTACTGCTAGTGTTGACAGCACTGAGCTAGATTGGGCAACTGTCTGACTTGGTACGGGCAGCTTCCTATGTTATTCTGCAGAGTAATTTCAATTTCAAAGAAATGTCATCTTGTAGTGTTGTATGAGCAAGGATTCTTGGCTTACACCAAACTCTGGTGAATGTCACAAGAAACCACCAAGAAGCTTCAAACCACGGTTTTTGAAGCTGGCTTGTTTAACCAACCAGGAATTGTTTTAAGCCAGGATCCTTGGTTCGTATGCTACAACAAGCCAATATTCTTTGAAAATGAATGCAGGTGGTATGACAGCCTTCCCTAAACACTGCATCCTTAAAATATGTAGTCAAGTTTTACCTCTGAAGCCTGGGATACTTTCTTCAAGAGACTGTCAAAATCCTTCCGTAGCTGGGATCGAAAAGCATCCAACTCCTTCTGTAGGGAGACAAGAGAAGTAGTATATAGCTTTAAAAACAACCACAAGTTTGATAACTGATTAATAGTTTGGTTTTGAATTTGTTAATCAAACAAACCAATGAACCAAAATATTGACATATTGCAAAACTGCAATTAAAGCTCCAGCAAGTAATTTTTGTGCCGTTACTTACAGATAAATTGCGTAACAATCTGTTTTTTCAAGCATTTGCCCTCTATGTTGTTGTTCTGGTAGAAACCTCCCCTTAAGATCCCACTTGTTGCTGCTGTTTGCTGCAAACAGCAGCTTCAGGAGATCATTTTTAGGTGTAAAAATGGTGCAGAGGAAAGGCTTGACCCTTCTCCTCCCATCCCATGATCCTGATCAAGACTGAGCAAACTGCAACTGCTATTTTTAAGCAAGGGTAGGGAGCAACATGCAGAAGGAAGACATGTTTCATGTCAATGTCAGGGTTGCCCCTGAGTGAGTGCCCTAGAGCCATTTCTCAGAAATCTCTGAAAAACAAGGATTGCAGACAAGTTAAATGGTTTTCTGAAGCAAAAGCGTTGCAGGGTTTCATCAGGAAGCTACAGGACATGCACCGATTGGAAACAAAGTAGTATGTCCACTCCAAATCTTTTGCTGGCCCAAGCAACATAGAAAGTGAGATTGTGTATAACCACCCTGATACCGTGAGCACAAATCGTCATGAATGCAAAAAAGGGATCCAGGCTCTGTTCATACCCAAATTTGAGGAGTGTTCAAAACTGGAAATTAAGTAGTTATGTGCACAAGTCAACATGCTTGCAGCCCTAAAGTCGATTCTCCCCCTTAATGTCAAAATGTCCCCTTCATTCTCTGTTCCTGCCCTACCTGGAGGTGAAGGTCTGACTCTGCACGGAACTCCTCTCTCAAGATGGTTTCTCGTCGTCTCACCAGCCCATCCAGAAGCGATAGGGTATCGTCATGAGACAGAGCTGCCCCTTCCACAGTCTTTTCCCCTCTTTGCAGTTCCAGCACTGAAACTGCACCTTCCAGGCTCTCAAGATGTCTCTCCAGTGCCTGAAGCCGAGACAAAACCTGCTGCTGTCCCTTTTAAATCCAGGGCATGGGGGGGGGGGGAGAAAGAGAGAAAGAGAGAGATGCAGCTACATAAGGCTACTATCACCATAATTTAATAGAAAGAATCTAAATTGAATCATGTAAAATGCTCTCTGCACCCCTGACACACTGCAGCTCCCAGAATTATTTCCTTTAAATGTATGCTGGGAATGTATCCTAGGCTTCAGATACAACAAGGCTCTTTCTTTCTTCTTGGAATCATACAGTTGGAAGGGACCATGAGCATCATCTCTTCCAGCCCCCTGCAATGTGGGAATCTTTTGCCCAATGTTTGGCTTGAACCCACAACCATGAGATTAAGAGTCTCATGCTCTACTGACTGAGCTACTCCTTGGATTCTTAACCCACCATAAAAAAGATAAAGTACCCCTGACAGTTAAGTGCAGTTAACGACTCTGGGGTTACGGTGCTCATCTCACTTTACTGGCCGAGGGAACCGACGTTTATCCGCAGACAGTTTTTCTGGGTCATGTGGCCAGCATGACTAAGCCGCTTCTGGAAACCAGAGCAGCACACGGAAACACCGTTTACCTTCCCGCTGGAGCAGTACCTATTTATCTACTTGCACTTTTTTGGTGTGCTTTCGAACTGCTAGGTTGGCAGGAGCTGGGCCCAAGCAACAGGAGCTCACTCCGTCGCAGGGATTTGAACTGCTGATCTTCTGATTGGCAAGACTTGGGTTAGTGGTTTAGACCACAGTGCCACCCACCATAGTTCCCATTAGAATTTTATGACCATCTTAACCCCAGGTTACAGCTCAGCAGCAGCCAACAGCAAAGTATATAGCTCTGCATGACTCCACCTATGTATACAAGAATATAATTATATCCCTGTGAAGCAAAGAGGGAACACCCTAGCTCAGGGGTCTGCAACCTTTAAGACAAAAAGAGCCACTTGGACCCGTTTCCGAAGGGAAAAAAAACTGGGAGCCGCAAAACCATTGCAACATTTAAAACAAATATATCTCCGGAGCCGCGATCTGACAGTGGGCAGGAAGGTGACGCTGGGACGGTGCATGACTAACGCACGCACCGCACCCATGTGACGTCACAGCCAGTACAGCGCCCGCCACAGTGGGGAGTGTCGGGGCGCACAATGCGCCTCCTCCCCTCGCTAGTATCCACCCCGGAGCCGCGGCAAAGGTGTAAAAGAGCCACATGCGGCTCCGGAGCCGCGGGTTGCAGACCCCTGCCCTAGCTCAACTCAGCCTAGGAGTGAGCAGAAATGTTGCAGGGTATCTCCTACTCATGAACCTCTGAGATCCACATAATACTCACCTCTGAGAATGCAACAAAATCTCTTGCTTCATCTCCCTTTTTGGTCACAGGAGAAGACAGCTTCACCGATCCCCAAGAAAACACAGATGGGTGGAGTCCGAAGGGGTAAAAATACCAGGCACCTAAATGTGATTAGTAAGGAGAGTTCAGTTACAGTTGGGTTTATCTGGTGGGTCTTTACCCGGCTATTCTGTCAAAGCAGATGTCCAGTCAGACTTACAAAAATCTAGTTAAATATAAACTATTGGAGTATACACCAATATTCAAATGAGCGCTTAGGTGGTAGGCTGATTTATACAACTCAACCTCATAACACCAGAACATACAGTCCCTCAATGAAACGGATTGGCACCACAGTCAGCTCAGGACGGACAGAAGGAAGAACTTCACACAAATTAATTTGGCGAATTCACCATAAGATGTGGGAATGGACACCAGTTTTGGAAGCAGTTGTGGTTCTTCTAGCTCAACGCTGCCTCCCATGGCAAACAGATCCTGCCAGCCCCAGCCAGCATGGCCAATGCTCAGGGATGGGGGGAGTTATAGTTCAGCAGCATCTAGACAGCCCCAACTCTGGCCTTCCCCCACCCGTCCTGGCAATGCTGGTGGCTGAACCTGAGACCTTCTGCATGCAAAGCACATGGACCCCTACTGAGCTACAGCCTCTACCCAGAAGGGGAATTTTTAAAAAATTAAGAGATCAGACAGAATCTTGGAGGATATTACTAACAAAAGCTACCAGGAGAAGTAGCAAAATTGGAACCCGTGTTCAGATGCAGGCAGATAAAACACAGGGACTAATAATTGCCATCTGCGAGCTTCCAGAGGCATCTGGTTGGCTGCTGCAGGAGGAGGAACGGTGGGTGGTCTGATCCTGCAAAGCAGACCTTATTACGCTACAGTTCTCTTCCTGAAAGGAAGTTGGTGAATAACTAATCATTAAGCAGCACTTATTGATGTGCAGGAGGACCTTGACAGCAATATGGAACTCACCGTAGCCAATGGCAGTCAGGAGCAGCAACAGGAGCAGCAGCAAGAGGAGCTTCTTCAGGATTGGATAGCTCCTGGGCACCAAGGAGCAAGAGAGAAAGGGAGAGGATAAGATGCAGTGGAATTCCACAAAGGCAAAACCTGACAAAGAAGCGGAGCAGCCACTGTCTGTGGTCAATTTGCCCTTCCTTCCTCATAATGTCCACCACAAGGGTGGGAAAATCTTTTTGCAGCCTGAGAGCCACATTTCATTCTGGGCAACCTTCTGGGGGCCCCACATGCCAGTGGTGGACAGGGCAAAAGGCAAAAGCAGGGAAAACAATGGATGCAAAGTTTATCTTTGTACAGTGTGCTAAATTTCTACATATGCACTGCCACAACCCTCTCTAACCTCCATCCAGGGAAGCAAGAGGCATTATCCAGGTATCAGGGCTGCAAAGTAGGGAGAGTGAGGGGTGGGGCCTGGGAGAGCTCCGAGGGCCACACAGTGAAGCATAGAGGGCCACATTCAGACCCCAGGCCTGTGGTCCCCCAGCCTTGGTCTACCACAATGCAACATGTAGCAAGTAATTATTGCACTGCCCCTTTCTGAGACTGAGATTACTAACCTCTGGACTACCACAACACAATGTGTCAGCCATTAGGCTGTGGGCTTTCCCATCCGTCAGTGCAACAGGAGACGGGGAAATACGCAACATGACATCTTCGCACAACACTTTGTGCTATAGTTGCCATTAGTGAGAAGATTAATCAAAGAGAGCTAGATGGGCCGTAGCAGTTGCAAGTCTCTTGCAACCTGTAGCTCCAATCTCAGCCCCAAATACTGGGTTGCATATGGTGACCCCTTAGCTCAGCTGCCTCCAACCTGTTGTCGTCCTCCTCCCAATGGTGTTGGGACTCCAAACTCCCATCAGCCCCAGCCAGCATGGCCGACAGTCAGGGATGATAGGAATTGTAGTCCAGCATCAGCCATGGGAGAGGCCATTCCAGCAAATAAGGGGCAGCCTGTATGACGTCAGAAAGACTGCACATATTTATTTTGCTTATTTTTCAAATGGCTAGCCCCCCTAACTTTCAAAAGAAGTTCAAGGCACCTAACAAATTCTTCATTCCAACCACACAACATAAGAACTATTTATTATTAATAATTAATTAATTAAATGTATATACACAGACTGACTATAACGTGTCATTCCAAGTTGAATAACAAAATCAAAATAGTAATGCCACTGCAACCACATCAAAGCTAAAACATCAGATACAAACCAGAAAAAGAAAGAAAAATAGTTCAGCATGGCCAATTTTCAGGGAGTCAGAGTCTATCCTGGAGAGCAAGAGGCTCCCACTCCCTCCTTTAGGACAAGCTTTGGAAACCCTGTCGGCATTTGCACTATTCAGCTCCCAGCCAATTGCTGCCTCTCAGCCAGTTCAGAAATTGCTGCCAGCCACATTCCTGAGCGTTCCAAATTCTCTGCCACACTGACCGTGTTAAGACGAAGACATCCAGCAGGGAGGCTGCAGTGGTCAGGCGGTACCACGCGGTCCCCATCCACCAGTATAGCAATCCAAAGATCCGACCTGTGAAGTCACCAGAGCAGCATGAAAAACAGCAACAGGCCATGTCAACAGCTCAGCTTGTTTCAAGATCTAAGACTTCGTTTCCTGCTCTGGCAAAGTGGTATAATACCAGCTTCCCTTCACACACTTCCCATCTCCCCAATGTAGCTCATCGGAAAAAGGTCTTGGCACACAACTTCCTTTATTCGCTTGCCATGTAGGCAGATCTGGCAGCAGAAATGGCAACAGTCAGAGAAACCAGAACATCTAAATCTTCTGCAATGCTCCCACTGCTGTCCTAAAAAACTGCCCTTCTGTTACAGGAAATTCAGGAGGAGACTCCATCGTGAAAGGGTTGAATTATATCAAGAGATTTGATTCCAGCTCTCTAGGCACGAAGAAGACATTTGTGATGTGACAGGAAGCTAGTTTGCTTAGCAGTGCTAAGACAATAATGTTATCACTAACTACTGTTGTCACAAATAGTCACATAATTGTATTGGCACAAAAAGATCTTCAAGAGATGTATGGAAGCCCAAAGGGAGGGTGTCTGCTGCATCTCTGCTGGCAGTGTTCCACAGAACTGTAGTTGAGGCCAGCCAGGCCTCTGTAATATGATGGACAACTAGCAGTGTTTATCTCAGTGGGGATAGAAGGGCTCAGGCTGTCTTTCCATTTCCATTTGCTAACTTGCATAATGAAAATCACTCCTGTAAATGAAACACTTAATGGCTTTTCCATTTACCTGGTGACGTAAGCGCAAGCCACAGAAAAGAGCCTGCTTTGGAGACTGCATTCCTCAGCACGGAACCAGAAGTGTTCTGGTCCAAGTAGGTGTGACCTGAAGGAAACAGAGTATAGGTTTGTCAGCAAACAGGACATCACTTCTTCCTCCCTCCCTCACACACTTTGAATGGAAGGAAAAGACATTATTTCTTTATGATTCTATTTCCTTGGTTCCCAAAGTAGAAGAAACCTGTCCAAGGAAACAGGGGACTGATAAAGCATTTACCAACCTGCCTGAGTTTTAAGAAGTGCAAGGGAAGCTTTGGTGGTCGTCCCTACACCTAGTGAGGAAGGGGGCACATGGGTGGGCCTTCCCTGTGCTGGCCTCACACCTTTGAAACAACCTCCCTTCTCAGGCCCATCCAATCACAACACTGTTGTCATTTTTTCAGCAGGGGAAAACTCACCTTTTTGCCCTGATATGGGGTGAGGTGTCTTGGGCATCCAGTAGCATAGAGGCAAATTCAGAAGAGCAGGGTTCCTTCATTATAGTCATACCCATGCCCCCTCACAGCCTCACCCCTTTGAATATTGTACAACCTTCTAAGATTATACAATAGTAATAAAAATTAGGGATGCTTTGCAACTATCAGCGCAGACCTCCATGTGCTGCCCTTCAGCTAGAACTACTGCTCTGGTGTGCTCCAGTATCTTCCTTTGGAGTGACTTAAGTTGTGGTTCCTGTGAAGTTCCATTGTGCATAACAGAATTTGCACACCATTCTCTTCAAAATGAAGCAAAAATGTGCTTTCAGTGTTCCTTCACTTTGGAGCATACAGCAGCTAAAAAGCTTCCCTTTCATGCCAATTGGTCAGCTCTAGGATGCTGGAGAAACAGATCTGCTGCAGAAATAGCAACTGGTCTTGCCCCACCCACACAGAACTCTAGAACACAAGACCAGTATGGGCATCTAAATTCTTGTCGCTGCAGCTCACTTAATTGTAACTGGAATATTGCATTATGTGTCATGTCGTTCTTATTTTATTGTTTCTTTCTTTACGAAGGTGAGCAGCCTTCCTGCAGCATGAGGGAACAGCGGGTGGGTGGGAGACTGATGCCAGAGCCAAAGGTTTGCCGGTGTGAGAGGAGCTGCAAAGCTAGGATGACACTACAGGCAAAGGGCCCATTGTGAAGGGGTTCTCTCTATTATCAACACAAGAGACCTCAAAAAAGTCTGTGGGACAGGGCTTGGTGCAAGAAGATTTTTTTACAGGAGTTTTCTCTCCTGGGAGGTTTCTCATTACAGAGCATCATTTCTACTGCCTTGGGACAAAGAGCACTTCTGTACCTGCATAGTCATCCTCAGAGGAGTAGCCAGATGATGAGGCGTAGGTGTCGTAGGTTTTCCTTTCAACCAGCCCATTGATTTTTTTACTGGACTCCGAGCCTCCAGTACCTCTCCTTCTCCTCGCTGACAACTCCTCGCCTGGCCAGGAAAGAGGAACTTCTTTAGGAACACAGGAAGCTGCCTTATCATACGGGATCAGACCATCAATCTCAGTATTGTCCATACCAAGGGTGGAGAACCAATGGCTCTTGGACCCAATCTGGCTTGCTAGACCTCCTGATTTGACCCATGAGACAGATTTGGGCAAGCTACGCCCACCTGATGTCAAATTAGCCATTACCTCCCTTAACTATAACCTGTAGCCAAGGTTTGTCCTACAACTACGGGCTGTGATTAAAGAGAAGAAACCTTAACCACAAACCTCAACTAAACTGTGGCTTGGCTGCCATCCTGCACCAACTTAAAATAGCTGGGGAAGAGGAAAAGCGGATGCAAGTTCTTCTCCAGATGTTTTGGACTCCAACTCCCAGCAGCCTCAGCCAGCACAGCCAATGGGCAGGAATGCTGGGATGCCCTAAACATCTGGAGGGCACCAGGTTAAGGAAGGCTGGTGTATTTAAATTCTTTTCCTTCTTTAAAGGCCTTTGTTCTTCAAGCTAACAACATCACACACAACAATACCATGAAATTCACAGCACAACCATTTAGTATACCTAGAATCATAGAACTGTAGAGTTCGAAGGGACCACAAAGCTCACACAGTTCAACTCCCTGGAATGCAGGAATCTTTTGCCCAACTTGGGGCTTGAACCCACAACCCTGATTCTTATCAATATAAATAGAGCAGTCATAATACTATATAATTCTAACCGAAAAACATACATATGATCTGCAGAGCAAGCAGATATAAATATTTCAGAATAAGTAAGAAGTAGCTGGGGAGGGTGCAAACAACCATATAGAACCTCTCTACAGCTTATACTGGGTGGGAGACTGGTATCCCCCCCCCATGTTGTTTGACTCCAACTCCCTTTAGCCTGCATGGCCAACGCCCAGTAATGATGGGAGTTGGAGTCCACCAATATCTGGAGGGCAACAGATTCCCCAACCTCGGCTTAAGTGGAAAAGAAATACTCACTCCAGTAAGAATTGTGGTCTAGTGGATCATCCAAGAGAGCGCTGCTTCTGCCAGAAAGTCCCCTGCCATCTCCCAGGTAAGATTCGCTGACCACAGACTCGCTATAATAGGAGGTGGTATGGGCAGCAGGGTTGCTTCCCAGGCTAGGAGCGGGAGATGGCCGCTTCACACTGCTCGATTTCCTTCTCAGGCTCCGGCTGCAGGAGTAAAAAAAGGAACACATTGTCATGCCGATGTGTGTCAGTGTGATAGTGGTTAGAATGGTGGACTAAGAAATGGAAGAACCAGGTTCATGCGGGAGTGGTGCATCTAAAAGGCTACGGAAATAGTTAATGTAGCATAGAATTCTATGATGTCACCGCAGTAGGCAGTTTTCTCAGTTATGTCTGTTCTCAACTGTGAGTTTGTTGTATGCTGCTATGTGCCTCAGAAGAAGTCTGTAAAGTCTGTCAGTCCCAGATATATAAATAAATGCATGTGAATATGTTTTAGTATACCAGGTAAAATAATGTGTTATGCTTAAAGCCTAAACAGAGTGTTTTGTGCAGTCTTTTCTAAGACAGAAAAAGAGAAGGGTCAAACGACCTGGGGCAGCTTTCACGCATATAAATCCCCACTATGTCATGAAACAAACTGGTTGACTGAGACCTTCTCAAGCAAGCCTACCACCAGGGATGGGTGAATCTGACCATTTCTCATTCTTCCAGTCTTAAGTTCAGTTCTCCACACTTTCATGTCAGTTTGGAATTTTTATTTTAAATTCATCAGCATTGTAGTGCTAATTTCTCCTAATGTATACGTTTTTGTATCCAGTTCTGTTCAATATGCACATTTTTGCAAACCAATTTTCTCTAATATATGCATTTTTGTATGCTATTTTCACAGTTATGTACAGTATATATTCCTCTAATATTTGCATTTTTGGACATATTACTTGGCTGTAGAACTACCGAAGAATCCAGGGAACTGTGAATTTTGAAGGATGGCTGTGTTTTGATTCTTGCATATCGGAAAGTGTGAATTCAGCAGGTCAGCCCTTAAATGCAAACTTTATCTATTTTTTCTCCCATTCCTACCTACCTCATAGGGTTGCCATGAGGATAAAATGAGAGCTGGGAATAAACCCACAAACACTGCCCCAAGTTCATCAGAGGAAAGACAAGATACAAATTTAATCAATCAATAAATGTGTGGAAAAGGCAAAGCTCACACACATGAAGCTGGTAGTATGTAATGACTAAACTCTCACCACTTAACATATCCATGCATCCTGTTGAGAAAGAGAAAAGGGGAAATGATGTGTGTTCAAGGTTAGTGTGGATCTGAAAGGGATTAGAACTGGCTTTTGAATGTCCATTATGTGGCGATAATTGTGCACCGCAGGTGGGTGAGATTGGTCCAGGGAGGGACTGGTTCAAATCCCTGCGGAGCTGTGCAGCTCAATGGCTACTAGTAATCATGGTGGCTGGCTATGCACTACGTGCAGTATCAGAGACAGTATGCATCTGGAGACCAGTTGCTGGGGAGCATGTGCGTCAGGTGCTGTTATGCTCAAGCCCTGCTTGTGAGCTTCCCAGGAGCATTTGGGCAGCCACCATGACAACAGGGACTCTTCTTACTAGGCGACCTTGGGCCAGTCACACATTCTCAGTCTTAGCTGCCACATGACACTTTTGTGAAGATAAAATGGGAAGGTGGAACTATGTGCACTGGAGAAAGGGTGAGATAAAGATGAAAGCAACAAGTCACCAACTACCATTTGTGTATGACATTTGGCTTGCTTTTGTATTTATTAAAAAGAATTCGGTCATCTCTGCAGAAGAATGCAAATAAGATCGTGCACAGATAAACTGCAAGCCCCAAGTTAAAGCTACTTAGAAACTCAAAACTTTGAAAGGCAGGCATGCAACAGCCACTGCAAAATGCACAGACTACCTTTTGCATATCTGCAAAACATCTGCTGAAACATTCCCCCTTCTGCTTTGATCTTGCAGTGGAGGGAGCTGCAATTGTACAGTTTGCATAAATCTGAAGCCCTTTTCCCTCTCTATTGAACAGATGATGGAACCCAAAGAGGGCTGGGTGAAATCAGGTTGGGGGCTCCCTTGGGGAACCCATACTCTATACTGTACACCCCAAAATATTCTCAAATTATGGGGGTTATGGGGCATACTTGATGCTCCAAGTGGGGAAAGGATCCTAGAACAAGTTTCTCTGTGGGTGGCTTTGTTCTATTCCTTTTCTTATGCCAGCATTGGAGCAATGTCTCAATCCAGGCACTTTGTACAAGTGCCTGGATTGAGACATTGCTCCAATGCTGGCATAAGAAAAGGAATAGAACAAAGCCACCCACAGAGAAACTTGTTCCAGGATCCTGTATAATGTGTACTATACATGTTTTGAACCATATAACTGATGGACTGCAGATGAACTGGGGCAACCCAGAAGTTTAAAAGTGTGTTACGAGGCCTGAAGCTTTAAACAGGGCCAGACGGCCTTTTTTGTGCAAGGGACACATTTCCTCAGGGACAATCTATTGGGGGGCTGCCTACTACTGGTCATCAAAACTACTGGAGGTTAGCTCTCTCAATCCCATGCAAGTCTACTCAGAAGCAAACCCCACTGGGTTTGACAGGGTTACTCTCAAGTAAGTATACAAGGGAGCTTAATACAACAGATCAATACAGCTAATGTTCTGGAAAGCGAAAGCAACTCCTTTCTGACTTTAGTGTGCTATAAACACATTCTCAGATCCTTCCAGTTGTTCTGAAATTACATAGAAAGAGGGGAGACACACTTTAAGAAGCCAGGCCAAAAAAATAAAAAAATAAAAAGGAAACAAAGAGAAAAGGAATAACCCCTGACAATACAGAAGAATGAGGCAATTTCAGGAGCCACAAAATTGATATTGAGGCCACAGGTTGCCCACACGCACTTTAAAATTTCAATAATAACCTCACCAAACCAGTGGCTCATATTTGCTGTGGTATGATAGATACTTCCTGTCTCACCACTCTGTCTGTAGATTAGGTGTGACGGCTCAGGAAATAAGCACTGGGGGATCAACAACGTGTTTCCATTACAGGAAGAAACCAGAACATGGTTTTTCCAAGCAGAATTAGGAGAAATGCCCAGGGTAATACAGAGATATACAGCTTTGCTGCTGAGTGCATTTTTAAATAGCACAAGCAGCTATTTCTGCCTGGCCTATTTAAAAAATGATTTTTAAAAGTTGGGGGGAGCAGAGGCAGATGACAACATTTCTTAGCCACCTACGGATCTTCTGCAATGTGAGAGAAGATGTGCTCAGCACACAAATAAGACTGCTCTGCTTGCTCTTTCTCCCACCTCTTACTTCCTGCCTGCTTCCTCTGCAGCAGCTGCGGTTTTCCTGGATGGCTTTGCGTCTAGCAGCTGCTCGTGGTGGAACAGGAAGGAAGGAGGAACGGAAGAGCCCTGCTGGACTAAGGCCAAAGCCCCACCTAGTCCAGCATCTTTTCCCCACAATGGCCAACGAGATGCCTCTGGGACGCTCACAAGCAGTGCATGAATGCATTACCCACCCCCCACCTCAGGAGTCAGGCAATAGCTACTCCTAGATGGAAAATGGGGTTGACAACTGACTGGGCTAGGGGTGAGAGAAAAATCCTGACAAGCCATTTGCCTGAAAAACAAGGAGCACAGCTTCCCCTCACCCTCAGCCTTTTTTGTAAACTGAACTTCTTTGGTCATGGGGAACCTGTGGCCCTGACCTGTTTTTGGACTCAAACTTCAAGAGAGAGAGTGCAGGATAGTGGTTTGAGTGTCATTGCACTTGTCAGTCAGCTCTTCCACCTTTCCTCCTCCTCCTAAGTACAGAGAACCAGTAAAAATGTTACAGCCATCAAATAGAGGCCACTTCACATGGTGACAGGTGTGGTGCAGTGGTGAAAGTGTCGGACTAGGCTCTGGTTCAAATCCTCCCTCAGCCGTGAACCTTCTCTGGGTGACCTTGGAAACCATCTCTCAGCCTAACCTACCTCACAGGGTTGTTGTAAGGATAACATGGAGAGGAGGAGAGCAATGTATACCACCTTGACCTTCGTGAAGGAAAGGTGGATAAATAAATGCAAGCACAGTGGGCACTTGTAGTTGCCAGCCCATGTGACATCAGTAATGGCTGACAAGCGACTGAACTCCCTAGCTGTAACAAGCAATAACTTTTTTCCATTTTAAAGAGGATAGGTTTCTCTTTTTCATGGTGCATTTTGTGGCTGTTTTCTGTGGCTCTTGCTTTTAACTAAGCCACCTTGAGTCCTATCAAGGAAAAAAGGCAGGGTATGTTTGTTTGTATGTATGTATGTATGTATGCATGCATGTATAAATAAATAAATATTTTCCCCATGCTGTGCCATTGTAGTGCTAAGCTACTGCTACTTTCTAAAAGTGAAACATATAAAGCAGGTTTTGAAAATGGGCCCTGTCAAGTTTTATTTTCTTTCAAAGCAACGTAAGTTTCCCACAGCATAACCACCTATTTGTGCCAACTGACTGCTGCACCGGACATTCTTTAAAAGGCTAGGATGAACTCTAGCGCTACACTTAATTTTTAATAACACATTGAAGGGCCTTAAGACTTCTGTAATAAATACAATTTGTAACTTTGGAAATGTCACATCCAGCAAAGCTGAAGAACTAGAAAAATTACTTCTCCTGTACTGCAACCCTTCCTTTCTCCTCTAATCAAGTAATGTGCTGTGCATCAGACAAGGTGTGGCTATATTGCTGCTTGGGAAAAAACTGTGGAAACAGGGAGGGTTATCACAAGTCAGATGTGGGAGAATGTGGCAAGAATTATACTGGAATTCTGCGTAGGAAGAGAATCAAGTTGAGAGTCTTCTAAGAACCACTTTGAAGGATGCAGAGTAAGAGCTCTGGGCAATATAGCTGTGATTAATATTGCAGTTAAACCTGTTTGGGCCCCGCTTGATGTTAACAATAAATTTCCTAAAAATACAGCAGTGCTCAGATTTGAAATTCAACCATGCTTCAGCTCTATAAATCTGAAATCCAGTTTGAGGTCCGAATACAACTTTCAGTGCTGAAAATTCTCAACCAAATGTCTAAAAGCAAAATGTGATTTTTCAAAATGCAATATCTATCTATCTATCCAATTTGTGAATTTGGATTGCACCACGCAAACTGCTATTAGTTTCTCCCACAACACAAAATGCCTCTTCCTATCCCCAGCTCATGCCAGTTACATATCACATGCAACCCTTGGCTGTGAAAGGCAGCAATAACAAGCTAATGTTTTATAATGAGCTGCAGAGAAACTTGGCAGTGCATCAACATTTAGGAGGGAGGGAAAGGTGTGGGTTCCCTTTTGCTTTGTTCTGACTTACCTATCAGAGCCATCTTTATATAGGATGTGCTGACTACTCAGCAATGAACTCCCTCCACTATTACTGATGTTGTCATCTTCATTTTGGTAATAACGAACAGTTCCAAGGCGCTGGCTTCGTCGGGACATGGTCAAAGGAAAACCACCAGACCTTTGTCAAGATACCTGGGGAAGCAATAGAGAGAAGAGAGCATAAGGTCCACAAACTCAGCAGCTGGGACAGCAACAGTGACATTCCGCACTGTGCAATTAAAGCACACAGCTTCCCCCAAATAAACTTGGGAAATGCAGTTAAGACTTACAGAGCTACAATTCCCAGCACTCTTGAAAATCTACAGATCCCAGAATCAGGCTCATGCAGAGCTAGTCTGGGGTCCAGGACAGGAGTCTTGTCCTTGGCATGACAGCATAAGTTTTAGAGGTGTAGCAAGAATATAACAGCCACCCTGATGGATCACAGGGTTGGAAAGACCTTGGGGTCATCTAGATGAGGGGTGGGAAAGCTTTTTCAGGCCAAGGGCCACTTTTCCTTCTGGGCAAGCTTCCAAGGGCCATATGCCAGTGGTGGGTGGGGCCAAAGGAAAAAGCGGGCTGAATAACTAAATGAAAAATTTACGTTTGGATAGTAGGCTAGTTTCTACACACTCACAGAACCCTCTCTAGCTTCCACTCAGTTGAGCAAGTGGAAATATCAGAGTTCATGGCCACAATCCAGACAAAAACATTTGGGATTCAATCACATACTAACAAGTTTAGGCTGGTATGTGTGGGAGGTTCCGCACAACAAACCCATTTCCTCCCCCAAATCAGATCTTTTGTGATAAGGAAAGCAACGGAAAAATGCACTGGGCTAACACTTGCTTTGACAAAATGTCATCTGACCACCATCCAAGCGGATCAGAATGAATACTCCACAAACAGCTCATCTGAAAACACTCATAAAAGGGTAACTGATGCAGATCTACTAATTCTACTTGAAACAGGAGGATTAGGGGCATTGCTACTTGTCCAGCAGGAGGAACTGCGACCTGAGATTTAGAAGTTCCTGCTACCTTACAGGCCCCTTCACTAGAGCCTCCGTCTGGCTGGCCTGAGCACGTGAGCTCAACTTTCTAACCAGCAGACATATGAATCACATGCTCCTTTTCAGAGCACCAGGAGCCAAAACTTGGCAGAGAGCTGCAGAGCTCTTGGCCAAGAAAAGAACACATGTCCCAGGCCAGCCAAGGAGAGAGCCATCTCAGACTTAAGTCAGGCTCATTTAGGTGACCCTCTGGCAGCGGCTGTATTTATACACCACCAGGCAGCCGCCCTGCAGATTTGCCTGCCAAGATGCAAAACAGTCCGAACAGCAGAAACCTAGCCTGACTCTGCTCAAATATCCACCCCTTATACGGTTATAAAGTCTGCCTCCCTGGCTCTCTACAATCACAGCAACAAGCAAGCAGTCACCAGGCTGTTCATAGGCAACCACTTATGAAACTTCAATAACAAAACCAGTCAAATCTCGATCATGTTATGCCAGCCTGTGTTTGTAATCCTACACCACAGCTATTCTGAGAGATGCAGCCGATTCTCTTCAAGGCTACATTGGCAAAACAGCATCCTGACAGTTCACATGCTTGCCTGCAGAAGATTCCTTTCCCTGAATCCTTGTAAAAAAAATAAAAAATAAACCCCTTCCCTCCACAGAAGCAGGATGCTCAAGCTGTTCCTGTACTTGCCTAGAACTATACTGTAAACAGGGCTTATTATGCTCCACACACCCCTTTCCATCATTTTACAACAGCCCACAAGAGACTCCTCCCCACTCCATGTGGGCGCAAAGTAAAGAGGCATTTACATCAAATCCCAAAGAGCAAAAGAAAAGTACAAAGGCATCTGTTCAGTGCTATTAGGAAACAGCACTTATCCCTGGGGGGATTCAATAGAAAGAATGTATGCTAACTCCAGGGATCAGTTTTGGCCTCCTTTCAGAACAGGAAGGGAGAAAGCAGCAGATTATAAGGGACCTCTGTCAAGTTACTTCCTATGCATGTGCCAAACTGCCTTGCTCCTTTCTTTCTTACCAAGTTTCACCCCCGCTCTCCCCAATAAGGAGAATGACTGAGAAATCTGGGGAAAAGGGAGTCCTTTCAGGGCCCAGTTCAGGTTTTTGCAAGGGCAAGAAGAAAGAACAAGTCCTGAAACTTGCTCCCAATGTAAAGGCTGACTCTCTAACCTTGGAACATGTGCAGAAGCCACTGAACAAAGTATAATGGCAAAGGCTGTCAGTACAGTACAGCGGTTAGAGTGCCAGACAAGGACCTGGGAGACCAGGGTTCAAATCCCCACTCGGCCATGAAGCTCACTGGGTGGCCTTGGGCCCATCACTGCCTCTCAGCCTAATCTACTTCTCAGCCTAGTTTGACACTGTAACCACTACAACACACTGGCTGTCTTGACAGGAACTGATGTCCAAAAATGTCCATTGTCATCTGCTTCCCCATTCTGGTTGGACAAGGACTAGTGGTAGCGGCGGGGATTGTGTTCAAATCCTGTCATGAAGTTACCTGGGTGGCCTTGGGCCAGTCACTTCACTCTTCCAGTCCAACCTACCACAACAGAACTCAGGGTGCCATTTTGCCCTCACAAGTTCTGTATGGGGAAGGGGTGGAGTAGCAAATATAATGAATAAAAACACTCTTCAAAAAAGTTCTGTTTCCCCCCCTCACTAATAATGAGCCACCACTGAAGCCGGGCTTTCAAGTGGGTATGAACCTCCCTCTCTACCCCCTTTAAAATTCATCACTAGCAACAACTCTCTCCCTTGTGGACTGAGTGCCCTCAGACGCCCTCCCATCAGACGTCAAGAAAATAAACAACTATCAACTTTTAGAAGACATCTAAAGGCAGCTCTGTTTAGGGAAGTTTTTAATGATTGATGTTTTATCGCTTTATTGTTATTAATATTAATAGTCTGTTGGGAGCCACCCAGAGTGGCTGGGAAAATTCAGACAGAAGGCCGGGGTATAAATAAAATTATTATTATTATCATTATTATTATTATTCCCTTCAGCCCCTGCCAGCACGGCCAATAGTCAGGGGCGCTAGGAGTTGTAGTCCTGAACTTTATGGAGGGCGGGCACCAGGTTGGCAAGGGCTGCCGTTGCAAGTCAGCAGGGCTAACGGTTTCTGAAGGGACCACTCAAAGCCAATTACAAACAGTAAAAGAAAGAGCGAACGGGACCCGGGAGCAGATCTGAGGGGGGAAATAAAAACGGGACAGTCGAATGAAGCGTCCTGAGTTACCCGCAGCCGGCGGCCACGCGGGGAGGGCGGAGGGAGGGCGTCCTCAGGAAGTCCCACCCTGCTCCCTATTTCCCTACCCGCTTCGCGTTGCTCCCTGCAACACCCTCCTCCGGCAGCAGCAGCCCCTGTCTTCCAAGAGAAAGTCCCAGCGAACTCGAGGAGCGTTACACCCAAGCAAAACATTCCCGGGATGGGGCCGCTCCCCTCCTCAACGCGTCTCCCTGCCAAGGAAAAGCCCCTCCGATCTGCCGCAGCTGCCAGTGCCTCGCGAGGACAACAACAAAAGCAGCATGCGCGAGGCGGGTCGTCGCTGCTCCTTGCAAGGACGGGGCGGGGGGGGGGGATAAGCCGAGAGATAAACGGAGAGACAATTCGGAGCGTCTTTTCATATTGTTGTTTAAACGGGGGACATTAAAAGAGGCGGCAGAGAAGGAGAAGAAGTGGCGCTTTGTTCCGGGCCAGGGAAAGAAATCAAGGCAGGGCGGCTGAGCGTGAGGGGGGCTCGCCTGGGGTGACTTCTGGGGAATGGGGCGGGGAGGACTCGGGGCAGCAGCACAAGGGGAGCTTGACTCTGGGGCAGAGGAAAAAACAAGACGAAACAAAAGGGCGCCACCTTTTTTTCTTCTCCGGTCTCCTCTTGTCCTCTGCCTCTCCAAGCGGGGATTCCTCCTGAAGCGCACAAACTTATCCCGCAAAGCGCCCGAGATGCCGACAACAATAAGGATCGGAAATAAACCCCAAACCCTCAAGAGCCCTTTTGCCTTGCGGGGATGTGCGCGAGGTCAGCTTGCTGGATCCTTTTTTGCAATTAATTAAGTTAATCCTCAGGAGCTGCTGCCGCCGCCGGTCCCGCCTGCTCCGAGCGCTAAAGAGAAGCCGCACGGCGACAATATGGCCCGGGTTTTGTGTGCGTGCGTCTGTCAAATCCCAGCAGCGGGAGCTTATTGGCAAGAGCCGCACCTGACCCGCGCCGTCAATCTCTCCCGACCGCCTGCGCCCATTGGAGGGTTTAAACAAAAAGCACGCGTCGGGCCCGCCTCCTCGCCAGCTCCCTTTCCTGGCTTCAGCTGCCCGGTTGCGTAAGAGGAGGTCGGCCTCGGCGGCGGGTTAAGCTGCGACAGGCCGTGGCTCCGCCCCTCTCCTCCGCCCCGCCCCTTGGAGGCTGAGACGTATTAGGAAGGCCGCCGCGGGGAAAGCGCCTCTAGCGGGCAGAAATTACAATAAAACACAGTACTGTACAGTAATAGTAGTATTTTAAAAGATTGCTCGAAGCAGTTGTGGGGAGCATCGCAAAAAAAGTCCAGCAGGAAAAGTGAAAGCGTATTTATTTTTTATTGCAGTGCTGTTCGGTAGTAGACTTTTCTGGACGGGGATTAAAACAATAAAATGAAACAGCTGAGAAACTCTTCCTCGTCGAAACCGGACGCTTTTTTATTTTTTAGAAAAGCATGTTGGCCCTAATGAAAGTATTGCTCTAATGTGGAGCCCATGCAGCATCCTGTCAATAAAGCATGTTAAAAGTGGAGGGGGGGGGTGTAAGATATAAATACTGGTCCCCCAGGACTTAAATCCTAGGACCCCTTCTGAAATAAAGTCTGGGCAGAGTTGATGAAGCAGCAGTATTTTATTGAAAATACACACTTGAAGGTGGATGACCTGAAAAAGCAGGCACACACCAAAACATGAATATACATATATATATTCATGAATATATATAAACTCCTTTTCCTGAGCGCAAGTCCCTCCTTCGCCGCCCACTAAGAAAGGGGCGTGCGAAGTTTACACCTATCGCGTCCGCTTCTTCCATTGCAATGTCAAATCCAACCCCCATTCCCTTTCCCGTTCCCCAAAGCCCCTTATACCCTGTATACTGTTTTTAGCAATACAGTAAAGCCATGTTCCTTTATTTCACTGAAGCATGTCAATATCTTGTTTTCTTGGTGTTCTTCTTAACCACAATTTCTGCAAAAGCATATAAC
The DNA here is from genome assembly GCF_965153285.1 of Podarcis tiliguerta. Classification (NCBI taxonomy): domain Eukaryota; kingdom Metazoa; phylum Chordata; class Lepidosauria; order Squamata; family Lacertidae; genus Podarcis; species Podarcis tiliguerta. The sequence goes on along the minus strand of NC_139543.1, from coordinate 45,297,759 downwards.
ACCTGTTCTTTTTGCTATCATCTTTAACCACAATTTGTTCCACAAGCTATATTAGAAAGTCCTCAGATAAAAATCCCCTCACCATTATAACCATATGGCCTTATGACTTTTATTAAAAAAAGCAATTACATAATAAGAGCAACATTTGTTTTTAAAAGGCAGTAAAAAAGCAACATAAATTATTTCTCTCAGGGGAGAAGAGATTTTTGTTCACCTTTGGTGCCTCAAGCTTCCGGACAGATTAAAAGAAAGGACTTCTTCGCGCAGTGGATAGTTAAACTATGAAACTCGCTTCCACGTGAGGCAGTGATGGCCACCAACCTAGACAGCTAATTAGACAAATTAATAGAGGAGCAGACTAACAGTGGTTACTGCCACAATGGAGGCAGTAAGCTTTTGATAGCAGTTGCTGGAAGTCACCAGAGGGGAGAGTGGTCTTGTGCTCAAGTCCTGCTTGTGGGTTTCCTCCAGGCCCCTGTGCTTGGCCACTGTGAGAACTGAAGCCTTAAATGCCACCAGTGCATAGAACACTGTTTTCACTTAAGCACAACTAAATGAATGGAATTGTTTTATTTAATTTATGATGTTTGCAAGTCCATCAGCGATTGTGTGGCCAAAAGAGCAGGGGAAGAAAATAAAAAGTATAATCAATAACCAGCTTGCAACCAATAATGTATAATTTGCTCAGAGACTAGGCATGGATTCCCTGTGGCAGCCCATCTTATAGAAATACCCAGGTACCAAACCTTGATGACTTCTAGGAAGAACAGAGGGAGAAACCAGGAATGTTATCTGGGTTCTGCAGGCTATTGTGGTATCATCACAGCTGGCCCACCCATTATGTGGAGGCCTCAGGTGGCAGAAGCACAAGAGGCAGCATCCCATTCACCCCACCGCTTCGGGAGCACTGGATTTCAGTGAAAGGGGGATGTTCCAGTGGTGGGCTGGGCCAGGTGGCCATAGATGTGGCATGGTAGGAGTGGGATAGGCAGTAGGCAGTATATTCCTGTTTCGTCTCAGTTAGTGAAAGGGATGGGCACCCTGCGGTATCATAAATAAATAATTACACCCCTTTTCTGACTCCTGTTTGCATGACTTCTTTCCTTAGAAAAGCAGCTGCTGCAGCATGTATATGCAGATTCCTTGTGTATCATTAGTGGGCTCCTCCAGAGGACCTCTTTAGTAAGCAATTGGCCTGATTTGCTTGAACAAAGCTTACACAGAGTAGAGACTATGCCCAGTCCTTACTGAGCATTTGTTCCAATTTGTTTGTGGGGCAGTTATACAGCAATGAGCATTCATCTTGATTTGCTTGTAGGATGACAAAGCACTTTAATCCACTTTTACTACACAAACTTACATTTCTGTTATGTGCTGAAATCCCTCCTGGAAAATAGTGACAGTCTGGAGGCACCCAGGATATAGTCTGATAGGACTATTTTATACATACATACATACATACATACACACATAATTTTATTTCTATTTCACCTTTCCATAGTTAAAACCGTGCGCTGCCAAAGGAGAGATGTGGGCAGGAATGACATTATGTTCAGTAACTAGGATTTCCCCCAAACTATTAAAATGTTGCAGGTGTTGTACAAAGATTTTTAAAACGATACAGGCGCTGCCTCTGGATTTACAACCAAAAACACAGGGCACAAAAGGAAAGGGGGAGGGGAGAGAAAGAAAATGAAAACAAGGAAACGTGAGCACCAAAAAAATCTTCCCAGTAGCACAATGACCAAGTAGAACGGCCGCTAAAAACTGTTTCATTAGGAGGCACAAAACAGTAGGTGATCCGAACCAATGGATGGGTTTTGCGACCTCACCTCTTCCTCAGCTACAGCCAGATGGAAATACATATTTGTTATAACAACCTCAATTCTCTCTTCCGTTAGAGCAGGATGAGATGAAAGGGCCAAGACAAGAAATGTAAGTTGCTTAGTATGCCCTTCATGTGTGAAGGAACTCCTGTAAAGATCTGTTCTGCATTCAGTGCTAAGGAACGAACAGGTTGAAGAAATCAGAAGAAGAGAAGAGTTTGGATTTGATATCCCGCCTTTCACTCCCTTTAAGGAGTCTCAAAGCGGCTAACACTCTCCTTTTCCCTTCTTCCCCCACAACAAACACTCTGTGAGGTGAGTGGGGCTGAGAGACTTCAAAAAAGTGTGACTAGCCCAAGGTCACCCAGCAGCTGCATGTGGAGGAGCAGGGACGCGAACCCGGTTTACCAGATTACGAGACTGCCGCTCTTAACCACCACACCACACTGGCTTTTGTGGTGCTGGTTACTTCCCAGTACAAGTAAAATCCTGGAATGATCAACTGGATTACTACACTAGTGCACTCATTGCTAGCACTCTCTCCTGTCTATTCCTTCTACTGGTGTACCTGGCTAAGTGCAGCCTCGGTCACCTTTCCTTCCTGTTTAGAATCCAAAATTATAGCCATTAATCCTCAACGAGCAAGGCAGATTTATTTAGTTCTTTTAATCTGGCAGTGTGACAATCTATTCCATTCCTACAAGGAGGAGAGACAACACCTAAGCACAGGCCTGAAGTTAACAGAATCTAAGAATAACAGCCCAAACCCACATCAGTTTTAAGCAGTACTTTGTTCTCCCCACTCCAGCTACACTCTTGGTATGAAATGATGCTAGAGATTAGAATCTAACTCCCTCTAGTGGAACTAAGAGAGAATTTATTGTGCTGAGCCTTGAATAATAGAATTGTAGAGTTGGAAGGGAACCTGAGGATAATCCAATTCTCTGCAAAGCAGGAATATGCAGCTTTCTCATACAGGGATCAAACCTGCAACCTTGCCATTATCAGCACCACATTCTAACCAACTGAGCCATCCAGCATACTAATATGATGCAGGTGGATAAATAGGATTTCCATTTAAACTGTATGTAATTTAATTTTTAAATGTATTATTTGGTGGAATGAAATGGTAAAAGATTGAGGGAAATCACCCTAGGCATGTGATGGGCATGTCCTCTCTGTTTTCTACAAATGGTATCAGAATGGTGTTGGAAATGTGTCCTCTCTGCCCTTTTCCCCTTTAATTCTCCCCATGCCAAAAGCTTAATGATCCTTAGTGCAAAGTCCTATTATCCCTGGCTAATTAACACAAGGGAGTCCTTTGTTGCGGGAGTGGGGGAGGGAAGACAGGGGCAGAATCAACATAAAAATAAAAGAACTAAATGGAAATGTACATTTCCTGCGCGCGCGCGCACACACACACACACACACACACACACTAGCTTCCATTTGGGCCATTGTGAATATACCGGTATATATTAAGGTGTGCATGTACATGAACAGAATATCTGTGCACATGTCCAAAACAGAAGACAGAGGAAGAATATTTGAGGGGAGGGACAGAAAAGCAGCCCACCACATATATTGTGTCAAGATCTGCCCACTAGTGTGGAAGACAAGTAGTGGCTTAGCAGGTAAAGGTAAGGTAAAGGACCTCTGGACATTTAAGTCCAGTCAAAGGTGACTATGAGGTGCGGCGCTCATCTTGCTTTTCAGGCCGAGGCAGCCGGCATCTGTCCACAGACAACTTTCTGGGTGGCATAGCAATCAATATCCATGACTTAAAAAATGGGAATGGGTAGAAGCTAACGTGCAAAACACGTGCAAAGAGAAATCCAATCCTTATGATCTGTTTACAGTAGAAGATCCCAATCTGGAAGTGCCCAAAAACCAAGAGGTAATTTGTTGAATTTGTTGAAAGCACACAATTCGTGACATTTCCCCACAAGTTGGACTGCACATCTATCTCAAACATCCATCTATGACATGGTCAGAGTTAGGCATGATATTACAGGGAAAGCTAAGAGACATTGTTGTGGAACTGCCCTGTGCCGTATTGTTCCCATTCAGTCAGGACCATTCTGCAATTCATCCTGCAATTCAACAGAACGTGAAAATACATCTTTACACTGCATCAGAACAGTTTCCCGTCTAACCCAGGGATAGGAGAGGTGGTGTAAAATTCTAATTGTCATGTAGACTTGGGCCAGAGCTTTACAAGTGTGTGAGAGTGTAAGGTAAGGTTAAAGTAAGGGAGAAGAGCTGTGTGGCTGTTTGTCTATATATGAGAGTGAAGAGAAGGCTGTTTATTTACTGTGTGTGTGTGTGTGTGTGTGTGTGTGTGTGTGTTTGAGATAGAGAGAGAGGGGGGAGAGGGCCTACAAATATCATTTTTATTGCACATTCATAATGATTTGTGCTCATTATGCTATTGGGGCAGTCACACACAAGCCCACTTTCCATACAGTTTGCACCTGCAAAAGTTATGGGATTGTGAAACTGCTTCCTTTCCAGTCAGTGCATATCCTGTAACTTCCTGCTGGAATCTTGTAGTGTTTTTTATGCCACAAATGTTTCACTTTATTTTTGACCCACTTTTGTTGTGTGGTAGCTACTATGGACAGCAATGATGTGGTCGCGCTGAGATAGCATTGCCGAACAAATTAAAGCAAAATAAATCCACCATTAAGGCACTATTATTGTATCAAGAATATGTTTCAGAATACACTCACAATAAAATACCAGTCAGGAGGAGCCCCCCCCCGGGGGGGCACTCAGACAGGCAGTCCTTGAAGCTGAAAGGTTTACCTTCCCTGCTTTACTATAACACAAAGTAAAAGAAAAGGTTCATTCAGGAAAAAGAAAACGAACAAACAAATGCAGCTCCATTCAATGCAGTTTCTAATCAGAAGTCAGTTCCACAGTACTTAGTGAGGCTTACTTCCAGGAAAGTCTGCACAGGATTGCAACCTCAGACATAACACACCCTGCACACACACACACACACACACACACACACAGACTCTGTGATTTAAGACACTGCTCACCAGCTTGAACTGTCAAGGCTAAATAAAAGTTCACGCTGACCTACTAATTGTCAGGGACATTTAGTTCTCTCATAACAAAGCGAACCCTGTCTACTGCCACATAAGCAGGATTAATTCCAGAAAGTTGACTTCCAAACTACAGCTCTTCTCCATCATTCTTCAATTATAAGAGAGATTTTCCAATCTACTAAATAAGACTTGTGTGGTTCTGAGCCACTCAGGCTTTGGTTGCATTGCGAATTAGAAAAGACCTGAGTCACATATGGAAGATAAGGGGTAGCGATCAATTTATCTAGTAGAACATGTCTGCATGTCACGGGTATAGAACTTACACAAACACACAACTGATTGAAAACAAGGTAGACCAAATGGGTCTGCTGAAGCAGGCTTGGTGTCAGTCAAATACTCTCAAGTAGCTTCTAAAAGCCCTGATGTCTGCCTTGGCATATATTCCTGGCTTGGTCCCACCACCACTGACACCTGTTTTCCCCTCCAGCCTACCCTTTCCCCCAGCTAGTGACAGTGGGTGAGTCTGGGAAGTCATCCACCATTAAAATTTTCCCACAATGCACTGGGGCACCCAACACTCAAGGGCATTGTGGGAAATTAAAATAGCAGGTGGCTTGCCAGACACTGTCGTCAGTAAGCCCTCTACTGTTGTGGGTCCCTGAAACCAGCAGCCTGGTCTTGTGCTGAGCTTAACCTTTGGGTTTAAGATGGAGGCTTGGAGCCGAGATAATTTAGCTAGTGAAATGCAACCCATGTCGAATATTGCATGTATCTTCTATTTTCGTCATATTTATTCAACTTCATGGGAACCGAAAAACCTCTTGCTACAAGAAACTGTTGAAAAGGAAGGCCCTTATGAACACCGAGGGCCAATTAGTAGGCACAATGCAATATTTTCAGAGAAAGCAACAGTACAGTTTGAATAAGCAACAGCAGACGGGCTCATTGTTCCTGAGGTTGTTGCCAAGGGTGCTTTCTCTCATTAGGGTGCTTCAGTCTTTATTTTGAGAAAATAATGAGAGAAACAGCAGATAAATTGGACGGGATCAGAGTTTAATAACCATAACACCAGCACTCTGACATATGCAGCAGGCAATATGGCCTTGGCTCTTGGCTTCTCTAAGGACCTGCAAACCTTACTGAAATAATTTGTAATTTCTTTAATGCTTTGTTACATGTGCACTATGACTTTCCCCCCTAGAATTAAAAGCAGTGTGCAAGGGGTTTGCAAGTGGCCTCTACACAGGCACTGACCTGGCCCAGATCTGCATAGATCCTTATACTTTTCACATTCAGAACTGCTTTATACATTACAAAATTTCTACACAGAAGGTCCATCCATTAATTAATGGGCAGTCACATGTCAGATCATCACATTTAACAACATAGGCTTAAATATATAGCTCAGTCGGTACAGCATGAGACTTTTAATCTCAGGATCGTGGGTTTGAGCCCTGAAGTTGGGCAAAAAGATTCCTGCGTTGCACAGGGCTGGACTAGATGACCCTCGTAGCCCCTTCCAGCACTGCAATTCTATGATTCAGTAGGTTTTCCCCTGAATGTCCATAGGCTGGGAAGCTGTGCCTGCCTGTGGGATCTCAGTGTGTCTATAACTCACAGGGAGAGTGCCACGCATGCAATTGTTACACATGATGATCTTCCTACAGAGTACATGTTATTTCCACCTAGCTGGCCACTGTGGGGGGAAACAGAATGCTGAACAGCTGACTGAAATGCTTGGGGAGGGTTCATAGCTCAGTAGAAGCCCCAGGTCTGCTCTGGAGGGTTAGGGGAAGCACCAGAACAGATTGGGGGCACGGTGGGGGGGGGGGCCACGGTGAGAAGCCTGGGAGAGGAAGTCCCATTATGCAAGCAGGACAGGTTGCAGCCCACGGTTTTGCACGCAGATGTTCCCAGTCCTCTGACATCTCCAGTTAAAAAGATCAGGTCACTGGAGATGACATAAAATAACTTTCTTTGACTGAGACCCTGGACAGCTGCTTCCAGTCAGAGCAGACATTCCTGGACAAGGAGTTTGGTATCTGGCAGCTTCCTGCAGTAGTTGTTTTTGTTGTGCTTCATGCATTTTCTTATTATTGTGTTCTATTCTGACATCACTGTGAACCACTTTGGGAATGGTTTGCCCCAGGAAAGGCGGCATACAAATAAACCAATAGGGCTGACTGTGTGATTTATATGCTGCTTTTCCAAGGGAAAAAATGGCGGTGGTGGTGATAGTTTATGATGATGGCGATAATAATTAGATGGACCTTGGTCTAGGAGCAATGTTTTATGAGAAAGGAGGCTGCTTTTGTTACTGCTGCTTCTAGGCACTCTTAGAGTTTTGCATAGCCCATAGTACTGTTGCCCTCTCTTCTTTGATCACAAGTAGAGATCAGGGAGCCTTGTGGATAAAAGCAGCAATGAACTTGCTCACAGCATCAGTATCTTAGGACAACGGGGCCTGAAGTCCCTTCAGCCTATGATTTATTGGCACCTTCAATCAGGGACTGAAGTGGGTTGAAAAGCATGTTAGCAGCACCTGGCAAGATCAAGACGAGCGCACATAGTCTCACTTCTTTTTCATCCCCAGGCAAGCTAACATGGTTAACAATGGCAGGTTGGGCAGAGTTCACGCTTCCATACAGAAGCCCAAAGCACTGCAAATGGCTCAAAATAAATAGCAAGAGAATAAATATGAGAGAGATTCTTGGCTGTATAGATTGCTCTGAGAAGCGGGAAGGAGGGAGAGAAGGCACATTCCTTTCCTATAGCTACAAAGAAATTCTACAAAGGAACAGAAATGAAGCTCCGCTGAGCATTAATAACTTGAATGGGTTGTCAACATGATGCCCTTCAGCTGTGGTTAGACTCCAGCTTCCATCACTTCCAGCCAGTGGTCAGGGGATGATGGGAGTTGTAGTCCACCAACATTTGGAAGGCACCATGTGGGCTACCCCTGCTTTAACTATCCTTCCATTCAAACCACAGCTTGCCCATCAGCCTTCCAAGGCTTCACTGCAAGTCTCAAGACAATTCAAGAGCTTGAAAGCTCACAGTTTTCCCTTTTATACTTGGTCCAAGTTTTGCTTCCAGGACCTCCCTCTTGTTCTTTTAAGATCTTCCACGTTCCCTTCTCCCCTGGTTGCTCCCTAACCCCTTTATGTCCACACTGTAGCACAGAATGACTAGTGGCTTCCCTATGGCAAGGCTTGAATGGAAGAGGTAGCATTAAAGAGGTGTGTTTGAATAGGCCAGGGATCCATCCCCTTCATGCAGCGCTACTTCTCTTGTCTCGCAGCTCTGAGGATGTATACTGCTGTCCTTTTAAGTCATTTATCAGGACTTCCTGGCTTTCTCCACTCTTCTTCATGCAGTTCTCCACCAGGTCTAATATCTTCTGGAGCCGCCGGTCCAGTGCCTTCAAGTGAGGCTCCGCTAAGACTGGTGACAGCTGATCAGTGGCCAAGGACTCACGCATGACGTCACTCAAGCGATAAGGCTCCGTAGCAAGCAGTTGGAGGCGCATGAACGTTGACTTTTTTATACTGGATCCATTAACAGCAACAGGAAAAAATCAAGGAAGAGGAAGGACAACGTTTTTAAACCATGAGAAACGTCACATTGAGCATTTCCATTAGTACATGCACAGACTTGGGATATCAGAACCACATCAGAGGCAGGGGTGAGAGTGGGCAAGAAGTTATAGGGTCAGACTAACCACAAACATTATGGATTCTTGCCAAATAATTTCCTCCATATTTATCCCGAACTTGAAAGCAAGAGTATCATGCCATGAGTGTTTCAGGGTGGAGGAAATGCTGAGTCTGTTTTCATATCTGATGAATTTTTTGCTCAGTTGTTGCCCTACATAAAAGGCTCCTTGTTTTAACCACAAGCACTTGCATCTCCCTTTAGCTTTGGGAGGTGGTGGAAGTAGCTGAGTAGGCTTTCTCTAACTCAGAGTGTGGGCATTTCAGTTGGCTTCTGGCAGAAATGAGCCTGCATCCTCAGTTGCGCTGTGCTCCGGTGTATCTGCTGGGAACTAGCTTAGGCATGCATGCTTCAGATAGCTGAGATGAGAGCCAGTTCATAGAACTGTAGGCTTGGGAGAGAGGTCATCAAGTCCAATGGCCAGCCCCTCAAGACTAACCAGGAGTAGCCAATGTGGTGCCCTTCAGATGCTTTTGATTAATGCCCAATGGTCAGGGATTATTGGAGCTGTAGTCCAAAACATATGGTAGGTTACCCCTGGCCTACACAATATGCCATCAGCAGAGCACAGTGGTGGACAACGTGCATGGGCTTATGTAGAGGAGGCAAATGGCAAACCCACACCCTTCCATGCCACTACAATCTGGCCAGGGGGAAATACTTAACCTAAAAACTGAGATCAGTTTGGCCTACAGAACCAAAAAGATTACCCACCTCAAAATAATAAGGCTTCCTTAATTATACCCCCTCCAAAGACAGAGTATAAACAAAATGGGAGAAAAGAATCCTTACATGCAACATTGCTGAAGTGGAACCAGAATGGACATTTCATCATGGGAGTGTCTCCCGAACCTGAGAAGAACAAAAGGCACAGATGGTTTCTCTATTTTTGGGAGATGCTATTTCGGGAGTATTTATCTTGCTCAATAAATACTTCTTTTGGTATTTAAAAGTCCAAATGTTGCAAATGATGTAGATTATGTGTGCTTGTGCAGTGCTGTATTCATGATCCTGTTGCAAAGTTTACTTTCCCTGCAGAATTAATGTATCTTGGTAGATACAGAATATGTGGGTCTGTATCAGAATATGTGGGTCTGTCATTAACATCAGCTGCCGAGCACTTTCCAACAGGTCAAGTCCAAGACATTTCACCACCTGCGGTGAAGAACAAGATAACATCGCTCCCCAATTCCATATACAGTGGTACCTCGGGTTAAGTACGGTCCATTCTTAACCTGCTGCAGCCATGCTGCCAGGGCACGATTTCTGTTCTCATCCTGAAGCAAAGTTCTTAACCCAAGGTACTATTTCTGGGTTAGCGGAGTCTGTAACCTGAAGCGTATGTAACCTGAGGTACCACTGTACAAAAGCTGACTGGGCTTGCAATCAAATCTTGCATCAACACTGGCGACTGGGCAGTATCCTTTGCCACATCTGAGAGCCAGTGTGGTGTAGCGATTAGAGTTCTGGACTAGAATCTGGAATACCCAGGTTCAAATCTTCATTAGGCCATGGAGCCCAGTGAGTAATCTTGGGCCAGTCATTGTTTCAGCCAAGCCTACCTCCTGGGGTTGGTTGGGTGATAAAATGGGGAGGAGGAAAGGCGGGATACAATCATCATAATAACGATATTTTCAAGACAACAGGTTAACTTGGAAGGTACAGTGCAGGCCATGTGGCATAGTTCAGCCCTCTAACATCCCACCAGTTTCCCAAGGCTGTCTGAGTACAGTACCTGTTGTCTGAGGCGGTTGCCTAACTCTGCCTTACAGTAGGACTGGCCCTGCCTGATATAGTCAAATAATGGTTTGCTAAGAGCAGTTCATCGGGACGCGGGTGGCGCTGTGGGTAAAAGCCTCAGTGCCTAGGGCTTGCCGATCGAAAGGTTGGCGGTTCGAATCCCCGCGGCGGGGTGCGCTCCCATCGTTCGGTCCCAGCGCCTGCCAACCTAGCAGTTCGAAAGCACTCCTGGGTGCAAGTAGATAAATAGGGACCGCTTACTAGCGGGAAGGTAAACGGCGTTTCCGTGTGCGGCTCTGGCTCGCCAGAGCAGCGATGTCACGCTGGCCACGTGACCCGGAAGTGTCTGCGGACAGCGCTGGCCCCTGGCCTCTTGAGTGAGATGGGCGCACAACCCTAGAGTCTGTCAAGACTGGCCCGTACGGGCAGGGGTACCTTTTTAAGAGCAGTTCAGCATGAACCTGCCACAGGACCACCTTATACTCTGGTTCTTGCCTGCTTTAGATCCTTGTCTTGTAAGCTCCTGCTTTCAAAGTTCACTCCCAGAAAAGCAGCTGATCTCAAATAACAGTCTGAAGTAGGAATACCCTAGCCCTTTCTTCAAAATGCAGATCATTGTAGGACAGAGCTCAAAAGCTTCCCCTAGTCCCTCACCCACACGGAGAAGCATGTTGCATTCTCACCCTCGGCCATTGTCCAGATGAAGGAAGAAAGTGTCATTCCCAAACTTGTCAAAGGTCTCATAGTGGTGGCGATCCATGTTTCCTACATATGGAGACAAGAATTATAGAAGAGGAGGAAGACAGCAGAAATAAGAGGAGGAAGAAGAGGAAGAAGGTATTAGAGAAGTCCACCCTGAGAGGATCTTGGGGCAGGATATAAATTCCAAGACCAAATGAAGAAGACAAAACTGCAATTATCAGGCAATATCCTTATTCCATGCTGTTTTTCTAGAAAAAGAGGTACCCGAACTCACCATAAACACCTCCCTCATGGCAACGGCGCCCACCTGAGAGGTGCCAGAACTGAGTTCCGGCAAGTTCCGGCTGAAAAAAGCCCTGTGTTTTATTCAGGCAAACTAGAAAGGCTCAAACAGCCTGAGGTCATCAAAACTCTTCATCTGATGCTAATTAAAAAGAGAGTGGGTTCCAGGGAACTCTGGGAATTGTAGTTCTGTGAGAGGACTAGTGTTCTAGCTCTTAGCACCCTTAACAAACTACAGTTCCCAGGATTCTTTGGGTGTAAGGCATGACTGTTTAGCCCAGGGGCCCTTACCTATGTTTAGCATCCTAGAGGAAGCCTATTCCCTCCCCCCTCCGAACTCTTGAACTATCCTCAGCAGAGAGATAAAATAAATGAATAAATGAAATGCCCAGCTATTAATTGGTCAGTGGGTACAACCTGAAAGCTGTTAGATAGGGCAGAAGTAATTATGAAGTATTAAGTGGAGCAGAAGCGATCTCAAGGACAGAAATAACAAATCAGCCTAAGTTATTGGCACCAATGAGAAAAGGATGAAAGGAGGGGAATCCATCCAGGTTATGTAACTTGTTAAACCAAAGCCAAATGGTAACCATAGCCAATAAAAATCAGTGAGTGACACAGACTTAAGATAAACTGCCCCTGGTATTGTCAAATTGAGGAAAGAGAAAGAGTAGGGATGAGAACAATATAAGAGCCTATCTATCTATCTATCATCTATCATCTATCTATCTATCTATCTATCTATCTATCTATCTATCTATCTATTTATTTATTATCCTGACTTTCCTCCAAAAGGAGCCCAGGGCAGCACATTGTATAGAGGAGGGGAGAAATCTTTAGAATATAAGGAATGTAGCTGATCAAGAACAGAGGCCATGTGCTCCTTAATTCTGAAGTTCCCAAACTCTTTTCCACTGGGAAATCTAAGAAACTATTTCGTGCAGCAGAAAATACCCACTTCACGGGGGGGTGGGGGATCTGGCAGTGAACAATACACTAAATGATGGTGGTGATTAATTAGTTCAAGAATTTATTTACCACTTTTCATTTTTTTAAAAAAATTACAAATTGGTTAGAAAGTAAATAAAATAAATAAATAAAACACAAGAGAAGAAGAAAAAATATGGGAGGGTCAGCAGGCCTCAGCAGTTGCCAAGGAAAGTGTCTGGGGTCATCATGTTGGTCACTTTATCCCAGCCCGTCTCTGACTCCAGCAGCCCTATCCCACCCCTGCCCCATCCCCACATTGTTCAGGAGGACCCCTGACCTCCTAAGAGAGGCTTTTAGAGAAGGGTGGAGGTGGCTTCGGGGAGAAGGAGGAGACCAAAAGCTTTTCCTTCATTAACTTCATGATCCAAGCCCTTCCCTGACTCACTGTGACATGTTTCCACTGGCAAATAAACTGCTTCATCCAATGTGCGAAATTGGATGGGGGGGGGGGAAGGTACAAGGATATGGTCCCATGAAATGAGGTACGCTGGAGAATAAGGCGATGTCAAAAGACAGGTGAGAACTAAACAACGGGAAACACAACTCAATCTGCTTAGCGGGTTGTGTTCTAGTCATGTATATTAACACAATGCACAGGGAGAGATGCTTATTGCAGGGAGGCTGGCAGGCAGGCAGATGTACGCAGACGGAGTTAATTTGTTTCTCAGGAACTCTCAGTGCTGCTGAGTTTCCATCGAGCCTAAGAATAAAATGCAATGAGGCAAAGTCTCTCTATTAAAGGCTGAGCTAAAGGACTGGAATGACACAAAGGAAAGGGTTGTAGCAGTCAGAAACTGGGAGACATAGGAAGCAGCTCAGACTTTTTATCCATCTATCCCGGGATTACCTGCTCTGAGGGGCATAAAGAAGGTCCCAGGTTCGAATCCTGATGTGTCATGGTAGTACAGTGGTACCTCGGGTTAAGAACTTAATTTGTTGCGGAGGTCTGTTCTTAACCTGAAACTGTTCTTAACCTGAGGTACCACATTAGCTAATGGGGCCTCCCACTGCCACCACGCGATTTCTGTTCTCATCCTGAGGTAAAGTTCTTAACCCGAGGTAATATTTCTCGGTTAGCGGAGTCTGTAACCTGAAGCGCCTGTAACCTGAAGTGTCTGTAACCCGAGGTACCACTGTACTGGGAGAGAGCCCTGTCTGAAATCTTGGAGAGCTGCGACCAATGGTCGGACTCTGTATAAGGCACCCTTCTGTGATCCTTTTTTTAAACTGCCGGTGCCAAGGATTGAACTTGGGACCTTCTGCATGCAAAGCAGATGCTCTACCCCTAAGCCATGGTCCCGTCCCCAAATGCAGCACAGCTCACAGGAGGAAATGTACCCAAGCTCACCCATAAGGAAATCAAGCACAGTCATGTCGATGAGGTTGAGGAGTCGGGATACGTTGTCATATGGTGCCGTCTGTCGTACCTCTGCGCAGTAATCATCATCTGATTCCCACCTTAGAACAGATAGTCATGAAAGGTTATCATTAGTTGCATATGGTGGGGAGAAACCTTTACCTGTCTCCACCCTTCCTTATAGCCTCTCTAACTCCCCCAGGTCATCTCATCGTTTGTCAACGTATCCATCACCCTGACAGGGCACAGATGCTAAGTGTGATTACATAAATTCCGTTTGAGCCTTTTCAGGTACAGCTGCAGCTCTTTGAGACCACAAACAGCAGAGTCGGGGCCTCTTGAGTTGAATATGTAATGCAGTTTTGTGGCACTGGCTTTTAGAGTCAAGGTTGTGGGGCAGCAATGGCTCCGGAGCTTGAAACAAAAATAACTCAGGAGATGGTCTCCAACAGAAAACAGATCAGCATGTGTTCACCCCCTAGCTAAGGGGGAGTTAATTCTTCCTGCTTGTACTGCTACTTTTTCAAACATTTACAATAAAGCAGTATTGTATTTATGAAATAAATGCATAAGAAATCTGTTGTTGTTGTTGTATTTGTACCCCAAATTTGTACGCATCTGACTGGGTTGCTCCAGTCACTCTGTGTGGCTCCAGCAACATAAAATCATAGAAATACCACCATTTCATATTACCCCATGAGCACATTCATTTCAGGAATTCCTGCTACCCTTCCAGTATATTGACAGAGCCAACCAGCCCTGAATCAGCCTCTGAACCAATCTTCTGGTTGGTTTACTTCACCACCACAGAGCACAGCTACATTGTGCACATAAGAACTAGTTAGAAGTGATGGAGAAAAGGCAAGCTAAGAAGTGCTGAACAGATATGGGGAAGTTTGATGGTGTTACCTAAATTGGAGGGTTGGGAGAATATAGATTCAGCATCCCATGCAGACTTGTCAATGTCTAGGGCAGCCTCAGTTTAAGGACATATATACATTGCTTCCTCAGTCTTTGGCTGTCCTGGCTCATCAATTTTCTCCTTTGACTCTCTTCATCCAGAACTTGCTTTTCACAATCTCTCGTTCAATACTGGTTCTCCCTCTGCACCTGAGCTTACTTACTGAGCTTTCTTGGTCTTGGAGTAAGAACGCCTCCAGGGGCTTCTCCACGAACGCCGGTCGGCCAGTTCTTTGTCCGGCAGGAGGGCCGCCATTGAGCCCTCGAGCTGGTCTGGTTTGCCACACAAAGCATGTTCCGTGGAGCAATAGTAGGAGCACACGCCAAAGAAGCAGACGTTGCCGGCTGGGTTGACCCACGCAAAATGGAGGAAAGCAAAAGTCAGGGAATACCAACAGCTCGTCAACATGCCACCACATGTCTTGTGCATAGCTGTCAACTTACAGATTTGAAAATAAAGGACCAGCGGCCTCAAAAAGAAGGGATCAGCAGCCAAAATAAGGGATCAACAATTACTTTGATAGAATACATATTTTGTTGCGTGCAAATGGCTTTAGATACCTATTAGGTCCATAAATTACCATATAGCATATATTCAACACAAAAAACCAGCAACAATTTGTTGTTGACAAAGGACAGCTGGACATAGAAAGGGCCCCATTACCTTCAGTAGCTTATTTAAGGGACATCATCAATAAGGGACAGCAGCGGGACATGGCGCTGGGATAAGGGACTGTCCCGCCAAATAAGGGACGCTTGACAGCTATGGTCTTGTGGGTGCAAAGCAACATAACAGGAGGGGAGAATAGCTTACATGGCTAGCACAGTCGGTCTACACCAAAGCTGAGGGACCTGTGGCCCTCTGGAGGTTGTTGGCCTCCTCCCCTTCATCTGTCCCAGCCAGCATGGCCAGTGATCAGGGATGATGGGAGCTGCTGTCCACCAACTTTTGGGAGCAATAGGTTCCCCACACCTGTTCTACACAGTAGAGTTCATATTACGAAGGAGGGATAAACAGGGGACAGAGTGCTCACCTGGGGAGATGAAGAAAGTCTTAAACAGTTTACTGTCCGTTGTGATATCACGGATTTCTTTGGTTATATTCACCAAACGGCCAGAAACGGGGGGAATTCTTCGGAAATCCAGGATCCTCCCCAGAAATGAGCAAAATAGGAGAATGAAACAAATTCTGTTTGCAGCTGGACCAAATAAACACTCTAAACACAGACAACAAATCCTACACAAATGCTCGTTATCATAGAACATACAATCAGTTTGGAAAATAGCCCTGTCTTTTCTGCTTCGCACTAATACTTGTCTTGGACACTATCTTCAGTGTAAATTGCCTTGAGATGGTTGTTTAGAATTGATAAATCAATGATATTGATAATATTTGGCAGGAATCTGCCGCACCTTGCAGGACAGGAGAGTGCACTGTGCTGGACTCACCTGTCGAGGTGAAAGGCTGCTATTTCTGCATTATGCCGTTCAAAATCTGAGAAGTAAAAGAAATCTGCTGGAGTCTCCTGATCCCGGGTTTGCCTGGGGAAGGGGCAAGAAGAGATGTGGTGGATTATCAAAGATGTTCATTGTCGAGTGTTGAACTGAAGCCCACACATCTTTTGCAACTCATAGTCACTCTGCACACTGCATCCATCCCTTTTGTTGGGTGTTCATGATGGTTTGTGCTCAAATTTACATACACGATTCTGTTTTCAATACTGTTTGCACCTGCAATAGTTTCAGGGATGGACATACCACTCCGTTTCCAGTTGGTGCATGCCCTCTAACGTCCTGCTGAAATTCTGCAACCTTTTAAACTATAAATGTTCCAGAGCAGCTTGTGTGTGTGTGTGCTGTTTTAGTTGCACTATAGTAGTGCAAGAGGGTCCCTTCAGACAGCAGTAATGCAATAATGTAGTGGAAGCATCACGGAACAACTAATAATGTGGAATGGTCTGTGGTCAGCCAAATATAAACCCACCGTTAATGCGCTGTTATTGTGTCAATAACCCACAAGGGGGAAAACCACCTGTCTGGAGAAGCCCTGAAATTTTAATCCTAGCTATGCAAACTAGGAGCAATTGAGGCAGAACTCTGACACAGAAGTCTAGAGCCCATTTCAGTATAATGAGCAGAAAGCCCTCATCCCACCTCCAATAGTTGCCCTGGTTTTGAAGCAAGTGAAAGAATACACATTACTCATCTGAAGACTACGAGGTCCTCCAGTCTAAAATAGCCTAACTGCACAACTGGCCAAGGCTGAAACAATATTGTTGTGGCCTTAAATGAAAGGGGAGAGGAGTCCATTGAGAACAACATAGCACAACATTTCACATCTTTCACCACCAGAGGTCGCACCTCTCCATCAGAAACAAACCACAACATGGAGGGCTGAGTTCGCCATTTACTGCGGGAGCTAAAACTGATCCAAGGTGATCGATGGCTCTCTGCCATTTCCACAGTAACGGCCTAGGTTTATCTTATGCTGCATCATTGTTAGGCTGTTGTTGAACGATGGTCCACAAATCCCACAATTAATTCTATGTAAACACCTGCTTTATGGTCCATCAAAACTGTTTGCTTTGACTATTAGCGAACCAATGGTGGTGAGTGCCAATGGCCAGGGAAGAACTGCACCCCTAACCCACCCCTAAGGCTGCAAGATCCCATATTTTCAGGAGACAGTATTACAACGCTTCCATTGCTAGGTTAGGGCTATTGAAATCCCAGTTTGCTTAGAAATGTGGTGTTACAAAGGCCATTAAGTCCAGAGTCTAAACTTGTGCCATTGCTGAAGAATCTGGGCAATGATGAAGGGAAAGCATCTGTTTCAGCCAACAATACTTGGTAGTGTGCAGTGAGGTTATATTATTGTATTTGCAAACCGCCCTGGGATCCTCAGATGAAGGGTGGTACAGTGGTACCTCAGGTTACAGACACTTCAGGCTACAGACGCTTCAGGTTACAGACTCTGCTAACCCATAAATAGTACCTCGGCTTAAGAACTTTGCTTCAGGATGAGACCAGAAATCACATGGTGGCGGCGCAGTGGCAGTGAGAGGCCCCATTAGCTGAAGTGGTACCTCAGGTTAAGAACAGTTTCAGGTTAAGAACGGACCTCCAGAACGAATTAAGTTCTTAACCCGAGGTACCACTGTATAGAAATTTAATAAATAAAGAGTGTGAGGTGGCAGAGACGGTTCTCCAGGGATGTGGTAATCAAAGGAGGAGCCTTCACTACAGTTGCTCCAGAGGTTTACGTCCAAACACAGCCTTGCTTTCAGCTCTGTTTGGAGAACTGGCATGAAGGGGGTCACCCTCACCCTCTTGCTACACAGAGGCTGCCTGGTAACTAATTAACTCAAGGTTTGGAAGGTTCCAAGCACAATCTGTTTTCCAGGTGGAGTCCATCGACAGGTTATTGCCACACATGAAAAAGAACTTGGACCCAGGATATTGGTACAGGGCCTCTAAAAGCATTGCTGGCCTTCCTTACTCACTTCATGGGTTTGAAGAGGGCTTGTCCATGGTTGGGGAAGGTCATGATCAGCTTCAGTTGTGTCCCTCCAGGCTTTTGAACTGAAATTACATTAAGAAGGAACAGGGCTCAAATCGCCACCTTTCCCAGTTTTGAGAATGAGGACGAAACCTGGTATTTAAATATTAACAGAGTCCGCTCTGGTGCTTAGCACTGAGGCAGAACATTCCAGAAAGCAGTTCATTCCCCCTTCCCACAAGACTCTTGTCAGGATGGTTTAACAGGCTGGGTATCAAACTGAGAGGGAGAAACAAAGTGGAGATTGAAAGAGTGAGGGGGGAGGAACAAGGCAAACAGGCAGGGTGAAGTGAGAAGAAAGCAAGTATGAGCGGTCGAGGGACCCGAATGTGGCACAGAATACCTGAGCTGACAATTGGCTGCATGGCCAAATCTTCCATCGTGGCAAGGCGAGCAGGGTCATGGCGGGCATACAGTTCATAGCGATTGATGCCAGTGTAGAACTGGAGCCAAGCAGGGTTGGCATCGTGTTTTGGAAGCTTCGCATGTGCCTTATTGCTGCTAGCCCTGCAGATCCAATACCCCCACAACACAATACACAAAAACAATTGCATATATTATCATAGGCTGGTGAGCTCCAGAAGGTAACAGAAATCTGGCTACTGAGAAGCAATAAGGAATGATCTCGCGCTGGACCAAAAATTTATTATGCATCTTCCTTTGCAATTCTCCATTAATGAATGCGAGAAGAGAATTATCAGGTCCCTGTCCCCCCAATGTACTAGAATGAACAGCATGCTTATTCAGGGGTATCACGAGGTTTGCAAATGTACACACACAAAAACCCTTTAGGAAAAAGAGCCCAGGGCGGAGGAGGGAGAAAAGCAGACCAGTGAAGACTGAGTGTACTGGCTGGCTGTTGTGAGGTGAGGGGATGGAAAGGAGGCCTTTGCATGCTTTAACTGGAAAGCATGGCCTGTCTGAAAATGTTGCAAAGAAGCTTGAGCCCCCATGTATATCTAGCGGTGCTTATCAAACGGCAGGCCAACATTCTGAGCCCAGCTGCCCTGAGAGATCAGAAAATGGCAACGAAGTGCTGGCAGAGGCAGGGACTCCATAGTGGAATTCGTTTTCTCCATATCTAAGGGCAATATCTCAGCCTAAGACCCTGAAGAGCCACAGTCATCAAGGGTAGACAGGATGGCCTGCTGGTCTAACTCAATATAAAGCATATAAATTCCTATATTAAGCAGTAACAGAGAATCTCAGAGACTAACATATTTATTATGGCATATGCTTTGGTGGATAGGGATGTGGGTAGTGCTGTGGGTTAAACCACAAAGCCTAGGACTTGCCAATCAGAAGGTTGGCGGTTCGAATCCCCGCGACGGGGTGAGCTCCTGTTGCTTGGTCCCTGCTCCTGCCAACCTAGCAGTTCGAAAGCACATCAAAGTGCAAGTAGATAAATAGGGACCGCTCCAGCGGGATGGTAAACGGTGTTTCCGTGTGCTGCTCTGGTTTGCCAGAAGCGGCTTAGTTATGCTGGCCACATGACCCGGAAGCTGTATGCCAGCTCCCTCGGCCAATAAAGCGAGATGAGCACCGCAACCCCAGAGTCAGCCACGACTGGACCTAATGGTCAGGGGTCCCTTTACCTTTACCTTTATGCTTTGGTGGACTCAAGCCCACTTTGTCAGATTATGATGAAGTGGGTTTGACTCCATGAACACCATCCCTGCAGAGGATGTATACCAAATTGTATGGGCCACCCAGCTGTCCCTATGAAAAAAAACCCAAGAGCCTCTCACCATTCATTGCTACTTCTCACAAACATCTTCACCTTCGGTCTGGTAGCAAACAGCTTGTCTTTCTTCATAACTTTTGGGATTGGAATCTTGTAGAGCGGATGGTCGAAAAGCGCAGCCAGTTTGGACCTGCCTGTCCATGTTGGTTTTTCTTCTGCTTCTTTTGGCTCGAAGTTGTGACTTTGGAGGGGGATGTTGCCCCTGCTACCTGCATGTGGTACGCCTTCTGGTGAGTGAACACCTTTCTCCAGGGAGCTGTTGCTACCACTGAAGTCCTGGAGAATCCTCAGGTTTAACTTATTCTGGGCTGATAACGCGGGACTAGGTTGATCTTCTCCTTTGCGGGCACATCCACAAGAATCAAGGCCGGCGGAGAGCGTCAAATCCAACACCATGTGTACCAGAAGAGCCAAAAGGAGCAGAAAACAGAGAATGACTTTAAATTTCCTTTGGAACAGAGAAGGCAGGTGGTGTACCATCCTTGTGAAGTCCTGGATGCCAGTAGCACAAAATGTATGACGAAGGTCCACGTGTCAGTAAAAAAATAATAATAATCCTCAATTTGATCCCCACTCGAAAGGATGTAAAGGATGTTATCTAAGGTTTATTTCCAGCTTTGGGAATCCAAAGGAAAAAGTAGAAGCTCAATTTAAAAAAAAAAGGCAAAAGATTACTTATAAAAAACAAAACCTCTTCACTTATGCTATGATAATCCTTACCAAGGCAAAAGAAATAAATAATTCTGGGTCTTGTATAAGGGGCTGCTTCTGCTAGGAATCATTCTGCTCACATAGAAGTCCTCAGCAGGGAAAGGGCAAAAAAGCTGGTCGCAGATGAATTTAATGATGTTGATAAGGGAAGAGCAAGTGGTGCCAAGGTTAACATGAACTAGTTAAACTCCAGATTGATAGCAGCAGATTGGTCAATGCCACAAATCTCTTCGAATTATGTTATTGCATCACAAACTCTTGTGGAGCCCCATTGTCCCAGCAGGCTCACATATTGATTCCCTCCTTTCACCTATAAACACTGTCAGCTACCCACCTACATAATTCATGTGACTTCTTCCTTCTTCCTTCATCCATTTTTAAAAGTTCGACCTTCACTGAAAAGCTGCAGTGGCTCAACAACTGTCCACAAAAGAAAAGAAGAATTAAAACAAGTTTCTAGGATTCTCAGGCGCAAGAGAGGCACTGCCCGCTCCTTCCATATTCATTGTGTGGGGGTTTGTGAAGGGAAATCAGATTTTTTGAGGGAATTGGCATAAAGGCCATGTGTTTTATGGAGCTCATGAAAATATTGATATGTGGCACCTAGATCTGAGCCCTTAGTTCCTCCTTTCCTCAAAGCGCTCCATACATTAAGTGCATTATTTTATAAATACTGCTAAGTCAAATAAGTTTGAAGAATAACACCCCTACCCTTCAAAAAACACAACTCAAGCTATTCCTTTATTAAGCCAACAGTAATGATGGAAAAAAGGGACGCGGGTGGTGCTGTGGGTTAAACCACAGAGCCCAGGACTTGCCGATCAGAAGGTCTGCGGTTCGAATCCCCGCGATGGGGTGAGCTCCCGTTGCTGGGTCCCTGCTCCTGCCAACCTAGCAGTTCGAAAGCACGTCGAAGTGCAAGTAGATAAATGGCGGGAAGGTAAATAGTGTTTCCGTGCGCTGCTCTGGTTCGCCAGAAGTGGTTTAGTCATGCTGGCCACATGACCCGGAAGCTGTACGCTGGCTCCCTCGGCCAATAAAGCGAGATGAGCGCCACAACCCCAGAGTTGGCCATGACTGGACCTAACAGTCAGGGGTCCCTTTACCTTTAATGATGGAAAATATCGTGCAGTGCTTTGAGTTCTCCATAACTCTTCAATGGGCTAGATGGTAAACAGAGGGGGGAGGGAAAAAGTTGGCTGATGAAAGTTCTGGTGTCTGCATCTGGTCACAGAAATGTGAGATAAGGCAGCACACATTCACATGAGCCTCTATTAGGTGCTATCCAGGTTTCAGGTCGCATAGCACCTGATAAATGCATCAGATGCAGGCTCCAAGACTTCACCAACTTCCCCTGCCCTTTTACATACCAGGGAGAACTCACAAGCTAGTACATCATTTTGGCTGGCTTAATAAAGGTATTGTCCTAATGTGGATTTTGGATTTTCGTTACTGTTCTTGGGCCAAACACACCTACATTCTCTCTCTCTCTCTCTCTCTCTCTCTCTCTCTTTTTGGTAAAATGATCTCTTGCTCTTCCTGCACAGTGACTTAGGTGGGGTTCTCTCATTTTACCTTGGAAACAGCTTTGTAAAATACAAGGCTTCTCCAGATGATCTATTCATTCAGAATTCATCCTGATTTGCACAAAGCTTACACAGGGGTCAGTCTATGTGTGGCTTTTATTGAGCATTCAGCCCAATTTGCCTGCAGGATGTTAACATATCTTCTTGTCAACCACCCATCCATTCTGCACTTTTCAATGTGTTTCTCTGTCACTTCCCAAAATGCAAGAAGTCCTTTTTGCTTTTAAGTGGATTTGTTGCAATTGGACAGCAGAGCATTTTAACCCAATTCAGTTGCACAAACCTCAAGTTCTGGTGAGTGCTTGAATCTCTCCTGCAAAATAACGATAGCCCAGAGGCTCCCACGATGCTTGTTCTGCCCAAGGTAACCTTTTTGAGCTTTCTAGCTGAATGATGGCACAGCACCTTTTAAATCTTTGGCCCCATCTGCACTATACTGTACTTTAAAGCAGTATCATACTGGTTTAAACAGTCATGGCTTCCTCCAAAGGATCCTGGGAATTGCAGTTTAAGAGTGCCATGAATTGTTAAGACAACACCTATTCGCTTCACAGAGAATAACATTTTCATAGTGTCTTAACTCAATCCCTCTTTCCCAAGCAGCTCTGGGAATTGTAGCTCTGAGGGGAATAGGAATCTCCTAAAAAAACCTCAGCTCCATTAACAAACCACAGATCCCAGGATTCTTTGGGGAAGGCCACCGCTGTTAATAAAGTGGTTTGATACTCCTTCAAATAGATATGTGGTACAGATGGGGCCTTTTGTCTTGGCAATTATTTCTAGGACACTGAGGGGAGAGATGTGACCATGCTCATACTCTCTGGAAATACACAGCCACTTCCTCACCAGCATACCATTCACGACACGCAGCCAAGCATTTGCTATGGCACATTCACTTTGTCTCACACACAGAGAACAAATACCGTGAGCTGCGGAGAGAACGACGAGCTCTCGGCTTACTTATGTCCCATGGTGCGGCGGTTGCCTAGTAACTGTCTCCAGCTAACACTTTCAGTCGCCCCAGATTCTGACAACACCATATTTCTTTTTTTTTCCCCTTTCCCCTTGCATTGCAGTAATACCAAGGCGAGGACAAGTCAAGTAATTCTATAGCTCCCTCAAGGTGGAGAAATAGGCTCTTGCTTGCGCTCATGTGCGAGGCTTGGGATGAAGTGAGCTTTCCGGTCAAAAGGGCTGACCTAAAACCCTGCTTGGAGAACTGAGGTGTCTAAAAATGATGAGTGATGAAGATGGCAGAGAGCCTTTAAGCAAGGCATTTTTAAGGCAGGGGTGGGGTACATGGGGCCCTCCAGATTTTTCAACGTCAGCTTCCATCAGCCCCAACCAGCATGGCTGACAGGTCCAGTGACACCTGGAGATTCAAAAGTCCCCCACCTCCCTTTTAGGGGCTCTTTGTCAAACCCAAGTGGCTCAGGTGATCTTAGCACATTATGTGCTGGCCCAGTAAAGTAACCTACTGTCAAGAAAAACTCTCTCTGTGTGTGGTGCCAGGCCCAAGTCCTGACTGGAAGCCGCATCCTTGTCTCTAGTCCCCAATCTATGATCCTTGGTTCTGTCAGTGGGACAGCACCCCACATGAGCTCAAATACACACATTATTATAGCCCAGGTTTCAAGGGAAGAGGGCATGGAGGTGTAGTACTGAAAACTGGTTCTGAGGTGGACAGTTAAACCTTGCCTCACATTAAATGCTGAAGGAAGTGAGGCATTTATCCCCATACAGGTTGCCACTGGAACATGCTTGATGAGCTGATACAGGCCGCTGTTATCCCATACAAGTGATTAAACCAAGATCTGGGGCAAGGCCAGCCCTGGGCCAGACATTCAGTTTGGGTGGTGGTGGTGGTTTTTGGCCAAAACAAGCTCAAGAACCACCCAGCCCTCATTTCCAGGCCTCTTGCGCAAATCGTGTTCAAACCTTAACACCTGAAACTATCTGCATATAACTGAACTGAGAGAACTGAGAAACCAACAACACATGCATGCTGTGGGACAGTGCTTCTGGACAAACAACATATGAACAGGGCATCAAAAGTATTACAAATACAGTATAATAAGTTCTTAACATTGCTAATAAAGCATAGCAACACATTAACTTCTCAAGTAGCTATGAACCAAAGACTCTTGCCATCTGCTAGCTATGTTTTCACACTTCTGGTGAGATGTAAAAACAGGGGAGGGGGGAATGTGAAGGGTTTAAATGTGCACATAGTCATGCTTGTGCATTTTAAACGATGCAAGTTATTTTCAAATGTTACACTTAAGCTCAGAAAGAAGAGAGGCAACCTGCTTGAAGATCTACCACTGACTTTTTGTTTCTTTAAATAAAGCACATTTGGTGGCTTATGTGAAAGAGCCTACAGATCTTGGACTGTCTTCACATCGTGCCCTCACATTACAAAGCCTCTGCAAGCATTTCTCCAACTTTGTGTCATATGTAAATGCTATTTGTAGAGAAGACAAATTGAAAGTATCACCTGGTGCAGACATGTTTAGAACAATTTTGTGCACAAAATGAACCAGGCCTTGCGTGACAATGTCTGAGAGACAGACAGGCAATCTGTAGTTTTCCCTTGCTGTTACAATTTTACTGTATTTTGAGAGTTTGTTACACTTGTCCTGCGCTCTCATTTTGAATCGCTTTGGGGTCTCTTATATGGGAAAAAAACAGCATTTATAGACAAATAAAAATAATCATTGTTTCTCTATATGAGGGTAGGGAACCTTCAGCATGGGTTCCAATTTGGCCTGTGAAGCCATTTTGGGGGACTCGACTGCATCACTGAATCCTGCAGAGAGCAGAGCTGAAGTCACCACCTATCAGCTGATGAGCAGAGTTCAACCCTCCTGCGCCAGCTGTGCAACCAAGTTCCAGCAGCCAATCCCTGCAGATAGCTGCTTTGCAAGTCCTGTGCATGGTGCTTTGCTGAGCCCAGGGCTGGCAAAAACCCAAGTGCTGGAAAACTAGCTGGCTGCCAGGTGCTTGGAAAGCATTGTGCAAAGGACTTTGACAGGTGGGTGCCGCAAGGCATCTGTCAATGATCTGGTGTCATAATGATGCCACATGACTGACAGGTGGGTTGAATGGTGTGGTCTACCCACTATGGCATGCAGCCAAACCCCTGAAGGGAGCTGCCAGCTATCTTCTCCTTACTTCACATAATAATAATAATAGAACATGGCGGGGGGAGGGGAATGATGAGATCCCATGTAGTTGATAGGTTCATGATTGCCTTCAAATGTTAGTCTGATGGCCCAACGATCCATCTTGGAGGAGGCTGGTTTTGTGCGACAGAAGGAAAAACTAAGCAGGGATGAATCTTGCCACCCTCTGGCTTTGCGTCACTTCATTGCTGGCAATATAAACTGGAAGATTTTTCGTCGTTGGGTTTGAGTCTTGCAGTGAAATGAGATTTTCAAAGCCAGCCCTTCACACCAGGCAATCTGTCAATGTGCTTTGTTGCCATGACACCACTGCAGAGCAACACTCAAAATTCTCACCTCTTATTCCTTGATGACAATGCATTAGTCACATTGTTGCAGTTGCACAGTCACTCCTATTGCTACCATTGGATACATGGTGTATAGCTCAGTGACAGAACATCATGTTCCCATGGCTCCCTCAGTGGGAAAGCAAGTCACAGTCGTTCGCAGCTTAAAAATGGCATGCTACAGCATTGGGGCCTAGCACTCAAAAGACATGGGTGTTTTACAGCAGTAAATATTACCCTCCAGTTGATCACTCCCACATCTATGACTCATTGTAAACAGAGGGGATATAAAGCACCACCGTACGATATAACTCTTGTTATGCCCAATTAAGGAGAAATACATGTTAGATTTTGCAATAATGGAATTGTGGAGCTACTGCATAACAGCACTGTCAAATTTTCGGAATGAAGGCATTGATGATGTGTAACACAGAGGAGGTTTTATGAAGGTAAAGCACACTGAACTGGACTCCTGTTACCAAGGAAGAGAGAGAAAAAATCCCTCTTCTGCTGGAGTTCTGTAGCAGGGAGTTCGGACCAAAGAGCTGGGGATTGGCTAAATTAGGCTGGCCTTGCTTGCTTCATACAGGTCACAGCTACAGCCACATGACCACTGGATACTGATAAGAGACAGGCAAAGCAGCCAACAGATTGTTTGCTGAGATAAGCCCCCACCTTAGCAGTTTGATTTCTGTAGGTCAGCCTGACACTTGGTTGGGTCATCAAGAACAACATATGAGTGTCCGTGTGTGCTTGTTCAAATATGGACATTGTACTTATTTCTGTAATGTTATTAAAGAAACTATTTCAATATGCATAGAATCTCATGACCCATGTTTGCAAGAGAGATAATTATATACCTTCTGCAATGCCATATTCTATCATCGAAGAATGATGTTCTCTCTCATATGCCCATGTAAATCTATGAAAAAGATCAGATGGCCTATTAAAATTAATGCTGAGCACTAAGAAATAAGTTGATGAGTGAGGAAATATTAATGTGTTTCTGGGGTGGGGGTGGGGACTAGAGTCCCACTGATTTTAGTGGGATAATTCAATGGCAAGCCATCAGTGAATTATCCCTTAAGGAAGCTTTCAGGTGCACATTCCCATGGTGTCATATTGAATACTATGCATGTTTATCATACAGATATTTTGCCAGATGTATATCAATGCAAGAGTTGGGAAGTCCCTCGTTGTAAGGCAAGATCATCCATGCAGTAATCCCCCACTATATAAGCAGGGCCATGGTGGAACAAAAGTAGATACCAGCTACAGTGCAAATATCAGCACAGTACCCAGGTAAGTCATATATCATAGGAAGAGGCAAAAATGTGATTCCTGGATATGGTTTAGGGTTAAAAAGGCAAGATACAAATGTTTTGAGTTGTTTTAAGCCCTACCTACACCACCCTGAGTTCTATCACAGAAAGATCAAATGGGGAAATAAGCCACAACTGAAGTACAAAAATTGACATCACAAGCCATTCTTTCATAACATACACGGCAGAATTTGCTCTTTTGGCGAATATATGAAAAGCTCGTGCCACCCTTCCACCACCACACACAAACACAATGGATCCAAGTGAATTCTCCAGACATAAGCCATGCATTTAAAAAAAGTTTATTGTAAAAAGTAAGTCCCCTTCACACTCCAAATTCAAATAGACTATATAGAAAATACAATAAGGACCGTTAATCAACACCCTCGTGACAGCATTATTAGACTCTACAAAATGGAAGTACAATTGTACTTAAAAGTTTTGAGAAACTGGCAGCTCAGGCAGAGCTTCTTCCCACGACCAGTTTCTGAACAAGATACAACATATTGGCATCGTGACACTCCCACCCCATCCCACATGCTATGCAAAATAGTCTTATTTGTGTGCCATACGCTTTACAAGCTATATCAGTGCTCTGTAGGTGTAGTGAGGAGGTGGAAGGGCAATTATCCTAGCAACCGTCCACTGGGTCAGGTTTGTCAAGCTGGCACACACACTTCTGACAACCAGGCAGCTGTCATCTGGGCAAAGAGAAATCAGCTGCCTTTTTCTGGTCTTCTCCCAGAAAGTGGGAAGAGATAGCAAGGAGAAGCAATGGGAAGTTTGGATTCAAACTCTTCATGCTCTCTCTGCAATGTATGGCTTCATAAACTGTGACTTGCAGTCACCATCCCCTGATCCCCACCTCTAAGCAAAAAGCCACATTGGTAAAATCAGAGTCAAACACTCTATGAGCTGGATTAAGTAGCTCAAACATATTTACTTACACTCACGCACACACTCAGTATTTGTCATAAAGCTGGTATATAAATAAGAAAAAGCTCAATATTTTATTATTAAAAATAAGCCTGCCCTTTAAATTGTACAAAAACCAATGCAAAGTCTGGGGGGGAAATCTCCTGAATGTGGTGAGCTTGAAAAGAGAGAGAGAGAGAGAGAGAGAGAGAGAGATGGAGTATGTCAGGAGCACTTCCAAACGCAAACAGCAAGACTGCCTCCAAAGAACATGTACAGCAGATTCTTCACCTCGTGGGTGATCTCGAAACCAAAGCCCTCCCCAATCACGACATGCCAGGAGGAGCCAAACTTCTTGTCCATTGTCTCTTTGATCATCTTGGCAGCACTCTGAAGGGAAGAAACAAGAGATTCAACAAGGAAAGGAATAGGAGCCAAAGGGGAAGGAACAGCAAGTTAGAGAGAGAGAGAAAAATGGATTCTTTCTCATATGCCGCTGAAGCTCACCAACTGTTTATATATAAAGTGAGGGGGGAAAGTATTTGCTCCCCTGCTAAATTTGCCCGTTTGCCCACTGACGAAGAAATGACCAGTCCGTAATTTTAATGGTAGGTTTATTGTAGCTGTGAGAGACAGAATAACAACAGGAAAACCCCCAGAAACCCAGAAGACAAAAGTCAGAGATTGATGTGCATTATAATGAGTGAAATAAGTATCTGATCTCCTATCAACCAGCCAGATGTCAGGCTACCTGGTATCTTCACTGTTTGTAATGAGCTGAGATTAGAAGAACCTGCTGTAAGGGAGAGGTGTTACCTGTAATCCCAGCTCGTTACAGTACCTGTACAAAAGACACCTGTCAACAGAAGCAATCAATCCAGCAGATTCCAAACTAGCCACCATGACCAAGACCAAAGAGCTGTCCAAGGATGTCAGGAACAAGACTGTAGACCTGCACAAGGCTGGACTGGGCTACAAGACTATTGCCAAGCAGCTTGGTGAGAAGGTGAAAACAGTTGGTGCAATAATTCGCAAATGGAATAAACACAAAATAACTGTCAACCTCCCTCGGTCTGGGGTTCCATGCAAGATCTCATCTTGTGGAGTTGCATGATCAGGAGAATCGTGATGTTGCAGCCCAGAACTACACGGGGGGAACTTGTCAATGATCTCAGGGCAACTGGGACCATAGTCACCATAAAACAGTTGGTAACACATTACACCATAAAGGACTGAGATCTTGCAGAGCCCGCAAGGTCCCCTTGCTCAAGACAGCACATGTACAGGCCCGTCTGCAGTTTGCCAATGCACATCTGAATGACCCAGAGGAGAACTGGGTGTAAGTGTTGCGGTCAGATGAGACCAAAATCGAGCTTTTTGGCATCAACTCGCCGTGTTTGAAAGAGGAGGGATGCTGCCTACGACCCCAAGAACACCTTCCCACCCGTCAAACATGGAGGGAGACATAATATGCTTTGGGGGTATTTTTCTGCTAAGGGGACAGGACACCTTCACAGCATCGAAGGGACAATGGACGGGACCATGTATCGTCAAATCTTGGGTGAGCACCTCCTTCTCTCAGCCAGGGCATTGAAAATGGGTCAAGGATGGATATTCCAACATGATAATCACCCAAAAGACACAACCAAGGCAACAAAGGAGTGGCTGAAGAAAAAGCACATTAAGGTCCTGGAGTGGCCTAGGCAGTCTCCAGACCTCAATCCCATCAAAATCTGTGGAGGGAGCTGAAGGTTCGAGTAGCTACACATCAGCCTTGAAATCTTACTGACTTGGAGAGGATCTGCACAGAGGAGTGGGACAAAATACCTCCTGAGATGTGAGCAAACCTGTTGGCTACCTACAAGAAACGTCTGACCTCTGTAATTGCCAACAAGGGTTTTGCCACCAAGTACTAAGTCATCTTTTGCAAAGGGATCAAAAGCTTATTTCACTCATCATAATGCACATCAATCTCTGACTTTTGTCTTCTGGGTTTCTGGGGGCAAATTTAGCAGGGGATCAAGTACTTCCCCCCCTCACAGTATAGAGAGAGAAATACACACATACACACGCTGTTTTATCTGCTGTTCTTGGCTTCATTATGTTACTGCTTTTTAAACCAAACTGTTGTCATTATGCATATCAATTATATGGTCATTTTTGTTAGCTTTGATACATTTATATTTTGGTCTTGAGATGAATTTGTAACTTTTATTGAAGTTATCTTTTTAATTGAAATTAGTTGCTCCACCAATTTAATCAATCATGTGTTTACATGGGTATTTTGTATTAATATGATTCTGGTATCATCACTGAATTATTTCTATTTATTGTTGTATTGGCTAATTAAATTTAATTTCAAGTCAACTGACAGAGAGATCAAACAATTTCCCCCCATAGACATGGGAGCTTAATAGTAATGTGTGGAACGCCCTCCCATCAGATGTCAAACAGATAAACAACTAGCTGACATTTAGAAGACATCTGAAGGCAGCCCTGTTTAGAGAAGTTTTTAATGTGTGACATTTTAATGTCTTTTTAATCTTTGTTGGAAGCCGCCCAGAGTGGCTGGGGAAACCCAGCCAGATGGGCATGGTACAAATAATAAATTGTTGTTGTTGTTATGTATCTTCCTTATCATTCAAAAATAAATAAATCCAAGCACGTAGTTGTCAGAGATGACCAATACCTCATTGTTGGTGGAGTATTTCTCACACGCAGTGACACACAACTCCATGGTCTCTACTCGCATCTCCTCTGGCATGTCTGTGTGCTGGAAGACAATGCAAGGAAGGCCATCAGCCACAAAGCAACCCACACTCCCAGACCCATCTGGGAGCCACCACCTCTTCTTTCTTTCATGCTTGGCCAGGAGTGGGCAAAGGATGGAAAGTGTAGAAGCCAGGCACAGGAATTCAAGAGAAATCCTCTGTGACTGAGAAGTTTATTTGGGCAACTGGAATATCTCCCCGTTTATAGAAATGGCAGACCTGAAGCAAGACGTCTTTCCAAGCTAGATACAGCTCTGAGGTACATTGGTTTTCTGTCCCATTCTCCTCGTCCCATCCTTACTGGGGGCAGAAGCATGCCAAAGATTTTAAAACCTAGCTGTTTGCATTAAAATATCGATATGTATAACAGTAAGGAAAACCTTGCTAAAATAAGTAAGTTTGCAGTTCTTGAACTTGCCATACACACAGCGACTTTCAAATGCCAAGATAATTTTACCTTTGGAAGATACAAAATGGTTTCCAATCATTCTGCTTTCCTATTACACAGGTAAATGTCTCAGCAGCACATGCTAAAAATTGCAATACTCCATTCCTAGAGATATTATAATCCTGCCCATGTTTATTACTTCTGTGCTAAGAATAATGTGGAGGCAGGAAGTGAGGAAGAACATGCTAATTCCACCCCTTCCCCATGCAGCAGGGAGACTTGTTCTGCTTGTGTAGCCTCTCCATGCAATGTAAAACCCAATATTTCAGAGTCTTAAATAATGGATGGAGCCCACATAAGTAGAGAGAATGGCAAGAGGGGTCAGAGCGAGGACACTTGTCCTCACTCTTCCTCCTCTTGTGTTCATTTAACCCAGAAGTAGTATGTGTATACAGGACTTATACCTCCTCCACATGCCTCAAATGTTCCATCATTTTTTTCTTGCTGCCCACTTATTGTCCCATCTACTATCAAGAACTCCCTCATAACATCACATGCCTTTCCTCTTTCCCATAGGCATCTGGTTGGCTGCTGCAAGAACAGGTTCCGGGACTAGATGGACTACAGGACTGATCCAAAAGGCTCTTCTTCTGGTACTCTGTTTACCCTTCCAGTTTTCTTGCATGCCTTCATGCACACCACTTTCTTTTGAGCAATCGTTCAGAAATTGTTGAGCCACTGTAGGCAATGACCACAATGACTTCTGCTTCTTCATGTGTACTTTGTAAAATACTTGATAATAAACTCTTTGGGGAAGAAGCGTGGGATAGAAATTTAATAAAGAAAGAAGATGGTGTTTGCTGAGCAACAGACACACATCCCCATTTTAACAAGATTGCTGGGAGTGCCTTGTGCAACTGTATTTTTATGAGATATACCAATAAAGTGTCTGCTTCACCCCACACCTTAGTACTCCTATTTAAATTAAGTAGCAAAGTGAAATGGAAGCTAATGGCACCAAGCCCCCACATCTCCTGATCCAAGAACGTATCATACTTCATTATTCCCATTCTTACCCTGATCAGTGGAAAGCTGTG
Source organism: Podarcis tiliguerta (assembly GCF_965153285.1). Classification (NCBI taxonomy): domain Eukaryota; kingdom Metazoa; phylum Chordata; class Lepidosauria; order Squamata; family Lacertidae; genus Podarcis; species Podarcis tiliguerta. Next base: position 45,265,528 of record NC_139543.1, on the reverse strand, counting down.
AAGTCTCTTATAGTCCGCCTCCTCTTTTTTCCCCTCCCCAGTGTCTGCCATTGTCTGTCCACTGTGACCCTGGGAAGGGGCAGAGCAGCCTGTAGGGAACCAATCAAGGGCAGACTAGGAAAAGGCTAGGACCTTTTAGAATTCAGTCTGAACTGTTTTGCAGAAGCAGGGTATTCCGATGCTTAAGAGAAAAAGAGAGGGAGAAAATAGTTCAGTTGACGTATCCTCAGCATGAGGATATCACACATCTGAGATCTTTAAAAGAGTCAAAATAAAGAATGAGCCATTCATCTAGTCATGATTATACATGGCTAGATAATATACATGCATTATGATGCTATAGTTTTAGATGATGGTCTTTTTTGCAACTGTCTGTTGTTCTTAGCATAAGATGTAAAATTGAAATGGTAACAATATTAAAATACTGTGAAAATCCCAGCCTGCCTGACTTTGCTACTGCCATTTCAAAATGCCAACTCTATTTTGCAAGCAAAAGCTTACAGAGTAGCAAGTCTTCTTGCTTGTATATTCCTATCTGTCACTAAAGGAACAATGTCCTTTACATCTTGCGTAGTTAACAGCTAGTCAATCAAATGTGCCCATAAATACTTTGAGGTATACTGTAATTTAGAAATCATATCCCTCCTGGTCTAACTAAAAAAGGCTGACACTTAAAAATCCTTATTTCGTCAACTTTAAGAATAGGAACTTAATCCCACAATAACATTCTCTGATTAGCTTTGCACAAGCCCTACTTCTTGCCAGTCTCTGGCTTGAAATGGATTGATTAGCTCACAAAGGTGGGCAGACATCTTTCTCTTAACCCTAAAGATTTCCCCCCAGGCTGGAGCTACTCTAGGCTGAGAGATCATGGATATGGAATCTTTCAAAGGACCCTGGAATAACCCAAGCCAAGCGATGAATAGAGGTATCAGCCTAGGTAAATCCTATATTTTGCCATGTTATGCTATTTTTGCCAGTTTATCATCTATCAAAACCCACTTTTGTGCTTAATTTCCCCATAAAAACGTACACTCAATTTTTAAAAGATCAATTGAATGCTTATTTACATGTCTTCTGGGGGGGGGGGGAGGAGTACTGATATGAGAACATCAGGCCTAAAAACAGCTTTTCTTTGCAGTTGTTGTTTATTTAGGGGTATGCAATTAGCCCTTATACTTTGGTGACAGTTCTAGAAGAGCAGTCCTTGGGAACAGCTTAAGTAACTAAATGGGCTTGGATTTTATTCCAAGGGATGCAAAGAACCTCTCTGTGAGTGAGTGTAATGGTGGCAGATGTAGGTGCCTTTCTTCCACTGATAGGTGGACATATCTTTGTGCTCTGGTCTCTCTCTCTTTTTATCTTGCAGGCAGGTATTTCATGTTATGCAATGCCTCCCACAAGCAGCCATTTTGTGACTGCTGCAAAATTCCAAATGTGCCCACTGGCCCCCAAGCAGGCAGACGTCATAAGTCAGTGGTAAAGCCCATGCTTTGCAGATAGAAGGGTCCAAGTTCATACCATTGCAGCTCCAGTTAAAAGGATTGATTAGCAAGAGGCAAGAAAGATCTCCACCTGAAATTCTGGAAAACTTCTAATAAAGAAGGCAATATCGGAGAGAGAGACCCCTAGCTTGACTCAGTATGTCAGGCTCATATGTTATCGAAATATCAACATCTGATGCTGCTGCTTATACAGGAAAATATCCAATATTAGTCATACTCAAAGTAGGCCCTTTGAAATCAATGGATGTAAGCAGCTTAGATATATTGATTTCAGTGTGCTCACTCTGAGTTTCCATAGCTGAGCTGTAAATGAAAAAAGCACATTTAAAAAAATTAACGCCTAATGCCAACTTCCTGGAAGAGAAAAAGTTCGCTGTTCTCAAGAGACTGGCAAACATGAAACATCCATTAGCGCCTGGGCACTTGTGTGAATGACTTTCCTCTTCTATTAGTTATGTTTCCTATCTATTGGATGGGCCAAAGGAAGTAACCTGAACAGGAGGCGGTATATATAGGTTGTCTTCTGCCTTCTGCACGGATTCTACTGTTCCTAGTTCTCCCTTACCAGACTTTTTTTTTTTTTTTTTCATTTGGATTTGCCCAAAACATTGCAAGAAGACCTAAAGTGTTCTAAAACAGATGAGCTAGAGAAATGATCTGCAGTAGCGGAATATTTGGTGCCTCGTTTCCTCCAGCCTTGACCTCTTACCACGCCAGAGTCCGCCGCCCCGCCAGGCTCCGCGTCAAAACCCAGCCCGCGCCCCGCGAAGATGGTAGCCTGGGATGACCCCCCGCCCCAAGGGGGCCGGACCCCGCGAGGTGCTCAGGGCCGGGAGCGCGCTTCATCCTGGGAGGGACTAGAACCGCCAGACCGAGCGGGCTGGGGGCGCTCCGAGTAGCCCTTGGCCGGCCGGGAGGGCGGTGTGGTGGGGGCGCTGGGGTCTCCGGGCGGCGGGAGCGCCCAAGGCTCCACTCCGACGGGGCGGAGAGGGGGACGGGACGCACCTCTGCCCCCGCGGGGAGCCCGACCCGCCTGCCCGGCTTCTCTCACCTGAGTCACCTCGACCCGAAGCCCCAAATACCAGCCTCCCTGCGGTTGTTAAGGAAAGGAAACGTGCTTGTCTTAGCAACCGACGCCGGAAGTCCCGCCTTCCCCCTCCACCCATAGGGCGAGCCGCGAAGGGCGGAGAACGCCGGGTAGGTTGCGAGCGCTTGTCTGTCACGAGGAGGGGGGGGGGAAAGGTCCTTCAGGATCGGCGGCGGCGGGAGTTGCGGGTGTCTAACAGCTGCCGGATGCGATTTGGGAAATAAATAAAATGCCTACACGCTGCAAAGCGGCACCAGAGGTTTTGCAGCTGTGATCGTGTTGTAGGAAGGAAGGTGCGATGTGTCCAGGCAGTCAAAGGTGCTCTGGCCCAGTAAGCACAGCCCAAAGCACCAGGCAGTCTCCTGTCTCTCTCCCCGTCACGTTGGGAGGGAGGCGGGTGCCAGGGAACTTTTTTTTTAACCTAACTCTGTGTAGACCCTGAATTTTGTATTTATTAAAAAATAAACAGAGCGGTTGTGAATAATTCAAATAAAAATACTAAAGGGGCGTGGGGGTTGGGAGAAGAAAAGAAAGCTGGGGGAAATAGGTCAAGGCAAGGTGGTCAGAAAAAATCTGGATTTGCTGGTACATCTCTGCATGGTTCTCAGCATAGCTGTCAACTTTCAGATTTGAAAACAAGGGATCAGCAGCCTCACCTGTCCCGGGGACAGGCTACAGGATATCTAACAATCCGGGATAGCAGCGGGAAGCAGCGGGAAACGGCGCTGGAATACGGGAATTTCCCGCAAAAAAAGGGAAGGTTGACAGCTATGGTTCTCGGTCAAGTGCCTATGATTTCTGACTCCCAATTGTTTCACAAGAGCAGCAACGAAACGCCCTCATTTATACCGCTGAAGTGAGAGCTTTGGAAACGGGGGGTGGGGGTGGGATTTTATTGAATCCTGGAGGTTCTAGTAATGAAACTTTGATCCCACAAGCCTGTTACAATAACAAAGAACATTAATTTCACTCGTGAAGAAACAACGGCCCTATCTGAAAAAAGAGAACAGTTGCAAAGAGAGGTGTGGGTGAAGAAAGGGGAATACTGCCCATCATCTTAAATGACTGGGTGAACTGGCATTGCAGCGAGAGAGAAAGAGTGGAGAAGGAGGCTGCAGTTGGAGCCATCTGACCCTAGAAACTAGACAATAGAGTTTAGGCAAAGTGGGGCAGTGTTATGAAAGAGCAGGCAGTTTGGGAGGAGAGGGGCTGATGGTAGGATTCCCATATTTTGAAGAGCAAAAAAGAGGACACATTTGCTGACTTCTACTTTTAACTATTGATCGCTATGACGACACTACCCATGCAAAAGAGGGTGTGTCCTGGAAAAAGAGGACATATGGCAACCCTACTAGGATGTTCTGCTTCAGGTGTCAAAATAACTGAATTGTCCTCAGGCACCAGGCACTTTGGTTTGATGTGGGGCAGAGGCACCATTTTCTCCTCTGCCTCAGGGAACAAAATGTCTTGGCCCAGCCCTGAGTCTGAGAGTCCTGACCCAAAAATGATTGTTTTAAACCTCATGCCAATTTGGCCTCATTGGGCTGTAATACGTGGCTGGTGGACTGCAGCTATTACATGTTAGGCAAACCAGACTGACAGAAATGCTAGTCAATCCAAGTGCATTGTGTTTTTGCAACCCATCTGTTTGGCTATTCACGATTTCAGTTCTCTGCTAACCTTAAGTCTTATTTATAGTGGCTGATGTTTCTGCTTTTTTCCATTTGCTAAATTACACATTCTTTCTGGATCCCAGGACCTCTTGAACCATGTCCTATTTCTTGGCTTCCTTTGCAGCTTCCTTTTTTGATTGAGATTATATGTGCTCTTGCTTTGCATCCCTAAATAGCTTCTATGTGGAATTTTAAAGTTTTTAATTTCCTCTCCTTACCTTTTGTCTCCACCATCTCATTTCCTCACCACCACCCCCATATGTCATCATAGCAGAAAGGCTGTTAATATATTTTTTTCATTGTTCAGCAATCTGTTGTTGTTTTTTGTGTGAAATGTACCACGCTGGTCCATATTTATAGTTTTCTTTTCAGCTATACCATTTTTATTAAATACTTTTGAAATCATTTATTTTTCTGAGGAAAATGTTTCTTTGATCTCAGTCAACCCTTCCTCCCTTTCTTCAGTATTTTCACTCTGCTGTAAAAAACAAACAAAAAACCCCACACATTTATCTATGGTTCTGTTCATTCTCCTATTTACTGTGCACTTAACACATTTCCTGTGCTTGATTTTTAGTCTGTGTCACACCAGCTAGAGTCCTTAAGGCATTGCCAATCCATCTCTAGCTATGCAATACCTTTGCATAGAGATCCCTGTTACATCAAGGCTTCTGGTGTGTACACAAACAGAAATGAAGCTGACACTAATGAAGCCATGCTGATACATGGTGAAAGAGCTGTGAAACACACTGGAAAAACAACAGCTTCACCACACTTCAAAGTGGTAATGTGAACACACCCTCTGTGTTTGAAGTCCACCAGAGTTTTCTGGTTCTGTTTGGAGCAGATTGGCACATTTCCCGATACGCCATGAATATGCTGGCACAGCAACGACAATAGTTTGGAGTGTAGATTCACTGGTTCAGATATAGCCACCTGTGTGAAGCTCTTAAATGTGTTGCAGCTACATGTGCTTGCAGATCATGTGTGCTGGTTGAGTAAATGTACAACTAACCTGTAGATTTGGGATGGTGCAGAGACAGCACTGGAGAGGCGAAAGCAGAAGATGCTGGCCCAAGCTTTGCAATGAACACTCAACATTCAGAGTCATAAATGGTTCTGTATCAGTGCCATGTGGATATTTCTCTGATGCTTCCTAATGCCTGCTAGTTCATGGGCAAGAGTAAACCTTGGAGGTAACACAGGGCTGCACCTCTTTATAGTTGCCAATAGCTGTGAGGTTGGGTGTGAAGGGTGGCAGGAAGATTAGGGCAGGGCATATAAATCCAGGAGCCACCTGTTGGTGGCTGCTTGAATTTCCATTGCTCAAAAAGTAGAAGACATTACAAGATTTACAGTCGTCCTTGTGGTGTAATAATGTCTGGAATCTGGTAATAGGTGAGGAAACAACACACAATTGAAAAGTCTCAAAAGGATCTGAAGAACATTTCTACACCAATTAGTGGGAATTTATCACTTATGCAACTGCAAATGATCTGCAAAGTTATTGGTACTAGTGTGTTAATTTTGGACCTCATAACTGCGTTATATAAAAATTGTTCTCTGTTGATCTTATTCCGTTGTTAATATTAGATGAGTTCCTCTGTAAGGTGACAGTGAAAAAAAGTATTCTTAGATGTATATCCCATAATTGCAATTGTTAAATCCTTTCCCTTTTTGTTACAGAATTCAATAAAGCATTTAAAAAACAAAACATCCAGGAGTCACCAGCAAATAAAAAATGGGACTTGAGGTCTGGTACCTGGATTGGTGAAGAAGATAGGAAGGGTATTCTTTTGCCTCCTCAGTAGTTGCCCAATTATACCAGGTAAAATTATTTGCCCCTTCAGCCTGGCAATATTTACTCTGAATAGCAGCAGCCCTCTAGGGCCTATTTTCCCCATCTGATCCTTTAAAATAGACATACCAGGGATTTGAACCTCTAACCTCCTGCTCTCAAAGTATGCGCACTAACATTAGCCGTCTGTCTGTCAAGCACCCCACCCTGGCAACATGCTGCTGTGTGTAGGATCTGGCTACCTCACTTTCTTCAAAGATGCCAAGCATTTTCCAGTTTCTCTTTTCTCCTCACTTCGATATATACCGTATTTTTCGCTCTATAAGACACACCAGACCATAAGACGCACCTAGATTTTGGAGGAGGAAAACAAGAAAAAAATATTCTGAATCCCAGAAGCCAGAACAGCAAGAGGGATCTGGCTTCTGGGTTAGCCTCTGGCTGTTCTGGCTTCTGGGATAGCTGTGCCCAGTGGCGTAGCGTGGGTTGTCAGCACCCGGGGCAAGGCAAGTAATTTGCGCCCCCTAACCCGTGGATTTGCGCCCCTTAACCCTAATCCCCAGATGTTGCGCCCGGTGCGGCTGGCCCCCCCTGCACCCCCCATGCTACGCCACTGGCTGTGCCAAGCCTCTTCAGGGCAGTGGGATGAAGGCTCCCCCTGCCCCGAAGAGGCTGTGCGTGGCTAAGGCAGAAGCCAGGACAGCAAGCGGGATCGCTGCCCTGGCTTATGGAATAGCAGCGCGCAGCCTCTCCTGGGCAGCAGGATGAAGGCTCCCCCTGCCCAGAAGAGGCTGCGCGCGGCTAAGGCAGAAGCTAGGAGAGGCGCTTTGCTGAAGGGGTGCTGCGTAGCTCTCCCTCTCTGTGCAGTGCCCCTTCCCTTAAGTGAAGCGGGAGGAGGAACAGAAGGAGCCCCTTCTGTTCCTCCTCCCGCTTTGCAGGACAGGTGCATCGCTGAAGGGGCGCTGCGCAGTTCTCCCTCTCTGCACAGCGCCCTTCGCTCCATAAGATGCACTCACACTTCCCCTTATTTTTTAGGAGGAAAAAAGTGTGTCTTATGGAGCAAAAATACGGTATTTTCCTTCTGGAAAGAAAAGTGATTTCTCAAGTTTTTGCAAGTGTTGCATGGAATGTGCAAGTGCCACTCCGTGTGTGTGTGTGTGTGTGTGTGTGTGTGTGTAGGGGGGGGAGTAGAAACTGTGACATCACTAAAAGGGGGCCATCTTAATGTTTCGCCATCAGAAGCAACAAGGCCTTTAACAGTGTGAAACTTCAGTTCTCTCTAGCTCAAGTACCTGCAACTGCATTTGCTTAAATCCATCCCTCCCCTTGTTGCCTTCCTTGCTGTCAAATATATATGTAAGCTCCTTGGTGTCAGTGACCTGTATTATTATTATTAAGACCTGTAACGCACATCAATAGTGCCTTATGAAATAATCTCCTGCACCCATTATTATGATGATTATTCATGAAGTCTGCCATTTTACACAATACCCTCAGCATCCTAAAGAGAATCAAATACAAACACCAAAGTTTATTGTCAACCATCAAATATACAAAAAAAATACATATGACACATACATGTGTGAGCACATGTCAAATCCTGTTTAACAACTGTACAAAAGAAGGAGGGGGGAGCGAGAAGGAGAGTGAGAAAGTGACCGGTGGTCTAATTATGCCCCCAGGCTTGATGCACTAAGATCACAGTGTTTACAACTTGAACATCATTGCTTCCATCCCCTCAGCGACTCCTGTGTAGTCTCCTCCCTCGGAGGGGTTTGGGTCCCCTTGGCAACAGGACAATTTGATAGCAGCTTTATATGTTATAGTTTTAGTGGGTATATCTTGCAAGACTGGTGTGTACTGACATGACACGAACAACTCCACATACACTGTGGAGAGCTAGTGTATGTGGCTCCAAATAATGTTATAATGGGATGAAATTGGGGGTTGCAATGGATGACCTCAGGGTCCTTTCAGGCCCTGTGATGCTTGCTTGTAAGAGTGAGGTATGCCAAACTGGTTGGGCTAGCATGGCTGCTGGTAATGACTCTGGTAATGCAGTCAAGAACCCTTAATGGAGAACCTTGTTAGGGAGATAGCTCTGTGTAGCTGGAGTCTTCCGGAAGAAAGAGCCATTCGTGAAGCAGGTCTTGCCTTCTCCCATGGGGTAATTCTGTACCTATGCGGAATATAAACAGTCCTAACTGTGACTCAGCTATACAGCTGCAAATGAAATGTTTGAAGTGTGTTTTAAGTGCGATATACACTAGCTGGCGATGGTGAACCTTATGGAAAATTCAATGTATTTTTTAAAAACGCTTTTTTAAAAAGAGCATTTTCAGAACGTTTTTTTATATGTGTGTAGCTTCCACCCCAGTCAGAACATTGAGGGCTGAGCTGCTGTCCAGGAAATCCCAGTGGTGTTGGCAGTTTCCCTGGAAATCTGATGGGGAGCAGCAAACTCTGGAGATCTGTTGACGGGTTCAGTTCTGTGAATCTCCACCTATGCTCCATCTGAATATATGTGTAAATAAAACATATATCACAAACTACCAATAAGTCTCTAGCGACCTCTTTCTGAAGGAAACAAAACCCAGCAATGCTTCACCCCTAGATTTCTTGCCATTTGGAGAATAGTAGGTTTCTGTGGCTTATACTGTATCTACCCTACATGTAACAGGAGGCAAGTGGTTATATGCTAGATATCTCCTCCAAATGTTGTTAGACTAGATGTTGTTAGCTCAGTTGGTTAGAGTGTAGTGCTGATAACACGAAGGTAGCAGGTTTGATCCCTGTAGGTAGGGGACAGCTACATATTCCTGAATTGCAAGGCGTTAGACTAGTAAATTCTCAGGGTCCCTTCCAACTCTATGAACTTCTGGAGGAGCACCACCACATTGGCTGTTCTTGCTCTAGATCTACTTTGCCCATTAAAAGTGCAACATATAAAGCAGTCCTTAAAGGAGGAGCCAGAAATCTATGAAACGACTTTGTCCACTCTGCCTTCCCTCACCCCTTTTGTTCAGAGAGGGAGAGAGAGAAAAGAGAAAGTTCCAACGTGTTGTATCACCAGTCATGGCAAGTGGTAAGTTTAAGGTGAGGGAGGAAGCAAAATACGACACAAGCAATCACAAGATCCCCAAAGGAAAGCAAAATAACTCACAGGTGCAGTTATCAGTGGGTTCACAGGTTTCAAAACCATTGTAATATATCAGGCACTCAAAAGGCATACAGACTTCCCCAGCTCCTACATTTCTGACCCGCGGCTAACCAGCCACCCTTCCAATCTCTTCCCAATGTCTTCTTTTCCACTAGAGTAGTGAAGACTCTCTCGTCAGCTGCTCCAAGAGTTATTGTAAGTCCCTCCCCCTAAGTGGCACATTGAAAATGGGGGGGGGGGGGATGGTGGGGATCAGAACAGGAAAAAAGAACACAGCTAGATTAACTGCACGGACATGGCCTCCCACCTCAGAATATGGCCTGTTCAAGGCTGACGCACACACAGCATTTTCTTTTACAGGGTTCACACAAGGGGTGAAGGGTTATCACAGACACAGCCAGCAACAAGTCACGTGGTCACCAGAGGAGCTTGAAAAAGAACCACGGCAGTCCATGGGAATTCCAGTTTGACGGCTGTCAACTAACCACTTAAAAAAAAACACCCAATCCTAGCCTGGGTAGCTTTTAAAAACAGTTTTAAGTCTAATTTCCAGAAAAGCAAATTGCAAGGCTGCTTCCGCCTGCTCTGCTGCTGCTAGTAGCATTTCTTCTCATGAAGCTGTGCATCTTAAATGATTTGATGCCTTCTGTGCTTAGCACTATCCCTGGGGCCAGCAAAAACCACTGGCTAAGTGCAGGCAACCCTACAAAATTCACGTTACATTTATCTTTGAATGTGTGCTGGGAGAACAATTCAACCAGGCCTTTGGCAGATTAACAGTCAATGTCCTTTTAAATGTGTTTGGAGGAGAGGGGTTATTGGTTTGTTCTGCACTTGTTCTTTTTTTTTTTTTTTTAATACTATTATTATTATTATTATATATATATATATATATATATATATATATATATACCACCCTTCATCCGAAGATCTCAGGGCAGTTCAGAAGAAAAACATATTATGTACTTTGTGGTTTTATTCTGTATTTTTATGCTGCGTTTTACAAATTTGATTAATACAAATTTATTTCATTTAAATTTAAACAATTAATAATAAAACAATTGGGCTTGCGGATTTGTTTGATCAAATCCATGTTTTATTTATGCGGCAATTGCTTCTTTTGACTGGTGGTACTTCTGAATAATCATGCATAGTATTGTAAATACCAAGTGGTCCATGATATGCAGAGATTGGGCTGGGAGTAGCAGGATACTCTGCAAGCACTTGGGTCACTTACATCATTGCTGTTTAAGCCACAAAGGAGGAGGCACACACGGTTACTGACTCAGGATGAGAAAGGCTCGCCTTAATGAATTCAAAAACAGAAGAAATATTTTGACCTTAAATGTAAACATTGCAACAGGTTGAAGGAAAAAACCAGGGAGGGAAGCTTCTTCTTCAATGCATGCTTTATGCTTGACTTGGGAAATACTTAAGTATTCACATAATTGTGACAATCAGGAAGAAGGGAAAGAGTCTTGCAGATGCTTCCCAACCATTGCTATTTGGGGGAGGCATTCACAGAGTGGCATATTCAGACTACGCACCTAAAGCGGATTCAGAGGTCTTGCACAACACACCTGCTTCTCGGAAAAGTAGGACTGGAAAGTGTGGAAACACATGACATCGTGTGACTTCCCCACAAACAAATCAGAATGGATCCTCAAACATGGTTTTATGTTCTTCATACTTGCGTTCTAATCTCTCATGGTGAGAAGCCAAAGGGAGCATTTGCTATTGCTCTTTCTGGGAAAGAGACTGGGGAGGAGATGGGGGTTATAGAACTATGAAATAATTGAGCAATGTCTAGTCCAGAGCTTTCCAAACTTTTCATGTTGGTGACATGCATCATTTCGCGACACAGTAGTTCAGTTTTACCAGCAAACCAGAGGTTTAACTAACCCCTTTCCAGCCCCGGGTGGAGTGTAGGGAGCGGTTGCATGACACACCTGCACACTGCAGCTGACACACTAACGTGTCGCAACGCACAGTTTGGAAAGCTCTTGTCTAGTCTCTACTACTCATTCCCCATCTGAGTGCTATAAGTCAATGCACCACAAGCATTGGAGAATGTATGTCATGAGCATCTAAACTAATATCTAGAAAGCCAAAACGTAGACGCTGATCATTCTTCTGGTTTGATACTTTCCTCTCTTATTCTGCTACTCTTTTTCTCTCTTTTTCTGCCACCACTTATCTCTCTCTTTTTCTGCCTGAGGTTCAGCAGCCTGGATCTAATTGAAACCTCTGCTCAACACAGAAAATCCTAAAGTAGAGCACACCCAGCAAATGGCCATCTAGCCTCTGCTTTCACAGGAAGGAGGAGTCTCTGCACCTCCAGTGGCATCAGCAGCTGTAAATGTATGGGCTAAGATCAGGCAATAGAAGAAAAGATCCTGTGTGCACTAGGGAAATGCTGTGCTCTTCTGGCATCTGCAGAGTTGAGAAGGATTTGGGACACCTCCCTGCAGGTATCAATAGGCACCTGCCTTTATGGTTCCTTTCTTGAGCAGGGACATTGGATTGTCAGGAAGTGATCCTGCTGTGACCTATTGGCTGTTCTTATTCTCATTTACCAGAAGGCTTATAACTGTTGGAAGCAGTCTACATGGGGTCAGCAGCAGGAGAGTCGACCTGCTCATACAATTTTGTGTTGCCTAATCCATTAAGAAGCTGTGTAGCATTAGAGCTCATTTGTGCATGCAAGTCCATTGTTTGATTATTGCGGCCACATTGACACTATACATTTAAAGGACTATGATACCACTTTAAATAGTCATGCCTTCCCGCAAAAGAATTCTGGGAGCTGTAGTTTGGGGGAAGCTGTGGCTGTTTTAAATGTATGGTGTGCATGTGGCCTTCATCGCCAAATAATAGTGACTTGCTTGGATGGAGCAGTCATCACAGATCAAAAAGACAGTGAGACTTCCCTATCATATCACACATCTCTTCCAACACCATGCTTTTGAATGGAAGCCATTCACATGATCAGCTGCAAGTCATCAAGTGATAACGCCATCAAGTGACAAGAAATCAAGTAAAAGAACATGCATGTGCGAATCAGCCCTTAGAGGAAGGGAAGAGATGGGAAGAGCAGCTCCCGTAGATAAAGGGTTAGGTAGGAAAGTCAGAATTTTCTGGTTGCCACTTATGCGTTGTCTCTTTAAAAGCTATAATAAAGTATAAAACAATGGATTCTTTTGTAAAAAATAAAAAGCTGTTAAAAGAATTTGGAATCTTAAGTCCCATTAAAAATGAACAGAACTGTGCAAATCACACAGCATTTCAAATGGCTTCGTATCTGGGGTGGAATGTTGGATTATCGTAAGGAGAAGAGAACCCAAACCTAGAATTTAGGCCTTTGTTGAATTAAGGAATCTGTTGGCAAAGGGCTGCCTTACTAGTGAAGGCTAGAGATCAGAGGCCAGAAGGCAGAAAAGTCAGTGGAACTTCCTGGTGGTTGCATGCAAAGACTAAAGGAATATTGGCTTGTGTATTCCAAGACAATCAATGGCTTCTCATGGGCAAATACCGCCACTACCAAGCAAATTTTAAAGCCTTCAGAATCCTGCTTATCAGAGCCCCCTTATCAAATCAATGATGGCACCAGCAAAATGGGAAGGGGGGAGAAATGTTGGCAATACCAGTTCAACCAACAGTTTCCCATTCACAACATCAGCCCCTGGCCTTCATCACACTGTTGTTGGGATATGGCCTACCGCTCCTTAACACACACACACACACACACACAGACACACACACAGGCCTTCTTTTTGGAGGGCCTTGCCACTCACTGTATGAATCAGAAAGAGTTTTACTGAAACAATGAAAAAACACAGTGTCACAATTTTCTTTGAAGTTCAGAAGGTTTCCCTGTCCCTTGCACACATGCACACACTCACACACGTGGCTCTCTCCCCAGACCAATTCAGACTCCAGGATGTTTTTGTATGGGGATAAAGGTCTCCCGTGCTGCCTCATTCCTTAAGTAGAATGGAGGAAGGGGAAGTAGCTTTCATGCTCCTTTGGTAGTGACAAGGACCTCTCATGCCTTCATCCTCTCCTCACAGACGTCAAAGCTCCACTTGGCTGCCCCTCCATGGACCTCGACCAGTTTTTCATCCCAGTGGATGATGTTGCCTCGCAGGTGGGCCGTGCAGTTGGCTAAGCCCAAGATCTCTGCCGGGGTCAGGACATGATCCCACATGTTGAACTGAGAAATTTCGCCAACGAAGGCCTGAGTGGCATCAAATCTTCCACCCAATGCATCCTGTAGCATCGTGTTGGAGAAAAGGACAGACAAATAAAGGGCAGGCAATAAGACAGAGAAGAAAAATATATACGAGAAATTGAATATGAGGCCTTCCATGGGTTCTGCTGAACTATGGGGCCCTGCCACACTGCCAATCCTCTGCAAGTGACAACGTTGGGTCAATTGGTTTCAAGGAGTTCAGGACCCTGTTTCATTCTCATCTTTCCTTAGCAGGATGGCACAGCAAACTATGGAATAGCTTTACTCTCTCCCCACCCTCTGCAAATTTCTGCATGTCCAGTTTTTGCATTAAAATGCAAATTTCCAAGTGCTTCCATGCAGCAGTTTATTGTGCAAGCAATAATGCGAGCTTTGCATCACATCCACACAGCACTATCTTCTGACACTGTTTCCTGTTTAATCCGGATTCGCCACTTCTGCCTGAAATTTCCCAAGTAAAAATCAAAGCAAAGATGTAGAAATTGTACATCTGGACTGAAAAGGAGGGCAGTGGTGGAATATAGGGCGCCATTTGGATGTGGGTGGCATCATGTGGGCGCTGCACAAAACTTGCATGCCAGAGCAGCACCAAGTTCACAATAAGCTGCCATGCAGACACATTCTTGGAATTTTAAGAACCTTCTGTGGGCATTTTTTTGGAACCACAGCTCTATTAAATACACACTGCAAATCCAAACCAGAATCCCTGTGTGGTTATAGGCTTCAAGGACAACACGTGTGGCATGTCCAAGAGACCAGCTGGGGATCTCTTATACCTAAGTTGCCAAATTTTGTTCCTTTGAGCCCAAAACATGGGCAGGTCCTTGAATTATGTTTAGCTAACTACTGCAAAGACAATACATGGATTAGACTCACCTGCTCCTGGCCCAAGATGATCACACCATGAGGTTTGACCGGATGCCAGGATGCCAGGTTATCACCGGCCCCACGCTCCTCCCCATTTTCATATGCTGACCATATGCCATCCCGTGTGATCCAGGTCAGGCAGATGTGGTGCCACATCCCAGACTTTAGACTCATGGGCAGCTGAGCCACCTGACAACAAAACAGAAAAGTGCCTTAAAATGTACAGTGCAAATAGTTTTTTTTTGGGGGGGGGGTCTCCCACTGATGTCTTTTAGCATCACCTTCCCCAAAGCTGACAAGGAGCACATTATGGTCCTCTCTTGCTGGCTGCAGAACAGGAGTGGGTGACACATGCCTTTCTCCAAGCCTCTCTCTCTCTTAGGCCCTTCTCCAGTCAACGTCTATGCCATCCTTGAGTGCTCTTTCCTGAATGTGTCAACTGTGATGATTCCTCCTAGCTGGGTGGGTCTCTGATTTATACTGTTCAAAGGTAAAAGTCACATCCACTGCTCCGTTCACTTTTGCCTCTAGCCCCACCCCTACCATAGGGGCATGCAGACCTCCAGCCTCCTGGCACCATGCCTGAAATTGGGAAGTAGTTTGAACTCTGACCCAATGGGGTGCTTCAGCCTATTCCGGTCCGTCATCTTCTCCAGTGACAGGGACCAGTGCAGCACCAGCACTGCTTGCAGCAACGACATGGTCGCTGTTTCCTGTTCACTATGACCCTGTCTTGGAAGAAATGTACCTGCCACTGCCTCTCTCCACAATCTTGGCTGCACGTGCCAGGAGTCCTGAACCTGTGACTCTGAAAGTACTTACCCGGTGGAGTCTTTGGTTTGAACCCATTCCCTTCCACTTCATTTTAACGAGGCTGCTAAGAAGTGAGCAGGAAGGAGTCATGTATATCCAGGGCTCCCCCCCCCCCCAGCCAGAACTCACCAGAACTCAGTTCTGGCACTTCTCAGGTAGGCGCCATTGCCATTATAATAGAACAAGGGAGGTGGTCGTGGTGAGTTCTGGCACCTCTTTGTCTAGAAAAAATAGCACGGTGTATATCTGTATCTCTCTAGATTCATTAATTACAGTTGGCTCTTGTTTTCCGAGCTGATGGGGCCTTTTCTCAACATAAGGAAGGTTAGTACGTGTGTCTTCCAGATGCCCATGACAAAGTCTTCCTTCCCTCCTTACCTTGTCATTGATTATCAGCTCCATGGGGTTATTTCCCCACTCCAGCAATACAAGCTCATTGGATTGTCCTGGTACCGAGTAGGAGAAAGGGGTGCCCACTCCTGACGGGCCCTTAGATTTCAGCCACATGCAGACTGTGAAAGCATAAAGCTCAGGCAAGCTCTTCTTCATCCGCGCATACATATAGTTGTTTCGTACGGGGATGGTGACTTTGAACGCTTCCGGGTTGCTGAAGGCTGTAGTTTCTGGGTGCATAACAGAGAAATGGGGGGGGGGGAGTGTCAAGAAAGACTACAGGGATAGAACAAAAGATCACAGACTCCAGAAATTCAAGTCAGGCCTTGCCAATACTACACAACAACACCATTGCAAAAATGGGTACCAGTTGTTATTGAACTTGGGTCATCCAATGAACCTGACCATTCATTGACACATTGCATAATGATTGGGTAATGATTGGCAGCTTGGATGGCTCAAGTTTGATTTATTAGACTTGCATATTGTTTTACCCGCACACAAAAGTCTGAAAACAATTTACAATGATTGTATAAGATCCAATAAAATGTAATCTAACAGATGACACAGTATGCAATATCAGCATTCCTTGCATATATTTAACTCTCCCTGTGTTTATTTTAAAGGGGGTTCAGCAGGATAAGTTTGCCAGTGGCTGCTGCTTAGTTATATTATGATGACTATATGAAACCTCCAAATTCAGAGGCAGGGTGCCAGTGTGTAGTTTTTACCCCTGTGTAGATTTCGGGAAACTAATGGGCTAGTTCATCATGCTTGGCATTCATAAATTCATGTGTCTGGAACGGACTCAGGAAATACATATCTAACAGGCAATCACATATATGTAGCAACTTTGGAGCCCTCCGAGTTGGCGCTCTTCCTTGCCAGGACTGACCATGCTCAAGCTCAGTGACCCGGTTCTGGAGGGCATCCAGCTCCTTCTCTACATCTTGCTGTTGCAAGTCGTGGTTGTTGGGGACAGATGACCGGTCTTTCTCCAGAGCTAAAATCTTGGAGAGGATCTGCTCCTCCAGTTCTTCCATCTTGTTATGGATTGTCTCTTGGGCTGGCACAGGAGCAGAAGTAGCATTCATTCGGGCTGGAATATCCTGCTGCGCACAAAGGAAAGATATATGATATATGGGAAACAGTGTGTGTGTGTGTGTGTAATATCTCACACAAAAAGTATCCAGGCAAAACATGTTAACCCAGCAAGAAAAACAGGGCCATGTTCTCAGGGTGTTTCCAGGCTATTGCTGTTTTGGGGTGGGATTCTATCACATACAGTGGTACCTCGGGTTGCATACGCTTCAGGTTACAGAGTCCGCTAACCCAGAAATAGTACCTTGGGTTAAGAACTTTGCTTCAGGATGAGAACAGAAATCGTGCTCCGGCGGCACAGCAGCAGCAGGAGACCCCATTAGCTAAAGTGGTGCTTCAGGTTAAGAACAGATTCAGGTTAAGAACTGACCTCCGGAACGAATTAAGTACTTAACCCAAGGTACCACTGTACTGGTAAATTTAAATTGAACAGTTACCATTGATAGGGAATTCTTGTGCAACAAACCTTCTTCCCCCAAAGATCAGACTTTTTGTGATAAGGAAAGTGAAGGGGAAATGCTGCTTTGGTGCAATGTCATCTAACGTATCCTGCAAATGCACCAGAATGAATTACCAATGTCGTCGAACTTCCCTGCAAACAAATCAGGATGAATGCTCAATAATCAGGTTGTCTGGAAGTACCCTCAGAGGCCACACCCACACCGTGCATTTAAAGCACATCCAACACACATTTAAAACACATCGCTTCCCCACCCCCAAAGAATCATGGGAACTGTAGTTTGTTAAGGGTGCTGGGAATTGTAGCCCTGTGAGGAAGCAGCAACCACTTGCAAGAGTCTTTGGGGGAAGTTGTGTGCTTTAAATGTGTATTGAATGTGCTTTAAATGGATGGTTTGGGTCATTCAAACCAGGAACATTTCTGTCTAGGCCCTGATGCCCCTTGCGGTGAACCAGACAGGTCCAGCCTAGCCAGGTGTTTCTGAGACAGAAAACAGTCCCATCTATGAGAGAGAGAGACCCTGATTCAATCTCTGACACCCCCATCTAAACGGGTCACGTAATAGCAGGTGATGAGTGAGTCCTCTGTTTCCCAAGAGCCACAGTCAGTCAGAGAAGGCAATCCTGATCTAGATGAGCTGTTGGTCTGGCTGTACAAAATAGTTTCATACAGCTTAGAGACCGGAGGAAGAAGCTGTTGTTGTTAATGGTTTTATTTTGAGTTGCTTTGGAAGCTTTGATTTAGAGTAAAAGTGTGCAACCATCACTCGAAACTCAAACAAGCTCCGTATCTCTCCCTTGAAGAGTTTTCTTATACAACATGGAACGTGTCTGTATAATGACTCTTCCTCGTCTTTCCACGGGATTCAATATGGAGAAATGAGTCAGCGGGACTCCGTTCTCTCAAAGGACACTTTTCTCACAAGAAAGAAAGGAGCAGTCAGGCATGGAGAGAAACGGGATCACAGTTTTTCCCTAATGAGGATGAAGAAGTGTGCCTTTTTTCTGCTGCTTCGAGGCAACGCCTGTCATTTTGACATTGCATAGTAGTTCTGTAATCCTCTTAGAGCTCTACGAACTGTGTGAGTCTGTGTGCTGAGAGGTCACAGCAGGTATTACACAGCTACAGCAGGGAGCAGCACCCACAGCTGGAGGCATGTCCTCCTTATTGTCCGCCCATGCCAACCTGCCAGGGCGCTTGCGCAAAGGGAATCCCAGGTTTTTAAGCTAAAGGTTTGTGTTCCATCCACCATTGGCAAGTGTGATGAATTCAATGCTGTTTCCATGCGGGGATTAGGTGCATCCTTTCAACACACCTGAACTCCATCAACCTTTAAGACCAACAGCCATGCCTTTGGGTACAGATGACCACAGTCCCATTTACACTTTGGCAGTGGCATACCGTGCATTGCCAGCACCCGGGGCAAGGCAAGGATTGCGTCTCCTAACATCATTGCAAGTATCATGCAGGAGGCAACAGGCAGACTTCGCTCACTTGCACCCCTGAAATGGCACCTCCTGTTTCTCCAAAGACAGTCCTGGGTTGGCTGGCCAGGAAAGCTGCCTGATCAGAAGGTCCTGCTAGCTTGAGAAAAGTGCTGCTCTGGATCAAGTGTCATTTGTGGGAGAAAGAAAGCTTACATTTTCTGTGACTTGTAAAACCGCATAGATCACTGCCCAGAAAACACCGAGTGGTATATAAACAGACCAATGAGCAGGTAAGCAAGCTGTGCTCAGAGAGCTTATCTGAGAGTATACACACACCATATATTTGAAGGCCATTTAAAGCTCATGACTTCCCCCAAAGGATCCTGGGAACTGTAGTTTGCTAAGGGTGCTAGGGATTGTAGCCCTGTGGGGTGAACTACAGTTCCCAGAATTCTTTGGGGGGGGAATCATGTGCTTTCAGTCTGGAGCTTGCCTTTCCTCCTGGACTGTGCTTGGGGATTTTGGTGGAAGAACGGAGTCAGGAAGTTCCCATGATCTAAGGAAGAGGAGAAAAGAGAGGCATGACTCAAATAGTCATGCAAGGCAAGGAGAGAGCAAAAGAGAAGGGATGGAGAGAAGCAAGGGAGGAGAGGCAAGGGGGAAGGGGCCTTCTCTCCTCCCCATGACATTTCACAGGCCATTAGTCATTGCCTATTCCTCATTGTTGCCATCAGGACAAACCTTAGCCTTTTTGCCAGCCTGTGTGAGAGGAGAGACGTGAAAGCCAAAAGGTTTGGGGGAGATCTCCATCTCTGAGGACTCCCTGTTGTGCTCATTTATTACAGGGAAAGCTCATCAAAGGAAACAGGCCTATTATTCCACCACATTTCTGCCCTTTGATGAGGTGCTCCTAGAGCCCTTGCCTCCTAATTACTGCTACGGCTGCTTATCTCATCATTATTTCAGGCTGTGTTCCCTCTTATGCCAAGTGAAAAAGCAAGCAGCCCCCCTGCCTGTAATTCCTCATAAGTTAATAGGGTACATCCATTGAAAACCGTGTTTTGTCTGTTATGGTGGTGGAGCTTTCTAAAGGGAACTCAGGTTGCAAAAGTGAGGCTCCACAAAGGAGGCGGTGAGCCTGGAGGCAGAAAAGGTTTCAGCCCACTCTGAGTAAGTTGCTCACCTGAAATGTTCAGGGGTGCTTTAACTTCTGTCCTGGCCTGCAGACTTATTGTCAAGAGGATACCCACAAAACTATTGGGTTCCCCATCTCAGGGGAGAGGATATTCACAAAACTATTGGGTTCCCCATCTCAGCATTATTTTACCGTGCTCCTTGGATGTTCACCCTTTCGGTTCTAGGAATCCAAAAATGTACACCTGAAGAAGAGGCTCCCTGGCGTGAAATGTGTATGTGAAAGACAAACTCATGCTCAGCTCTTGCACTCCCAGCTGAGGTCATTGCGCTAAAGGCCTCTAGATAATCACAGCTTAATTCATTACTTGGGGAGAGGCCATCTGAGAGTATGACCAGCTCAGGTGAGCTGAGCGGCAAGGAGGGAAAACGTGCTAGTTCAGAACCGGCCTGCGTTGTCAACTGTGCTTTACTTTCTCTGCCCTCGCCTCTCAATCCAGGTAACACAGTTTCCTCAGTTGCCTGTTTATCTTGCTTTTATGTAAGTGATCTGTGTCAGTCGCTTGCTGCTTGCTGCCTTCCAGATGCTTTTATGTCTGCCCTAGTTTCCCAGCTGAACTTTCTAAATACCTTTTAGATTTGCAACTATGGATACTCGGGAAATGCTTTGTTTCATTTCTATCCTGTCCTTCTCCCTTCCGTGAGCCCAAGGCAAGTTACACATTCAATGGAACACTCTATCCATTAAAACAATGTAAGAATCGGGAATGAAGCACCATAAAACCCTTTAGTGTAGCAAAATCAAAACCATCTCAGAGGGGAAGGAGCTCCACAACTGCAGTGCAACCATGAAGAAGGCCCTATCCTTTGTAGCTACCAACCTAATTCCTAAAGAAGGCAGTATTGGTGTCCTACCAGGGCTGTTTTAGCAGAGGGCCTGAATAATCTACATGAACATGACTGCCCTGCATGATGAGGATCTTGGCTGTAGATAGTTGAGCTCTGTGTTCTGGTTCACCATAGGGGCTCACTGGAAGGGGAGGGGGAAGAAGAGGAAGAATAACTTTATTCATTTCACACAATTTATGCACCACTTGATTGTAAAAAACCTCAGTGGTTTACAAAGAAGAAGAAGAAGAAGAAGAAGAAGAAGAAGAAGAAGAAGAAGAAGAAGAAGAAGAGCTGGAGGACAGTGGATGAGCCAAGGAAGTGGCGAAGTCTGGTGGAAGGAGATTCTTAGTTGATGGCTGTAACAGCTGTCAGCATCTATTGCTATACAACCACCCAGAGGTTTCTGAGTACAGTATGAGGATACTGTCATTCATGGGCTCATGTGTGAACCAGGGCTGCAGCTTCCTGAGAGTCAGCCCTGTTGGACCACTGTGTGTCTCCATTGTGATCACTGCTACGTGTGGAATGGAGACATATGTCTGACACATGAAGTAAAGATGTGCTCTGGAGACGCAGTTGCCCAAGGCTCATGCACATTCTCAGTGACATGCTTCCCTGCCATATATGTGGCACAGAGACATGTGAACAAATGGGAGCTTGTTTTTCTTGTAAGATGAGAAGCAGCCCTCAACAAGAAAAAGAGAAATTATTTGGATTTGCTTGGCATCTGTTATGCTGCATGTAACATTTATAGGGCTGGTTATGTAAGTGTGCTGGGCAGTGGATGCTGCAAGCACATTGATTCATTTTTAGCCTCATCTCCACTTTAACTTTGGAAGTTCAGGGCAGTTTACATGGAGTTCCCAGGGAGATTCCCATCCTGGAAGATCCAGGATAGACCTACTTCACTTTAACAATGCAACAGCACCACATGTCCTCAGACCATGTTCCCAAATGTGGTTGAGACAGAGCATAAGAAGATCAGAGCCTGATACATCAGGCCAATGGTGCATCTAGTTCGGCATTCTGTTCCTACAGTGGCCCATACAAAACCCACAAGCAGGACCTGGGCACAGGAGCCCTCTCCCCTCCTGTGTTTTCCAGCAACTGGTATTCAGAAGCATTATTGCCCCTGGCTGTGGAGGGAGAGCATAACCATAATGGTCAGTAGCCTTGGTAGCCTTATCCTCCATAACTTTGTCTAATTCTCTTTTGGAGCCATCCAAATTGGTGACCATCACTGCCTCCTGAGAAAGCAAGGACCATGGTTTAACTATGTGCTGTGTGAAGAAGTACTTTGCTAATATACTGTATCTGTTAACATACCATTCTGTTTCCTTGGATGCCCGTGTTTAAAGTGTGTGTGATGTATGAAGTAGCCTTAAGACTCTGAGGAAACTATAATCCTTGTTCACACATGAGCTTATCTATGACCTTTCCACATTGTCAGAAGGCACAGGGTGACTGCAACAGCTATCAATTTTGATAGGAGCTGCAACTGTTCATTCACCATGAGCCCCTTTCCAGACATTTGGCCCTGCTTTCAGGGGCTACAGAGCTTAGCTCCAGAACTTATTTGCTTAGCCCTCCGAGCTATTCTACGTACCAGAGCTCAGTCTGGGAACATTTAAATTAATAATGAAGGACTAGGGCAATCCTGCAGGGAGTGCACACAAGTTCATTGCTCTGACACTACACTGCTCAGCACACAAATAGACCACTCCTGAGCAGGTATTTGTGAGCCAGCTCTCAGCTCTAGCTGTTAAACTCCTGCATCGCAGGGGGCTGAATTAGAAGACCCTTGGGGTCTCTTCCAACTCTACAATTCTATGATTTTAAGCAATGCAATGTGGAGGGGGGCCCAATTTCCTACTGAATTGGGTTCCTGTCCTGGGTCTTTGTTTTGCCTTGTTTGACCCTGAATGAATAAAGACAAACTTGCAAGCTTTTTATTCAGCAAGAGTTGGGTGCCATTAGATGATCTTTCCACTCACTCCAACTCTATCTTACTAAGATGAAGAGCTGCATTGTTCCTGGACCCATGGAAACTGGCTGAATTCCCCCCTCCAGTTCTCTAAAATCAAGGAACGCTTCAGGTAACACTTTTGTGATTAATCATATTAAGGTTTTCAAAAGTGATGTGAGAACCAAACCATCGCCTCTGTAGGGAAAATAAGGCATGGAGTGTACTGTGGAGAACAAAAGGGCTTGGATGGTGCTCTTTCCAAAAAGAGAGAATTAACAGGAAAACGCTTCATCAGGAAACGAGAGAAGGGCAATTGTGCTCCTTTATCCCCGTGCCTCTGTGGGGAGCAAAGAAGAAGAAGAAGCTTCAATTGCAATTATGACAACTGAATCATCGGCATTAACAAGAGATATGTGAGGTCATTGGCTCTCTCCTGCCTGGTTCGAACCCTGAATTGGTTTCTTTGGTGAGCAGCACTGTTCTAGTTTTAATTCACTCAACGCCCAAGACTCATGCTGTGTCCCTGAGAGGCTGTTCCTCATTGTATTAAATTAGCTGGCCACTGGGGAGATGCTTCCGGGTCTCCACACACACCTTCGCTCTGCTTTGCTTTTGCCCCCATTACATCTGGGCTTTTTCCCTGCAGGATATGAGATGCACAGAATGTGGCCTGTTCAAATGCCATCCAGGTAGAGAATAGAGAGATCCACAAAGAAAAGAGACAATTGGGAGAACTGAGCACTGACAGGGACAGATGAAGAGGAAGGATAAAAAAAGTCATTATCCCTGCCCTCCCTTTGGGAATGGCAAAGGGAGACATGATTCCTGATAAGAGCTCATGTTTGCAGATGGTTCAATTGTGTTGCCTGCTGGTGGCCTGGACCTGCCTTCTCCCTTTTTTTGTCTTGCTATTGATGCTGCCAAGCGACTGGAAAGGTTTTCTGATCCATGGAGTCTGGCTGGTTTTGACAAAGGGTGCAGAGATACTGTCTGCTGCACCCTTTGATTGTTCCAGTTCTGGATTTAAATGCCATGTCCCTGTTTTTCATGTATGACTCCATCTGTTAATAGAAAAAAGGGTTTTTCGCTTTTGTTACTCTTGTTAGCGTCAAGGCAATCTGTCCTACATCGAATAATGAAAGGCTTCTTTACCTCCACCCCATCTCATTCCGTTTTCTCTCTCTGTAATCTCTCTTTTCCCTTTCTCATTTCTGTCATTGCCCTTACTAAATGAATTTCTTGTTCCTGTACAGTTCATTTTTCTTCCTTGTGCTCTCCAGTACCCCAATTTCCTATCATTATTAAGGAATTACACTCCTGGCTCTTACACTGCCAAGGAGATGAACAAGATTTGTGCCTACATATTCCAAGTATTCGTGTTATGCCACCAAAGATTACTTCTCCCTTCGTGATGGCTGCAAGGAAAATTCTATCAACTTTCCCTGCTTTTCCTGACAGCTGAATCAATTTGGGCAGGTCTAAGCACTGCCCTTTAATGGCACCCAAAACATGCCATTGGAGACTGATGTTTCAAGTCTACATTGTGGTTTTACACCCACCCACCCCGCTCTGCCCCAGTGCCAGCAAACATAGAACAACAAATGGTTTAGAACGAAAGAATGATCTATAAAGGATCTAGTTTGAATTTAAATTTAGATTACAGTATATTAATTTGCTCCAGTGAGCTTATGGCTAGTGACCAAAAGCCCAGAATCACACCAAAAGAAAGTGAATTGAAAATTCATTAAAAATTATTGGGAAATTGTAAATAGTAATGAAAACTAACTATATAAAAATGCTTACATGAATAAATGAAACAAGTACTGTGAGGCTACTATGAGCACTAAACAAAGGAAATATATGAAGAAATTATAAATGAAAAATGAAATACAAGAAAACAATTATTCTTCTAAACACCCTCCCTCCAGTCCTGTTAACCGAAAAGCAATAGGAAGTTTCATTCTCTTATAAAGACATTCTAAAACAATGTAGGAAAAATTACTTAAGATATTAAAGTAAGAGACAATGGGCTTAATGGAATAATGAGTCAAAGGTCCATATCTACCAGACTTGGTGTGGTGAGATCAACCTGTTTCCACTGGAAGATTCTCGAGCAAAAATAATCCATGAGGATTAGGCAAAAAAAATAAAAAAGGAGAACCCTAAGAAAAATCTAGGCTCTATGAGATCTATCCTGACAGTACAAGTCCCCTCTTAGCACAGAAAATTTTCCCAAAGAAATGCAAAAAGCACAGGTCTACTCTCTATCTCCCAAGCTAGCACACCTTCAGTGAAGGTGCTGTTGTGGGAATAAAGATTAACCACATAGGCTAAAAATTGTAAGACAACATTCAGAGAGAGAAAAGTGTCCTCCCCACTCTCCAATAAAATGCTCCAGTTCTTAAGGCGCCAAGGGCCTTCTGGCGGTTCCCTCATTGCGAGAAGTAAGGTTACAGGGAACGAGACAGAGGGCCTTATCGGTAGTGGCGCCCACCCTGTGGAACACCCTCCCTTCAGATGTGAAGGAAATAAGCAGCTATCCTATCTTTAAAAGACATCTGAAGGCAGCCCTGTTCAGGGAAGTTTTTAATATTTATGGCTGTATTGTTTTTAATACTTGATTGGGAGCCGCCCAGAGTGACTGGGGAAACTCAGCCAGATGGGCGGGGTATAAATAATAAATTATTATATTATTATATTATTTCTCTAATATAAAATTCTTTCACATCAAACATTTTCCCACGTTCTGATAGATTCTCCAAAATCCTGTGTCTTCTTTGTTTCTCATCCTTTCGTTGCAACTTGCCTTTCTTATCAAATCTAAGCCATAAATTCTGCCTGAGCTTGGAAGAAGACCTAAGAAGATGCTAATATTGTACTGTACTTTCTTTAACTAGCAGCCCAAAACAAAGGCTTCTGTCTCTAAACAGGTATGAAAATACTGGTTAAAATAAAAATAAGCTTCTAATGTAGCAAATACAGAGTATAAAGGGAAACACTTGGACAATTATCAGACAACAAGGGAAAACATCACTCACCATAACCTTAGAGAGCCCATATCTTATATCTCCATGTTTCAGCTCATAACAGCTGCTTTCCAATTTAATCAGAGACACAGGCAATGCTTAAAATCTGAATAAGAAGTATGTTGCATCAAAAGGTACCCCAAAATGTAAGTGTATCAAGGTAATAAGATTGCTATTTCCCGATTAAACAGACATTCTGTGTTGTTCCAGCAGAGGCTTCAATGTGTTACAGTGATAAATTATTTCATTTTTCTTATTTTTATTTGGAACAGGGAATAACCAAAATTCAGCTGTCAAGGAGCCCTTTTGGTGCTGCTACCAAATAACTGTAAACCATTCAGTCACCCATCTTCAAAGGAAGAGATACGGCTCATGGCTATGTTTATCTCACAGTCTGTATGGTTGGGAAAAGGCTCTTGCGGCCTTCAGGCTAGGCATATGATTATCATGGCTTCGTAAAACCAAACTTTGGTTCATACAGTATGAGGATCTGCTCTTTCTATATAGCAATCAAGAAAAGAAGCCTGAACAGGAGCTTATTAACATACCTTGCCTAAACCCTGCTTATTCATTTGCCAAAATGGCTTCCTCTTATAACTCCTTAGTTTAATATGCAGGTGCTTTGCATAAATTTCCCAATTACACATAACAAACTAATTGGGCAATAATTTGCTAGGCAAGCTTCAGAGCCTTTCTGTCTGTATAATAAAACCAGAAGGATGTTGTCAGGCTGCAGTTTATATGGCTGCTGATAGGCAGCTGCATAAATGGCAGCAGGATGACAGAGCAGGAGGTAGGTGACCTAGAGTCAGAAATCATCTTCCTCCTCTACTGTTTTTCTTCTAACAGTGATGCTGTTGTTTTGGTCTCTGACAGCAGCATCAAAGGCCAAGGAGGGTGGAAGTGGCAACAGAGTAAGACAAGGTGCAGTTTAGGCAAGTTGTAAGGGGGGGTTTGGCAAGGTGTAAAGGCAGGTGGTAGGAGTAAAAGGAAGGAAGGGGGTTTGGTGAGGTGTAAAGGGAAGGGGGATGGTGTCGGCCAAGTATAAAGAGAGTGGAGATTGTTACAGAAGGAGTAGGTGATAGGGTTGGCTGGTGAAATAAGTAGGAGCAGCAGCCCCTAGTTTTAAACATGTGGACAATTACTGCATTGATCCAAGCCTCAGCACTCTTCTTTTTAAATCAATATATGTAAATACAGCTACCAGCAGAAGAGACCACAGGGTAACATTAAATTCCCAAAATTCTGGTGGTATAGAATCTATTCCCAGTGCTTTTCTATTTCTTAACTGGCAGTCAACTAATTACTCCCCTTTGTGAAGCTCGTTTCACCTTTTTCAGATGGACATGGAAGTGCACCACTTTCTACAAAGAGAGATGCTCCTATTATGAGTTGAGCCAAATTGGCAGGTAACAATGTACACCCAGCAGCTCCCATTGCATTTCCACAGAGAGGTTATTAGTAAATCCCAGCATTCTGGGCAAATGGGAACTGACTGTGTGATTTTGCAAATTCAGACATAACAATTGCCCAGGGATTGAGCAATGCTTGGAGGCTGAATTCCCCAAGCGAAGCTGGAAAGCTTTTTGCACCTTGATGAGGATGGTACATGTCAGATATTTCACCCTCAGCTGAGCCTGCTTTGTAAACCACCAGGGAGTTTTGAGCTCTCCAGATCTCATGGCCTAAAGCCTTTTGCTCTCCTATGCCCAATTATCTTATTGAAACCAATGTGGGTTGGGTGGTATTTATCAGAGAATATTTACGGGGGGAGGAGGAAAATGTTCAGAATGCATATTTTTAAAAGCTGTTGGGTGATCTCATAATTTCCCATCTGCTGAAGCGAGGGCGGGGTGTGGGGATTTGCGTATGATTCTTGGCTGCCAAGCCA
This sequence comes from Podarcis tiliguerta, assembly GCF_965153285.1. NCBI lineage: Eukaryota > Metazoa > Chordata > Lepidosauria > Squamata > Lacertidae > Podarcis > Podarcis tiliguerta. The sequence continues at coordinate 45,238,084 of NC_139543.1, read as the reverse complement.
TCAGAAAGATTGAAAGATGCCAGGTAATATTAATCATGTGAAATGTCAACGTCTGGAGTGGGGGGAAAGTGGGGGGGGGGGGAGAGAGAAAAGCATTCTCTGCTTTTGCAATATGTGAGTCTACTTAGATGGGATTAATTTCATTCATTGTCAGTTGCACACATTTATCTAAGGAGATCAAAAGCCGTCAGTTATTAAAGCATCAGAAAATCCAGTGTCTGAGACTTTCACCGGCTAAGGTAAAAGAAGACTGCTTCACAAGCTCATGCCCAACTTGTTAGAAGCTTTATTGGTTTGTTGTGGATTCAGTTGGGGACTTATGAGATGCATCCTGTCCCCATCTTTGCAGAGGTTCCCCTGGTAGCTGAAATAGTAATAGAATCACAGAAATGTAGAGTTGGAAGGAGCCCAAAGGGTCATCTATTCTAACCCCCACTATGCAGGAATACCCAGTGTGGTGTAGTAGTTAAGAGCAGTAGACTCGTAATCTGGTGAACCAGGTTTGCATCTCCGCTCCTCCACATGCAGCTGCTGAGTGACCTTGGGCTAGTCACACTTCTCTGAAGTCTCTCAGCCTCACTCACCTCACAGAGTGTTTGTTGTGGGGGAGGAAGAGAAAGGAGATTGTTAGCTGCTTTGAGACTCCTTAGGGTAGTGATAAAGTGGGGTATCAGATTCAAACTCTTCTTCTTCTTCTTCTTCTTCTTCTTCACAATCCCTGACAGATAGCCAGTCAACCTCTCTTTAAAAATCTCCAATGAAGGAGAGTCCATCACCTTCCAAGGTAGTCCATTCTACTGTTGAACAGCTCTTACCATCAGGAAGTTCTTTCTAATGATTAGTTAGAATCTCCATTCTTGTAATTTGAACCCATTGGTTCGGGCCCTACGCCTGCAGCAGCAGCAGAAAACCAGCTTGCTCCTCCTACATGTGACAGCTCTTCAGATATTTGAAGACGGCTCTCATATCACCTCTCATTTTCTTCTCTTCTCCACGCTAAACACATCCAACTCCCTCAACTGTTCCTCAGTCACACAATGTGCTGGAGTTTCGGAAGCTTAACAGAGCTTGCAAAGTGTGGGATGTGATAAGAATATGTGATAATTAAGAACATGATGCCCCTGGGTAAATCTCAGCTTTGCCACAAACTCATTAGGCGGTTTTAGGAAAGCCACCATCTCTTCACCTCAGTCATATTATGGGAATAATAATGGTGACTTATGTTGACGGTTTGGTCTAAAGATTATGGATAATAAGTAATACTGTCAAGTCTTACAGGGTTGTTCTACAGCAGGGTTTAGGTGCCTGTGGCCATGCAGATTTTGTTGGGCTCCAGTTCCTATCAGCCAAACGGTCAAAGACAATGGGAGTTAAAGTGAGCAAGTTCTGCAGAGCCACAGGTCTCTCTCATCCCACTCCATTCTAAAAATCAGTGTCAAGGCCGGCCCAGTCATTAGACGGGGGGAGGCCACTGCCTCAGGTGGAAGAAGCCCCCGAGGTGGCCCTCCTATGGATATCCGACTTGCCCTGCTGTCTCCAACAGTGAGGGAGAAGCGTTGCCTGCATTGGTGCCAATTTCAGCCAAGATTTTGCTGATTTTGGCTGAGATCTCACTGAAATCTCCTGAGATCTTACAACGTGCACAATATCTCACCCAAAATTGCTGCTGCTTCTCCTCCAGCAGTGGAGGTGGCAAGGCAGGCGGTGAAGGTAGTGGTGGCAGGGCAGATGATGTAGGTAGCAGCGACAGGGGCAGCAGGGCAGGACAGCACTTCCTGTTTTGCCTGAAGCATCGAAACGGGACATGCCACCCCAGCACCAAGCTCTGCCCAGAGGTCAACTGCAAATTTGTGTACAGACATGCACAGGCGTGCCATCTATGCCAAGCCCCCCCCGATTTCAGTGAAGGTCCCGGGCCCCCTCCAAGTTCTGTGGCATCCCCGCACACACACCGCAGGCTGTCTGCACAACACATCAGCATGTCCCGTGATGTGTGTGAGTAATGTCAGCACACTGCAGGGCATGTTGATGTCATGTGTGCGCACTCCAGGGTGTGCACACACAGCGTGGTGGTGTCATGTGGCCCCGGGCCCCCTCAATCATGGGGGCAAGATGGACATGAATAAATTCAGCACTGAATCTAATGGATTGAATCTACACACATTAAGCAATATTAAGCAGTTGGTCCCTTACCTTTCTCGCCCTGACCTGGCCACAGTGATCCATGCGACGGTCCCCTCCAGGCTTGATTATTGTAACTCACTCTATGCAGGGCTGCCCTTGAAGCTGACCCAGAAACTCCAGCAGGTGCAGAATGCCGCGGCGAGGCTCCTTACAGGGTCCTTGCCATGGGATCACATTCATCCAGTGCTTTACCAACTGCACTGGCTCCCGGTGGAGTACAGGGTCAGGTTTAAGGTGCTGGTTTTGACCTTTAAAGCCCTATGTGGCCTAGGACCCACGTACCTATGGGACCGCCTCTCCTGGTATGCCCCACGGAGGATCTTAATGGCCACAAATGACAACGTTTTGAAGGTCCTAAGTCACAAGGTGGTTAGATTTTTCTCAACTAGGGCCAGGGCCTTTTCAGTACTGGCCCCGACTTGGTGGAACGCTCTGTCACAAGAGACTAGGGCCCTGTGGGACTTGACATCTTTCTGCAGGGCCTGCAAGACAGAGCTGTTTCGCCTGGCCTTTGGTTTGAACTCAGACTGACTCTTATGTTTCCCTCTCCTTATGGTTTTGATCAATGGGCTACTTTTAAAATGAGGCTGCATTTCCCCCCTATTATGTTTTTACTGTAGTTTTACTGGTGTTAGCCACCCTGAGCCTGGCTCTGGCCAGGGTGGGTGGGGTATAAATAAAAATTTATTATTATTATTATTATTATTATTATTATTATTATTATTTATTTACAGTTGTTGTGAGACATAGGTAGCCTTCTGTCTAGAATTGAGCTTAGAGAGGGTGTCCCGCCCACCCCATTATTTGAGGAGAAGTCAGATTGGCTGGCCATTGTGAGCCCCTCCACAGTGGTGTTCTATTGCAGGTGTATTCTGCATTAGTGATGGATTTATTCTGCTTTAGCTTGCTTTGTGATGCTACCATATTATTGATGTCTGGAGTGCTACCATGGTGTCCCCAGTGCTACCATATTATTGATGTCTGGAGAGGTTCTAAGCACTACAAAACTGGAACTGAAACATACCAGAACATTTGTGGTGTGTTATGGGATCTCAGCAGGTCATTGCAGAGTATGCATTGAATGGAAATGGTATTGTATGACCAGCCCAAATCTTTTGCGGGCACAAGCTGTATTGAAAGCAGGATCACATGCGACTGCTGCAATAGCCTGATGAGCACAAATCATGAATGAGCAAGAAAAAGGATGTTGGGGAGGGGGGCCTGCACCAGTCCATGGGGGGGGGGTGCAAGTCAGTGAAGATAAAAGAGATGGGAGCTTTTAACAAATCAAGCAACAAGCACAATTTTAATTAGATAATCATACGAGGCACTTGGAAAGAACCCCACCCAAAGAATGCATAGCTTGCCAGTGGCTCCTGACTCCCCAAAGCTCACTCAGCTTTCACCCTGGAGGGTGGCAAGAGCTCATTTTACTTATGTTCCTAAATACGGGTTGTATCTGGTTGTAATCATGCTCAGAATAGACCCGCTGAAATTAATGGACACGAATAAGGTAGCTCCATTGATTTCAATGGGTCTACTTTGAGGAGGATTTAGCTGGATACAACCCTGTGTCTGTAGGAAGCCCAGGACCACACCGGATGCAAACCTTTGTTGAAAAGTGCACCAAATGGACTCTTTACTTGCCCAATGTTGCCCTAGTATCAACCTAATCAGAAATAAGGTGCTAATCTCTAAGAAGAAACCAGCAGAAATTAGTCATGGTTAATGGGATTTCAGATAGTCTCAATTAAGGCTGCAAGCAGGGAGCCAACTGGGTGAAAAATGAGGACAGAAAAGAAAGAAAGGCTGGTGAGCAAATTAAACTCAGTATGATTTGTTTCGAAGAAAATGTGGTTAGGATTGTGCTGCATGTTCTGTTTTACAGCTTTCGGTGGGATAACTAATCAAAGTAATGGTTGCTTGTTTCTTTTCTCCCCTTCCCCGTGAAGCGGCCTCAGAAGCTGCAGTCAAGAGTAAAATGGGGAGGAGGGGCTGGTTAACCCATCCGCTATTTGTCTGCTCAAAAAGCATCCACAAGCAGCTTTCCCTCTGGTGGGTAACAAAACTTGGGGTCCCCAGTTCGGAACAGGCAGTTTTGAGCAGGCAAGTGGCGGGGTGTGTGTGTGTTGGGTTTGGAGAATTAAGTGTCCCCTCTTTCTGCTGCTCTTCCACTCCTGATGTCAGCCTCCAAACCAGCTTTTCACTAAAAAGAAAGGTACACACAACTGCCTGTATACCATAGTTTAGCCCATCACATCTAATTTGAGCTGGATTGTGACCTCAGGTGAGTCCTTAAGGGGTTTAGTCATTACTACCATAAACCACATTGATCTGGGATTATGATCTGGGTCATAAAAACTGGAGCACTTCAGTGTGAATTAAGATCCAAAATCTTTAATAGGTATTTGATAAATCTCCCCCAAATCCTGTTATGTCTCACAGTCATAACACAACACATAGATTATACTAATAATCTTATTTGAAATCCCTTCTCAAATTTCTGCAGAATCAACGGATGCTCTCTAACGTATGTCAGCATGCAGATAAAAGTCTGTGGGGAAATCCAGTGAAAGTTTAGTAGTGTTAATTCCATTTGATTTCAGTGGGAGATAATCAATCATGCATTCAATTCCCCTTAAAAAACTTAAATGTGTTTACCATATTTTTTGCTCTGTAAGACTCACTTTTTCCCTCCTAAAAAGTAAGGGGAAATGTGTGTGCGTCTTATGGAGCAAATACAGGCTGTACAGTTATCCCAGAAGCCAAAACAGCAAGAGGGATTGCTGCTTTCACTGCACAGCAATCCCTCTTGCTGTTCTGGCTTCTGAGATTCAGAATATTTTTTTTCTTGTTTTCCTCCTCCAAAAACTAGGTGCATCTTGTGGTCTGGTGCATCTTATAGAGCGAAAAATACGGTAAATTTGGCTCTATGGGCCTGTTATTAAGAGGCTGTTTTAAAAGAAAATCAAACTAGTGTTTCACTTACTTGAATTTTGTTTTTCTGAATTATTCAGTTAAAGAACCCTTCTCAGCATCTCATGAGGAAACTCAGAGCAAAATTTCTAAAATAGCACAATGCCTGCACAAGCTGCTCTGCCTGTGGTTGACTGGGTCAGGCATTGTTCATTGCTTTTCCCCTGAATTATTAGTTGGGAATGGCAATAACCTGACTTGCCAGCTTGCAAAGATCCTGGAATCTTAGAATTGGAAGGTGCCAAAGGATCATGCCCCGAGGCAGAACCATCCACTTTTCAGGCACCCGTTTAGACTGCAATACTGTAAAGAAATTTAATAAATGGTGATGATAAGTTACCTAGGAGTAAGCTCTATTGAAACCAGTGGGACTTTCTTCTAAATAAACATGCATAGAATCACCCTAATACCAGGAGGAGAGCACCTCTAGCATGATTGACATGGGCATGGGCATTCTGCACAATGTGTGCCTGTCAGATTTCTTCTAGACACTCTGCAGACAAATCAATCACATGAACCACCAGGGCTTTCTACCATTAAGGGATCTTGCATGAGAGTGCTGTCTGAAAGGAATGAACTATCAGTGCTGCCTCTTAGTGATTGCCATGGACATATTTTAACTGTTTCACTGTCAAAAACACAGCTCTACAAGACAGCCTATCACACTTGGATCTGAAAGACTGGGGCTCCAAAAGGACTGTTGTAAAAGTGAATGGCAGAAGTGTGTATGCTTGAGTTCAACAGTTTTACATGCTATAGGCATGGTCATTAATAGCAAACAAGCATGGCCTTATCTTGAACTATGAATATACCCATCCATATAGCCCAGCTCACAAGCTGGCCAGGTGGAATCCAAGAGAGAGGTGCATTGCTTAATGCAGCCCGACTGGGACTTACGTGAGCTATGGTTCAAATCATCTAGAGAACAACTGTCTCTGGAAAGGAATGGAAGTCAGCATCTGATGAGCTTCTTAGAAGAGAGAGTGTTCCATTGACTGGGTGTAAGGACCAAGAAGGTTCTCTCTCCAGTAGTTTACTGCCTTATCTCAAATGGTGGTGGTTAGGGTGGGGCACTGAGAAGAGGGCTTTTGAAGATTACCGTTAATTATGAATGTTTGGGCAGGCTATGACTTTACCCAATGACTATACTGTACCAGATCTCACAAATTCTAAAAGGAATTCAGCCTGGAAGTTCAACCAGTGTTTAATTACAGTGGTACCTCAGGTTACGTACGCTACAGGTTACATACGCTTCAGGTTACAGACTCCGTTCACCCAGAAATAGTACCTCGGGTTAAGAACTTTGCTTCAGGATGAGAACAGAAATTGTGCTCTGGCGGCGCGGCGGCAGCAGGAGGCCCCATTAGCTAAAGTGGTGCTTCAGGTTAAGAATAGTTTCAGGTTAAGAACGGACCTCCGTAATGAATTAATTACTTAACCCGAGGTACCACTGCACTTCACCTGAAACTGTTCTTAACCTGAAGCACCACTTTAGCTAATGGGGCCTCCTGCTGCCGCCACGCCGCTGGAGCACAATTTCTGTTCTCATCTTGAAGCAAAGTTCTTAACCCAAGGTACTATTTCTGGGTTAGCGGAGTCTGTAACCTGAAGCATATGTAACCTGAAGCGTATGTAACCCGAAGTACCGCTGTACTAACCATCCAAACTTTGCTTTTTTAAAAACAACACCAACAACAACAGAAACCCTGATGTATAACAGAAAGCAGGGGTACAAACAGTGTCTTGCTAACTCCTTCCAGGATCCAGGACCACAGTAGGCTCTGAACCAGAGATTCAGTCTGGGCACCAGCATTAAAGTCTGGCTAAAGGAGAAAACTGTATGGCTGGTTGCAGATGTACATAAAAAATACAGCAGTGAACCTACTGTAGAAGCGCACACACACAGTTTTCTGTTGGTACACATGCAGCCCCACAAATGTAAACTGTGAAAGCAATAAAAGCATGTGTTTGCCAATGTCCTTGACATGAATTCACTCATCAGAAAGGTGGGATTGGCTTCCACTCCTTTGGGAGTGTGCACTCAGTGGCAAATAACATAACGTGCAAATTGCACCTCTCTGATTAGGAACCCTGATCTCAGCATCAGCTAGTCAAAGCACATCCACAGAGCATGGGAGTTCAAAGCTCTTTCCCTCCCTCTCCCTTTCTCACGCAGCCGTAAAGCAGAAAACATCTCTCTAGGGAAACATCAGCAGTAGCTCTTTGTGTGAGGTTTGCTCTCATCCATCTGTAATCAGGCAGGAGGCAGAAATCTGGGGCAAGGATTCCAAGATGAGTAATAGGAGAATCCTGGGGTGTGGGGGTGTGGGGAAGGCCCTAGGGCCAATATCTTGAATGTACAGGGGTGTGAAATAATATCTAGCTTCATCAAACAGCTTTCGAGATATTGTGATTTTTTTAAAAAAGACAAAATGACCTAGTGGCAGAGCCACCAAGCATTTTACACTGGCCTACTAGTAATACCATGTGCAGTGCAGGAGTTGACACTGGAGTAGAACTATGTCATTGACTTTAATAGAGTTCTTAATAGGAACAGAAGAAAATAATAACTGAATCCATTTCCAAGAATTTATTTTGTTGCCTTTATTAATCTGAGTAACTGGTGGGAATATGGATATCAAGCAATGCGGCATGAAAATAATAAAATTACTGTTTTAAGCAATTAATAACACAGAGACAGGAGTATGCTCCTGGGGAATTAAAGCAATAATTAGTTCAAAGCAAAACTGAATAGGATTTGGATCCCCTAATGCAGTATCAAATTTCATAAACTTCTACTATCAGGTGCTCTAATATGTAACATGCCCCCAGGTTTTTCGTAATATATAGTATTTCAACAGAAGAGAAGAAAACTCTTGTCTCCCGAGAATTAATTAAAATGTGACTAGAAAGAAAATGTGCTCTGATGATAGGGACAGAATGGCTGTGGGGTGTGCGATGATAATCTGACCCAAGCATGTGTCTATTTGGTTTTTTGTTTTATCTCAATATATCTGTTTGTTCATCTGCTTGTATGCACATTTCTGCACATAGCCTATTTCTTTAACAGGTAATGTTTGTGAGCCATCAAAGAGATTGCTTACAGAGAGTACTAGAATGCAACTCACATGCATGTGCTCAGGGCAACAGCCAAGTACAGTGGTGCCTCAGGTTAAGAACTTAATTCGTTCTGGAGGGCCATTCTTAACCTGAAACTGTACTTAACCTGAGGTACCACTTTAGCTAATGGGGCCTCCTGCTGCCGCCACACAATTTGTTCTCATCCTGAAGCAAAGTTCTTAACCCGAGGTACTATTTCTGGGTTAGCGGTGTCTGTAACCAGAAGCGTCTGTAACCCGAGGTACCACTGTATTCATCATCCCCTAATTATATATATGTACATATACATATATATACATATATACATATACAGTCACCCTCCACCCAAGTCCCAAACCTAGACACACACATCTTACCCAGTTAAGGCCAAGTGATTTACCAGAATATACCACAGCTATGATTAAATTACATGAATTATTAAAATGCAATTTAAAAACAACAACCTTATGGGCAGAAGCAGAGGGGAACATGACTGTTCACAAACTAATAGCCTATCCTTACGGGAGAAAGATTGCTCCCATCCACAATTTAGGCAATGGTCTTGCAGGGCGAGGTAATTAAAAATATTGGCAATGTGTGTGATAAAATGTGTGTGTGACACACACACAGAGAGAGGGGGGGGCATGAACAAGGAGATGCAGTAGTAATAATGGAGAGAAACCTGCCTGGGACTGAGGGTATGTGTGCCCATCATCTTCTCTGCAGTATTTACCCTGAAATTAATTTATTATAGCAAGATGAAGTTGCCATCTGTCTTCTTGCTATGCTGGAAGTGGAGCTTCAGTTACTTCCTAGCAGATCTTGGTTTACCTCTTGTGAGTCTCCCCTAACCACTGCTTATGAGTAGGCTTTTAAGTGCCTGATAATATAACTCCTGATTACAGCAAAGGAGGTAAAGATAACGTGTGCATAAGGCAGATGAGAAGCGAAAGGATGGGATAGTAAAGGAGAGGGAGAACCTAAAACGAACTGGCTTACGAAGGGCGGTGCATTTTCATGTTTACCTCTATCTTGTCGATCCTGTCTTTCAGCGACCTGACAGCCTCCTCGAGCTCCTGAATCATGGCCGGCGAGTCCCAGGGCAGGTCGCCCATGGTGTCTTGCCTGGGGACGCCCCAGACGGAGGGGCTATCCTGGAAACTAAGTTCAAGGCCGTTCTCGCACCGGCTCAGCTTGGTGGTCAGCTCCCGGATGGTCTCCTGGTCAATGAGGATCTGGTCTTTCTGCTGCTGCGCCGTCAGCCGCAGCTGCTCGGCCGTGCTCTGGAGGAAGAGCAGCTCTTCGCTGGCGGCGGCCGCCCCGGGGCTGTCCCCCTGCGGGCTCCCCTCCGACGGGCACTCGACGGTCAGCGGGGTGCACAGGAAGCGGCTGAAGAGCTGCTGGTGCTGCTGCGGCCGGGCGCTGGCCAGCAGGTCCAGCAGCGCGTCGTGGGGCCCCGCCGAGAAGCCCCCGTAGGGGCTCTCTCCAGCACCATGGAGAGCGCCCAGCGTCTTGTCCGCCGAGCCCGAGGCGGGCAGCAGGGCCGCGGCCGCGGCGTTGGAGCCATTGTCAGCACCTTGGAGAGCTCCTTTGCCGCCGGCCGCAGGGTAGACGCTCGCGATGATGCAAATGATTGCACCAAGGAAAGCCAGCATCCCTGCGGCCAGGAGCACCACCAGAAACTTCAGGGTGGCAGCTTCGAGGGCGACCCCAGCCAAGAGAAAGCGGCACCCCGAGGGGGGGACCCGGGGGTGGGAGAGAGAAAAGGGGCGGGAGGGGAAAGCGGCACGAGGTGGGGGAGAGAGGAGCCGGGGAGCTGGAGAGAGAGAGAAAGAGGACGGGCTGCTGGAGAAGCCCCGGCTTCCTTCTGCCACCTGAACCAAGGCTGTTGATTATATCTTGATTGGAGAGCGCGAGCGGGGACGTCATCGACTCTTCCTCTCTGGGCCCCTCCGGCAGCTGCCTCGTAACCCTTTCGGCGCCGGGAGGAGCGGAGGAAGGGCGCTGTTGGTGCTGCCTCGAAGAATCACCAGTTCTCTCTCGCTCTCTTTGTCACACACACGCGCACACACGATCCAGCAGGCATGTTTTTTACACTGGGGCGGGGAATGGAGGGAAATAGCAATAGCCCTGGGAGCACTTCTTCTTTTGGGAAAGGGGAATGAAACCGCGGTGCCCGGGATTGTTTCCCGTCGGATTGAGATGTAAAGAGAGCAGCGTAATGACGATCGAGAGCTGGCAGTGAAAGGGCGAGGAGGAAACATGAGAAAGTCACGTTTCCTAGTTGCTCTTTGCCCCTAGCCCTTCTCCAGCGAGAAAGGCTTGGTCCGTATGTGACCCTTTTAGCACTAGCCATACTTTCTGGTTAAGCGAGGCAGAGGTTAGGTTGGAGGGTCTATAATATAATGCTATAGGGACTGCGGGGGCTTTCAGTGCTCCGGTAAAGAGAGCAATCCCAGATTGATTTATTTCTATTTTTGCTAAAGGACCAACAAAATCACATCGGAGCTCCTTAACGATTCTTGAGTGAATATCAGCTTGAATAACCCCTGTGGCACATTCCTTTTTGTCAACTGCATGTCTGTCACCTCTGTGTGAAATAGCTCTTCAGATGCAGTACCGGGGGAAATGCTTCAAGTGTGGATCTTTCTCCATCTCATGCAATTAAGAATGAGTCAAGGAGTTCTCTCACACTTTCCCTTTTGTCTGTGGTGCTTCTTTTCCACACCTTTGCTATCTAATAGTCCTTCTACCTCTCTGGCTGGTATCTGGTTTCTGACGTACTTTAATAAATTTCTATGATCCTTTGTTATATACTTCCTCACCTGTTTTGCTTAACTTGTTGTAAATTTATGTTCGGTTTATCAGGATTAACATGTTTTAAAATTCTCCATTTTGGACATGGTTGCCATTTTTAAAAAGTTCAGTGCTTCAATTTAATTACAGTGGCATCCTTTTAGATGTGTTCTGAAATTTCTTCTAATTTGCGGAATATGTTTTATTTGAAATCTTACTTCCTAAACAGATCTTACCTTTCAGTGCTCTTCTAAATAGTTGATTCATTTGCTAGAACTTTGTAATTGAATATGAATGCACTGTGTTTTTTTATAATTGTAAAATTATTATTATTTATGAAAGCAGAAAATCTTATATGACCACATGGCCTTCTAATATGCTTCAGTAATACAAAAACAGGGGACAAGAAAAGAATAAATGAAAACAGGATTCAGGACCATCATTTGCTGCATGTCTAAATAATTAATTGTAAAATGCAGTATGACAAAACATGTTAGCATCATTATAACTCTGGCAAGGTTTCTAGTTGTGTGCTTTCTGTATGAACTCTACTATTCCAAAATATCACATTTCTGTTAATACTTTTTGTGCAATAATAATGCTTTGTCATGACCGGCTCACACCTTCAAAATTGCCAGCAACATAGCATTTTTGTCTGGATTTTCAGCAGTTTTGAATTTCTGGATTTTTAAAAGCAGTTTTGCATTATCGTATCTGTTGCCTGCCCTAATCAGAGTTCCCCAGGAGCTTCAGGATGCTTACAATAGACCCTTTGCACGTTATAGCATTAAAACAAGAATAGTATTTTGTCTTGACTGATCCAAGACACAACTGTTTGTTATTTAGAAATTGTTTCTTTAGCATGACCTGAGTTTACATCTACCTAGTCTTCTGGCAGTTAAAAATCGCTTATTACATTCTTTGCTTTTGCTCCCTTCCTGATTTTTTAGTATCTGCAACTCAGCTTTCACCATTATTATGAACTTTCACCAATAACAGTTCCTAGCACTATTTTGCTTTCTTCCTCTCTCCCCCACCCGCCCCTCTCTCCATTCCTCTGTGGGACTTCTGTATGTAGTGGCCAAGACCCAATGAAACCTCCAACAACTTTTGCCTGCCTATGGGGCTGTGGATTTTTGTGACTACTAAGACCCAGCATGGGTTCTCAAAAACAAGTCACGCCAGATGAATTTCATTTCTTTTATTAATAGAGTTACAAGCTTGATAGATCAGGGGAGTGTTGTGAACACAGTAGAAATCTGCACTAGATTGCTGATTATTTTTTTTAAAGCAAACTGATGTGAAAATGCAGAGGACCATAGTTAAGATTAAGAAAATGAGAAAACAACATGGACATATTTGCACATCTCTAGTTGGAGCTAAGGAGGTTGATGAGGTACTGTTGAGTATTGCAGACAATAGCAGAGAATCAAGATGCTTTGTCTATGCTTTGTCCCAGGTGCCTGGGAGCAATGATTAAGACTAAAAAGCTAGAAGAAATGATGCCAGGAAAAAGCAGCTGTACAGGAACTGAAGAAAGCCACAGTAGATGCCCACAGTGGAAGCTGATTATTGTAAATACTGGAGAGGATCAGTTATTTTAAATGGTGGCTTAAATAACCATGAAATAGTAAGCTAGTTGCTTTGATCAGCAGCAGGCTGGTGGCAGAGGTGTGGGAAAAACACTCCATTGATTCCTCTACCCCATGTATTCTGCAAAAAGGAAGAAGGCAGAATTAGGCTCCTGTAACTGACAGGCCCCTCTTTGGAAGTATTGCAGAAGTCTGCCAGCTATTGAGGCAAAAGCAGACTGGGAGGTCTATCGGCCAGAGTTAAGTATCGTGCCCATTATAAGCAATTGGGATGGTGGAGTGAAAGTGAATTACTGGCAGCTGGCTTGATTGGATAAGCCAGGGGTAGGCAACCTAAGGCCCGGGGGCCGGATGGGTCCCAATCGCCTTCTCAATCCAGCCCACGGATGGTCTGGGAATCAGCGTGTTTTTACATGAGTAGAATGTGTGCTTTTATTTAAAATGCAACTCTGGGTTATTTGTGGGCATAGGAATTCATTCATTCCCCCCCCAAAAAAATATAGTCCGGCCCACCACATGGTCTGAGGGACGGTGGACTGGCCCATGGTTGAGAAAGGTTGCTGACCCATGAGATAAGCTTTCCTGGTCTGGCAAAACAAGCAAATGAAACAAAAAAACAAAGACTTGTTCAAGGCCTCAGATCTACAGATTGGATCAAAGCATGACTCGCTTTGGGGGTTCTGGACTTGGCACAAGCTAGGGAAGCTCAGTTGCCAACACTGGCTACAAGTGCTTAGGTTACAGTTGGCATACCAACTGAATGGAGAGGTCTGGCCTTCCCTTGGTTATCAGTGCATTGATGACATTTTGGCAAGACTACTACAGCACATTTGACCTAGGGTTGCCTTTGAAGATGGTTCAGAAATTTGAGCTGCTGCAAACTGCAGCCACCCAAATACTAGGGAAGCCAATTCATGTGATACCTATGTTGCACCAGCTTCACTGGATGAGTCGTTAAAAGTTAAAGCCTGAAACTGTCTGGGTTTGAGTTACTTAAAAGACCACCTTCACCCAGACCAGCCTGCTCACATGTTGAGTTCTACATTGGATACACTTCTCACTCTGAGAATAATTAGGTTGGTTGGCATGAGAGGACCCTTTTCTGCAACAGCCCCACGCTTTTTCAGTTGGGCTCCATCCCCCATTAGGAAAGTCCTCAAGACCCATTAGGAAAGTCCTCAAGACCCATTTCTTTTTGCTGTCTCTTCCGAGGGAGTCTGGGTTGCAATTATGTATTGGATTTTAGCATTTGTGTGGGTGGGTGTCTGTTTTATTATTGTTGCTGGCATTTATTAATTATTTGGTGCTTGTGCTTGCATTGTATTCTGGAAGCTAATGTAGAGCATGCCTGTAGAGATATGATGGCTTTTAGAATTAGGGCTGCAATCCTAAACACATTGGCTAGAGAGAACTCAGCACTGAACACAGTGGAACTTACTACTGAGTAGACCTGTACAGAATTGCACTATGTATGTTTTGATCATTCCTCATGACAAGGAGCTGAAATAAATGCTGAGGAATAAATGCTTTATAAGTTTTAGTGTAAAGCAAAAGATAAATGGGGTGAGGAGGAGGAAGGGCACTTGGTTGCCAAACAGATCAGTCTGGACTGTAGGTAATTAAAGAGAGACTGTTGGAAAGGGTGAATTCTTATGTTTTGTCCAATCCACTTCCTATAAGGGATAAATATTCTATTTTGCTAATAGTAAATGCTGCCTCTAATGGTCTGGATGAGGATGAGTGTTATCTGGAGAGGAAAATATTTATTGGCGTTGGGAAACTGACTGCAATTACTCGAAGTGCTTGACTAGAGGAGAAATGCCTTTGTAAATAATTAACTGTGAATCCTGCTGTGTGCTTTAATTTTTGCATGTGTATCTGTGTAGATATTATTTTTCCAGGAAGAATGCTGTTAAGTATTATGAAGAACTTGTCTGGGAACAAACAGCTTGGTGAAGGGGGATGGTGGAATTTTAACAAAGGGATCTTAATGATACTGACTTGTCAGCAGGTGTCATAGTATGGAATCCAGTCATCGGAACACAGGAAGCTGTCTTATGCAGAATCAGACCACTGGTCCATCTAGCTCAGTATTGTCTACACTGCCTGGCAGCAGTGGCTTTCCAGGGTTCTCTCCTCCTGTGGTTTCAGGCATACAGCCTCTGACCATGGAAGCAAAGCATGGCCATCACGACTAGTAGCCATGGATAGCCTTTACCTCCTTGAATTTGTCCCATCCTCTTTTAAAGCCATGCAAGTTGGGAGCCATCACTGCCTCCAGAAGTGCTTTCTTTTGTCTGTGTTCTGAGAAGGTGGGGCACCTTTTTTTTGCTCCACTTTTGCATGCCATACGTAATTTTATGCACTTCCATCAAGTTGCCTCTTAGTCAAACCAAAAAGCCCCCAGTGCTGCAATATTTCCTCATAGATGAGTTGCTCCATCTCCTTGATCATTTGATTGTCCCTTTCTGATTCTTTTCAAACTCCACAATATATTCTTTGAGATGAAGCAACCATAATTGTCCATGTTATACCAAATGCGATCACACCATAGACCAGGCATAGGCAAACTCAGTCCTCCACATGTTTTGGAACTACAACTCCCATATCCCTAGATAACAGGACCAGTGGTCAGGGATGATGGGAACTGTAGTCTTAAAACATCTGGAGGGCTGAGTTTGCCTATGCCTGCCATAGACCTATATAACATGATATTTGCAGTTTTGTTTTCAATTCATTTTTCTAACGATCCCTAGCATGGAATTTACCTTTTTCAGAGCCCAGGGTTTTGTTCTAGGTCAGTCACCACCAGTTCAGACCCATAAGCATATATGTGATTCTCCCCACCCCCATATTGCTACTCTCTGCTTACTGTTTCTTAACCAGTTCTTGAGTCATAGGTGTCTCCCTCTCCTGCTGCAACAAGCTCCCCTCCTGTCTCCCAGAACCTGAAGGGGGCTGAAACGGGCGAAGCAGCAAGAGGCTGCACACAGACACAGTCTCCAATTGCTTGGGGAAAGCCCTGGAGAGGAGGGAACTATAGGACAGCTGGGGGAAGTGGAGACTTTCAGTCTCAGCAACTGATTCATGGGTTAAGATCTACCGGGGATGAGCTGCTGGGCTTATTAGGCCTGACACTCAGCCAAGTCTTGAAAGATTGTGCTTTTGCTAATAAAGAGTTAACTCCAACTTTGAATAGTGTGATTTACTGCTGGCTTGCTCTGTTGACAGACAGACATTTATTGAATGAATGGATAAATAAATCATAGATGGACAAATAACCTGACCTGGTATAAAAGCAGTTTCCCGAATATGCTCAGAACTATAGTATATACAACAAAACCCAGGACACAGAAGTGCACATCAAAGTAGGTTTTCTCCTTAATGGCTTAGGTTGCTAGAGGCTAGCATGGGAAGAGAGCAGATTTCCTGCTACTTCTGTGGCTTCCCTAAGTACACTCCTTTACTTACTCCTGTGCAGAGTGAATGATTGTCATTCCTTTCCCTTAGAAATGTAAAGTGCTATACTTGAGACTGCTGGTATGGTAGCAGCAAATTCTACCCTCCACTCTGGATAGTGGGTGGTCTCGCCTTCACCAACAGGAATCTCAAGGAGGGCACTACAAAAGCCCTCCTTTTAAATCCATGTCTCATGATGGGTATTTTGCTAGCATTATAGAAGTGCCTCTAGCACATGCAGAGTACACATCTTTCCCCAGTTATCAACTGCTGTCTATTGCTGCAGGGTATTTGTTTTCTTAGGAGTGAAATCAATATAAACTACAGATTTTCACCTTTTGCCTTGCAATCCCATGTCAAGCTAAGAAGCAGTGTAGAAATGTTTGAATAAAGAAAACACTCCATACTTGGTTGTGCCCACTCACATGCACCATGGCAGGCTTGCTATAGGGATCATGACTGGCTTCTTGGACAGGACTTTGTGCCATTAAGAAAAATCCATAGAGCATTTCATGAACAATTATAGTCCCTGTAATGAGAACACCAGTTCCTTTTCAAATGATTTTTGATGTGGAAACACAAGAGAAGGATGTTTTCAGTTCTGGCAGTATATGGGGTTTTTGGTTGAGTTTTGCAGTCACTCTCTATGACGCCTTTCAGGACAGAAAGGCATTGTGATTCATTTTCAAACAGATGGTGGTATACTTAATCACAGGGTATATTTTCAGGCTATATTTAATTCAATGGCCTGTAGTAGCTCACCTTCTTTCTCGTATTTATGACATCTTGTGTTACATTGTGGAAAATGTATTAGCATGACTACTAGCTCATAGAAGATAAATGCCATTGCCTGCTGAATGCACAGAGTGTCACAAATTACTATATAGAATCATGCGTTCCATTGCAGGGTCACAGGTATTCGTGGATATTAGTCATGGTTATGCAGCATTGACATCTGCAGGGAAATACATATTCTGCTTTTCTTTAGCTGCTGAGCAGAATCTCATCTTGAAATCAGCACCTATATGACAAAGAAGCACCCCTGACACATGACCACTCAGGCTCTCCTTAAAACTCCTCCAGCAAAAGATCCTCAGCCACCAAACAAAACTAAAAGAAATATAAACAATGCTCTTTAACCAGAGTTCTTTCATCTTCAGGCTATCAGGCTGCTTGTCTTCATCCGTTATTATGCACTTTCATATCATTCACAGGATTAAAAAATCCAGGGCTTGGCTGCACAAAGGAAGTTGTGGAGTAATCCTAGACAATGAAAGTTATTCTTGATCAGGTAGCCTACGCTAGCAGTGCAATTCTGAGAAACATGGGAAGATTTGGAACAACTTCATTGAAATTTTTTATAACCAAGCAGGTTAGGTGGTGATCATGGATGTTGGCAGTGCTGTGGTTTGGTTTCCAGAGTGGAACTGAGTGAGAATTCATGAGGCTTATGTTTTAACTTTCAACAAAATCCTTCTTTATTAATTCCATTTATTCTTATTCACCTTTGTCAGTCTGTTTGTTTCCTACATTATGGGCGAGAGTCGTGGACAAATGCCCTGTCTCAGGGAAATGTAATACCAGGATCACAAAACCTTAATAAAAAAGAAAAGCAGAGACATCAACTTCCAGAGAGGTCTGCAAGATCAATTTAGTTGTCTGCTTGCTACCGACAGTTTCAAAGTTTTTTTCTCTTATTTTTAGAAAGAAGCTTTAAGGTGGCTTCAGCATATGAAGAAGGCTTACAGTAATAATAATTATGTACCTATATTGGGGGGGGGGGGAGAGACATATAGCACATAATTTCTTGCTGTAGATGCTTGTGGGCAACAGTCAGGGTAAGAGTGGGGGATGAGAGGCACAGAGGAAAAAATGGAAATGCTTACTGTGAATTTCTACTCCCAGGGTTCCTGGCGGGCAGTCCTGCTAGGGGCTGGCTCCTCCTCTCTTGCAGGCAGGTATTCTTCTGGGGGAGGGGCCATCCCACCCTCTCCAGTCTGGCCCTACCTTGTGTACAGAAGGGTCGGAGTCTTTTGAGCTCCAGAGAGCTCAGCGGAAAATCCTCCATTTTTCCTCCTCCCTCCCTTTTTATTTTCCTTTTATACAATTTCTTCGATTACTGACAGCAGTTGCGGTATTGCGGCGGCGGCAGCAGCAGCAGCAGCAGCAACAACAAGAGGGAGCTCCAGGCAACTAAATTCGGCCCTGCCCCTATCAACAGCCAGGGAAGAGGCTCAGGCAAGGAAGCCCCACGGAGCCCAGGAAGGAGGGGATCTCTGGGCAGCATCCTCAACCCCTTGCATGACCTCAGCCACCGGCAAAAGCAGCCGGCCCTTGCTACGGGCCTTGCTACGTTGCCTGAGGGCTTCCTGGCACGGCTTTGTAGTGCATCTGAAGAAAAGTGCAGACTCCATCGCAAACAACAACGCATCTCAAGAGTATGGATAGACTCACAGACATTTCGTACTCCCTGATGCAGAAGATATGGGAAGCCAAGGTTGCAGATATCATGGAATTGGCAAAAATGCAGGTGCTCATGGTTTCCTGCAAAGGTCTAGTAGATTGGACAGAACTCCACAAATGACCCATTACAGACGCTACCGCCGTTTCAAGAAATGACCGTGACATCCAGACACCGAAGCGTTCCTATGGGCTGCCATAGGTGAAAAACAGGAGAAGGGACTGTTGCTAAGACCTTTGGTTGCTTCACCTGTTTGAATGTGTTTGTTTTTACCTAGATATTTGGCTAAATTATAAATATTGATTTTTGTTATTGTAGTTTTGCATGTTATAACAGAAATTGTTACATTATTGCTTATTAGGTGTGTTTATATGACTTTGTCATTTTTGTATATTGTTGTTTTTTTCTGTTTATTGCTTTCTTCCTCTCCCTGGGATTGACAATATTCAACAAAGAGCTGGCTATAATCATGCAACTTCAACTCTGTATATAAGAGTTGTCACCTTAAGCTTCAAACTGTTGAGTCTAGGATACGGATGGGGAACATTTTTCAGCTGAAGGGCCATATTCCTCAAGGGGAAACCTTATGGGGGCCACATGGTAATAATAGGGAGGGGAAGAGGCAAAAGTGGCTGAAGCTGTGACACTTACCCTTTTGTACAGTCAGCTATGTTCCAGCCACACTAATGTCTGAGGTTTCTTCCCTCTCTCACCTCCTGCTCTCAACACTCTATTCAGGAATGAAATAAACTCGGCACTACCACGTTCAAGAACTCATTCCAACCAAGCAAAAACACTTGAAGGGGGCCAGGGTGGGGTGCAGCCTAGGAAAAGTACTTAGTAGGCCTGGAGGGTTAGATAGTAGAACAGACGCTCCCCACCCTTGGTGCAGGACGTATTTCCTTAAATGCCCACCCTATTCCAAAGGCGCAATCATTATCCAAATGATGAATAAATATTTTAAAGGAATTCTGCCAAAAGCTACGACTAAATCTAGCAGATGACACCATTCCAGCTCACTGTCTACAACAGTGCCATGCCTACATGTAACTGTATATATGTAAAGAATCTGGCACAGTTAGACTTTTAGCAGTTCTGGATAATCCTGTGTTTCATATAAATTTTAAAGTGCAAAGTATCAGTTGCTGTAAATGGAAAATACTGTATAGTTGGACATAACTCCTGCTGGATTGTAGCCAGGTTATCAAGGTTAACTCTGTTCAAGCTGCTGAAAAGTCCCCTCATTGCTGAAAAGCCATGTTGGAGATGCTTGCCGCCCCGTGCCATGTTGAAGTAAACACCAACGTGGCCTTTCGGCCTCGGACACTTGGCGGGGATTTTCAAATGGCCATGCAGGCAGGATTCACGACCCTTTCAGGCTGCATCCGGCCCCTGGGCCGTAGTTTGCCAACCCCTGCTCTATTTGGACCCATGCAGCGTTCTTCCCATTCCAGCTTCCTAATACTGCCTTTTTGGGAAATAGCCATTTCTCTCCTCCATCCTCCCCAGCTTCTTTCAGAAAGGAAGGTGTGGCACCAAGCAGTATTTGTGACAGATGCTAGTTTAGCAGCTTTGAGAGAGATTAAAGGATTTCTTTCAAAAGGCTGCCTGTAATTAACAGCCACTCAGGACGCATTGCTGCTGCCAACTCTCTGAAGGAACAGGATGCAGAAAGGCAAAGCACCAAGACAGGCCAGGTTCAAATGGAGAGGTGGTAAAGTGCAAATTGAACCAAATTTCCCCTCCGTTCCCAGCAGGGTGGGGAAGAGGGCATTTCCGCCTCTTCAAGCAGTCCTTTTCAGTGGCGGATACTGAAAGTTCTAATCCTGTATCTAGTAGGGATGGGGAACCTCTTTCAACACAAAGGCTACATTGCCTTCTGGGCAACCTTTTGAGAGTCAAATGCCAGAGATGTGCAAAAGTGGGTGGGGCAACAAATATAATTTTTACCTTTGAACAGAAGGCTAGTTTCGGTACACTCACACACCCCAATACATCTATGAGCAAAACTTGCAGACAACGCCTAATGAGATGCAGTTCTCGGTTTCAAATGCTAGGAGAAAGAAAGGCAATTGCTATTGAAGTGAATGAGGTACTTGGATGCACAAGAGCTGTGTGCAGTGAACTGCATATCGAAGGCACTGAACTGAGACATGAAGATGTAGATGATGCACCCCCCCCCCAGCCCTGCAATGAACCATCGGAGTGAAACAAAGTGATTCAGCCCATTCCAGGACAGAGGAAACTTGCATTTGGTCATTCGTATTTTTGTAAGTTAGAAGGGATCAAACATACATACAACAAAGGCAAGCAGCTTTGGAATGTAACAATTTATTGGGGTTCATCTTTTTAACTCCCCATTTCTGGCATTGATACAATACTCAAGAGCAGCAGAAAGAACAAAATGTACAAGCACACGAGAGTAATTAGCACAACCCCCCGCAAAACCTGGAGCAAGCCACTTTTCTGATGGAAATGCCAATGGGGGGTGGTGATTCAATCACCCACCCCACTATGCTTCCCATCCATCCACTCTAGACAGTTTAGCCAGCTGAGAACTGGATTTTTAAAAGCAACCAAGCAAATGCAAACACTATATTTAAAAATGAATAAGACAAAAATAATAGATAACACTTCATTCATGCACAATTGTTTCATTAAATGCATTTTTTGCCAAAATTAAAAAGTTACCAGATATATATTTAGTTATTGGTTTTTAAAGCCTATTTTATACGCCAAGAGGCAAGAACACAGCAACTTCAGCTCACCCTATGACAAAACTTAGCATAAGGCCTCAACTTTGCAAAAGCCAAATGTGCAGACTTACACTAACCCTCTCAATTGACTGCAGTTTTGTAAGGTTCGAAGCAAGTGCCACCATCGCCTTAGAAAGCCCTTACGTATTAACAAGGTTCACAATGGGATCACACTGACATCAGTAGCATGTCTGGCAAGGTTGAGGCCTGGCACTGGCAAGTGCAAGGGTGAGCGTAAAAGAGGAGCAAACACCAATTCTGAACCTCCTGGAACAAGAGGCTTTTCTCTAAGAGAACTCACAAAGAGAAATGTGGCAGATGAATTGGTTTGAGTATAAAATTGCAGGAATGTGGGGAGGGGGAATAAGCACCAGGAACATCACAAAAGCCATGGTTAGATATATTTACTTTAGGCTGGTGGTAGCAGCCACCATGAAACTAACTGCATCCTTAGAAGTCCCAACTTTCTGCCAGTCCCTTGCCCCCTGTGGCATTCATCTTGGAGAATATCCACCACCTAACTTGCTGCCTAGCTTTTGCATCTGCACAGGTCTCCCACATTCTTTGCATGTCACGCCCTATGAGCAACAGTATTCTCCAGATTAAAACCATAAATTATTCCCAGGTTAAGGGGACATCTTTCTACTACTGATAATGGCCTATGAATACCACAGGGCAATCTTCCACTAATTACATGGGACCCATACAGCAGTCTCTGAAGAATAGTTGAGTTGCTACATTATTTTCTTGCTCCACTGAAAAGCTTGACTGTAAAGAACTAGGAGTTGCTTCCCACATTACTATACATGCAACGTTGGAAAGTTCCTCCATGTCATTCCGGCACCAAAAAAGTAACATACATGTGTTGACTGCATAAGGACTGATACTGAAAGACTCAAGAGTCTCAGCAATACCCTTGTCAGTCTCTGAGTAATAAATATTCCCCACTATGCTATTTAATGACATAGGACAATTCCTACACGTCATTCTTGTGTCTGGGAAAAAACAGTATGGAATGGCTGGTTCTGTGAGAGGCTAGAATAAATGCTAAACATGGTGATCAGGCAAAGAACAATGGAAGAGGATCCCCCATTTAAAATAGCAAAGTACTTCACATTAGAAGCCACAGTATGAGAGTGCTGAACTTTTAAAGCATGTGCTTGCATTTTTTTTAAGTGCTATACAAAATAGGAATGGGTTTTCAGCATATTGGAATTGGGACTTAAATGAATCCAATCAAATGTTAAGCTGCAAAACATACTCATCTGCAAATTATCGTTTTACTGCCCATTGTATAGAAGAAAGTTTTTTCTCCAGATCACTTGCATGCCTTGATTTCCTTCAGTGAAAGCTTCAGACTAACAAGGAATCATCAGCATCCATCTTGGGAATGCTTCTTCCTTGTCAACAGCTATAATGTTGAGAGCCTTACACAGCATCATCCTGTGCTACACAGAAGGAAGAAATATAGTGACAGAAAGGCATACATTTTAATCCCCACTTATTCAGTACTGGCAACGACCAATTTAGTGACCGAAATAATCCCCAGATGTTAGCAAACCAGAGGGACCAACTTGATCCCTGCAGAATCTTTGTATATTGTAGTTGCAGATTGGCAAGTGATCAGCAACCCAAAGAATAAACAATTAAGCATAGTGCAGCCTTCAGGCTGCCTATTACATATATGGCACCCAATAAGGGTTACCAGTGGAGACAGCAAGAGGTGGTATATGAGCCTTTGGCCTAACCCTATCAAGTTATTATGTATTGAAGCTGCTCTGAGACCACATGGCTTTCATCAAGATGTTACTTTTACTTGACATAGCATCAGTAATGGGTCCCTCATGGGAAAGTAGACAGGCTCCGCATACCAGCAATGGACTAGATAGCTCACTTGAATTCTCTACTGCAAGTAGAGATAGGGCTCCCCTATCTTAATGCAGCACAGAAACACAGAAATATAAATTGAGGAAGAGTATAGCCCCTTTCTCCATGGGCAGCCCATTTTACTGCCAAGCTGTGAAGTGAGGAAAGGGCTCCTTTTCTCACCATGCAGCACAGGAAATACAATAAGCTCCCTCTTCCTCACTGCTGATATGTAAACTGAATAGCTGAACAGCATGTGTGGGGGTCTCCCCCACCACACAGCTCAGCTGATTGGAGATTACCACTCAACAGTGGGGAGAAGGGGGCCTGGAGAGAGCGAGTGGGGTTTGGATGCCAAGGCTTGGTGGACCAAATATTTCACATTCCAGATTAAGTCTTAATGAAGGCTGAGTGTATTCTGTAGTTCAAGAGATTATGTATCTCCAACAAGATAATCTAAACTTTGCACTCACCCAAGGTTGCTACATGCCTAAGTCATGCAAGGTTAAGTACATCTGCATAGATTTGCTTACTTTGCACCATTTACTCTGCTACTGCTAGTCATTGGGAGGCACAAGCAGAACTATGCTGGGCTGTGAACCCATGCTCAGGCCCCACTCTGGCTTCTTCGCCATGCATTGCTCACACATTTTCAAACTTATATTTGCAGCCATAAGTTAGCTTTTTTTTTGAAAGGATAAAGAATGCAGTTTCTTACGAAGCTGAATTTCAAATCCCTTACAAGATGCTGAATTCCAGAGCCAAAGCTAAATTCTACACTTGAACAATCACAGCCTTGGTCCTATGAACTGTGGCAATGGCACATCCAAATGCACAGATGCATTTCAGTGTCACGCCACCTTTCTGTTTCAAGGAAAATCTTTTGGCTGAGACTGGAGTAAAAGAGAAATGAAATAGATGGCGCAATTAATCGTTCAGGAAAACATGGAACTGACACAAAGGGCATAACAATGACATTGGGAGAAGGTCTTAACTCAGTGTTAAACCACATATTTTGAAAACAATAAGGGGCCCACGTTGAATCTCTAACACCCCTCATTAAAAGGGGCTAGGGAAAAAATCTCTGTCTGAAATGTTTAAGATATTGGAGTGCCACTGCCCATCAACCAACATTGGGTTGGTTGGATCAATAAGAACTAAATGGGACAAAGGTGGCTTCAGATGTTGTTCATATGCCATACATAAGTAACCCTGACACTTCCATCTCAAGAAGACCCAGTGGACCTCTCAAGTAGGGCAGGAGAAACTGCGAGGCAATCAGGGTGTTGCTGTTGCATTAACTGAGAAAGGAAGCCATACATGGAAGAAGAATATTCCAACACCAGGCTCCTCTTTCGTGGCTGTGCAAAAGCTGACTTGAATAAAAGCTAAACATTTTATGGGGAAAATACTAAATACAATTAGGGCTGTTCATAAGTGCTGGGAGCAGCTTTCATAAGAACAGCCTCCTTCAGTACATACTTTGGAAGCCAAGTGGCTTGCAGATCACAGCATTCAGACATTCCTAGTTCTCAGCCTTATGGTCATGCTACTGGCCCATGCTGGCTTTGCATAACACAAAGCACTGTGGTGGGTTAAGTGGAGGATTTTACTTACACACACACACACACACACACACACACACACACTTCAGTAATAAGAAAATAAGATCCCAGCTCTTGCACCACTAGTGGACAGTCAAAAAAGCAGCAAAGCAAGCAACACTGGAGCACAGGATGCACCAGGCAAAACAGTGCAAAGCCTCAAGGGAAGAGGCAAGGGGGGAGGGGGAATAGCAACATGATGGTTCATAACAGAAGGACTCTGAGCACTAAGTGTGAAATCCATTCCAGGCCTATTACATTTCCTTACCAAAGGCCCACTTGGAATCTTATACCTCCTGAGACCAAGGGCCTCTCCTAATTATCTGGCATGGGGGGGGGGGATGCCTTTTCCTGATTTTCTCCTCCATCTCAGTTACCCAAAATGTTGTTCACTCACACAACTGCAGCTTCCATGGATGGTGGACAAGAAATAATGTTGCAAAGCAACTAAACCTCCCCTAAGCACAAGAGGGGGGGAAATGGGAGCTTATTAACCAGGAAGACTCAGCTCAGATAGCACCCATTTTATAATGGAGGTAGGATTGCAGGTAGTTCTCCGTGGCCAAAATGGGTACTAAGTTATTGAGCAAAGAGGGGAATTCTCCTGAGACGGGAGACACTGTATTTCAGCAGCTCACCAGGAATCACAGGCCCAGAGTATTGTTCTCAGAATTTCCCTATCACTGCCCGTTGCATGCACCCATAGCCTATTGATAACCAATTATCACATATAGGTTAGCACATACAGAGACATGGGACTCAAGTCCCCCTGAGGAAGGATATCACAGTTCAACTGGTTAGTAACAGATGAGAAAGAGATAATAGTGAACAGATAAAAATGAGTTCTCTGCACAATACAGAAAGCTGGACAACCTAGCAGGAAAGATTTAGCTTTCTGGGAGATCTAATACTTTTTCCTAAACCGATTCCAAACTTCCATTCCAACTATGCTTTGCTGCTAACTACAAGAAGTGAACAATTAAGAGCACAGAAGCAAAGGTGTAATTTTGCAAGCAACAGATAAACATGAAAGCTACTTCCACAAAGAAATATACTGCTCAAGTAGCAGGACAGTCTTCCTCCAACAAAAACTGTCACACTTCATCCTTCTTGTCTTAGGGTGTATCCTATAAACACCAGGAGACTATTCCTCTGCTGTCTGAAAATTGATACTGAAGTGGACGACGGGTGGTCTCTTCTACAGATTTTGCATTGGCACTCATGGAAAAAAAGCCAATCTGGACACTTTGGAACAGGAGGGAAAGTGCCAGCCTATTCTCCACCAGTCAGTGCCACATAAATTCTGGGGACAATCTTCACATCCAACCAACACTCCCCCTTTTAATGGAATCTCCCCTTCCATGATGTCTCTTTTGCTAAAATCTTGATCACATACTTGCTCCTTTCACCTTGCTTTCCCTCAGGGCTCAGAATGAAAGCAATCACTGCAACCCAAGCTGCCATCATTAGTTTGGTGTTTGCTATCCTCACGAAGGTCCTAATCACTTTTTCCTCACATATCAAGGCTGTTACCCACTTGAGAACATCTTGGTAAAATGTACCTGGAAGATGTAAAGTGAATTAGATTAATTAGAAGGAATTCTTTGTTATGAAACCCAGTATACATTGAGGTTGACCTATTATGAGGAAAGTTTTGCCAGCTTCTAATAGTTTGTTTGGTTCACAGCTAAAACACATATTTCCTGCTTGCCTGGTATCTTAGATACTTTTACTTACTGAACAACCACAAAGCAGCAACATGTCCCACTTCATCAAATAGCTCTCACCTCAGTAGGTCACATTGATGCCTAAACTGTTCATCTGCAAGTGGATAACATGCCACATAGCCCTTCTGACAAAGCTTTGCCAGAACCAGGCTGAACTCTGGATCAATCATATCCAGAAAGGAAGGAAAGATGGGAGGCATTCTTCCTCCCTTCGCCCCAAGTAAAAGAAAGTAGAGGGAAGAGAAAATAGGTTTTTATGGACTTGCTTTCTCAACTCAGACACTGTTACTTTTTGCTCTTCCCTTGCCCAATTTGAATGGCCTGAACACCACCCTCCCTACCACACACAAATACTAAAAATACTCTTTTCTTTAAGGACCAGCTAAAATCACTACAGTTTGTGCAATCACTGCATTTAATATTTTTAAATTCTCTATCCTTCTGTCTGTAAAAATCTCATTACCTTTAAAAAAACCTTTTTTCTTTTCTTTTTTTGCAAAACTAGTTTCTTTCTCCCTCCCCTCCCCCCATTCAAACTCTCCTCTCTAAGAACAAGAAGTACAACAAACATGGCACAGACGCAAAAGAATACAGGATGTATCCTATCCTCTATTACATTAAAATTCACAATGATTCAAGGCAAAAAGACAGCCCAAATCATGAAGCCGTTAACAGTAGCCCTCTGTCACCATCTGGTGGCTAGAATGTGTCAGGTACAAGGTTTGCCACTTAACAGGAAAGATGAACACAATCTGCTTTTGGAGGTTGTGCGCCAAATACTGTAAAAGGGAAAATTTCAAGGCAAAACCAAGCAACCCTACATTCCAGCATTACATGCATCTGACTCTCCCCCTTCAAGAGTGATAGAGATGGAGGGGGAATGTTCAAGCAAATGAGCTACCAGGTTGGTAAAATCTTAGCAGCATAGAACTCCCTAGGGATGTTGGTTAGGAGCTGTGGCTGCTAATGCCAAAGTGGTCAAAATGCTAGCCAAAACAGAAGGCTTATCTTTGCATCAGAGCGACTCCTGGTACTGCACAAGTGGAGTGACTCATGCATCTGTGGGCTACTTACCGCAATCCATATCCCTAGCCTCTGATCCCAACAAGAGTCATCATACTGCATGGAGATGGAGAAGATACCACCGATGCAGTCAACTAAACCCTGCTCCATCCAATTGGTTTCACAATCACCTATCTGCCAAGGCTTTGCTTGTCACCTGCCTCCTCAAGGGAATGGCCTTTAAAGTACTTCCAGTGATGTAGTTTTAGAGCATCAGTAGTAACTCAACCAGCTCAACTCAACTATGAGACAGACAGGGACTGCTAATCCCTTTGATGGCCACCATCTTGGAAAGAGGATTAGACAAATCTATGGAGGATAAGGCTATCAGTGGTGACTATCCATGATGACTGTGTTCTCCCTCCACTGTCAGAGGCAGTATGCCTCTGAATGGCAATTGCTGGGAATCACAAGCGGGAGGAGAGCTGCTGTGCTCTGGTCCTGCTTTCACACTTCTCAAAGGCATCAACTGGCCTGATCCAACAGGCTCTTATGTTCTTAATCCCAGTCCAATGGCTGCTGTTCTAAGTAGACTAGAGGAATCAGCATGGTACCACCTCATCAGCCATCACTGCACCAAAATTATGGTGCTGGATGCATCCCGTGTGTTGGCACAACAGTAGCTGGTATCTGTATTCAGGAAACAGAAGCTTGTGACATGAGTGCCAGGCGGCATCCCACTTTCATACTAAAGCTACTTCACATCTTATCAGAGAGATTAATTCCCATTTGTTTATCAAGTGCCACACTCACTAATCTGTGGAGAAAGTAGACATCTGAAGACACACTTTCAACACAGCCCCAGGAACCAATACGGTGTAGACGTTTGCATGTTGCAGTGGATCTGGGAGACCAGGGTTCAAATTACCACTCAATCATGAAGCTCACTAGGTGAGCTTGGACCAGTCACTATCTCTCAGTCTAACCTACCTCACAGGGTCATTGTGAAGACGAGAGGGAGAACCACAAGTGCCATGTTGGGATCACAGACTAGGGATGTGGGATGCAGGAAGTAGTGGGATATAAATGTAATTCTAATAATAATAGCTAAATTCACCCTCTGGGCAAGGGTTTATTCCACTGCCTTCAAACAGGTGTGTCCCCTCATCCCACTGCTTTGAGAGTCATGAAGGAGAAATTAAAAACTGTGTTTAACATATCATGCAAATCTGCTCTCCCACCAGACCATTTCTAGTCTGGGACCTTTTTTTTCTGGAACAAATTCCAAAGCTATTGTTGATCCCCACCCTCCTTTCACTACTGACAAGTTGTTTGGGGGGGGGGGAGCCAACCTGATGCCATTGGAGGTACCATACATGAAATCAGTCAGCTTCTAACAGACAACAGCTTCCAACACCTCCAAGTAAGGTGAATGTCCTACTCTTTTGAAACACAGAGAAACCAAAGTGACAAGAGACTCTAGGGAAGGGGGGGAGGAATCTGCCAAGAACACGTGTTAAAATATTTGAAGAGTTTCCTATTAAAATTCCCTTTTATATTGTCCATTTACTTTTTTCAAATATTAGACAAACTTCAAAACCATACACCACACAAACATACCAAGCAATCTCAAAACACGATTGACTAGTATGCACCCCCACCCAGTATAATAGTTCCTCTCTTGCAGCTTCATAAAATATTTCATTTTTTTTTTCTCCTTTAAAGTCTTCTCTTTAATACAAGTCTCCCTGCTCCATCTCCCATTATACATCTCTACCCCACAACCCAACCCACCCACCTTTGAAGCTACAGCCATTAAAATAAACTCCCATAAAAAAACCCTCCACACTTCCTTTGAGGCAAAGCAATGATACAGCCTGTCTCACTGAACTCATGAAAAACAACAAACAGCTATTTCAAAGCATGCGCCTGTGGAATTACAAGAAGCCTTAGACTTACACATTAGTGGAAGGAGTGTGGAGGAACTTAAGCCTGCACACCATGTAGATTTCACTTGTTTTGAAATAATTTTAAAAGACACAAAAGGTGTTATATGATAGGATAAAGGAAAACCAACATTTTGAATATGTCTTAGGTACTGACAATCACACTGTCACAGACAATCACACTGTTTAACATTATACAATTTGCTTATGGTAGGCATCTCTATATATAGACACTTATATTTAAGATTATTAATAAGGTATCACCACACACCATCTCTCAATCCTGTACTTGGCAAAGTCCAGGCTTCTTTTTAAACACAGATATAGCCAAGTGGAACTTTGCAAAGTCAATGAGGAAAAGGTGAGACAGCTTAAAAAGGTCTGAAGTACTTCCTGATGTGAGATACCGATGAGCTAAAATGCCACAATTTTTGTAGCACCAGTCTTTACATGTATTGATAAATAATTAACTCAATGTAAAACTGAACAAAACAACTAAGCAAGCCCTTGAAAAAAAGAAAGTTCACACAGGAATACAGGGAAGAGAGATGCCATTAAGAACTGAATGCAGTTATTTCAGTGACAGCATAGCATGCAGACAAGCCCTTGAGAAATATTACTACCTCACACACACACACCCCTTCCCCCCAAAAAACAATGTAACGAAGATTACAAATAGTATGACAGGCAACACTTGCACGCACACATGCCACTGGTAACAAAACAGAGGCACCCAGGAGGGGAAAGAGAAACTTGCAACAGGGCTAGAACACAAGATGGCAGAAGAAACACAGAGCAGAACTTTGCAGAAATTGTTTTACTTCTGCAGTGAACCTTGGACACAAATATATGAGCTCATGGTTATTAACCCATTATGCGGGATGGTGAGGAGATAGCAAAAGAAGCCACATTTTTACCTCCTTCCAAGACAGGCTGTAAAGGTTTCAGTCAGAATGAATTCATGAAAAACAGCATGTTGTTGGCAGGTGGACGGGAGGGAGAGGCGAACACACACTGCACATGCACTCCACACACACACACACACACACACAAAGATCCAAGAGACACACAGTAAGATTTTACAATAGGTTCTTAGCACCTTTGGTTGGCAACTGTAGAGGCAGTTTGAGATCCTAGGAATTGTAGATGCGAATGTTCTTCCATCTCACTCACCTAGAGAGAGATGCAGATGGGGAAATGTGCAACAAGCAGGCCCTCCTCCTACCCACCTCACTGGAAGGATGATGGAGTTAAGTCAATAAGAACAGGGCTCACTCTCACTGCACAACTCTTCCATCCCTCCTACATTGGAAGATGGATGTGTGGCTCCTCTCCTTTTCATCGTAGCAGGTTTCAGGAAGGGGACACACATGCCTCAGACTTTAAGAAGAGGAAGGAGCAGGGCACAAGACTGACAACTTAAGAAGGCTGAAGAAACTCTAGTTTGGCCCGCCACAAAAAAAATGTGCAGGGTGTCTTAAAACCAGGACTGAGAAATGGTTCAAGACAGATGGAAGTGATAGAATGTGCCCAGGCTGACTCCAACAATTACCAAGTTAGCACTTTTGGCATATGCAAGGAGGAAGAGTGCCCAGCAGCAGAATGAAAATTTAGGGCACATAAGTTTCCCCAGATGTTCTGTAGCAGCCCCCACCTAATCATAGTGATCTACTCTCCAACCTCCCTTCCCCTTAAAAAGCTGCTTCTTCCTAGGGTATAGTCAATACAATCTCACCAAGGCTACAGATATAAGAGCAAGGTGACGGGTACAGAGGTGTAGAGAGTTGGAAAACAGGAATGCAGACTCTGCCTGTGTTGACCAAAGGATCTCTGTTTCATTAAAGAGGATGGAAAAGCAAATCCTTCCCCTCTTAAAGATACGAACCCATTCACCCAAGTTCTTATTCACCAGGTCCAAATCAGCGCAACATAACCCTTGAAGACAAAAGGGAAACTCATGCCCCACCATAACCCCTAGCAGCTGTGACATTTGGAAACTTCAAACACATCCATTCCCATTCCTCTACTACCGTCTTAATTTCCAAGCAAAGAGAGAAAGAATGGATAAGGAGGAGAGAGAAGAAAACAGGCATTCACACCATGCATGATCTTGCAGTAGAGCCTCCCTGTCCCTTCCCCCTCCCCCCAACTGCGCTGAAGGAAGAAGGCAGCCTCTCATTTGCTGCCTCCACCACCACCTCCAGCTGCTGCCACCTTTTCGAAATCCTCTGCATTGCAGAATTCCTTGATGGTGACCGTCAGAAGGTTGCTGGTGACATCAGTGACCACCACATTAGAGCAGGGAGACATTTCAGGGCGCCAATCCCCAGCCTCCTGCTCTGGGTCAGAAGAGGATGGAGATGATGGCATCTGACCCCCTCCTCCGGAAGGAGAACGCTTGCTGGTGGCTGCTGATTCTGGTGGAATTGATAGATCAAGGACTTCTGATTCACGCCAGTCAGGAATGGCTGGGCTTAGTGTCTCAGGAAGCAGCTTTGGTGGGGAATCATCTGGATCCGATGAGGAGTGTGGAGCTGGTGAGGGGCAGTCAGAGGAGCTGGAACTGCGGGCATCATAGGCAGAAGAGCCCATGAGCCCACAAGAGGCACCCTGGGAGCCTCCTGCCTCGGTCTTCCCCTCCAAGGATGGGACTGGAGTGGACGGCTTGTTGTACAGCGGGAAGTTTCCAAACTTCATGTGGCGGATCTGGTTACGAAGCATGCTCTCGCTGAATTTCTTGCTCTTGCCAATGACACGGTTCCGTGAAGGTATCTTGGATCGAGCCAAACTTCCTCCCCTGCTTCCCACTTTCCCATCTTTATCAATAACCTTCAGGTTGAGAATAATGCGACTGCGCTTGGGCTCACGTGGCTTCACCTTGCGGTTGATGATGCGGACGGTTTCTGAAAAGGGAGAGACAGGAGGGCGGATGCCAGTGCCCCCACCAACTCCACTATTCTGGGGGTCTGGGCGGGGCAAAGGGCGCCGAGACATACGGTGACATCGCCGGATGTCCTTCTTCAGTCGGTGCACTGCAGCACTGGAGTGGAGTTTGGGAGAGGATGTGCTAGAACTAGGCTTGACAGAAAAATGTACATCCCCAATGTGTAGGGCCTCCGCCTGGGCCCGAGCCTGCAGTGGAAAAAATGGAGTTAGATGGGAATAAATCACATTCTGCATACTAAACTGCAGGCACCTGACATCTTAAGGATATGAAGCCTAACTGGAGGAAGTGGAGGCTGAGCTCTGCAGAGGCCTGGATTTCAAACTTAACATGTTCCCAATCCAAAATGAATCCATCTGACCAAGCATAAATCACCCTAACAGTGGAAACCATGAAATCCATTTCCATACATTTTCACCCTGGGTTTTGAATTACAGTTTGGGATACTGGGATTGTTCAAGACTTAAAGAACATTAGGAGATGCTGTTCAAAGAACATTTGTTAGTTATTACTAAGGCTATTCATTTAGCAGACTGCAGCACAGCACAAGTTAAAATCTACCAAAACTTCACGTGTAACAGGAGAGTTTGCAAAGTAAGCATTTAAAAGAAAGGCATATTTTTTCCTGTAATATGTACAAACAATGTATTGAGGTGACTTGCAGCCAGATCATTACACTCACCACTTCTTAGAAGTAAAGCTAACTAGGATAACATCAGGTCTCCCACGAAAATGAACAATAAATGCAATTAATTCCATTTGGAAAAGGTTTATTCAATCCTGCTTTAGGTCATACAAAAGCTTTCCCACTCCGTGCAACAAAACAGAAATCCATTTGAAAATTATCAGGGTTTGACTAAACCATAAGTAAACGAAGCAAAATTTAAGAAAGGATATTATGCTATTAACATGCAGATTAAACCTTTAAATATACAATATTAGGACATACAGACTATTGGCTGGGAATATAGGACTGCCTTCTTCCATCTTCAGCTGGTATGTTAGGCTACAGCTATTCCTGGACAGGCATAACTTGGTTACAGTGATGCCTTGGTAACCTCTAAACTGGACTACTGCAATGTGCTCTCTGAGGATTTTCCCTTGAAGTTGGTTCAGAAATTACAACTAATGCAGCTAAACTGAGTCATGGACCTTATTTGAGGAATTTAAGTGCAGTTTCCCCAAAGTTCCTCTATTAAGATACAACTATAGCTTCCAGCATTAGAGTGAGCTGAGATATTCCTGGTCAAATCTCATCCCATCCATGAAATCAGTACTCTTGGGTCACCTATAAGCCATGACGATGATACTGATCTATGTTCAAAGTCATTATGAGGATTACGAAATTAATATCCCTTCTGCCCTTGTAATAAAGGATAATAATACCCTGCCCATCTGACTGAGTTTTCCCAGCCACTCTGGGAAGCTTCTAACAAAATATTAAAATACAATAGTGCGTCAAACATTAAAAGCTTCCTTAAACAGGGCTGCCTTCAGATGTCTTCTAAAAGTCTGGTAGTTGTTTATTTCCTTGACAGCTGATGGGAGGGCGTTCCACAGGCCGGGTGCCACTACCGAGAAGGCCCTCTGCCTGGTTCCCTGTAACTTGGTTTCTCGCAGCGAGGGAACCACCAGAAGGCCCTCGGTGCTGGACCTCAGCATCTGGGAATAATGATGGGGGGTGGAGACGCTACTTCAATTTAGTTTTAGATTACACTGTTGAATTTGATTTAGTTTACTATAAAAGGTCCCCTCCCTTTTAGAAAACTAACATCCCATTGTGTGATGCTTACAACTAGATATTTATTGTAGACCAGATGACTCAAGTCATTCAATGTGCTAACAAAAATAGCTAACTTCTGTATTCAAATACCATCAGACTAACCAAATGTATCTATCGCCCACCCGCTTAGTTCAATTAGCTTTTCCCACCATCTGGTGCCTGCAACAAGAATTGCAGGTGAATGCTTCTGTTCCTTCCCATTTTCTTCCTACTTACTTTCCACACAGATATATAAGCACCAAAGACTCTGGTTATGCAGCAGCTCCAAAAGTAATAATAATAAACTGGGAATAGAAAGGAAGGGGATAATAGAGAGATGCTATCATAGGAGAGACAACTGAATGTAAAAGGAGTAGGAAGCGGGGATGAAAGAAATTGGCAGGGGGTGGGGTGGGCAGAGGTACAAGATAGGTGTGAAAGGAAAATGGGAGAATAAATTACAAGAGATGAGTAAAAAATACTCTGAGTGGCACGAGGGGGAGGGAAGGGGGAAATATACAAGAAGCTTTCTCTACTTAGAGCCTCTGGATCAGCAAATTCTACCTAAAAGGGGAAGGCTGAGTCACAACACCTTCAGAGCCAATGCCTATACTTCACTTGAGACAACATGCAAAAAGTACAGTGTTACCATTCAGCTAGTTTAAATGCATGCAAAATAAACAGCGTTCCTTCATTGCAATAATTGCTGATAACGCAATCACCTTGCCATACATATTGTGCTTTCTTTCCAGTGCTGAGGAGTAACTCTCTAGTCAACCAGCAAGATAAGTTGGCATAGCAGAGATCATCATCAGAATCTCATAATTATATTAGTTTCCACCTCCCATGCACCTATAGCGCTGTACTAATTTTCTAAATAACCTCTCCCTCTTCTAGTGTTTAATATTGCAAATCCGTACTACAGTACTAGCAACGTACTTAATAAATGTCCACACCTTTAAGCCCCACAAAATGATAAAGACATTGGAAGTGGAGACACAAGAATATAAAAGCAGTTCATCTATATTTCTTTGATCAGGAAACCCAGTTTTGGGAAATGAATGTAATTTTGTAATATTGGGTAGTTAAACAATGCACTAAGAAGTAGTCAGACTTCAGACGTGTACATTTGTGCTTTTTGCTGCATTTTAAAAGCGTTTTTCCAACCAAATTCACATATCAGTGCATTCAAATTACTGCAATACAAAGTTAACATGTTTCTTTTCAATGATGACTTGTGTGAAGTACTTTGCCACACAGAGCATAAACTATGGTTATGATACTACATGACGTAGTAATGGCTGCCAACTTGGACGGGCTTTAAGAAGTGTTTAGACAAATTCATGGAGGATAAAACTATCAATAGCTACTAGTCATGAAGGCTGTCTACTACCTCCAGCATCAGAGGTGATATGCCTATGAATACCAGTCACTGAGGAACAACAGCAGGAGAGCATGATTATATTCAAGTCCTGTTTGTGGGCTCCCCAAAAGCATTTGATTGACCACTGCTAAAAGAGGATGCAGCATGGCTCTTATGCTCTAATGTCTGTTTCCATATATTCATGAATTGCTTATACTTCTGGTTTTTTAAAAAATCCCCCTTAAGCAGAAACTGGATTCTTTTGTTTATACCTTGCCAGGAGTTCTATTTTAAATATTTGTGTCTTTAGGGGAATACCACTCAGTGCTATACTTAATTTATTCTATTGATTACTCATAGTTCAGCTTCCACTTCTGCAAACCTACATAAACAGAAAATATTGGCACATTAGCTGTATAGGTAGGAGTTTTTGTCTTTTGTTAGAAATCATTCAACCCTTCCTTCTCAGACATCCCGTTTTGCTGACCAAACCTTCTGCACACCCTGGAAGTGAAATTTGCTATCAATTCAGAAAATAAACTCAGGAGCAGTGATGAACATGGGAAGCTGCCTTATACTGATCGAACTCAGAATGATTGATACTGACTGGCAGTGGCTGTCTAGAGTTTCAAGGCAGAAGTCTCTGCCAGCCCTATGTGGAGATGCTGGGGGCTGAGCCTGGGACATTTTGCAACCAAAGCATGTGCTCTTAGCACTGGGCAGATGGCAATAGTAGGCAGGATTATCTTCTGTCCAGGTTCCATCATTGGAGACAGGGATATTGCCTCTACCCTCACCTGACTCTAGTGTATGCAAAATTCCACAGCTACCCAAACAGTACTGAATTACAACTTTCAGGATCTTCCCCCGCCCCTATTCCACAAAGCTGTGTCCAGAACTTGAGTAGGAGTTGCTTACTAGAACTCAAAGACTTACTGCTACAAGGCATATTTTCCATGAACTATAACAAACAAACTCGGATAAAATTAGTCCTCAGCCACACAGCCCAATGGCCAACTGAAAGAGATTGTGTTCTACCTGGCCCGCCCAGCGCTTACCCCTTCTCACAGAAGGTTAACCCAATTTTCTAGCAGCTATATACTCACGAAAAGCCAGTAAAATGTACATAACTGCAAGCATTTTCTTGCATGCTTTTAAATCAGTAACTTCTCATGAACATAGTATAAAGCACCTGATGTACTGACCCAAGGTAATATATAAAGGGATGTTTTTATCCATTCTGAGAGTAAAAGAAGTCGTGCAGACCACTCTACTCATGCGGTTAAAATTCTCCCTTTATGTATTACTTTGAGTCAGTAAATTTCTAAATGATTGTTTATACTGTGTAGCAACTGTGTTCAAGTTGCTAGAATCATCAGTTTCTGCTCTGGGAGTTTCAAACATCTTGTAACTACATGAGCAAAGCTCTCCTCACCTGATTCCCCCTGGCTGAGAATAAAAGAAATGGCACTGAGGGAGATAATGAGGGTTCCAAAATTTTAACTTAAATAAATTATAGAAGATTAAAAGCAAAACTGATTTTTAAGTGTACAGAGAAAGAACTACTTGTCAAAGAATGCAGCCCCTCCCCCCATTTCTCTGTAGACCACAAGCTACATCCTGCAAACTGTGACTGGGAAATTCCCTAGAGAACTAAGAATCCATTACTTGCTACTGACCGTCTAATTTATTCCTACTAGCTTACATCTACCCACCTTCATGTTTACAATTTATACGATGACCCAGCAACACATTCTTTGCAAGCCAGAGAGTTGCTCAGTACAAAGCAGGTCATACATAAGTTAACACATTATAGCATGACAAAGTGGCCCTGTACTTACACAAGGCCAAGCTGATATGAATACAATATTTTCGTTTCCATTATCCCAGAGCACCTGAATACTATCTTGGAAAGCATTTGAAGTGGTTGTTGTTACTGTTGTATCACCATCAATTCAAATGCATTCCAAGATAGTGTTCAGGTACTCTAGGAGAATGTAATAGAGCTGGGTCCAAATTTGCCTCAAGTGTTTCATACTACACAAAGGACGTACATGCCGCAAACCTGGAAATAAGCGTTCCAATTTGCGAACATTTTTTGGAAGCTGAACGTCTGTTTTGGCTGTCAGCAATTTTTCAGGGGCCAATGAGAAGCCGCACCTTGGTTTGTAAACGTTTTGGGAATCGAACGGACTTCGCGAACAGATTCCATTTGACAACCAAGGTACAACTGTACTCTTGCTGCCATTTTGGTGTCTTTTTTGTTTTCCTGGGCATTTGGGTACCACCAATGATTTGACACATGGTTAAATCTATGTTTAAAATAAGGTTTATGTGATTTTATAATTGCATTTTTTACTTTGGTTGTAAATTGCTTTAGGACATTTAGTGGGAAGCAATGTATAAATTTAATAAATTGAAACCACTGCCTGGGAAAATGAGTGGACCCTCACAAATATATTAAATTAGTCATCCTTAGCTTAATATAGCAGTGGGGAACTTGCAACCCTTCAGATATTGTTGAATTACAACTGTCATTAATTCTGACCATTGGCCATGCTAGTTATTATGGAGCTCAGGATTTTCTGAATCATTTACATCTGCAAATAAGCTATCCAGTTAGTTTCCAGATCAAATCAATTATCAGACCACCTATGTCATCAGAAGTCAAACACTAGACAAAGTCATCTTTATAAGTCCTGAATGAATATTTAGGAATTTGCTGAGAAGAGTGGTAAAATTTACACAACCAAGGTTTTCTTAGTCCTGACAAAGTGCAAATATCCACTTCGGGTGTTAAAATCTTTATTCTCCATGATGGATCATCCTTTTCCAAACTGGTTTATACTGGTTTAAATGCCAACTCTGCAAACCCTCCTCAGCATTTGAGGTTCAGATTTCTACCCATGCTTCCAAAATTCACATCAGTAAGAGCTTCTACTTTAAATGAGCTGAAAGCAGCATTAGTGAGAAACGGAACCCCAGCCCACTCTGCCTCTCATATAGTAAGCACTGCCTCAGCAAGACTGGGAGGAAGTTTAAACTCTGATATACTGATATACACATACACTTTTCTCACTTTTTACAGACAAGAAACCTCAAAGCAGGTTTTAGTGCTGCAATCACAATAGCCTTAAACAAATGATATTTTGGACTGTCTGGTCCAGAAAGTTCCTGGGCACTTTAGCATTTCCAAAGTTTAATTATTTTCTTTCAATAAGATTTTAAAAACTACTGGTTTACATTGCCCCCTCTTCAAAGTTCTGAGAAAACACTAAACAACAAAGTCCATGAAAAAGGGTGGCAAAGCACTGGCCCATTTTTAGACAGCAAGAAGTCACGAGGCCAAAAGGCCAACTTACATACACTTTAAGCAATCACTTTCAGTCAAAATGAAGATGGAAAGAGATCAAGAGCATATTTGTAGCTTTCCAATAATTTATGGTGTCCCTGGACACATGCTGCAAAATAACATGTGAAGCTTTAATTTCTAACTACTTCCTTTCCCCAGCTGACTCTGTTTTTTGTTTTATTTTTGTTAAGAGTTTTTAGTGGGCAGTTAACCATACTGAAGTTATCAGATCCCAGAACCTTGAACTGGTTCAATTAGAGCCAAGTTATTAAAGTGAGAGTTACCTTCAGCAGAAAAGTTTTGGGCTTGGGTCCTCTCTTCTTAGGTCCGTACAGCTCACGCTCACGTTCCCTTTGTGGGGGAGAAATTAAACGCTTTTTTAAAAAAAAGTCAAACCTCTCCATTCTGCAAACAAAACAAGTGATAACTCCTAACTCTTCCTCTACTGTCCAGAATCAATCTCAAACTCACTTTTGCTCAAAGGCTGCAATTAGACGGGAATCCAAGATGTTCTCTTCAGGTTCCCAAGTGCTGTACCTGCAGAAGTGCAGATGGACACAGTTACAGGCACATGCAAAGGAATGAAGGGGGGGGGGGGAGAGAGAAATATTAGCACATGCTGAGGAGTTCTTGGTGGGTGGGGAGGCGAAAAGGATAAAGCAACCCTACAGGCACTCTGTGTGCGTGCACGCGCACGCGCGTGCCTTGTGCGCACCCAGGGAAGGGACACATAATATTAGCCCAGCGAGAGGCCCACAGGAGGCGGGAACGGGGCTTCTTCACGCAGACAAGACACAGAGAGGCGCTAGGGGGGAACTCACTTGATGGCCCAGCCTTTCCATTTCACCAGGTATTCGATGCGTCCCTGCAAAATACGGAGGGGGGGGTTGGCAGAGGGGAGGGGGGTAAAATGGGGGGGCGGTGGGGAAGAGGAGAAACGGGAAGCGCAGGTTAAAGAGATGGCAACGGCAGAAACACCCCCTCCTAAAAAAAGCCGAGCCCCGGTCTGGGGCCTCGCTGGCCCGCCGCTTACCTTTCGGATCCGTCGCTTGATGATGGATTCGGCCGCGAACACCCGCTCGCCCACTGCAGACAGCTCCATTTTTGTTTATTTCTTATTTATTTCTCTCTCTTTTGCTCAGCCCTCAGCAGCAGCAGCACCCACAGCCCATAATAATCCCGCCCGCTCCCTCGCCTTCCTTCCCTCCCTCCCTCCTCAGTGTGTAACTGACTGACTGACTGAGGCGGGCGAGTGAGGGAACGGCTCTGAGGGCTGCTGCTCCCGCGACAGCGGCTCGAGGGGCTGGCTCGCGCCGTGAACTCGCACGCACGCACGTACGCGAGCGAGCGCGCCCCCTCCTCCGAGCGTGCGCACCGTCTTTGCTCGCTCGCGCCGCCACGGGAAAAGGGGGGCCGAGAACGAGGGAGTGAGGGAGAGGGACACGTGACGCGAGTAAAGCCCGCCTTCGGCTTCGCGCGCCCCGTTGCTTAGTTTTCAGGGCTTTGCTGCTTCGTCCCCCGCCTCCCGCCCTCGCCTCCTTCTGAGCGAAGGGAGTAACGTCTGCAGAGCGCAAGCGCGGACCCTTAAAGGGGCCGTGCGGGCAGCTTTTTGAAGAGCGGGAGGGTGGTGGACGTGCGGCAAGCAGAGGCAGGAAAGTACAGCGTGGACTCGCAGGCGGGGCAGCGCCCCCTCCTCGCGCGAATGTTTCCCGCTATTTTCATTTTCTCAGCGCCTCCCCCCCCCGCTCATGTTTTGCCTCATTTCTCTACTCCTGCCTCTGCTCAGGTTGCGATGGAAGATTATGACCACGATGTTGTCATTGTCGCTGCAAATAAAAGCAACACTTTCGAAGGCCGTCGCCTCCAGCAAAGTGCAGCCGGGTTTCAGCTCGATGGGTGCATTTAAAAGAAAGGGGGGGGGGGGGAGCAAATCTTTGACCCCGCTGAGAGAAAAGCAAAACAGTGGGATCGAGAGCTTGTAACTCTGGAACATCTTTCTGCAGGGGTGGGAAACATATTTGGAAAATATAGCATATTCCAGGCCGTTTTGAAAGCAAGATTGGAATCGCATTTTCGATTTGCTGCTGAGTGATTTGATGGGGTCTTGGGCTGTAGGCCTTCAGCCCTGCAAAAACGTTGAGGCTTACACCAGCCATGGAGAATCTCCCTCATCCTTTGCCATAGCCTATGCGGCACCAATATTTAGTGGGGTGTGCAGTGGTAAGATTTACTATTTTCTTTGCCCTCCTAAAAAAAATAAAAATATGTTTAAAAATGAGGAGGGGGGGGAATCCCCAGGGGCTTTAATAGTACACTCAATCCTATACTTGTTTACTCAGAAATAAGTTCCACTGTAGTATTTTAGGCTTACTCCTACGGAAAATGTGTTTAGGATTACAGTCTGAAAGTCAACACACATCTCTCTCGTGTACACACACATAAACGCTTGAGAATCCAGCTCCTGTCACAATTGGTTGCTCTGATTCAGTCTTCCATACAAAAGGATATCACAGACAATCTTCAGCTCTCCCTACTCCACTCCTGGGTGTTTATTTTGTGTAGATTTACAGGCAATTTGCAGGAAGTGGTGAGGAACATAGGAAACTAAGGAGCAGTCAGAGGTCTCTCTCTGCCTTATCAGGAGATACTATTGAGTATTGAACCTGGGACCTCCTTATGCAAAGCAGGTGCTCTACCCCTGAGCTACAGAGCCTTCTCCAGGAAGGTAGAGCTGGAAGAAGGAAGCTGGAAATGGATACAAAGAAACAAGCTGAATAAGATTTAGTAAATCGAGCAATGATGAGGTAAATGGAAGGTCAAAGAAAGGAAATCTTAAAAAATTAACCAGTTCATCAATTACTTCATGTATTTTCTTCATTTGTTGAAGTTATTAGTTCCTGGGAGAAGCGTAGCTCATGCATATCTGACATAGTAGGGTATGTTTTGAAGCTTCACAGTCACAGATGCTACCAAAGGAAGAGCAATTAATTTCCACCTCGTACGTTACACTATGTAAATAAGAGAAATAGCCAAACAAAATGTGTGAATGGACACTTGGGCATATGGTCAGTGTGTTCATTATCAGACAAGCTCTCAAGGCTCTCATAATAAAAACAAAACTTTATCCAACATTTACAATGAAGTGTGTAGGCAAAAGAAACCTAGTCACTAGCCTACCATGTTGCTAGTGCTGAATAAATACCAAGGACTGATTCACACCTGCATGTGTATCATTCAATAACACATGACTCAATGACTCACAGCTAAAGTTTCAAGCTGTGTTACACACATCCTGCCTCTGAATAGTGAAAACAGCAAGGGTAACAGTTTTCTTTGCAGA
This sequence comes from Podarcis tiliguerta, assembly GCF_965153285.1. Taxonomy (NCBI): domain Eukaryota; kingdom Metazoa; phylum Chordata; class Lepidosauria; order Squamata; family Lacertidae; genus Podarcis; species Podarcis tiliguerta. Next base: position 45,195,855 of record NC_139543.1, on the reverse strand, counting down.
AGAGTACACTAGAGATTTACTTAGAAAAAAGTCACATTGTGCAACATTACTTGCTCCCAGGTAAGCATGTGCAGGATTTCAGCCTTATAGAGTCTTTGTAATGATTAATTTGCAACTATTACAAAACATAGCATTATGAAAGCAAACCAACACGTGAACAACGTGCAATAAATATCTTGGCAAGCAACTTGTGTAGCCATCCCCTGAGGCTCTATCAGCCAAGTATCAGCCCTCTGTCAATTCAAACGGCATGCTGTTGTTCTCTCACAAACGCATCTTCCATTTACTCTTCTCATATCCCACCCCAAGTTGATGTTCATGAGATGACTGAAGTAGCTTCTGAGCTTCCAGTGACTGCTGTGGGCAGTTTCACATACTGCATTTTTACATGTGTCGATACATACCATGCATGTGTCCATAGCAATTTAATAATGCAGGCATGCAACAGATATGGTTGTCTCCATCTCTGCATCCATATCTCTTGTAGTTCTTGTACTTTTAGTCCGCGTTTCAGGCCCAGATGGGCTTGTAGAGCGTCTTACAACATTTAATATACAGTCAAAAATGCTTCTAGAGTGGGGATACCTGCCTGGGTTGAGTCTGGGAACTTTGGAAGACTGTTGCCTCCCCTCCCTCTTATGCATCAAATAGGTACACATGCCAGGATGCTGAGACTAGCCATTGCATATATATGCACAGCAGTACATATATGACATGTTAAGCACTGCCATGCATGACCCCTTTTAAACCAGACTGTTACACAAACCACCTTTTCAAACCATGTTCACTGCAAAAAGTAGCCAGACACCACTGAATCTACCATTTGAATTGCAAGACACTTCCTACACAGTTCAATAAAGTGGTTATCAATAATGTGGCCTGCCTGTGTTGCCCACTTTCTTTACGTTGTACAGAGCAATTAAGTGCTCTGATAAGCTGCAATGGTGCTTGATTACATTTCTGAAGCAATCAGCACTCTGGAGAGCACTTGCTACCTTGTTTTGTTTACAATCAGCAGATGCCCTGAAGGGGAAGCATACAAGGAAATTAAGCATGCAATCACTGTGCAGAGTCAAACTGACGTGGGACTTAATGGAGAAGTCTAAGGTCAGCCACATAATTAGGGCTCCACATGAGTCCATTTGAAATGCTTTCAGTGTCTCCCTTTATCCCGTTTTCTCTCCCTCTGTGGAACCAAGGTGGTAACATCACCACACCCTTGGGATGTTACTATGAGATACTGTGAAAGCTGGTAATATAACTGGCTTAAAAGCCAGTTAGATGAACTGACAGAGAGCATAAATGGTTCTGCAAACTGCAATGCTTCAGAACCAACTTCACATCCATGGCTGGTCTAGATTTCTGTGCACACCCTCCAACTCCCCACAACTTGTTTTAAAGCCATTCAGTCATTTTGATTTATTTGATTATTAGAGTGCAAGAAGTCTGGAATGAGAACTATAGCGAGGGGCAAGCTATTCATTTTGTAAATACAGTTCTTTACAGTGGTAAATGTTATGAAAAAGCATCGATACATCAGATCTGGATTGCTAAGGCACACAGATAAGGGCTCTCAGCTTCACAGTTACAGAACTTCCTACCTCCCCCCAGCCACCCTGCCTCCCTCCCTCAAAGGCTAGCTTGCATGCAGTGAGAATGGGTTAAATATTCATATCTGAAAAACATGGATTGTAAAAAAGTTGAAAGCTGCCCTTGAATTGCAGACTCACCAGCCAAGGACAGTTTTGCATTTATGTTGACATCCAGTTTGATGAAGGTTAAATCTTCCTGCTGCAAGTGCTTCATAGTTCTGAGACACCTTATTTGTCATCAAAACATGGGAGGCTGCCTTATACCAGGCCAAGACTGTTTGTCCAACCAGCCCAGTAGTGTCTATGCAAGCGGCAGCTTGCCAGCATCCCATACAGAGTAGGACTAACCAAGATCTCTTTAACTGGAAAAGGCAGGGATTGAACATGGGACTTTCTGCAAGTATATGCTCTACTAATCCCTCCCTGCAGGAAACCTTGCTCCAAGCTTGCAGAAGCATGCATGCCTCTCTGTATTATTTTTACTACATAGCCTTGTCAGTCTAGGGCAGTTGTGGTAAAAAATTTGGCCCCCCAGATGTTGCTGAGCTACAACTCTCATCAGCCTCAGGAAGCATGGCCAATGGCCAAGGATGTTGGGAGTTGAGGTTCATCAACATTTGGAGAGCCAAAGGTTCCCCACACCTGATCAAGGAGCTCCAGATGTTGTTGGACTACAAATCCCATCATCTCTGACCATTGGCTAAATTGTCTGGGGATGATGGGAGTTGTAGTCCAACAACATCTAGGGACCAAAGGTTGGCAAATACTGTAGATACTTCAATCTAGGTCCTAGCAATATGGATGTCGGAATAGGGAATGGGGAACTTGTGAGCCTTCAGATGTTGTTGGATTCCTGACTCCCATGGTCAAGGGTCAGAGGTTTGGGGAATTATAGTCCAGCAACACCTGGAGAGCTGCAGGTTCTGCATTCCTGCTCTAGCCTCGAGCCTTGGCAGTGGCTCTTAACTCAATTATCATTATCTTAGCTGCAGTAATGCTTACCCAGCTGCCTCATAACTTCTGCAGCACTGTTTGGCATGCTATTCAACTCATTACATTATGGCAATGCCTCTTCTTACACTTTTAAGACAGCATATTTCTTCTATACTATCACTTCATTCAAAATAACAGTGCCAGGGTTTAATGTGTCAGATTCAAACCAGTGCTTAACCATGCGGTAGACCTAAGAACAGCCTATTAAGTCACTTTTGTAGCACTAAAGTAATTTCACAGACAGATGGATAGGTTATTGATCACCCCTTTCAAGTTAGAATACTTAACTGTGTGGTATTTTCCTTTAGACATATGTGCCAGCAAGAAAGAGAGAGAGATTGTATTGGGTGATTTTTTTATATAAAAAAATTCATTCGCTTGTTTAGTACAGTACTGTTGTGTCAGCCAAATGGCGGACATTTTGACTGAAAGCTTCCTCTCTCTCTTATTGGCTCAGTGCAAGCAGCGTCCAGACAGCTAGCTTGAAGTGTAGATTTGAAACACTTAACCTTCATCAAGTCACTTTTCATCAAGTCCTCCCATCCTGTCCAACAGCTATGGAAACCTATGCAACTATCTAGATAGCAACTCTCATCATTTGAAGACTTGCTGTTGTATTCTGCAGGACTGTGGACATTACCTTTGAAGAGCAGATCCCAGCTTTGTGTCCCAGGCACATTTCAGCCCCACCCCTTCACCCTCAAATTCCAAAAGCAGTTTGTTGGAGAGCTGTATTCAATAAAGAAAAACCTTGGTTGGTTGCAAAGAATTTATTTCCAGGGCCTCTGGCTTGTAGACCAGCTAAGCTTGCACGGATCAGGTTTCCTGATCTTTTTCAAGTCTTCCCCATTGTGATTAGGAGTGAGAAATTTGTGGCTCCTCAACTCCTATTGGATTGCAGCTCCCACCTTTCCTCACCATTGGCCATACTGGGTCACACCCACACATTTAAAGCACTCTTATTCCACTTTAGGAGTCATGGCTCTCCTCCAAAGAATCTTGGAAGCAGTAGCTTGTTATGGGAGCTGAGAGCGTTAACAAACCAGATTTCAAGATTCTTGGGGCAGGGGGAGCCATGAATAAGAGTGCTTTAACTATATGGTGTGGATGTGACCTTGGTCTAGTTCAAGAGCACATGATCCACCACAGAAATCTGTTTAGGCACACAGTTAAACCGGTTTGTGTGGAGGCCAGAAATCTATTGTGTTAACTCAGCACTCCCAGAATCCTGCTATTTTGGGGTGGGATTCAATCATATCCTGGCAAATTCAGGTTGCCCAGCTGTAGTTGCTAGGGAATTTTTATGCAACAAACCCGTTTCTCCAAAAGATCAGATTTTTTTGCAGTAAGGTGAAATGCACCAGAAAGCATGAGATAACACTTGCTTTGATGCAGCGGCATCTAACCTCTCTGCCAACCAATCGGAATGGACTGCTCATCAAATAGCCAACATCATCTCATTTACCAGAAAATATATTATGATGAATGCTCAATAAACCAATGGTCTGTGGACCAGGAGCCGTTCCTTTCCTTTGCCTATTCCCCTGTCTCAGACACTGATGGGTGCATGGGCAGAGCTTTCTTTCTGTTTTTCCTGCCCCACCCTCACCTCTGCAAAATATCCACAATACAGCCAGAATGTTGGTTTATGTCTTGAACTGCTGCAAGCTGGCAGCTGCAGAAAGCCTGAGATTCTTACTCCAGTGCTCTTTGCTACAGTAATTCTTTAGCAACGCCGCATACGGCCAGCTGTTGAAATCGCTTTCAGTTATGATACTGGTCCCCGGAGATCTGGCTACAACTCCGCTTATGAAGTAAGTTTAGAAATCAATGCAGTGTCTCCCTCTTCATACCTCCTTGTGTTCTGAGAGACCAGTTGACGGGGAAGCTTATTGCAGCAAGAGGGTGAAGACAGCTTGGCTTCCTCACAGCCCATCCGATCTCTGCCTCTTGGCCCCCTTCTTATCCAGCTTCCACATCTGCCTCCGATTCTGGACTGCTATCTGCCACGGCCTATTCCTGCTCACTAAACCCTGTTTCCTCTTCAGCATCTGACACCTCCTCTTCCCAGTCTTCCCCCTCTGACCACTCATCCTTGTCCCACCACCAATCCCCTGAGCTCTGAGCCTTCTTCCCTTGGGGGTTCCACTGCTGGTACCTCCCACCATTCCTCTGCATCCAGCCAGTCCATGACAGCAGGTTAGGGCTGGGACTGAGCCGACTAGCTGGGTATCTTTTTTCAGCCCAAGGGCCACATTCCCTCATAGGGAACCTTCCAGGGGCACAGCTAGAGGCAAAAAATGGGCAGAGAAATTTTATTTATTAAATTCATATCCCACCCTTCCTCCCAAAGGAGTCTAGGCAGTAACGAACGCAACTCCATGTCAGCAGACTGTATTCCAGCCATGCAGAATCCAGCAGTTTTTCACCTCTCCACTCAAGCAAGCAAGCAAGCAAGAAGCAACCACTACAGTTCAAGGCCCCATTTGTTCTTCTTGTTGCTGTTTAGTCTGGTCCGACCCCATGGACTAGAGCACGCCAGGCACTCCTGTCTTCCACTGCCTCCTGCAGTTTGGTCAGACTCATGCTGGTAGCTTCAAGAACACTATCCAACCATCTCGTCCTCTGTCGTCCCCTTCTCCTTGTGCCCTCAATCTTTCCCAACATATTTTCCAGGGAGTCTTCTCTTCTCATGAGGTGGCCAAAGTATTGGAGCCTCAGCTCCAAGGCCCCATTTAGAGCTATGCAAAAGCACTCTTGGATCAGGGCAGTAAGGCATAGTGGGTACACAGTCTTGAAGGTGCTGCAATTGCCAGGGGATTCAATATGCAGCAACCTGAGGGTGTTCTGAATACAGGCACCCCAATTGTGGAACTCTCCCAGCCTTGATACAGTGTCTTATAAGCTTTGGTGCCCAGACAACTTATTCAATTTGGGGTTTAGTCCATGTTGTTTCACTTTGCAAGCTACTATTTAACTGGGTATGCGCTCTGGCCTTTTTTTACTGTTTCCTGATAGACTGTGTGGTTTTATAGTGTTTTATCAGTATTGTACCCCGCTTTAGGATTCTTTAATAATAAAAGCAGCATAAACAAGTTTTATAAAGTGAATAAAAATAAATAAAAGAGAAAGTGAAATTCCAAATGCTAGATAGAGAGCCTGAGAAGCTGGTGGTTGTCTGCGCACCCAGAGGTCAACCCTGGTCTAGTCACTCTGGCTGTGTGCTATTCTCAATATAGTAAAAAGAGTGGAATGGGCTATTTTTATATATACACACCCACACATATACCACAGATGCTTCCAGAAAGAGGGCCTAGCAAAGAACAACTTCAGACAATAAGGGTTGAATGAAGACACAGAAACAGGATGTTAGTTAAATGTCAGTTCTCATTTATTTTATTTTATTTTAATAATCTTGTTTGCAACATTTACCACATAAATCATCTAAATAAATAGATGCTGTACAGTCTCTTAACCATCGTCAGTACAAAAATAAAGCTGCACGTTGAGTCAATTAAAACTCGCTCTGGCCCTCTCATTTGTATTACAATCTCTGTTTGCATCAAACACTCACTCACGCACAAAAAGGCATTAAAACTTTGATATATGTCTGTATCTCTTAAATTTCGTTTGGAATTTTGTTCCCTCAGCCCCTCCCTCCCCCAATACATTCAGTTAGTCTGTACAAAAACATAACAAAAACAAAGAACTGAGAAGCTCATTCTGTGCAAAGGAAGCTTTCGTGTGCAAAGGTTTAACTTGGGCGTCACGTCAAGAAAACACCAAATTGGATTTCAGGCCAAAAAGGAGAAGGAAAAGAAAACCACTGAGCGCACACGCAAATACACACACGGAAATTCAAACTTTTTTTAAAAAGCAACACCTCAGGTCGGTTTCTCTTTTCCCACCCGTTCATAACTACTTTGCCCCTTTCTAGCTCCAAAGAAAACAATATAGAATCAAGCAACTAACTCAGACCGAGAGACCAAACAGTGCAAACGAGGAAGAACATAGTTCAGACACCCCACCCCCCTCGACAGGATATGGCAGCCGTCAGTAACCTGGTGTCCTCCAGATGTTTTGGACTACAACTCCCATCAGCCCCAGCCAGCACAGTTATAGTAGCCAGGGCTGAGGGCAGTTGTTATGGACAATATGTTTACCACTTTTTACCTCAAAGCATACTTTTTGTGCCTCAAAGTGACTTGCGTTATAAATATTAAAACCAAATATGAAAGCAGCAAGAAAAGAAGGCCTAAAGTGCTCATCCAAGAAGATATTGATAAAAGGAACAAATCCTACTCGCCTCACTTAACTGGATGAGCACCAACAGCTAGTTACACTCCCAATTATGAACCAAAAACCTAGGTAAATAAGATGTTTCCGCCTGGCACCTAAAAACAGATAATGGTGTCAGGTGTGCATTGCACAGAGGGTTGACATAGGGAGAGGCGTTCCTGGAGGTATTGGGGTCCTGAGCCACATAAGACTTTGTAGATTCAAGCTATCACTTTGAACTGAGCCCAGAAATTAATTGGTAGCCAGTGCAGTTATGCCAGGATTGGTGTTATGCGCTCAGGCCCTCTTGCCCTGATCAGCCAGCTACAGTTTCCAAACTGTCTTCAAAGGCAGCCCCAAATATAACACATTGCAGTAGTCTAACCTAAGGCTACCAAAAGATAACAGAAACTAGTCTAGAAGTTGTAGTCCTAAACATCAGGAGGGCACCGTGTTGGCAAAGGCTGATATATGGACTCCTTCAGAGATAGGTACTTGGCACTGAAACAAGCCTCCTAACCTCATTAGCCAATTATAATGCCCCCTTTTGATTTCCTGTAAGCTTTCTACTTCATGGTATTTCCTTAACCCCCCCTTTACAAAATGGGTCACCATTTAATACAACAGTCGGGAAGAAAAAGCTGCTGCATTGCTTACATCCTACCCTAGAGCCTGACCTAGTCCCACAACCCTAAAAAGCTGTTAAAGTGCAATTTATCAAGGGGACGGGAGTCTGAAGAGATGCATTAAAAATACATTATATACACATACTTATAAATGGAAGAGATCCACAATGCTGCATTTGACTGACTTGCCCTAGGCCAGAGGGATTGATACTGGAGGCCATTTTATTGCTGATGCCTGGAAAGTGTAGCTCGTTTTTCATAGAGCTGTATGGAATCCTAAAGGGGGAAGTATTATGCTCTCCTTGCTTGGAATGGGGAGCCTAAGAGTCAGCCAAAGCATGAAAGGCTAACTGCAAGTCGTGAAGAGGAAGTTTAAGAGCAGCTTTGTGGCCTAACGTGACTACACCTGTTATCTTGCCAGATGCCATTAGAAAGCACCAGAGAAATAAGCATTTACAGTGGAATCCTATGCATGTTTCTTCAGAAGGAAGTCACACTCTGTTCAATAGGGTTCACTCCCAGTTAAGTGCATAGGGACTGCAACTCTGGTGCCCTTTCCTGTGCGCTTCAGGCAATCTGCAAGCTGGTTCCAGTCAAGATACATGGGAAGCCTAAACAATCTGCATTACAGGCAAGTGCAACCTGTCTGACTGTGGGGTTGGTCTGGAACCAAACCATTACTGGTTTCCCCCTCTACCTTAATTCCTGGTACACTTTGTCACAGGTCTATTCATACTGTGACAGTGTTGAGATAAGTGTTGAGGGGTGTTTTGGCAGCAGTAAGATCTGTATTCCCCCCCCTAAAAGGGATAGATCAATATTTTTGATTCATCATACGAACTTCGGTATCAGCACAACATTCACCTCTTCCTCAAAGATCTTGTTTCACCTCATTTTCTCCCATCAATTCTGTTGGTTTATAAGCTTCAGAAGAGGACAGTGTCCTATTCTCACCAAGCAGGCAAGCTAACACCCAACATGGATTTGAAAACACACCTTTCCCACTTCTTAGGACTCATCAAAACCCAGCTTTCACTTCTGGGTTTTGCTTGCTTTGTGGTAATTTTTTGTTCAAAACATGTTTACTATGCTCTTCTATATGTGCAAAATTTACAGTGTTCAATATTAAGAGGAAGAGACAACGGCTGCCTCTTCCGAAAAAGTCTCTTATCGTTAGAAAGGAAAACCTGATCCACATCTCACCATTTCTTCACATGCTCACATCTCCTTCCACTTCTTAATGGATTGCTACACTGCAGCAATGGCTATAGCAGATTCACCATTCCTACTTTATACAGTCTTATGAAACCAGCAGCATAAACTGTCTTACGAAACTGCATACAGTTTCCTTACTTCTTTGCTCTATCATCAATTTTGGCTGAAGATGCACCAATACCTGAAGGAGCAATCAACTCTTTATAACCTATATAATATGGGGGGGGGGGGGATTATATTTTGTACAAGTGAAGTACCATCAAGAAAACATGCCACTGGAGAACATCAAACAACAGTGCACATAGTTCTCCAACTTACGATGCATTTCATTTTTAGATAAGAAACACATTCCTCTGTCTTCTGTGTTTCATCTTTTCTCTACATCCACCCACATCTGCCATTACCTGTTCCCTAGTATAGCTTCAAGCCAAATGCTTTTCTGGATTAATACTCACACACCAACATGGAACATTACAAGATCCCGAGCTCTCTCTAATGTAGGGCATCAGAGCATACTATGCACATATAGCATTTATACACAGTAGTTACATTAATTGAAAATATGGCCCCCTTTCTACACCACTCTTCTCATAGGAACCATTGTCCACACACACAAAAAAGGGTAACAAGTTCATGACAAAGCAAGGGGCATAAGGAGAGTTATGTAAACACCGGCTGATAGCATTCATCATACTGTGTGAAGACCCATTATATTAGTTGACTTGAGCCCCTTAAGTCCACTGACTTCAGCAGGTCTATTCTGGATGTGACTTAGTAGGACATCACCCATTCATAATAACTAGCCTTCCCCAACCTGATGACCTCCAGATGTTTGGGGCTGCAGCTGTCATCTACCTCACCTGGTCAGTGGCCAGGTATGGAGAGAGCTGTATCCTAGAACTTCTGGAGGACACCCCGGTTGGGGGTGCATAAAATACAATGATTTTATTTAAAGGAAGTTTGGTTGAGACTCATCACTTTGGCATCACTTTATATAAAATGGGTTGTTTTCGCCAGGAAGGGGTTTCCTATTTGTAACGTTACAAATGCTTCACGTTACTGAAGTGATGCAGTCCAACCTCAACAGTGCAGCAAGGACGTTACTAGAAATGGAAAAGAAAAGAACTGTACAACTGTTTCGGAGAGTTAAGAAAAAATACTGCCAATGGACAGTTCCTTGGAATGACCCAAGGGCACTCAATCAGAATTTTTGAATTGGTCGATTTTTATGCCATGCATACTTGCCAATCATAAACACGCATACACTAAGAGTAATTGTAACATCACCACATCCCTATCTATCATTCTATTGCCAGCTAAATCAAGAACACTACAGATTTAACTTGTCTGTAGTTAAAAAGGGAGACAATAGTACTAATACTATTGGTACCAAGGTCAGCACCCTGGAAACTCCGTTCACGTACCTATGTACAAACCTGATACAAAGCTTGGAACTTGCTTCCGACGTGTATGTTAATTCTCTAAAGTGCCATAAAAGTTAGTTGCTACAGACCAGGGATGCTGACCCTCCAGATGTTGGGCTACAGTCCCCATCTTTCTTGACTACTGGCTATGCTAGCTGGAGCTGATGGGAGCTGGAGTCTAACATCTGGATGGCCACAGATTCCCGATTCCTGCTGTCTTACTTCTTTCAGAAGTTACCAGATGCTGCTGCGAAGCTTCTTTAAAAATAAACTGAAGGTGACTAGCAAACTCTTCCACCCATTAAGTCAAACGTCTATTTCCTCGTCTAGATCTTTGAACCGAAACGATGTACAAATTACTGCAACGTATTTTGGCAAGGTGTACAGCGTATGGTTTGTTTTAACAACTAATACCCTGCCACAGTTTTAACAGAGAGAAAAAAAAGGGGGGGGGGAGACTGCAGAGCCATGGCAACCATGAACCCCACTGCACACAGTAAGGCATTTTTGCAAGGAATGAAAGATAATTACAGCAACACCCATCAAAACCTCCTGCAAGGTAACAATCCAGGGCTGGCGATACCAAGGGTTGCCAGCTGCCACCACCCTAGCAAGCCTCCTTTGTGTAACTGCTGTGTGGCACACAGAGATGCAACAGACGCAACTTTTCCCAGCATGAAATGCAGAACTCTGCACCTGCTGAATTTCTGCCTATCACACAGCTGTTATACAAAAAGGCACAGGAACCCTGTCTGGAAGGGGAAGGGAAGAGAAGAGAAGGCACAAAGCCTAATGGCAAGTCACTGGGCACATGGAAAAAAGTCTAATGGGGCAAGAAGGTTACATAAAGTGCAACCCACATAGAAAATATTGCTTTAAAGAACACATTTCTGGGCTCTTTTTACACATGGCATATCCTCAGGGGCAACTCAGAACAGTCACATATAACTTAAGCCAATCTTATAACTAGTGGATTATATCTATTGGGACCATCCAATTTCAACTGAATATTATAACCACCTACTGGAGCCATGCAAATGCTCAATTTAAGATGCACATGCTCACGTGTACAGGATTGTAGTGGATGGGCCCATTTCCCCTTGTCGTGATATTCAATTTGTTTGGCTAAGGAACAGGTTTTGTTCATTTCTATTCCCTAAGGTTTACAAAGCCACTAAGGTGGGTCAGGGGGACAATGGTGCATTCTCCGCTTCTTCAGCATTCACACACAATTGCCAGATAAGAACTCAAGCTACACATTGCTTTGGAATTGTGTTATCGCACCAGAATCAAGACTTTTTGCTCCTGGTAATCAGAGAGAGACTCCAATTTCAGTGTCTCCCTGACCAGGTTTGAAAAGGGAGAGGGGGAAAACCCTGCACAAAACATCTTTTCACTAGCCAAAGCGACACTGTTTGAGAGGACACAGACTTGTATCACAGAGCCAGCCACAAGACAACACAGTTCAAACCATCAAAGAGGGAGGGGAGGCAAGCATCCTTTCTGAGGCCGACAGCCCAGCCCTTCACATTCACTTGGAGGGATGTTACGCATACATTTTGATAAGCCTTATTTTCACATGTGGCCTTGGACCACAGCATGAGCTTTGAAAAAGGCAAATCATGCCACTGATATATCTAAGGAGAGGTGAAGTGCCTTTTTCCAACTGAGTTTGATCCTCTTAAACTCAGCCTCTAACAGCTGTAAAAGTTCCAAATCAACAACAAAGATGATCACTCTCTTCTGGTGCACCCAACGTGGCTAGAAATGGTTTCATGCAAGGACAGATGTCAGTGACCAATTTTTTTTTTTTTTTTTTTTGAAATTACAAATGACACACAGACTTGAGACAGAAGCAGTATCTTTTTCACTGACTGCTAGGGCTGACTCCTATACAAACCCCTATAGAAACCTTTTTCTTATTATTAAAGTGGTGGCAGGGAAGTAAATAACATTTTGGATACAGGCCTGGGAAGAGACTGAGGGCACACCTGCACTGTCGTGCAGACATGCACCATTTTGTCAGCCATTCTCTATCCCTTCCACAGAAAACCCTGACAATGGCTAAAGAATTTTCAGTACCCTTATTAATTCCCAGGATTCTCTGAGGGAAGTGAGCCAACATATATTTGGAGTGTCCGCATGGCCTTAAAGGAAGAAACAAAAGCGCCAACAGAAATGGAAGTCACATAACAATGCTTGCTTTCTGCTGTTTAAATTTAGCGAGATGGGGAAACACCTAGGAAGACGTGGCTTCCCTTTTGAACAGCAGGTTAAAGCAGAGCAAGTCACAGCTGCAGCGAGCTTCCTAAACTCTGTGGGGGAAATGGGGCCAAAACTTCATAGCGCTTAGAAACCCAATGTTGTTTTAGATTTAGATTTAATTGTTTTAGATTTAGATTTAATTAAGAATTGGTTTATAAGTACAATGTGCAGTCAATTTGTATCACAGTAGAAACCCGTGGAGGGGCGGAAGGAAGTCAGAGAGTCAAACTGAAGCAGTAAAAAATATGTGAAAACTGGATGTTACGAAAAATGGGGGGGGGGGGGGAGAGAGAGAGAGAGAGAAACCCAATATTGTTATGCAAGTATTGTAGCCCAGCCCTTTATGGGTCAGAACCTGGAGTTGGCCTTGTGTTGCCAACTTTTCAACTGACCCCTGAAGCTCTGCTGTTTGATCTGCAGGAATTTAAATGGGAAGGATTTTATGGCACAGAGAAGCCTTTCAGGGCATTATTGCCTGCTAACTTCTGCAGACCAAGCCACTGTTAAGAGGCACAGCTTCAGAGGATGGTGAAGAAGTTGGTACCGGTTGCCAACCAAACCCATGCATTCACATCCTGCAATATGATCTGCTGATATGTCTCCGTGCAATAAGTACCTGATGTTTTTTTAAAAAAATGAGGCCATTTATTCATTTCTGCAAAATGGTCCATTAATGTAATATAGACCCACCAGGCCCCCACGAGAGACAGCAGTGGGCACAAAAGCTTAAATTTCAGCAGTGGAAATAACAATGTTATCCTCAAAACACTTGAAGCAGCCAAAGCTCCCATGAAACATAAGGAGATCTATAGCTCTAGCCTTTTGGTGGATTAGACTAGAACCTAACTAAAGAAATCAAATTTGGGGGAAGTTATCCCAACCTATGCATACACAATAGTAAAAAAGAAACAAAATGACATTGCTTCTAGTTTCTGGGAAGGGCCTGTCCAGCTCTCACATTCTGTCCAGGCCTTACATTAAAAAGAACTCAGCACCAAGTCAAGCTCTTGCATCACTAACATTGTCTGGAAAGTGGAATATTTATAGCCAGGCATCCAGATAACCCAGATGTCCTGGTATTCTGCAGCCTGATGGAAAGACAAAGACGAGGCCAGAATAAACTGAGGGACCATGTCCAAGAAGCCAGCCCCCTTCTTTGTTAGCATGAATAGTTTGAGATAGCATGATTTATACCTTCAGACCCAACAATGACCTTTCTCCTTTTAACAGCTCTGGGACAGGAGAAAATCCATAGCACTTGCACTGCTTTTAAAAACAGACACTATTATGGAGGATGGGAGGTGACGCTCTTGCACAGAACTGAAGTGTTCCTCCAAAAACTGGTTTCGGGTCTGGAGTGAAAGATTTATTGCAGGTATCTGGGACTAGAAACTCCACAGGGTGTTAAATTCAGCTTTCACAATCTCTAGAGACTAATGTAATTTCACACACCTAGGGGAAGAAATGTTCTTTGTAAGCTAGACGATGAGGTCAGTAAATAAGATCATCAGAAGGTGCACAGCAACATTCTATTGCTCCATCAGTTTCTCTTTCACCCCCTAATTCCTAAACTAGTCGTATATACAGATGTCAGTCCCATTCATTTCAGTGGGATATAAACTGAAGTACCTATAGCTAGGATTGCAGCCTTGCCTTCTAGCTTGCCATCCTCACTCTCTAAAGGAAGATAAATTTTGTGGAACTTTCCCTTTTGCTTAAGTAAACTTAAAGGAGCACACAAGCACAAGAAAATATTCTAAAGCTATACAGATCATAGATACCACCGTTCCTTATATATAAAAAAAGTCACAAAGAAGTCCAGCACAAATTTCAAGGCATTGAAGTGCAAGACAAGGCTCTATAGAAGTGCAAGCAGCTTCTCCCTGGCAAAGGCTAAGATGTTCACACACACACTTATTTGTCAAGAAAACCACACACAAGTATCAGAGCCTCCAGTGTTGAACAAGAGAGATAACATCAAGGGCAAAACTGAAGTGGAAGAATTTTATAACTCTCATAAACATATTTCAACCCCATTCCCTTTCATACCCATATTTCTGACCCCTTACTTTGATCAGACAGGACAATATTGGCCAGTGTCCATATCTGCTACACTACCAATTCAACAAGGCAACAGCTACAGTTCTTCTGACTCCACAAGGAAGTTCTCACTCTATCATCACCTCCACTTTTACCCACCCAAAGCCCCATGCCTCAAGAGATATATGAAGCCAGTTTCATGACAATGGGAGATAATGGAAGTCCACAGCAAAGCTTGAACATGGATAGAATTTGATGCAGCGTTTCTCTAGTATCCTGAGCCTGGCAAATATTTAAACACAAAACCAGAGAGATTCCCAACTACCTCCTGGAAGTTGGGAATGCCTTCACCACCACAACTGATAACGAGAAGAAATGCCCAAGTGGGGCAGGCTGAAGCAGTTGTTTAAAATGAACAAAAAGTCTTCCAGCTATTTATATAAGCAGAATTGCAATCACCGGGCAACTCCACCTGTATGCATCCAAGAATGGCAAAAGACGGGCATGTAAAGCTACAGTTCATTACCAGATAGCCGTAGTGGCTTAGTTCTTACACATCACATTATTCCATCAGCCTGCCAGAGGAACAAATATCTGCTTCTCGTGTGGTTATGTTTGTTCCAACAGGGGTTCAGAGGTTTCACTGACACTGCATGCACTGATGCACATCCAATCCCTCCTCGCCATGAGCCATCATCAGTCCTGTGGATCCTCCACACAGGACACAATCATACTCTGCTCTGGGAGGATTCAAGCTTCCTAGGTCCAACTGTTTGCTAAGAATCCCTGCACATCTGCCAGAGAACCATTGGATGATGCACATTGTAGAGCAGCCTCCCCATACCGTGTCCTCTCCAGATGTTTCAGACAATGACTCCCATGATAGCTGACCACTGGTCAAGCTGCGTGAGGCAAACAACAGTTGCAGCCGAAAACATTTAGAGGGCACCATGTTGGGGGAGGCTGTTCAAGAGCATGCTCTCAGTGGGTGTGCAGTGATAGTCAGACCTGGTAGGATTCACTTTGTCCCCTACTTAAACCAAATGTAATTTGGCTGTGCACAGAGAGAAGTCAGTGAAGACGTTCCCTGGAGTGACACAACAAAGCAAGCCGGAGTAAAGGAAGTCTCCCAAATATATAGCATGTGTGGAAGCACTGTGGAGGCCGCATCTTGTACAGTACAGAAAAGGGAGGAAGCATCAAACATGGGAACTCAGCCACCCAAAGGAGGGGGACCACTGCTTTTCACAGACACCACTGGGAAGTGATGAAGTAAAATCAACTCTGAAACATGGAAGAATACAGGGAAATTTGTATTTAGCATCTTCCTCTTTTCTGAACATTCCCCGGGTCCTTCCTTCGATTGCAGATATGCTATAATTGATATAGGGAATGGACATTTTTCCAGAATGCACTGTGAATAAATGTCTTTGCCAGTGAAAAGAGCTTCCACTTCCCAAATGGACAAAGCAACAACACATAATATCTATATACTCTCTCTGTGTCTTTATAACAAATGAGGAGAGAAAAAAATGTACAGGCACCCCCACGTTGCCTTCTTTTTTTTCCTTTTTTTCTTTTTTTGCTTATTTGAAAGGGGAGCAAGGGAAAGAGAGAGCCAGTGAGATCAACAGTCAAAATAAAACCAAAATCCTCTGTAAACATTTGTGAAGGAAAATTTCCGGATTTTGCTTGTTAAATAATATAATTAAATCCACCCACCCCTAGAAAAATCTGATTGGGAGCACGGGGGGGGGGGGGGGGGGGAAACACACACACACACACACAAATGAAAAACAAAACGAAAAGGAAACAGAAATCTTCCAAGCATGAAGAAAAGAAAAACGATGAAATAATAATAATAATAGAAAAATGCAGATTCAGAATGGGATGCTCCTGTCTCGGAAGAAGCCCTCTGCCATTTGTGCTTCTCTGAAAGTCACGGTAATGGAGTTTGCTGTGATGTCCGTCACTGTCACTTCATTTGGCGGCAGGGCGGGGCTCCAGGAAAGATTGCCTTCTGCTGCCTCGGAGCTCACTGTGGAAGAGGAAGGAGGAAAGAGAACAGCATGTGAGAGGGAGGGGGAAGTGGGAGACCAATAGGAATCAACAATCTTGTTCTTATGGAACAGGCTGGCCAACTACGAACTGAAGCAAATGGGGGGGCGGAGCAAACACACAGTCACAGACCAATAAATATGTGGCCTATGCAAACCACCTCAAACCCACTTTACAGGCTATAGGATTGAGACCTGCCCCCACCTGCTTATTCACTAAGCCAGTGGTTTTCAACCAGTCTGCCATGGCACCCTGGGGTGCCTTGAAAGATGGTCAGGGCTGCCGCAGGCAACAATGGCCTCTGTCCCTCTTCCCTTCCCTCCCTTCCTCCGATGCCCTCGTGTCTCTGCCTCCCAAAAGCTTGCACAGATGTTTGTGGCAGCAGCTCTGGCTACAAGCTCCCCGTGTGAATGGTGCCTCTGGGGCTGGCCAGGGGGTGCTTCCCAGGCCCCTGTGGGGCAGGGCAAGGAGGCACCTCCCTTTATGGCAGCTCAGAGACCAGGGGCGGCTGCCTGCAGGACTCCCAAGGAGGCTGAGGGAACACTCCACAAGGGAGGGTGGTCGAGAAAGGGTGGGAGCTTGCCAGCTCTGCAGGCAAGGGGTGACATAACTGGTCAAGGGAGTCGTGGACCCAAAAAGGTTGAAAACCTCTGCACTAAGCAAATCCTCTCACTTAAAAGGGATATAGTTTGGTATTGGGTTTATACTGTGCAACAAACCAAGGAGATATTTTCCAGATGCTTGTTATATGAAAAAGGAGAATTTGCCACAGAAAAGTTAAAAGGAGATGCTGTGCTTTCCAAATCCCTCAAAATGAGTTTCCTTTTAGTGTCAAGTGGGAATTTACGTTTCCTCTCCTCCATAGGAGTTTCATGACACATTTATTTACCCAAATGGCCTCAGCAACAGCTGAGAATGAGGGGCCCGCTTCCTAGACTTCTCATTTGGGACCTCATACATAAAAAAGCAGCAGCAATAATCCCACCCCCATGCCAAAAGAGATACATGGAGAGGGGAGGGAGGGAGGCCTCCATCTTCTCTTATTTACCTGTTCTGCACCCTCCTGTCCCACCTGGGAATGGAAAGTGGGCCCTTTAACTGGGTATTCCTGGCATCTCTCTCGGATATCTGAGGTGTGTCTACTCTCACCTGAGAAAGGCTCCATTTCTCCCCGACACTACCCGGGATTCCACATGTGTGCTCACGTTGAAGGGAGAATAAAAAAAATAAGGTTTACATTTCTCTAGCAGAATTTGTCAGCTACACCTCAAGGGACTTCACAATGAAAGCTACAATGGAAGGCTCCAAAGTACCCCACAAAATGCAGCAGCCATATTGTGTTATTGGGAGTTGAGAAGAACTAGTCAACATCTTGACTTGCAGCTGCAAATAATCTAAACCCCACTTTGCTCTATCCAAACCAACTGTGCAAAAAGTGCAAATATCAACACAGATGGACACTCCTGTCAGATGCCTGTTTTATTTATTAGGATATTCATATACCACTATTCATTTTTAAAAAAAAAAATCAGAGCGGTTTACAACCATCATACACAAAACCCTATAGAAAACCATATAAAGCTCTAAAAGCAGAGGTCAAGTAGCACTTACAGAAGGGTATTTTCTGAACTGCAACCATGAGCTTGGCAGCATTTCTGCCTCCAGGGATTATCTTCTGCTTTCCCAGCCTGTCACTGTGGGGCCGAGGGGGCCAAATGCAGCCCTAGAAACTCCTCCCTGGCCACACTCCTTCACTAGCCCTGCCTCACACCCCAAGTACTCCCTCCCTCCACATTTATTAATAATGAAACATAACAAAGTATAATAACAGGTGTCAAATAAAATAGCAAAAGTATGAGAGACTATCTAGAACTAAACATATAGGAACAAACTTCCATACCAAACACATACATAATTAATATCCCAAGGTCCCTACATTTTCACCTTTAAACAGTTTTTTCCCTTAAAAAGTAAGTTTTCTAGGCCTAAAGGTTGCAAAGGTAGGCTTTACCGTCTACAGACAATGCTTGTTGAAACTTTAGAAGCTACAATTTACATGCACTTGACTTTAAAGTCCTTCTTGGATGGGCAAAGCTCCCTGACTAGAAGATGTAAAATAAGTTATTCTTAATTAAACAAGTTTGCTTTATTTGCATATATGCAAGTTGTAGAATGAAGATTTCTTGGCACATGATCCAGTTTACCACAGGAACATTCCCCCCCCCAACCAATGGAGTCCATACAAACCTCCTGGTGAGGATGGCACACAGGGTTTCAACAGTACCACGTAGCCCTCCAAGCAATGCATGTGTGTGAAGATCACTGTAAAAGCTCTCCAACACAAAAGTGTTCCTCTACTAAAAACAGAGGCTTCCTATATACACTAGGAAGTTTATATGCATTTTATACCAATCTAGGCTTTCCTTCGTGAAGCCCAATTGATGTGGTTCAGCTGAGGGTGTGTAAACCGGGGGAGGAAAAGCCACCAGCCCAAAGACCAGACCTGGCTCCTTCCAAATACAGTTGTACCTTGGTTCTTGAACACTTTAGTACTCGTACATTTTGGCTCCCAAACGCCACAAACCCAGAAGTGTTCCAGTTTGCGATCGTTTTTTGGAAGCCGAACATCTGACACGGCTTCCGCTTGACTGCAGGAAGGTCCTGCAGCCAATTGGAAGCCGTGTCTTGGTTTTCGAACGGCTTTGAGAGTCGAACAGACTCCCGTAACGGATTAAGTTTGAGAACCAAGGTACCACTGTAATTTTTTAGGCCTGAGGCGACTTCAGCACATAGTTCTGGAAGGGTTTGCTACAAGTCCACCACAAAAAATTAGCTACCCCCAGTACAGATTGATCTCTATTAGATATTCTTTGAGATACCCACTAGCCCTCCCCTGAGCTACAATTCCCAAGGTTTTCATGAAATAACTCTTAAACCACTTTAAATATGTAGCATAGATATACACCCAAGAGACCACAGGGAGGTGGGGAGAAACTTCTCTACCAACATGGCTTCTTCTTCTTCTGTGATGGTCACCCACAGTAAGAACCCAGACAAGAAGCGCATTCACAGGCCAGCTGTCATTAAGAAGAACAAGCCCGAAGGATGACATTAAATGCTTCCTATTGTGGGGATGTCAATCTACCCTTGCGGTTTTGGCAGGAGAGCGGCAGCACTGCCTGCACAGACCCTGCTGGTCTGCCCGGACTAGTGAATGAACGGCATGGAAATGAGCGCCAGTGTCAAGTCGTGATAAGATTCAGAGTGTCTACTAACCAAACACTCAGGGTTGTCTCCATCTAAGCCACACGCAGCTGAAATCAATGTACTTGACTAACTTAAGCCCATTGGTTTCAACAGGTCTGCTCCAAGTCAGACTTAGCTGGGAACAATCCTAGATCTGAGATTTTCCCCTTCAGGTCAACCTGCAGGGGCAGCTGGCAAACAAAGGGTTAGCCCCAAACGGCATGCAGGGTGTGCAACAGTTAAGAGAGGAACCTGGATGCCCAAGCAAGTGAGATGAGATGGGCTCTACGTAGCTGGGGGTATCTGCCAGCGCTTACCTTCTTTGCTGGCAGGTTGCGTGGCCTCATCCCAGTCGCTGGGGGTCTGCCTCTCCTCCAACGCCACTGGCTCCTTCAGGAAGAACTCCCGCCGGCGGTTCCGATTCTCCAGGCTCGCCATGCGGGTGAACTTCTTCCTTGAAAGGCGCAGGTACTTCTGGTTCTTGCTCTGCTTCCGAAGCGGGAAGGGCAAGACAGTCGCTCCACTCTTCTCGGGCAGCTCGGTCTGCCCTCCCTTGGCTAGGCTGTTTCCTCCTCCCCCAAACCGCCGTGACAGAGAAAAGCAGAGTTTCTCTTTCCCTTTGTGTGCGCTTCGCAGGTCCATGCTATACAGCCTCTGGCAAACGGAGGAAGAAAAAAATCACAATTCTGCAAATGCCCCAGTATTTCTATGAACACCTGTAGCCACAGAACCATAACATCCTTGAAGAACTAGCTCAATATGCTCTTCACCTTATGATATATGTGTACACACACACACACACACAAACATATTAATAATAATTATTTACACAGAAGCAAAAAAACTGTAATGGAGAATGATCAACAGGAGCGGGACACATTAAGCATTGCTTTGGGAAAAATTAAGCCAAACTAGCAATCTGTAGGGTAACTTTGCCTGAAAATGTGTACGCAGCAATTCTTACATTTTAAGGAAAAGTGTTTTGTTTTAATCATAGCTTCAAGATTTGGAGCTGGTGAGCTGTGTTCAGAACCATGATTTTGACATTATATGCACTGATTGTTTTGGCCTTGGTGGTTGGGGATGAACTTTGTGTTTTTTCATGTTATGTTTGCTTCTTTTCTTTGTCTGTCAGCCGCTTTGAGCAACACCTTTGTGGAGGGACAAGCAGCGCATGTATTTTCAAAATAAATGTAGAAGTACTTAAAAATATATATATGCATGTAGTGGATAGCTGAGTCGGTACAGCAATGCTGGGGCTTAGGAACGGACAGTGTCATTCAACAAACTTGGGCCCTTACCTGCAGCAAGAGACGTTTTGGTTTGGGGCCTCTCTTCCTGTAACCTGAGGCACGATCTTTCTCTTCCCTGAGGAGACAGAAGATACCTAGCAATTCCATTTGTTAACACAGCAAGAGCACCAACAAGGCCACTTGTTGATCCAGGTTATTTAAGGCATATCACAGAGCTGCTGCTTGTGCAAATACAAATCGTAGTGGAGAAGGGGGAGACTTTCATTTGGCTTGGTTGGTAGTTGGAGCTGTTCTTTCCCACCCACAACCTAAATCAGCAATGCTTAACCGAGTCGATACCTACCTGCTATACAAGCAGCAACTGGGATCGACAGTTCGGTGCATGCAAGCACACAAGAATACACAAAACCCTACCTGATGGATATCACAGTCTAAAGCCAGCTTACGCTGCTGGTTTCACCATTAAGCATTGTTTTATGGTTCACACACAACGGGAAGCTCTGGTTAACTGCTATATCCTGCCTTATTTTGTTGCCGGTTCAAAGGGTGGGAGTGAATGGCAGGAAAGGAACTGAGTACATTCACACATAGCTTGTGCATACCCTGCTTTAGCAAGTCAGGATTCTCAGCTTAATGTTATGTGCTAATGCAACCAATGGTAATTCCCATTGGGCTAGGTAAGATACTGATATTTTAGACCCTAACTACACATTATGGGAAAACATATGGCTGCTGCTGGCATACATCTATCCAACATGGGTTGGTGGCACATATTGATTTTCCTAGTAACATGCAGTCCAGGCAGCTAGGAATATTGTCATTTGTCTTATTGGGCAGGTGAAGAGGCTGCAGCATATTCTGGGAACTCTTCACACTGGGGTGCTCTCAGGTAATTGAGCCATAGCACAGAAGCCTCCGTTCAGCTGGGTGCCTGCTCTTTAGATTAGAGTAAAGAGCTTGTTTATTAGCTCTCCTTGCCTTGACAGGCGAAGAGAGAAACTCTCGAGCCAACCTGACCATGCTAGATCTCGTTGATGAATTTGAACCTCTCCCCAAAATAAAAAGGAAATATTCTTACTTCTCTTCATAAGCCATCACCAGGCGAGGGTCAAGAATGTGATCCTCTGGCTCCCATGTGCTGTATCTAAGAGGAAAAATGTCAAGAGAAAACCATGAAATGGTTTCTGGTCAAGGAGGGTGTCGCTAGCACTGTCAAAGTTCTAGCACTTTCCCCCTTATCAACTGGAGACTACAATCCACTCAACAGCTGAAAAATAAAGTATTTGAATTTCCCACCCAAGGGTTCTGCCAATAAATTCTTGAAATAAAATTTATACCATACCCTGCTCCTTCCGTACATGGAATGGATCAAATAAGTGACCATCCTTTTTTGAAAAAAGGGGAGCATAAACTCTCTGTTCTCAGTCTTAGATCTGCCTGTTGCAGCCAACAGAAAACTGGATTCCCACAAAACATCTCCTATGCAGAACCCTGTGCATTTCACCAGCTTTTTCTTTCAATGGCAGGCTCTTACTAGGCCACTAGATTTGGAGATGCTACAGTGTTTCTTGCCTGCGTCGTTAATGACTTTAGAGCTGGGAAGTATGATTCATTAAAGCTTTTTTTTTAAAAAAAAGAATTCAGAAACTGATCTCTGAACACATGGTACTTTAGAAGTATTTTTACCCTTCCTGTCAATCAACTACGGTTCCAGAAGGTGGCATAAAACTTAAAAACCAACACAAAATACAATACAAAGCCACCCAGCAGGGAATAGGAACAAATTCCAACCAGGAAATCAGAGGGGGGGGGGGAGAAGATCCTCCAAAAAAGCATCATCATAGGCTTCAAGCAGGCAGGGAGATGGCAGGGGAAAGAGAGAGAATGAATGAAAGAAAAAACAAACACTGTGACCACATTTCCTGTGGTGGATGCATACATAGAATGGTCCTCTGAAGATGATTTAAATGCCCAGGTAGACGTATGTGGGATAGGGCCGTCCTTAAGATACCCTAACCCATATTGCTTTCATGGCAATTAAAAAATACTGTATTTTTTGCTCTATAAGACTCACTTTTTCCCTCCTAAAAAGTAAGGGGAAATGTGTGTGCGTCATGGAGCGAATGCAAGCTGCGCAGCTATCCCAGAAATCAGAAAAGCAAGAGGGATTGCTGCTTTCACTGCATAGCGATCCCTCTTGCTGTTCTGGCTTCTGAGATTCAGAATATTTTTTTTTTCTTGTTTTCCTCCTCCAAAAACTAGGTGCGTCTTGTGGTCTGGTGCGTCTTATAGAGCGAAAAATACGGTAAATAAATCAAAGCTAGCCTGTTGAATTGTGCTCAAACTATAAGACATTACAGTTTCTATGAAGACGCTACAGATTCTACAGTGTACTTCAAGTGACTCACCACCATCAACTTCTTAGCAATGTATTCTGGGCCAGTGGATGCTTCCAAACATAGCAGCTCCATGTACAGTACACTACTGTAATCTAGCCTGAATGCCATCAGAGAATTACGCTAGCCCTCTCTCTCTGTATATATATTTATATATAGTAAAAGGTAAAGGTACCCCTGCCCGTACGGGCCAGTCTTGACAGACTCTAGGGTTGTGCGCTCATCTCACTCTATAGGCCGGGAGACAGCGCTGTCCGCAGACACTTCTGGGTCACGTGGCCAGTGTGACAAGCTGCATCTGGCGAGCCAGAGCAGCACACGGAACGCCGTTTACCTTCCCGCTGGTAAGCGGTCCCTATTTATCTACTTGCACCCGGAGGTGCTTTCGAACTGCTAGGTTGGCAGGCGCTGGGACCGAGCAATGGGAGCGCACCCCGCCGCGGGGATTCGAACCGCCGACCATGCGATCGGCAAGTCCTAGTGTCCCCTCTTATATATAGTACAGCAATGCTAATAGATGTTTATGGCTCACTATGCTGTGCAGAAGCAGGCCAATGTGGTTGCAAAAGGAGAGGATGTTGCAGATGCTGATGGCATCAAGGTGAACATTAAGTTTTTAACACATTAGGGAGGTGAAAAATCTTCAGTAGTAAAAGTTATTTTGAAAACAGTTAGAGAAGAGCTGCTGTTTATGCCACAGGTATAATTTCTTCTAAACGATACACAAAATGTGTTTTTTAAAAAAAAGATAAGAGAGGGAAGAGGTGGGGAATGTGTTAATAGCTGCTAAAGTGCTTATAGCAAATAATTCGAGGTAGCTTTGGTAACTTAGTCACCCCATATTATCTTGTAAGCCAGTAGCAGTTTTATGACTGCACTGTGGAAAGGGAAAAAGTCTATGCAGAGATGTATGATGAAATGGCAGCTATGGATATTTCTTTTGGTATGAAAAACATTCTGCAAACAGGGTTTATGCTTTAAAGAAAAACTGTATATATAATATACACAGACAGGGTAGCAGTCCATTAAGTTTGACTCCGAAAGTAGACCTATGGAAATTAATGGACTTAACTTGGACATGTCCATTCATTTCAGTTGGGTCTACTTGAGTAGAACTTAGTTGAATCCCACCCATAGAGACACAGTTGCAGCACACATCAAGGTAAGCCATAAATCATTTCTCACAAGCCAACTGCTCCTCCCTGCTTGAACAGGGGAGAAACAAAGCATGATCCCTTGTTCAAACCTGGCGCTAAGCCATGGATCGTGGCTCATTTCTCTCCAGGACAAGCAGGTTAGAGCACAGCAGGCATATTTGGAACAAGCCACAGTTTATGGTGTGCGCTGATGCACAAACCAGGTCAGTGGGATTGCAACAGAAGATAATGTAGGTTTTCTCCACGTTTACTTTTCTAAAATAATAATGAGATTGTCTTTCTGCAGCAGTAAATAAATAAATGCAAAAAACCTTCCATTCTGGTGACCTGTCAAAGAGGAAGGATTAGAAGATGAACCTCAGAGGCAGTGCAGGATCAGGACCTGAGAGAATCTCAGCTTTAATCCTAACTCAGGAATTGACTTTCTGGGGACCCTTAGGCAAATTCCCATCTCTCCTAGTTATCACAGCTTTCTCTTGCCAAGCTGAAAGGCAGGGTATAAATATATTTTTAAATAAATAAATTGCTCAGCCTTGATTTCTCCTGCAATGTGAAATGGAAAAAACCCAGCAGCTGACTCCCACATGCCTGCCTTGCAGCAGGCTTTTTTTCTTTCTTTTTTTTCTACCTGCCCTGAGGCTTTAGGGAATGAGGTGTGATGTTAAATAAGTCAATACATTTACTTCAGAAGATGTCTCTCACATCCAGCTCTCAGGGGAAGGGCAAGGTTATAAATAGCTTACATCGCCAGCTTCGTTTTCATTAATTCTTATTCAGTCCTCATCATTAGCCAAGCTCTACCTCCCAGTAAGAGCTCTTCCTCTGCCCCTGCCATCTCCCTTCCAGCCTGTTGTACGCCCCAAAAAAGTTACCAAATCAGAAAAATAAAAACTCGAGCTGAGCAAATGTTGTGCTTGCTTTCTACCTCCTTGCTGCACAGAATTTTGCCATTTGTTTTAAGCTGCGAGGGAAAGAGGGGCTAAGGCTTCCTTACAGAAGGCAGCAGAGCTGGCAAGCGATTGGGGGAGAGAAGAAGAGTAACGGATCGGGAATGTATTAGATCTTTTAAAAAATGTCCTATGGGTGTTGCCCATTCCTCTGCAGTTTAGCTTCTTGCTTGACTGCAGTGAGAAAACACTGCATACAGTACAGAAAAACATTGCAGCTCGGCACACGTAGACACACACACACAGAGAGAGAGAGAGAGAGAGAGAGAGAGAGAGAGAGAGGCCAGACTGCAGCAGAACTGCAGACCACGCATTCTGGAAAATACAAGTCACATGATTGCCTCCCTCCTCCCTCCCCCCCCTTCAAACCCAAGTTGTAAACAAGCTTGCAGCTGACTCAGAGCCATAACCCTTCAAATCCCTGGCTCTGAGCTCCTATGGGTGGGGCATGCAGGCCATTTTTTATTATTATTAAAAAATTGTTTGGAAAAGGCATCCAGAAAATCGGGAGGAAAGGAAGAGAGCATGAGCAGGGGGGAAACTGGGGAGGAGAGAGGCCAAACAGTTTGAAGCATAACCATTTGCCTGCTTTCTTCAAGCCACAGTGGAAGAACTGGCACAAAACCGGGAAGGGTTATGGAGTAAGATGGAACGCAGACACACAGAGATATTATGCAGGTATCAAAAGTTGAGAAAGGATGAACAGGGATGTGTTAGGATGAACGGATGCAGAGATGGGGGGGTGCTGTACATAGCTCGTTGTTTACAACATATTCAGTGGCAATCAAGAAAACGAACATAAAATATTTGTAGCTGTATTTTAAGCACAGCTGCAACCTTCATGTTCTTAAAATAAATTATCGGTCAATCTTCAGAATGGTTTGTTCATTTATTGGTGGATCTAAGAAGCCCTTTTTTTTCAGTCCTAGGAAAAGCTATGAGCTCATCATATCCTTATTTTAGCATTTGTTTCACTATAGAGCTTGAGGGTGGGGGGAGAGAGAGCAGTGGAAGACTGCTATGTGGAACTTAAAGAGTGCCACTGAAAAATAGTGTAAAATCACCATGGATTAGGAAACAGCAATAGTACACTCCTCTCCCTCCTTAAATATGATGTGACTAACGAATAAATCCAGCCAAACTCTAATTTGAAGCCATCTTGGGGGAAGTGTTTAGCTAATGAGCTTGACAACACCATGTTGTCAGCAGCAGCACACATTGTTAATATGGAAGACAGAACGTATGGTCGGGACACTTCTCTCTTCCTGGTCCAAAAAGGAATGGTTGTTTTTGCTGTGGCTACATAGAGAGCAGGAAGGTGGATACTCTCTGCTCTGTTTTTGCAGAGTGGCTATATTCTTGCAAGTTATTAAATTGCAACTGCTGGATTGCATCTGACATGAACAGGCTCTTAGCCCCTTCTCAGTTATTTCATTAAAACGGGGTGGGGGTGGGGCTGTGACCCTCTAGGTGCTGCTGAACTACAACTTCCACCATCACTGGCCATGCTGGGAGAGCTGGAGTCCCAACAACATACTGGAGGGCTTCAGTTCCCACATACCCCTGCATTAAAATACGCAATATACTACTCTGCCCGCACTATAATCCCACATGGGTAGAAGAAAGAAGATGCCTCCCTATTGCAATGCAGTTTCCTCTGGGGAGGCATTAACTAGCAATAAACACCAGGCATCAAACTTGAAGCTGTTTAAGCGATATCTGGGTGGAAACACCTCTGAAAGAAATAACGAGTGGCAGGTACTGCCTCATCCAAAAGGAGGGGTGAGGGGAGCATTATGCAGCCAAATGTATGTTAATACCTCACTTTATTGACAGGTAGCCACAAACCCACTCAGGAGGGTCAGGGGCAAATGCACCCAGCCCTCTCTGGACAGCAGCACTGTAAAGATATATTGCAGTATTTTGCAGCTACAATGAGGAGCCTTATTTTCACTGCAGTTTTCGATCAGGTGAAAAAGCAGTGCTCCTTCTCTTCTTCCTGCTGCCCCCCATATGAGAGGTGACTGTGCCCCTCTCCCGAGTCCTCTGTACGCACTAGAGAATGCTGCAGAGAAGGGGACATTGCTACCGACCACAAATAATGGCTTGGTGCTAAGCCAACATTGGTGGACCCCTGTTTACTGCTCTGCCGTTACTCTACTGGAGTTGGAGCAAACACAACGTACTTCTTCGTTCCTTAGATCTGCATCCCGTGCTCTCTAAAAAGACTTGAAGAGCAACTATTTCCTTGGGACTACTCCTGTGGTTTCTTTTTTTAAGACGACTTAAGTTTAAGGTACTGTATCTTTAGGGTTCCATAGGAAAAGGAGCCACCTGCTAATGAACCAACTGTTTCTATCACCACTCCAAGGATACGTATTTGAGGAAAATGTTTAAGAAATTAGAACTCTTGGTTAAATAGGGCCAGGAAGGGAAGTAAGGAAAGAATGGTGTTCCTTTTGGAAGTGGCGTCAACAAGAACCAAAACACAGAGGACAGATAATTAACACAAATGCAGCTTTACAAATATACCCCAGCACTTACTTGGGGGGCCATCCTTTCCATTTCACAAGATATTCCACTTTACCCTATGGGAGGGAAAGGAGAGACAAAAGAAAAAACAAAATCAATAACTGAAAAAAGTAAAGTAAATTGGGTTGGCAGGATGTGAACCATAATAAACCCCTTCACAAATTTCAGCTTGTCCAATTCCTCACATTGGAAATTTAAGCATCTCCTCACTGAGCTACATCCCCAGGTAGGTTTGCCATGCAGACCTAAGCAATGGCCCTTTTTCAAGAGGGTCTTCTTCCAGAACGATCAGCTAGAAAGCATATACAGAGACCCAACAGAAAGACGAATCAAAGCATATACATGCAATTAAGAAGGAATGCTTAAGAAGTGAAAAGAAAAATATCCTTTTTAAAGACATTCTGAAGGATCCTGCTGCATTGCTTGCTCGATATCTGTCTGCCTTGCTCTTCTCATTCCCTCTCCTACGAAACACCTCTCTCTTGGCACGCAAGCTCTCTACTTACAGCATTCTGTAATATGATGGATCACATGTCATCTTCTAGATGGTCTATAATCTTATAAAAATGAATGGAAATGGAACGTGTGGCTGGGCTACAAGAATGGTTCTCAATGTCTCAGGCAGACCTATCCAGGTAGCTGCTAGGGGAGGTATCATTTCCCACTCCACCCTGTTTACACATCCTCATTGACCCACAATAAAGGATGCCAGCCTACCTGTCAATTTAATACAGAAGGTTGTGTTCCTCTACTGCATGATCAGCAAGCCAACCCTAAAGTGATGGTTTCATTTCCTACCATACATGGATGGATAAGGAAGGCAGGGGGAATAAATACCGAACAATCGGCAGCGTTCAGAGATTATAGGCGTGCTGAGCTAGTATGATGTGATACGGTTCTTTTTGGCCCTGTGACAGTTGTTTCCAAAGTGCATAACTCATCCCCTCTAGGAAGGACTGTGAAGATGCATAAGACCAGAAGGACAAAAAAATTGGGGGGACCCACCACCTATCATTATCATAAATTTTAAGTATGATGCTATTTCCATTTCCAGAATGGGTTGCCTTAACTTGCAAAAGTCAAGGAAAGGTTCCTAACCCTCTGGTGTGAAATTATACATCTAGGGATAACAGCGCAATCTTAACCATGTCTGCTCAGAAGTAAGTCCTTCTGAATTTAATGGGGCTTACTCCCAAGTAAGTAATATTAGGACTTTACCCCAAGTCACCCAAATGTCAAGATGTTGACAGCCTCTCAATGTCCAAGTTGTTGAGAAAGCCCTTCATACAGAGAGATGGGTGGTAGTCATATTTTCCATTGCAAAACAATGGGCTGGCGGCCCCTAAGAAACTGAGCACAGAGACCCCCCAAAGGCAGATAAAGCACACAGTGAATTGCTCACTTGAAATGAATGGCCTAAACAACAAGGCAAAGCTCTGACAAGAACACCATCAAGTCCATGCAATGACACTCAGATGTTCCAGCGCCCATCTCAAGTTTCAGTCATGCCTTTGGTGCCAACCACCATATATTTAAAGCTGGCAGGGCTTCCAGAGACCCAACCCGTTCCTCTTTCCCATAGGACTGGAAATGAGGGGAGTAGAGGAAATGGAGTAGGGGCTTTGAGAATGGGACACCCACTAACTAACGGGCATGTTGGGTGTTTCTCCTCTAGGAGAACTCTTTCTACTGCAACACCTCTACTTTACTATGGGGGCAGGTAAGGTTCCAAAGTGAGCCCAAGGGTGTGCAATCTAAACGCACACTTGCCGCTGACCCGGGAGTAAGCCTCGCTGAAGTCAATGGCATTTACTTCCCAGTAGAAACAGGCAGAACAACACTGGGCGACGTCATGCAAGGGTCCCAAGCGGTGGAAACCATTCATGCCAATCACCACGACTGCCACACAACCTCGCCTGGAGCATGACAGCCAACCCATGCCCATGCCTTCAGGGGAGGGAGAGTGACAAGGGCTTCACTGCCGCCCCCTGGCGGCGGGATAACGAGACGCTCCGCCGCCACGCCCCCCTTACTCGCACCGTGGCATGCGTATGAGATGTGGGGCGTGGGGGTGGGAAGCATACGATGCCGAGCTGTTCCTTACAGCACCACCACTCCTAGAGGTTTCTCCTAGGCGAGGAGGAGCCGCTTTGACCCCTGCCTAGGAGTCAGTCACCTAGATGAGGCTTAGAAATAGAAATCAAAGCGGGGCCCGCGTGCCTCCCTCCTACCTATTTGACCGCTGGAGTAGTGGCGGGCGGGGGGGGGGGGAGAACACGAGTGGGGAAGACGCCAGCAGAACCCACCTTCCTTATGCGCTTCTTCCTGATGCTTTCCACCGCAAACACCTGCTCCCCGATAGCGGAAAGCTCCATACAGGGAGAAGACGGCGAGGTGGAGGAGGAAGCGAAGGCGGCTGCTCGCGGATTCAGCGCTGCGTGGCGCGGGCTCCTGATTTTGCTGCTGTTGCTGCAGCTCTCGCGCTTACTTACTCCACACTCACACGCGCGGCGGGGCGGGGGGGGAGAGGGAGGGAGAGAGATAGAGACGCACGCACACCCCTCGCGCGCTCCGGCACGCCGCCTCTAACGTTCCATTTTAGAACCTGCGCAACATTTTCCCAGGCGCGCGCGCTAGGGAGAGCAGCGCCCCCGCCCTGCTTTTCTCGCGAGCGCCGACTGTCAGCGAGGCACCGGGCGCACGGAAGGAGAGCAGCCGCGCCAGCCTCAGACCTGATTGAGCAGCGGCTCCTCCTCCTCCTCCTCCTCTTTGCACACAACAAGTAACCTGCCTGAGCGCGCGAGATAAGTCCCAGCTCCTTGGCGCCCGGGCCTTTATTTAGCGCGCCCGCGCGAGCGAGCTGCCACTCTCCGACGCTTCCTCCCTGCAGGCAGGGAAAAGAAGGGCCGAGCAAAAAAAATAGAAATGCATATGTTAAAGATGGGGCGATACATACTGGGGGAGGAATGGGGGAGAGAGGGGAAGACTCGCGCGCACCGGTGCTTAAAGCTAGCGGCGCGCCTGGGAACCCTGGAGAGCAATAGCATTGTTATGCAGTACGCGCACCCGTGGCGGAGGCTGCTATCCTCTGCGTTTACCTGGGCGCGAGCTGCGGGGGAAAGAGGCCGTAGCAAGGCGGTAGAGCGTTTGCTTTATACGCAGCGGGTCGCAGGTTCCAATCCACAGCATCTCCGAGGCAGAACGGAGACGGATCCTGGAGGGAACCGCGCAGCTAAGTTCAGTTGTATGGACCAGTGGACTGACTCGCTGTAAGCAGTTGCCTAAGTTTCTGCCCCACCGCTTGACTCTGTGGGGCTGACTTCTCTGAGCAAGCATGCGTAGGATCGCCTCGCACAAGCAAAGGCGGCACCCGGGAGGGTCCTAGGGTTACTCAGGCACAATCGCCCCGGGTTTGTGTCTTCCCCAGTCGTCGTCGCCCCCAACACCATCTTGCTTCAAGGGATTTTCCTGTATAAAAGAGGGATCGCGAACCCTATTTAGGCTCCTTAGTCCTGTCCCCGCCAGGAGTATTTTTCGAGCAGAGTTTTTCAGCATGGCTAGTTCTGTAAAATTAATCTCAATGAGGGCTTCGTCGCGCAGCAGACATGAGCTGCAAAGATTTGGCATCCTGTCGTAGATCGGGTTGTGCTCTTACTGACCCTAATTCCAAGTAGCTTTATATTTCCCTGCCTCAGTTTCCTGCTTCCTTGACACCTGTCACGCATCACATTATTATTATTATTATTATTATTGTTGTTGTTGTTGTTATTATTATTATTAAGCTACGTGGCAGACAGAAGTTCAGCAGGTGGTGTGTTTCACTAACGGAAAAACATTTCTCGACACAAAAGTGTCCGTTATCTCACACGCGAATTGCATTCTTCCCATTTACAAGGTTCTCCGAGCAGTGAGGGTGGAAAACGTCAAGCATTCGTATGTAGGCTCTGGACAATTGTTGTCAAAAGCCCGCCTATAAAAGTTCCGTTTGGAGGAATGTGCGTTTAGAAAAGGAATGAGCCCCCAGTACCACTCCCATGTGCTTTTTATAATGTCGGAACTTTCTTTTTAAACATATCCCTGTACAACGTTCCTATTGGTTCATTTCTACCCAGGGCCTTCCTTCCTTTGGCTTCATTGGCCCGTAGCTATGCTTGTATTCTTTCCGTTCCCCATAATTGGTCGTGGTCTGTTAATTATTTCTCTCTTAATCGTGGAATCATCGCGGCCTTAGGGCCTGTCTCCGGGATTTCCGTGTGCTTGGTATTCTTAGACTCGCGAGCGGCGAGCAATGAGGATTTGCATTTGAGTTGTTTTTCCTAACAGGATTATTGCCACATAGTAAACAAAGGAGTTAGCAGCAAAGTCGGGTTTTTTAAAGAAAAAAATATTGGATGTCTGAATGAAAGTATAGTGTACACACACACACACACACACACACACCACAAGTTGCTGTCACCCAGAATTGTATTGGCTTTATATTGGTTTTTCTCTCTCTCTTTGATTGATTCTGCACAATTAAGGTGGCTAGTTATGCAGTGCCAACGGAGAAAAATCTACTTCATCAGATGCGTGACATTTTATCCTGAGTTACAGGCCAATATATGTACTCACTTGATATTTTGTGTTTATGTGTGTACACACAAATATGCCATAAATAGATTAGGCTTTAAGGTGCCACACAGGCACTTGTTCATCTGGGATTTTTTTAGCCCAAAGGTCACATTTCCTCATGGGGAACCTTGGGACATAGCAGTGGTGAGCAGGACCAGATGGAAGGTGGGTGGGGCTAGAAACAAAAGTGGGTGGAGCAACAGGAGCGTCTCTTCACTTTTTCCCTGTACACAAACATCTATACCATACCCCCTGCTCAGCAAGAGGCATTAACATGTTTCAAGGAAACATCCCACCCAGGCAAAAGCAGTCAAGGAGGACTAACACAGATCTGGACCAACAGGCTGTGGCTTGGGGAGGGGCTTAGAGTCACAGGGGCCTGATATAGAAGTCTGAAGGGCCACATCTGGCCCCCTGTAGGGCCTAAGTTTCCCTACTCCCCAGACTAGCACAGCCACTGCTCTGCGAATTTATATGTACAGGTGCAAATTTAGAAATGGTTAATGGAATGGATCATACAGCCGTTCAAACAGAGGATGCTTTCTAAGAGAGGGCTGCCCACTGCAAGCTAGGGCACACGGCCACCCTAACCACAAGGGGAGGGAGCAACACGGGGGACGGGGCGGGAATCCAGCTGGCCCACTCTTGCAGTGCAGCCGTCTGAGCTCTTGCTGTATGGTGGCTGTAGGAAAATATAATAATGGGATGTTGAAGGCATCTTGTACCATTGTGCTGGTGCATTTGGATAGAACGAGATTCAGATTATTGCAAAGCCACTGTGCAAGCAGATCAGCCAACTCAAGCAATGCGGCACTGTGCCACGGCAGGTAGGCTGAGGCAAAGGAACCAAAGCACAAGAAAAGGCAAGGCTATGGTCTCATATAAAGGCAAGCATGATGCATATGGTCGATGAAAACGTCAGCTTTAGGTCCCCTTTATGTATGTGTGTAAAATCTTTTTCTTTTCTTTTTGAGAAGCAAACTCTGCACATGCTCAGGAGAACTCAGCCTGAGCTGCCAGAATTTTTGTAACACATGGCAACTCCAGCCCTGACTCAGCAGATCAATTTGAGCGCAATGCAACATAGGATGCAGAGGGTGCCCACCTCCGCCCAGGTGTCCAGTTGCAGCCACATTCGGAATAGAAAACAGCTCCTGGAGAACGCAACGAGTCTCTCTGAAGACCTGTAGCTTTGCAGAGCCCCAAGAAATGGCCTTGCTATGTTGTTGTTGTTGTTTAGTCGTTTAGTTGTGTCCGACTCTTTGTGACCCCATGGACCAGAGCACGCCAGGCACTCCTGTATTCCACTGCCTCCCGCAGTTTGGTCAGACTCATGCTGGTAGCTTCAGGAACACTGTCCAACCATCTCGTCCTCTGTCGTCCCCTTCTCCTTGTGCCCTCAATCTTTCCCAACATCAGGGTCTTTTCCAGGGAGTCTTCTCTTCTCATGAGGTGGCCAAAGTATTGGAGCCTCAGCTTCACGATCTGTCCTTCCAGTGAGCACTCAGGGCTGATTTTCTTAAGTATGGATAGGTTGGATCTTCTTGCAGTCCATGGGACTCTCAAGCTTCTCCTCCAGCACCATAATTCAAAAGCATCAATTCTTCGGCGATCAGCCTTCTTTATGGTCCAGCTTTCACTTCCATACATCCCTACTGGGAAAACCATAGCTTTTACTATACGGACCTTTGTTGGCAAGGTGATGTCTCTGCTTTTTAAGATGCTGTCTAGGTTTGTCATTGCTTTTCTCCCAAGAAGCAGGCGTATTTTAGTTTCGTGGCTGCTGTCACCATCTGCAGTGATCATGGAGCCCAAGAAAGTAAAATCTCTCACACAAAAGCTGCCATTATTTCCTTAATGTCGCAAGAGCTGGCATCTGTTCAGGGCTGATCTCCAGAAGCCATTAGCAGCGAACAACTGCAACGTCCTTGACTGTCCAAGCTTCTGAGCAAAGCCTGTGGATTCCCGAGCTTGCAGCAGATGGCACCCTCTACACTAACAATGAATGTGTGCTTGTCTTGGGAGGGAACATGATTCCCTCTCCACATAAGCGGCTGCACCACTTCGGAGCGGTGATGACTTCATGCACTGCCGCCCATAATGATATAAATTGCTTCCCATCATGTGGAGAATTTATATACTTGTGCTACTTGCTGCTAGAGGAGGCTCAGCAGGTTGCAAAGCACGGTACATGCTTTTGCCTGCTGAAGATCCTAGGTTCAATTCCTGTTTACTGTTAAAAGGATCGGGTAGCAAAGCCTTCATCAACTTGGTGCCTTCCAGCAGTTTTGCATCACAACTCCCACCAGCCATTGACAGCACTGCGCCTCAGTCAAAATACTGGGTTTTTTGTTTTTAATCCTTCTGCAGGCATCAATTCATTTACCAGTGTCAGGATGTTTGTTTTATCATTAACACACAGTCAGTGAAATTACCTTTACATTTAATTATCATAGTCTGTATTCCTTGCGTTTCATATCGCTCTGACTTCATGGCTAACATTTCCCCATCCTTCCTATGTGCATTTCATGACATTAATCCCCAAACTACAGGAATATAAAGTATTTTTTGCTCTATAAGACTCACTTTTTCCCTCCTAAAAAAGTAAGGGGAAATGTGTGTGCGTCTTATGGAGCGAATGAAGGCTGCGCAGCTATCCCAGAAGCCAGAAGAGCAAGAGGGATTGCTGCTTTCATTGCGCAGCGATCCCTCTTGCTGTTCTGGCTTCTGAGATTCAGAATATATTTTTTCTTGTTTTCCTCCTCCAAAAACTAGGTGTGTCTTGTGGTCTGGTGCGTCTTATAGAGCGAAAAATATGGCAATTTTAAAATAGACAAACATTTGCACAGCATGATTCTCTGACTAAGCAGCTGATGTTATACGTTACAGTGTGCAGCTCTGCTTTATTGCTGTTTGACTTTAATTTTGCATCATGAATGGCACAGACGTGAGACAGTTCCTGCCCAGAGGGTTTAGTTAGTATTTAAATTGGATTGACAGCTTTTACCAAAGATAGTCCTTGCTTTACAAAAACCTCTGGCAGGCTGCATCCTGTCCTCTGCTTGTTACCCTTTTAAAGTGTCATTTGCACAGCATCATCAGGGTTTTTGCAGTCGGGTTTCCTTCCTCATTGCAAAGGGTAGGCCCAGTTAACCTCCTTCAGAATGATTCTCATCCATCAACTCATTGAGCCTGCAGAGGGAGGCCTTCAAAGAAGGAGCCCACAGCACACCTGCCTGCCGCAGGGGGCCTCACACTTCCTGGGCTGGTCACTGTCGGAGACACATTACAGGGTCAAATGAAGCATAGGGCTGATGGGGATTGGCAGGCCCTGGTTCTCCCGAAATTCCATTGCGAGGAGGAGCTGCTCCCAGCTGCTGCTCGGGTTCGACAGGATGGGCACAGGAGGGCACAGCAAGTGGCTCCCATCAGGCATGGCCAGGAGAGAGGAGGGATACTTGGAGGAATAAACAACCAAGAGTTCTGCAGCACCTTGAAAACTAAAAAAAAAAGACTTGTGAAAAAACATCTATTGACTTGTGTCTCCGTCATCAGATGCATCCTCAGAGGATGTTACATGAGAGGCAGTATTCCTTCTTTTTCTTTCTTTAGAGGAAGCAGTTGGAAACAGGCTGAACCCTGATGTTGACCCCTGATGGGGAACATTCCTAGCCCCACCTGGAGATTGCCAAGGATTGAACCTAGCCAAAGGAGATGTTCAACCATTGTGCTATGGCCTTTTCACCTATTCAGGTAGCTCCTATAGCTTTAATAGTTTAGAAAGTGGCATTTTGAAATGTGCTGCTTTTCCAGGTTGGCATTTGTCTGCTTCCAGAGACAATGGAGTGTGCCTCTCGGGATGAAGTCAAACTGCTGTGTTATCAGCATTGAAATGACCACCCCCCGGCCAGTGGGCTGCCCAGATGACAAGACCCTCCACCCTCAGTCCTGCTAATGTGGTCAAAAGGAAAGCAGAGCAAGACATTTAGTACCAACGTGGCTGCAGGAGTTGCTGGAAGGAGGCATACCAGGTGCCATCCAACAGTCTTAGGGACTCCACCTTTGTGTAGGGTTTACTCCTTAGACTTTTCTTCTCCCCAAGATATGCTGCAAGGCAGTGGAAGTTTTCCTTCTCCTAGATAGAATAACTTCCCAGGTTGATGAGCCCCATCCCTCTACAGCTTGTGCAGAAACCGCCTTATTGATCGTTGGACCCACTATTAGTCTGGTTTGCTCAATCCGACGGATCTTGTCTTCACATGCAGAGGCAATCCCTAAATCACAGAGTTCGAGACCCATTGGCTATCTCACCTGGTTAAGCCAGCCAGTTGAAGTCATTTCCTGGGCTGTGGCTGCTGTCACATGCTGACGGCTTCTAGGAGCCGCAAGTGAGTGCTGAGTGCATGGTGAGGACCGAAGGTAGACAAACTACCCCAGAAGGTGTACAAACTGTCACCTACCAGAGGTACTTCTCTTCCCCACACCCCCCCTACGCCCAAGTACTGTGTCAAGAAAAGCTCCATTTGCTGAAGTTTCTCTAACCTATGGGATGTACAGGAAGGTACAGGAGAACTGAAATGCTGATCCATCTCCACTATAAGAAAGGAAGAAGAGCCCCAGTGAATCAGGCCAAAGGCCCAGAAAATTCAGCATCCTGTTCTTACAGTGGCTAACCAGGTGCTTGTGGGATGCCTGCAAACAGGACCTGAGTTCAATTTGAGATTGATTTTTTTTTCTGTATCTATCTCAACACTCCCAAAATCTGAGAGCCACAGATGTGATGGTGTGGTGATCTGTTTTGAAACAACCCCATTGAAGAAGATAACAGTGGTTACTCAAACCTCATTGCCGATTGCAAAGGGACTCCCGTGACGGTTCGAGCTTCAGGGTCCCCAAAATGTAGTTTCACTACTGCTTGTTCCTGTTTCTGTACCTTCATTTCTCATATGGTGGTTTCTAGGCACTGAACAACATGTAGGTAGAAAAGGTGTGTTCATGGCTCAGCATGCACCCACATGGTTATCCAAGTGCCATTTTAGGAGGCCACTCAACAGTTTCAAAAGTGAGTTGGCAGTGGCGTGATAAATAAGGTTGGACTATCCATATAAATACTTCCACACACAGTCAGCTGCAACATGGGACCATTCCTACCATATCATAAATCTGTGTGGACACTGGCTATAGAAACCAGCACTCATGGGCTTATTCTTGACTTGAACTTGCAGAGTTTTGTTTTTCCCACTAGATGGCACTTTGGACCTCTGGTTGCTGGGGAAATGCACAGTTTATTATGTTTCTGCTAGTAGTAGTTGCTTCAGACAATATTCCAGAGGGGGCACCATTTCTCTCTATCCCTGCATGATATTAAATAATGAGAAGAGGGTCATTAGAAAATAAGCAAGGGAAGGTTGTCATTTTGACTTTACACATCAGGTGTGAAAAAGTCTGTGAGTGGAAGTGTTGGCAGCTCTGAAAAGGTGTGAATTTGTTTGTGATGGAAGACACTTGGCGCTTACCCAGACACTGAGCCACTGCATGTCCCAGTTCCTAGCAAACCTTTGCATTATCTTTCCATAGTCTCCTCCAAGGATGGAGACCCTGGTTGTTCTTCAAATGTTGTTGGAGTCCAGCTGTCATCACCCCTGGCCATTGTCCATTCTGGCTGGGGCTGATGGAAGATGGAAACCAACAACATCTGGAGAACCCCATCTCTGGGCTATAGTGTGATTATTATATTCCTTGATATTGCACCATATTATATGGTCTCCATGTAACAGAGGGATAGTTTTGCTGTAAGCCATCCTACTATTGTGGCTGGCCCCTTTGAAAAACCACAAAATGACATTGAGAAAGATGAGTGTGAAACTTAAAAAAAACCACAAAAACCCTAACGGAATGAAAACACAAAGAAATTCTCATATTCATTGCTAGGGGTAGGTTAAGTTTGTCTGAGTTTGCCGTTGTTTTAAAGGCTAGCTAAGTGCTCCTGAGATAGAACGGTGTAGATAGGGATCACTCAGCTACAAAAGGATTTTAAAAATAAAGCAAGACTTTTAAAAGTTGTAAAACAGGACAGGATTTGCACAGGAATTGTGTCATTGCTTCCCTAACTGGTGCCGATGACAGTCACGTTATACACAACACTTGGAATAACAATGGAGGCCAAAATAATAACATCTCCCCAGCAAAATAAATTTTAAAAATTGCTGTTTGATAGCAAGGGAAAAGCAATTTCCCTGCATCACAGCCCAACTGTACAATATATCTGCAACAAATGAATAATAAACATGCGTTTTGTGAGCTGAGCAGTGATTGGGTGGGAAAGCTTCTGATTACGCTGGAGAACAAATTCTTGTCTTTTGTCATGAGACAAAACGCTGTAATGAGCTGTTTTGCTTATACCACAGTTTTGCAAAGCTTGTGCGACAAGTTCCCCTTTAGAGATCATCTTCTTATGATTTTATCTATCAGACGTTTTACTCTGTCCTTCCAGAGCAGTTTCCATGCAATTTCGCATCCAAGTGCTGACCGGGCCAGGCTGCCTTAGCTTCCACAGTAGAACTGACCCATGTGGATTCTCTATAACATCCTCACTTCCAGCATCTTCCCTTGCATTGTGTTGTAAACTGGACATTCCATCTTGTAGTACATGCTACAGTGTGGCCAAGATTTATGTTCCCCACCCTGGCCACATCTACTGCACATTCAACAGCTTCATAGCCGTCAGAAATGTAGCAAGTGGTGGTTTTCCTTTCATGTAGATAACTGTTTTGAGCTGGGAGGGAACTTTTATTGCCAAATTTCTGTTAATGAAGTCAACTTTTTTTTTAAAAAAATGGTTTTTTTATTAAAGATTTTATTGTTACAAAACAAATAAGTGGATAAAAGTACAATTGGGGGACGGAGAGGGGAGGGAGAGATACGGGGGGGCTGTTGTTCTTTCATTTTATTGCCTAGAATAAGTGTAGGGGTTGAGACAGAATCGTGTTTATATAGGTTGACATTGCGACAGGTTCGGGGGTCCAGAACTAATGAAGCCCTACTGGGAAAATGCTGGCAACTTCAGACAGATACTCCCCCTTCCTTACTGGGTTCTGGGGGGAAACCAGATGCAGGTTACAAACAGTGGGTAGGGATGTGTTGATGTGGAATAGCTCCCACTTGGTTGGTTTCAGGCTGTGAGAACCGCCCCCCCCTTTTAAAAAAAGAAAAGAAAACCATGGCTCATAATGTGGGATTGTTCCCATGTCTTTTGCCTTTAGAAGTAGTGAAACCACAGCGAGTGTTTCTAATATGTCTTGTGGTAGATGATAATAGTCACATACCAAATGTTCTAGTTTCCATGAAATATTCTCACATTCCTCTTTCTCTTTCCCCTTCAAGCTCAACATTGCATGATAATATCCCAAGGGGCTCTTTCTGTTTGGCTTCCAGTTGACGCCACACTGCAGACAGGACTCTTATGAGAAGGAATCTCTCTTGGGAAGCAGTATGATGTCTGGTGGAAGTCAATTCTCCAAATGTGGAACCTGCTCAGTCTACATTTAGCACTCCCCCATAGGAATAGAAAGATTCTGAGAAGCAATTTAATGCACAGGCTGGCATCCTCTTTCTACATCCAGGGTATAAGGGAGTTGGAGTCCAACAGCATCTGAAAGACACCATGTCAGCTAAGCCTGTTCTACATGGTTTCCTGTATGGCAGAGCCCACAATACATTTACCTGAACTACCCAGCACCCTACCCATCTTGGTCCCCATATCTTTGTTAAATTGCCTAAAGCATGATATTCCAGCCTCGGAAAGAGCCATATGGCAGCTTCCCCTTCTCTCTGGGGGGAATATGTGCCCCAGTCTTCTCTACATTCATTGCATGAGATGTAGGAGGACTCATTGTGGGGTAGCCAGCTGGGGATTACAATGCGCTTAGTTTCAGACCGTGGTTGTCTTCATACGTTTGCAGAATAGGATGTTGTGGGAGGCTGTATGGAGAAGATGCACATGTGTGTCAGTGTGTGGCTAGGAAGGGTGAATACACAAAGAGGCTAGGTGGGTGGACCAGAAGCCTGACTTAGCAGAAATCCCCACTACCCCCACTAGTCCTTTCATCTGGCCCTGTTCTGTCTCAGAGTCATTAGCCCTGGCTCACACCTCATAAATATGCACATGACTCTTCAAACCCTACATCTGATCTTTCTTCTTTGGCAGCACTCCCTACTGATCTTGATCTGGCTTCCATTTGCTCCTGTTTATGGGATCAGATTTTCTCCTATTAACCCCATTCCGAGTCACTTGACCTCAGGTCCTCTGAACTGAAGCCATAGAAAGATGGCTTGAGCTATACCCAAGTAAAACAAAGATTGCTTACCGTGGAATTCGATCCCATTTGTCCTTGCCTAATGAATGGTGGTGTCAGAATATTCCCTTTTCATGCATGGCACATGGGGTGTGTGTTTGTTTGTGTGTGTAGGAAGCAGCTAGTCTGGAGACTTTGCCAAATTCTTAAGTTATGTGTGTATGTGTGCTAAGTATAAAACTGGATCCCCCCACCCCCATATTTTATCGCAATTTGACAGGTTGAATCCATCTCTTTTCACTCCCCTCCATGTCTTGACATGTCTTAGCGGGGAGATGCCTGACTGCATCCCATAGCCTTCAAACGAAACTGCAGGTGTCTGTTGAAGAAGAGGTGGGATGGGGTGAAATTGAGTGGGGAAGACAAGGAAGAGTCAGGGTTGGGAAGCACAAGGAGGGGAGGGGAGTCTCTCATCACGAAGAAACATGGGGTTGAGTGCCAAACAGATCTGTGGATAGACATTAATATCAGGCAAGAGATTAGGAAGCTTCATGACCTCTTTGTGACATGGCAACACTCTTATTAAAGGGGCTGAGGTTTCAGTCTAGTTAGCTCTGGCATGCGGTTGCTGAAGAAGCCGTTTGAGCTTCCAGAAAGACTAGGGAAAGGAAAATATAATAAATAAACACAAAAAAATCAGCCCAATAAATACCTTCTGGATTCTGGCAGGGCCACAACCCATCAACAGTAACTGAGAATGTGGGAGCAGTGTAAGCCCTTCTAGTTGGCAACCCTAACCACATCCTCATGTGGAGAAGGGGTGGGAATCCTGTGGCTCTCCAGTTGTTGCTGATCTATGGGCTGTTCCTCCAAATGTTGTTCAACTATGGGCACTTCCACATCACAGTATATTGTACACTTAGCGCTGCTTGTGCATGCAAGTTTTGTGCCGCATCCTCACAACATCATTCTCATGAAAATGCGGTCCTACATTGTTTTCCCTTTTCATCTGAATTCATCATTTATGTGGAAAATCTGATGAGCAGAGAAAAAGAAAAGAAATGGTAAATGTGGATTCAATAGGGTTGATAAGATGGCATTTTCATGGCGACATCAAATGGGCACTGTGCAAAACTTAAACAGATGAGCAGCTTCAAGCCCACAATAAATTGCCATGTGGAAGCGCTGGGCAACACCTACCTATCCCTGTCCATTGGCCATGCTGGCTGGGGCTGATGGGAGCTGGAATCCCAACAACATCTGGAGGACCACATATATCATGCAATAGGTACAATTGCAGTGGCTGAATTTGGAGCTGTTGTAGATTTATCAGGAGACTTACTAGGTTTCACTAGAACTGAAATGTGAGAATAAACTGGATGGATGTGTGTGTGTGTGTGGTGGGGGTGGGGATGATACAATCTGGATTTGCCCAGGTCAAATCTTGACATCTGGAAAGTATTACTCTACAAGGCGAGTCAAATGGCACACTCATTCCTAGTTTTCTCCACATGTAGGTGGCCTCCATAGTCTAAAATTTCCCACAGAGTTTTTACACAGAGTCTGATATTTAGATCTCACTTTTTCCTTTGTATTCTTGCCACAAATTTTAAATAGTAGATTTAATGCTTCTTTTCTCCTCCCATACAGCATTCCAAAATAGCCCACCTACAGAACAATCTTTCAGGCCTCTGAACATGTTCTTGTTTTAACCCTTTTGTTCAGAGGCTTCGTTTTTGTAAACCCAGCTGCAATTTCCCAGCCCAGGAATTGCCAAATGATTGCCACCTCTTTGGTTCTGATTTCCCTTTTGTTGTTGTTGTTGTTGTTGTTGTTGTTGTTGTTGTCATCATCAACATCAACACCATCAAAATCATCATCATCATCATCATCCTAAGATTTATATACCAGTTAAAATACAAAATCCCTAACTAGTTTGCATAAAATATAATCTAATCATTTTAAAAAAGAGAAAAAAATCCATATACCGTACAACATTATAATAAAAAATACAGAGAAGTGTGTCAATACTCCCTCCACCCACCTCAGCCGCAGCCTCTCACCCCCCGTCTAGAGACAGGTCACAACTGGAGGTCCATTTCTGTCAAAGGAAGAACATATTAGTGAAACTCTTATGGTTGCTTCACTTACTAAAACAAACAAAATTTACCCAAGCAAGCTTAGTTCAAATTCCTACATTTTAAATTTGGATACAAACCAGCTGAAGGTTGAAATCTCAACATTTAAGCTTGAAATTTAGATTTGGAAATCTATTTTCAGTATAGTACTGTATATCTTCAGCTTTTGGTGTGTGTATACATTTTAGTTTATTGCATTAGCCAAAGGACACACCATTTTACAATCAAGCAAAAATATAACATGCAGCCTAATACCTTACTCAGGATGAATAATACAGCAATCCTAATATGCTCAGGATAAAGGAATCAACGCCCCTGAATAAATTCAGCTCTAGCTCTTGTAGTGGCAGCAACCTTTATAGAATTTTTTACATTCTTATCTTCAAGAGTAAAATAAAATGTCTATATAACAGTTAAACCTCCTTTCCTATCTAATCTACAATTGTGCTAAAGGACAATTAAGCACCTATTGCACCCGGGACACTATATAGAGTCACGTAGTTCACAACTAGTTTATTTGCATAATATTTATATGGTGGCTGTATGGGTGCATTGCAAAAAAAAATCCCGTTGTGAACTATGTGACTATATGCTGTATCACATTAGCTGAACCCTCAGTGACACAAATACTTTCCTCTGCTGGAAATTAGTCAAATTATTCAGAATAGTTTTGTAGCACGA
The DNA here is from genome assembly GCF_965153285.1 of Podarcis tiliguerta. Classification (NCBI taxonomy): domain Eukaryota; kingdom Metazoa; phylum Chordata; class Lepidosauria; order Squamata; family Lacertidae; genus Podarcis; species Podarcis tiliguerta. The sequence continues at coordinate 45,152,109 of NC_139543.1, read as the reverse complement.
AGCAGCTGTTGGGTCAATGGGTTTTTTTTCTTAAAAAAAATTAATCATGTGAGAATCTAGTGTTGCTAATCTTACTAGGTTGCCATATTTTTATCTTCTGCTTCCCTGCAACTATCATTTCAAACTACCATGGCCAAGTTGCAAATGTACAATAGTAACAGCAATTATTCAAGACCCCCATGATGACTAACTCATATATTGTCAAGTTTAGGAGAGGTTCAGAAGAGGGGAAGTTAAGCGGTACTGTACAGTTGTTGCTGTTATACATTAGGTAAAGGTAAAGGGACCCCTGACCATTAGATCCAGTTGTGGCCGACTCTGGGTTTGCGGCACTCATCTCACTTTATTGGCCAAGGGAGCCAGCGTACAGCTTCCGGGTCATGTGGCCAGCATGACTAAGCTGCTTCTGGTGAACCAGAGCAGCACACGGAAACGCCGTTTACTTTCCTGCCGGAATGGTACCTATTTATCTACTTGCACTTTGACGTGCTCTCAAACTGCTAGGTTGGCAGGAGCAGGGACCAAGCAACGGGAGCTCACCCTGTTGCGGGGATTCGAACCTTCGACCTTCTGATGGGCAAGTCCTAGGCTCTGTGGTTTAACCCACAGCGCCACCCACGTCCCTTAATGTTATACATTAAGTATTAATAAATATTATAATTGCTAAATAACACATGTATTGTTAATAATAAAAGTGTAATAGCAGACGTTGTGATATGAAACTCTTCATACTGTTATTAAGAGACTTTGTTGCTTCTTTATAGTCTCTTCCTTTGGCTAGAGTTGGGGGTCCCCAGTATGGTGCCCATGTGTCCTTCAGTTTTTCTGCTCTTGTTCAGCCACAGTGATGTTCAGCCATCTACTTGTTATGTTTTCAGAAAATTGAGTAAGTAGTTGACAAACACATCTATGTCTTCTTCCGAATGGAGTGTACTCCCATCTCTGCCTTCAACGATGTTGTATGTGTGGGTCTGTGAATGCAGATGGCCAGATATTTGATGACAATGCTCAAAACTGAGCTCCAAAAATTCAAATGTCAGGTTTTTGCCAAGCAGTGTAAGAGCTTTGGTTTAAACCACCTGTTTGGCATTCCATTTGTCAGTTTGTAATGTAATAATGAAGCCTTATTTACCTAGGGATCCATTAGCCACGCCATCCCCTGGACCTCGGAGGGAACAAAAGTACCAGGAAAGCAAAATCTTCTTTGGAGAAAAAGAGTTTATTGAGATCTGAGCACAGAGTCAAGGTCTGTACTCAGAGACAGCCTGCTGGTTAGTTCCTAGAAATACACTGGCTGTAAAGCAAGACACTTCAGCAGACTTTCTTATACCCCCAGACTTCCCCAATCGGCTAGCAAATATTGCTTGCTTAACACATTTTATTGCTTGCTAAACCTTCCTGTCTTTCTGCTAAGCCAAGCACTCCCTTCGTATCTCTTCTTATTCTTGCATTACTTAAAGCAGAAGTAAAGCAGGAAACATCTTGCTAGTGGTTTTTAGTTGACAGCAGTTTTTGGCTAGGCAGGAAACGACCTTCTGACCTGTAACTAACATCAGCAGTTTCAGATAGCTGGTTAGACAGGAAACGGCCTCCTGACCTGTCTGATTTAGACTTTTGCAAGCAACTGCAATTTTGGGCTGTTTTGACCATCCTAGCAGAGTGCAGGAATTTACTATGTGTAGATAATATTTGAGAGCAACAGAATAAAATATTGAGAGATGAGAGAAACCTTTCCCATCTCCCTTTACTCCGTCCTCTTCTTTTGAACAATCTATTACTTAGATTCGTTCTGGGGTAGGGGTCTATATTCTCTCATTACAGCAATCACGCGAGGTCCCATCATGCGAGACATCATCTTTTTCATCATATGTTGCAGGCATTGCATTAAGCAGGGTATACAGAAGCAGAAAAGCAATAGAAGCATTATTGGGCCTATTCTCCTCACAAATACGATACCGTTCATGCCAACAGAAATACGAGAGCATCCATATGACAAGGGCGGTACATATCACTCCTACCCACCAAACCCAATATCTCCATGGTTCCTCCCACCAATATTCAGGGGGTGTGCTCATTGTTGAAGAGCCCACTGATATTTGTGCCCGACTACCTGTTGAGCCTCAAGGATGAGAGCCTACCGGTGAGCTGATGCTCCCACTATGTGGGTCAATTTTTCTATTAGCCCTGTTGGGTGGATTGAACTCTCGTGCTGCCTCCCTAGTGACCAGAGCATATGGAAGCTGAAATCCTGGGGTGGCAATTCTTACTGGCACTTGTTTAGTAATTTCAATGCACACCTGGCTCAGGCTCCCATCTATCACCTGGGTTAAGAGTAGGACCTGGTCTATCAAATGAGGTTGGTACAGTGCTCTACCTTCCAGATAACAGTTGACTACCCTCCCACAACAGCAAGAGCGGTACAGAACTAGATAGATTTCGATCGTCTCTACAGCTTCCCGTAAGAGCACTGTCCACGCATGCTGGTCAGTGGTGTGGGAGAGGAGCCACAACGGGGCAGTGGGGTGTCTCAATACGGTAATCTCATCAAACCCCAGTTTCCAATAGCCAAGGAGCACGCCATCTCTTACCACCGGCAAGACGAACCAGTCGTAGCAGAGGCCAGCAGGCCAATAGGGTTGGTATGGTTCGGTAGGGTCAGGGCAATAAGACATAGAGCAAGTCAATAAAGAAAATAAGAGAGAAAAGAGAAAGTCTTTGTAACTGTCCTTGTGATGATTAGTCGCAGGATCTCGTTGCCCGTGGCCTAACGCTTTTTCCTGGTAGCGTCAGACACAAGGTGATGATCAACTTCAGAGGGTCAGCGGGATTTCTTTTGCAAGTCCAGACACCCTTCTTCAGATGCGTGTGATGTACCCAGGGGATCACCTCGACTACTTTCACTGCAGTTAGGGATGAGGGGGTCGCCAGACGCTGTCACTCAGAGGGACTGGTGAACCGGCTCAGCGAGACTGCCACGGGACTGCAGGTGTACGCTTGAGGGAATACCTGGAAAGAAAGCAAACACACACAACAAACACAGGGATTGCACTTGTTCTTGGGTGATGTGATCTCCCATCTGCCCAAACCGGCGGGGATGCCTCGGACGAAAGGGGTTGGCCTGCCATATAGAAGTTCAAAGGGTGATAGTTCTCAGTCTCTTGGTTGGCGCACAGGGCACATTTTGGGATATAGCAGCAGTTAGTTATAGCAGCAGTTAGTTGAGGTAGAATATTCTCCCAAGGTGCGCCTTAGCAGCTGGGCCTCCCAAATGGGTGGACTCGTGGTAATTCTTTACAATTGTGCTGGCCAGATGTTGGGGCACAAAAACACGGCTGTCCGGTCCTTCCTGGAGCGTTGCTCCTTCTTGGCTGGTCCACTGCTGTTCATCAAGGGTGTAACGTGGTTCCACATCGTCTGGAGTGAGTTCTGGTACCAATATCAAAAGTCCCGGTGGTGCCTCTAAATTGGCTGGAGAACAAATGTCTACGTTGGGGGCGCTGCCTGCGGGTGCCCCTCCCATCCAATTCTTCACCGTGCGTAGAGATATCAGCAAGGCGGTCGTCACTGGAGGGGATCTTCAGGATGCTGAGACACAGTCCAATCTGAAGCAGCTTTCTTATGTGGTGGACCCAAGGGGTGGTGCCAGCGACCTTCACAGCTGTGGGTGTGGAGAGCAGATGGGCCCTTCCAGCACGGCGGCAGTGGTGCCTGGGACCAGTCTCATCCACACCTCGTCACCTGGCTCAAACTGGTCATGCAAGAAGTTCGGGCCTGGGTTGAGAGAGAAAATCTCGAGAGAGAGACTGTACATAATTGTTCAATTCCACATCTTGAGCAGGGATAGGTGAAAGCATGCACACATAAGGAACCGGTCTCCCAAACATCACTTCAAAAGGGTGACAAGTGAATACGTTTCAATGGGAGGCTACAGACTCTAAGCAAAGCCAAGGGCAACATGGACACCCAATTAGACCCTGTTTCTTGGGTCAATGGTTTTTTTTCAAAGTCCTGTTCATCCTTTCCTCTTTTCCAGAACTTTGGGGCCTATATGCGGTACCCACCATCTTCCTTCTTCACTGGCAACAGTGGGGTGTTTCACTGTGATTGGCATTGTTTCAAGATTCCATGTTGAAGCAATCGCTTCAAATGCACCCACACTCCTTCAGCTGCCTGTCGTGGGATGGGGTATTGGTTTTTATCTTTCGCCCATAGTCCAGGGTCAACATCATGAGGCAGGCTAACAGGGAGGATTCCCTCCTCTTCTTTTACCATCATCAAGCACCAATGGTCTCTCAGGGGCATTTCTAAAGAAAACTCTCCTGCTGGTCCAGTTGTCATCATTACTTCCCCCATTGGTTGGAAGGAAATCTGGGCTTGTAATTTTGTTAACAAGTCTTGGCCCAATAAAGGAATGGGACACTCTGGTATATACAAAAAAATTGTGCTGGACTACTTGGCCACCTAGGCAGCAGGTAACAGACTGCAAAAAAACGGGGCCTTTTGTGATTTACCTGTGGCCCCAATTATATTAACCACTTGGTTTGTGGGTTTTGTTACAGGCACAGGTAAGACTGAGTGGGCAGCTCCCTTGTTCACCTTCTCCTACCTGTAATAAGGTAGCTAGGTTAAGGGCTGTGGTAACCTGAAACTTCAGGCGTGAATGTAATAACAGCATCTGGCACTTCCTCATTTTCGCTTGTGATAGGAAATAGGTGCCTTTCATGTCAAGTAAGGCTGGGACTGCATGTGGAGTCACACAGGTGGTGTCCTGTCCAAACGTGAATTTTATCTGCCTTCGTGAGTAGGGTGGCCACTGCCACAATCGCTTTCATACAGGGGGGGGGGGCAATCTCTGTTCTGTTGGGGTTAGCTTCTCTGACAAGTATGCGACGGGTTGCTGCCAATTTTTCAGTTTCTGGCATAAGACTCCCTTGGCTACCCCCTGGTCTTCATCTATGAACAGCGTAAAAGGCTTCTTGGGGTTTGGATGCCAAGCACTGGGGCTTGTTGTCACTTTGAGATCCTGAAAAGCCTGCTGCTGTTCCCTGCCCCATATAAAAGGATCCTTCTCTATTCCCTAGTTGACTCATGCAGGGGCCAAGCAATGCTTCTGTAATTAGTAGTGAGTCCAGGAGATATTGTTCATCATCATAAGTGGGATTATAGGTTTAAAAAAAATCCCTTCAAACAATTTTACGATCTTTGCTGGATTCTCCTCAAAAGAGGGGTTCTGATTTCTCCAATTACAAACATCTGCACTTGAAAAGGGTATATGCTGGACCGTGTAGGTCTGTGGTGCCTTCGCTTGTTCAGCTGGGACAGGGGCTGGTGGATCATAAACCCTCTGAAGGGGCATTTCTCCAGTTGCCTGATCCTTCCTGGTTTTCTCATACTATCTGTGAGACATAACTCTCTTCGCCGCCTGTCCCCACTTACGTTGCCATCTCTTCCTCTTTTCAGGGGTGCAGCATTCTGCTGCCTCAACTAACAAGGGGCTTACATCCAACTTCTTCCTCAAATGGCTTTACAAACTCCTTTAGTCTCTTTTTCTGTCTTTCTGTCCACATTTTCTTTCCTTGATTCATATCATCTAGTGTCTTCCTAAACTCTTCGTTATCTTCCTCATCTTCCTCTTCTTCCGTCTCACTATCCTCCTTCGCAGGTCCTCCTCCCCCCTACACCAGCACCTCCCTGTGCTTCTTGATCTTGGCCTGGGGGGGGGGGGGTTTGGAGGGGCTGTTGGTGGAGTGTAAGGTGGTGGCTTAATCACTCCCCCTCCTCATCTTCTGGGTCTTCTAACACCAGAGGCTTCACTGTACAAATCCTGTTCTGTGTGTTGCTGTCACAGCAAGACTTTAGCCATGGTAGATTCTTTTCTTTACATTGGTCTTCCATGTAGAGATATAGGGGATCTGGTCTGGGTGGACATTTAATATATTTTGCCACAGGGGGTTGATTTGCCACAGGGGGTTGATTAATTGCAAATCAAAGCCACGCAGTTCTCTGGGTTGGCAAGTCCACCTCACATAAAGTTTTGAGTCTCTGTTTTTTCAATGTGAATCATCACTCTTCGTGGCTGTTTTCCAGTTATTAAAAAAGCATTCCAGAGGAATACATTGGCTTGCTCCAGACCCTATTTTTTTTTTTTTTTTTTTTTTTTCTCAGATACTCCCCTCCTAACTGGGTTTTCAAAATTCACTCACACTTCACATGCTACAGTTTGTCAGAAAATGCACAACCCTACAATCGCTCGGCCAAGGGGGCACTAAGCCTTGGCCCTCATTCAACAATTCATCCACTGGAGTATCTGACACACAACATGTCAACAAAACACTCAATTCCCTCTGCCCCATTCCCTTTCCCAAACCTTTACCAATTCCTTTCCTGGTGGCATTCTTACTGCCGGGCACTCTACTGCCAACTACCAGGTGAGGCTGATCAGGCCTCTGGCCCTTTCCCTCGGGCCCCTAGCCCTTTCCCTCGGGCTTACCTTTCTCCGCTGCGGACCTGTCCCCTCGGCGCCGTTCTGTCCTCTTGTTCTCCCTCAACTAGATGTCTCCGCTCCAGGACGGTGTGGCAATCTCCCCCTACAAACTGGCAGGGTGTGCACCGGAAATGCGAACGCCGATTGGAGCTGTTCACCTTGGTTGAGCCTGGCCCTCCGGTCCGTATTTGGGGAGGGGGCTGATCCCGGACGAGCCCCCAAAGAAATGAAGCCTTATTTACCTAGGGATCCATTAGCCACGCCATCCCCTGGACCTCGGAGGGAACAAAAGTACCAGGAAAGCAAAATCTTCTTTGGAGAAAAAGAGTTTATTGAGATCTGAGCACAGAGTCAAGGTCTGTACTCAGAGACAGCCTGCTGGTTAGTTCCTAGAAATACACTGGCTGTAAAGCAAGACACTTCAGCAGACTTTCTTATACCCCCAGACTTCCCCAATCGGCTAGCAAATATTGCTTGCTTAACACATTTTATTGCTTGCTAAACCTTCCTGTCTTTCTGCTAAGCCAAGCACTCCCTTCGTATCTCTTCTTATTCTTGCATTACTTAAAGCAGAAGTAAAGCAGGAAACATCTTGCTAGTGGTTTTTAGTTGACAGCAGTTTTTGGCTAGGCAGGAAACGACCTTCTGACCTGTAACTAACATCAGCAGTTTCAGATAGCTGGTTAGACAGGAAACGGCCTCCTGACCTGTCTGATTTAGACTTTTGCAAGCAACTGCAATTTTGGGCTGTTTTGACCATCCTAGCAGAGTGCAGGAATTTACTATGTGTAGATAATATTTGAGAGCAACAGAATAAAATATTGAGAGATGAGAGAAACCTTTCCCATCTCCCTTTAATAACTCCGCTGAAAATCGAGGCATCGGAAATGAAATTTGACACATGTGTTCAGGGCACAATCTAATGCTTCAAGTTTGTTGAACAGCCGCTCATTCGTCACATCCATTTTCAAAGTGGGGAGGAAAATGAAAAATAGAATGCAAATAGAGTGATTTCTCCCTTGAAACCTGAGGCATCACAATGAATGCAGGCACATTTCACTTCCACCTTGCTTTTTAAGGGGATGGAAGTGAGATGCATGGTAGATTGGCATAATACAGTATCTGAAGACTTTCTACACTATGTTTTACTAGTTAATTTTGTACCTGTCAATTTTTAAGTTTAAACAACATTTCATGGAGAGACAAAGAGAGAGATTCTGGAGAGATTCATTGCAAGAAGGGGGGGGGATATGCAACCCCCTTGGCTTTTCTGTTTGTAGGAAATACTCTTTAATATTAATTGTGCTAACAAACGAAAACAGAAGGTCCTTGGCCTTTCTCCAGTCATTTGACTCTCCCCCCCCCCCGCTTTTGTTTTCTGCAATTGTCCTTCTAAGCATTTGTGTGTGTGTGTTTTGAAAGAATTGACAATGGTCAGGAGTAAGGCCTCAACACACTTCCTGTGTTTTGGCGCACAGAAAGCCTGGTCACTAGGCCTCACTTCCTGTTGCAGAGACAATTGCCAAGGCAATAGAAGAAAGAGCTGTCTCTGTTTGGAGTGATGAAGCATCAGTTACATCACCAGAATGCCAGGAGGCTCTTGTTTAACCTTGACTGTTTTTTTGGGGGGGGGGAGCCGGGGGGGGGGAGAGCTGGTATCAGGGGGAGTATAACAGGAGTGACTCAGTATCAAAAGAACAGCACATTTCTGAGCTCTGACTCACCCGCTCTTAGGAAAAAATTCCAATCACATTTTTTTCCCATGGAGGTAAACAAGGTCACTATGTCCAGCAAGATCCTGTTTACCTGAGAATGGACATGTTTTTAGAAGTGATAGTGGTACTCACATATGCTGTTGTGAGTCAGTGCTGTGGGCGTACAGATGCTGTTATTTCACCAGGGGCAGAAACTTCAAATATCTGCCAAGAAGATATTCACCTTTGCATAGATACTGTCTGGATTTAGGCATAAGGTGTCTCTCCCTCCCACCCACAGGGATCCTTTTTTTAAAGTCTGATTCAAAATGTAAATGTGTCCAGAGTGCTCATTTTCATTACAACCATCTCTCCTCCCCACAAACACATCAAGGGTGCGTGGGACTTGAATTTAAATGCCATCAGAGACAGTAAGCCTCACTTGTGAAAATGCCCTGGCTATGCAAATTAGAACTTACTCCTTAGGGCCAAACTAGACAAAACTATAGGAAGCTGGGATTATTATTATTTATTAAATTTATATACTGCTCTTCATCAGACGATCTCAGGGCGGTTCACAGGATCTTCTTCTTTGACAATTACTTGTAGCCAAGTGAGATTGTCTTCCAAAACCACTGTCTTAACAGTGAGTCCGTAAGTGACTGTGGAGGCCAATTCTGGATCCACGCGTCCTTCTACAGTGGTGACATAGGTTTCCCGGTAGGAGCTGATCATGGTGAGGGTTTGCCAAATGTGACTTCCTCTTAGCACGATTCTCCCTTTTGTCCTGAGTTTGAGTATCTTCAAAGTCCATGATACCTTTGGTAAAGGCTGTTTTCCATTTGGAACACTCACAGGCCAGTGTTTCCCAATTATTGGTGTTTATACTACATTTTTTTAGGTTTGCCTTGAGAGAACCTTTAAACCTCTTTTGTTGACCACCAGCATCAAACTTTCCATTTTTAAATTAAGAATAGAGTTTGCTTTGGAAGATGATAATCAGGTATCCAAACATCGAGGTTGAAGAATCATTGCTTCGACACTGATGATTTTTGTGTAGGATCATGGCAGTGAAAATAATAAATAGAGTTGGGGTGATAACACACCCCTGTTTAACACCTGATCCTACTGTGAATGGTTCATTTTGAGAACCTTTACCTTCTATTCTATTCTATTCTATTCTATTCTATTCTATTCTCTTCTCTTCTCTTCTCTTCTCTTCTCTTCTATTCAGTAAATGCCTATACCACCCTCCATTAGAGGATCACAGGGCAGTTTACAATATAAAAACACAAAAATACATAACGTAGCAACAAACAAAATAACCCCCCGCTGGAACCAACTCTGCTCTGCTCACCCACCCAGATCTCAGCAATACAAACCAGATCTGTATATTCTAGATAATGTTCTAGATATTGCCAACCTGTTTTAAAAAGGAATGATGACTACCTTGACTTTCTGGTAAAACAACTTTTTCAGGGATTAACTTATTAAGAGTTTCCATGCTGCCCAAAAGTAACTGACCGTTTTGCTGATGTGGTTGTGGTTTAAAAAACAATCCCCTAGGCTCACCCACTAATGACAAGCTCCACTGTTACATTCCCCTGCATAAGTATTGCATGGCTCCCATTCATTTCAATGGAGATTGTGTCCTATGATTGTTTTGTTGATGGCACTGTAGTTTGGGTGGCAGCATGTTATTATCACATTTTTTAAATACTCTAGCTCAGAACTTTCCAAACTTTTCATGTTGGTGACACCCTTTTAAACATGCAACATTTCACAACACAGTAATTCAATTTTAGTAGCAAACCGGTTAAACTAACCCCTTTCCAGCCCCGGGAGGAGCACAGGGAGAATTTGCATGACATACGTACACACTGCATTCGACACATCAATGTGTTGTGACACACAGTTTAGAAAGCTCTGCTCTAGCTTTTATGGCAAGAGGCAATTGCCCAGTCCATACCAGATGCCCTTCCAAAATATTCTAATAACTAAGTCTAGATTGCCACGTGATTCATCAGCACCTATTCCAGACGCTGACTATGTGTTTTTTCCGGATAACAAGATGTGTCTCTCTCATGACCCCAGCCACCACCATCCACCTCTTGGTGTGTATCCTGTTCTTGCCCTTCGGCTGTAGCAGGAGCGGGAAAGCACGAATGACTTCACATTCCTGGAATTCTTGGCAGGCAGGCAGGGACCTTGCTGCAGCTAAGTGGCTTTGTGGGGGACAGCTTGGCGCATTGCAAAGCTAACTAGATGTACCTGGAAATACCCACTTGCCCTTTCACTTGATCTGCAGAACAGACATAGTGTCCATTTGTTGGCTTATCAGAAATGCGTCAGCCAAAGAAGCAAGAAATCTGGCCCTGTCTGAATGTGCCCTGTAGTGCTGCGTAAAAATTACTGTTATTCTGAACCGTTTATATAGCACTTTCAACATGCAAAGCACTCAACAGTGTACAACTTACAATTACAATTGGAATCATTTTGAGCAGGAAGGTTGTTGCCATTCTCATTTTGCAGAGGAGATGCATGCCCATGTTTAGCTAGTGTGCTTCCAGCTTGATACTTCAAACTTCCTCATGTATCACAGATCCTACACCCAACTGATTCTGTGTCACGCTGAATAAGTATCCCTTATTTCAGGAGTCGTCAGCTCCATATTTGTTACTCTATACCAGGCATGGCCAAACTTGGCCCTCCAGATGTTTTGGGACTACAATTCCCATCACCCGTGACCACTGGTCCTGTTAGCTAGGGATGATGGGAGTTGTAGTCCCAAAACATCTGGAGAGCCAAGTTAGGCCATGCCTGCTCTATACTGTATAGATTCAGCATCTGTAGAACCAAATCAAGTATTCTAGAGAAAATGTTCTAAGACCATAAAAAAGCAATTCAGCAGCCATTCATCATCATCATCATCATCATCATCACCTTTATTATTTATATCCCACCCATCTTGGGGGGGTATATAAAAACAATTATTCTTAATTCACTTTAGTGATGCTTTCTGGAATTGAGGGGCATGGAACAGGGAGCCTGTTCCAAGTCTAGCAATGTCTAGTTCTAAAACTACGTCTTTCCAAGAAAAGCGAGGGGTACAGAGCTTGTTAAGCAAAGCCATGCTCAAGAATGCATTTAATCACAACTGCTCCTCCTACAGAGGGGGATCCATCAGAGATTTGGCTAATGGTCTAATTAAGTACCCAATATAATAAAAGATGGTATGCAGATGTGCAAGTGACTATTTGTGGGGCTCTAAATTGCATGTGTTCATAGTGTTCTGCCTTGAAAGAAATCTTTTGGATGTGGCCAGAGAAATGGCTGTCTCAACAATTGGACACAGATGGCACAGTGATGACAAGGCAGGTGAAATAAGTAATGGCTCTGCTTAGTTTGTAGGATGCTGAATAATGCAGAATAATTATTTCTATAATTCGTTCATTAATTGTTAAGACTTTTGAGTACTGTACCTTCCTTTGCCTTTGTATGTTTATGTGCTGTGTTGAGTCTTAATATAATTGTTGAAGATTGCATTAAAGTCTGAACTGTGAAAATTCTTGTGTAAAGTCTTTTCAACATGCTAGGTAAGAGGCATAATATTGGTATTAGGTTATAGTCAAGAAATCTATATATAGCAGCACTTACGGATACAGACTATCCATTGATTTATAGATCCATATTATCCAGTTGAGGCAATGGATTCAATGGATTCATATTTACTGTGAGAAAAGCATGCTTGTACCTAGAGTCCAGGTTCACAAAAAACCCCAGTGATTCGTGCCTAGTCCATGAAGTATCCAGTGGATTTGGATGACAATTACAAAACCTTGAATTTTTGTAATATTTCTGTAATACTGCATTGCGACATAAGATAAACTGGTGTAAGAGGACGTCAGAAGGTTAAACACTCTCTGTAGTTGCTAGGTAACAATGTTTTGCCCACAGGCTCACAGATTGGCCAATAAGATTGGTTATGATGATGCAATGCTGAGGATTTGGGTATTGTTTGAGTGTGTGGTCATTCAGTTTTCTTGCATGGGTACGTTTGCTTTTAAACAGAATTGTCCAGAATAGCAGTGTTTGCTTTTATTATGACTTTTTTCTCTGGCTGGGTATTTCTGTGGCAGAACATTTTCTCACACGTCACAAACTGGCCTTTGATAGCTGTCCCATCTTGCAGCTTGAGGCGTGCAAGGATATTGCATTTGGATTTGGCTGTTAAAAGTCCTGCTGTTTCTTTTTTTATATAATTTTTTATTAATTTTCACAAAAAACAAAATCATTATATTAAAGAAAAATAATATATATATATAAAACATAAAATAAAACATTCAAAACAACTGTATACACACTTAATATTAAATCCACATTATGGGATTACTTGAATCCCCCGATTTCCCTCTACTCCCTCCCCTGGTTCCTTTGTATTATCTTCCTTTATGCATGTCAATAAAGTCTTTTTCTCTAATTACTTCCATATTTAAACATTATCCATAACATTACAAGTGTTTTTAAAATCCTGCTAATGTATTCACTTCCTTTTGTAAATATGCAATAAACATTTCCCATTCTTTTTTTATATTTGTTATCGTCTTGATTTCTAAGTCTCCCAGTTAGTTTAGCCATTTCCGCATATTCCATTAATTTACCGTAATTTGCCAATCTTCCTTAGTGAGGACTTTTTTCTTCTTTGCAGTGTTGGGCTAGCAATATTCGAGCAGCCGTTGTTGCATACATAAACGAGTTCTTGTATTGTTTAGGTAGATCAGTTCCTGTAATTCCTAGCAGGAAAACTTCTGGTTTTTTAACAAAGGTTATTTTTCAATTTGTGTTATATGTGTGTGTGTGTGTGTGTGTGAGAGAGAGAGAGAGAGAGAGAGAGAGAGAAGGAGGGAGAGAGAATAATATATAAAAGTCCTGCTGTTTCAACCATTGCAATTTGGACACTGCTACTACCTTATGGGATGCGGGTGACGCTGTGGGCGCCTAGGACTTGCTGATCAGAAGGTCGGCAGTTCGAATCCCCGTGACGGGGTGAGCTCCCGTTGCTCAGTCCTTGCTCCTGCCAACCTAGCAGTTTGAAAGCACAAAAGTGCAAGTAGATAAATAGGTACCGCTCTGGCGAGAAGGTAAACGGCGTTTCCGTGTGCTGCTCTGGTTTGCCAGAAGTGGCTTAGTCATGCTGGCCACATGACCCGGAAGCTGTACGCCGGCTCCCTCGGCCAATAAAGCAACCCCAGAGTCGGTCACAACTGGACCTAATGGTCAGGGGTCCCTTTACCCTTTACCTTTACTACCTCTTGCACTGAGATAGCAGCAAGATGTTGATAGGCAAGTATGGCAAAGAAGCCCGGCAGCATTATAACTAAAAAAAGGAAGAAAATGCAAGCAACAGCGATCCTAATGAAATCATCTTAAGCAATGCTCTTGGAATGGGCAATGGACATGATCTGTAAAGGAAAACAAATCTTCCTCTTTCAGATAGGCCTGCTTCCTCTCTCTCCCATCTGTGGTTTCAGTAACATTTTGAATGAAACCCACACGCCCGAAACCTTACTATTTTTAAGGCAAGCAAACAAACAAAATAAACACCCCCCAAAGCAGACAGTCTTTAATCACCAGCTGGAAGCGTGTGTGCTTGGGAAGAGGAAGAAACATGGCAGAAAAGGAGCGGGATGTCGTACAGTCATGTGGGAAACCTGATTAATGAGGAACTGAAAGTGTGTTTGTTTTTGTTAGACCTTCAGCTCACAAAATGTTTTGAAAAGGAGCCATAAGTGTGCAGAGCCTTGGGATTGACTTCATTGTTAGGCCTTTTGTCTCCCCAAGAGAAACACTTTTAAATGCAAATCAGATGACGTTCACCAAAACCCCATGTAAACCCATTAGATTTAAGTGCTTAGTTGAAATGTTCAAGCACCATTGATATCTATGGGGTTTAGGGGTGCTTAACTTTTTCTGAGGAGGGACGCGGATGGCTGGAGGGACGCGGGTGGCGCTGTGGGTTAAAGCCTCAGTGACTAGGGCTTGCCGATCGAAAGGTCGGCGGTTCGAATCCCCGCAGCGGGGTGCGCTCCCGCTGTTCGGTCCCAGCGCCTGCCAACCTAGCAGTTCGAAAGCACCCCTGGGTGCAAGTAGATAAATAGGGACCGCTTTATAGCGGGAAGGTAAACGGCGTTTCCGTGTGCGGCTCTGGCTTGCCAGAGCAGCTTCGTCACGCTGGCCACGTGACCCGGAAGTGTCTTCGGACAGCGCTGGCCCTTGGCCTCTTTGAGTGAGATGGGCGCACAACCCTAGAGTCTGTCAAGACTGGCCCATACAGGCAGGGGTACCTTTACCTTTTAACTTTTTCTGAACTCAGCCTTTAATTTTTACATTATATAATTTACAAGGTACACAAACTGGTGAAGACATGGGGTTGTGGTGATGACTTTGGCACTATCCAATAGATGCCTGTAACATGTGAAACCGTAGGATTCCTGGCACTCATAATGACTATATGGAGGTATGGAGGTGGTAGCTGCAGGGTATTATCAATCGTTAGTATATACTGTATATATGTGTGTGTGTGTGTGTGTGTTTTAAACCAACCTCAAATGCAAAACCAAGGAGCTCAGGACAGCCCCCCTATTTTCTCCTCACAACAACCCTGGAAGGTAGATTAGGAGGGGAGATGGTGACTGGCCCAAAGCTCCCAGTGAAGCATAAATCATGATGCCCACAGAGTCACTGGACTGAACTGTTTCCTTTTATGGTATAAATATAGTCCTATTACAGCAGGTTTCCTCTTTCCTCTAAACTGTGTTTTTCTTTTTTCTAAATCACTAATCCCTCTCATGCTGCTAAAATTAAATATTACAAAGCACACATATGCCATGGCAATGTTGCAATCTCTGTAGATTTACTTATTTGTCTTTCGGCGGCGCAAAGACAATAGAGAATGGAAATTGCTTGGGTTGAAATTTCCCCTTTCAGTTGTGCAATTGTTTCTTTTGCTGGTTCAGGCCTGAACCAAACAGAAGCAATACTTCTACAAGCTGGTGGGTTTTAATAATAATAATAATAATAATAATAATAATAATAATAATAATAATTGTAGTAGTAGGAATAGTAGTAGTAGTAGTTGTTGTTGTTAATTTATACCCCACCCATTTGGCTGGGTTTCTCTAACCACAAGTGTTTTCATCTTCTTGCTTTTTACAAGCAGAAGGGTATTCTGCTTTTGTAGGAAGACAGAGAAGCGATAAAGGCATGCAGGAATGCATGTGATATGTGTACCACTGGAAGTTGAGCCAGAGATGAGAAGCTATGGTTCCAAGCACCCCTAACAAAATGTAGTTTGTTATTCCCCCGCAGCTAAGATCCACTTGCATTGCCCATTCCTGGGAAATGTGCTTCTGCTTCAAACTGCGTATGAGGTTAATGACATATCATTCGACTTCTCTGCAGCTGTTAGTCAATTGGGAGGCAGAAATTAGCACAGATTTCCCACACATTCATTGATTTCCCGTGAGTGACTGCAGCTCAAGGAGCTGCTCCAAACAGAAAAACGAAACATGGGTGTGGGAGAACCACTCATGATTAACATAATGCACAGTTTGAGGTTGCATGTACACCATTTAAAACATTTAAGGGTGCTGGGATTGTAGTTCTGTGAGGGGTAAACCAGAATTCCCAGGATTCTGTGGGCGCAGGTGGGGTGTGTGTGGATATGCTTGAAATGTGCTTTTAAATGTATGCTGTGTATGCAACCTGAGCCTATGCCACCTGGTAATGGGGCCAAATCATTCATCTCCCAGCCTTGGCAGCAGGGCCAGATCTGCACGATTAATATATGCAAATAAATTCACCAGCATGAGAGGTGACAACTTTGTCTGAAGGCAGTATTGCGCTCACCTTTTCTCTTAACAATGTATTTACCATTTCTTGGAAAAAATGAATGTATGCACACAGTGGTTACCGTATATGTACAGCAATCCCCAATGGAAATAACAGTGGGGAGGAGGGGAAATAAGAGGGTTGTCAAGGGGGAAATGGCTAAATCTCTTCAGCTGCTGCTTTCTGTTTCTTGAAGGACAATGGAAAGCACATAATTAGGCTACTGTACAGTTCCCACCCTTTGTAGTTGAGCCAAAAGAGGGGTGGGAAATCTGTGCCAAAATTGAGGAGGGCCAATTCCCATTCCAACCTCTGGGAAAATACTCGGTCCATCATATAGATGCGATGCCTCCAAATTATTTCTTTAGACAATCAGTTAAAATTAATCACGAAACAGAAAACATAGTTGAAATGTCTTCAGAAACTGAAGGGTCTTTGCCAAGTGACTGAAGTTAAATAGGCATAATTGTCATACTGCTAAATATTTTTTCACAGGATGGCTTTTATGGAGGTAATGTGCAAGTAGTCTCTTTGAATCCTCTAAAGTGCTGTAGTGTATAAATATTATTGTTAAAATTACAAAATATAATAACATCATCATCATCATTATTATTATTATTAAAAGGAGATTTATAAACCACTTGCACTCTTTCTCGATCTAGAAAACATCTCAAAAATACACAAAACAATTAAATTAAACTAAATATGCATAAAACCATGGTTTTAACAAAATGATGAAATCAATAACATTTTAAAAACCCACAAATGTTACTAAAATCAGGCATCTGTATAGATTTGGTGAAACAGAAGCATTTTCAGAAGGCATCAGAAGTGTACACATTTGGCATAAGGAAATCATAGAATTGGAAGGGACACCCTGAGTGGTGTCAAACTCAAATTCATCGGGGGGCCGCATCAGCAGTTTGGTCACCTTCAAAGGGCCAGTTGTATCTGTAGGACTATACATCATATGTACTTACAGTACAGGAGAGAAGGGTTCAGGCAGCCGTTGGATCTGTCACATCACAGGATGGCATGCGCTCAGTATAAAAACAAGTGGAGGTTTCCTGAATGCATGTAAAGTGGAGGTTTCCTGTGTAGAACGGCCGGCGCCGCTAGAGGGCAGACGTTCTCTGGCTTGTAGGCTGCCGCGCATGCGCTGAAGAGGCGGCTTTCTTGTGTCAAAAAAAAAGCGAGAATAAAAGGTGAAGGCTGGCGGCCGGCGGCGGCTACACGGGCCACATGATGAGGTCTGGCGGGCCGCATTCGGCCCGCAGACCTTGTGTTTGACACCCGTGATCTAATCCAACTCCCCACAATGCAGGAATATGCAGCTGCCCCATTTGGGGATTGAACCTGCAACCTTGGCATCGCCAGCGCCACACACTAACCAACTGAGCCATCCAGGCTGCATCTGTTAAGCAAACTGGCTCCAAGCTGTTAAGGGCTTTATATACCAACAGTAACACTTTGACCCTGGGCCTGTATTTATTTATTTTTATTTCACTGCTTTTGTGTCTCATCTTTTTATCCAAGGTGCTCAAATGTGGTGTACGTGGTTCCCCAGCTCCTCATTTAATCCCATAACAACCCTGTGAGGTATGTTAGGCTGAGAAGCAAGGGCACCCGGTGGGCTTTGTGGCTCAGTGGGGAATTGAAGACTGGCCTCCCAGGTCTTAGTCTGGCACTGTAACCACTGCACCACCCTGGTTGGATAGGCAGCTAGTGCAAATCTCTTGAGCCGAGGTGTAATATGCTGATAGACTCTTGATCTCCTGTCAGCAATCGTGCCGCAGCATCCTGCAGCTTCAAGATTGCCCTGTGCTGCTCCGGAGGGCAGTGTCCAACCTAGTGGGTTGAAGTTACAAGAAAGGGGATTCCTACACATCAGAAAGAGCTTTTTGACAGTGGAACAGACTCCCTCAGAAAGTGGTGGACTCTCCTTCACCAGGGGTTTAAAAACAGAGGATGGATGGCCATCTGTGAGGGATTCTTCAGCTGCAATTTATGCATTGCAAGGGGCTGGGAAGGCTCTGTGGCTGTCCGGCATTCAGCAGGTGGTTGAAGCAGAAATCCTGCAAGACTCTCGTCCTACTCTGTGACTCTTTGAAATTTGGTTGTTGTTTTCATGGCCCCTTAGATCACAGTTATCTTTGACGGTTCCACCCCTCCGTCTCTGCAAGTCTGAGAATCACTCCATCTTAGCCTGGGAGCAGCGATGATGAGAACTATGCCAAAATATTCATTACTGTGGGAGGCATTGCATAGAAGTTATAATTCACTATTGTTGCTAACGATGCCTCAGGCTTTCCAGTCCAGCGTTTGCTTAGGTTAAAATGTTTTTGCCTACAGGCATCAGGTTAATGGGGCACTAGGGATTCCTCGCTTTTCCTCTCCTCCCCCTCACAACACAGAGGTCTTTTTTGTTTTATTTTGTTTTTTCTTCTTGATTAATGGGAAAAAATTATGGATATGTAAGAGGGAAGGAAGGTCTTCTATCTCTCTCCCACTCTCCTAAATCAATTAGAAAAACAAACACTTTCCATTATAACAAGGAAGCACACTCTTTCCATGTAAATCATGCTTCACCCAACTTTAAAGGGACAGCACACACACACACACATTTTGGAGTGTCACTACACTCTCCCCATCTCTGCCTCTGAACTTGCCTACCCTGTGGCCAACAGCAGTGCTCATCCACATTCTCACAGTTCATTAGATTTCCTTCTGCTGTGGGTATGTTGGCCATTGAACACATCTGCCGGTGGAGGCTGGTCCATATGAACCAATGGTTTGACTCAGTAAAAGGCAACTTCCTATGGTCACAGAATATTGCCATCTTCACTCTGAAGAGCCTAACGTCACATGTCAGCGATCCTCATGGGAATCTCCTTAGGTGGATCTCAGTGAGGAAGCAGCAGTGTGTATGTGTATGTCCCCTCCACTCCACTTCACTTCACTCAGCAGATTTATTTATTATGTTGCCACTCCGCAATATTATGATGATTTATTATGAAATATTGTTGTGTTTAATTTATACAGCAGGAAGGAGCAGTGTGTACCCAAAACACCTGGAGCAAAATACAGTAATTACAACCTACCATTTTATCCAGTCTTATTAGAGCCAAAGCTTATATCTTGTTAATTCTAGTTCCATGGGACCTTTACCTTGCTAACGGGCAGACACCCTGATGTCTCAATTTTCACTGGCGCCCTGTGCCAATCCAAAATCTGGCATGCCTTCCCTTGGACATAATGGTGGCACCTGCTGCAGCATCCCAGAAGCTCCTTACCTGGTGCAACCACACCAGTTGCACTCCCCTAGAGCCACTTCTGTTGCTAACAAATAAGATTGCAGCCTCAGACCAAGGATCTTATCAACTCCAGTACTCTCTCTTTCAACCAGCGGTGCCTTTTCTACAGAGGCCTTTCCAGCTTAGCTATTTTAACTGGAGAGCCAAGGGATTGAACCTGAGACCTGATACACACCAGGCACATGGCCTTGGTAGGAACATCCTTTGAGCGCAAGACAATGCTCTAGTGATGGCTCCTGAACATAGGGAGGGAGCTCAGATATATTCCTCTCCATTCTAGCACAGTTCCCTCCATAATAATTGTTTTGGCTCCTGATAATGATGCTTTGATGCTCAGTCAACAGGTAAAGGACCCCTGATAGTTAAGTCCAGTTGCGAACAACTCTGGGGTTGCTGCGCTCATCTTGCTTTACTGGCCGAGGGAGCCAACGTTTGTCCGCAAACAGTTTTTCCGAGTTATGTGGCCAGCATGACTAAGCCACTTCTGGCGAAACCAGAGCAGTGCACAGAAACGCTGTTTACCTTTCCATTGGAGCGGTACCTATTTATCTACTTGCACTTTGACGTGCTATCGAACTGCTAAGTTGGCATCACCGACCTTCTGATCGGCAAGCCCTAGGCTCAGTGGTTTAGACCACAGCGCCACCCGCCACTCACATGAAAGAGCCTGTAAATACAGTTTTACCTGAGGATGGGTGGTCATATATAACAAAAGGGCTTTAATGGTTTCTAATGGCCTGTAAATCTCTCTACTTTTTGGAATGTGACACCATTAGAATAGGGGGAAGGGTAGAGAGACAGCTGGAAGCCTTTGCAGTCTGAACTTGGGCGCTGATGAGGCAGAGAAGGGAGAGCTTTTAGCTGGAGTTAGCAAAAACCAAACTATCCTTGGGGTGCGGATACTCAATTTTGGGATCCAAGGCAGCATTAGTGGTTGTTTATTTGGTCCCAAAGCACACTGCTTGTATACTTGTAAATAAACAAATATGGCAAATTCCAGAGGGATGCCAACCGTGTAAGTCTGTTGCATGAAAGATTAACTGATACATGATTGCATAAACTTTTATGGACTGGAGTCCACTGCATCAGAAGTCTTGAAGCTTGAAGTAACATGAGAAACAGCCCTGAGGTTCTCAGGCATTCACATTCTCGGTCAGGCCCCAGATTCCATATAGTGTTTGAACAGATGGACTACGCTGGATGGAATTTACTCTACTGTATCGTATTGACAGTATTGGATGGAATGTTGTCTGGCCAAAGTAGCATGTCTAATCTAATGTATAGAAAGATGTGTGGATTCATTTAGCACAATGTCTTGAGGATGGCTGGTGCTGAATTGGAAGGTGCAAAGTTGTAAAAAGCTTTTTATACATTGCATTGCCCAAGTGAGAGTTCGATTCGCCCTTTTGAAACTGAACAGTAGCCAGGTGTAGAAAGAAGAAAACATAGGCAGTAGTGTTCATTGTGAATGTCGCAAAAGCATTTAAATAAATACATAGGAAGCTATGCTATATGGTTCAACTAGTTCAGTGCTGTCTACACTGCTGCTCTTCAAATGGTAGATTGTGGCTCACTACTGTTGGGTTGCAGACGGACCTAACATCAGTCAGAATGGCAACACTGCCACCATTTAAGTATGTTTAAAAATTTAAGAAGTAAGTCTTCTAATTATTATTATTGTTATTTCATTATTTACAGTCAAACCTCAGTCCCCGAACGCCTCTGTTTTGGAATGTTTTGGCTCCCAAATGGCAAAAACCCGGAAATAAATGCTCTGGTTTTTGAACGTTTTTTGGGAAGCTGAACGTCCAATGCAGTTTCCGCTTGAGCGCAAGAAGCTCCTGCAGCCAATCGGAAGTTGTCAAACATTTTGGAAGCCGAACGGGCTTCTGGAACAGATTAAGTTCGACAACCGAGGTTTGACTGTATATGCTACCCATCTGACTGGGTTGCCCCAGCCACTCTGAGTGGCTTCTCACAATATATATGTGTGTGTGTGCATATGTATGGGTTATAGGTAGGTCCTGGGTGGGAAAAAGTTTGAAGATCACTCATCTTCACTGATGGCAGCAGCTCTCCAGGGTTTCAGACAGGAGTCTTTTTCAGAGGTGTACCTAGGCTCCATTGTGCATCAGTGTCAGGAGAGACAATGGACCAGAAACTCAGAAAGTCTGCTTTTTGTCACCTTTTGTGCTCCACTAGTGACTTCCTCCACGGTCTTTGGGGCTGGATGTGCTCTGCTCCACCTCCCTTCCTCCTCCTACATCAGTCTGTTTCCCCAAACGGACTAGTTTTTCTGCCCAGAAGTGTTGATTAGGAACAGGCTAGGCTCCAATGTCCCCTCTGCTTATTGTGTCCCCCATCCAATCCATGGCTTTACATCAATCCAGTTGAGTTCAATGGAGTTTACTCCCAAGAGTATGCATAGGACTGCAGCCTTAAATCAGAATGTAAGAAGAGCCTTCTGGATCAGGCCAATAGCCCATCTAGTCCAGCATCCTGTTCTCACAGTGGCCAACCAGATGCCAATAAGAAGCCCACAAGCAGGATCTACCGGTAAGCACTAAAGCTCTCTCTCTCTGCAGTTTCCACAACTGGTATCCACAAGCATTACTGCCTCCAACCATTGTGTCTTCTAGCCATTGATAGCCTTTTCCTCCATGAATTTGTTTTATCCTCCTTTAAAGCCATCCGCATGCCACACTATCCACAACAGACAGCACTCTGAGAATAATTTTGTTGTTTAATTAAACTGATTATAAACTTTTGCATGCTTTCCAAAGCTAAAGTGTTCCTCAGCCTTTGCATGAGACGTACAGTGCACGGAATCTACTCACGCAGATTTATGTGTGACATTATTCTCAATCTGACTGTTTCTGTTTATTGCATTTGTTATTTCCAAAAACCAAGTAAACATAATGCTAAAGAAATGCATAAAAGTCTCTACATAAGGAATCCCAGAAGAATGGCGTGACTTAAAGGAGGCCATTTGGCAAAGCCAGAGGAAGAATCTACAGAAAGGTTTTTCACATGTGTTTGTTTGCTTGTGGTGCTACCAGGGTAAATTGGCCACATCCCAGTTTTTTGGAGCAGCCTGGTCAAACATTGGTGTCATTCTGAATTGTCTTTTTTTTTAAATGCAGCTGCAGCTGTAAAAATGGATTAGGAATACTCCTGCATAGTCCAAATTTCAGCACTGGGTGCTGCAGATGCTTCTGCCAGTCAGGGTGGAGTTGCAAGGGTGGAATTAACAGGCTGGGCGGGATATTAGGCATGGTTTGCAACAGCTCAAAGTGACTGGTGAATTTTCCCTAGGAAGGTCTGCATCTTTCCACTCACCTCCAGAAGCCTTGAGTCTGTTTGCCTTTCGTTCTCACAAGCGTTCCCAAAACCACAGCAGGCACTTGAAATTAAATAGCTGACTGTCAAAGCCATAAAACTTTGTGCTGCCAGCTACCTGTGTTTAATTGCTTCCAAACTGTTTGTTTAACTGTCTTGAGTTTTTCCCCAGCGGGATGTTTACAGGAGGGCAGGCTGCTCCCTCTAGGGTTGCCAGACACCCACATATGGCCTGCTCCAGGTTACCTAGAGCCCAGCATAAGCTTTGTCTTGGACCTGCAGTGCCCAGAATTAAATCACTGTACAGTGCCATGTAGGGACACGGGTGGTGCTGTGGTCTAAGCCACTGAGCCTAGGGCTTGCCGATCGGAAGGTCGGCGGTTCGAATCCCCGCGACTGGGTGAGCTCCTGTTGCTCGGTCCCTGCTCCTGCCAACCTAGCAGTTCAAAAGCACCAAAGGGCAAGTAGATAAATAGGTACCGCTCCGGCAGAAAGGTAAGTGGCGTTTCCGTGCGCTGCTCTGGTTTCGCCAGAAGCGGCTTAGTCATGCTGGCCACATGACCTGGAAGCTGTCTGCGGACAAACACCGGCCCGATCAACCTATAAAGCGAGATGAGCACCGCAACCCCCGAGTCGTCCGCTACTGGACCTAACGGTCAGGGGTACCTTTACCTTTACAATGCCAAGTGGCCCAATGTAATAGAATACCAAATCCAAAGAAATCTCCCTTCCCCACCAGGTCTATGATTTTTTTTTACTGTGGACTCTACCTGTCGCCATTGACAGAACACATAGAATTTTAGAGTTGGAAAGGAGCACAAGGGTCTTCTCATCTAGCCCCCAGCAATACAGGAATCTTTTGCCCAATCTGGGGCTCATACCCTGTCTCTATTCCTTGGGAGGAGAACAGTACCCTTGCTAGGAGATGGAAAGGGCTGTTCCGCTGCCGCCACTGCAGCTCCTCCTGCAGCTCTGCAGCTTGCCTCTCTCCTCCTCTTCTCAGGCCAACAGGAAGAGGCAGGAGAAGGAGCTGCAACAGTGTGGTGGTCAGGTCAGATCGCACCTGCACACCTCAGGTTCATCTGCAGCACCTGTAATGTTGGCGGCAGCACATGCATGGCCAGATGCTATATATGGGCTGTCTGCATTGCCAGTGCCCAGGACCACCTGAACTGTACAGGTAGAGTAGGCAGCTGCCTTTGGTGGACAAATTAAAGGGACACACTGTCCTGCCAGCCAGGAAGTCATACTTGAGTCCCTGCTGTTGAACTGCTTCTAGACTGGTCAGCTCTGCACACAAACCAAACTTGTGAGAGCTTGGAGACCTGGATTTTGAACCTCCCTGGTCTTCGTCTGGTGTTCTCTGACCACCACACCCAGGGTTCCCAAGCTGTGGTCCCCACATTCAGGTAGTCTGTGGTATGCCAGCAGTAAATATTCAGATTGTATTTTTAATTGCTTCTTCTAGTTCTTCTATTGCATTTTACTGTATCCTAATTTGAATTCTGTGAAATGCAATAGAAGAAATAAAAGAAGCAATATAAATACAAATTTTAAAAAATCTGGCATCAAGCACAGCAGATTACAGTGGCTCCAATGGGCAGGAAAACCATTAAGCAGTCTGCCAGGAACCTCCACAATTTTCAAGTGGGGAGAGGAAGCACAGGTGAGGGGGAAGAAACTAGCGCCCTTTCCCCCAACTGTGCATGTGATGCTTTAAATGTCCCCCCTCCCACCCCAGCCCCTGTTTTGCAGTGGTCCAAGGGGGGTCCTGATCCATTCCTAGCACAGAGCTCTGCTGCTCTCTCAGCTCGCTTGGCCCCAAGAATGCGATTCAAAAACCAGGACATATTTGCAGCTGTTCGCTCCTTATCCTCACACAACCCACAGGCAAATTTGATTGCTTTCTTGAGCACTGCCCCTAATCTTCCCATGACTAAGTGGACATAGCTTATGGCCTCAACGTTTCCCTTCTTTTAAAGGACTGTCTATGGTCATCAGCAATCTTCAGATTTCACATTTCAGGGTAGAAACTAATCCATCCTCTAGACTAGAATGTGGAGTGGGGTGAAACACACTCACTCAGTGAAAAGTGAAGCTCCGGCAGCTGGCCTGTACTTTATTGCCAAACAGCTGGCAAACTACTTTAACACATCTAGGGTAGCATAGCAGCTGAGCTATGAGCCCCAGAGCCCTTGTTCATATCTCACCTCTGCCTTGAATTGATCTACGTTGAATTGACCTACGTTGAAGGGTTGTTTGATTCCAGATAAATAGATAGATAGATAGATAGATAGATAGATAGATAGATAGATGATATAGATGATAGATAGATAGATAGATAGATAGATAGATGATAGAGATATGATAGAGACAGATGATAGATAGATAGATAGATGATATAGATGATAGATAGATAGATAGATAGATAGATAGATAGATGATAGATAGATAGACAGATAGATAGATAGATGATAGTGTTGGCTTTTCGCAGTATAGTAGCGCAGAGAGCTTGCTGGGGAGAGCTTGCATTAAAAAGAAGGGACTCAAAAATAACAAACAAGGTTTTAATAAGAAAAACAAAAACTCCTTAAACACTAAATACATCTACAACCAAACCAGACCCAACCACCAACCCATCCCCAGGGTAAATGGCAGAGCTAGGTGCTGCTCCTTATATACTGCAGCTAATTCCCAACACAGCTTAATCAATGCAACTCAGCAGCACCTGCTATGCCTCACAGCTGCAAGGCTGGATCTTGTTAGTTTACTCTGGCCCTTGCTCTGGCCCCTTAAAGGTATACACAACAGGTGATATGATAGAGATAGATGATAGATAGATAGATAGATAGATAGATAGATGATATAGATATAGATAGATAGATAGATAGATAGATAGATAGATAGATAGATGATAGATAATAGATAGATATGGATAGTATTTTTATATTGTGAACTGCCCTGAGATCTTTTGATGAAGAGCAGTATATAAATCTAATAAACAGAAGAATAACAACAGAATAATAAAGAGAGAGAGAGAGTGTAGGCCTCTTTCCCACCCAAAGACCTCCAAAAGATGACCACAACATTAAAACATGAGATATAAATTAACACCACACAAAGCAGCCACAGCAGAAGAGAACAGATGGTGCCCTCGTTCCATGTGCAAAAGCCAGCCGACCTGGGAACCGAATATTTATTCAATACAGGCAATGAGATTGTGTCCTCCGCTGCATTTTAGGGCAGCAGACTAGCTTTGGGTCGCAGGGCATGGCAGCCTTGTGGCACTCAGAGCTCTGTCCTTCAACAGCTCACTGCTACTCCCAGCATTCTTCACCAGAGTGGACTGCCTCACTCTTGCCTAGCAAGAGGGTCAGCAGCCACCCTAGTGCTGCAGAGGTGAGAAATTCTGCATGGGCTGAAATTCCAAAATCTCCTACCCAACTGTTCAGGCACTTGAGCTCTCTCCTCCATTACATCTGGTCACCCAAAGAGATACATTATGCTTTGCTCCGCAGTGAGTTTGGGTTATTTTCCTGGTTGCAAATAAGACGGTGGTGGGCCATTAGCATTGGTAAAGTCCATTGCCTTCACCTATTTGCTTCTGAGAGACTCTCAAAGACAGGATGGTTAAAGAGACCAAGGCAGTGCAGCTCCAGACATTATTGCAAGCTCACCGACAAAGTACCGTATTTTTTGCTCTATAAGACTCACTTTTTCCCTCCTAAAAAATAAGGGGAAATGTGTGTGCGTCTTATGGAGCAAATGCAGGCTGCGCAGCTATCTCAGAAGCCAGAACTGCAAGAGGGATCACTGCTTTCACTTCACAGCGATCCCTCTTGCTGTTCTGGCTTCTGAGATTCAGAATATTTTTTTTTCTTGTTTTCCTCCTCCAAAAACTAGGTGCGTCTTGTGCGTCTTATAGAGCGAAAAATACGATACTTCATTCAGGTGTATATTCATTATGATTTTAAACAGTCATTCCTGGTGTTCTGTGGGTTATTTTGCCAAGGGTGACTTTAGCAACTGGGCTCCTCCCTACCAGGAATGCATGAAAGGTCAGGATATTAAATTCCTTTGATATGAGGGGCAGAAGCAAAAATAGCAGCGATTGTGGCCTGATGATCCCATTAGCTCCAAAGGCTACTGGCAGATTTCATCAGTGTTCTCTCCGCCACAGAGACTGTTGATATGACTGATTGGGAAAACAAAATATTGGTAGACTTTGCAGAATGGAAAACCCAGCCCTGGGTATTCCCTTGCTAGCTAGCTGGAATTAAGCTGTAATAAGAATAACATAGCAGGTGTGTGTATTTGTGCTTCTTCCACATGCTCAAAGTGCTTCTAATAGACACCCCTCCCTCCCCAATAATCTTTACAACAACCCTCTAAAATATGCCCAGTGAAGATAATGGTTGCCTAAGGCAGGGAACCTGGTTTTGTTGTTGTTGAGGGTTTCATTCCATCAGCCGTGATCTGTTGGGAGGCCACATGGGCAGGCAAAGCTCTCGCACACTGCAGGGCTGTCCAACTCCAACGGCCCGAGACCCTCCCATTCCTCCTCTGGATCTGCCCATCCATCCCATGACATCTCCACAGGACTCATGGCAGCTAGGAGACATGTTCTATGGAAGACAGGACATTGTGCAAGAATAGCACACTCGCCTTTAACAATTGTTTATGACAAAGCGTGTTCTCCTTCATGGAGAGCACGTGTTGCGGTGGGGGCTAACAAGACACCCCACTGTTGCTGGGCGGGAAAAGAGGTTGGCCACCATTATAATTGAGTTCTTCTTGTTGCTGGGGAGATTTACATGTTGCCATTTTGTGACTGACAGCCATAGCCTTTATATGTCCTGTGTGCAGCATTGAGCTTCCTCTTTTTGCTGCGCGCATCGGATCACCCGCCCACCCTCCCTAATTTCAGGGTTGTTTGCTTGACATTGCTATGCCTGTCATGGGGTCATCTGCTTTTGGGGCAGGGGCCCGGTAGGAATTTTGTCCATTTGGCTGATTGGCTGGTGCCATTTGGTTTTTGCCTACTGCATAGCAAATCGTCACAACTTGTAAGGTTGCAGTTAGGCATTGGTTTTATGAATTGGTTGGTGGAGGGGTATGGACTGGCTGTGCCTGCCCCTCCAAATGCTGCTGCTGCAATGGTATTCTGTTAAAGGAATCCAGGGGCTCACCATGCTTTTGTCCGAACCCCTGTCAAGGGGCTATGGCCACGCAAGAGCCCCTGGGAGCATTTGGGAAGAGGTGAGGGCATGGTACCCAGCTCTGTCTCTCTCCCCAAAATGTTTTCCCTTCCTGACTTCGCAGGCACGCAAATGTCAGTCTGTCCCCATGCGAGGTCAGATAGTCGCAACCAATGCCTAAGCAACCACTCACATTTCTTGCATTTTAATATAGTTGTGGCCAAAATTATGCCAAAAAACCTTAAACAAAAATCATGTGTCAATTGTGTTTTATTTGGGGGGTGCCTTGGGGACCTCGACATGCAAGATTGTTTTACAAAATGTGGATTTAGGCAATGATCTATGCCATCCATTCACCATTTCCTAGAACTCTCTTGCTGGGCATTCAAATTGCTGGTAGATGCACAGAGTTACATAGTTGTTTTTAATTTAACTTCATTTTTAGTTTGATGGGTATACATCTTTTAAAAAGAAAGAAAGAAAAATACACAACAGATCCCACAGCAGCTCTTGGTATTTGGCCAGATGTGGGAAAAACTTTGGCCCTCAAAGTGTTTCTGAACCACAGTTCCCATCAGCCCCAGCAACATCTGAAGAGCCAAACATTCCCTAGATGGTGGCAGGTGAATGAACTACTTGTAAATTACGCTTAAAGTTACTGGGGATTGGCAGGGAACTGTGAGTGCAACCAGTGCTATTTTTCTAGAAAAGGAGGTGCCAGAACTCACTGTGAACACCTCCCTCATTCTCTTAGAATGGTGCCCACCTGAGAGATGCCAGAACTGAGTTCAGCTGAGTTCCAGCTAGGGGAAAAAAACCCCTGGGTGCAACTTACATTTATTTCGTTTATTTAGTCATTAATAATGTTTCTATGTGGAATTTTTATTGCATTTCTATATCTGATTTTTATTTGTACTGTTTTCTCTTTTTTAATGTTTAAGAGTACATTTGGTTTTCCTGTTAATTATGCTGATTTATACGTGGTTCATTATTGTCTCAGATTCTTATTTGTAAAGTTTTAGTTTGATATTCTGTAATCTTCTCTTTGCTTATTGGAAATGCAAAGGGGTATAGAAATGATTTAAATTGCATTACAATAAATGGATAGTTGGTCCTTTTACAGGGAGAAAAGGAGATTCCGGCAACTACTGGTTAAATAGGCAAGTTGCAGAAGACATTGTTTGTACCCATCCATGCCCTAACTGCATTGTGGCATTGGCTGGCATGCAGGTGCCAGTGTGTGCAACCACTTCCCTTACTCATAGGAAGGAAAACAATGTGCCCTTCTGAACTCTGAGCTGCAGCTGTCTAGACAATGACTAAGGGAGGAATACGTTCGCTTTTGCAAAGCTTTGAAGGGTGTAAAGAGCGAAGGGGGAGAGGAATTTTCGGAACGGTACGAAGTGCATTAAAATTAAGGGCAAGATGAAAATGTTGTCCTCTGGGATTGCTAGACGGAGATCTGAGATGAGAAAGAATTTGCCAGCAGTGACATTTTGATTAGACTGAGAAATCCCCATGACTTATTCACAGTGCGTTCCAGGTAATCTTGTGGTTCCTTGCAAATTTATCAGGGGTTCCTAGATTAAATGTTTAGGGACAGGAGACCAGTGGTGTAGCTTGGGGGGTGCATGGGGGGCCGGCCGCACCGGGCGCAACATCTGGGGGTTAGGGTTAGGGGGCGCAAATCCACGGTTAGGGGCGCAAATCCACGGGTTAGGGGGCGTAAATTACTTGCCTTGCCCCGGGTGCTGACAACCCACGCTACGCCACTGCAGGAGACAAATTCCCCTAAAATACAATATGCACATCAGTGACTGGTGTTCCTCTTTGACACACAGTTGATGTGTTTTAGGGCAGACACAGTTTGTGAAGGCTTGTAGTGAAGCTCCTAGCGGCAGTGCTGTTTGAAAAACTATGATTTGCATTAGATTAGGAAGGGTTCCCAACTCCCACTTGTTTAATAATAACAGCAACATGGCTTTCCTCACATATTAGGCTGTTGAAATGAAGAAAACTAACCAGGTGTGGACTTCTGTGAGATAGACCTGTGGGCTCAGTTCACTTCTACAACTGAAAACATATTCCTAGGCTCAGACTAACCTTGATGGTTATGTTCTTTCTACCTCTGCTGTTGAAGGCAGTGTGTTTCTGAATAACAGGTGCTAGAAATTGTAAGAGAGGAGAGTCCTGTTGCACTCATGATCATAGAATTATAGAGTTGGAGGGGACCATAAGAGTCATCTAGTCCAACCCCCTTCAATACAGGAATCTTTTGCCCAGCGTGGGGCTTGAAGCCACAGCTGAGATGCTTTACCAGTTGAGCTTCCCACAGGCATGTTTGGCCACTGTGAGCACTGGATGCTTGGACCATATGGGCCACTGGCCTGATCCAGCAGGCTCTTCTTATGCTTTATGATTGTGCTCAGAGGCATCTTGTTCTTTTCCATTCCATATCTGTAATTTGCCATTTGCATCTGCCTCTGGTTTGTTGGGTCTTGAGGTTCTAATAAAGAAATTGAATTGGACCTGAGAAGTCTGCCCACCTGTGATTTAAGTCTTAATCAGCAGCTTTCGCCTTGTTCCTGGGACTGTTGCAGTTCTGAGGAATTCACCTTCCTCCACCGAAGTTATTTATAGACAAAAGGTTTGCAGAGCCACTGGTCTAGATTGCAGTAAGCCTAGGAATAACCATGGTTTGCTGGCTCTCATCATCCTTGTGAGCAGTGGTTGGTACAAAGTGAGGATATTTTACTCTGGAGTAATGAAGACTATAGTCCGTATAGTAAAAGCTATGGTCCGTATAGTAAAAGCTATGGTTTTCCCAGTAGTGATGTATGGAAGTGAGAGCTGGACCATAAAGAAGGCTGATCGCCGAAGAATTGACGCTTTTGAATTATGGTGCTGGAGGAGACTCTTGAGAGTCCCATGGACTGCAAGAAGATCAAACGCATCCATTCTTAAGGAAATCAGCCCTGAGTGCTCACTGGAAGGACAGATCGTGAAGCTGAGGCTCCAATACTTTGGCCACCTCATGAGAAGAGAAGACTCACTGGAAAAGACCCTGATGTTGGGAAAGATGGAGGGCGCAAGGAGAAGGGGACGACAGAGGACGAGATGGTTAGACAGTGTTCTCGAAGCTACAAACATGAATCTGACCAAACTGCGGGTGGCAGTGGAAGACAGAAGTGCCTGGCGTGCTCTGGTCCATGGGGTCACGAAGAGTCGGACATGACTGAACGACTAAACAACAACAACAATGAAGACTATACATTCCCTGAGAGGGAGCCACATTAGTCTATTACAGCAAAAACTAAAAGACTACGGGACTGTTTGAAAAACTATAACTGTATGATCTCAATTTATGTTAGGGTAAATACCTTGGATAATAAAGCAGTTTGCTGCCTACAGTAAGCACAATCTCAGTGCCACATCCATAAAACAGAACAATGATCCTACTTCCTAGAGACACTGCAATTTTAACAGTGACTGCAAAGCATATAAAGGTCCAGTTCATGGGTAACTCCAAACCAAACCATGGCTAAGTGTGAATGTGCAAGCTTTAGGGTACTCACCGAAAATATTGTGGCCACTTCACTTCTCCCCAGTCATCCTGCCACTGCGCTATTTGGAACTAAGTAATGGTTTGCCTTAGCATTAGGTTTATCTGCTTCAAACAAACCACAAGCGGTTAGGCAAGAACAAACCACATGCTGCAGCAATGGTTTGTTCTTAGCTTACTTCTTTTGGTTTGTCTGGGGGAGACCATTCATGAGCCCAGGTATGGATGTAACATGAAACTCAACCATAGTCTAGCTCTGGGTAGGGTGGCAATAGGACAAGCACAGGGGAGCGAAGATAAGTGGCTGTGATCTTTATTGTGAGTACCCACACACTACTCACACTTAGCCATGGTTTGGCTTGTTGTGAACTGAGCTTCTACATGCTTCGAAACCACTATTAACACTATGTAGTCCTTACAAAGTAGGAAGATCATTGTTATTACTTCCGTTTTATGGACGTGGCACTGAGACTGTGCGTTTAACAACAGAGTTTGAGATTTACCTTTCCTGCCTACTAATAACAAGGCTGAGACGCTGCCCGCTGGGCTGTACCAGTTTTAACAAGATGCCAGGCCCTGAACACTCAAGAGCAAATTGCCATTCCACCCACCACGATAGGATGTTGTTGCCTTTGCTCATGAAACCTTTGGGGCACACAGCAAACAGTGAGTCATCCCAGTTACAAGCGGAGTGACTCATCTTGTCTGAGCAAAGCTTGTCTACATTCAGCTGTGCGATGTACCTGTTTTAAATAGGGCAGTGCTTAAGTTCTCATAATGCATCTAGAATTTGAGTTTTATATAACATTACTAGCCATAACCATGTCTTACATGAGATCACTAACCATATCTGTCTGGTACAATATTATCTGGCATTTCTGCTCTCGGAATGTTGTTGGGCAACCCCTGCATTTTGAACATGTGATTACTTTGGGGGAATGGGTAAGAAAAAAGACAGGCAAATTTATTACGTCTGGATTTATGACCTCTAAAAAGTGTTTCTTTCTTCCAGGTTGTAGAGTCGGCCTTTTGGAAACTCCTCTCCCCACCCCTGTCAAATTCCCGCCACCTTGCTTTTAGCTGCTTTAAAACAAGAGACACAAAACCGCAGAATTTTTGAATTTAAGGTTTTTTTAAAACAACTTTAAATACAGTACTGAGTATAAATTAATTTTTACATAAAATGGGTGTGGAGAGAGAGACCTTGCCCTCCTTACAAATGAAAAAGATGCAGGAAAACAAATGGTCTTTTAAAGACAACGAGAAGTAAGATTGAATAGCAAGAAGTGTTCTTTAATGTCAGAGAGCAAGCTTTGGGTGTAAGGCGGGTAGACAGGCAGGAAATCTCTGTTGTTTCCATCAGCCTTAAAAAAAAAAATTAAAAAATTCCTGCTACTGGCCTCCTCCATGAAACTAGATTGAGAGACCACAGCCGTTGCTGTAAGCTTACTTCTTTTATTCGCCAGTAGTGCCTGACCATAGTGCCAACTGATCGTTTTGCAAGGTTTGATCGGCCCATAGTCTTGGTTTGCAAGGAGAAAAGTGGACCTACCCAATACAGCAGATCAGGGAGGGGAAAGCCCTCCAGATGGTTTTGTCCTACAACTCCTATGTTCCCTAACCATTGGCCATGTTGGCAGAACTGGTGGGAACTGGAGTGTTTCCCATTCCAGTATTAGGCAGTACAGGAACCTGCCTCTAGCACCTGAATCCAAGTACTCCATACAAATGCAATTCAAGGGGGAAACAGTCCCCCACCCCCTTGGACCCTTTGGATAACAGGATCTGAGGTATGGGGGCAATTGTGTGAGCCACAAGTTTTCTCTCTCCCCCCGCCCACCTCCTACAACTGAAGAGAATGGAAATACCAGACCCAGTTTGTCCCACGAGTTTGCAGTCAGTGTGCCTACCTTCCTACCAGTCTCCCGGTTTGTAGCCTTTTCCTCTTGTTCCATACAAATGAATGGAGCAAAACAGCTTAAGCCAGCCTTGCAGGAAAAGGAGGAAGACCTGGATTTTCAATCCAACCTGGTCATCAGGCAAATGTTGCGTTTCACATGCTTCCTATAAAAGTGACTCCAGGGGCAGGTTATTCCTTCCCTTTCCTTGTGCCAAACATTTGCACAGATAC
Organism: Podarcis tiliguerta; assembly: GCF_965153285.1. NCBI lineage: Eukaryota > Metazoa > Chordata > Lepidosauria > Squamata > Lacertidae > Podarcis > Podarcis tiliguerta. The sequence continues at coordinate 45,118,497 of NC_139543.1, read as the reverse complement.
ATCTTTTAGGTAGCGTTGTGTGACGTGTCTGTCTCTTTCTAACAAATGCATGTGACTGCCATGCTTCAACTCTTCATCCGGTCTACCTGAGACATGGCAGGAAATCTTTCCAAGCATTAAGGTCTATCCAAGGTGCCTTTTGCTGGGCTTAATCCAGCACAAAGACCAGAGAAATGGCAGAGGCAGAGAGCAGGGGAGAAGGAGGGACTTACCTTGCAAAATTTTATTCACACTCTATCCCAGCCTTTGCCAACCCGATGCCCTCCAGGCGGGGCTGATGGGAGTTGTAGTCCAAAACATCTGGAGGGCACCAGGTTGCCAAAGGCAGCTCTACCCATTTCCCCACTCATTATGTGGTTTTTTTTGCCCTTCTTTTGCAAGAGAATACAGAGAGGTAGGTGGAAAGTAGAAGTTATGAAGTCTTGTCCTTCTTTACTCTTTCCTCCAACACTTTAAAGATAAACAGGTGAGTGATCCTTTCTCTGACTCGGGAAAAGTGAACGTCTTTCCTTCTTATTTTACCTCCCCGCAGGCCCCTGCAATCGTTCCTGAAGATAGGCCACTCTTTCTCTCACACACAAAACCTTCAGAGGTTATTATTCTTTGGTGATCTGGAATGGCTTGTGAACCTTTAAAGAGATAACCGTTCCCAGCTTTGAAGAGACAAAATATAGGACAGCTGAGAAAAACAGAGAAGATTAAAAATAGCCAGTGGTTAAAGAGGGCCAGTTATCTCTGCTCAGCTTCTTTGCCTCCCCCACATACATCGGATGCTACTGACTGGCTCCTTGTCCAGGGACTCTGGTGGAACAGCACTGGAAACAGAGGATGAGATGCAAAGCACCACTTGGCACACAGGCGCAACTACGCAATGCATCGTGCGGTCTTTTATGGCTGTTGAAAGGCTTGGCACAGCTCCGTTTTCATCCGATCAGATGATGATCACCTGAGGTTATTAAGACGAGTTAGCATCTGCATATTCGTTGCTGTATCATAGGAGGTAATAACACTGCCTTGGAAACAGAGTCACCCACAAGGGACCTGTGATATGGGCTGGGCTGGTGGTAATCACAGAGTCATACCAATGATCTGCGCAACCCGTTGCTGTTTGACCCCTGATGAGCAGCAGCTCTCCAAAATACCAAGCAAAGGTCTCTTTCTCGGTCTGCACTGCTACTTGAGATCGCTTAAACAGAGGTGGCATTGATTGTCATTCGAAGAACATGCTCTAATACGGTTATTATGATTAACCTACCTGTCCCATTAAAATATAAAGCCTCTGAAAAGGGGACTGCAGGTTGGGTTGGGGCTCCAGTTTATCCAGTGGTGGTAATCCTCAGTTTACTGAATGCAAAGCCATTAAGAAAACCTCATAGCGAGTCATTCAAAAAAAGGGGGGGGGGTTTCAAATTCCAGCTGCAATAGGAGAGTAGCAACAGGATAAGTCAAGCCCTCCATAATCATGTGCAAAGAAGGCCTCTTTAACCCAAGCAGCTCCCTGGATGGGTGTGGGGAGGGCCAGCGGTTCCCTAGAGTACAGCTGCTCCATTCCTGTTCCCTGTCCCCACCCCCAGCTGGCAGCAGAAAGCGTCGTCGGACAAATGAATTTTGCTTTCATTGTTTCCATTCCCAGAGCATGGCATGTTTTAGTGGTTTTAAAAAATAAAACATATATATATATATATATACACACACACACATTAAAGATATCTAGTCAGACATCACGATAGAAGTCCTTAGTGCATTTGCTGTCACTGGTTGCCACTCTGACTGCCTTGACTTGCATCTGTTGCGCTGTAAGCTGCCTGAGCCCAGCTAACAGTCTGGGTGGGAGCAAGGAGGAAGAAAGAGGGTGGGTGGGTGTGTGGGTGTGTGGGGAAATCAAGCCTCCTCCTTCAAAAGGAGATCGGGGCCACCAAGTCTTTGCCCGTTTCCAGTGCGTTTGCTCCAGCAGGCAGTACATTGTCCATCCAAATGGCTGTGTTTTCTTTCTTCCGTTTATTTCCCACCCCGGTTTCTTCCTTTTGGGACAATGCTGAAATGCAATTAGGTGAGAAGTCGAAGGGTCAACTTTGGTGGGAGAACGTCCAGCGAGCAAGGGATCAGGAAGCACCATTGGCCGTCCAAAAGTAGCATTGAGGCGGATGGACGGAGAGAAACTCTGAGGACCCCATGGGGGCAATACAGCAAATATATTAAATAATAAACCTGGAAGAAAAGCAAACAGAAAAAGTCGGTTTAAGAGTCCACCATGTGCTCAGTTCATCCTAGTTATTCTTTATGATGATGTGCTATGCCCTGCCTACAAGAAGGTTCACAGCTAATAGGCTGCTACTCTATACAAACATACTTATCATCCAGTTTGCTTACTTTAGGTAAAGGTAAAGGTACCCCTGCCCGTACGGGCCAGTCTTGACAGACTCTAGGGTTGTGCGCCCATCTTACTCAAGAGGCCAGGGGCCAGCGCTGTCTGGAGACACTTCCAGGTCACGTGGCCAGCGTGACATCGCTGCTCTGGCGAGCCAGAGCCGCACACGGAACGCCGTTTACCTTCCCGCTGGTAAGCGGTCCCTATTTATCTACTTGCACCTCGAGAGTGCTTTCGAACTGCTAGGTTGGCAGGCGCTGGGACCGAACAATGGGAGCGCACCCCGCCGCGGGGATTCGAACCGCCGACCTTTCGATCGGCAAGCCCTAGGCGCTGAGGCTTTTACCCACAGCGCCACCTGCGTCCCTTTTGCTTACTTTAGTCTCAATCTAAAGTTCTAGTTTCTATAAAATTTGGGGTTTTTGCTTTTTGGAGGGGAAAACAGTGTGGTGGTAGGAAGAGTAGCTGGGGCGGTGGATGGAGTGCCATAGAATCATATAACTGTAGCGCTGGAATGGACGCAAGGGCCATCTAGTCCAACCCCCTGCAATGCAGGAACCTCACCTAAAGCATCCATGACAGATGGCCATCCAACCTCTGCTTAAAAACCTCCAAGGAAAGAGAGTCCACAACCTCCCTAGGGAGACTGTTCTAGGCACAAATGGGCATGCTCTTATTACGCTCTATTTAATCACGGAAAAGCCATTTTTGCTACACTTAGATCCATTTTTCTGTTCAGTCTTTCTCAACCTGGTGTCCTCCAGATAATTTGCACAACAACTCTCTCATCAGTCTCAGTCGGCATGGCCAATGGAAACATCTGGAGGGCAGCCGATTCAGGAAGTGCTCTATCCCATCTCAAGAAGCAAGCTGCCAGCCTGACAGACCAGTCTGTTTGTTCCTTGCCTTTGATTAGGTCTTCCCAATCAGCAGAACTATGCGTCTACTACACCTATTACGCCTTCCTTCCTGGACAGGTGACAGACCACTAAGCCTAATCAAAGCTGTGCACAGTCACAGTGCTCCTTGATAAGACAAATCCCAGGGGAGGAAATATTTATTCCTTGTCTCTTCCTCTCATTCTTTGGCTTCCTAACATGAATGGCAAATTAAGTTTGATTTCCATGTGACTCACAATGGAACAACGTTTTTAATGATTCTGAGCTACATGGGCTTGATGAGCCCAACCGTCTCCAACTGCTTGACAACGTTTGTTGTAAGAGGCAGATTTGCAAAGCTACTTGGGCACCTTCCATTGGTAAACATGCTGCCTGCTGGATAGTCTCACACTGAGACTACCACACTGTGCGCCTGATTGAAACTTACGCAGCAAAGTGGGTGTGTGAGTAACCAGCGACAGGCATGGAAGCTGCAAGGAGGAAACTTCCAATGGGTACATTAGCTGAAGTAGGCTTCCTCATGAGTAAACATTGTAGAAGGAGCTTTGCTACGGGACACGCAGGAAGTTGCCTTATACTAAGTCAGACCATTGACTCAGTTGTCAACACTGTCTCTTGGCTCTTCAGGATCTTTGGCCTACAAAGATGTGCTCTGTTGCTTTGCCACGGCCTCCCCTTGTGACAGAGCACAACTACTTTCTGTGTGAAACTGTCATTTTAATTCTGCTTCCAGCCGATTGCCTGTGCAAAAGCACAAGTGGTGTTCTTGCGACAGAGGTTCCTGTGCATTCACAACATGGCAGCTGTGTTTGTCGCAGTTACCTGACATTTGCACTTTTGCCCGCCGGCATCTTCTATGCTGGGAAGATTTCTTTCAGGGCCTTCTTATCGTGCACATGCTTGAACTTCCGATGCTTTCTCTTTTGTGGTGGCAACCGGTGCGCTTGTGCCCTTGCTGGAAGAGAAGCCCGAGTGCTCAGGGGCGGCCCACCTGCTAGGAAAGGAAGGCGCATGAAATACACACTGGCAGGCAGCAGCTCATGGAGATTGCTAATCAAATTCTTCTCTTCCCAAACACCTTCCCTGACGTTACTTCTGACTCTTCCCCACCCACCCAACCCTCTGCAATGCTCACCTCTATGCTCTCGTGAGTTTGGCCGGCTGAACACTCTGGGTGATACTGCTTCACATCGACATTCCAGGTGGTCTTCCAAGGCCACAATGGCTTTATTAAAGACTGGTTTCTTTCGGACAATTTCAATCTTATTTACCTATTGGAAGAGATTAAAAACAACACAAATCTGTCATGTGTGTATATATAAAATATTAACTTCAGATCCACCAGCACCATTGATGTTATATATTTATATACATTTTGAAGCCCTTTGCAGCTTATGTGAAATACGGATACAGCAAAGTTCTTAATAAGTACCAAAATCACTTTCTTGGGCCTTCAGGATCATTTTTCTGAAACCAACCCAGTAATCATGAAAGTGCATTGTGAGATGCACCATGATCTAGGAATTGTCAAGCTTGCCATGTCGGATCCTATAATCAGGATAAGTTGGGTCCACAGGAATGGAAGAGACGGAGAGTGCATTCAGCCCAACCTCTTTGAAACAACGGCCACCCATCCATCTGTGCCTGCCCACCTGCCACATTGTGTTTCACAAGTGCAGAGCAGGTGCGTTGCAAAATGATATCTGCACAGCGAATAGGTCCATGTCACTCCAGATAGCTGTAGCATTGCTGCTGCTTGCTAGGAGCAGAATGGGGCAGGGCAACAGCAGTGTGCACAAGTGCAGCAGCATTTGCACCTGCAGCCGGCAACAGGATACTTCCCTGCCCTCGCTGCCCCTCTGCAGCGCTTCATCACAGTCCTGGTGCATGGCAGCACCACTGCAGACAGGAAGGTGGCACTTGTGCTTTTCCCCCCTAGAAAAATAGGTGCCGGTACTCACCATGAAGTTGTTAAAGTAAGTGCCAAACTTTTTAACAACAACAACAAAAGAGGTGCCGGTACTGCATGCCCTTGAGTGCCCCCTAAAAAACACCCAAGCACTGGTGGCACTCAATTCATGTGCCACAACTGATTATAGGACCAGGGAGTCCAAGTAATAACTGCTGCTTACATCTGGAAGAGATGGTAACTCTGCTGAAGGCAATTGGAAGTTACCCCTGAGCATAGAGCTGTTTCCTGCCTGAAGGCTTCACCACGACCATTTTTTCTCTTAATGCACACGTCAGGACACATGCTTCTGGCTAGACAAACATTTCCAACCAAACAATGCAGGCACCTCTATTTTCAGAGGAAGCATTTCCAGGTCACATTTTCTTGGCTGCCCTTTGACCTCTTGTTTGCTTTTTTCCCCACGAAAACAACTCCCTCTGCTGCTCTCTTCTCCCTCCCCGCGGCCTCATTTCATTCTCTCTATTCAGTGTGACTTTCTAGAGAAAGGAATTTCCTGGCAAATGTATGGTGTAATATCTTCCCACCCCCGTGCCTTCATACTATGGAAGACCCCTGGAATCCTCCCTCATGCATAGGTCAAGCAAGGGGATTTGCATTGTATTTTTAAATGATTTTTAAAGTCATTTGTCTGGGAGGAAGTGCAAAGATCACTTCTTGGCTGGATATTTAGCAGGATCAGAATGAGAGGTCAGATGGCAGGTATCCGCTTACAGCACATCCAGACAAGAGAATGAGGAGGAGCTGCTGGCTTAATGGAGTATTTGCTGGAAGAGCAAGTGCACTGGCATGGTAAAGAAGAACAGGTCAGCATCTTCAGATCTCCCGGTACTACCCTTAAAGGGTAAAGGTAAAGGGACCCCTGACCATTAGGTCCAGTCGTGACCGACTCTGGGGTTGCGGCGCTCATCTCGCTTTATTGGCCAAGGGAGCCGGTGTACAGCTTCCGGGTCACGTGGCCAGCATGACTAAGCCGCTTTTGGCGAACCAGAGCAGTGCACAGAAACACTGTTTACCTTCCCGCCAGAGCGGTACCTATTTATCTACTTGCACTTTGACGTGCTTTTGAACTGCTAGGTGGGCAGGAGCAGGGACCGAGCAACGGGAGCTCACCCCATCGCAGGGATTCAAACCACTGACCTTCTGATTGGCAAGTCCTAGGCTCTGTGGTTTAACCAACAGTGCCACCCGTGTCCCAGTGCTACCCTTAGCTGTGAGTTTTAAGGTTTTTTTCAATAGTCCTATTAAGTCATTCCCCCTCACGTGTATTAAATGATTAGAAACAAAGGCATGCACTGCAATTCTACGTGTGCTGCTTACTTGCTAGGTAAGTTCCACTTACTAACTCACAAAGTAAGTTCCATGGTGTCAAATGGTACCTTCTCCCTAGTAAGTGTGCTCTAAGGTGGCAGCCTTAAAATCTACACTTCTGCCTTGATATAAAGGCCGCAGGAAGGAGCCTTTTGCATTATTACAAAGATGCATCATGTTACACATTTTCCCGTCTTCGTGGGATGAAAAGTTCCAGGGCCAGTGCTACTGGATTTAGTTTCCTTTAGCACTGGAGACTCACTTTAGCAAGAAATATGCAAGAAGAGCATAATGAAAGTACAAAGACAACACTTTCAGCAGGCTGTTGCTTCCCCATATAAACTTCACTCCCCCGCCTCCCAAAGCAGGCCTTTGTCTTTGTCTACCTGGATGTGGCGCTCACGGACCCGCGTGGCGCGGCACTGCATGTTTCGGGTGTTGCAGCAGCCTGTGCACCGCTGCACTTCCACGCATGGCGGCCACACCAGGAAGTTGGCGTTGGTGGGATCCACCATGGTCCGGGAGATTTCAAAGACTTCTGTCCGTGTCTTGCACTCTGCAATTACTGCTGGCTCCACAGCTTCTCCTCCAACTGGAAAGATCCAATAAGAAAAGCTATTGGCTTAATCAACAAGGACTATATTCTTCCCTATTCCATTCAACTGCCTGTCCAGTTTTAATGGGTATCTCATATTACCCACATCATCATCTGTGGAATCATGAGCACTGTTGCACTGACATATTGGCCTTGTGTGAGATGGCAGGGCTATAGACAGATGAAAATCCAAATTCATGTTTATGGTGAAAAGTGTGGGGAAACTGTGGGTGATTTCTCACACATCCTTAGAAGCTACTAGGAGCCTTGGTAAGTCTCTTGCAATTGTCAAAGAGTGGAGGTTATTTCAGGCAACACAGAACTGCATCGTTCTTCAAGCCCGTGATATTTGTCCCTCTGCACTGAACACCTGGATTGCTCAGTTGGTTAGAGCATGGTGCTAATAACACCAAGGTGGCAAGTTCAATCCCCATATGGGACAGCTGCATATTCCTGAATTGCAGGGGGTTAGACTAGATGATCCTCAGGGCCCTTTCCAACTTTACAATTCTATGAAAACTCCTTAAAAACACAATCACCAATACCCTGTTTCTGTTTCATTCCAACTGCAGAACTTCAGGTTTTTCCATTGCAGAATCTGAGTGTTGAGCTTTCTTTTAAGGAATTAGAATCTCAGGGGTTGTATCCAACTTAGCTGCACTCAGAGCAGACACATTGAAATTACTGGACCTAAGTTCATAATGCCCATTATTTATTATATTTCTTTCCTGCACTGCCTCCCAAAGCAATTCAGAGCAACAAACAATGTGTCTGCTCTGAGTGTGATGAATGCTGGACACCACCCCATATCTCTCAGCTAAATTCCCAAAGTCAGAGAAACAGGGTGGTAGTCAACTAAAGTTTTACTCAGAGTAGACACATGGAAATGAATGGGCCTAACCCGGCCATGTCCATCAATTTCAATGGGTCTACTCTGAGTAAAGCTTTGTTGGCCCTCACCCACAACTTTAGGAGTTGACCTCAAGCATGTAGCCTTACGTCTCTGGAAATGCAACACCAAATGAATACTATCCCGTGTAAAAGGTATCTGTTTTATCTAACCACATTTGTAACCCTGTCCTTCTTCACAACAACCCTGTGAAGTAGGTGAGGCAGAAAGGGACTGGAACTCAACTTTTCCAGCTCCTAGTGCAACACAATCTACTACACCAAGCTGGCTTTGATGGGATGGCACCTAAAGTTATAAGAAAGCTCACAAAGCTGTCATATTACCTGAAGAGAAAGACACAGTGATACACATTTGGTTCATGGTGTCTACAGTGCCAGCCTTGTGCTTAAATTCCCTCACATAGATTAGATATGTCATGACTGCAACTTACCTAGACTTCGTCTCCCTCGGAGAAAAGAAACAGGATTTTGACCAGGATGTATTCTGGTAGTATTCAGGTATGAAGCGGAGTTATCTTCTTCTGCAAAAGAAAACACACACACATAAACTGTAATTGACAGTAATGCAGTGGAAAGGTTACATTATCAAAGTATGTACATGGAGATAAACATAATTTAAAAGGAGGAGACAGGAGAGACGCTAGTTCAGGTAAATTACTACTCTGTCTCCTTAGGGTAATCATTAGGAAGGTTAATGAGGGTTAATTGCAATGAGTGTAGTTCTGGGTGTGTAGGATAGTTCATACGCTTTCCAGTAAAACCTCCATAAACTGCAGCCTCTCTCCCAACCAACCAAATGTATATAAATTGGTTTATTTTCCAGAGACTTGCTGAGTCTCCATGCTTTATTCTGTATATTTGCCAATCACACACAGAGAGAACGAGCATGAAAGTGCAGGGAGCAAAGATAAATCTTAGAAAGGCAATAGAAATGTAAAGGAACTTGATCAGGGGCCACAAGGAAGACGCACAGTCACGCCAAGCAAGGAATCTCTACCTCTTCAATAATGGGATTCTTTTATAAACGTAACCCTGCAAATGTACATTGCAGTTGTCAGAAAGACAAGAAACATAGCTTTAAAAAATAAATAAAAGTAAAGATAAAGCTAGCTGTTGGATAGCTCAGTTGGTAGAGCACTAGACTCTTAATCTCAGAGTTGTGGGGTTCAGAGTTGTGGGCAAAAGATTGCAGGGGGTTGGGCTGGATCACCATCATAGTGCCTTCCAACTCTACTATTCTATGATTTTGTTATTCTATTAGGAATCCACATTCTGTACCAGATGCCAACTTTCACAAAATTGGGATTGTGGCAAATAAACAGCTTTAAGAGTATGCATATCTCAGCAGCATACCCTTGAATGGTTGAAATGGAAAATGCTACTCATTTCATGTGAACATGGTGTAATTCACAGAGCAGCAGTGAGCAAGCCCCAAGCCACTTCCATGGAATTAAGTAACAAGCAGTGTGCCAAAGACGTTAACTTTAAAATATATTTCTCTACATTCCAGGAAACGTGTTTTTAAAATATTTGGAGATGTTATCGGGTAGCAGAATTTTAATGTTACACCATATCTACCTCCCAAATTACTAAGATTTTTTCCCTCCAGCATTCCAAAATACCATGCATGTTACTTGTTTTGTAAATTGTTCTACAGCAATTCCCCCAGTCTTTCTCTGCCTGGGAAAAAAAGGGCTTTTGCGCAAAATGGAGAGTGGAGAGTAGCTGGAGAGCAACCTACAGACTGAATCGCAACAAAGACCAGTCAAAGATTGCAGCCTCTAAATAAGGGAGCACCTATTGTGCCATCCGAAAGAGCAACACAAAAACTTCAACAAACCTGTAACATATAGTGGAAAAACCATATTCCGTACCTACTGTACAGGTGCAGCTGGGACTATGCAAAGTATAGCACAACCCAGAATGGGTTGACTGGCAGCAACTCTCAGATCTTTTACATCATCTGCTATTTTATTCTTTTGAGTGGAGGGGGGGGGGCTAGGGTTTGAACCTGGGACCCTTTGCATGCTAAGCATGCGCTCCACAAATGAGGTATGCAGTTCCTCCCATCTCACTGGCTCACAGAGTAAGAAAACCATATGCTAGTTTTTTTTAAAAATATATTCACAAAATATAGAACTGAAGAATAAAAGAAAAAAGGAAAGAAACAGAAGAATAAAAGGGGGGAGGATAGATACATTACATCCATCCATAATTCTATTCCATCTATTTCCTGTCCATCCTTCCATGACTCCCTAAAGTTTTCCATTCCTGCTGCATATTCTTCCTAACTATTTAAACATTCAAATTCTTCTCATTATAAACTATAACTGCTGAGTTTACTCCAAACTGACTAAAGTTCTAACATTTTCACAATGTTTTTAAGGTAGTCTACAAATGGCTTCCATTCCTCTTTAAAACTTTTCTCTTCTTGCTCTCTAATTTTGGTGGTTAAGCTTGCTAATTCTGGATATTCCATTCATTTCATCTGCAGCTCCTTCTTTGTAGGTACTACTCTCTTTGTGCATATAGGATTCTCGCTGCTGTAGTGGTATACATGAATAAACTTACTAGTTTACTTGGTACCTCGGACCTCATTATTCCTAACACAAGCATATGTTAAATTTTAGGCTCTGAGGGTAGCCTACAAGAGATGGAAAGGCCTGCCAGCTTTCAATTCAGTTCCCTATGAGCACACCCATGTGTTTTCCCATAGGAAATGCTGGATAGAGCAATTCCCGTCACACCTCCTAGACTTTCCCTGGAGCTACCAGTCCCTCTAGAGTCTAGAACAATGGCAATTTTTGATGATAGATCCTGCTCAGCTGCAGGTCTTTCCTTGTTTGAACTACTCGCTTTGTAAGGGGAATCAGGACAGGTGCCAATATTATGGGATTCATGCGGATTGTGAGGCTCAGGGAACTGATGGCCTGTGTTTGTCTATGGAACACAGAATGAAAACAAGCTTTCCACACACACACACACCACCAGCAGACATCTTTATGGCCAAACAAACCGCAGCCACAAATTTTCTACATGGGATTCAACATCAGTATCCCAGGGGATGGTGTGAAGGGGCATGAGATTAACCACCTTGCAGAAGCTAAGCAGGTCAGGGTCTGGTGGGTGCTTGAATGAGAAACCTCCTGGGAACTACATGCATACGGCTTTGGGTTATGTGACGTAAGAAAGGAAGGGATATAAATAAAACAAATATTTCTCTCCCTCTCTCGCAATACTAGAATTTGAGGACAGCCAATGAAATTAAACGTTGGGAGATGCAAGACAGACAAAAGAAAGTACTTTCACAGAGCACATCCTTAAACTATGGAACTCGCTCCCACAAGAAATTTGGATGACTTTAAAAGAGGGTTATAGGGATGCGGGTGGTGCTGTGGGTTAAACCACAGAGCCTAGGACTTGCTGATCAGAAGGTCAGCGGTTCGAATCCCCACGACGGGGTGAGCTCCCGTTGCTCGGTCCCTGCTCCTGCCAACCTAGCAGTTTGAAAGCACACCAGTGCAAGTAGATAAATAGGTACTGCTCTGGTGGGAAGGTAAACGGCATTTCCGTGCGCTGCTCTGGTTCGCCAGAAGCAGCTTAGTCGTGCTGGCCACATGACCCAGAAGCTGTACGCCGGCTCCCTTGGCCAATAAAGCGAGATGAGCGCCGCAACCCCAGAGTCGGCCACGACTGGACCTAATGGTCAGGGGTCCCTTTACCTTTACCTAAAAGAGGGTTGGACAAATGCATGAAGGAGACAAATGCATAGGTTCTGCTGCACTGTCAGAGGCAGTGCGAATCACAAGTGGGGCAAGTGCTGATGTGCTTTCGGGCTTCCCACAGGCAACACCCCACTTCCCAAGGGAATGTGAAAGATTAGTCACTGGAACAAAACTGTATCTCTTATTCATGTGTTAGGGCCTGCTAGGCTCTTCCCTGACCCTCTTCCATCCCCCGTTCTCTGGAATTTTATCAGGCTAGGGTGGGGGCTGCATTTGCGCAAAGGTTAAACAGACAAGGAAAAAATAGCCGCGCTGTTGACTTGAAACAAATCTTCTATTGAAAAACAGAGTTCTCCCCTCGACCCCACCCCCCCCTTCCCCCAAGGGTACCCTTCGCCTCAATATATGGGCAGTGCAGCTACTACTGATGGGGAGAGCACGCCCAGCCTTGGAAAAGCCAGTGCTGCTAATTTTGGAAGCCATGCTATTGTACGGCTTTGTGGAATCCAAGTTGGGGGGGGGGAGAGACTAGCCGCTTTTCTCTAAGGGAAACAATAGCAGAGCACAGCTGGTGCCCTCCCTCTGCCTTTCCCTCCTCCCCTCTCGGGCATTTTTGAAAGGGAGCGGGAATGCTTTTGAGAGCGCGCCAGTGGTCCGACTGGCATAGGAAACAAAAGCAGGAAATTCTGTTCCCCCGTAGATAGTGTCTCGGCAAAGATTACAAAGCTACAAACAGTCAAACACAAGAGAGAAGGCCGGGGGCTGGGAGGGGGGCAGGTGGCGGGCAGGCAGGACAGGCGGGAGCAAAAAGGCTATAGCAGAATGGAATTCACTCTGAAGAAAACGTTTATAAATACATTCCAGGGCCAACCCGGTGGCCATGACGTGTGCTCACATTCCTGCACGTGCCAAAAACCTCCTCAGTCCGGCCGCTGCTGGGTGACCTCAGTCATGTGGGCAGGTATCCCCAGAGCCCCACCACAAAGCCAGGAAAAAAAAAATCCATTATCCAGGCACCATGATAAAGCAGCAAATCTGCTCCCTTCCAGCTGCCTTATGCTGCTCATTTCTTCTTTCCACAGGGGAGAAAAGAGCAGGATTCTAAAAATGAGACAGGGCAGCTCCAACCCCTTCACTATGAATCATGGAAGGCTATAGATTTTTCTAGTGAAGAAACTGATGTAGTTCCCAGACTCCTGGAGACCTTTGCCCTAATCTAAAAGAAACACAGTGTGGGGTTTGTTTGTTTTTGTGTGTGTGTGTTGTTGTTGTTTTTAAGTGCTAATAATAATTCTGGAGGGAAAGGAGAAATCTTGTTAAAAATAAAAACAGAGCTATTCATTAGCTAGCTGAGCCTTGAGGGTATTTCTTAATGTTCCTTTGCACCTCCTGTATATCCACTTCACGCCTTCAGTAGGGCTCTCGCCTCCACATAAGAGTGCTTAGAACTGCAGCCTTCCCTGCCTGTACGCCAGATAGCACTTCATTAATCCTAGCAACCACCTTTTGTGGAAGCCCAACTTTATTATTCACAGATTACTGATTAGAAAAGTGAAGCAGATCACATCCGCACCATGCATATAAAGCTCATGGCTTCCCCCAAAGAATCATGGGAACTGTACTTTGTTAAGGGTGCTGGAAATTGCAGTTGTGTGAGGGGTACACTACAGTTCCCAGGGTTCTTTGGGGGAAGCCTCTTGCTTTAAATGTGTGGTATGGATGTGATCGTGATCAGGAGCAGTTGCTGGAAACTGCAGGCGTGGGTGAGGGCTCTTGCACTTTTGTTTGTGGGCTTTCCACAGGCATTGGCTGGCCGCTGTGAGAACAGGTTGCTAGACTAGATGGGTCAGTGACCTGACCCAATAGGCTCTTCTTACATTCTGCAAAATACTTGGGTTCCCTAAGGCCCTTCTAGCAAGTCCACAGCTGAGGCTAATATTAAATTTAAGATTTCTTGGCTCACAGCTCATGCTCTTGGCTGCTCTCCTACAGCAGCTATGAAGGCATGGAAGAGAAGGAGACAGGCAATGAAAAGAAAGAAAGAAAGAAAGAAAGAAAGAAAGAAAGAAAGAAAGAAAGAAAGAAAGAGGGAGCATGCCGGCCGGTGGAGGTGGCATCAGTGTGGCGTTTGTTCAAAAGAGCCACATAGCAACAGCTATATTTGTTAAGTCTGCATGAGCCATATTTTATTCAATAGGTTACATGTTAAGCTGTGTTTCAAAATGTTTATCTCTAAGAGAGGTATGTTTTATTACACTTGCCGCCCTATTAAACGTTTCCTTGATCTAGATTTGCCTTTGGCAATTCCTAGTGAATACTGTTGAGCTAAAGTTTCTCAGAAAACAGAAGGGGGGGGGGGGAGGAAGAGAAGAGTTCAGCAGCTAGGAGCCAGGACTCCTCTGCTGTTACATGCCACAATATTTCCATGTATACAGTCATCATGCAAAGTAAGTTCCCAGAGGAGTTTTCTTTCTTTCTTTCCTTTTTTATTTTTTGCAACTGTGCTAATCCTTTAGCAAAGGGCAGCTTCAAACATTACATAATTTACAGGAACGCTGCATTGGCACCAAACATATGTGAGAGCTTCATGCATTTTTACTGCCAAGCACACATGTGGGAGGGAGCTGTGATGGGTCCCCACTCCCCACCTCTCATACACTTGGAGTACCTTGGGCATGTAGCCATCTCACATAATACATTGTACATGAGGTATAATGGGCTGAAAAGGGCATATATCCCATAGCGCCCTAGGTCCGGTTCCACCTCCTGCTCAGACTTGTCTGCCAGCAGTGGAGCTGTCTCCTCTTCTGCTTTCCATATAGATTGTGCTGCAACTAGCATAATCTTCCTAGAGTTCCCAGGCTTCTTGCAGGACTTCCAGCTGGTAGAATTACATTCCTGCCACTATCTCAAGGGGGCTGCAGCTCATCCTCACTTGTGGCTCTGGACTGGAGGAATGCATGGCTCTATGAAAGGGCCACATGTGTTTTCCTGTTTTATTTCTTTCACCGCTTGAGATGATGGACAAGTAGGATGAGGAAACAGTGTCTGGATCAGTTGCATGGAAGGTAAGACTTTGATCCCAGTCATTTATTTGCCCATACACTCAACCTTTCCATTTTTTGTCCCATGCACCCAACCTTAGGGGAAGGGCTGTACCTCAGCGGTAGAGAATCTGCCTTGCATGCAGAAGCTCCCAAATTCAATCCCCAGCAATTCCAAATGGGAGATCCTCCTGCCTGAAACCCTGGGAGCCACTGCCAATCAGTGTATACAATGCTGAGCTAGACGGACTAATGGCCTGAGTCATAAGCCAGCTTCCTATGTCCCCCATTTTTGTTGTTTCCATCGTGCACATTTCCTAGGAGATCCACTGCGCATAGATCAGATGCCCAGGACAGAGATATAAGCAGGGTATGCAACTGTCCTGTGGATAAGTTGCCACACCCTCACTTTGTGAGCTGTGTGGAAAGGGATTCAGCAACCCAGACGGAGTTAGCAGTCTTAAATTAAGGTAGTGTAAATGATCCACAGACACACTGGGGAAAAAATGTGAGCAGGAATTGGGAAGATGCATGGGATAGTCTTGTCCTCCTATTCACTGACACATTTTGCAGTCCATTCGCCCTCATGCATTTGGTGGGCATGGGAAGGGGCTCAGACTGTGGCCACAACAGATGTGAGCAGGATGGCTTGATCTGAATGCCCTTATTTGTATACAAAACAATATTCTACAACACAACGTATTTCTTATCTGGAGTGAGTGCCCACAGTGGCATCTTGTTGGGTGATATATACATTTGTTCTTGTCTTACTGTTGCTTTTGACTGGGGGTTAAGGAAGAGAAGCATTCAGTGTTGAGGAGATTTACCTACGGAGTCTATCCGAAGGACCTGCTGAAGGTCTCTGATGGAGCGCAACGAGCTGTCACTCAGCAATTCATATATCTCTTCAGGGATGGGGTCTCCCTGCCAAAGAATAAAGAGAAAGAGAGAGAATAACTGTTAGGGTACTGTAGGTGCCATGTGCCAGTTTTGTACCAGCTACTTCACATGTATCACATGTATCACAGAGAGAGGGACGACGAGACAAAATGTGCACAAGATTGTTCTAAACGGTGGAATCAGAAACTTCAGAGGGTCCAGCAGCCATGAAAAAAATCCCTCTCTTTCTACAGTGTGACACTTGATGACTTGTACAATCACATGCCAATGAATTAAGAGCAGTCTGTTAACAGGCAAATCATCTGGAAAAGCTTTTTGCAGTGCCATCCTATGCATGTGCATGAAAGTCCACTTGCTTACTCTCTTGTAAGTTCCATTTTCCAGCCTTAATGTACACCTTTCTAGTGTCTTTCAAAGGAAAAACCTTATTATACGCCCCCTTGCTATCAAGTTAACTGTTTGAAGATGTTCTCCAGGTGCTTTTTGTCAACCCTTGCTGATTTTATAGTGTTGACCCAGTATATGGAGGCTATGAGAACTGTTAAAACTTAAAGCGCAGAAACGGATGTTGATTTTTCTTTGACAGCTTGATTTCTTCTTTTTGCTTCAAACAAACCATGAGTTTATAACCAAGGTTTGCTCTTGGTTTGCCACTCATTGTTTGCCTGGGAGGAACAAAACAGATGCCCAGGTTTGTAACACCAAATGAAACCATAGCTCAATGTAGCACGGGAGGAGTGCGGTCACCACAATCTTTGACCTTGAAACTTGCATTTTGTTTGTTCATGCTAAGCCATAGTTTGGTTTAGCATTAGATATGAACTGGGCAATTATTCTCACATGCAACAGCCTATAGGTGTTTCTATATATTGGATCTCCATATAGAACAGATATGTTCTGTAGAACAAATGTTATGTGTGGGGCAGACACCAAAAGCATATGGGTCACATTCACAACTTGAGATAGTTCACATAGCACAAAACGGAAATCCGCATGAGGCCAACATGAGATATGCTAATTCTGTACTTTGTGTATTCAGTAACTTTGCAGCAGGGATTAGGCAAGAAGGAGATTAAGCAGGGGATGGACATGGGTAATTGATCTAGGTTTTCAAGGAGAGATTACCTACATCGATCCAGTATTTAGTTACAATTGTGCCAAGTGTTTGCCAAGATGTTGTTACACACACATAAGCACACAAAAATCTCCAGGGCAGACTTTTGGAATCCGTGAGTTGAAACACAAGTAAAGTTATGATGAAAGGGGGGCAATTCAGTCCCTCCCCCAACATTTGTGTGCACATGTAGCCTCTTCAAATACACTGGACACAATTCACCATGAGGTTCTCCTGCACAAGCTCAAACTGAAATGAACAGGAGCTATGCAAGAACATGGAAGTGCTTTTCACTGGGTCCCATTAATTTCAGTTAGGGCTTGTACTGGTGGATTGTGGCCATTGTGAAATAAAACGCTCTGGGTTGTATCTGAT
This sequence comes from Podarcis tiliguerta, assembly GCF_965153285.1. Lineage (NCBI taxonomy): Eukaryota > Metazoa > Chordata > Lepidosauria > Squamata > Lacertidae > Podarcis > Podarcis tiliguerta. The sequence continues at coordinate 45,101,288 of NC_139543.1, read as the reverse complement.
TTAAGCCATATTCAGAGTGGACCCATTGAAATGAATAGATTTTTGTTATGACTAGCTTATCCCAGTGTTTCTACGCTATCATTCAATCAGATATAACCCTCTGTATCCATAGAAACTTTCCTTATGTAGAGCCAGACCATTAATCGCTCAGGTCTGTACATTGACTGGCAGCAGCTATCCAAAGTTTCAGACAGGTGTCTTTTTGGGACTTGATCCCAAGACCTTTTGCACGAGGTGCCTGTGCTTTTCCAGTGAACTGCACTCTTTTCTTTTCGCTATCAAAGTAACAGTTTTTCATTAAAATATGCACAAAATTAATTGCAACCTTTTATTAAATGATAGGGTCATCCGTGCGTCGTCCCCCCCTCCCCGCTTTTCAATATATAATCCCCCTAAAGTTAAAAGCCCAACCCTGGCTGCCTAATATTGCATCAGCTCTAGTTAAAGCCAAACTGCATAAACAATAAGGAAAAATACTGCTCCATAAATGTTTCTTCATGGCTCATTGTGCTCCCTATTGTCTTTTGTGACGGGGGGGGGGGGGGAGATTGTGCTACAACTGTTGAACTGGGATGTGAATTGTAAGGATTTGTTGCTGCAGCCTGGAGGGACATACCATGTGGATTAAACAGATTTTGCACAGTACTTTGCGGTTCAAAATTGAACTCCACAGAATCATGAAATACAACAATTATATGGTGTTTATTTGGATACAACCATATTCCCAGCCCAAGACTACTTTCCCATAGCTTGCCTGTATGATCAGGGATACATATAACATCAGGTCTGGAAGAGAACAGAAATCAGGTATATCAGGCATGATCCTTCACAGACCTGTTCCAACTTCACAGAGACCAGCAGTACCGGTATTCCAAATAACAAACACTTGTTTGCATGTGCAAAGTACCCCAGGATCTTTCACAAACATTGAACTTTACACTTTTCTATGCTACACAAGCATGCACACGCACACGGACACAGACAACTTCTGACCACATTCAAGTCATGGTTGGATTGCCAAGCATTTGAGACTGCATATTCTTCTATATACCAGAGTTATGCAGACTGCACTATTTTGCAGGTTTAAGGTGCAACAGAAATATGTTAAGGGCTTCACATTAGCTGGAAGGGTGGGTGGGAGGTTTCCCTCTTTTCAGCGGGATCAGGGGTCTTTTGGTCAACAGTGACAGCAGACACTCCAGAAAAGGGAACTTTTTAAAAAAGCAATGAGTTTGAAAAAGGACCAGGTACTATTGAGATACTATCAAGACCAGTGTGGTGTAGCAGTTTGAAAGCACACCAGTGCAAGTAGATAAATAGGTACTGTTGCAGCGGGAAGGTAAACAACGCTTCCATGCGCTCTGGTTTCTGCTGCAGTGTCCCATTGCACCAGAAGCAGTTTAGTCATGCTGGCCACATGACCCAGAAAGCTGTCTGTGGACAAACACCGGCTCCCTCGGCCTGAAAAGCGAGATGAGCGCCGCACCCCATAGTTGCCTTTGACTGGACTTAACCATCCAAGGGTCATTTACCTTTTATTTACCTAGCAGAGTGTTGAACTAGGGCCTGGGAGATCAGGGATCAAATCCCCACACAACCATGAAAAATGACACCACACACACACACACACAAACAACAACAAGTATATGGCAGGCTGACAAACAAGGTGATGGCGGACGACCATCACCTGAACAACTTAGGAGATATTTTGACCCTAAGACTAGGAAGCTTTGTAATGGTGAGGAGATAATGAACATGTATCTATTTTTGGGATTATGCTAGTAAGTCAGACAATTTGCTGCGTATTTGTGGGTTTGTTTGTGTTATCTATATCTGCAGGAGGATCATGGCAATGAAGAGCCAGCCCTCACTTACAAACAAGTTAAAACATCCTGGCTTCCCACAAAAGAACCCAGGGAGTAAAGTACTGAGAATTTTCTGTAGGAAATCTCTGGTCCTGCAGAAAAGCCCACAGTTCCTAAGATTCCCCAGGGGAAAGAGAATAACTGTTAAGGCAGTTGGCAGTGGGGCAGATATGTCCAGAGAACACACATCTCCCTCCGGAATCAGTAGCTGGGGGAAATAGCACGAGTGATATCATGGTGAAATACTGCATATCCTGCTCTCAACACCCCATTGGTGTGCTTAACCAGGGAAAACAGATAAACAGAAACATGTAGAAAGTGTTGCACCTGCCAGGAAAAGCAGTTGTGACTTAATAGAGCAATTACTTGGATGACTCTGGTGCTTCCTGATACTTAATACATGGAATACAGAACTTTATTTTAAACTCAGGAACCTCCGAGACATGAGCAAACGCTGAAGGGCTACTGAGAAGTGCAATACGCTCCTGTGAGAACAGGGGAGGAAGGAAAATTGGGTGGATGTTTTATGGATCAAAGCTCTACTGGAGGAATTGCAAAAGAAGATCATGAGAGGCCAACATGCAAAAGAACTGATTACATGAATTAGAGCTCCACTCCCTGTTCAGAGAGGTGGGTTTAGGTGCCAAGTTTTTCTTGTCAGAGATGTTATCAGTAGGACCAAAGCATGTCAACACACCCAGCTTGTAAAGTACATTATCCTCTGTCTCACAGAGGGGCTTGGGCCACAAAGACTCTTTATTCTCTCTTTGGATCAGTTCTGAAGGCTGAAGCTCTATGAACACTTGTTTAGCAAAAAGTACCATTGAGCTCAGGTGTACTTTCCCAGTAAACATGCTTCGGATTGGGCTGCAAGGGTGTGCGTCTGCACAGAAGGGCTCCATGTGTGAATTAAGGTGCTTCTTTTACTGCTTTCTACACTTATCAACAGGAAACTGGTTTATTTCAAACTGTCCCAGTAAGCTGATGACACAGAGCCCAGTTTAGAAGAGGCACTGTGGGCAGGCAATTATACATACAGGTTCCAGACAAGCAGACATTCATAAGCCTGATAAGGAAAGGTGCCCAGTGCAAACAATGAACAATCCACTCATGCACATGAGTCTGTGAATTAGCTGGGAGAAAGGTGGAATGGCAACAAGGAGGCAGAGCCTGTCTATGAGCCAATCAGGATAGCTGGAGTTACTTTCTTCTCTGCTTTTGGAAAGGTATATGCCCAGAACAGGTTAATGATCTCCTTTTAACTGCTCTGTGGATCAAAGAAGACTCTTGCCTGGCTGGCTATCAAGTGCCTCAGGGCTGGCCTTGCATTGCTGCAAGGCTGCAAATTCCCAGCCCAGCGATTTTTATATCTCTTTGTCTGCCTTGCCTTCCCTTCTTACGGTTTCCCCAGTGGACAGTATGTACTGGCAGGCACAGCCTTATTATGGTCGCTAGTCACAAGGCAGCAGCCACACAGCCAGTACAAGAGCACACACACACTTTTTCAACAGCGGCTCATGGACTTTGCTTGTGAGGGCTGGGCTGGGCGGAAGACAATGCCAGGAACCAGATGCGGAGCGTGTGTTCTACAACCCAAGGTAGTTCCTGCAGTAAACTTCTTGATCTGAGCATTTGAGCCAGGGATGAAGTCTTGAAAGAGGGTTTCTGTTCTGCTGCCCTGGCTAGAGCATCAGGCAGTGCTGGTCCAAGCCATTCTGCTGTCTGAAGCAAAGCCCACATGCCCCCAAGCCATGCTGAAGTCTTACTGCACCATTTGGACACCAGTTCCCGCCTTCATCTATCTCTCCTTTCTCCCTCTATCTTCCACCACAGTGCTTGGCTTCCCTAAGTCACCCCCTAGCAACACTCCAAATTCCGACTTTAAAATATTATAAAGTCTGCATTGGGGGTGTTGTCAGCGGGTGGCTCAGGGAGGCTGAGCACTGGGTCTTGGCTCTGGACCCCAGCTCTTCTGCCTCTTTCCTTCCCTTAAAAAACAACAACCATGGGCCTGCCTAGGATTATGCTGCCTATACTTTCACCCACCCACACCTTCTATTCACTGCCCCCTCCCAAAGCATATCTGTTTCCCTTGAAGCCTGCCAGAGACACTGGCCAGTCATGATGCCTGCCATTCTGCTTTCCCATTGCCAGCACCATTCTTCAGCCTGCTTAAATTCAGCAACTGTGTGGCTGCTGCCGGCTGCATCACCTCACCTAGCACAAGAGAACAGGGGCACAGGAAGTTTTAGGAGTGCATCTGAAGTGTTTTTCCTGGTCCTACCTGGAGCTGTTTGGGATTGAACCTTAGACCTTCTGCATGCAAAACAAATGCTGTATCACTGAGCTGTTGCCTTGCCTCTGCAACCCTTGACAATGGTGCTTACCAGAAGTAGATCACTTCACGCTCCTTCATGGCAAGACCAGCCCTTACAGCAGGCCAGACTCTTAGTATTGACCCTTATCCAGGTCAATCCAAAAGTTTGCAATGACTGCCAATCACAGGGGACACATTGCATATTCGCCTCTGTTTCTCAAGAGGACTCTGGAGCCATGCGCTTTTGGACTGCTTAGCAGCTAAGTTCCAAATTTGGACTATTTTCCTTCCCTCTTTGTTGCCAACTAATCTGTGCAATTCAGGCCTATCTAAAATCATAATCAGAGATTATCTTGGTTTCCCAAGTTCTAAAAAGTCACATAGCTTTGGATTATTTCAACCACTCCTGTTCTACAACATCTACTGGCCTTTTAGCCTTAAGAGTAGTCCCCCCCCCCAAGGTAACTAGTACCCAAGGCCACCCAAAATATTTTGGCACTCAAGGCAGAAAATCTTCCAAGCATCTCCCTTCCTGGCAGTAAAATACAGCAATAATACATTAAATTTGCTGCCTTTTCATGACATCCGAAATCAGCTGCCCAAGGCAGCTGCTTCATTCTGTCAAACAGTAGGACCAGCACAGAATCATTCCCCCCCCCCCCGACATTTCTAGTGTCATGGACCATATATAATGAAGTCTGTGAAGGTAGGAATAGAAAAGGCAGCCAGTTTAGTACCCTGCAGGCATGATATAATAGACTGTGATCAAGGGAAGGCTTAGGAGCCACACCTTTTTGCCAAATCCATATGAATGTGGGAGTGCTGCAAAGTCCTGGGAAGTTCCCATGAAAAAAGGCAGGCATGAGCTATGCAACTCTACAACAGCCCCATTACAGCTCAGTAGTTCCTCGTGGTTATTCTGAGGTTCTGGCCGGAAATATATTTCATCCTGACATCATGGCCCCAAGGAAACAAATATTGTGAAACTGGAGTCTGAGGGTGGTAGCAGAAGGAAGAACTTCTCAAGGCTCAGAGAGGAACACCAAGTGCATTTCTGCGTTCCATTTTATTTGAAAAGTCATTCTGAGTATCTAGAGTGTCAGGCCAGTGTCATGGAAGATGAGATTGAAAAGGACGCCTTCTGGCTTGCAAACTGCAGGGAAAACCTCTAACACCTTCCCTTGCTCCCAGTTTGTTTCTTTTGTTCCATGAAATAAGAGCAATTCAAGGAACTCCTCCTGGCCCACCTCATTAAGGAACTGAAAGAGAGACAAAAGCCATACATGCCCTCTTGGCATTGGCTCCTCTCCTCCCTTAAGGCAGTTTAGTTCACCTCTAAACAGATCCAAGCTCCCAACTTTGCAGTTCAACCTGTCCCTTGAGCTACTATATCTTCCTGCTATATTTTGGAAAGGAATATTCTGTTTAAGCCAAAACATTTCCTTTCCTCATAGGAAACAAAATGATAGTGCGAAGTGAGTGGGAGCGGGAACCCTAAACTGCCAATCTGGAAAATGTGATCCAGGCAATGCCAGGTTGATACCCTCACTTTTGCCAACCTGACAGCCCACCCACAAGGTCCCAGCCGAGCTTTTGGAAACCTGTGCCTTACAAGTGATTAACTGCTGCAGCTCTGTGCTATACCAGGGTGGGGTGCATTCTGCACACCTGGAGGACTGGAAGAGCAAAGCAGCTTTTTAACTTTTTTTGAAGATGTTATTTCTCAAAATTGTGCTTGGGGTGGTGGTGGGGAAGCACCGTGACATTCCTCAGCATGGAGTAACATCAACGAGTCCCAGCAGAACCTAGCAAGAGATACACAAGCTGACTTAACCCCCAAAGGCCATGGCTTCCGCATTTGGGGAAAATGCCTTTTAACCCTTCTGTTGCCACACCCAGCAATGGGTGGTCACCTCTGCAAACCTGGCAAACTATCTCTCTTTCATATGTCAGTGAAATCCTCTCTCTGAAGAAGTCTGTTCTTCATGAAGAGAGAAATGCCATTTTAACGATGGCCTTGTCAAATAAGAATTCTTCCGTTTGGATTTTCTTTTTCTCTTGGTTCACCTTTGACCTTTTAACCCTCGGTCCTCACCAACCAAGATGACCAGAGGACATTTACTCCCAGCTATCCTTCATACAATGGCAGGTCTTCAGATAAATGCAAACTGGAGGGATTTCCCCAATCACCATGATGCACTTTTGGTGAGTCTTGGAAACGTCATTCTCTCCTAGTCCCACACATCAGCTGATGGAGAGGAAGACACACGTACACTCTGCTTTGCTGTTTCGGGTGCCGCCTCATCTGAGCAACCTTCACACACTCTTAATTGCTCTGGCACTTTGTCTGCTCCTCTAGCATACAGGGATTTCCTAGCAGGCAGGTGCTGTCCTCTGCAAGGGGATACATGTCTTGTCAGGGGATGGAATTTCTGCAACCTAATCCCAGATCCAAGTGACAATGCGTATGTGCGAGCATGTGCCTGTACGTGCCGAGGGATGAGTACGCCAAGTAGGACTGGGCCAAATGGCATGGCACGGGGACACGTTTCCTTTCAAACCTAGATTACACGATCCATCAAGGAAAGACAAATGTTTACTGCTTTGGGAAGAAATACAACCGGCTACATCTATACAACCGCAGTGCAGCCCACATCTCCAACCGCTTCCCTTTATGGCCCGGATAACAATGGGACAGCTAGGGGAAGGAAGGCTTCACACCCACTCACTCCCTTTCCATCACATGGGGGCTGACTCTAATGAAGAAGGAGGATTTGTATCAATTTGGTGGGAGTTTTAAAGAGAGGGGCTTTCCCACATCCACTACCTCACTTGAATCTATCCCACCAGACTCCTACTGAGGAGTCACTGGGTAAATTCTAAAGATTTTTGCATCCCCTCCTATCTTTGCAGGATTGTCAGTTGCTGTTTGTGCCATAGATGCAAAAACAGGGTGTGTTCTTAGGATTTATTGAGCCCAGTGCAAGGGAGTGGAGGAAAACATCCAAAACTGAACAACACTGAGCTGGCACAGACCTAGTCCCAGCACACCAGGGGTGGGGAACCTCAGGCCTGGGGTCAACTGCAGCCCTCCAGGCCTTGCTATTTGACCACGCCTTTCACTGCATCTTCCTCCAGTTCTTTTGCTTGGCTGGAATGTGTCTTTGAACTGTAATCATGCCCCTTGCTTGCCTGGATGAGGAGTTATACATGCAGATACCTCTGACTTTTGCATGACTGGATTGTAGCCTACTGTACAGAGCTAAGAGTCACAGGAAACTAGGCAGAGTGCTTTCTCAGTAGTGGCACCCAACCCGGGCAATGCCCTCACATCAAATGCAAACAGATAAACAACTACACAACTCTCCAAAGTCATTTCTATATGGGGAAGTTTTTAATATTCAACATTTTACTGTGTTTTTATTATGTTTGAAGCTGCCGAGAGTGGCTGGGGCAGCCCAGGCAGATGGGCAGGCTAATAATAATAATAATAATTTGTTGCCACAGCCACCACTGACATGCACCTCCAAGAAGGTTGCCCATGAGAAAATGTGGCCTTCAGGCTGAAAAATGTTCTCTACCCCACTATTCCCTGCAGAGAACTGAGTCAAATAAAAAAGTAGGGAATGTGGGTGTCACAGAAATAATTGGCTGATGAGTGAATGGATGGGAATTGGGCTACATTGGGAAAGGAGAGACGCTGTGTTGAGGCTCTACAACAAATGTAGGAAGGATAGCTTGCAAAAGAAATGCGGTAGATTGCAGGACATGCAGAGAAGCTGAAATAATGTAAAGTTGTTCTGTGATAGTAACTCTCCAGATGAGAACAGCAAGGGATTGGGGCCTGCAGCACACACTTGGTTCTCTGCAAGTTCACTTCATGGACTTCTCCAAGAAAGTCTATGAGGCAGCAACCCAACTTTACCATGTAGATGGAGCTAACCTGGTGCTCTACATATTTTGTTGGACTCCTGTTCTCGTCAGCCCTAGAGAGCATGGCAAAGGTCAGGGATAATGGGAGTCATTGTCCAACAACTTAGAGGACACGAAGTTGCGGAAGGCTGCCATTTGTTTAATTTAGAGGACAGCTTTTGAGTCATTCAGATATGGTGGTGGTCAAACCAATCCTAGATCATGTACGGTATATATAAATTGTGCATTTGGAAATAATGTGAAACAGATCTGAACATATTTGAGCTCTTGTCACACATGATTGAAGCAACTGTGCCTATCTCTGCTCCAAGAAGTTGACTTGTGTACAAATTGTTTTATTAAATCCCACCTCTTCCTCTAAAGGAGACCACAATTTGTGCGTGTGAGCAAATGTGTTCTCCTGAAGATTACCTGCAGGCATGTCTATGGGTTGCTCAGAGATCCATGTCTTGCCTTAATTTAGGTGAACGCTTGAACTGAGTGTGCATCACACTATGCAAGCTTACAGTGTCAATGGTGTACTGATGATGTCTCAAAGACTTATTCTGCTCCATAGCAGACCCCATTCTGTTGGTGTATTCATTGCTATACCATGTTTCAATGACAACTGTACGCTCCTCAGGGGCAGAGACTGTGCCTTTACTTGCCTTCATTAACCATCCTGCATACTTTTGGATGATTAAAAGCAATATATTCATGGTGTTCGCTTGCAGTTGCTTTGTCAGTTCATACATGTTTGCTTGAATAGGACCGGAATAGCCATGAAGCTTAATGAATGGTTCACACTGTGATTGTGAACAACAGTAGTATATGTATTGGCATAAAAAGGGGAGGCAACATTTGAAAGGTTTATTCTTCCCATTACGCTTTGGCCACAGTGGGACAAATTATCTCTTGCCATTAACTAACCTGGACATTTTTACTTAGATACCAACCTATAAAGCAAATAAATGAATAGCACTTATTATGTTTGTATTCAGATACAGAACTCTTTGGAATATATGCAATAGGAACTGGCCTCAGCTCACATTTTTTTAAAGGAGAATTTATATCCACCATAGTTCACTGATAATGCAACATGTACATGTCATGCACTTTGATATCTATGACCTGAGATCAAAGTAGACTGCAAGAAGTAGCCTGGTTTACAGCAGACTATCCCCAAGCCAGAGAAGCGGATCTCTGCATGGTCTGAGAAAAAAAGTATAAAGGCAACTCTCCATTTACGCAGGAGTTACGTTCCGAGGCACCACACGTTTAAGTGAAATTGTGTATATTTGAAACACCACGGGGGGAAACCTGCAAGCACCCTCTAAACTTCTAGAAACCCTTGAAAACCCCTTAAAAAAACAGTAGCACTTATCAGACACCAAATTTCACAACAATCACTCCCTCCAAACCTCCTTGCTCAAACACCAACTCTCCCCAGGTCTCAACAATTGGTGCAAGGGCTCCTGGGGTGGGATTGCTAGGTGCTGTTTTCGTGCCCTTTTGGGACTCTTTCAGGGCCATTTTTAAAGTCACTTCCAGGTTCGGGTGCATAAATTGGCTGTTGCCTGTACTATAGAATTGTCTAAATTACATCAGCTCTTCATCGGTAGGATACAAAGGAAAGCTAACATTCTAACGAAGAAAATAAGGTAGCTTAAAACCCAATCCTATGCCATGTAACCCAATGGAGCTCTTTCCTTTCTTTCTAAGTGTGGCCAGACTTGCAATTTTGGTGTAGTATATTATATCATTTTTAAAAATGTAATTACAACAAAATAAAATATAGTGCACTAAACAAATGTTTATGATGGGTATACAAAGAGATGCTGTAGGCTGGGGCTGTAAACTTGAAGCCACTCTTATTGCAGGGATACTTCCCTGGAGTTACAGGTATAACTATACCAGTGCAATAATGTTGAAGCACTGCGTAGGTGTGTGAAGATTGACTTATTAATATACCATCCTTCCTCACTGGAGTTCAAGCCAGGATACATGGAGTTCACCCTTGCTGCTACTTTGTGACGAGGATAAATACTGACTAGCCCAAGGTCACTTAAGAGAACGTCATGGCTCAACGGGAACTTAACTTAGACCTTCTCAAATTTGAGCTCAAACCTTCTCAAACCAACTCTCTCCAGTACTGGCCTCCATTTATTTTTGCAGATGCACCACAGGCAAAACCATCTTGCCAGGTAGAACCTTTTCCTACCCCCCGCACCTTCAAGCTGAGAAAAGCTTCACCAGTTGAATTTCTTCCATGACACTGTTGGAGTGCTGGAGCTTCTTTGGTGGGGTAGGGAAAGAACTAAAAACCACCCAGATGGGCCTGCAAAGAAAAAAATGAAAACACCCACAAGCAGCAGGAGAGCAAGGAGAGGCAGGCTCACCCCTACCATTGCACAGAGGACTCTACCTGTTCCGTGTCATGAAAAGGCAGCAAATTCTTAGTTATTATTGCTTGCTTGCTTGCTTTCTCCTAAGAAATGCTGTTGGGGCATTTCCCCTTCTTGAGTATAATTCGGGTGCCTATTTATGTCACTATTTGCTGTGCCACCTTAGGCAATTGCCAGTGCCAATTTTGCACCCTGGGCAAGCCTTACCACTTCCACCCCCCGAAAATGCTAATTGCAATGTCACAAGGAGATGTCGAAATAGAAAACCAAAATGTATAAAACTCTGCACCTCCAAAGGTCAGTACTGCGCTCCTGTGAGGTCTGTGCAAAAGGCCTAGCTGGGCTCAGGATAGCACCGGCCCCCTTGGCCTCAGGCAACAAAACGCCTTCGAGCCGGTCCCGAGGACAGCGGGAGAGCAAGGAGCGTGCAGGCCACACGGGCCGCCCCGGCTACCGTTGCCTTGCGAAGACCTCCCCGTACAGGAAAGCCCTTCCCCTCCCGCCGGCGTGTTGCTTTGGGAAAGCGAGAAGCAGCTTGGCGGAGCAAGAGCAGGGCGCGCGCCGCCCTCCTCAGACAAAGGTGAGCTGCCGGCGGGCGCTGCGCCCGGGGAGGGGCGGGGAGCGGGCGCGCTCCTGATCCCCCTGCTTCTCGCGACCCCCTCGGGGCGGGATTGGCAGGCCCGGACGGCGGGGGGAGCGCGTGACGCGCCTCCTCCTCCCTCCCTCGCGCGCTCTCCCAGAGAGAACAAAAGGAGAATTCTTCGCGCAGGTTTGTGGGCACAACAACCTGAGGCTTGGCTGCTTCCCAAGCCTTGGCTCCCAAACGCCACACTCCTTCCCCCCCCCCCCACCTCCAGAGGAGCAGGCACTTAATGTTATTTACTTAAAATATAAAATGAGCGGCGCTGATAAGCCAAGCCCATCTGGGGTGGGAAGTCGAGGCTGCAGCCCTGAAACGAAGAGGCGCGCCGTGGTGGCTTAGGGGGGAAGGCAGCTCTGCCCATGCTTAGAGCTGCTTTGTTTTCTGGTGTGTGGTTTTTTTTGGAAGCTCTCAGGCGCTGCCTTCCTCAGCTGGTGAGCCGTGGCACAAATTAAGCCCTGGTATGACCCCCTAACCCCTTGGACAACCCCCCCCCCCCACTTTCCTGCTTCCTATTTGGAAAGGGCGGCGTGGCACCGCGTCGAGTTTGCTGATGCTTGCCTGTGCCATTCTCCGGCTTCCTCTGCAAATAACGTGACTGCAGGATTAGGACGCCCCCTGCTCCGAGTTCCTGCTGTTTCCTACTCTGGCTCCGGACCGAAGCAGTCCTGCCTCCCGGCAAGCGATGCATTCCCCTGACAACCTGCTGCGTGTTTCCAGACTCCTCTGGATATATTACTCTGCACATGCTCGCTAAAACAAGGCCCTTAAGTTACCTCGGTAGGTTGACTAACGAGCGCGTGCTTGAGATCGCAACAGCCTTGTGCCCTGCATTAATTAACCTGGAATATTTTACCGCGCCGGGTTCTTTTGTATTCACAACCGGAAACCTCGCTTTGCCATTTATCCCGGAGGGTGGAAACTGTTGAGAAAATCGAACCCCTTTTCTCTCTTGAGTTGTCAGGGTTGTGAGAGGTAACTAACCAGTGCTAAATGAGCCATACACCAGCTCCAGGTGGTGGCCCTCAAAACAAAGGACTTGGGGTCCCACCTTGGTGTAAATCTGGTGTTTGTTCTGCAGTGTCCAATGCCTGGAATGTAGATCTGGTAGGCGTCTCTTCAAAGTGAAAATGAAATAAAGCAGCACTGGCCCTTTAAGAACCGCTCCCTAGCTCAAGTCTCTGCATTCCCTCTCTTTCCTCTTGGGCATTTCTTTGGAACTGATACAGGATCCCTCCTGCGGCAGTTTCCAACTTGGAACAGCTGGAAAACCGTGCCCTCCGCTAGTAAACCCCGGTTGGAATTCAGCTGCCAGCCAAAACTGCAATATCCAACTCCCTTTGGTCTGACCTCTTATCCTGGGAGAGAGAGAAATTCTCTGCGCTTTCCAATTCAGTCTGACTCCCCCAGGCAGTATGATAATATTCTGCAGACTCCTATAAACTACCAGAGACTTTCCCACCCTCATTGCAGCAGCAGGTACCTGGGCAGAATTCCCAGGTAGAAATGCCTGATTTCATCAAAGGCCTATCTCACTGATCCTCTGGGGCAATCTGATATGGTTTCTTTGTGGAAGAGCTGCTTTACCTTTGAGGAGCCTAAGATGCCAATTCATGAGCCACCAAGGCAGAGGGTACAGTGCACTGCAAATAAGAACTCTTACTCCCTAAAACTATTGGAGGGACCATCAAAACATTGGAACGGTGATAAGTATTTATAGATGTGTGTTATCCTACATGGTAATATCAGTGTTGGGACATAGAATGAACAGGATAATCTGAAGATTTGGTCTGCATAATCAGGGCTCTACAAAACCTAAACACCAGAGGGAAGGCAGTGAAGAGCAAGTTAGCTTTTCAAGCAGGTTGCTCAAGTAATTAAAAGTTTGCATGGAATGAAACCCACAAGCCTCCTTCAATAATACACTTTCTGTTTGTCTACTGATTAGATTAAGGCTGCAATTTAATTCACATCTGCTGAGGCATATATCAAACTGAATTTGTGGGAACTTTCAGGTAAACAGGCATAGGATTGTGCTGCAATGCTGTAATCCTAAACATTGCTTTCAACAAAGTATTTCTTAGCAAATAGGATTTCTTCCAATGAGGCTTTCTTTCAAGTAAAAGGAAGTTAATTTCCTTGATCTTGGGGGGGGGGGACCCCTCCATGCATTAAACACTTTTGTACACATACATTGCTGATAATCACCTGTGCAGAGTCTTCTCCCTCATTTGCTTTCACACACTTATCACAAGTCTGAAGTTCACCAGGTAGGTGTTCCTTTCTCATTTCTTAAGGAAATACAATAAATTACTCACCTCGCTGCTGACGAGTGGCAGGTAGCAGAAACACACGAAGAGCACTCCGAAATTCATGCCGACTCCAATTCCCAGAAGTTCCAGACACATTGAAGGAGAGGTGGGTTATTTTTTAAGAAAAGAAAAGAAATAAGGTTCCTAGAGTTCAGGCACAGAGGTGAGAAAGGGATACAGTCTCTGGTATCATACACAGGGGGTCCTGCGCTTTCTCATTTCTCCTGTGCAAACGCTTGTTCTCCAAAAAAATAACATGCACTCTTACTTAGGTAAGATATCTCTGAAAGGCTCTGAGGAAAAAAATATTTACTGGTTACCTTTCTGCCTCCTCCTTAGGGGAGAGAAAGCGTAGGTATGAACGTAGAAGGAATAAAATGGGGGGAAATGTCCCCATCAAAACTTGCGCTTCCAGAGTTGGTCTCTTGCATACCCCATAACTTTTCTACAAGAAGTCTCTCAACATTTCCCTTGATTTAGCAGTCCGCATCAAATCAGGGTCTTCTTTTAAGGAGAAAAGTGTCTGCTGGCAAAAGCAAAATTTATTTGCAGTATTCCTTCAAAATCTTTTAAGCTTCGAAAGGTTAAAAACTTCCCTCATTCTTTCTTGTTTGACTTCTTGAAACAGTTCCCGCTCCCTTCGGTTTGAATCTCCTCTTCGCTGTTAAATTTCTGCTGGAGGCTTCTTTCCAAAGAGTACTGGTAGCTTTGGTCTGGTGAGAGTTTGAGGCTTGAGTTGTTATGTTTGCAGACAGGTGAAGAAATAGCTCTGGAGAAGCAGCCTCCGTGTGTGTTAAGCCTTGCTAAGTCTCCAGACTGGAATCGCTGCTGCTGATCTCTTGTATTCTTGTTGCAGCAAGAAAGGAAAAGGTAAGCTCTGGTGGGAGGAGAGACAGCACCAGGGAGAGAGCTAGCATGAATCTGGATTTTAGCCTGTGAGAAAATAAGGTGCTAGCAGTTCAGTTGTTCCTTCTTTTATAAGAGAAGAGCAAGAAAGGGGTGGAGACGGGTCTCGCAGGAACTCCTCTCTTGGCTGTGAATCAAAGAGAGAGGGGTGTGGAAATTCAGCACTCCAGATTTTTAAAAGATCTTCAATAACAAACACAGCAAATGTAGAACACCGTTGTTTTCAAAGGGGTGAATCTGACCTGGGAAAATTGTGATTAAGAGAGGGTGGGTAGCTCTCATCAGAACATGGTTGTGTTAAATGCTCTTGGCACCTAGTATTCTCTCTTGAAGCTCCTACTTTTTTTAAAAAAAGACAAGATTAATTTGTGTTCTTTCAGCCCTGCCACCTCAGTGGTTCTGAAGGAAGAGAGAATTTTTAATATCTTTGATCTGCATACTAATGGAGAAGAGAGCCAAAGAAATCTTTAAAAGTTGTTACAACAAGATCCCTGCAAAGGTTGGCACTTGGCATTACTTTCAGTGCTGGAAGGCAGTTTGTTGCATAGTAATTTCCACAATGTAATAAACATCCAAGCTTTGGAAAGTTGAGCCAGCAGATATTTGCTGAGGGAAGTAGGGGCAATTAGTTAATAGGTGAGAGCAAGACAGAGTCATCATTTTCTTTTGAAATAATAACACCATTTCCCCCACTT
This sequence comes from Podarcis tiliguerta, assembly GCF_965153285.1. Taxonomy (NCBI): domain Eukaryota; kingdom Metazoa; phylum Chordata; class Lepidosauria; order Squamata; family Lacertidae; genus Podarcis; species Podarcis tiliguerta. Next base: position 45,086,236 of record NC_139543.1, on the reverse strand, counting down.
AAACCAGGGCATGTTTATCGTTATATTTTCTCTACTCCAGTTGTGCATCCATGTATAGAAAAGTCGTACCAGTCACATCTCTTTAAATCTATACCCCATTTGGCAAAGCTTCAAGACCCTGCTCTGCTAATCCTTTTTACTGAGTCAGACCATTGGTCCATCTAGCTGAGCATTCTGTGCTCTGATTGGCAGTTGCTTCTCAAGCAAAGGTCTTTCCTAGCCCTACTGTTTAGAATCCTTGCCCACAGGAAAGGCTGAAGTCATGGTATTTGTGAGCACACAAGAACGAGATTATGGGGCAGGTCTGGTTCTTTCCACCAAGCGATGACCCCACAAGGAAATGCAGCCCCCAACAGGTTGCCTAAAGTGCTCGTCTAGATTTTTCCACCCAGACGTGCACATGCGAGACCTAGAGTGGTGATGGCTATTTTCTGACACCTGTTTGAAAACAGCTGTTTTCAGAGCAGACCTCATCTACACATAACTTCGATGGTTACAGTATAATGACTACTGTATATTAGATGGTCAAGGTAGGAATTCAGAGTGGGAAAGTCAAAGGCTGATTAAGGTCAAGGAGAGTAAGGACATTGGAGAGACAGAAGAGGAATATACAGTGGCGAAATCAGATGTAGATCGCCCACAGTCAGATGCACTAGTCTGAACACTTTCTGCATGTTCAGCCACCCCCAACTCAGCACACTTGAGCAAATGCAATCACATAGCTTCTGACTGAGCCAGGGGTTTCCTGCAGGTTTTTGCCATTTCAGGGGTGGTCTAGTGCACGTCCCATATGTGGAATTTGCACTATGTTGTGCATGCATAGACACAAACACACAAAGCATCCTGCAGCTGGGGAGGGGCACAGTGTCAGTGCTGCAGGGGATCAGTTGGAAGCCGCATGCATCTGTGGTGGTTGCTGCCAGCCACTTCATTTCTCTTTTAAAACAGAATCATTCCTTGCCCTGCCATTCCCCCCCTTCTGAGGACCACCTCTTGAGTCTTTAACATGCCTTGCCTTGCAGAAGTTTTCTAGGCTTTGCACAAATGGCCCATGAGACTGAGTGATGGGGGGAACCTGTGGTGCTCCAGATGTTTGACCACAACACCCCTCACTCCTGGCCACAATTTCTCCATTCCTGATGTCAAGCCACCTTGTGGCTCTTTGGGGCGATCCTTTGCCCTGGTGTTGAGTTGTGTACACATTACTGGCTCAAAACACAGTGAAGTCATTACCCCTGCCCTCCGTGCTTCAAATCACATTTCCACATCATCATATGGAACAGTACGATTGGATGAGTTTCCAAGTCGCTGTCTGTGCACACCAGTGAGTAGAGGGTGTGTGTGGATGTCTACAAATGGCTTATGTTTTCAAACTGAACCAAAGCTGGGGGGGGGGGTGCATCAGAAAGCAGTATTTCTCAAGACACTACAGGATTGATGTGGATTGGGGCTCAAGTCTGTGCACATGGCTTCAGAAACCAGCAACTGGAGTGCACTGGGTGCAGAGTAATCAGGAGTGCGTGCACAGCCTTAGTGTTTGAGTCAGTGGCGTAGCGTGGGTTGTCAGCACCCGGGGCAAGGCAAGTAATTTGCACCCCCTAACCTGGGGCAAGGCAAGTAATTTGCGCCCCCCCCCCCCGCTGCACTGTCCCTCCCCCAGATAGTCCCTCGCTCTCTCTCCGCACCGCACCGCACGCCTGGCACCCTCCCCTCCACAGTGGGTGGCGACCCGGGGCAAGGCAAGTAATTTGCGCCCCCCCCCCGCTGCACTATCCCTCCCCCAGATAGTCCCTCGCTCTCTCTCCACACCGCACGCCTGGCACCCTCCCCTCCACAGTGGGCGGCGACCCGGCGGCTCGGATCGGATTTGCACAGCCAGCACTGCAGTGAGAGAGAGTGAGTGAGCCAGGTAGGGGCAGAGAGCTGTGAGTGCGAGTGCCCCCCCCAGATGTTGCGCCCGGTGCGGCCAGCCCCCCCTGCACCCCCACGCTACGCCACTGGTTTGAGTGCTTTTTTGGAGAAAAAGTTGGGTAAGATGCTATCTTAACACAGGTGCAGGAGACAAGGGGTCATGATTACAGCTGCCCTTGCTTTGAGGAAACCTCGCTGTAAGCGTAGGGGTTGCTCCCACACTTCCCTTTGTCCCTTGAGTCATTTCACTGTTATCATTTCTTCACCCCTGTTGGGGTTGATGTAATCAAGGATTCAACAAGGAAGTATTTTTTTGCTGGGAGGAAATGGGTTATGTGGTGGTTGCAGGGAGGGTTGGGGGGGGGGTTAGTCCACGAGTGCCTCCTCAGTTCTGTTTTAAATAAAAGCACCATAAAGCTATATAGATGTACCAACATCCTCTTAGCCAGAAAAGCCCACACGTACCCTATCCAGACAGCTCACACATGTTATAGAATGACACAGCTACTTCATTCTCTTTTTCTGTCACAGAGATATAGTCAGACACATGTTGGATTATAGAGCATGGTCTAATTTCAGCTTTATACCTCTGGGATTTAGAAATACTTTACAGTGCAAAAATTAAGCAGAGCACAGACATCTCATGCTAAAGCTGACAGCCTGCCTCTGTATCAGCTGTGACAGGCACTCAACCACCAAGACCAGAATTTCATTACAGTCAGAACATTGAGTCTGCTATCTGTGTGGTGCCCCAAGACCCATCAAGGCATCCCCTGAGGCTCTGCCATTGTCTGGCAGACTGGCTTAGCCATTCATTTCCTTAAAGGCTCCATTGTGATTCCACGTAATCCAGTACAGCCTCAGGATTCAAAGATTTACATTACCATGCGTAGCTGAACTGGATACATGCATCCCCAGGCCCTCTTTTATATGGATTATCTAACAGAGCCATGGCTCAGCAGTGCAGCGCTTGCTGTTGCATGAAGAAGGTCCCAGGTTCAATACCCAGGGAGACCTAGAGAGACTCCTGCCTGAAACCCTGGAGAACTACTGCCAGCCGATGTAGACAAATGCTCAGCTCAATGGTCCAATGATGTGACTCAGTGCAAGGTCGCTTCCTGTGTTCCTAGTCGTGCTGGAGAACAATGTCACAAGAAAATGCAGAAGTGACAGGAGACAGTGATGGCCACTACCCTAGATGGACTTAAAAGAGGGTTGGCCAAATTCATGGAGGATAGGGCTATTTATGGCTACTAGCCTTCAAGGCTATGTTCTGCCTCCACAGTTGGAGGCAGCAATGCTACTGAATACCAGTTGTTGGAAACCACAGGCAGGAAGAGGGCTCTTGTGCCTAAATCTTGCTTGCTGGTTCCCCACTGGACTAGATGGGCCATTGGCCTGATCAGCAGGCTCTTCTTGTGTTCTTAGATGCTTGGGAAAGGCTAGAGGGGATAAGGGTTGAGGAGTGCTTTTTCTTTGAACACATGAAGCCAACTTTCATGGAGTCAGACCACTGGTCCATCCAGCCCAGTGCTGCCTATTCTGACTAGCTGTGGCTCTCCAAGGCCTTGATAAGTCTTAACCCTGCTGTCATTAAGATCCCCAGCTGGGTTCTTGAAGAGGTACCTAATCCACCAAGTCCTCTTGTGGGATAAGACCATCCAGCTCTTGATTCTATCATTCTGTCCTGCTCATTGTCACCTTTTGACAAGTTAACCCAGCTTGGGAGAGGAGGATTGCTAGGGAATCGTTAGCTGCAGTCCTTAGCATACTTGTTAGGAAAGAAATCTCAATCGAACTTTCCTAACAAGTTCTGAAGGCCAAACTACACAGATTGCAGCCCTCCAGGCCCCTCTAGACGACCTGTTTGTTCAGCATTCATCCCAATATGTTTGCAGAAAGCTTATGTGCAAGTTAGGTTATGTCTGGTCTTTGTTTTTTTTAAGATCATCATTATATTTTATTTTCCAAATAAATCATAATCCATAGAATTTACATAAATCATGAATTGCCAGAATAAATGTCTCTGGAGCCGGTTATATCCCAAATTCATGTGGCAATGATTTACAAAACATGTATATCTCTCACCAAAATTTGCATTATAGCCAGTTATATTATATCCAGTCTTTATTGAGCATTTGTTCTTATTTGTTTGTAAGTCAGGTTTACCACAATGAACATTCTTCTGTAAGAACACAAGTTCTCACAGTGGCCAACCAAATGCCTGTGGACAGTCTGCAAGCTGGACATTAGTGCAACAGTACTCTACCCACCAGATATTGCCTCTGACATAGGTGTCCTGATCTGCTTGTCACTTACCATTACAGTAATACCTTGGTTCTCGAATTTAATCTGTTCTGGGAGTCCATTCGACTCCCGAAACCATTTGAAAACCAAGGCACAACTTCCGATTGGCTGCAGGAGCTTCCTGCACTCAATCTGAAGTTGCGTTGGACATTCGGCTTCTGAAAAATGTTCGCAAACTGGAACACTTGCTTCTGGGTTTGCGGCATTCGGGAGCCGATTTATTCGACAACTAAACCCTTCGGGAACCAAGGTACCACTGTATTCATTCACCCCACACTTTTCAATTCATTTCCCCATAATTTCCAAAACTCAAAAAGCCTGTGTGTTGTTTAAAAAAGTGGTTTTGTTTCACTAGGGAAATGGAGCACCTTAATCCACTTTAAATGTGGAAACTTAAATTTTGAATACATGCGTGAATTCCTCCAGCAAAATACTGATAGTCTGAAGAAGCTTTTATGTATCTTTTAACACTGGTATAACAGGGTCTCTGGATCTGAAACATACTTTACAGATTAGAGCTGAGAAGAAACATTATTAAATTTGAATGCCTGTTGGAGCAACTATGGTAGGTGTTTTCTTTTTGGAGATTTTAGTAATGCTGTTTGTATTGTATTGTTTTATTACATGTTTACTGGCTGGTATTCTGTAAGCAGTGTTGATTATATATTTTACAGAAAAGGCATGATAAAATTAAATTACAGTTTTGAGGAATGTAAAAATGAGTGTACACGCCAATTCTTTTTATATGGACTTTGAAAAATAAACCTGTGGACTTTGATGTTTTTATTATAGATTTTATTTTTTATTATTACCGTATACTGCTTTGTGCATTCTGAAGGAAACGTAGTATATTGTGCAGTGCTTTTTTTCTAAAAAAATGTTTAGGGGTACTCTCATTTTGACTCAAGAAAATCACCATTTTATAGTTCACAATGGGGAAAATGAATACAGTAAATGTACAAAAGTACAAAGATTCACTAATTATCTAGGGGTATGAGTACCCCTGCATACCCCCAGAAAAATAGCACTGATATTGTATATATTTTAATAATCCACTCTGTGATTCCTTGGACGTTCCATTGACGCATGTAGCTGAAAGTCAAGGCAATATGCCTTTCACATGTATGTACAATTGATATATTTTGTTCATTTGGTAATTTTTTGGGCCAAATCATAGTGGCTACATTACTTGTACTGTAAAAGGTGCTAATAGCCCTACCAGGACAAATTTAAAAGTGGCACTTGTGACACAAGAATATAGGAAATCTCAGGTTACGTTTTTGAGCCCTTGGCACACTGTCTTCTCCAAATCCGGTTTAATTACGTGGGAGCTGAGATGGGAAGAAGGTTATTTATTTACACGTGGATGATGCTGAGAGGAATTTTTAGAAGCATGGCTGTAGAGAAGCTGATTCTTACTGATTTTTCAGACAATGAGGAAAAGGATGTTTGGAAACAAGACTATCCACCTATAGCACTGGATGAGGCCAGAAGTAAATAATATTCAAAGGCTTTTAAGGATTTCAGTAACTATTTATTTAACATGGGAAGGGAACGGATTGTCTTTCCCTGAGAAATCTTTAGAAGGGTTCCAGACCAGATTTGAACAAGGTTGCTCAGCTGCCATCTCATTGGGTGTCCTTAGGCAGGTCAGTGCCTTTCACCATCTCCTATTTTGCAGGGTTATTGAGACCAAAACATCAACTTGAGTTGTTCTTAAGTGTGCAAATGACATGGATAGACACTATGCAAGGAGGTTCCCAGACCTCCCCACTCACATACATTATCCTCACCGAACCAGGAGAATTGGCACCAAACCACTGGACACTCGCCTGGTTCTTCCCCATCATCATTCTCCAACTAAGGTTGGTTTTCATTGACACCTTAAAATGTTCTTGCATGCTTGTTTTGACCTATTTTTTCTCCAAACTAAAAGTGAATACTTCAAGCTGCTTGAACTTGTGTGCAGAGCGTGTTTCCTACCAGAGCAGAGCATTTGCTGTACTTAGTGTGTGTGTTTTTAATGCTGCTGCTTTACATTCAGTATCTCAGTAATCCTTACAATGGAGGTGGGGAACCTGGGGCTCTCTAGATGCGGTTGGACTGTGACTCCATCTCCTCAGGCCATTGGCCCTGTTGACTGGGGCTACTGGGAGCTGGGGTCCAACAACATACGGAGGGCTATATCCCTGTATTGCAGATTGAGAAATGAGGCAGAGAAAGAGGAGGTTGCTTGAGCATGAATGGCTGTTTGAGTACCTTGCTATAAAGCCAGTTCTTATGAATGGAGTCCTACTGCATCCTCTTCTCACAGTGGCCAACCAGATGCCCATGGGAAACCTGCAAGCAGGACATCAGCACAACAGGACACTGCCTACCTGTGATTCCCAGCAGCTGGGATTCAGAGACATACCTGCTCTGAAGGTGGAGGTAGAACATAGCCATTGTGTGGCTTGTTGATATCCTTATCCTCCTTGAATTTGTCTTCTCTTTTAAAGCCATCCATTTTAAAGCCTAATCCTCTTTTTGAAGCTAATGGCACCATAAGCTGCAGTGGCTTCCTCTGCCTTTCAATTAGGAGAGAACCACAGCTCCTCTGCCAGAAAGTAAAATTTAAGAAATCCATAGAACTTGGCTTGCATGCTTTGTTTGAGCTACTTGATGTCTCATAAGGCATCAAGGGAGGGACTGGAGGTCAGCGGTTTGAACACTGTGTGAAACAGGATGCTAGACTAGGTTATGGTTACCCGATGTACCCCTTTTCCGGGGACAGTCCCTGGATTCACAAATCTGTCCCCAGACAAATTCCGTCCCCGGAATGTCCCCAGATTTCATTTAATGTCCCCGGATTTATATTTTAAGTGTTGTGGATTTATTAGTAGGGAATGGATGTTGCGTGATTGGTTCAACGGCACAAGACACATCATATGGGGACTTCTGGCGAGGCAAAATGGCGGGTGCCATGGCAATGAGCAGCTCCTGAAGCCAGCCAGAGCCAACTGCACTACCAGGCTGGCTACGGGCTGCTGAGACTGCCGCCTCCACTGCCGAGGGGGAACCGGGGATGCCCGGAGCGTCAACTGGGGGAACTGCTGACACCCCCCGTGACCTAAATCGAGCCGGGAGCAAGAGCGCCTGGCCACCCAGCCAACTGCCCAGCAGCTCTCCAGGGCCAGGAAAACCCCGGAGCCAACGTAGGGAGAAGGAGAAGAGGAGGAGAAGGAACAGAGAGAAAGAGGAAGGAGAAAAAAGAGGGAGCCCTGACCTTGCCATGCTGCTGCCGCCGCTGAGGAAGAGAAGTAGGAGAGCACTGGGAGGGCAAGGACATGTGGCCAAGCCCAGGCCCGACCCAAGCCTACTCCACGGTGGCTAGCACTCCAAGAGAGCAGGCCGGGCCCAGAGGAAGGCCGTGCGACAGAGGAGACCACAGAATAGAAGATATTACTTCTTAATATTTTTTTAAATAACTTTTCCCCCTCTTTTTTAAAAAAAGTGTCCCCAGATTCTTTGGAAAAAAATCTGGTAACCTTAGACTAGGTAGGCCTTTGGCTTAGTCTAGGTGGGTTCTTCCAGTGGCTTTGGGAGCAAGTCCTATGGTTCCACATCTATGGCTCATAGAGTGCCATTATAGCAGAGTGGCTAAGAGACCTCTCTACAAATCAGGAAGATCCTGCTGTTTTGAATCTCCCTTCTGTAATAAACACATTAGGTGGCTGTATAGGCAAGCCAATCTCTTACAGCTTCAGCTCCCACCTCCCTTTGCAACATATGAAGACTTGCAGGATTGTTGCAAGAATTATACCCAAATGATGCATGGCAAACCATTTTTCATGGAAATGATTGCTCCATTAGCCTAGGCCAGGGTGACCATGTTTGGGAAATTGTAGCCCAAAGGCAGCATTTTAGGCATAAAGCAGGGGCGTGTTGACATAGTGGATTAGAGAATTAAAGGGTGCTTTGCATTTGAATAGACTATGCTGAATTCTAGGAACTGGAAGCAGAAAAAAAGACTTTTGAGCTCAGTCTTTACAGGTATCAAAGGATTATAAAGCTACTGAGCAAGATGCCACCTAGGTGGAGATTTGCTGCAGAAGAACATGGGAAGAGCCCTGGCCAATGACCTATCTAGCCCAGCTTCCTGTTATCAGTGGCTGACCAGATGCCTATGGAAAGCCCAAAAGCAGGACCTGAGTGCATGACATGCCACCAGCAGAGTTGGCACACCTCCGAACTCTGCATTTATTGACCTAGAAATACCACCCTCTGGTTGCATACAGTAACTAAAGTGGATGAGAACCCCTGCTTTATCATTGGAATGCATTGGAAGTAATGAAAAGGTGCACTCTTTAGCAGCTTTGATTACTAGACCCCTTGGATGGCTGAAGAGTTCTCTAAGGAGCACCTGATCCACGATGGGTCAACTTGACTCTTCTGCCTTACTATGCAGTCTTATGAATAGCTGCTCAGAGGCAAGCCCTATTAAGTCTAATGAGACTTCCAGATAGGTGTGTATTGCGTTGCAACCTAAGGACATAATATTCAAGTTATTCCAGCTGAGGGGGGGGACACGGGACATCAGGTTAGGTGACAGCCCTGTGACTCCTGCAGAACTGGCAGCAGCACAACAGATAAAGCCTGTAGGTTTGCCTATCACTCTGGCAGAATGATCAAAACAGGATATGTTGACCCCAACCTGCAAAGCCAGACTCCAGAATTAAATCGGGTAGGAATTTTTCAAAGTTTCTTTTTATAAAAAAACAACAACCCAAAACTTCTAAATATTATAGGAAAACAAAGTACAGCTTTACAATCCAAAGCAAAAATAGAAATGTGGTCAAAACAGATAAAATGACAAAGATGATACAAGAAAAAAAATTGACTTGTTATTTGAATCAAAGCCTGACCAAAATAATTATATGACAACAGATAACAAAATGTGTTGAAGACCACATGCGTTTCAACCCAATTGGTCGTCTTCAGTGGTCGGAAGATCATTATGGAGGTGACAGAGTGGGGGCATTGTTTTGTGATGCCATGGTGTGCAGGGGGTGTGTCCCCTTGGCCTGATGGCGGGCTTTGGCGGTGTTTCAAGGTGGGGGTGCCTGCTCTTTCTGTGCCCTTGGGGGGGGGGGTTAGTGGTGCGTTTCCACCTTCTTTTCCAAGCCAAGCATGCATAGGAGATGGCGGTCATTCAACGGGCAAAACAGTAACGTATTTTCCCACCCCCTTCGACAAAACTGGAATGCAGGATTGCTTCGTAAGTCTCCTTCCTAAGTGAAAGCATAGGGGAAATTAAGGCTGTCACCGGAGGGGTGTGGGGTGAGCTGATGTGCGCTGATGCCTGTGTATTTTTATGAGATGGGGATTAAAAACCCTTCCCCTGTACGAAGACACACATGCACATCATTCCATTCATTTCTCTCTCTCTCTGGCTTCAGGACATTATGGAACTCCTTTCCTGCGCCGGGAGGAGCATTTGATGATGGGTACACCCCCCCTTCTCCCCCCTCCATCACCTCTTTCCTGTTTTGATGGGGGGGGTGCCCTGTTTTCCTTCTTTATTTTTCCAAAGTACCAAATAGCACTGGAAAAGGAATATCTCCCCCTACCCTCTTCCATGCTACCACCAATATAACAATATATATGTCTATTTATGACATATAACACATCACAGCCTGTTCTTTGAGGATAATAAACATACCCCCCCCTAATTTGAGGAGGGTGGGAAACACCTTCATCTCCCCCTCCTTTCCACCCACCACCCAACCCCATCTCTTATAACCCGCCTGTTTCCCCCAACTCACCATTCTCCTGTCCTTCACCTCTTCACGCAGCAGCCGCTGAGGAAAGGAAGCCTGCTGAACAAGAGTAAAAATAGACCCGGCAGTTACTCAGCGCCTGAGAACATGATGACATGACTCATGAGGTAAAATAAAGAGATGTGAAAATCAAAAGCCCGTTGCATTCCCACCACCATCCATCCATCCATCCTTGCACGTAGCAAACCCCACTTCACTCCAGGCCTGTCTTGCATCTCGTATCTAAGGAAGGGGGGAAATAAATTGCTCTTGAATTTTGGAAATCGCCAAGCACTCAGGTAAATACTCGGGTAAAAGGGAACTAACAGGCTGCCTCCCCCCAAGCAGATTTTTGACCAGGCACCAGTTTGCATACGACATCTGATGGGGTCACTTTCCAGGGTTCTTCTCCCCCCCCCCCCACTTTTCAGGGGGTTCTTCAGGGTTTTCACCACCGGCTCGCAGGGAGGCCTGTGCATTTGCTGGGGGCCCAGGATCGTTCATGGGCCTCACTTAGCCAGCACTGCGTTCTGTCTGTTCTCCATTGGGCACTGGGATGTCAGAAGAAGAAGAAGAGTTTGGATTTGATATCCCGCTTTATCACTACCCTAAGCAGTCTCAAAGCAGCTAACAATCTCCTTTCCCTTCCTCCCCCACAACAAACACTCTGTGAGGTGAGTGGGGCTGAGAGACTGTGACTGGCCCAAGGTCACCCAGCAGCTGCATGTGGAGGAGCGGAGACGTGAACCTGGTTCACCAGATTACGAGTCTACTGCTCTTAACCACTACACCACACTGGCAACATGTACGGCCTCTGGTCCACGAAGGCTTTGCACTGCCTTCGTGTCCACTTCTGCAGGCTGAAGCACTCTCAGTTTGCACATCCCATGCCACACCACATGTGGCTCATGCTGTAACAAGCCTTTTAGTGCTTCAAGTGTCACATGATAGATCTTGCTCCTTTCACTTTTAGCTCTTGCCACGTACTGGGGGTCAGCGTTGAATCATTTAGGGCCAGTTTTATACATCATCATTGCCACCATTAAACCAAGGTAGTTTCAGCAGGGGGACTGGCCATCAAGTGAGCCATTCATCTATATCAAACTTTTTCAGCATCTCGTTATGAGAAAACATTGGGCCACGAGGGAAATCATCTAATTCATGTAATGAGCCATTGCACATCAACAGCTTGCTACGTAGAGCAGTTTCATTTGATTTTCATATGGTGGTCATAATGTGTAAGGTAAAAGGTAAAGGACCCCTGGATGATTAAGTCCAGTCAAAGGCGACTATGGGGTGCGGTGCTCATCTCGCTTTTCAGGCCGAGGGAGCCGGCATTTGCCACAGACAGCTTTCTGGATCCTGTGACCAGCATGACTAAACTGCTTGTGGTGCAACAGGACACCATGAGGGAAACCAGACAGCATGGAAACACTGTTTCCCACAGCAGCGATACCTAATTATCTACTTGCACTGGTGTGCTTTCAAACTGCTAGGTTGGCAGGAGCTGGGACAGAGCAACAGGAGCTCACCCAGTTGTGGGGATTTGAACCGCCAAGCTTCTGATCAGCAAGCCCAAGAGGCTCAGTGGTTTAGACCACAGCAGCACACGCATCCCACAATGTCTAAACATGCGGTAAGAGGGAGGCTGGGGCATGGGGTGGGGTGTCAGGCAGCAAAGGAAGAGCCCAGTTCGAGAGTGTTTGAACCGAGCTACACAGAACGGTGCGGTGCAGCTCTTGCTGAACTTTACCAGTATGGACTCAGTTGGGGATTGTTTGAATGCTTCCCCATATTTTAAAACTGGCAGGGAAGCACCCTTCCTGCAACTAATCAGTGTGATAGAAGGGGAAAGGTGCCCTCCCACAAATAAATAAGGGTTCTTTGTTTAAAGATATGGCCCCCTCACATCCTGGCAAATGAACCTCCAAAAGATGCATCCCATGGTTGTCTTGATCTTGCAGCTTGTCTGTTATAAGAGCAAAATCTGCTGCTCACCCACCAGGTTTGCAAGTTTGTATGGGTCAGGCCAGATGCAGATTCAGCACTTTCTACCATTGCAATAATTTCCCCTCTGTTTCCTATCGTGAGAAGTCAGGTAAGAACTGGACTGGGCATTCTCCAGTGTTGGTATAATAGCTGCATATAAACTGGAGGGTGGGATGTGCTGAAATTATGCTTGGCCGTATACTCTGTATTGGCGAGCCATGTGTTTTACCAGCCTGGCATTAAAGTCCTCATACTTTGATAAGGTCTTTTGGGGAGAGTGGCTCTGTGTGCAGTTAGCCCAATATTGTCACTGCTCTGTATAATAGCATGGGGCAGGGGGTTGGAGTGGAGAATGGCTATTGACTTCTCGGGATTTAGCCCTGCCTACAAACCCTGAAGCTGGAATGATACCCTCAAATCCCTCTGCACCAGCTTATTGAGTGCTGCACAGGTGCGCACTATGCTCATGCAATACACACCACTCTCCCACAATCCCTACTCCAACCATGCGCCTGAAATCTATATGGGCAAACAGAGAAAGGAGTCAGGCAAGCTGTCACAATGACTTGTACCCATTGGGAGCCATGTGGCTCCAGCTATGAAGTGGGCCTCTCTTTTCTCTGGAAGCAGGGTAGCCTCTTCATCAACCTGGTGCCCTCCATCTATTTTGGACTACAATTTCCTGGCTGGGGCTGATGGGAATTGCAGTCTAAAACAGCTGGACGGCACTAGGCTGATGAAAGCTGTGCTGGGGCATTTGTGGTTTTCCACTGACCCTTCTCAGCACCATTTTCTGCGCAGCCTTTTGCTCCCTTCCCTTGAGCTGAGGGAGATCCTGTTGCTCCTCCATCTGTTTTTCATGGTGTTTAAATTTTCCAGCTTGCTTTTTGCATGCCGTGAGCTGAGGTGGCCACTGGCCACACAGTTCCTGTGGCTTTTCCTGAGAGTCCCCCCATTTTCCCCATCTTTTAAAGACATGCTTTTTATTTGAGGGCATTTTGGCCCCATATAACCATATATGTTGCGATGATTATTTTACATGGTTGAATGAGCCGTCATAGGCTGCATCTCCTGGAGCAAAATATTAAATGAATAAATAAACATCCAATTAAGAATTGTCTAGTGGCGATGAGCATAGCGCCTACAAATCGGTCCACGAGATAACATTTTTGCTGTGAGATATTGTATGCGGGTGGCGCTGTGGATTAAACCACAGAGCCTAGGGCTTGCCGATCAGAAGGTCGGCGGTTCAAATCCCCGTGACGGGGTGAGCTCCCGTTGTTCGGTCCCTGCTTCTGCCAACCTAGCAGTCTGAAAGCACATCAAAGTGCAAGTAGGTACCACTCTGGCGGGAAGGTAAACAGTGTTTCAGTGCGCTGCTCTGGTTCGCCAGAAGCGGCTTAGTCATGCTGACCACATGACCCGGAAGCTGTCTGCAGACAAACACCGGCTTCCTCAGCCAGTAAAGCGAGATAAGCGCCGTAACCACAGGGTCGTCCGCGACTGGACCTAATGGCCAGGGGTCCCTTTACCTTTACCTATTGCCTGTGGAAAACCCCAGTGACTGGGAATTTATTTCTATTTGCTTCCAGACATCCTTGCACAATGCCATAACTCCAGCAGCATTTGTCATGCTGTATTCAGCCTACAGCTGAACACCTCTGCTGATGCCTGCCCCCCCCCACCGAAAGGTAATAACAATTAACCTTAGCCATATAAGTGACAGGAGGTGGTTCTTAATTGATTCCGCACTTGAAAATGGAGAGCAGTGTGTCAGCTGTCTCCAGACAGGTACCACATCACCATCACTCACGCAATATTCCTCTGCCCCTCCGGCACCCGGACTAGGGCATCTTCTCTAACAACACAAAACAAAAGCTCCCGCGTCTGAGCAGGTTAACAAGTCCCCCCCCCCGCCCCCCCTCAACGGACCCAGACAAAGTGGCATCTCTGAAGACAAAGGGTTTCAATAGCGCTCCTGCCCTCTGCCCTCTCCTAAACAATGTGAAATCAAGGAATATTGTCCTCAGCTGAATAAAAGCCTCTAAATATAGTGTGTCTGATGTGTTCTTGGTTTCCTGCCCGTCATTCCCCTCCCCTCCCCCTCCGCCGGCCCACTTTGCCACTAATCCAACACATTAACACAAAAGAGGGTGAGATCACACTAGGAAGACCACCTCCTCCCCACATGATGAGGCAGAGGGGATTTCCAGTGTTTTGTGCCTCTTGTTTGCAAGCTAGAGGTGGGCTGGCTTGGAGGGGGTGGGTAAATGTCAGGAGGCACCAGTGCTGCATGTGGGGTAGGTTGCTGTCAAACAAACAGAGAGCCTTTCACTCCAGCTTCCGCCTGTGCCCACTTCTAATTCTGGACCATGCGCATGACCCTGCCAGTGCACACTAGCCTCTAATATCACAGTCCTGGGTTGCTGCTCCGATCTGTGAAGCTATGTTTGCCCCTGTGCATTTCTAGACATTGGCATTTTGCATGATGCAAGTGCATCAGACTTGCATGACCGATGCATTGAACTGCTCCCGCAACATTGTTTCCCCCCAGGGCCAAAGCAGGGTCTTCTGTGTGTGGTATCAGATGGTGGACCACCTTTGCAGTGATGAAGGGGGATGGAGCAACTTCTCTATGAGGAAAAGTGGCAGCATTAAGGACCTTTTAGTATAGAGAAAGGGCAAGTCAAAGGTGACATGACAGAGATGTGCAAAACAAGATGTGTTATGGAGAAAGCAGGTGGAGAGAGGTTTGTCTCCCTCCCTTATAGTATTTGAACTCTGGGATGTAATTCACTATCTGGTCTCATTTTGGCATCACTCTTCTTGCTGCAAATTGTGAATTCCACTCAGACCTTCCTCTTGAAGGGTTGAAATAAGAGTTCTTTAATTAGGGACACTTCTCCACATTCATATTTCCTCCTTGGCTATGAAAATAAATTACAGGTCAATTAAAGGACCTGTCAATTAAAGTCAATCAAAGGACCTGCGACCTCTATATGCAAATCCCCAAGTGAAGATACCTTGTGTGAAGCTATGCAATGGCTGGGAGTTTCTCACCAGCCCAGGTTCCTCCCTGAAAAGTAAAAAAAGCAAGTCCACTAACTCAGAGATTTGGCAAAAGGCAACCGAGACCACCACATTCCTTCTTCCTCTTCTCTTCTATACCATTTTTAATGTTGTGGCCAAGTAAGTTTTCCTATGCCTTCTCATGTCCTTTCTTTAATATTCTTTAATTTAATTCAATTAATTCCATATTTTTTGGGGCCAATTATCTGGGGGCAGCTTCTGTGGAATGTTGTCTTTATTTGCCATGGCTGATGTGCCAAAAGTGGCAGAGGCGTGGGGGGAAAACACCGGATCCCCACAAGGAGCGGGGGAGGAAGCAGGAGAACAGCAGCTACAATCTGAATCACAGACAGAGAAGCAAGGCAGGGTGAGGAGAAGTGGGGAGGAGGGCGCTTTCTCTCTCTCTCAAGTCACAAAAAGCCTTTGTCAGCAGGTAAGAGATGAAGGGTGAACTGTGGAAGCCTCTTGTCCTGTGAGTCACTTGCTTCTAATCTCATCCCAGACAGGGAGGGATGGGGATGCCCAGGAAAGCAGCGATGGGGAATGACTGATGGCACAGTGATGGATAATAAAGCAATTGTTTTCTAAAGTGTGGTAGGGCTCCAGGAGGGGAGCCAGCATCGTACCAGAGATGAACAGAACCCCAAGGCAGGGTGGTATCTTCCACTCATACCAGCAAGTGTTGCTTGTCCCCTGGCATGGGACGTCACTGATTCACACTGGATTTGTGGGCATGGCTGAACCCGTGATGCTCCATCATCCCAGTCATATGGATCAATAATGGCAAGGAAACCTGCTTCACCCCGCTGTGACGTGGGTGGAATGGCCTCACACGCAATGCGGTAATGCCGGTGTTGCTTGTTACGCCATTCTGCGAAGACTCCAAACTCAGCATCAGGTCAAAGCACACGGAATAAAGCATCCCAATTCATTGCAGAGTCAACACATTCTTGCTGTGCAGAATCCCTACCATTAAAGCACATTTAAAGCACTTGCCTTCCCCAAGGAATCCTGGGCACCATAGTTCACTGCCACAGGCTTTCAGTTCCCAGCACCGTTAACTACAGTTTCCAGAATTCTTTGGGGGAAGCCATATGCTTAAATGTGTTTTGAATGCATGGTGCGTAGACAGCCATGCATACATAAATATATTTTGCATGCAGTTTGCGTGCAGAGTATGGACCTTCTGTAGCATCCCTCTTACCTACATTTACATGGTTTGATTGGTCACACTCACACCATACATTTAAAGCACTCTTCTGCCACTCTTATTCGCCATGGTTTCCCCCCAAGAGCCCTGGGAACTGTAGTTTGTTAAAGGATGCTGGGAATTATAGCTCTGTGAGAGGTGCCCTAAGCACTCTCAGCACCCTTAGCAAACCACGGTTCCCCAGGGTGAAGCCAAGGCCATTGAAGTGGTATAAGAGTGCTTTGAATGTGCTGTGTGGGTGTCTGCGCTGCCTTGCCAGCAAAGTGCCTGCTCAGTTTTTCGAGAACTGGAAAGGAAAATGCAGGAATGCAAAGACCCAGTTATGAACTTGAATTAGCTGCTTTCTTGCCATGCTTTCCTACCTCTGAGCAGGATGCTGGGCTGCCTCCACCTCCCAGACCCCATGCCAAGAAGCCTTTATTTTTAAAATCGCAAACAATGAATGAGCAGCTGTTATGATCCTGGAGGAAAATTATATATACATTTTAATTAGCTGCTTTGAGTCAATTTCCCTTCCCATCATTCATTAGCAAGGGCAGGTGCCAAAATGACCCCCCTAACCCCTTATCTATAGGGTGGAGAACCTTATTTATTCCCTGGCACACCTGGCATTTATTTTTGGTATTGACTATTTAGGGTGCCCAAGCCTACCATCTCAAACAGACCCCCACCCCTTTGGCCTTGCCGTGATCCTGCACATCGGTATAAACACATCAGGGATTTGTTATGTGTCTGTGTCCGAGGAACACAATCCCAACACCATACTTGTGACATGTTGTCTTTTGGATGCATGTGCTATTTCTTCGGGCACATCTGGCTTACTTGTCATTCTCCCCTTGGGAACACCGGAAACTGAAGTTATTGGGTATGGCTACTGAAACCTAGCAGAATGTTTGCACCCTCATTGTTCTATAATCCCCATGATTCTTTTGGAGGAAGACATGGGAGTTAAAATGCTATAAGAATGATTTTGGGAAGATTGTTGCATGTAGATATGCCACTTGGCTTTCCCCACCTAACGGAGTTAAAAAGAGCTACAGTGGTACCTTGGGTTACATACGCTTCAGGTTATAGATGCTTCAGGTTACAGTCTCCGCTAACCCAGAAATAGTACCTCGGGTTAAGAACTTTGCTTCAGGGAGAGAACAGAAATTGTGGCGGCAGCGGGAGGCCCCATTAGCTAAAGTGGTACCTCAGGTTAAGAACAGTTTCAGGTTAAGAATGGACCTCCAGAACGAATTAAGTTCTTAACCTGAGGTACCACTGTAATGACACATGCTGGCCAGGTACAAAAGAAAGTCCAACCTTTAATTTAATTTCAGCAAATCCCCTCCTCTACAGAACTATGAAAGGTGCAGCAGCCCAGCCCCCTTTTGCAGCCGGACACCTTACACAGAAGAGGCAAGGTGAGACACACCAGGCCCCCAAGAATGTACAACAACACAGTGTATAGATGGATCTGCACACTTGAAATGGGATGCTGGGTTGTGACAGACATCCTTCCATCCACCCCACCTTGGAATCCCACCTTGGAATCCATGATCCTTCAGTTTCCCTGTTGATTAACATAAGAAGATTGTGCTGGATCAGCCAATGGCCCATTCAGCCCAGCATCCTGTTCTCACAGTGGCCAACTAGAGGCCTGTGGGAAACCTACAAGCAAGACCCAAGCACAAGAGCCCTCTCCCCTCCTGCACTTTCCCGCAACTGGTATTCAGAAGCATAGCTGTCTCCAACTGTGGAAGCAGAATATAATTATCATGGTTGCACATGCTGGAGTCAGCTTTGCCAAGGATTTGATGCCCTATTGCAGAAGCAACTTTTCAGGTGTTGTGATTGCATGTGGAAAGCTGGCCCATGTGCATTTCAGTGCATGGTGCAGGCATAATCAACACCTGCTATGTCCATGGTACAGTGGTACCTCGGGTTACATATGCTTCAAGTTACAGATTCTGCTCACCCAGAAACAGTACCTCGGATTAAGAACTTTGCTTCAGGATGAGAACAGAAATCGTGCAGCAGCGGCAGCGGGAGGCCCCATTAGCTAAAGTGGTGCTTCAGGTTAAGAACAGTTTCAGGTTAAGAACGGACCTCCAGAACGAATTAAGTTCTTAACCCGAGGTACCACTGTATTGCTAAATTGCAGGACATGGATAAAGAACTGCTGCTGACTCACACTTTGCTCTGGAGGGCTCCAGATTACCCGGTCTGGAGGACTCCAGAGTCAAACCAGCAGTGAATGTTGTCTGACACACAAGGAGGCCAACAGGCTTGCAAGGGTTTGCTGCCAACTGGCCTGGATGCTCCTTTGCTTCCATTCTGCAGGAAGATCCAGGACATGTACCGAACTTAAACAAAGCAGTGTGTCCACCCTGAAACTTCCACAGAGAAAGCTGGATCACATGGACCCATCCTTTTAACCATCATGAGCACAAATCTTCATGAATGCACATTTTTTTATATTAAAAGATGTCTGGGGGGGTGTCGCTTTGAGAGACGTTATGGGGAGCTGTTGTGGGAAAGGTTGGATCACTGCACTCCATCGTCTGCTAGCGTCACCATGCTACAATGGAAGGTCAAGTCAGACGCAAAGTTTCGGCTTCTGCCTCAGCTATGGAGCGAGCGTGAATAGGCCGCCCTTATCTCAAGAAAACACTGCCATAGCCAAGGCATGGCGTCTGGCCCCCTGTGCCCTCAGCTTGCCAGCCCTTCCAGCCTTCCTCTCCGCCTGTGCTCTTGGAGGTTCCCTTCTCCTGCAGCTCTTGCCATGTTGCCAAGCCCACTGGAATGTCAGCAATGCCACTGAGATGAAACACTTCCACGTCCCTCAGAGTCTGGCCTCTGCCACTCAGAGGCACGGGGAAGGTTGGCTCCCAAAGGGTCCCCTTAGCAAAAGTTCTTCCACTCCCACCCCTGAGTTGCCGTTTGGGACAAGGGTGGAAGGCTAGCTGATGAGGTAATGCAAATGAACGTGCTTTTGCACCCCTGTTGAGCAAACATGTATACACTGTAGGCATGTTAGGACCTTCCTGTGATTGTCTGGCTCTGCATTCCTGCCAGTGCCCTTGTGAGGATGTTCTTCCTAACTGTGTGTCTGCGTTTGCTGTTATTGTTCATCTTGTTTATTTCAGCTACCTCTTCTCCAGGGGCTGCGGGGAGGGAGAGCTACTCATTAACACTGCATGTTAAATTTTTTTTTAACCTATGCAAGCCTTCAAACCTCCACCCTGTCAAATCCAGGTAAAATAAGGGCCAGCCAAGGCAGGGCAGTAGTGATGTGTCTCCCAAAACACTTCTGTGACTGCGGATAAAAGGTTTTGATTGTAGTTTTCTTAGAACAGGGACTATACCCATTGCTTCTTTGGTAAAGCGCCAGGTCTGTTAATGGTATTGTGCTGCTGCTGCTACCAGTAGTAATGGTAGCATTATATATTTCAAGGCTTTGTAATGTTTTGCCAGTACTGCATGCTTATGCCTGCCACTGTCGCCAACCTTACGCATTTAGCTCCACTGGATAGGAGTCTGGTTGTAAACCTGTATGGTCTGCGCATCTGTTCTTATTTTCACATAGTGAGCCTGACGTAAAGGGACCCCTGACTGCTAGGTCCAGTCGCAGACGACTCTGGGGTTGCGGTGCTCATCTCGCTTTACTGGCCGAGGGCGCTGGCGTACAGCTTCCGGGTCATGTGGCCAGCAGGACTAAACCTCTTCTGGTGCAATGGAACACCGAGACGGAAACCAGAGCACATAGAAACGCCGTTTAACTTCCCGGCGCAGTGGTACCTAATTATCTACTTGCACTAGAGTGCTTTCGAACTGCTAGATTGGCAGGTGCTGGGACAGAGCGACGGGAGCTCACCCCGTCACGGGGATTCAAACCACCGACCTTCTGATCAGCAAGTCGAGGAGGCTCAGTGGTTTAGACCACAGTGCCACCCGTGTCCCAGCATATTGCTGGGATCACAACAGCAGAGTGGAAGCAAGATCAGAGGAGTGCCCTTAAACTCCTGCACCCTTTTAACATGTTTTTCCTCCTGTTGAAAACAATGTGAGGGAAATTAATGGGATAGCCTAAGGCCAGCTGCTGAACTAGTTTAAATCACAGAATAATAGAATTGAAAGGGACCCTGAGGGGCCACTGGTCCAACCCACTTCAATGCAGGAAATCTCTCACTGGTTTGGGGGCTGAGGAGGATACAGTTCCTTCAGCTCCTTGCACTTTCCTGATCTGCCCTCAGCATGCGGCTGACATGCCATATAGCTGATGTCAGTAAGGCCAGGGCCACAGAAATTGCACCAACAGTGTTGACAAATACTGAGCCAGCCCGGGAGACACTTAAGGGCTCCCTGGATTCCACCATCCCAGAGGTACAGCTCCTGCAGAGAAAGGAGGGTTATGCAACAGGTATCCCTCTAGGCCAGCACAGAGCAATGAAGGGGTGGCAGGGAGAAGAGGAGATAAAGAGATAGGTCATTGACTTCTTAATGGGTGACAGCTTTCCCACATTGCATGCAAAAGGCATTCCCTGCATTCCAGGGCTAGTGACCCCCCAGACCAGCCAAGCTTTTCACTGGCATGCTGCAGGGTGGTCTCTCTGTCTGCCTCTGCAGAAGCCCTTGAACACTGGGAAGAAATGCATCTCTCTCCCAATGAGAGCCTTTTGCTTAATTGCTCCTCAAGCTGTAGCTGGCGGGCCACCTGCTGCCAGCAGAGCCTTTTGATGTGGTTACCAGACTCTTAGATTAAGAGGAGTCAGGGCTCAGAGGAGACCAGCAGTGTATGAAGGATCTTCCACCCGCCTCCCCTCAGCTCCGGCTGGAAAGGGCAGCGCTGCTTCTCCTGCAGGAAGTGGTGCACTGGAGGCTGGAGTGGGCAACCCTGCAATCCTTTGCACGCTTATAGCACAATTCCACACATCATGCCTATTCAGAAGACCAATGCAACTCCCACTGAGTTCAATGGGGCTCGCTCCCAGATAAGGGTATAGGAATAGGATAAGGGTTTAGGCACAGGAATTTCATGCAGGGTGTGCTTCCTAAAATCTTCTGTTCACAACTTGTGAAGCTGCAGGAGCCCAGTATGTGAAGTGATTTGAACACCTGAACCACACTTTAATACTCAGACCCACCACTTCGTTTCTGAGATATGCATTTTTGGTTCCCATCAGTTTGACGGGACTTTCAAAGAACAGCGCTGCCTTCAAGAACTTACATGGGGGCTGCTTGGCAGCACAATCCTATGTGTTTTACTCAGAAATCAGGCTGTGATCCCAACCCCCACTTAGCTGGGGGTATGCCCCATTGAATTCAATAGGACTTCTGAGTAGTCATGGTTAATGCATGTCAGAATGCCAAGACATCCATCCTTGCTATGGCTAACTATCCATGCGGAGAGCTGCTAAATATTTACTGGATGCGATATGTACTCTTGTGAATCCCTTGGCACAATGAAGCTCAGCCCTGAGATGGCAGACTCTAGAGGAAGAGGAAGAGGCTGGAACAGATGGGAGCCCCCCACCCCTCATTCTGTCAGGTTCTGTTCTGGATATAGGACTTCTAGCTCACATCACTCACATCAAAGAAAACTCTAAAAGCCAGTATAGGCCCCACCCATTTTTCATTTCGTACAGAAAAAGGTACCATTCCTTTGTTCCCTTAATGGCCCATCACCCAGGCAATCAGCTGGCTCATCTTTGGCTCATCTTTTGTTC
The DNA here is from genome assembly GCF_965153285.1 of Podarcis tiliguerta. NCBI lineage: Eukaryota > Metazoa > Chordata > Lepidosauria > Squamata > Lacertidae > Podarcis > Podarcis tiliguerta. The sequence goes on along the minus strand of NC_139543.1, from coordinate 45,064,241 downwards.
CTTAAAAAAAACTCTCAACAATTCTGAGGTCTTAAAGGAAGAAGCTCAATAACTTTTGGGGTGTCCTGGTTTTTACTTTTTGAAACCCTAAGTAGATCCAAAACAAAATATCACACTCACACACTTGCTTATACCTTTAGCTGCTGCACAACAGGGAGAAATTTCCCCCGGCGCTGTCTCTTAAAGCATAGGAATAGCAGAACCTGCTTACTTCCTGCCCATTGTGGAGAATTGTAAAATGCACAGGTGTATTCCAGAAAATGAGATGGCAGGCTTGAGGGTTTTCCAAAATAACCGTGTTGCTTAACTCCTGCTGCCATTGAGTTCCCTTTCCTTTTCTTAACTTCTTAGTGCATCTTTGCCTCCCACCTTTCTTTCATCCTCTGCTGTTTCCAAGCAACTAACACACATGCCCACCCCAAACACAGCAACAGGCAAAGAAGCTGTGTACACTATGGGTAGGCAAACTAAGGCCTGGGGGGGGGGGGGGAGATCTGGCCCAATCACCTTCTAAATCCGGCCTGTGGAGGGTCCGGGAATCAGCGTGTTTTTACATGAGTAGAATGTGTCCTTTTATTTAAAATGCATCTCTGGGTGATTTGTGGGGCATAGGAATTCGTTCATTTCCCCAAAAAATATAGTCCGCCCCCCCCCCCAAGGTCTGAGGGACAGTGGACCGGCCCCCTGCTGAAAAAGTTTGCTGACCCCGTGGTGTACACATTGCCAGCTTAAAACACAGCTAGGTCTTTCCCCCTCTCGATTCAGGTCAAAGCTGATGGGGGCGGAAATGCATCAAAATGCAGTATTTCTTAAGAAACAACAGGATAGGCATTATGTGTACACCATTTCCCAAAACAGCAGTGGGAGCACATTTAATGCAGAGTAAATGAGTGTCTGGTCACCTTAAAGGTAAAGGTTAAGGTACCCCTGACCATTAGGTTCAGTCGTGGATGACTCTGGGGTTGCGGCGCTCATTTTGCTCTATAGGCCAAGGGAGCTGGCATTTGTCCGCAGACAGCTTCTGGATCATGTGGCCAGCATGACTAAGCTGCTTCTGACGAACCAGAGCAGTGCACGGAAACACCATTTACCGTATTTTTCAGCCCATAGGGCGCACCTAGTTTTTTGGGGGGGAAATCAAGGGAAATTTTTTTATCCCCCCCCCCCCGCAGCCATCCCCAAGCTAGAAGAGGGAGACGGCGCACTCAGTCTCCCTCTTCTGCCTTCAGGGACAGCCTCCCTAGCCTCCGTGGGGCAGTGGCTTGCCCCGTTGTCCCCCGAGCTTGTGGGGCTGCCCAATATCTGCCCGAAGCCCGGGGTGCGCTCCGGAGCGTGCCTCGTGCTTCGGGCTGCAGGCTGCCGCCCACAAGCCTTGCAAGCCCGGCGGGAACTCCTGCCGGGCTTGCAAGGCATGCAGATAGCTTCCTGAAGCCTGCATTCGCCCCATAGGACGCACACACATTTCCTCTTCATTTTTGGAGGGGGGAAAGTGCGTCCTATAGGGCGAAAAATACGGTACCTTCCCTCCGAAGCAGTACCTATTTATCTACTTGCACTTTGACGTGCTTTCGAACTGCTAGGTTGGCAGGAGCAGGGACCAAGCAACAGAAGCTCACCCCGTCACAGGGATTCAAACCGCCGACCTTCTGATCAGCAAGCCCTAGGCTCTGTGGTTTAGACTTACCTGCACGAAATTAGTCTGATGATCATAGATGGGTCCCAAAATTGGTATTCCCCCTACTCTGTCCCATGACTGCTTAGTCCTGCTGAGTCACGGACAGGCAGGGCTCCAAAGAGTGTGTGGCACAGGCAGGGGACCAGAGAAGGGACCCAGGAGAGGGACCAGTGAGTTATGGGATGCCACACCACCCACAAGACAGGAGACAGGAGAGAAGGGAGAGTCAGGGCAGTATGGGGCAGAGAAAGAAGGTCCGGTTCAGATGAGGGATGGGTCAGTAGATTCCCCACCTTTTCCTGCCCCATTGTCTTGTAGAACCAGGAGGGGCATGAAAAGGGAAGAACAGCTATGCCTTCTGTGCAGGAGAAGTCTCAGTTTGCAGGCACGCCACCCGTCAGAAGTGGGTGTATATAAGCCAGAGGAGGGGAGGGCTCCCACTGTTGCTGCAACTGCACCCTAGGGCCCAGACCCATGGACAGCTGCCTAGAGGCTAGAAGCATGTGAACATGTGTATCCGGAGCACCGTGGAAGCTGCTGTGAGTGTTTCTCTTGCCCATCAAGAGTTAAATATCAGACGTGTGCCTTCCTCGTCTGGGACAGGCTGTGACATGCTGCTTCTTAAGTTCCCATTTTACACATTCATTTTGCTTATTTAAGAGACTGGTTCTCTGCTTTTTGAGGAAATCCTCCACGAAGTGCCGAACAATATTTTGAAATACAAACCCATTCCATAAAGCCTTTTAAAACATATAGACGGAAACAATAACAACATTGGAATAGTCAGCGTAAAGCAATATTAACTTAGCCATTCTCCCGTTGGCTGCCCTCATTCATAACCCCCATCGAAAGTTTTTAAGAAAATGGGGGCTGTGAAGCGAGAAAGCTCTGTTACAGGGGTTGCCAGCCTTTTTGAGTCGCTAGGCACATCTGGAATTTTGATTTTTTTTTTTTAATAAATATTTTATTCGATTTTACATAAAAGACGACAAAGCAAAACAAAAGCAACAAACAATACACCAAAAACATACAGAGTTACACAAACATAACATACTACAAACAACAGAAATAAAAACAATCTTATCTTCATATTGATCTTGCATTAACTTGTTTCTCTGACTTCCCCGAGTCTCCCTTCCCTGTATTCCAATTCATACAATTAAACAACAAATCCCTTCTCTCTGTCATAATTAACCTCCTTTCTGATTTGAATGTCTTAATATAGCTTATTCAATGCTTAGAACTTAAGATGTTGGGTCTTCTAATCCTTAAAATTTTACTCCAATAACCTTATACATTCAATCTGATGTTATTTTAACATTCATTAATCTTGTAGTGTTTCTGTAAATAGTCTTTAAATTTCTTCCAATCTTCCTCCACCGTCTCTTCTCCCTGGTCTCTGATTCTGCCAGTCATTTCTGCGGATTCCATATAGTCCATGACTTTCATCTGCCATTCCTCCAGCGTGGGTAATTCTTGTGTCTTCCAATACTTTGCAATAAGTATTCTTGCTGCTGTTGTGGCGTACATAAAAAATATCCTGTCTTTCATACGTACCTCTTGATTGACCATGCCCAGGAGAAAGGCCTCCGGTTTCTTCGGGAATGTGTATTTAAATACTTTCTTCAGTTCATTATAGATCATCTCCCAAAAGGTCTTAATCCTTGGGCATGTCCACCAGAGGTGAAAAAAGGTACCTTCAGTTTCTTTACATTTCCAACATTTGTTATCGGGCATATGATAAATTTTTGCTAGTTTGACTGGTGTTATGTACCATCTGTATATCATTTTCATAATATTTTCTCTTAGGGCATTACATGCCGTAAACTTTAGCCCAGTGGTCCATAACCGTTCCCAGTCGGCTAGCATTATGTTGTGACCCACATCTTGTGCCCATTTAATCATTACTGATTTCACTTCCTCATCCTGTGTATTCCATTTCAGCAGCAGATTATACATTCTTGACAATATCTTAGTTTTGGGTTCTAGCAATTCTGTTTCCAATTTTGATTTTTCCACCTGGAAGCCAATTTTTCTATCCAATTTATATGCCTCCATTATCTGATGATAATGGAGCCAATCACGGACTTTACTTTTTAATTTGTCAAAACTCTGCAGTTTCAATTTATCTCCATCTTGTTCTAGTATCTCCCAATATTTTGGCCAATTGGCCTCCATATTGAGTTTTTTGACTGCTTTTGCTTCCATCGGAGATAACCACCTTGGAGTCTTGTTTTCAAAGAAATCCTTACACATCTGGAATTTTGAGAAAGTGTTTGACAGCTGGAAAATGGCTGCCGCGAGGGCAAGGCATATCACAAAAGGGTTGTCGTGATGTCATAGAATAACACAAAATGGCTGCCCTGAGAGGGTGAGACATAATGGCTGCCACTTCTAGAAGAGCAGAACAAGCCACAGGGCCGCAAAACGATGCAGGTATACTTTCCATCAATGGGGATAAGTTGCTTATATCATCCATTGCCACACTGAGTCACTCACAGAGAAAGCCCTTTGCATCTTTACTCTGCTCAAAATGGAAAGGAGGGCAGGTGTCCAGTCCTGGTACTCAATGAAAAGTGGGCAGGAGAAGCTGAGCCAGTGCAAAGTGGAACAGAGCAAAGAGAGGAGATATTGAGTGCAACCATTTGTGGGCAGCATGGGAGCCGCTGGTGGGCACACTGGCATCCATGGGCACCACCTTGGCAACCCCTGCTCCGTTACATGTGATTGCGAGCCTAATTGTGAGCAGTCCTTATGGTCTGGGTAGGACTCTATGGGTGTAGGTGGAGCCTTAAGCAACCAGATCACAAGCCGTTCAGGGCTTTAATAACCAGCACATTTTTTGGGTGGGAGGGAGGTTGCCGCTGTCACATTGGTCTCCTATTGACACTCGTCTTAGAAAGGAAACTAAAGACTCACTCAACCATGGGGGCTGAACTCTCCTCCGACCTCTGAAAGTGGTCCCGCTCCAGCAGAGCAGCTCCAGGGTCACATGTTGTAGGAAGAAGGAAGTCTCCTTGCCCTCCGTCGCAGCCCATGTTGTTATGGATAAACAGCGACTGGTGCTAAGTTGCTGGGGGAAGGGAGGAAGCAGAACTGAGTGGCGAGACGTCTGTCTGACCCCCAAAAGCCTTTGGCACTCCAGAGGGAGGAGCAAAGGGGGGGGAATTGGGTGCAACTGAAAGGCAAACTGCTGCTTCTCCTTCACCGTCCCGCCAACAGCTCCATCCCCCGCTCCAGCTGTGCCGAGGCAAAGTGGAACCTCTTCGTCTTGACATATCCATATCCGAGACCAATGGCTTTGCCTTGGAAGTCACATTTGGCATTCCTGACCAGTTTCAATGGAGGCCATTGTCCTTAGGAAAGGTCACCACCGCCAGACACTTTGCTGCACCCCAGGCTGCAGAGAGAAAGCCCGCCTGAGGACGTAGGAAGGGAACTGGAAATAAATATGTCAAAACAGATCCATTAACTGCAGACGGTGGAGTCCCATGTTGCTGGGTTCTTGTTAGACTCATACTGCACACTGGGCCAGATTTAGGTTTGACGAGGCCCTAAGCTACTGAAGGTAATGGGGCCCTTTATATGTCCTGCTGTTCTTTGTCAACAACAAATTGTCGCTGTTTTTTGCGTTGAATATATGCTATGTGGTAATGTATGGAGCTAATAGGTATCCAAAACCATTTGCACATAACAAAATATGTATTTTATCAAAGTAATTGTTGAACTGAAATACTGAAATTAAGAAGAAGTATAATAGTGAAATGGGGGGGGGGCAAGGGAGTGGGGCCCTAAGCTATAGCTTGTTTAGCTTATACGTAAATCCAGCACTGACTGCACAAGTTCGTGACACACATTTGCCTCTGGCAGGTGGCTGGGGTCCTGCTGGCATTGCCTTTTGCAGCAACGTAAACAGAGTTAAACGCAAATTATGGTTAGAGATCTTAGGCCTGCTGCAAAAGATTTTGAGCTAGCCACTCCCTAACAGCACCCCTGCTGGAGCAAAGCACAGAATCTCACCTGGGATTGGCAAGGTCTGTCGACTCGCCTCTGGGATCGTACAGCAGTTAAAGAAACTCTCAGAAGATTTAGAATTCCTTCAGCCTTTTTCATCTTCATGACTTAGAAATCTGCCTTCATAACAGGAGAGCATAGGGAAGGGGGCCTGGCTCACCAGCACAGCATTTAAGAACATAAGGAGAGCCTGCCGGATCAGGAATCCTGTAAGCAGGATTGAAGCGCAAGAGCCCTCTCCTCTGCTGGATCTGATTGTTAATTTTTAAAATGAAGTGGAAAAAAGGAGAAAGGCAAGGGATTGGGGGGGCACATCTAAAGGGGTGCTGCTTAAGACCTCAGGGACACCCTCGAACACTGCCTCCAAGTATTTCTATTAAATAAGTATTCCTGCAGGCTTTCAATCCCTTTCAGAGGTCTGTGTTTTCTCTACTCTGTGCACTCTGTCTCTCCCCCTATTTCCAGTGATCTGTTTCTTCAATTCCTCCACACAAAATGTATTCATAAAAAGCTATTCACAGCAGTTGCCAACATTTTTTCCATCTTATCATAGTCCTCCTGCATTCACCCTCCCCGGTTCCCAGTCTGTATTTTGGGAGGGTAGGCCATGGGGTGATCATCTTACTAAGGCTGCTCTTCAGCATCCGAGTTGCCCTCAGCTAACTCTCTTCAATTCTCAAAGTCTGGCTTTTTCCTTCTGAATATTTCGAATGTGACCTTGCTTTTTGCTTTTGGGTCAATGCAGACTTGTGCTGGCTATGGGAGACCACCATCCTTCCAGTCACATCAGGCCACATCAGACTGGCATCCCCAGTCACATCAGTCCACATCAGACTGGCATCCCCAAAACCTCCCTGGGTTAAATTCAGTAAATGTTGGAGGCTTCACACAATGGAATAAAAATGCCATCACATCTTTCATTAAAAAATAGCACTGGCAAAGGTTTTATCCCCTGGCAGGGGACAGAGTTTCAAAGGGAAGTGTGTTTGTTGCTCAAGACTTTCTTAGTGACCTGAATTTGCCAATCTGGGATTAAATCTCACCTGAAAAGAGCAACAGTCTGGAAGCACCCCAGTTCTCCAGAGCAAAGCCCGGCTACGGACTATGATCTACAGCCAGAAAGACTGGTGTTTTATCTTGAGCATTTGCCGTGATAGCGAAATGGAACCACGAGGTTCAAAGGCAATATCCCCGTGAATTCTGGGTGTTTGTGAAGGATGGGGATAAACAATACATGATGTCCGTTTCTTACACACCCTCTTTGTGGACTGCTTGACTGCTGTGGGAATTTATTTATTTATTTATTTATTTATTACCATGTGTGTGTTTTATATTATGGCACCTCTCAGAATACTGATCCTTCCAAGGTGGTTTGACTTACAAATAACACCAGTATGCTTTAAACAACAGGGCCTGCCTGTCCATGAGGCAAACTGAGGCAGCCGCCTCAGGAATAGGAATCCAAAGGGCATAGGAATAGATCCCTAACAAATCAATTTCTCCCAGATTCATTATGCCAACCAGTTCCTGATGGGAGTCCTTCATTACCCATCTGTCAGCCAACTCAACACCCACCCCAATCTCTCTCTCTCTCTCTCTCCCAGGATCATAACCAAACACAGAGGAGAGGAAATCACTCTTCGCTAGAAGATCACTGCAACCAAGAGGCAAACCAGAGAACCAGTATGTACAATTCTGAGCGGAGCCAAACATTTAGTTTCTGGTCAAGACTGCTTGCAGATTCTCACATTTCCCTCGGTCCCCATGAGGGCCAGAAATTTTCTCTTTGAAGTTTGTTTGTTTGTTTGCTTTTGTTTTGTTTTGTTAAGCTGAAATTCTTAGGAAGTCAGCATCTTCCCAGATACCAGATTCTGCAGGCCCTGTAAATTCACAGACTATACACGTCTCCGACTCTGGTGCCATGTACAGTGTAGTAATGCTTTGGCAGGGAGGGGGTTTCTGGGAGGAGGTGGCGCTACTGTAAGCCAGAATGTGGTTTCAGGTGACTACACAGTCGCTGTAGGTGAGAAGAGGGGAGGAGGGAGAGCTCTCTGGGGAACAACAGTGCATTGAGGCCTCTGTATCTCTCTGGAGCAAAGGAAACGGAAAAGAGATAAGGAACCCTTTTGGATCAGGAATTCCTTCTCACTTTCCCCTTTCTGTTTGTCTTTCACTAGAGATAACACGAGACCTTGTACAATTTACCTGTATCCAGAGCTGCCAATAGGCCATGGGACACTTTCTGTTTCCACACAAGCTCCCTGCTTTCTAACAGCGCCTTGGCTCAAGAGGGAAGTGTTTTGAGCTCCCCCTCTGCAGCTGCCCCGTGTTCTCTGCATCACGCAAAGCTGACTTATCTCGAATGGCTGTAACTCGAGGAGCAACTCGGAAAAACAGAAGCAAGATTGCAGACAATGAAATGGAGAGAATTTGAAAGCCAAGGGGCCTGATAAAGAAAGGGGGGAGGGACGTGTGTATAGTGTTTCATTCATCGCTTCTGCTTCTTGCCGGGGAAAGGATATGGGGGGAGGGGAAACCTTGCTAGAGACCCCTCTTCTTGGGATATGGATTATTCAATGGAGAGGCCGAAAAGCAAACTGCAGGAGGTATGCTTACAGGACAGGTCTCCACAAGCCAGTGTTCATGCTTTGCATAGAAAAGGTCCCAAGTGCAATCCCTGTCATCTGCAGGCAGGGATGGGAAGAGATCCTGCCTGAAATCCTGTCTGAGAGATGCTGTCATTCAATAGACAATACTGGGCGAGATGGCCCAATGGTCTGGCTCAGTATGGTAGCTTCCAGTGTCTATCAGTGGTACAGCATAGACCGTGAAGCATTCAGCAACACCCTTTCTGGCTTTTTATAGGTGACCACAGCAGGAGGTCTAGCAAGCCATTGGCAGGTCACCCTACATGCCACTATTGTATAGTGTGCACTCCAGATGTTTTGGATGACAACTCCCACGAGCATGGCCAATGACTAGGGAAGGTGGGAGTTGTCCAAAACATCTGGAGGGCACCAGGTGGTTCATGACCCTAGAACCCAGTAGGGACCAACGCTCTGAGTCAAAGGCTACAGTGTCACTGGTTAAGGATCCAGGCTCAGCCCCTGGTTCTGATGGTGGCAATCAGTGGACCACTGAATATGAGGCCAGCAGGCAAAGCCCACTGAACTGGATGCCATCCAGGTTCTTACAGGTGCCTTTCCCTAAGCTTGAACTGAATGCCTGCCACACTGGGCGTATGTTTACTGCCTTCCGTGCATCCCGTACGCTGCTGCTGCTAGTTTTTGAAGCTGCATACAATGTTAACCACAATCCATACTTATCCTGTAGTTTCTTGACAAATTGCAATGGACTGGTTAGAATGGTGGAAGGGACCAGCTGGGGAACCCCCAACGGAAGAAGGCTCAAAGTCAGGGGAGTGGAGGTGGGACAGTGATGAGTGGGCAGAGGGAGAAGAGGGAGACTGGGAAGGGGAAGTGTCGGAAGCTGAAGGTGTAACAGGACTTAGTGAGCTGGGAGAGCCTATGGCAGAGAGAAGTCAAGAATCAGAGGCAGAAGCTGAAGCAGGTGAGTGGGAAGAGGGAGGCCAAGAGGCAGAGATGAATTGGGTTGGTGAAGAGTCACAGGTGTCCCCTCTCTCCTGCTGTGACAGGGTCCCCTCCCCCTCTGACTCCCAAAACCAGAAGAGGTATGAAACAGGAGAAGCAAAGACAGGCTGCACGCAGGAACAGTCTCTGATTGCTTAGAAGAAGCCTGGAGAGAAGGAGACATAGATGGGTGTAGGTAGGTAGGGACCAGTCTATGAAACCAGTCTCGGTAACTGGTTTCATAGAGTAGGACCTACAGAACATGAGCTGCTGTACTCATTAGGCCTGAAACTCAGCCAAGGCCATGAAGAATATATTTTGCTAATACATAGTTAACTCCAGTTTGAACTGTGTGATTTACTGACTTCCTTGCTTTGTGACACAGATACTGTACAGCTCTTTGATGCATTTTCTCTCTCAAGCCATTTCAATCTGACTAGAAAACTAAGGCACATTCACTTCATACTTAAGAATTTTATGAGCCTTTGAGACAGATGAGTCTGCATGAGCAGATGACAGCTTCATGAGCAGGAATTCCAGGGGGGGTTGCAGGGGTGGGGAGAGGGCATGCACGCCAGGTGAGAACATAAGAGGGGCACTGCTGGATGAGGCCAAGTCCAGCATCCTGTTCTCACAATGGCCACTCAGATGCCTGTGGGAAGCCTGTAAGTTGGACATAAGTGCAGCAGAATTCAGCCCACCTGCAATTCCTACAAGTGGTTTTCAGAGGCATATTGCCTCTGACAGTGGAGGCAGACCATAGCCATTGTGCCTACTAGCCATTGATGAAGACATATCCTAGCTTGCTCATCCACAGTGGAGTTGTCTTGGAGAGGAAGCGTCTCAAAAGGCTTCCATTCCCTTCCAGCCCTTGTTGGAGCATGTTGCTCACTAGGAGCTATCCCTGGTGCTGAAATAACCAATATGCCTTGCTGCCATGCCCCGTGGTGTACTCTGTGGGATCAGGACAAAGGCTGGTGCGATGGCTAGTGTTGGACTGTGGTCAGCGTGTTGGACCAAGATTGGAGAGATTCGGGTTCACATCCCCACTCACCCATGAAGCTCTTTGGAAGACCTTCAGATAGTCATTTCCTCTCAACCCAACTCTATTCATAATTGTTTGCTACATTCCATCTGATCACCACGGTCTGCAGGGTGTCCACTCTCCTTCTGGTCCTGCCACGCCTTCACTGCAGATATTGAGAAATCATAGTGGCAGTCCCTTGAAGGAAATGCAGTCCTGAGCCCACAGGAGCTCTGGTTCATTCATTTATTACGGCAGACTAATGATTCTCCTGCAGCATACCATTAAGGAATTGCTGGACAACTTCATTTGCTGACTCCTCCTTAATACTGGAGAACGTAAATTCGAGCCAATGCCGCATCTGATGCAATAAGAGGAGATGCTAATGAGGCGCAGCTCCGCTTTCAGCTCAACAACTTTTGGCAAAGGCCCCTTCCTTTTATTTTTGGCTTGTTTGCCACAGCTCCGGTTGACGTAGAGGATCTAAAAGGTAAGGAACACAGGAAGACAGATGAGTCAGCCCAAGAAGCCAGATGGCGGTTCTAGCTATGGGACACCTGAAGAGCGCTGGAGTGGCAGGAAAGAGATCGGAAGGGTGAACATACCCAAGGGATGGATTTTGGAATTCCAAAATAATAAGGGTTTCCCTGCCTTATTGTTCAGCCGTGCATCTGGGAATCTCATTAGGCAAATGCTCAGGGTGAAGTCATAGGGAAAGAGGCCTATAGGAGGCTTGACACCAAAGCTGAGGATGTCCTGCTATCAACTACCACTAAGGGTGAACATGATCGTGTTTCTCTGCACAGTCAAAGCAGAAGATCATCCTTAGTGTTACTGTGCTTGTCCACCCACCTCCGACTCTGCTCTTGTGCAGTGTGATGCACATAAATTTGGCAGATGAAGCTTTTCCTGGCTTGGACAGAAGCAGCAAGAATATATTTACCAGCTAAATTTCTATGGGGCAGATTACCATCAAGAAATATAAGATGAGCCGGCTGGATCAGGCCAATGGCCCATTAGTTCAGCCTCCTGGATGCCTGTAGGAAGCCTGCAAAACTGGACATTAGCGTAACAGCACTCTGACTACCTGCAATTCCCAGTAACTGGTATTCAGAGGCACAAAGCCTCTGACAATGGCTCTCCTAACCCATCTCTCGGTGGCCTGATCATCCCCATCTTAGACTGGAGGCAGTAGGCAATGGCTCCCAGACCACCCCGGAGCCTGTGCCCATCCCATATAAAACGGCAAGAAGGGCAGGATGGTAGAACTCAGTAGAACAGCAGCAGCATGAAATGTAGGTAGCTAAAAGCAGCAGAGCAGATAAACAATCACCATAGGAACATAGGACCCAATGGGTCCTCCTACACTGTTTACCCTGACTGACAGCGACTGTCCAGGATTTCGGGCAGGAAATCTTTCTCAGTCCTACCTGCAGTTGCCAAGGATTGAACCTGATGTTTTCTACATGCAAAGCAGATGCGCAACCACTGAGCTATGGTCAACTTTAAACTGTCCAGTAAAATGCATAAGGTTTGACCAGGCATTGAGACAGCTGCAGTGTTGAGGCCAGTGCCACTCTTATGGAGCGGGTACTCCACGGACAGGACACCACCACAGAGAAGTTCCTTCCTTTTGTGGTCACATAACAAATGTCCCCTGGTGACAGGACATGGAAAAGAGCCTGATGGCAGGACACCATCCTTCTTTGCCTACTTCCTGTCCTGGTTTAATTTTAGGCAGAGTCCTAAAATCTATTTATAAATAATAAGCAGAACCCTTCCAGATGGTTGCTTTTTGCAAGGAGGGTTCAATCACATACTTGCCAGCACTATTTGATTAGGTTCTCTTGCATAACAAACCCAGTTCCTTGACTTTTTGCTGTAAGGAAAGTGATGGAGAAATGTACTTGAAAGTTTGCAGTAACCACCGTTTAACATCACGGTCATATAGCCTCCTTGTAATCAAATCAGGATGAATTCTCAATAAACAGTGGGTTTCATATAACTTCCCCCTCGAGCTTTATGCAAAGAAATCAGGATGAATACTCAATAAACAGGTCATCTGAGAGCCACCTAAACAAGGCAAGTGCAGGAGGATGTGAAGTGTATGGGAGAATGGATTAAAGAAGGCCGCAGATGTTTTTGTGGCTATACGCTGCAGGAGCACCTGTTGTCACTTTGCCTGCCAGGGACCCCGTGCTTGTGGGTCTCACAGAGGTATCACCGTCACTTCTTGGCTCAAGGAAGAGAGGGGATATCCTTAGCATCTCATCTTTAAGTGTGGCATCCGGCCTCATGCTGCCCTTGCCTGAGTTCCTGTCCCCTGGAATGTGAGTGATCTAATACGAGTGGTCTCATCTTTCACAATACCACACTAAGACCCATCTTTAAATCAGGTCCATCCCATTGGCTTGTTTCCTAGGCTAGAAATAAATCTGTTACATCAGAGCATCCTTCCTTTTCTTTGGGTTATTCTCTTCAAGGATCCCCAGTGGCTTCCCCTGTTTGAATTCTGATTGAGCTCTATTTTTATACAGAACCTGATTAAAAGGTAAAGGACCCCTTACCATTAGGTCCAGTTGCGGATGACACTGGGATTGCTGTGCTCATCTCGCTTTATTGGCCGAGGGAGCCGGTGTACAGCTTCTGGGTCATGTGGTCAGCATGACTAAGCCATTGGATGCTGCTGAGATGACCCAGATCACACCAATATGCCTCTCACCCTAACTCCATCTCTCAGCCAGGGCACCTCCATCCGAACTCCCATCCCACCATTCAACGTCCAACATGCAACCCAGGCTCATTGCAATGCAAGCCCCAGTTCTCTGCTCTGTATTCCTCTTTATTCCCATTCCATATTTGAGTGTGCACCAGATCTTCACAGAGGACACTCCCCCCCCCCCAAACAAAGTATTGCCAACATGGTGCTCTCTGGAGGCTATTGGATTCCAACTCCCATCACCCCTGACCATTGGTCCTGCTTCCTGGGGCTGATGGGAGTTGGAGTATGGGCACTGCCACATACACCCAATAACACTCTGCACTGTAGATGCCTCCCAGTGCTGATTTCTCCAATGTGTCTCTTGGGTCTTATTACCTCCAATCCACGGGTACCTCCCAGTGCCATTCCTGTCGCATCCTGGCTGCCTTTTTTGCACACCCAAGGCTCCAGCCATGAGGGAGACAGTAGCATATGCAGACTGTTTTTCTCACTAATTGCTTCTCTAATAATGCTAATAGAAGCAAATATCACTTGGCAGACACCATGTTCGGTAGCAGAAGACTGCTCTGTCATCTCAGGCAGAGAAAGTGAGGCACACAGAGACTGCCAAAGGGGTTTTGTTCCAGCTCAGTGTCTTCGGAGGAAAGAGGTGGAGTTCAGGCTCTGGACATCTTGAGCACATAGCCGCTCCACTTGCTAACCCAAATAATTAAGGGTGCATTCACATTGCAGCTTACTCCACATCCAGTGTGCTCCCATGGCTAGTTTTTGAAGCTACATTCACAGAACATGAGCCACGACCCATATTGATCCTGTTTTGCTGTTTTATTTCTCAAACTGGCTTCAGTACAACTACAAAACTGGACAAAGTGTAAATGGTAAGGTGAATAGGCCCTAATAGCCATCTTGCATGTTCAGATGAGTAAAGGTGACTATGGGATTGCAGCACTTATCTTGCTTTCAGGCCAAGGGAGCCAGCATTTGTCCACAGACAACTTTCCAGGTCATGTGGCTTCTGGTGCATGGAAGACCATGATGAGTGCCAGAGTACATGGAAACACCGTTTACCTTCCCACCACAGTGGTACCTATTTATCTACTTGCACTGGGGTGCTTTTGAACTGCTAGATTGGCAGGAGCTGGGACAATGCAATGGGAGCTCACCCTGTCATGCAGATTCGAACCGCCAACCTCTGATCAGCAAGCCCAAGAGGCTCAGTGGTTTAGACCACAGCGCCACCCACTCCCCCGTGCAAATGAGTGCACAAGTGTAGATGAATAGGGGTTGGGAGCGGTTCAGGTGCAGAAGGAACAAAAACCTTCATGCCCATCAGATGAAGACATCCCTGCCTCCCCTCTGATGCAATTGCAGCTGGAAATGAAATATGGAAGAAATGACTGACTGGAACCCTATACAGTGCAACATTTTAATGCAGCTCATATGACTAAGACGCAAAGCACGTGTGAAGAATATATGAGTGCGAAAACAATGGAGACAAAATGTTAGTGGCACACGTGCTCTAAGATCTCAGAATAAAGCCTGAGACAGAACGTGGATTCTCAGGGTAGCAGCAGGAGGTCAGAAAAGCCGGAAGCTGCTCTTTGGGCTAAAGGAAACCAGCTGCGGCTGCTCTTAGTTCCAGGCAGGAGGCTGGGCAACGGAAGGAGCTCTCTTGAAGGAACAGCCCACCAGCTAACAGAGATCTGTTTCATTAAGCCACAGCCAAGGTGAGGTCAGAGTAGAGCAGCTGGAACTGTTCCAGAGGCCAGGGACATCCTCATATGGAAATGGCTGGGGCTTCCTTGAGACTGCCAAAGGGAATAGTTCTTTTGGCCATTTTTAATGCTCTTTCCATCAGCTCTTTGTTGGGAAATAGGGAAGTCCAAGGGGCAAAAGCTTCTACCTGGGTTATCCATGGTACCTAGCAGGAGAGTGACCACTGGTTTGCCTCCCCAATGGAACAACCATGTCTGCTGAACATATATGAACCTATGAATCAGCCTTATGCAGAGACACACCATTCTTTCATCTCACTCAATATTGGCTGGCAGCAACTCTCCAGGATTTCAGGCACGAGTCTCTCCCAACCCTACCTGAAAGTGACAGGAAATGAATGTGGGACCTTCTGCTTGCAAGGCATTTGCTCTGCCACTGAGCTATGACGTTAAAGCAAGCTGCTGATGGGTTGAGCTAAAGACAGAGGCGAATTGCTTCAGTGGCGTGGCTGGAAGGAGTCAGCAATGGACTGAGTGGATTTGCTGAAGATGGGAACGTGGTCATTTTGGCAGAGTATTGTGGGACCCAGGGCTGGTTCTAAAACAAATGGCACTCAAGGCATGGACTGTCTTCCTTTATTTTAGCTACTGACATCATTTGCATATCTCTAAATTCGCAATATCCTCTGGGCGGTTAACAATAAAAGATAAAACACATGAATATCAAACAGAATGAAACCACATTACAAGGCTAAGCAAATAAAACTTGCGGCAGCAAAGCATACACTAAACCAGCAGAGCTAAAGAATTACGTCTTCCACACAACTGTTAAAAGTGCAGGAGCCCTGTCCTCTTTTTCACCTGGCCAGCAGGTACCTTACTCTGGCGGCTTCCTGTCATTTGCCTCTTCCAAGCAACTTAAAGGTGCAAGAACCCTCTGCAGAGTTTTACTCAGCCAGCTTGGACTAAATTGGCTTAACTTTGTACCCTAGACATGGCATATGTCATACGCAGTCATTAGAGAAGCTGCTGCCGTGGGAGTGTAGAAGAGGGGGCGTAGCTCAGTGGCACAGCGTGTGCATGGCGTTCAGAAGGTCCCCAATTGAATCCCTGGCACCTCCAGGTTGGGCTGGGGCAGGTTCCCTTCCTGAAACCCTGGAGAACCACTGTCAGTCAGTGTTGAAAATACAGTGGTACCTCGGGTTAAGAACTTAATTCTTTCTGGAGGTCCGTTCTTAACCTGAAATGGTTCTTAACCTGAAGCACCACTTCAGCTAATGGGACCTCCTGCGATTTCTGTTCTCATCCTGAAGCAAAGTTCTTAACCCGAGGTACTATTTCTGGGTTAGCAAAGTCTGTAACCTGAAGCGTCTGTAACCTGAAGCGTATGTAACCTGAGGTACCACTGTATTTGTTTTTTATCTTATATTTTGGAAATTTCCATCCAAATTTTTTTCCTTTAAATTTTTTTGGGCCCCCCCCCCAAGCAAGAGGGGCCCTAAGCTATAGCTTGTTTAGCTTATACGTAAATCCGGAACTGGGCAAGATGGACCAATGGTTTGACTTCATATAAGGCAGCTTCCTCTGTTCCTATGGAAACCCTGTTGAGTGGCAGAAGCAATACATAATGGGGAGGAGCCTACCGTGGACAAGTGTTATCTGTTTGGGAAGGGATATCATGACATCGTAACTGTTTGTGCCCCTTCAGGCTGGCCCTGAAAACGGATAGCTGGGAGTGAGTGCCAGAGAGACAGACACGCTGGTGTTTCCTTCTCTGTTTCTTGTGAGAAAGTTAGTTGGACCTTCTCCGTGGCCTTTCTCTCTCAAAGTTTCCTTTTGTGCTTGCTGGACACAGAGCTCCTTGTGCGAGCAAGACTTGCATGGAAGACAGCTGTCTTGGCATTGTGGAGTGGAAAGCAGAACCCTTGGAAATGGCCAATAGACCCACACGCCCACACCCTGAAAACAGCACGAGGGGATGGTATTCCCATCCCAGACCTAAAAGTGCAACAGGCCAGCCAAGGCTTTTTAAGAGCAGTTCTGTCCAGGTTAGAGGGAAGCCCCTGGAGCAGCCTTTCCCATTCCTCCTGGCAGCAATTGATCCCTTTGCAGAAATGCCTCAATTACTTTCTCTCCCAAGAGTTGGAGAAAGGGCAAGAAGGGGCTTAAGAAGTCATCTAGCACCACGTCAGCAGCTGCTACAGAGCCATCACTTTTTGTCTGTGTTCTTCATCTTCTCCCTCTTCTTTAATGGATGTCCTTGCTCCTGATTCAGGGAATGATCAAGGATAAGGAGAGAAAACAGAGGCAGAGAGTGGAGGAAAAGAGAGATAGATCAGAAGAAGGCTGTTGAATGGGGAGGCTGAGATTTGGGGAAAATGTATCCATTCTTAAGGAAATCAGCCCTGAGTGCTCACTAGAAGGACAGATCCTGAAGCTGAGGCGCCAATACTTTGGCCACCTCATGAGAAGAGAATACTCCCTGGAAAAGACCCTGATGTTGGGAAAGGTTGAGGGCACAAGGAAAAGGGGACGACAGAGGATGAGATGGTTGGTCAGTGTTCTCAAAGCTACCAGCATGAGTTTGACCAAACTGCAGGAGGCAGTGGAAGACAGGAGTGCCTGGCGTGCTCTAGTCCATGGGGTCACGAAGATTCGGACATGACTAAACGACTAAACAACAACAGAAACTGAATTCAAGACTGTAAGAATGAGGAACTGAGAGAAACCAAAACCAACAAATGGAGCCATTCCTAGTGGACAGCAAAAGAATAGGAAACAGATTCAGGCAGCAGATTTCAGAGGAGATGGTGCTTTCTTGCCTTCAACCCTCTTTTGCTGTGTCATTTTTTAAAAGCGAGGATTCAACGTTGATTTGTTGCTTCACACATGAAAACGTCTTGGAGAGCATCTGCCTAGAAAGGGGAGGCAGCTGCTGTACAAACATGCCCTAAAATGGAAGGAGAGCCATCAATATCTCCACAAAGTGATGGGTCTGATTCAAGGCCATCGGGTAAGCCTGGACTTCCTGCATCTCTTTGTTTCTCGGAGAAGCGCCTGCTGCTTCCTATGTTTCCCCTTCTTCCCCATCTCTTCCAGCACAGGCAGTAGCACAAAAACAGGATCTGAGTTTCTTGAGAAGCCTCCTGCTGCTAATCCACAGCCTCAAGGTCGCCAGTGTCTGTGATATCACACAGCCACCTTCATGGCAGGAGGCCAGCCAGACGGGTGAGGATGCTGACGCACTCGGTGAGAAATTTTGTGCAGGAAGAAGTGGTCCATGCATCAAGAACGTCCGGAGACGACTTTGCTCAGCAGCACAATGCCGATGTCCTATCCTCACTATGGGCAGAACCATGCCTGGGGAGCCCTGGTTTCTAATACATCTTCCTTTTCCTTCCAGAACCAAACCCAGCAATTATGGAGCAGAACAGGAATGGGGGAAACCAAAATATTTCCCACTAATGAAATTTGATTTAACTGCCTAGTCAGCACTGAGATTTTATTTTCTAACTACTGGAAAATAGGGGGGGGTTGCAAATCAAAGTGTGTCTTGAACCCTGGAGATACAGAATAGTGCTTCCAGTCTGCACTTCGACAAACAGAACATTCTCACTAAATACTGCTTTGAACAGCAACAGAATAGATATTTTGCTCTCTGTGTTTGAGAAAACCATTTGTTTTCCTAGCACTGTTACTATGTTATGTTTATCTGATAAAGCTCAATAAAAATGTTTCTTAAACTGTTTCTAAATTCAGTAGTAGATAGAACTTCTGAAGTTTTTAAAAGCTGGACATCAATGAGAATTTCAGCAATTGCAGCTTCTCCTATCAGTAAAGTACTGCAGCAGGAAAAGCTGTTGCTGCTGAGCAGTTAAAGGTACACAAGTATCCTATCCTGCTTTGAATTTAGCAAGCCCTAGTGGGAAGATTGCATTCATGAGAGGTGATCGCAACACGTTTCGCTTGATAGCGAGACCAGCTCCAAACTGATGCTTTAAAAACTGAGACCTGGGCCACTGAAAATGGAGACTGCATGAGGACTGCTGCCAGGATTACAGGTCGCTGGAGTTTCTGTTCTTCCAGCATTGGCACAGCTGTTGTCAGCAGCGAGCTTGTGCTAACAAGGCTAATTTATCTTTTCCTTTAAAGTCAATATACAATGCACATATCTCAGGTTTGCACTCTCCCCACCCCCCACCCCCAGTGCACATGCAGCTGAAACTTGCCACATTCAGGAGAAGCTCTGAGTGCTTTTAATAATCATAAAGGCAGGAGAGTTGCAATAGATGCTGTTTCTTCCACCACTGGGAGAAAATGCATGTCTTGCATCCCTCCTTTTCATGCAGGGTGACTGCTTGAAAGAAAAAGAAAAAAGACAGGGCCCCTATGCCTTTAATAGTTGGGATTTCAGCAGCGATAGCTTGTCATGAAACTATTGAAGATGCAGTTGTCCTATTCTCTTTTGCTCCTGGGTCACCCTGCTGCTATGCTGCTATTAAAGTCCTACTCTTTAGTCAATAGGGTTGCCCTACCTTGAGGTTCTGTGGCTGACCGTCTGTCAGCTCTAGAAGCCATGTTACAAACAAACATTTTGCCCATGTGTGCAGTGCCTTTGTTGCTCCCTTTGCACAAGTGGCAGCAAAACCAGGAAGTCTCTAGGCACAGCTTAAGAGTCAGAAGTCGGAAGCAGCAGCAAACAGGGATTACCAGCTTTAGAACAAGCCAAGGAACTTAAACCACACTTGGAAAGTGGTTTTGGGTCCTCGCTTGTTCTGAAGCTGATAAACAGAGCTGTCCCACTCATGAGGCAAGGTGAGACAGCCGCCTCAGGTGGCAGGATCCACAGGGGCAGCAGATCCTACCTTCAAGGAATCTCTCACCTGCTGCCACCATGGCAGTGATAGTTCCCCACTTGAGTTGAAATGGGAAACTGTGGTTAGTTAGAGAGTTCCTGGTTTAATTTTGGTCCATGCTGCTTTTCATCAACAAAACCATTCATTCATTTAAAATAACACACTTTGAGGCCCCCCCCCTTTACAAACAAGTAGTGTATAATTTTTTTGGGGGGGGGAGAAAATAAATAAATCTTAAGGAGGAAATCTGTGTGGGTTGAAACTGCAGTGTGAAGCTTTTCTGTGGTTGAACGAGTGGGTGAGGAATCTTCAGGAGAGAACAGCTTCAGATGTGAGCTTGACAGGAAGAAGCAGTGGACCACTCACTTCAGCTCCTGTGAGGAAGCATTCAGAAGCTTCATTGCCACATTGGCAGGTATGCAGGGGTGGAATAGGGCTAAAGTGCTTGGTTAAAGCACTGAACTAGGAAGGGGGCGAGACTCAGGTTCAACTCTCCACTCGGCCACAAAGCTCAGTGGGACTATCATGCAGACGAATCTGCCACAGGGATGTTGTGAAGATAAAGTGGGTGGCGGATAGAAACACGTTCGCTGCGCTGAGCTCCTTAATAATAATAATAATAATAATAATAATTTATTATTTATACCCCGCCCATCTGGCTGAGTTTCCCCAGCCACTCTGGGCGGCTCCCAATCAAATGTTAAAAACAGTACAGCATTAAATATTAAAAACTTCCTTGAACAGGGGTGCCCTCAGATGTCTTTTAAAGATAGGATAGCTGCTTATTTCCTTCACATCTGAAGGGAGGGTGTTCCACAGGGTGGGCACCACTACTGAGAAGGCCCTCTGTCTGGTTCCCTGTAACCTCACTTCTTGCAATGAGGGAACCACCAGAAGGCCCTCGGCGCTGGATCTCAGTGTCCGGGCTGAACGATGGGGGTGGAGACGCTCCTTCATGTATACAGGACCGAGGCCATTTAGGGCTTTAAAGGTCAGCACCAACACTTTGAATTGTGCTCGGAAATGTACTGGGAGCCAATGCAGATCTCTCAGGACCGGTGTTATGTGGTCCCGGCGGCCACTCCCATTCACCAGTCTAGCTGCCGCATTCTGGATTATTTGCAGTTTCCGAGTCACCTTCAAAGGTAGCCCCATGTAGAGTGAATTGGAGTAGTCCAAGCAGGAGATAATTCAGGGAAGGGAAGGAGGCTTGAAGGCATGCAATCAGTAAAGCATGAGGATGGCTTTGTGAGCCCCACCCTTTCTGCTACTGCACCTCAGTGACGTCACCTAGCGCTGCCTGCTCTGTGTTGATTCATCTGCAATAAACCTCTCCTCCACTAGCGTAGAAGATGAGGGCTCCCTTCAGAGATTCATAGAATCGTAGAGTTGGAAGGGTCCCTGAGGATCATCCAGCCCAACCCTCTGCAATGCAGGAATATGCAGCTGTCCCATATGGTCGAACCTGCAACCTTGGCATTATCAGCACCACACTCTAGCACTTGGGTAGACAGGCTAGAAGCAGTTGCAGTAGTTGTCTGACAATGTTTTTATCAGCTGTTCGCAATATACCTCGGCAGCCACAGGGTGCGACTGGCAGGCCACGCACAGGGACACAGGAAGATGCCTTCTAGCAAGTCAGACCATTGCTCCAACTAGCTCAGTGCTATCAACACTGGCTGGCAGCAACGTATTCTGTGTGATGTACATGTTCAGAGTGCAGCACTGTTAGGCAGCCTCTGAGATTGCCAAATAGCGACGCTGCCTAGAACATTGCAAATTATTATGGCACTGTTAGAAGGAAGTCTGGTGCTGGGACAAGCTGCTGGCTTTCTTCCCTACAGCACCTCCTGCAGGGAGCATCTGGGACTGAGGAACCTTCAAACTTCAACCCCGTAAGGCCCTTTGTTGCCTAATCGCTGCTGTTTTTTTTCCCCTGTGGATTTTCTCATTCTTTTCCTTTGGGGAAGAGGCCCCGCTCCCCAGACGAGCCCATTTGCACAGCCAAGAGGAGGAGAAAGAATGGTGACACATGCTTCAGGTGTGTGAGAGATAACAAGGCCTGCCTGAGGTCATTGGTATATTTAATTAGCAATGAAGCCTCGTTTAAATATTAACCTGGGGGATCTCGGGGGGGGGGGGGGGGGACACGATGCAGATGAATGCAACAAGAAGTTTAACCCTGTGCCTAGTAGAAGGGAAACAGGAAAAAATCCCAGAGAAGCCACCTTTATAGAGCAGCACACGAGTCCTGGAAGGGTGATTCCCAAAAAGGAGGGCAGATCTATATCTGAAATATGCATTTGAAGCATATTTAAAGCACAAGACTTCCCCCAAAGAATCCTGGGAACTGTAGTTTGTTGAGGGTGCTGCAAATGGCAGCTTTGAGGGAGAAACTACAGTTCCCAGTGGAAGTCATGTGCTTTCAGTGTGCATTGGCTGCACTTTAAATGTACAGTATGATCTGCTCAGAGTCATTCCAAAGCCATCAAGTGAAGACCAGTGTGCTAGATCATTCTTCGGCTTTGAATAAGGTTACTGCCTACAAAAGCAGGCGTCACACACGCAACATTGTGTTACTCTGTAATGCGCCCACCCAAAACTATTGTTTTTTGTGGGCAGAGTGTCCACATGAGTTCACGCATGTGGTGCTCAGCATCTGATGTCTGCAACATCAAGTGATGAACTGCAAGCGTGAATTCGTCATTACGTACCAGACATTGGATGGGACTTTCATATCTCAAAAATAAGGCAATATTTTTCAATGACTTCAGCTTAGATGCCCAATTGTGCGTCATCAGGTGTTCAGTCACCAACAGGTGAGACGGTGAGAGATAGAGCTGAGTGAACCTGCTTTTTGAGCATTCAAAACATACTGGCAGCTACATAGGTTTTGAACTGGGAGCTAGTGTGCTAAAGTAGAAGCAGGAGAAAGTGGGAAACTTAGTAGTACAGACACATTTTTTGTCTCATAGTGCGATCCCTGCTCGGCACATTACATGGCACACATTAGCCCTCATTTGCCGGCACCGACAGGGTCAAAAGAAATGAACTGCTTCACAGGCATCTGACAATGAAGCTGGATGATGATGATGATAAAAATTATTATTATTTATACCCCACCCATCTGGCTGGGTTTCCCCAGCTACTCTGGTCAGCTCCCAACAGGATATTAATACTACTAATAAAAAAGCAACAAAACATCAAACATTAAAAACTTCCCTAAACAGGTGTCTTCTAAAAGTCAGATACAGTCGTACCTTGGAAGTCAAATGGAATCCGTTCTGGAAGTCCGTTCAACTTCCAAAACGTTTGGAAACCAAAGCGTGGCTTCTGATTGGCTGTAGGAAGCTCCTGCAGCCAATCAGAAGTCGCAGAAGCCCCGCCAGACGTTCCGGTTCCAAAGAAAGTTTGCAAACCTGAACACTCACTTCTGGGTTTGCAGTGTTCAGGAGCCAAAAGGTCCGAATACCAGGCGTTCGGGATCCTGTAGTTGTTTATTTCCTTGAAATCTGGTGGAAGGGTGTTCCACAGAGCAGGCGCAACTACCGAGAAGGGCCTCTGCCTGGTTCCCTGCAACTTCACTTCTTCCAGTGAGGGAACTGCCAGAAGACCCTTGGAGATAGACCTCAGTGTCTGGGCTGAATGATGGGGGTGGAGACACTCCTTCAGGTATACTGAGCCCAGGCAGTTTAGGGCTTTAAAGGTCAGCACCAACACTTTGAATTGTGCTCAGAAACGTGGATGGGCTGTACCAAAAGAGGCCACCTTTCCACGCCTTTCTTCTGGCACACCCACCCACTCAATAACCCCTCTTCCTTTCTAACCCAACCCATAACTGTAGGTGGGAGGTAGCAGGAAAACTATAGCTTGGCAGGCCATATGAAGGAAAAACTGCAAGGTCTTCTCCACCAAAGGCTGCCTTGTGATGGAGCCACTGCTAGGTGGTTGAACACCCCCTCCCCAAGCTGTCTGGTGGAAAGATGCACTTTCTCCCTTGCCTGAGTCACTCCTCCCTTACCTCCCTGACTCACACCTGGACAGCAGGGAGCAAGACCGCCTCCTGCAGACACCTCTTCACCTTAGGCCCTGGAATTGTCTCCCCAGCTTCCTCTTGCAGTGACCAAACTTGTCCCTGCTCCCCTATCCACCCAACCACCTGGAAATTCCTAGACTAGAGGGACCATTTTAGGAGTAAGCCATCAAGGAGTATTGCTTGGTAGTGCTTTAAAAGGACACTGTGTTCGTCTTATTTTAGTATTTCTCTCATCTCTAAAACTCGGTTCCTTTTTCCAAACATAACTTTCTGGGAGAGCCCTATTTGGAGGCATGATTCTGCATGGACAGCAGATGTTCTGCTACTGAGATGCAGCCCTTCCCTCAGAGCTTCTGCATGAGCTGAGTATGCTGGAATCGCCTACTTCCCACCCGCCCCCCAAACAAAAAACCAAGTGCTGAAACAAAATTGCATTCTTAGCATGAATTTAAAATCCATTGCTGCCCAAATGGGATGCTTAGATACAGTGCCGCTTCACCCACCCACACAACTGTGTTACCCCTGCAATTGTAGGCAGAACATACTGAACTATAGACACTTTCTCAAAGTCACTGGGATTATTTTCATGTGAAATAATATACCGGTAATGACCAGGAGCTGCAAAATACCCATCGTCTGGAAGCACTCCTTGGCTTCCACCAGCAATCTCCTCATCACTCATCAGTGGGATGAGTGGGAATCCCTTCCAGTTTGAGAACCTAAGTAGCCTTCAACATTTCTGGACCTGGGACCCACCTTTAACCCAAACATGCCTTAAATTTAAAAAAAATCCATATGGTGGTAGTGCTGCTGTTGTGATCAGTGCTTTTTTTCGAGAAAAATAGATGCTGGTACTCACCATGAAGTTGCTACAGTAAGTGCCACACTTTTTAACAACAAAAGAAAGAGTCGTCGGTACTGTGTACCCTTTAGGTAAAGGGACCCCTGACTGTTAGGTCCAGTCGCAGACGACTCTGGGGTTGCGGTGCTCATCTCACTTTATTGGCCGAGGGAGCAGGCATACAGCTTCTGGGTCATGTGGCCAGCATGACTAAGCCGCTTCCGGCGAACCAGAGCAGCGCATGGAAACGCCGTTTACCTTCCCGCCAGAGTGGTACCTATTTATCTACTTGCACTTCGACGTGCTTTCGAACTGCTAGGTTGGCAGGAGCTGGGACTGAGCAACGGGAGCTCACCCCGTCGCGGGAATTCAAACCGCCGACCTTCTGATTGGCAAGTCCTAGGCTCTGTGGTTTAACCCACAGTGCAACCCGCGTCCCTGTGTACCCTTTAGTGCCCCTTGAAAAAAAGCACTGGTTGTGATCAACCTTGGACCAGTCTTTAAACCAGCAAAGGTTCCTGACCCACCAGCTGCGACCAGTGGCTTAGTTAAGGTTTGGGTTGGACCCTATTAGGAAAACTCTGAAGTGGCTTAAAGCAGAAAGTATATTATTTTCTCTGAGTCAGCTGTGAATTCTCCTAACCTGGGGTGGGCAACCTCAGGCCCAGTGCCACCCAAGTCTCCCTTTCATGCCTTTGGGATTCTCACTATGTCATGCACCTTTCCCAGCCAGATCTCCTTTGCCCTTGCAGTGCCTGTCAAAGGCCATGCTACATGCCATCCTTCCCTGTCTTTGCCTGGCTGGAATATGCCCTTGAGGGTTGTAGAAGTGTTGATAGAAATTAGCCTAACTCTGTAAATGTGAATTTTTTTTGCTCCGCCCACTTTTGCACCTGGCCCCACCCACCATGGGCATGTGCTGCCCCCCCCCCATAGCCCAGAAGGAAACATGGCCTTTCTTTGGGCTGGGAAAAAAGTTCCCCACTCCCTAACAAAATGGTGAAGGCCTTATTTGCTGTCAATCAGTTGAAACGTGAGACCTGATGATCCAGATCACTTTCCACCAAGCAGAGAATGGGGGTGTCACCACGCTCCAAATCCTGGCCCAATTCCAGGACTATTTACTTTAATGCACGTGGGACAGAACTTGCTGCTGATGTGTGTATAATTTTAGCAGAGCAGGCCCAAAGCCAGGCTGTTCTCTTCCCTGGAGGGAAGAGGGGAGAGCGACGCAAGTGTATTTTTAGTGAAGTGGGATCGGGCCCAGGCTTGCCTGGTGTCTCTGTGCTAGCATGGAACAGCTGCAGGCAGTAGAAGAGGATGCACTGTAGCAATGATGTCACCTAGGCAAGTCCCATGTTGTCATGTTATGTGGGAGAGAGAGCAAAGGCAAGGAGAACATTCCCCAGGAATTATCACATTCAGAACATCCACGCCTTTGTTGGAAATAGAAACAGAGGGGCTCCTTTATACAGAGAAAAGACCACTGGTCCATCTAGCTCACCAATGTCTACACTGACTGGCAATGACTGCCCTGAGTTTCTAACAGGACTAGGGCTAGGAATATCTCCCGTCGGAAACCCTAGAGAGCTGCTTCCCATTGGTGTGGTAGACATTTGCTGAGCTAGACAGACCAATGGACTGACTCTCTATTAGGCAACTTCCTATGAGGTGAAATCGGGAAGCTAGTGAATTTCAAGCTCTTGGGGAGCCAGATGAGCATGGATAGCTCAGTTGGCAGAGCGTGAGACTCTTAATGCCAGGGCCGTGGGTTCGAGCCCCACGTTGGGTACAAGATACCCCCATTGCAGGGAACTGGACTAGATGAGCCCCCTTCCAATTCCACAATGCTATGATTCTATGTGTCTGCTGGAGCCACTTCAGTGGGAGATTGGAAGCAAAGGTGTCTCTTATAGAGAGTGCCAAGAAACAGATGCACAAAGTTCTTATAACATCCCCTTTTCAGTTGTTACATTGCCCTCTTTTCCTCGGCTGGTAAGAAGTTTTGGAGAAATGCTTCTAAGCAGTTCTTTCTGGGAAGAGCATACTGAGAATGCATTAAGGGCCACAAGCTTGAGGAGTCATAGTGGTCCCCCTTGGTTAAGCAGAGAAAATAGGAAGAGGTTTGGAATTGTAACTATGGAGGTATGTATTAGGAAATGTTTGTGCCCAGTACTTGCTTATTGAGTAAGCTCAACCATTCTGACTTCCCTGCCTTTCTGAAGGAGGGCAGAAGCAGACATTAATATATGCTGAGTCACAGCAGCCTCAGCTGGCCATTGTGTGTGCACAGTGTATAGTGTGCAGGGGGGGGTGCATTTTAGATATTCTGAAATCATGAATCAGCATCAATCAGCATGGAAGGAAAGCATGGTGCAAATTTTAATTCAGACTACAATGGGAGCTGTTTGAAAAGGGGTGAGCCAGCCAGCCAGCCCTTGGAAGAAGGGTATTTCCTTTCCATTGCATATTATACCTCATGTCATTCATCTGGAAAAATGTACGGAGACGTCTGGGAATGTGAACTCGCTCTCCTCCTGGGCATATCTCCTCTCTCCTTCCTCCCTCTTGGGACAGTTGCTTCATCCTCCTGCCCCCGGGGGCATTCTGAGATTAAGTAAAGGTTGCTCTCAGCCATTCAGAATCTCAAAGGTGTTCTTTCACCTTGCTGTTCTTCATATCCCCCCAGAGAAAATTAACTCCTGTTCATGTTTCTTGACTCTTGCTTCCTTATATCTGCAGATCTCTTGAAACTGGACAAAAAGCTTTCTCAGTTCTGGGAAGACACCGAGAGAGAGAAGCCCATTTGACATTATAGCCCAGATCCCAAAGCCTGTGGTGGTTGTTTTTTAAATTCCTCTGCAGTTTTTATTATTCAGCAGTGATGATGGTTCAGTGCCCAAATGGTGGTCAGTACCAGGAACATCATTTAGGGAGGATGCTTTTAGTTGGCTGGTGTTCCCGTTGTGTTTTATAATTGTTTTAAAAATTGTGTTCAAGGTCTTATTTTATGTGATCTGCTTTTCTGCCCTGCCCAAGCTTCTTCCTTTAAGATTATCCAGTTTCTCTGGTCCTCCATCATATAGAAGTAGTGAGGACACATCCCTCCTCTGCCAGCCTGAGTACATAGGATGCAGATTGCTGTCTAGCAAGGAACCTGGATCACTCCAGCCGTGGTTAGTACTCTGACAGCTCCCATCTCCCTGATATGGTCACCTGGATTGCTTAATACTCTAGCTTCCATAAGGTGTTGTGCCCTATATGTGACTCCTGGGATTGGCTGCTCAGAAGAGCTACAGTGGTACCTCGGGTTAAGAACTTAATTTGTTCCGGAGGTCCATTCTTCACCTGAAACTGTTCTTAACCTGAGGTACCACTTTAGCTAATGGGGCCTCCTGCTGCCGCCGCACGATTTCTGTTCTCATCCTGAAGCAAAGTTCTTAACCCCAGGTGCTATTTCTGGGTTAGTGGAGTCTGTAACCTGAAGTGCCTATAACCTGAAGTATCTGTAACCGGAGGTATCACTGTACCTGCAAGCAAATTTTATGCAAACGCTGTCCTCTTTTGCCCTCCATTTTTGGTGATGCATATCCTCCCCTTTTTATTTTATTTATTACAATTATATACCACCCTTTTCTTCCAAGCAGCTCAATGTGGTGTACGTGCTTCTTCTCCACAGTTCATCATCACAACAACCCTGTGAGGTAGGCTAGGCTAAGAGATGTTGACTGGCCCAAGGTCACCCAGTGAGCACCATGGCTGAGTGGGGATTCGAGTCTTGGTCTCCCAGGTCCTAACCACTCTAACCATTATGCTATACTAGCAATAATTCATGGGTTTTTCAGCAATGAATAATTGGCCAACCTACTGTTGGGGCAGAAAGGCCTTTTTAGTCTGGGCCTTTTAAGTCTGGTTATGCTGTTTTTCTGCTCTACAATGTTGATTGCTTAAAAATCTGTTTTGTTGTATTTTCTCCTGAGATTATGAAATATTCATACCCTCCACCCTTCCAATATCCATAAGAATAAAGGGATGCTTTAAACATTTAAATTAATTCATTCTCTTCTCTCAGCAATGCTATGAATTCCTTACTGCCCTCCTGGATGGCTGGAAGTGGCAATGCTGATACCCTCCAGTGGCTGGGGCTTATGGGAATTATAGTCCAAAACATCTAGAGGGCACCAGGTGGGTTGGTAAAGGCTGATGTAGGACGTCCTTTTTCTGTGGCTCTCAAAGAACCTCTGTTCCTTTGTCCCAGGTCAAAGCTTCTCCCCCACCCCCCTTTTTCGTTCCCCTGTCCTTTGGGGCCTGTTGGGAATGGGTGTGAAGAATTTCTGGCCCCACTTCAGAGGAGAGAAGCCTGTTCAGGCAACAGCAGCAGTCAACACACGCCAGGGCTGCTCTGAATTCCACTTCCAAGAGGCAGAAACGGGACCGGAGCCAAATGGGACCGACTGGAGAGGGACTCGCCAGCTGAAGAGGGAGGACCCAGCCACCTGGTTGCTTCGGCATGCGTGCGCACATTAGTCTCCCCCCTCTCGGTGAATGAGGTTAAAGGGTGAGATGGGGGGAAGAAACGCCATGTGATCTATTTTGTAAATGAGGGCAGAAGCTGAGATGGAAAGGCAGAGAAGAACTGGAGAAAGAAGAAGACTCTGGCCAGGATGTTCCTGCTGTGCATCCGGAGTGTGAGACAGGTGTGACATCAGCCATTTGGATTTATGCAAGGATGTATTTATGACCAGGCCCTGAATATGTGCCAGCTGATAGATGTCAGAAATTACATAACTCTGGGCCAGGAAGGAATCTCAAAGGCGCTCAGTCCAGCTCTTTGCAGGATGCTTGCATGCTTCACTAAAGGGCAGTAATAATTTTAGGCCATCCCCCAACCTCCTTTACACAGGTGCAGTGATCCAGAGCAGCGTGCTTAGTGGTCTGCTCTGAATAGTCACATCTATTCAGGATCTGCACTTTTGTAAAATTACAAGGCAGTTGTGCAACAATGACAGCAACAATAAAACATCCATAAAAACAGGTCAATAGAAAGAAAATTTGCATTTCAAAGGCCTGTCTAGGATTTCTAGGAAAAGAAGGGAGGGGATGATGCCTGCCAAACCTCTAGTGGCAGGGAGTTCCATAGGGCACATCCTGCCACACTAAAGGCTCAGTCCCTAGTAACTTCCAACCGAACCTCAAGGACATGGGAAACCACAAGGAGTGCCCCGTCAGATAATCTCAGTGATTGAGGTGGAGCATAAGGGATCAGTTAGTCCCTAAATTACTTAGCTGCTTAGGGCTTTGTGAATTAATACAGTGGCCCTGAACCTGACCTTGAAGCAGAATGGCAAACAGCACATCTCTCTCAGCAGTGGGATAGCATGTTGCCAGTAACCTACTCCTGCGAGCTGTTTCGCTGCTCTGCGAACTGCAGCTTCTGAGCCAGATACAAAGGTAGCTTCACATTATAAGCACATTGCAGCAATCAGGTCTTGAGGTTGCCAATGCATGGAACATTGTGGTCAGGCTAGCATGGTCCAGAAATGGTCTCAGCAGGGATGTCAGCTGGAGCTAGTAGAAAGCACTCCCAAAGGGCTCTTTGGCTTCTAATGCAAGTCCCTCCAGAACAAGTGATGGACCTGTGTCCTGGACATGGGAACCACCCACCCACAAGGATTCCAGCTTCCTCCTCCAGTCCATCACTGCATCCAGGCATCTGTCCAGGGCTTGTGCAGCCTCTCTTGAGAGAAATAGAGCTAGGCATCATCAGCATACTGCTGATGCTTTGCTCCAAAATGCCTCATGACCACTCCAAACAGTTTCATATAGTTGTTGAATAACAGTGGGAACAGGATAGTGCGCTGTGGCACCCCATAGCATAAACACCAGGGGGCTGAAGTGCGCACACATGCACACCCATGGACCTACCCACACCCATGCTACTTTCTGGAAACGATCCTACGGGTGGAATTGAATTTCCATAGCAAAATGTCACCAACACCCACCTTGTAGAGTCAATTTAGGAGGAGACAATGGTGGATGGTGTCAAAAGTGTCATTAACAGGAAGATCAAAGTGCTTACGATAGTTTCAGAGTTGGAAAGCTGGACCTGAGTGCAAACATATCCCCCTCAGCCACATGCTGATTACTTAAAAATGTATTATTAATAATAAGTTTTATTTATACCCTGCCCTCCCCAGCCAGAGCCGGGCTCAGGGCATCTAACACCAGTAAAATTACAGTAAAAACATAATAGGAAAAGGGGGGGGAGACCAATTTAAAATACAGGTTAAAATGCAATTTAAAATGCAGCCTCATTTTAAAAGTAGCCCATAGATCAAAACCATAACAGGAGGGAAACATAAGGGTCAGACTGAGTCCAAAACAAAGGCCAGGCGGAACAGCTCTGTCTTGCAGGCCCTGCAGAAAGATGCCAAGTCCCACAGGGCCCTAGTCTCTTGTGACAGAGCGTTCCACCAAGTCGGGGCCAGTACTGAAAAGGCCCTGGCCCTAAGTTGAGACTAATCTAACCACCTTGCGACCTGGGACCTCCAAAATGTTGTCATTAAAATGTTGTCAATAAAACTTTGTTTCATTATCTTGCACCAGCCATCTGTACAGAATGGGTTAATAAGAATTCTTCGGAAAAGAGCATTCTGCTGTTGCTGATGAGTTTATATTTTGTCTTCTATCTTTATCTCTTTGAAGGAGGAAAGGCATCCATTTTCAGCTTTCCCTCGTGGTCTCCAACCACCCACATGCAACCTCCCTCAATGGAACGGAATATAGGAATTACCCACCCATGTTACAAAAAAAATCCAGCGAGAAGAAAACGACAGCAATCGCCAAGTTTGGGAAATTCCCATTTTGGGTGGCAATCAGGGGCAACTCCTTCCTCTTCTCAAAACCTTAAAAAGCCAACTCATAAGAAAACTGCCAACTCATAAGAAAAGTATCATGGCAGTGTACAATAAAATCATTAAATTATCATAAGGATTATAAAATCATCAGATACAAGACAAATTACCAACACTGAAGCTGTGTATATTAAAGCACATTCCATTCACCCGAATCCTGGGAACTTAGTTTACCCCTCACAGAGCTACAACTCCCAGTACCCTTAACAAACTACAGATGCCAGGATTCTTTCATGTTGTGGATGTGTGCTTTAAATGCATGGTGTGCTTGCAGCCTCAATCACATGAATTCTCTACAAATTCTTGGCAGAAAGAAACCTTTTCAGCAGGCAACAAAATCACGGTACCGTTTTTGGGGAAGTCCAACCAACAAAAGAGAGAGAGAGAGACGCTATATTTAGTGCTCCCTGAAATTTGTCAATGACAGCAATGAAACTCATGACTCCCCTAAAAGAGGGGGAACAAGAACAACTTCCACATAAATATCACACGAGCAGCCTTTTCTAGGAAGCAAAAAACATTTCCAAGGAAATCAGAAATGAAAAGCTGTTGATACTTTCCTCTGAGTTCAAGGGGAGGTATTTGAGCATTTGGGGCTTCAGAGCCAGTCCTACCATTAGACAGAGTGAGGCAGGCAGCAGACAGAGGCATAGTGTGAGCAGGGCAGGAGGAGCCATCGCCCCAGGTGCAGTTTTTTGGGGGGCACCTTCCTCATGATGCCCACGTCACAAGCTACTGCATCCTTTTCATGCCACCCTCCACCTGAAGGGCAGCGTGACAAGGACACAACAGGGCATTCGCCCTGCCAGTCCTGTGCCGCTTTTGCAAGTCTCACAAAGTGGCGCTGGGCTTGCAGGGAGCCGTGAGTGCGCCCTTCAAAGCATTTCTGATTGGACTGATGTGAAGGCACACTCACGCCACAGCCTGATTTGCAAGGCTGCAGGGTGGCTGCGACAGCCAACCAGCCAGGCTTCCCACTATGCGACTCGGCCCTAGAGGGCATAGCATGGCCCTACTGGGCTCCAGTGGGTTGGGCTCATTCCACACCCACCCACAGCGCACCCTGCCCCCACGGCATGCGCATGCCTAGCCCAGGCGTCAGCAAGAAATGCTCCGCCGCTGGCAGCAGATGATGGGGACTGGCAGGGAGATATTATTATTATTATTATTATTATTATTATTATTATTATTATTAATTTTATTTATATCCCGCCCTCCCCAGCCGAAGCCGGGCTCAGTAGCAGCAGCCCCCTGGCCTTTTCCTCAGAGTCACCTAAGTTGGGACAGAGCTGTAGGCCATCGTTCTTCAACCTTGAGTCCACAGATGTTGCTGACCTAAAATGCCCATCATCCTAGATCTATGTCTAAAGTGGCAGGACATGATGGGAGTTGGAGTCCAAAGATGGCAAGGAATTAAGGCTGAAAAACAGTGCACTAGGCCATCTTGTCCTTTGCAAAAAGGTAGCAATGGAAGAATTCGGTTTAGATACACACACACACACACGCTTCATTTCAGTAGAGAGAGAAGGATCACAGCTTAGCTGCTGGCCTTGACAGAGCTGACTGCTGTCATGGTGGCTGCTTGTTGCTATGGATGCGGCTGATCGCATATGGATCAGTTAATGTTACTACAGCAAGGAGGGGGGAGGGAATCAGCAGAAGTCACCAAAAAAAGCAGATGACACTCTGGGTAGTATGCAGCTATGTCCTAGTCAGAGTAGACCCATTGAAATTAATGAGCATCACTAAGTTGTTGTTGTTGTTTACTCGTTTAGTCGTGTCTGACTCTTCGTGACCCCATGGACCAGAGCACGCCAGGCACTCCTGTCTTCCACTGCCTCCTGCAGTTTGGTCAAACTCATGCTGGTAGCTTCAAGAACACTGTCCAACCATCTCATCCTCTGTCGTCCCCTTCTCCTTGTGCCCTCCATCTTTCCCAACATCAGGGTCTTTTCCAGGGACTCTTCTCTTCTCATGAGGTGGCCAAAGTATTGGATCCTCAACTTCAGGATCTATCCTTCCAGTGAGCACTCGGGGCTGATTTCCTTCAGAATGGAGAGGTTTGATCTTCTTGCAGTCCATGGGACTCTCAAGAGTCTCCTCCAGCACCATAATTCAAAAGCATCAATTTTTCGGTGATCAAGTTAGGTCTATGAATTCCAACAGGTCTACGGCTCTCTTATTCCAAGCAAGAAGTTCCTATCTATTGCCATGCACTAGCCTGGAGATCAGTGCCTTTAAATGGCTTTGTGGTGGAATGGAGCTGGTTTGGCAGGTGTAGCTTCTCCCACCATCAGAGCAGGATGACATGAGATTTTGCATCTGTGGAATTTCTCCTAACTTCAAAACACTGAAAGGAAAAAAGAGCTTTATCCAGGGTGCCATTTGGTAATTAGATTCAGACCAAGCCTGACGAAGATGACCAGGGAGGTGGCAATACTGTTTTCTCTCTGTTCTCCTTTGCATGGCAATGACTCAAAGTACAGTATTGCATTTATTATGTTCGCAGGGGAAGTACATAGTTTCGGTCAAAAGGGTACTAGGGATCTAGCTATGCCAACTCCCCACTCGGTCATGCAGCTCAGTGAGTGATCGTGAGCAGGTCGCCACCTCTCAGCCTAACCTGCCTCACAGGCATAGCTGCCAACTTTTCCCTTTTCTTGCGAGGAATCCTATTCGGAATAAGGGAATTTCGCTTAAAAAAGGGAAACGTTGACAGCTATGCTCACAGGGTTGTTGTGGGGATCATATGAGGAAGAGAAACCCATATATACCAGTTTTGTTTCATGGAGAAAATGGTGGGATATACATGCAATAAATAAATAAAATATAACATAGTCTAACCAGCCTTTCTCAACCTGTGGGTCCCCAGATGTTGTTGAACTACAACTCCCATCACCCCTATCTAGCAAGCCCAGAGCTCAGGATGATGGGAGTTGTAGTTCAACAACATCTGGGGACCCACAGGTTGAGAACGGCTGGTAGCCTAACCCCTGTTAAAGCACTCCTTGCTATATATAGGAAAATATTCTGAATTATGGTGAATACAAATGGCAGTTGTTAATCCAGATTAAAACCCCTTTGTGGAAGTTGGGTTTGGACAGAAACAGTTCCAAATGCACCAGACATCTTCACATCCTACTCATGTACAGAAAAGATAAGACTATTCAATGCAGAATTGGCTGCTCTTACCATGAAATGATTCTAGTAGGAGCTCCATTTTCTTACAAACAATATTTGTGTGTGTGCGTCGTTTCAAAAACAAAAAACAATGAGGAGGCATCATCCTGCACCCACAAAGGAGCAGACATTTCCCCAGAGACTCCCCGTCCCCCGCAACACATCTTGACACTTCCTCCCCCCCCCCCCCCCCAATGTCTGGAAAGAAGCCTAGTAAGGGTGGCTTTTTAAAATGGGGAAGCAGAGAAATGGCAAAGAACTCAAGGAAGGAAGGAGGCATACATTTAAAGCAGCTATACCACTTTAAAAGTCATGACAGTCCCCAAAGAATCCTGGGAACTGTAGTTTGTAAAGGTGATGAAATTCCCCTCACAAAACTACAATTCCCAGAATGCTATGGGACGAAGGCTTGATGGTTATACTACTCTGAGAATTGTACGTCTGTGAGGGGAATAAAGGTCTCCTAACTACTCTGAGGACCCTTAACAAACTACAGTTCCCAGGATTCTCTGGGGTAACCATAACTATTTTCTTCTTCTTCTTTGGTGATCTCTTGTAGCCGAGTAAGATTGTCTTCCATAAACACGGTTTTAACAATGAATCCATAAGTGACTGTGGAGGCCAATTCTGGAACTGCATGTCCTTCCACAGTGGGGACATTGGTTTCTGGGTGGGAGTTGATCACAGTGTGGATTTGTCAAGCGTGCCTTCCTCTTAGCACGTTTCTCCCTTGCGTCCTGAGTTCGAGTGTAGCTTTAAATGCAAGATGCAGGTTGGACCAACATAATATAAACATGCCCTGTGTCTTGGCAACCAGGTTAGGACTAAGGAGGATAGGCACTGCATTTCCTAGCTTGCCCACAAAGAGCTACATAGTTTGAAACTACACACACACACACAGCCTCGAGCAAAATTATTCAAGCACTTTGCCATATAAAAGGAGGATCGTAACTCCAGCTTGTCAGTTTACTGTTCAGGGTAAGGAATATCTCAATATTACACAGTTTTTACATCAACTTGGTTGAGGCCTCAAGGTGCTTCTGTCATAGAGCAATAAATAATAATTAAGGAGACAGCGAGGCAGCAGTTTTAAACTTGCCTGATTGCATGTCAAACGAAGTTACTAAAACTTAAAAAAAACACCCTAGAATGAAATACACACTTTCAAGTTAGATCTGTAGCATCAAAACAGCACAGCGCAGGATGGGGTGGGGTGGGGGGGTTAATAATACATCGTTCAAGGGGTCTGGCGGGGGGTGGGGGCAGTGAGCCAAGGCACCAGCAAAGAGCCACAAGCTGTTGAATGAGCCTTGCTTCATCCCCCTTGGGCGCATTAATAAGCTCCTCTGCCATGTTAAGCATACTTAGTGTGCTCCACCTGTCGTTCTGATCAAAGCTGGAGGTCGGCTTCAATGCAAGAGTGTCAGATGGGCCAGTTGTGAAGCTAATTGTGGGAACAGAGAACGCAAAACCCAAAGCTCCCCACCTCCTTGTGTGCCTGAGGCAGCCTTGGAACACCAGTTAACGTCTTCACTAGCAAGTTGCAGCTGCTTTTCACTGCAACTCCAAAGTGGGAGAGGAGACTGGGAACAGAGGCAGAGTGAAGACTCACACACAACCATCCTGACCACGGACACAGGACTCAAATCAAGGTGCCTAGCTTTGAAGACCAGCCACGTTAGTTTGGTACCTGAGGCGGAAAATCCCACAAGCGGTATAAACAGGGCCGGTTCTACCATTAGGCAAAGCGAAGTGACCACCCCAGGCAGCAGATGTTGGGGGGACAGCAGCAGCCCCCCCTTTGTTAATGAGCTCCCAGCCATCTTGCTCTGCTGTCACGTCACCTGTCCTGGGTCCTCTAATCTGACTGCTGTTTCAGGTGTGGTAAAGGATACTATCCTGTCATCAGCAGTGGAGTAAAATTCAGCAGCCAACTCAGTCTGCTGCTCTACAATGGAACAGGGAGTGGGCAGCCACTTATTGTATTTAAATTTATATACCGCCCTTCATTAGAAGGCTTCAGGCGGTTCACTTGTCATTCACCATAGGTAGTAAAATGTCTCTGGACAGCTCTGTGTAAAAAGACAGCTGCCACAAAATAAATGAATAAAGAGCAATTTGGTTTCCCTTCCTGACACCCAAGTCAACTGCCTGGAGGTGGCTGCCTCTCACTACCTAATGACAGAACCGGCCCACAAGATCTCATTCCTGAAGCAGGCTGGGAAACTATGGGGTTTTTTTGAGAGAGAGGCTATTTGCAAAACAGCCACCTGGATCTAGTGTTACCAGGTTTAGTGGTGAACCCGTGTCTGAGATCCTTCATGGATGAGCCAAATAGAAAATGGCAAGGAGAGCTTCTCAGGTCAAAAACTTGTAGTGGAGGGAAAAGTTGCGCGTGTGGGGATTATGTCTTATATAGCTAATAAAGCCGCAGGTGCCTGGTTGCCCGTGAACAAAAATCCCAATACTATTTATAGTTCCAGAGCAGTCCATGAAAATTGACAAACAGGGTGGGGTGGGGACAAAAATGGATACTTCTTGGGGTTCTAAAAAATAATGTGAGGGAACCATCCTCCTCTGAGGAAAACTGTTTTTGTTTCTTAATTAAGCTTTGGAAAGTCAAGCCCTACCCAGCCACACAGAATCTTACACAGAGGTGTGAGGCAGATGGACATGGTGTGAGGAAAACAGCCTTGTGGGCCAGATCAGGACCCTGTGCCAGCACACATTGGGACCACAGGCCAGACACACCCTACCACTGTGCCAGAGTAGCAGCCAATCAGTGCTTATTTTCAAAGATTAAAAGTGCTGGGGTTCTAAACACGCCATCCTGAAGTTTCACTTCTGACTCCGTAAGCTCTTAGCTCCCTCCGCACATGTCAGGAGAGCAGCTTACAAAGATGGCTTACAGTCTAAAAGGCAGAACACAACAGATTGGTTGGGAGAAGGGGAAAAAAGCAAAAAAACCTCAGGGGCCAGTTTTTTGTTTCCAAGTTCTCATACCATCCAGCTAGAATGGAAACCATTGAAGTTACCTAACTGCACTACTGCATCCATAACAAAATAAATCACATGAGAAACCAAGTTACCAAAGGTGTATTTAAGTGCACAACTATTTGCTCTTTGTCCTTGTTCCCAAATCTCTGATCTTGAGAACGAAACCTCTTGCCCACAGCAAAGTCCTGGTCTGTGACCTCACTTGATTGTTACCTGTTGCTGTGGCGACTGTGTCCTAAACATGGAAGGCAGAAACTGAAAAGCTGGTTGGCGGAGAACGCAGGCAGTTCAGCAAGAGCAGAGACCACCACCTACTGGTCCATTCAATTATCACTTGAGTGGCTGCTTTCAAGGACATTTCCTATATGCAAGGCAATCAGGCACATTTGAGTTCCCTGAGCATTTTATATTGAAGCTTGGTCACTGTGGAAAACAGGATATGCATTGATGAGGGCATTGGCATACATACCCCTTAATGATTTTTCTTGCTGCTGTTTTGCCACTGTAATGCGCTGTACTAGATGCTAAAGTCGTTCATTTTTAATTAAAACTTTCTGCCATGCCCCACCTGAATATTTGGGACCACTGGTGGCCCACAGACCATACCTTTGGGCAACACTGGTCTGTAGCAAACCTGATTCAAATAAGATCCAGTTTAGGACTCAAATGAGAAATATCCTTTATGTTCTTACACATTCCCACATTCTTGGGAGAATGCCCATAAGCCATGCTTTACAGGAACTAATACTTGGCTACCTCCTCACAGGGTTGTGAGGATAAAGTGGGAATGAAGAGAAACAAGTATGCCACCTTGAGGTGCTTGGAGGAAAGGTGGGGATACAAATATAAATAAAAATAGTAACACTTTCCTAAAAATGCCAGGTTCCACTATTATTATTGAATTCAATAGCATTTTGTCTTGGCTTTCTTTGAAGGCTGCAGTCAGAGGTTTTGTCAGGTGGGTTTCTAAATGTCTCTTGGATGCTATTCAGGTGGCAGCGCAGACCAAACCTTGACAGAAATTGAGATATACTGGAATCTGAGCTTGTCCATCACCTCACACCTCCTGCACCAAGCCTCATCTTCAATTATAATCTCACTCAAATCCTGTGGTTCAAGTGAACTGCCGACTCTGGAAACACAGACTAGGGAACAAGGAATGGTACAGGTGCAAGGCTTTTATGTATTCAAAGCAGCAAAGAAACATGAACCAGGCTATTTCTGTTTGTGACGCTCCCTGTACATCTGGGTTAGAAATGAAGGTTCTCCTTCAAGAGTCCTGTGTATTAACGAGCTAGAGTTGCTTAGCACAGGTGTGGGGAACATCGGGCATACAGGTCAGTCTTATCCAGGGGATCATCCATAGGGCCAAGGAGGTTGGGTACTGAATCCTGTCAATAAGTGCTGGCAAAGCAACCCTATGCAGCTGGTAGCATTGCACTCTCTGCTCATCACCTGGAAATGGGAAGATTCAATCCTGCTGGGTGCTGCTTTGCTGGTGAAGGCGACCCCTCCCTACTGCATGTTAGATGATGTAGGTGGGGCCACCAGCATTGCATAAGGAAAATGTCACCTAATACTTCACAGCAGTGATGTTCCCAAAATTAGTGCACCATCATGCAGACAAAGCATTTTGGTTTAAACCAGATTTATGTTGTATACCTGTTCAACCGAAATTTCCTTCCAAGCAACCTTGGAACAGAGTGTACTGGACAACCTACCTTGCCTTGTTTTGGAGCAGTCCTAGTGTGTGTGGCATTGCTAAAGGAATGTACCAGTCCTGACAGGAAAGATTTGTGGTTGCTGTAAAGCGGAACATTGTATTATGAGAAAAGTGGGGGTGGGGTTTGCATATAAAAGGTGCCAGGTTCAACCAAGGGTATTTCCAGGTAGAATGGAGAAAGCCTTGTGAAACCTTGCTTGTCCATGCAGGCAATACTGCCTTAACACAAAGGTCTGACTTGGTCTAAAGGTAGCTTCTTATGTTCCTACCTTATTCCAAACTAAATTTTCATTTAAATTCATTATTTGAAACCAACTGTTTCTAGGAGCAGATGCTTTCACACTTGATTCTGTGTAAAGTTTGCTGCCCATACATCAGCAAGTCTACTGAAATGAGGGTGAATCCACCACATAGCATCCTGTCTTGCAGAAGTGCAATGCTACATAACATTTTAAAATCCAAGCAATTATCACAGCCCACCTAAAGACCAATTACATTTCTATCGTTCATAAAACATGAAGCAGACAGTGTATTTGATATTTGTAGCTTTATTATAAGACTACAAGCCAGAACAGCATTCCAGAAATTAAGCGGTCTCTTCTTTGGCAATGCGATCTTTCTTGAGTGGTCCCTGCAAAGAAAATAGAAATGTGTCAGTCTAAACAACAGGAGATCCATAATCTCAAGACACATCCCAAACCATTTAACATTAATTAACAGGTGGATTTTTTTTAAAAAAGAGACAGAAGCCAATAGACTATGGAACACAACACAATTGTTAAAAGTCTGCTGCCACCAACTGGCCACAGCATATAGCAGTTCACTAGTGGACTACTGGTTACATTCCTGAGGGAACCACTTAATGCTTGCTGGTTCTGGAGATTCCCAAAAATGCTAGACAAAGTGTGGTCAGCGAGATTCTTATGTGAGCAACTACTGTTGTGCCTTAACTGCAAATTTGGAGTAGGTAAATGCACACAAAGGTCCCCCAATTGAATTTGAATGTACTAGGGCTTAATTGAGACTATGCCAATACCATTTAATCCATTTACACATTACCCTCCTTTGGCAAGCTTTACAGAACCTTAGTTTATGGTTGCCATCAATTTTGATTTTAATTAATTTTTATAATGTTTTTATAATGTTGCACTATTTTAGTGTTGTTAGCCGTGCTGAGCCCAGCTTCGGTTGGGGAGGGAGGGAGAAATAAATGTATTATTATTATTTATTATTATTATTATTATTACACATGCAAGAGCTGACCCTAATCCTGAACCATTAATAAGTCTTTTCACACAACTTAGAACAAATTTTGGTGCTGCCCACTGTTCAATTACATAGGCATTAAAAGATCAATTCAAAACATCACATTTTCCTAAGAGCAAATGCAGCAAGTAGCTTATATACTGGACACTAGAGAGGAAGTGCTCTTACCATGAAAACCTTCTTCTCCTCAGCTGTCTGGAAGCGGCCATGACCAAATTTGGAAGTGGTGTCAATAAATTTCAAGTCAATCTTCTCCAGGGCCCGACGCTTGGTCTGCACAAGCAAGGACTAGGGGAAAAAGGACATAGAGTAAGGCCGACTGGCAGGCAACTGCAAAATCTCAAATGGAAAAGGTTAAGCGATGGAAAGCCAGTAATTCAGAAACATTTTTCTACAGCTCTTCAAGCTTCACTACTACATTGTACTGCAAATTCTAACGCCCCCCACCCACCTGGTATGTGGCTTGAAGAACAATATTAACTTTAGATCTCAGGCCTGCATTCAACCACTGTGCATAATGTGCCATTTAAGAAGAATTTAGGCCTGATTTGCCAATACATGATTATGGCCTAACTATATAAACAGAGGTCAGCAGCCAACAACCTGAGGATTGTCCCTGCTGGAAAGCCTGGTTGCTGTATACTGTTCTAAGAATGTAAAGAGGCCAATGAGCAATAAAAGCCCTCTCACACTTCTTGGAGAAGCTGATCTATTGGAAGCAGTGTGCATGCCCCCATTTGCTATTTTTAGTGTCACAATCTGGTACAGAAAATGCTAGCCTTCTAGCACCCTGACATTATTGGAGAGCTTACAATATTCAAACAAACAGCTATAGCACCTCATCTAGCAAAGGAACTTCAGAGATCAGTCACCACCCTTCCACTGCTCACCTTGCGCAGAGTGAGAACTCTCTTCTTGGTCCCAACAACACAGCCTTTCAACATGATAAAATCATTGGTCACTTCACCATAATGGACAAATCCGCCCTGTGTGAGAAGAGCAAATAAATGCGCATGGCAATTATTTAGTACTACATACCACCAATATTCTGAATTCTGCAGTTTCCCCTCACCCCCAATGGGATTCAGAGGCCAGAGATTTTAATGTGCAGCCAAAGCAGAAGGGCAGAACTCATGGCAGACAATCACTGAAGGGGTAAAAGGTGGGGGAGATGGTTTATGTTGAAGTGAATGGCACCTTTAGGAACTGTTAAGAGGACAACTTAAAACTAAGAGCACTGAAGGTTACTCTATGCCTCCAAAATGCAACAGTGGCAAATCTTTGAGGGACACACAGGCTTCCACCCAATGATGTTCTACCCAGACCCCCACATTTAAATTTGAAAGCCACTCACCAGAGGATTAATGCTCTTGTCAGACTGATCATACTCTGTTGAAGCATTGTTTTTGATCAGCTTGCCATCCTTGATTTGGTATCCTTGGCCAATCTTGTAGATCTATGTGAAAAACAAAAAAAGGGAGGAAGAAATGAATACTTTTCAACAACACAAAAAGGGCGCGAGTTTATGAATCTGGTGACACTTGGCAACTCACAGATCCCTACTACAGAGGTCTAATTTCCCATTATAGGTTTTGAGAAGGCAAGATTCTGAGCAGCTGTAGGTTTCCAATGTTTCTTGCCTTAATTAACCCTAAACAAATGTAAAAAGGCCTTGTCACTCAAGCATGTCAAGAGTGATTGGTGGCGACCACGAAAAAATCCTGGCTCAAAAGCCACACAAAGATTTGTGGCCCACCAATCAGGACCTACCTCTTTAAAAAACCTTTAATTCCCAAGGAAGTTGCAATTTTGGTGTTAGCTGGTACATTGCTATCTCCTACACATGTTAAGCTTTGGAAAGTTTCACTTTGGAAAGTTCTATTTATAAGCAAGTTGTACCATTACAATGCTTGTAATCAACTGCAGTGACTATCTTTAAAACTTGCAATGACTCATAACCATTTTAAGAATGCACTCACATATTTACAGTTGAGGGGGAGGTAGCGATTGGCCAGCAAGTGACATTACTGGTATGGAACTATATTGTCCCAACTGCTCAACTAGGACAAGATTTCCATATAGAATTTTAGCAGAATGGGTTGCTCTTTAGTGAAATGCTGCATTCTTATACAACCTGCAGTGTTGTAGAGCAAGTGGTAAGTGAAGCAGACACTGTTGTAGAAGAGCTTGGCACAGAACTTTTTCATGGGCTCAAATCCAGCTAAGTAAACCAACCTCTAATAACACCACACTCTCTTTCTACCCACCTGCCGTTCTGCAGTAACATTTTATGAACACAGAACATGTTCAGGCTTCAACTGGAATGGAACCATTAAAATAAAATAATAATAATAATGCTGCTGCAAAGCGCATCCATACCTTCTTATTGATTTCTGTGCGGTGATGGTACCCCTTCTGACCAGCTCGAGCCACAGAGAAGGCCACACGAGCAGGATGCCAGGCACCAATACAAGCCACCTTACGCAGACCCCTGTGAGTCTTACGGGGCAGTTTTTTGGTGTGCCATCGGCTGGTAACACCTAAGAGGAAGAGACATGGAACTTGTTAGAACTACTTAGCTCCAACATCTAATTGACTGGAGCCTCAACTGTGTGGGATATCAATGAAATGTCTTCCAGACACATGAGATTACTATACTAAAATAAAGGGATCTTACAAATGACCACCCTGAAGTGGCCAAACCCTCTCCCGTTTCTTGCAAAGCTGGTCTCAGAAGGAAGGCAGCATGGAATGACTCCTCATGGGTATCGGGCACTGCGCCCAGTGCATATTCCATGATCTCATCACTGAACAGCCTCTTGCAAACTAAGAATATTTTGCCAACCCTCTTTACGCCAAAGCCAAATAAACTACATAGGATGTTAAGGACACTCTTAGTACAGTGCAGTTTAATCTTTGACATATTGTTGACTGGGAAATAAATTACCTTTGTACCCCTTGCCCTTTGTGACGCCAATGACATCAATCATTTCATCCTGGCCAAAGACAGTCGACACGGGCACTTGCTGCTCCAGCTTCACTCGAGCCCAATCCACCTTCTCAGCTACAGTGCCACCATTCACCTGGATTTCCATCAAGTGAGACTTCTTTTGCCGAAGCGGAAGCATTCGCATCTGAGATACCAAATAAAGAGTTAATGCATTGGTTGTGGCAAAATGCCTAATCAAGTTTGCATTTTTTCAGTACCAATTATTATTTCTAGCTCAATCTATCCAAAGCGAATAGTAATTTAATGCTTTTACAAAAAAATTATGTTTGCAACATTAACTGATGACTTAAATTTCATCCAATACCATCATTCTCCTTGAGGGCCTTCTGAGCCAAACAATGCAATGCATTTTTAAAGGCTATATCAAAGGACCCCGCATTTATTTTCTGATGCATTCATCAACAGCTCATTGCATGTATTAGAATCAAGACCCTTCACAAGTTAAACAAGAGCCTTTAGACAAATTACTGTGAAATAGCTAAATTGTAAAACCCTTGAAGAAATAAACTATATTTTGGGTCAGCAAGGTTTGACTGAACTGACAAAATCCTGTATCCTTCCAGTACTTGCCACCTTCTGGTTTTCAATACTCAATTAAAAGGATTCTGAAAGGCTTATAAAGCATTGTCCAATTTTACAGCCACAAAGCTGTATTTAAAAAGGGCTAAGTCAAAGGGTTGAAAGATAGTAAGTGCATCATGGCACAATAGCTTCTAGGTAAATATTACATCAAATACCAGATGCAACGAGGCACCATTTACTTCACAAGACTTTAAAAGCACTACCACCCAACTGTTTAAAAAAATGGTAATACAAAGTTCGGCAAAAATAATAAAACACTGAACTTGACAAAAAGGTGGAGTCTGCCCTTTTCAGCTGATAATGGCAATTATGGACATGAGGATAGACAGAAGGCAAACCAGTCAAACAG
This sequence comes from Podarcis tiliguerta, assembly GCF_965153285.1. Taxonomy (NCBI): domain Eukaryota; kingdom Metazoa; phylum Chordata; class Lepidosauria; order Squamata; family Lacertidae; genus Podarcis; species Podarcis tiliguerta. The sequence continues at coordinate 45,019,747 of NC_139543.1, read as the reverse complement.
TGGAATCTGCTATTAGCAGATCTTTGGCCATTGACACTAAACTATCTGTGAATTCATATGTGCTTCAGGAAATAAGCAATGCAAGAGCTCACCTGAGTGTGAGCTATGACCCTGATAACCTGACAGTACTTCTTCATGCTGTTGAAGTCCTTCTCCAGTTGTTTCTTGCCTTCTTCATCCTGCCACTTCTTGCAGTACTTGGTAAAGGCCTTCTTCTTAGACTTATGCCTTCAAGGAGGAGCAGAGCAGAGATGGGGATTGGCAGAGCCCTTCATCAGCCCACCCAGAGAGGTGGTTGAGTGGAAGAAGCTGCCATAGGAATCAGTTTTGGCTCATTGCTGGCTTCTAAGGAGCCTTTTCCACCAGCAAGCGGAGCCTGGAGCTCATCGAGCAAAGGCAAGACTGCCAAAGCTGAGTGGAGCTGCCATAATTTCATAAGAACATTAATATGCACTGCACAGAACAGTAATTAAGAAAATGTATTCCACCTTAGAAGCTCCATTTCTACTTCATAGCGTTAACTTCACTTTACTCATTTATAGCTTTCCAATCTTGCCTTTTAACACCATAATGCCACTTCCTAACATAAACAACCCACAAATCTTAAAGGGCAACTTTTACATTTGCATACCTCAAATTCAGATATTCAGGAAAGTTACCAGTTATAGTATCCTGACCTGAGTGATTAACATGAACATGCCACACTATAAGGGGAAGAAATCCTTCCCAAGATCCATGTTAAGACTATACCAGGAGGCAACTCAACTAGAAATTTGTTGCCTTCAGGAAAAAAAGTCATACTACACTCTCCTAAGATAGCAAACTACAGTCAGTGCTCGACAATCAGCAACAAGCACCAAAGGTGATTTTTTAATGTCCGCCCGTCGAGAAATCATCATCTGTAGTGTTCACATACCCAAGGCATCATACCCCCTTACTGCAATGTAAACTGAGTTGCTACCAACTCAGTTCTATAGAGTTCTACAAGAGAGCTAACTATTCCTGCATCTTCCTAACTCATGGAACTCAAGAATCTCAGCCATAATTACCAGTTCTTGTAGAACCGACGCTTGCACTCATCGCTGATATGCTCGGCAAAGATGGTCTTGAAGGTGCGAAGGCCACGGGGAGTTTCAACATAGCCCACAATCCCCACAATCACCATGGGAGGGGTTTCCACCACAGTAACTGCCTCAACAACTTCTTTCTTGTTGACCTCTATGAAACAGATAACAGAACAGATGAGAACTAAAAGATAGTAATGAACCTGAATTATATAACTGAGGGAAATTAAAACACCATCCAAAAGCAACCTAATCCTTCTGTTGTCAGGTTAAAGCCTAACATGGGGCATGTGTGCTGTCCTGAAAAGCTAAAGAGTGCATAAGGTGAGGAATAGGTGCAGCAACAGTTCTTATGCCTGGTCTTTTCAAACACAAATAAACAACAACCCTGGTGATCAGAACAATCCACTTCTTTCTTCTGCCCCCTAGGAATGATAGAGCACATGGACTGGTAGTGAAGAACAGCAAGTCCCGGCTCATACGTACTCCATCTTGGCTATGAAGCAAGTAAATGCAGGCAAGCTGCTAGCCTCACACCTTCATCTAAAATAACAAAGCTAATAATGTCACACTGTAGAAGTATTGAAAATTACTATGTGAAGTGTCCTAAAGTATATCAATGCCAAGTATCAATTTCACTTCCCTCCCAAGAGAAGAAATACATACTGGAGCCAGGTCTGTCAACCTCACGGACAATGTGGGTCATGCCAGCTTTGTATCCAAGAAATGCAGTGAGGTGGATGGGCTTGCTGGGGTCATCTTTAGGAAAGCTCTTCACCTTGCCTCTGTGCCGACGGCTACGCTTGCGAGGCAGAAAGCCCAAAGACCCATGCCTGGGAGCTGAAAACTTGCGGTGGGACTAGAAGGGAGGCAAAGACATTTTGCTTAGTAGGAGACAGCTTTGCAAGTCGTCAACAACCTCAGGGTTCTTAGGAAGGCAAGGAAATGCTCTAAACACCCTGGGAGAGAAACTTCCCTTGCCCATAATAAATCCCTTGGGAGCAACACTAAAGTGTGCTCCTGTTGTGTACAGTAATGCAGTGCATGCCAAGCAACGTGCCTAACCTGTTTTCCTTGCAAGTTTGGCAATACTACATCTCAAACACAGGTACACAAGACTCACGATGTTGCATTAAATAACCAACCCACCCTATGAGAGATTTTTATAAAAATACAGTCAGAATGGCCCTTTTATAACTCTTCAACCATAACCTGAGGTAATGGGAGACTTTTTGTCTTTAAGACAAGAGCATAAAGCATTTACTAAGAACAGTACAACTTGCCCCTTGTATAAGATCAAAGACTATAGTATAAAAAGAAACCATCGCCCCTCAGCCCCAGCCAAAGATCAGGGATAGAAGCAGCTGGAGCCAGCAACATCCGGACAGCCACACGCCCTCCCATTCCTGCATTAAGAGCCATGGCCCACCACGCTCCTTGGTGGAGCTGTTCTAGTCAACCACATGCAATGACCTTATAAAATTATCTGTAATTAAGACGTTCAAGGCGTCTTAGCAAGGGCGACGCTACCAATGCACTCCGGAATAACAATACGAATCTTATGCACGTCTCCTCAAAAGTCCCAATGGGGCCTTCCGCTTAAGTATGGAATTGCTGCCTAAGTATCTATAACAAGTTTCGGCAATTTCAAGACACCCTTTCCTTAGATGAGGTAAAAGATGACGGCAGGCAGCCTCACATTAGGCCAACTCAGCAGTCATCGGTAATGAGAATAGGCCCAGGACCCAGTTAGAGGCGTATGTAGCACCCAAATAACTCTCGGTGTGCCTTCAACAAAGACCCTAAAGCGAAATACACCGGGATTTAGCGAGGCCGGAAAGACCACTGACCCGATGGCAGCGGATTGCATGTTTCCCGCAAAGCCAAACTACCACCTACCATTTTGTCTCCGAGCCGATGTAGAAGGGAAGTGGAAAGGCGCGCGCGCGCTATTTATCCCTTCGCTTCCTAGGCGTGCGCAGACGCGTCCAGCCTATACGCATGCGCATGCGTTTCCAAATCGGTCCCATGTGCACTGTAATCCTCTATGCGAAATATCGCGAGGAGACAGAAGGAAACGATAACTTTTTTAAAAAAGTAAAGGCTACGGATACCGGGAGGGTTTTGCATTCCTCCGAAGATGCCATTTCGCGTGAAGGACTGCTTTTCGGGAGGTCCCTCGTTAAACTCGTGCATGCGTGCGAGGAAGCAAATTCCAGCCTTTCAGTAGGGGATCGGGGAGGGGTATCTCTAGCTAGTCATAATACTGGAGGCCGAGAAATTGGGGCTTAAATTTGTCTATGAAAGTACAGGATTATCAACGACGCGGGAGTCCAGCATAAACCTATATTCGCCCCCCCCCCAAAAGCAGAGAAGATGGTATTGGTTTGGAGGTGTCTGTTAAAGTTTGGTAATGGCTGAATATGCAAGCTTTTGGGTTCCATAGGTCTCTTCAGCAGCCCCTCTTCCAAGTCGGAAGAGGTTTTTCTCAGAACCGCTTTGTGGTTTTGTTTGTTTGTTTACAGTCATGTGATATACACATTTTATTAAGTATAATAAAGAGGAACGAGCAGACTGACGAAGAAAATTACAGTATTCCTTACAGAAAATCCCTTCTGCTTCCCTGCACTGCTGTCACTGATGCTCAGGCAGCTCTGTGCTTTTACTGACCCACAGAAATCTTACTGAGTATGGCCCATCTCTTTCCAGCATACCCAACACCCAAGCACACTCCAGCTTCTTATCTGTGAACTTTCCCCCACTATGGGGTTGTAGTCTGGGAGTGGGGAGTCTGAATCCTGCCCATTAGGTTTTTTTTTTTAAAGCTCATGGTTTGGAAAGGCTGGAGTTCAAGGTAGCAATCCCACCCCAGCATAACCACACTTAGCCCTCTTTCTGATGCAATCTACTGTGGTGTCATCATCACCCAGTTACATAAGGGGAGTCCAAAAACAGATGGCTCAAGTCAGAAAGCAAGGCAAGGCAAGACATTTGTGCTGGGATGAGCGTGGCCTTGCCTCTAAGGGGTCCACATTAACAAAATGGCAGGTGAGAAGAGGCTTGCCATTTACCAGCCAATTGGGAAACGAACTGTGATGTACATGGCACACCTGACTTTGAGGCTGCTGCCCCAAACCCAGCTCATGCTACTCTACTTCTTTATGCATTACCTATTGGTGAAAGTCTACATGCCGCTATTGCGCCCCTTGGCCACCATTGTCAAGCTAGTCTTCTGTTGGGTCACTGTGCAAGTGACTGGGATCTTCATATTGTGGCACTGCAGCCTAAAGATGTTACGTGCCATGCATTTAATTCTCATCAGGAAGCTCTGGAAGGAAGTGCTAGTCCCAGCATTTAAAATCCTATGGCATTCTCGGGCAGCTGCAAGGTACTTGTGTTTTTATTTGGCTGGTGTCTTGCAATGGTGTGCTGCCAAATGGGCTCTGGAGTTGCTAGGGTTCCTGAAACAAAGAGGTCTACCAGCTATTTCATCTACAAGGCTGCACCACTCCATAAGCCCCTTCCTCCAAGAAAACTATGAAACCTACCAGACAGTGTTGCGACCAGTCATGAAGCAAATTATTTTCTCGCTCTTCCTGGGATTGCTTGATGGAGTTCAGGAAGCTTCACAGCTGACAGCAAAAGTAACAAAATGTGCACTGACCCTGCTTTTTAGCTTAGTCAGACCCACATTGAGTTCAGCCTGCAAAGCGAAGATCTTAGACCACATCACCAGTACACTCCCACATCCCTGCATGTCTTTGTGCTCACGTTTCGGGGGCCCTTCATTTTCCATCTTAAAGGACATACCACAGACTTTTGCTGCACTAAAGTTTGTTGTGGCCACTGAACACATAACCAGTGGGCCAGGCAAGTATGGTTTAGATGGCACCAATATCCCTCTGCATGTGAGATTCCAGACCAACATCAGAATGAGGAATGCTTTTGCTATGCAAGAAACAAGTACAACTTTGAAGCAGGTGAAGGTTGCCTGTGTGCTCTTCATTGCAATCTATCTTTCCGTGTTCTACAGTGTTGTTAAGGCCATCATATAAATGGATAGATTAGACAACCTCTTTTATGTATAGTTGTTTTAATTGGTGAAAAAATGTCCTTTGTGTAGCAACTGCACTCGGATTTTATCCTGGTCACTGTGATGATATGCAATAATCCAAAGCTAATTTTGGGATACAGGGGCATATAAATTTCAATTCCATATTTATGTTGCTCATGCAGCTCTGTACCAAATAAGGAAATGTGAACTAGTAAGTGCCTAGGAATCCCAAGAAGAAAATGTGCTTCTGAAAGTCAAGCCTCTTGAGAGTCGTAGTTCATATCCTGACTGATGACAAATTATGATAATGGTGGTAATAAAAGTGTGGCTAAATGCTTAATGGTGAATCGTTATGGCAATTTGCACACATTTTCTGGTCTTGGAAATGTGAAATGCAGTCTGGGAAATTAGATAGATGGGTCTAAGAAGGTAGTACTGTACTCTTTCGAGAAGTTGCATACTCTGAAGCAACAATTATTATGACAGCACAAACGTTATTGAAAGCAGGGAGAACTCAGGTGACAGTCTTGGGTGACAAGCTTGGGAGTCAGAGGATTGCACTGTCAAAATACACAAAAATATGCAAGACTACCTTTCATCATATCAAACTTTTTGTCCATGATCTGGCCTGGTGTTGTTTACTCTGCCCGGAAGTGATTCTCCAGGGTCTGGGACAAAGGTTTTTCACATCACCCTGCTACCCAATTTTTTGCTTTCTTAAACAAACACCCAGAAATGCCAGGAATTCAGCCTAGGACTGAAATCACTTCAATATATTTTATGGGAAGTGACTCATAAGTGGAGTTAAATAAAGAAATAGTCTGAATCACCCAGATGTCTCAGGGTCTGTAATGTTTGAAACCACTCCAAAACACTCTTTGCTGGGTTTAAGAGGAGGGCAGAAGGTTAATCACTAGTAGATCGTCAAGGGTTTCTGACTCCCAATGGTTTGACAATATTGACCCTCCAGAAGCCCCTTTCCCATGCTTAAATGAGGCTGCTGAACAAAGTTTTCACAAATGCTGTGACCAAGCAGTAATATTTCCTATTCATTTGTATGCAGCTAGGGAGAATATTACTATATTTCTATGCTGCCCTTCCTTCAAGGAGCTCAGGGTGACTGACATACATGGTGTCCCCCATCCCTCTTTATCTTCACAAGAATCCTAATGATGGAGGTTAGAGTGACTGGCTCAAGGTCACCCACTCATAGATGAGTGGGGTTTTAAATAGGGCCCAACACTCTTCATATTTACACCACACTGCCTCTATTGAATGTTAGACGACCACAGTGGGTGCTTCCTCCACAAATAGTCATGGCTTACCTGAAGAGAGAAGAGTTGGGGTAGCTTAGCTAGGTGTTTGAGAGGGAGAGGAAAAATAAGTTCTGCTATAATTTGGTCCAGTTCTCTGGGGGAGTTGGAGTGGGTTCAGGTGGGGATGGCAAAACCCAAACCCCTATCCAAGTTTTTCAGGCACTGACAGTATGACTTCATTATTATAAATATTTCATTTTTCTCTCCTGAGTACGATCTAACATTCTGTAAGAGGCTTTGCACAATGTGATGCCAAATCTGACTCCATCCTAGACACGTTACTGTCATGTGCTTCTGTAAATATTATCAACTGGAGGTGGAGAGAGCAAAAGAGGAAATGAAAAAAAGCATGGAGAGGAACGGGGCTGCAGGAGTCAAGACAACAGGGTTATCATCTTTACACATAAAATATACACAACAGTGTAACATTATCTTCCTCATCCTGTTTGGTAGTGAACAAAAACAGATGTGATAAAAATCAGCAATATCGCTGTCTGTTGTTGGAGGTAATTGTGTTGACTAATTTAAACCAGATTTTTTGGGGGGATAAGGTGCTATGTATAATGCTGGCTAAGGAGATGAGAACTGCAACCTGAACAGGCATTAAATTGAGAACAAGAGGATGAGTAATAAATTATTAACTCTTCTTTTCACCAATGCAAGGTAATGTTGAATGCAAGGTGTGCTCTCTTAAGCCTGTGCAGATTGACCACTTTGAAACCACTTTTCTAGCCAAACTTTTAATTCAATCATCCTACTCTTAGCATGGTATGCGGGTGGCGCTGTGGGTTAGACTACAGAGCCTAGGACTTGCTGATCAGAAGGTTGGCGGTTTGAATCTCAGCGACGGGGTGAGCTCCCGTTGCTCGGTCCCTGCTCCTGCCAACCTAGCAGTTCGAAAGCACGTCAAAGTGCAGGTAGATAAATAGGTACCGTTCTGGCGGGAAGGTAAATGGTGTTTCTGTGCGCTGCTCTAGTTCGCCAGAAGCGGCTTAGTCATGCTGGCCACATGACCCGGAAGCCGTACACCGGCTCCCTTGGCCAATAAAGCGAGATAAGCGCTGCAACCCCAGAGTCGGTCACGACTGGACCTAATGGTCCAGGGTTCCTTTACCTTTACTCTTAGCACATACAGATTTATATCTTATATTTTGAACCATTTTGTTATCAGTTGTCATGGATGGCAAAGATTAAGGTTTTTCTTTAAACCAGGCATCCCCAAACTCGGCCCGCCAGATGTTTTGGGACTACGATTCCCATCATCCCTGACCATTGGTCCTAGAAAGGGAGTATTCTAAGTAGCATAGCTCAGCCTTTAACCAGAACAATAAAGCATATATTTTACTAACCACAAAACCAGACCTGCCAACTCTTTTGCTTTGGCCGGTAAACACCTGGTTTTAAAACTAATTTCTCCCATTTCAGAAAAGGAGATTATTTTTCATCTTTTTTTGGGAAGCTAACTTCTAATTAATTTTAAAAAGTGATCTTCAGTCTTTCCCTGTCTTCTGTTCGGTTTCTGCTGTGAGACTGCTCCCTAAAAGAATGCTGTTGTCCTCTAAGTCTAAAGCAAATTGCCCAAGAGCTCAGCAAAGAAGCACGCACTTCAGCATGCTTGCACAATATGAATCATAGTCGCTAACTAAATTCAAAGACTGTGCAAATTGGTTGGCTCTGAAAAATATCTGAATTAAGTTATCATTAGCTGGACTTTAGTCAGAGCCTCTAGTAGCTGAGCAGAAGAATGTTTCAAACTACTGATCAACCTTAAATCGTATCACATGGCAAGGATAGGACTGCCGGCTTCTAGTATAGGCCCTGCTGCTGTGTATCAACAGCAGCCTGACATGCAGACATTTAACAGGCAATGTTTCTCCCGTTAGTGATAAATGGGGGGGGGGGGGGGGAGTGGATTTATGTGTGTCATTCTGCTATAAAAAGCAGAGGATCTGAGCCAGTAAAAACTGGCAAATCTATGCAGGGGTCACATCAGTTTGCAAGACAACAAATTAAGGTCTTCACTTAATACAATTTTTAACCACACATGGGTGTAGCCAGGATTTTTGTTGGGGGGGGGCAGAACCTCAGATTTGTATTGTTTAGTAGGGGCAGCTGCCCCCCTCCAGCTATGCCCATGTAACCCCAATCATGTTGCACATTGTATGTATAACTTGCCAAAGCTGCCTTTCTGAAATTCATTATTCTTTTCTGAATGTAACAAGATTGAAAGACTGACTCTTTCCTGCAATATCCTTTTCGCTTTACAGAGTTTCCATTACGTGCGTGGTTTACAAGTCAAGCAAAATATTACTTTCTTTCCCTTTAATACAGTGTCTAACATCAGCTAGAAATTGTCTCCTGAGTGTACCAGTGGGGGACCCATTTCATAACGTGAAGGCATTCAGAAAAGTATTTTTATTGGCAGCTCTAGAGCCATTGAATTTTCATGTACTGAAGACTTGCAGCACTTGTTGGGTCTTTTATTTCAGCGGTCTTTCAAAGAGCTGGTGCTAAGCTGGAGGATGTAAAAGTGTTCTTGTCCTCTAGATGTAAAAGACAGATGTATTTATTTTTAATGCTGCATGACCAGAATTGGCAAACTGTTTTTCTCCAAGTGTCTCAGCAAGTACCTGCTGAAACATGAAACAAAGTCATCAGAAGTTTAAGCAGCATTGCTGAGCCAAAGCTAATCTGCCCTGCTACATACAGACATCATGCTGCTGTCATAGGCAAAGAGTCTGTGACATCAGCACACAAGCATGCAATGCCAAGTACTGTACCTTTTTTAAATAGAATAGTTTAACAAGTGGGTTTTTTAAATCTTTGATGAAAAGTGAATATTTAACTTAATAAACAGGATTGCTCTGTAACCCTCCTTTTCCAAAGAAGCTCTAGTTTACAGACAGCACTATAATAGCACTAATAATATCCTGTTCATTTACTTGAGAGCAAGTCTCACTGAATTATGGTGAACTTACTTTTGGAGTAAAAATGCAAGGGATCAGGTTGTTAGGTGGAGAGACCCCAGGCAGATAAGGGAATTTCTTCCTGTCCCAAATGAAGTAACCCTAGATGGCTGTTCCCTGTTTAGCTTTCAAGCCATTAGGAATATTATTCACACAATTTCAACATATGAACTGGTGTTTTTCTTCAATATGGGGTTAGTTTTATGAATTTAGCCAGTGTGGAGTAGTGTTCAGAATGCCAGAGTATTTAGTCATGAAGCCCTTTGGGTGACCTTGGGCCTGTCAGTATCTCTCAGCCTAAACTACCTCACAGGGTTGTTGTGAGTATAAAATGGAGAAGAGGAAGTAATATACCATCTTTTAACACTGGGTTAAAAACGTATTAATAAACAAATATTATCAGCACACACTGCACTACAAAAAGCAGCTGCATGAAAGAAAATCAAATGGTGTCTCCCACTGGGTTCAGGGGGGTTTACGTCTATGTAAGTCTGCAAAAGCTTTAAAGCTCAATCAATGCACCTTTTGGCACGACTCTGGCGAAGCATGTCCTGTAGAAGCATATATACCCCCCTCCACGGAGTCTCTGAGGTGCAGAAGCCCCCAGAGGCCCACCCCCTCCCCGCTCCCTTCGCCCCGCCCCCCATGTTGCCGGGGCTGCGCGGGCAGGAAGGTGCGCGCGCGCGCGCTCTCTTCCTCCGAAGCTCGCGCCAGCCCCATGACTGCCGCGAAAACGGGAGCGCGCCTGGCTTGCCGCTGAGCCCAAGCCTGCCACTGGTGCCCTGGCTGCGAGCGTGTTGCTCTCTCCTCCATCGCCAGCCAGCCAGCCAGGCAGGCAAGCAGGCGGGGCGGTGAGCGAGAGGCGAGCCGGAGCGCGGGCTGCCATGCCCAGCTAGCCTTTCCCTTGCCTCGCACACCACCCTTGCGGTACTGCCTCCGCTAAGGCTGCCCCTGCACGGTGCGCCCTCCTTGCCGGGCAGCGCGGGCTGGCTCGCTTCCCCTTCTCCGAAGCACCCCCGGCCCGCCAGTGCAATAAACTTTTCGCTGCCGACAGAGCGACCAGCAGAGCGGCGGGTCTTGCCCCGGGGTCGCTCCCAGGATGGAACAGGGCGCGTACGGAGCTGGCAAAGCCGGGGGCGCCTTTGACCCTCAGACCTTCATCCGGCAACCTCACACGATCCTCCGGATGGTTTCTTGGGTAAGGACTCGGAGGACGCCTCCCTGGCCGCGCGGGGGAGGGAAGGCCATTGGCGTGGGAAATAACAAAAACACGTGCAAAGCAATCGGCACGTCTGAAAGAGAGATCTGCAGAGAGCCCTGAGCGGGCTTGGCTTGGCTGTGGGGTTGATCCCTATCCTGCTGACTGAGCACCCAGGGCAAGCTTTAGATGACACTCAGCGGGGCTTTAAGAAGGAGGAGGAATGTCCTTCCCAGCGCGCGCGCGCGCGCACGCGAGATCGTGGAAAGGAAGATTAGGAAAGCCCAACGCCGGGTGGTTGGATTTGGGGGACCCACTTCTCGGCTTCCGCTGCCCCCGTGGGGCGAAGGAGATCGCGGGGTGGGGGTGCCGGCCAAGCGGGCAACTGGGGGGGGGGGAATCCTGCAACGCCGCCTGCCCAAAGTGACCTCTAAGATGGGAGCGAGGCCGTGTCTTCGCTGTCATGGAGCCCCCAGCTCGGCTTGCTTCTTCCATCTCCGTTTTCCGTCTCTTGTGCAGCGCCGCTTCTAGTCGGCGGCGGGGCGGCAGTGTTTGCAAACTGGTGCTCTGTGTGTGTTTGTGTTGTGCAGACTGTGGAGCACACAGCTAGCCCGGCAAGCAAGGTGCAAAATGGCATTGTGAGCGCCCTTCCCCCGCCTCTCTTCATTGCCCAGATCTCTCCGGGTGAAGCGTTTGGAAAACTAGGAAACATGCCCTCCCAGCCGCCTTCTGTATTGGAGCCTTCTTCCCTCTCTTGTTTCTTCCCCTTTCCTCCTCCAAAACTACTGCCGGCTTCCTTTGAAAGATGGAAATGGTTAAGCCGGTCCTCCAGCCTCTTAAGCCCGACGCTGCTATTATTAAATGTTCATCAAAACATGCAGAAAATGGGAGTTCCCCATAACCTGCGCGATGAGCTGTTAATGGTGAGGCAGTTGGACGAGAGAACTGCAAAAGTGATTCTGAATTTCAGCTGCCCTTTTCCTAACCCTTCCCTTAATTTATTTCAGTTGGTTCCTGCTTATTTCATTTACAGAGGATGGGGCGCGCGGAAGGAGAGAAGGGTGCAAATGCGTGGTGTCCTCCTCTTCCAAATCCTCCTCCACCTTCAATTTTACCGTGTAGCAAATTTTATGTAACGCCGTTCATGTGTGATGGAGGAAGCGAGTTGATGGGATCCGTCAGCAAGAGGAGGGAAGGAAGGCTGCTCTCTCGACTGTGCGGCTCCCTCGGGGTGGGGGGAGGTCACTTATCTTGTGACACTTTCGCCATGGCCGCCCGTGTGTGCCTGGAGCATTTGCAAGAAGGTCACTGGGATTAAGGGAGCAGGCTGCAAACAATAAGCTGGAGGGCGGGGGAGAGAGATTTGTCTCTTGTGGGAGTCTGTAGGGAGAGAGGGAAGGAGGACACAGTGAGGTAAAGCAGATCTTGGAGGTGAGATGCCGCCTTCTCACCCTCCCCCAGTAGGCCAAGAAAGAGAGAGGAGGGCAGAGTAAATGTTGGATAGGGATAGGGCATCTCTTGTTGTGAGGGGTGATGGTGTAGCAAGAGTTTAGCTCTCCTATTGCAGCCATTAAGGCAGGGGTCAGCAAGGTTTATCTTGCCTGGGCCGGATGGGTCCCATGGAGACCCCTCCGTGGGCTGGATTCTGCACCCGCGTGAGTGCTCGCACCCATGATTTTCTGCGCAGACGCGATTTTCAGCACCGCGGGAGTGAGTCCCCGCACTGCGCTGCACCAGTTTAGCACAGCGCGCGAGCAGGCAACTCAGTTTGGGGGCAGCTCATGGGCCAGTCAAATGACCTCCGCAGGCCACCTCTGGCCCATGGGCCTTCGGTTGCTGACCCCTGCATTAAGGTTAGCCCAGGAAGTTGCCTTGAAGTCTTTTGTTCATCTCACCCACTATTTGTCTACCTTTTGCAAGCACATCATTTATCTTTTACATTTATATCCCACCTTTCTCAAGGTTCTCCCCCTCCCCATATTCCAAATAGTTGTTGCTTTTGTGCAAAAAGAGAGTTAGCAGCCTCCTCAAGCACAACCAGTGTGCTTGCCACCTGTTTTTCTGTCGACTGCTGGCTCCCCTTCCCTTCCTGTGCTGCCTGACTGCATGTGACTTGGAGGAAATGTTTGGAGATGAGAGGAGGAGGAAGGAGCTCTGCAGAATTGCTAGCAGTGCCCTGAAGAAGGGATTAATATGGTTGGCTGGTGTGTCTGCCTGGGCTCATTTTGCAGTGCTGTATGCTAGTGTTCGAACCAGAGGGCGGAAGACATTCTAGCAATAATCTCCTGGCTTTCACATCCGCCGGTGAAATTCAACATGATGTGGTGGAAGAACCTTTATTGCTGTTGCGCAAACACTTGAATGAGGCAAAGCAGCAAAGAGCACAGGTGACAGCGCTGGCCCAATTATGATTGACATGACGTTAGATGGGACACTTCTGTCCTTGATAATCTGGGACAGAATGTTCTCCCCTTTAAAGCTGTGACTTCATTCTGTTACTGCAGGGCTTTCCAAGTACAGGAGAAGAGAGAGGGTTTCTGCAGTCTGCTTCTTTCTGCTTCAGAATATCACCTTATTGGCTCTCTTCACGAAATCAGATGACTTCCCAGCTGCAGAAAGAAACCCAGCATCCAAATTTTTCTTGGATGTCCTCCTGTTTCCCCAAAGCCACCAACTATCTACTGCACCTTGACCTTGGAAGTGACTTTGATACCCTTCTATTTCTTGTGATAGTGTGTTACTTTGCTTTGTAAAAACACGTGAGTTGCAGAATAGTGGAAACTCTTAAAAACCATTCCTGTGCATGTTTGCCTAGGAGTAGGTCCCATTGAATTAAAGGGGCTTACTTCAATGTGCATGAAAATCTCAGGAATTGGAGTAGTGGCTTAGCTGAGCAAGTCAAGAGATGGAGAAACTTAGAGCCTCATTCCTCCCGCATTTGAATGTTCTTCTCTCCCATATGGTAAAAGTTCAGTCTTTGTGCCTCTCACTCATTTTTCACTCCTGTACTATAGGTTACAATTTCACTTGCAATGCAAGCTTAAGCACGCTTACTCGGGAGTAAGTTCCACCAAGTTCAGTGGGACTTGCTTCTAGGCAATGTATAGCTGTACATGTTTGAATCCAGTCATATCATTAGAAATGTGCTCGGTACATTAACTTTGCATGGTAAAAAAAATCCCCCCTTTCTCCATCAAGTCTGAAGTGCTTAATAGATGAGGCACACAATATTAAATTTGTTAACCTATTTTTTCCTTTTTTTGTCTCAAGTATATTGCAGTGGTGGCCAGAATAGAATTTGTACCCTCCATGCTGTCTCCAAAACTTTCAGACTCTTAACTTAATTATTTTTGGCCCCCTGCCCCCAATTACTGTGGCAACATTTTAGAACTTTAAGGTGCTTGTTTTTTAAAAGCCATATTCTAATCCTCGTGGCAATAATGGCAAGGCTGAAAATGCAGTGGCAATGCCTGCTAATGGAGCCATCTCCAACTTGGTGCCTGCCAGGTAAACACCGCCTTGCTTGCTGGGGCTGATGGGAGTTGTAGTCCAAAACATCTGGAGGGCTGTGTGAACTAAGTTCAGTTTTTTCAAGTCCCAGAACCTCCAGATGTAGTTCATGAACTGCAAGGGAGTGTTCAGTACTGGGGCTTCTGGAACAATACATTGCCGTGTAGGTACAATATATTGATCAGTTGTGGCTGTACCTGCAGCATTCCACCTTCGAGATGAGCTTCATGACAAGCAAAACAAGCCAACCCATACAGATTCCCAGTGTGGCCCAATAATGAGATACCTCAATGGTTAGATGTGCAGACGCATCTGATTTGCAGATTTTTGATGTTTCAAGCTTTGTTTGTTTATACGGAAACTCATATGGATGCAGAAGTTGGGAGATTTATAGGCCCATTCTAGGTCTCCTAGGAATCTCCTAGGAATCTCCTAGGAATTTGTAGGCCCATTCTAGGTCTCCAAGGAATCTCCAGTTGGGAACGGTAGTGACTAAAAGAAGACAAGAAAGAGCTTCTGAAATTCCTGGCACTTTTCTAGAATGCCACTGTAGAGCTCAAATCTCCACAAGAATCTGGGGGGCAAAGATTGCGGGACAGAAAATAACATTAACAGACCAGCCCTATGTATGCTTACTTGGAATTAAGCACCACTGGGCTCAGTGAGGCTTAGGACTAAGTAATTGGGCAAAGGTCTGCAAGAAAAGACTGCACACTCAATTGAAGGCATTTTGAGCTAATAGTGACTTCACAGCTGCTCTGCAGAGTTGCCAGTTTCTCAACCAGCCACTGCAGCTGTGCCTTTAGCAATAACTTGGTGTGCAGATATTTAAAAAGTGATAGCGTTTTCTCTCCATCGTGTGAAAACTTGCAAATGCTGGGATTAATTCTGCACCTCGAGCTGCACAGGAGCAGACCAAATTGATTTTCATGGTCATTTGGCAACCCTAATGCTACACCTGTCAGATGCAGTGCAGCTTTTAGAAGCCCATGATCAAGAATACAAAAATAACCCCACTCTTCTGTGAGGTATCATTGGTGGCAGCAGTCCAATTTGAACTGTGTTTGGAATTCCCATTGAATTCAATGGGACTTAACTTCCAAGTATAAATATATTTCAGGCTGCATCTTTAAATGACCAGGCCTTGACATATTACCATGCTGATGGTACTAACACTGTTGGAGTGATAAGATGCCACAGAAAGTAGGGCTCAATATCCTAAGTGGTTTTTAGAAGAAAGGAAACCTGTCTTCTGTTACACCTGCGCATCCTGAATGCTAGGTGAGATTATATTTGGGCGTGAAAGATACCTTTAATTAACTGTATAGGTTTTAGTTTAATCCAGTGTTTCTCAACCTTTTCTTGACTATGTACCCCTTCTGACCTTGTTTCCTTCCTGTGCCTCCCCCCCCCCAATGTGCAGCCAGGGGGAATATAGGGGGGCAGCTGCTCCCCCAATAAGTAAAAATCAATACAAATCAATGGTTCTGCCCCCCCCCCAAATATTGACTATGCCTATCAGGTAAATAAGGTAGCTATTTAAGTGTTTTATTTGTAAATAGAACTTGTTTTATTTATAATTTTTTATAATTTATACAACATACAATTACCAGTTGTTGTTGTTTAGTCCAGTACATAAAAAAAGGAACATAATGAAATATTGTTGAAGCAGAAAAACATAGATCACAGAGCTGGCAGGGACTCCAAGGTAGGAAACTCAGCTAAAACATCCATGATAGATGGTCATCCAGCCTCTGCTTAGAAACCTCCAAGGAAGGAGAGTCCAGAACCTCTCGAATGAGAGCCATCTTCCATGTATTATAAAAAGTAAACAACACTTATTTGGCCCCAGTTATTTGACACAGAGGGTGAAACCTACAGATACAAAAGGCACATGGGGAGTTCTGTATATATGGGAGAATTTTGAAAAGCAGGTGATCCTCACTGACCTGGTGCAAAAAGATGATGTCATCTGGAGCAGCCCTGGCTGCCTAGATAAAACACTATAGTCCCACACGCCCTTACCTGGGAGTAAGGCCCACTGAACTCAGTGCAGCTTTCTTCTGAGTAGACACCTAGTTATTTACTAGATGCAAGTCGGCTGCACCAGATGACCCCGCTCAGCTAGGCACTGTGGTGGATTTTATCCTGCGCCTTGCAGAGCTGGGCTGACAATGCCAACGGGCCCAGCGCCCATTGGCAACATCTAAAGGCACCGATCCAAGAAATGCACATGGCAAAAAGGAGCATTAGGCCCTGGTGGGCTGTCCCCTTACCCGCTTGTGATTGGCCAAGCAAATAGCCAGCCAATCAGGATTTTTTTATTTTAAAAATGTGGTTTCCCCCCTTCACTTCTCACTTCCCTCTGTGGCTACCTAGCCTTGTGCTGTGGCCTCCCACTTATGCGATTTTCACCTGTGCCCCCCTTGGAATATCCTGGGGCCCCACAGGGGGCCATATGGCTCCTGGTTGGGAAACACTGGTTTAATAGTGAATTAGATCTGCACAAGTCCACTTATGACCAAAAATAGTTCTGAAAAGAAAACAAAAACCCTCCATTTTTTGATGATGTACATTTATGCCATAGCAGGAATTACCTTAGTAGAGACATTCCTTACTGCATAGGAGAGGAGCAGGATCTTAAGAAGGCGATCTGCAGTATTTAAAAGTATTAAATATATATTTAAAATAACTTTTTAAAAAATAACAAAGTGCTGCCTAATTAACTGAGGGTGGTTCTTTTTAGCGAATTAGCACCTTATGTACAACCAATTGGAATCTGCATTCCAGATAAGCCTGCAAAAGCTGCTACCCTGCTCATTCCCACTTACTTCATAAGTCACTTGTAGAACATTCATGGCCTCAGCAAACGAGTAAAATAACCAACACATTTTCACATTTGCAAATGCTTCTCTGCTTGGTCACCTGGAGGTAATTCTTATCTTGCTGAAGGTGATCAAGCAGGAAAGCGACTGTTTCTAAGCCTCAAATAGATCAGCTGCTATTTATGGCACTAACTTTTATAAATGCGAATGCTCATGGCCAGTGGTATACCACTGCTCCCAGTAGCCTTCCTGTTAACGCTACACACACACACACACACACACACACACAGCAAAAAGCACTTGCTTTGAAGCTATCTGGGAGGGCAAGTTTTCATTGTTTACCTTTCCGAATCGGTTTTTCTTTTTGCATGCAAGGCTATACACAAGCAGAATAATATTGGCTGAAGTCATAGGAAGAAACAGGCCTGCCTTCCAAATCCCCCTTCTTCAGTGTTGAGTGTGGAAGTCAAAATGTGGCTAGCAAGGTCCTTGTAGTGAGGTGTGCCTGTGGCGTGTGGTTCAGGTTTTCCAGTTTGCCTGGGGAGCTCTTTGTTCACCAACAGCTGCACTCTTCCTTTTAATAATAATTGAACAGCTTTGTGGTGTGTCTTTGTTTTCTGAATGCGGTGCCTTTTGAAGTGGCATATGTTCAAGGAAGCTAGCACATAAGACAACTCCGTGTAACAGGGGAAGCTATGCTTCAAATCATGTGGGAGTTGGCAACCTTTTGGTGCATATTTGCAAACCAGAGAAACTCTCATGGGCACTCCAGAAACTGCCACTTATTCCACTGGCTACAACAGGATACATCCTTCATGCCTAATTTCAACAGGGGTGGCAACCCTCTGGGAGCAAGGGAAGGCCTCATTGGGCCCCTTTGTACCTGTGGCTGTCATGTTGCCAACCTCTATTAAAACACAACATGGCTCCTAATCTTCAGAAGAGGGTTTTTGTCTTTTTGTGTTAATGGAGCCTTACCTGAGAATAAGCCTCACACAGTGCAAATTAATTATGAAGCCTGGAATTGTGATGCAAAGGGCAGACTTGATAAGATTTCCCCCATAGCGCTTTCCCCATTATTATCAGGAAAATGTTCCTCCACCTGCCTTGCACATGTTAAAAAAGGCATGGGAGCTCTGGTGGAGAAAAGATTTGGCAGCCTTATTTGTCACATGATCTACAGCAATCATTCCTCTCCCCTCCATTTTGCAATTTGTCTCTGGGTACATCAATATATCTGGCACTGAGCAAGCTGTAGCTTTATAGGTTACACATTCACATTTTATTATAGCATTATGTGCTGTTTCATGAGATCTTATTCTGGGCATTCATTTAAAAGTTCTTTGACAGGAACTGCATCATGTGAGTAGGAAAATGGCTGTCTGGAAAATCGTAATAATTGTATGGTAATGATTGTTAACAAGCTGCTGCCTGTTTAAGGTTTTTTGTTTTTTTTAATCTGCTTGCAGAATAGGGCTTTTCAAAAAATAGAATCCAAGCCATATTTAAAGCCCACCTTTTTCACTTGGAAGTATTTAAATGTAAAAAGACCTTTGCAAGCTGTCTATAAAATAGAACAGAGCTGAACTTTCATTGCAGCGCAGAGGGAAATAGCACGGAGGGACGAATCATCGGGCAAATGGGGATATGCTGTATTTGTTTTTGGGAAATGACAGAGAAAGTGCTCCGAAATGAGAAGGGCTCATGCATGAAGCTTAAATGCTGAGAAAGATTGGAGGTGGCAGCTGTACTGTGAATTAAATGTGAGCTTGCAGCAAGTTGTGGCAGAAAAGGTACCCCTCGTTATTTCAAGCAACATATGCAGAAACACAGAATGTTTGTTAACGTTGTGAGACTGTTGCATTTAAACCGAACCTCTTGGTTGCAATCCTATGCACCTGTTATGAGGGGTTTTTTGGGGGGGTGGGTAGGCAGTATGCCTGAGCCCCTCTTCTAATTCTTGGATCCAGCACAATTGCTGGAATAGCCAAGCCAGCGTAGTAATGGCCCACAAAGTATGGGTCATTAAGGGAACAAAGGGAGTGGCTCTGTGCTAGAGAAGAAATGGGTGGGCCTCTCCCTTCTACAAGTCAGTTACTTAGAAAGATAAAAGGCCAGAATGGCAGAGAGAGAGAGAGAGAGAAAGAGAGAGAGAGAGAGAGAGAGAGAGAGCCATAGCCATACCTGATTTCTGTTTGAATCCAAGGCTGTGACTATCTGAGAAGCATGACCCTCTTGGGTTGTTAATGCTATGAAGCCTTCCATCGTAGGCTCAGGTTGTGCAAATGAACCATATAACCTATTGACACTGCAGTCTCCACTGTGTCTCATTCCAAAAGGAAACAAACCCTGAGTAAGCGCCTGGAACCCCCGGCATCTTGCGCCACTCAGAGGTTGGGGTGGCATGCAACAAACCTTTATCTAAGTCCAAGTGCACTTGATAGGATTTACTTCTGAGTAGACATGGAAAAGATTGCCCTGCTAGTAACAGAAACATTGTCGGACATTCCAAGCCACATAAGCCTTCATATTGCCCTCATGAACTTCCCATTTATGTGAAGGAAAATTCAAAGATTCAAAGTATGTCTTCGAATGACATCACATGGAAGAGGGAGGCACCATGAGTCCCAAAGTAAAGAGAATAAGTGGTGTGCAATAGTCTGTTCTGCTAGTGCAAGATACTTCTGTTGGTGGAACAGGACTTTCCTCTCTGTAGCTCCCACCCACCCAAATCTGCTCTGGAGGGTTGTAGAGCTTTGTGTACAACCCAGTGACTCTGATGGGTTCAGCAAGCATTGTTAAGCAAAGCAATGATCCCAGTGACTTATAAGCAACAATCCAGGGCATCTTCTCCAACCTGCTGTGTTCCATATGTTGTTGGACTACATCTTCCCTCACCCCTAGTCAGCATCGCCAGTGGTCAAGGATGATGGGACCTGTAGTCTGACAACATCTTGAGGGTACCACATTGGGGAAGGCTCCTTCACTGAAATGTTTTCAGAGCATTGGGACGTGGGTGGCAGTGGAGCACCCTTTTGGAGCAAGGGAGCCACTGTGGCGCAATGGGTAGAGTTCAAGAGGAGGAGTGGAAGACCCAGATTCAGAGTCTCCGCTCTGCCAGAAAACTTTGGACCAGGTTTTATCTCAAACAACCTCATGGGGATAGCGTCAGGATAAAATGGGAAGGGAATCGAACTGTTTTTGCCACCCTGAATTTCTTGCAGGAAAGGTGGAATAAAAACACCAAATTGAGAGTTCTAAAATATTCCCCAGTGAATGCTTGAACATTCAAAACTCAGGATCATTGTATTTGACTGATACCACTTCATATTCCCACTAGGATAGTTCTTACTTTGTTTGAAAAAATAAATAGCAAAGAAGTCATTGTTCCCTCGTAATGGCATCAAAATCTCTCCAGCATATGGTTATTGGGTCCAGAGCTCAGGATTCCTCCAGGGCTTTGGTTACGTACAAGGCAGAAATGACAAGTCGTCTTGTGATAACTTAAAGGCCAACAAATTTGTCAAGGAGTAAAGATTCATGGACTTAAAGTATATTTCCATCAGATGTAGGAAGTGTTATCCTGAGTTGCAGGTACATTGTTGGAGTTCTTTAGGCTCTGCTTTTTGCAGTGCTGCAGAGACAGGAGAAGCCACGCCTGCTGAGATCCTACACCTACCCCAAATGAAACTTTTAAGGTCCAAGAGCTCGCTTAGTGTCTGAACCTTGTACACCATTTAGCATTTGTATCAGAAATACATATCAGCTTCCAGACTGCCATCAGATGCAATAAGAGCTGATGGGTCTCTGATTTAAAAAAGAGAGAGCAGCAAAGCAAACTCTGTTCCATGAGTAACGTTGACTTTGGAATTATCATCACAAAAGAAGGAGGATTGAGAGAGACTCTTGCTTTAGTCAAATCAGGCAGACAAGTCTCCAGGTAATGACTGTCCTTGAGGACTGCCCAAGGCAGCTGTATGGGTCATTAGCATCCATAGCAACAGTGGAACGTACCTGCAGTCTTATTTTTTCCTGCAAAGCGTTCTGCCAGCTATATGTCTTGTGCTGTTGTCCATTCACAAAAGCCAGCCAATTACGAAAACATTGCAGTGCTTCTGAGAAATATTATATGCCTTTCCTGGGCCAGACTGGGCCAGTCTGTTGTACATCAGGACAAGGGGTGGGGAACATTTGGCCTTCCAAATCTTGAAGCACAACTCCCATCAGCCCCAGCAAGCATGGCCAGTGGCCTGGAATAGTGGGAGTTGTAGTTCAGCAACAGGTGGAGGGCCAAAGGTTCCTCACGTGTGATCTAGCACACTGGGTTGGGTTGTACAGTTCGGTCTGTCAGGATGTTAGCTGTGCTGAAGGAAGGAAGCCAGGCAGCAGCTCTCCGCAGGCTCAGACAGGGATCTTCTCAGTTGCCTGATTCCTGGTCGTTCAAGCCAGAGAAGCTAGGAGTTGATCCTGGGACCTTCTGCGTGCAAATCATGTGTTCTGCCACTGAGCTCTGCTCCTTCCCTGCAACTCGCAATTGAGATCTCTTCTGCGGAGAGGGATATTATTATTGTTCCCCAAGGCTGACAGGTCCACAGGGCTCTTGTCTCTTCCAGATTTGCATGGAAAGAACAGTTCCCCCGCTGTGCCTTTTTCTATCTTAGAGCAACTCTTAAAGGTACAAGAGCAGACTTGGGATCGGACGACCTTACATGCTCCCTCCTTGTTTTTTCTTCTTCTCTCTGGCTAGGTGTGATAAAGATTGCTTAAACACAGTCTTTCCCAGCCTAGTGTTCTGCAGATGTTATGGGCTGCAAAACCCACCAGCCCCTGCCGGCACACCTGTCCCAGCTAGAGCTGATGGGAGTTGCCCAAAATATCTGGAAGGTCTCAGGTTGGCAAGGGGTGTTACAAAAGCAGCTGGTTTTGTAAACATAGCCTTAGACTAGGCCATTGAGAGGCTACCGCAGTGGGATCCAGTCATGGCTCCAGATGAGCCTCCAAGGGAACAGAAATGGCTCTGTGTGCTTCCTTCATTGGTGCTGATCTCTTCCAGCGGGTGGTAAACCAGCTAATGCTGTGGGATCAGCAGTTAAGCTGGGGGAGTGGGCAGGGGATAGGGGCCAGATGCAGCAGCTTGTAAATACCGTTCAAAGGCAAGGAACAAACAGTGGAAGGAGAGGAGGCCGCAGTTCACATCCTTATCAGTTTGCTGCAGTTCAGTCGCTTGCTCTCTGCGGGCGATGAAATGTTTTTACTGTTTGCCTGTTTGAGGGGCGTACTGTATATCTGAAACAACTACCGTATTTTTCGCCCTATAGGGCGCACTTTTCCCCCTCCAAAAATGAAGGGGAAATCTGGGTGCGTCCTATGGGGCAAATGCAGGCTTTCGCTGAAGCCTGGAGAGCGAGAGGCGTCGGTGCGCACCGACCCCTCTCACTCTCCAGGCTTCAGGAAGACATCTGCAGCCTAGGCAGCCCTGCAGGAGTTCCCGCAGGGCTGTCTAGGCTGCGGATAGCAGCCTGCTGCCCGGCGCGAGGGGCGCTCTGAAGCAGAGCGCCCGCACGCCAGACAGACATCGGCCAGCCCCAGAAGCTCGGGGGACAGCTGTTCCTTGACCTGGTTCGGTTTCCCCAACCAGGTTTTGGGGGGGAAATAAAGGAACGGTTCAGATTGAGAAATGGAACTTGCGTTAACCCTGCCTTCTCCTGGCAGCCCCATGCGTGAACCATGGTGGTTCCACATAGTGGTGCAAGCCAAGTAATTTTTGACTCTGGACTTCATGGTCTCGCCAGCGGAGGGGACAGTTTTCAGTCGGTGCCAATGTGTGTTACTTCATTTCCTTCTAAATGTTGCAAGGCAGTCCAGCTGTCTTTGGGGCTCCTTCTGCACATTCTGCTGAGTGGAACCCCAGACTTTTGCCCTGAAGTCTTGCCCTTACGGCACCATTGGCTCCACGCCGGCATTTGTTGCAGCAGTCGCATAACTCGGAAGGCTGTTGTACGTGTGTCTGGCTCAAAGCTGTCCCGATGCATGTGCTCCAGTGTATGCCACTCACAAGTTACCTGCTTGCTTTGGGTAACCTCAGTATTTCCAGTAGTGACTGTAACGTGTGGTGACCTGGCCAGCGTGCTCCTGCTGTTTGAGTTTCTTGGCGCTCGTGCTCAGTTCTGCCACCAAGCATGTCTCTGGGGGTGTAATACGGAATCCTCTTATCTTCAAAGTCCATATGGCACAATTTTGGATGGATGCAGCATAGATGTTTCTGAAAAGCATAGCTTGGGTTGGTTCTGCTCTCTTTCTATTCTAAAAAATATGCACTTAACAGCATGGAGTAACTTAAGAAATCTGAAAAGCAGGATTGGGGCTGGAATCTGACCTCGCTTCCTCTCTCTCACAGGTTATTCCAGGTGATGGCTCAGACGTATTATCAGGGAAGCGTGTGTGAAGCTTTGCTGGGGCACTCCGACTGATTCTGTGTGCATAATGGATAACATCATTTCTTAAAACAGTTAATCCGGCATCATTTTTATGATAACAATAAAAGCTTCTTTTTTTTAGCATATTTTTGGTGAATATGCCTTTGAGGTCTTTTTGATAATACAGTCGTACCTTGGAAGTCAAACGGAATCCGTTCCAGAAGTCCATTTGACTTCCAAAACATTCAAAAACCAAAGCATGGCTTCTGATTGACTGCAGGAAGGTCCTGCAGCCAACTGGAAGCCCCATTGGATGTTCGGCTTCCAAAAATAGTTTGCAAACCAGAACAGTCACTTCCATGTTTGCAACGTTCAGCAGCCAAAATGTTCGGGAACTAAGCTGTTCGAAAACCAAGGTACAACTATATATGTTGTTAGGGAGTGGCCCAGATCCCAGATCTTCTGTGGTGGACCCCATATTTCCTATCCTTCTTCTCCTCTCTCCTTTATAAAAATAATTTTTACTTTGCTTGTAGGGTGGCTGGGCACCATGCTAATGAGACCCTAAACTGCCCACCATCTTAATTTCCCAGTGGCATCTATACATCTAAATTGGCTTATGGAAATGTTATGGAAATTCAAGGCCTTTGCCCAAAGTGCTTCTAAGTACCCAACAATACCCTTGCTTCTAATAAAAGTGTGCTTGTTGAACTGCTACCAAACACTTTCATCGCCCTTAATACAGTACTTGCTTAATAGCCGCTCTTTGAGTCTGAAACTTGTTTTCCAAGAGATCTGCTAAATTCTGAGCATGGGTATTGCCCAGAAGGGATTTATAGCTTTTTAAACATTTTGTTTTCAGTGGTGGGGAAACGCTATAAGGATGTGTTAACCATTAAATGTTAAATCTATATGTATGATTTAGTATATTACTTTATATTGATAAAATGGCTGTTATCCCAGCCTGAGGGATTAGGCTAGAAATAATGTTACTTTTATAAATGAAGTAAAAAATAAGAATACGCAAAGGAAGAAATAATCTCGTTCCTGGCTCTCTGGAGGTACCCAAAGCTTGCAGCTGTGAATGGCTGAATAGAAATGAAATGGGAGTTGGATAATCTGTAGCCAGCAGCTTCCTCGTTTTTCTTGCTGTGAACTTGGAACTCTCTCTATATTTGGCAAGTGGTCCTGCAAATGCAAGAAAAGCTTTTGCTTTGTTCCATCCGGGGTAGATTTGATTATAAATCCAGCGAGGAATATTATGTAACAGAACAATTTCCTTTTCATAACTCAATTTATAAAATTTCAGCAAGGGAGATATTGTAGCAGCCTCGTGACTGACGGGGAATCATGGTGAGTTAAGGGCTGGGAGCAAAGAGGCATGCAGAGCCTAACTGAAAAACAAGATGGGCATCGTGGGATGGCGAGGGAGAATGACAAGAGTTCTTCCCATGGTGCTCAAGGAACATTAATGGGCTGAGTTGCAGAGGCATCACATGATACTCAGGAGGGCTTAATAGCCTGCTCCAAACGGGTATCATGCTGCAGGCATCACATGGCACTCAGAAGGTTCATCTACGCTAACTGCTCAGTTTACTGTGCAGTACTGGGGCCAGAAGGGGGGAAATTGCACGTTTGCAGGCCTTGATTTCTGGAGGTGGCAATGCAAGGAGAATACAGTGGTACCTCGAGTTACAAACGCCTCAGGTTACAAATGCTTCAGGTTACAAACTCCGCTAACCTGGAAGAGTTACCTCGAGTTGAGAACTTTGCCCCAGGATGAGAACGGAAATCGTGTGCTGGTGGCGCAGCAGCAGCAAGAGGCCCCATTAGCGAAAACACACCTCTAGTTAAGAACAGTTTCAGGTTAAGAACGGACCTCCGGAACGAATTAAGTTCATAACCAGAGGTACCACTGTACCTCACCATAACAGTTTGCTTTAGGGAAATAGATGGATATGCAAAGTATTTTCCAAAAGAGTTGGCAAGCAGAGTAAGGAAGCTATGGGGGGCAGTTAAAATGGTAAAGGATGCTTAAAATTGCATCTTCTGGACACTGGAATTCTTCCCCAGACCTCATCTGAATTTAAAGTCTTCACAATGTACAGTATTCACATTCACCAGGTTCCTGATCTGGTGCGTGTTGTGAGAAGGGTTTTTCTTCTTTCCCATGTGCCCTGATCGGGTCAGGAGGCAGGCACCAATTCATTTTGCTCCCAATCAATAGCTAGAAGTTCTCTTTTTTATTATTATGATGTGCCAGATCATTTTTCATTGCTAGAAACAGGGTTTATAAAACGGTTGCTTCAGGCAGACAGCTTCAAGGGGAGCACAGTTTTTCTCCCTTCTCTCTATGAATAGAAAAGGAAAGAAAACCACAGTCCAGAATTGAGTGGAGCAATTCTGACTTCTTAGTTCAGGTATGGATGAACCATTATCAGTAGTGTTGGATTCTCTAAGCTCTGAGAAGCCTTGTCTGGGTTCTGGAAATAGACTCTTTCCATATCAAGGTATACCTTGGATTGTTCCTTTCTGCACTATTGGGCATATTTATTTAAGGGGTTTTATACCGACTTTTACCAAACAGTTGACAGGGCAGTTTGCAAATTCAAAGCAGAATACATAATATAAAATGGCATAATATAAAACTAAAATAAGAACTAGATTCAGGTAGGTAGCTGTGTTGGTTTGATGCAGTCGAAATAAAAAATTAAAAATTGTCCAGTAGCACCTCAGATGGCATTCTTCAGATGGCATCTGAAGAAGTGTGCATGCACATGAAAGCTTATACCCAGAACAAACTTAGTTGGTCTCTAAGGTGCTACTGGACAATTTTATTTTTTTTAAATTAAAATAAGAACTGTTTCAGCAATCACCTAATTTTGCAATTCTGCTATTCCTCATCACATGTCCTCTCCATCAAAGGCCTGGTGGAAGAAGTGTGTGTTTACCTGTTTCCTAAATGAAAGCAGCGATGCAGCAAGGTTCACCTCCGTGGGGAACTTATTTCAGAGTTTCAGAGATGCCACTGAGAAGTTGCAATTACAGAACCCCTTGCTCTAGATCATCAGGGGAACACCAAATGTTTCCCCTCCACTGTTCTTAAAGGGCAGCAGATTGATATGGAATTCTATGGAGTTCTAATTGTATTAAATATATATATATATATATACAATATAAGAAACAAAACAAGCAATAACAATACAGTTACAGCATCTAGCACAGCACATTGGAAGGCAGAAAAAAAACACATTAAGCAGTCTACCAAAACAATCAGCAATTTCCAAGTGGTCCATGGGGTTGGGGGAGTTGGGAAAGTGCAAACGCATTGCATTGGTGTGTGATTTTGGGGAGCCAATGCTTCAGAGGAAAATATTTGCACATAGATGATCTTGTTGACTACTCCATGATTACGATGATTGCAAAACTATATCTGAACGTTTTCCAGAGGTACAGTCAGGTTGTCTGTATACTGGGATTGCCGAGTGCCTGCAGATGGGGAGGTAGAACACCTCCCCAGTTTTACAATTACTACTCTGCGTCTTAATCTTTATAAAAAGCCTTAAATAGCTTGGGAGCAGATTACCTTAAGTTACCACTGGCTCCCAAACAAGCCCGTCCTGTTATTAAGACATTCCTCAAATGGACCCTCTTCCCCCACCCCATCAAATATCAGGCCATTGGAGCCCTATGTGGAAGCTTTTTCAATGGCACCGCCCTGACTTAGTAACTGCCCCCACAGAGACTCTTCTGGTGCTGAGGCTGATGCCTTTCCAATGCTAGGCAGACTTAAAAAAAACAAAAATCCACACAGCAATAGTTGCCGTGTGTTTTAGCATTAAATAAATGAATGGGGATTGGAGAACTGTAGCAGTAGTAGTAATATTCAGCTAAGCAAATGAAAGTAGGCGGTTGGAGGAATACTGAGCTAACAGATGGGAAAATAGATGGCAGAGATGGCAGGTGGAAGACTGAGTGGGTGCTTGAATCGTGGTGGCGAATTACTAGTTCTGGGTGACTTAGAAATAACACTGCTTCCGTTCTCAGGCATCTTCCAGCTGGATTAGCTACCAGCAATGGCTGAAAGCAAGGAGGGGCTGTTCAGATCTAGGGAGCTTCTAAAATAGTGCATTAAAACACCTGGGGTACAATCCAGCCACACACTGCAGCATAGTTAAGTCTTAGTTTGGCTTAACTTTGCCCAAGCTTTCCCTCCACCATAAGATCAGACCCTGTCTTATGTGTTTGAACCTTCCGAATTCCTGTTCTATAAGCTATTTTATTCATTTTAGGTTGCATTTTTGTCTTGGCTGTCTTTTAATACTGTGTACTGTGTAGAGCAGGCACAGGGAAACTCGGCCCTCCAGATGTTTTGGGACTACAACTCCCATCATCCCTAGCTAACAGGTCCAGTGGTCAGGGATGATGGGAATTGTAATCCCAAAGCATCTGGAGGGCCAAGTTTGCCTATGCCTGGTGTAGAGACTGGGGGAAAATACTAAAGGCTTTATAAATGATTTTGAATAAGTCTTCCATTTAAATTAGTTGGGTTTTACAGGTGCTTCTGCCTGGCTGGATTGTATCCCCAGCGTGTAGAGTGAAATCTTCTAAACCCCTCTCTCACCTCCCCACACCCAGCTCTTCTCCATCGTTGTGTTTGGTGGCATTGTGAACGAAGGCTACGTCAACCGGCCGGATGAAAAGGAAGAGTACTGCATCTTCAATCGCAACCAGAACGCCTGCAACTATGGCATCACCGTGGGAGTCCTTGCCTTCCTCAGCTGCCTTCTTTACCTGGCGCTCGATGTCTACTTCCCACAGATCAGCAGCGTCAAGGACCGCAAGAAAGCTGTGCTCTCTGATATCGGTGTTTCTGGTGAGCTCTCCAGCGGATCAGAACCGCAGGGGTTTCCATACGGATGGTGTGTTTATACCATGGTTCTTTGTGAAGGAGGGTGCAGTCCTGGGCACGCTTGCTGAGTTTATGTTTCATTGTCCACAGAGGGGCTTAGTGATGGCGCTTAGGACTGGGCTGCACAGAGGCCTGTCTTATTTCATAAACTTACTGATAAGCCACCACAGTTGGAAATGCCTCTACCTCTTTTCCATCACCTTCATTTCCCCCTTCCAGTTTTTATTACTGGTTTTTCTTCCTGTTTCACCCAATCGGGTTGGGGAGGACCCTAATTCAGTGGTGAATGGGGCAGTTAGGTAATTTATAGATTTGATTTAACTGGTTTTATGGTCCTGTCCTTTCCTCCCATTTAGATGCTAATGGTTCAAAATAGGGTAAGCCAGCCCTGCTGTATTTGGGAAGCGATCAGCTGCTCATTCTGTTGAATGAGACCCTAGATCTCTGCCCCAAAGCCCTTTCCTGATGGCAAAATTATCCATGAGAGGACACAGCTTTGGCATGCAGAAGGTCCTAGTCCCAAGCATCTGAGATGGCTGCTGTCAGTCCAAGGGTCTCAAGTGTAAAACTGCTCCATACATCCCTATTTATTTAATTGTTTCCTATTTTATCATTTATCTGACCAGTTCTGTATATGTTATCTGTCCAACGGACGGCAAATTGGTTCATGTCCTGGCTGACCTGTCTTCAGATAAGCCACTTGACCTGCAGTGTAACTTCTTCTGTGCTAAAGGACAAGGATCGATATCTGTACAGAACAAATTGATTTAAATGAGGCCCACGTAGATCAGGATCTGTCCCTGCAGAATAACTGCAAAATGTTAGTTCACGCTGCACTACACTAGTTGGCAAGACTGTCTTAGGCTCAGTAGTTTGCACCTGTCACTAGTAAGGTCACCAGTGAGCCAAGATTAACCCACAAAACGATCATTGATTGGTCATGTCCATGTAAGCAAGAGGACACAAATAATTCCTGCAGAGAAAGGCAAAATGACCTACAGGGGAGTTACATGTTAGTTTTGGGCTTGTTTCTGTAGTGAATAAAAGTAGTTCGAGAGGTTTTGCAATCACTCCCTCTCCCTATTTCATCCCCCGCCCCCGCCCCCGCCCCAGTTAGAAAGTTCATATTTTGTGTGAGAGCTCTTGGACAAAACCAGAAATGAGAATGGCAGCTGTCCAGATATTTTAAGTGCAGGGTGGTGGTATGTTGGGTTGCAGAATTACCTCCTAATTGCTGGTGAGCTTTTCCCAATCAAAACAAATATGAATCCAAAGCCTTTCTTTCGAATTCACCATATTAAAGCACCATTGCAACCAGTGTGCCATGCGCTTTCTGGGGGCTCTGAAGGACTCTGTCGAACTCCTGACTCTCATAGCAAGGCCCAAGTTATTTTCTGCTTCCTGTGAACCATAAGAACCAAACTGAAATGCAAGTGCAATGGGGGAGCAGAGAGGCAAGAGTCAGCCTGGGGCTGCTGCGATGGCAGTTCTCTCTCAGCACAGGGAATAGTCTGCCAATGCAGCCACCAGGATCCTTGAAGTGGAACAGAAAACCGCTGCAAGGTTTTAGAGCTGGAGCAGCTTATGCGCACCTAATATTTTCAGCCGGAGGGTCGTAGAGCCAGGAGGAAAATCCTTGCGCTCATAACCACATCATCTTTTGTATGCCTGGCTTCTCTGGCTCTCGCTCTTTTCTCTCCCATCCCGTCCATAATTAATGCAGAGCTTCTTGTTTTGATGCTTTCCTCCAGTTCTCTCTTCATCTGTGCTTTCATTATTATTTCTAGCCTGTTGTATGCGTCTCCTTGCTCCACTCTCTCTCCTTCTCTCTCTCTCTTTCTCTCTCTCTCTTAAGCCTAGTTCTAATTCGTGTGTGAGTTCTTGCTATGATTCATCCATCCTTTGTCTCTGTGAGCATCAGTCATACAAACAGGCAGGTGATTCTGACAACATGGTAAAAATGCCCATAGGATTGGGTTGGACCCTAGAGCTCCTTTCTGGCTGTGCATTGTAGAGGGAAATTGGTAGTGGTGAGCAAGTTACCTTTCAGAAAAACCAGCCTGCCATTACTGATCTTCTCAGTGAAGAGCTGACAAAGATCCAGGAATCCTCAAGGTTCCCTGGAATGCCATTTGGAACCTGCAAAAAGCGCTTCTCCGCCTCTTAGGCCTTCCATCACCCAACTTCCAGCTATGAATATAAAGCTCTCTAGGGCATTAAACAAAATGAGTTAAACACTCTCATTGCAAGAGGTGAATCCCAAAGAAAACATGGTTTTAAATAAATAAATGTCTATATAAAAAGAAAGGAGTAAATATATATATAGAAAAAGACTATACATGAACACACACACACACACCTTTCAGTTTATCCTGGCCTTTAACAGATATACATTGGCCCACCCTATTCTCCTGATGTAAATTGTTTTAACTTAGTTTTAATGCTGTATTAATATATTCTTGTAATCTGCCCGGGGACCTTATGGGTTTTCCAGAAGGAGTTTGGCAATGCCCATGTCTTTCTTAGGTATGATAATAATACACAGGACTGATTTATAAAAAGCACTTGGGTTCCAACATAGGATGGTGCCTTTTGAGAAATAAATCAAAAGTGCCAGCAGGCAACACACATTATTTCATTAATGTTACAAACTGTTTCTCTTATTGTCCTTTAAGTAAATTGTCCGCTCGTTCTTAAAACATCCTCTTCATTCAATAAACTGGATTCTAGCTCTCCTGCAGTTAGTGACGTCAGCGTGAAAGGGACATTGGCTCAGCGCTGGTTCATTTTTCTGCTTGTAATTAAGTTTGCAAGCTTATCCAGGGACAGTTTTCTTTCCCTTTAGCAAGTTCCTTAGTGCAGCTAGGCAGCATACAGCCAGGAAGAGACTATATTAGTAAGGAGCACTCGGACACAGTGAAGGGTAATAAACGGAAGCAAATTTTTAACTTAATAGCTCAATCCTCCTAGCCATCATTACTTGGAAGTAAGTAAGTAAGTACACTTGCTTGTGAGCTAATAAGAGGCTGAATTAAGAAGTTCCCAGTTAAAATCAGGCCTCTGCTATGAACTTTAAACAAGTCCATATTGATTTCACTGGTCTTAATCTGAGTGAGTTGGCTGGATACCCCTTGCAGTACTTCATATGTTCTCAAGAACAATATGAATGCTGAGCTTTATTATTATTATGTAGTCTCTACTTTAAGACTGGAGACAGAGATAGCTTGGAAGGAAGCTGAAAGTGGTTTCAGAGATTCCACTTATAATGGTGTACCTATACGTTTCTTTTGTCTTAAGGTGTACCTATATGTTTCTTTTGAAATACTAAAACCTGCAAAACCTGTTTACCAGTGGAGGACGTGGGAGTGAGGCAGCCACCGCTCTTCTAAACTGCCTTCAGTGCTTTGAAAAACACATTGGTTTGGAGCTAGACTTAGTAATACGTAGAGTAGATCCACTGAAATCAAGCAGGCGAGCAAGTCCAGCCCATTGTCTGTCTCATCATACACAAGGCTCTGTTTCTATATTTCTAGAGTGGTTTTCTTTCTTACTTACTGCTTCCTGGTGTTGCTTTTCTGTGCATTTCTAGTGCATGTACAACTCTTCTGGGTATAAAGCCCAGCAACCAGGTCATACCAGGGACCATTCAAAAGTATGAAAAGATTCAATGACACATTTTCTCCTTTAAAACAAACAAGCAAGTCCTGGGCTTTTGGCAAGAGTCCAATAGCTGTGTATGCAGTCTGGGGTTCTGCTGCAGTTGATTTTGGAGCTGTTCATCCTTCAGCTTCCAAATACAATGTTTAATTGTATGGCTCAGTTCTGCAGAGATGCTGCATTTCAAGAATAAATGAGCAATTGAGGCTTCTTTTTCTGATGCCCGATGAATTAAGTGGACAGACCCATTGGCCTTACTAGGTACTTAAAGACTGGGGATGGTGACCCAGATTTGCAATAAATAAATAATGCACATGTTAATTTTTAAGCAATAAAGATGGCAGGTGGCTGGGGTATCACCTGCACTGTGCTTTGCAGTTTGCCCAGCACTCCCGTAAGCAAAGGGGATTTTTTTTTTAAAGAGAAGGAATGGGTGACATATCTCACAGCTATAGAGGAGGACCAGGAGGACACAGCCTTCCACGAAGCCCTGCGTCATCTGGTGATGAAGAGCCAGGATCCTGCAAATAGGCCAAGGAAGGGCCATCCATACACAAGGGTGAGATCAGCCTACTTTGAGGCTGAACAGGTCCCAAGCCTGAGGAAAATGTGGCGCCTCAAATGCCAGATTAAACCCTGTCTCTTCTGGAGAAGTGCTCAACTACAGGCAAGGGATCCTCAGGAGTAAATGGATAGATGTCTCCTTGGGTATAAGGCTCTCTTTTCTGGAAGCAAAGGGAGCCGAGAGAAGTGGACAAAATGCCAGGCAATTCCTTTGGATAAATCCACTGTGCAGGGAGTTCACTGCTGCCGAAAGTGCCTTCCCTCATCACTCCAGAGCATGGGTAGGCAAACTAAGGCCCAGTGGCCGGATCCGGCCCAGTTGCCTTCTAAATCTGGCCCGCGGACAGTCTGGGGATCAGTGTGTTTTTGCATGAGTAGAATGTGCCCTTTTACAGTATTTAAAATGCATCTCTGGGTTACTTGTGGAGCCTGCCTGGTGTTTTCACATGAGTAGAATGTGTGCTTTTATTTAAAACGCCTCTGTAGGTTATTTGTGGGGCATAGGAATTCGTTCATTCCCCCCCCCCCAAAAAAAAATATAGTCTGGCCCCCCACAAGGTCTGAGGGACAGTGGACTGGCCCATGGCTGAAAAAAATTGCTGACCTCTGCTCCAGAGGATGTCACTTCCTTACTTCTTTCATTTATTATTACATTTATACCCCGCCTCTACTCTGTGGTGGTTTAACAGTCACTCCCTCTTCCCAAGGAACTCTGGGAATTGTACCTCTATGAGGGGATTGGGGGTTTCCTCACAACTCTCAGTTCCCTTAACAAACTACACTTCCCAGTATTCTTTGGGGTAAGGGGAGCCACATCTGCTTAAAGTGATACGATGCTGCTTTAGATGTATAGGGAAGTTGGGGCCTAAATGTTATGAGGGAACCATGAGACTGAGAAGGTGATAATTTTGCCTTTTAACCTGCAGTTCCATATCAGATGCTCTTGCATAAGGCTACTCAATTGGACTTGGTCCCAGTATGCGAAATAGATTTGTAGGGCAGCCTTCCTCAACAAGATGCCCCCCAGATTCTTCGGACTACAACTCCCACCAATTGACTACAATTCCCATTCAGCTGATGGGAGTGGTAGTCCAAGCCTTCTGGAGGGCACCTGGTTGGCAAAGCCTGCTGTAGGGTATTTGTTGGCTGGGGGAATGCAACACCTTCAAACTCACTTAAACCTTGTCCTCCCTTGTCGTCCTCCTTCTTTTGATGGTGGTTTTTCACAGGCTTGTGGGCCTTCCTCTGGTTTGTCAGTTTTTGTTTCCTGGCCGACCAATGGCGTGTTTCAAAGAAAGAAAACAACCCATTCAACGAAGGAGCAGATGCCGCCCGAGCAGCCATCACGTTCTCTCTCTTTTCCGTCTTCACCTGGGTGAGTAATACAGGCCCAGACCTGGCTAGCAAGCTATGGATGTCATTCGCAGACAATCCTGTTGTCTCCACCTCCAGTCTTACTAGATGCAATGCAGTTCCCTCATTTCAGGCTCCAGCTCCACCAACTAGGAAGTCACCTTACAAGCCAAAATAATCATTGGCCAGAAAAACAAACGTTGGGCAGTTTCACCGGACATACATTTAGTTGCCCACATCTCTTTGAAACCTAACAGTCCACAACCACGTAGGAAACCCAAAGAAAAGATGTAGCCAGAAACTTGCACACCAGGTGCCTCAAGTAACTATGGCAGGGAGGTCATCAGAACATGAGATGAGCCTGCTGGATTTGTGCCACACAGACCTCCAGGCAGCAGCCCACCTGACAGGAAACTAGCATAGTGACTGCTCCCTACCAGGTGAGCTGCCTCTGGATGAAGGGAGGGGGTTGGTTGTCCTTGACAACCATATGGATAATGCCAAGAGCGAAAGGAGGCCCTCCAGCGGCATCCCAGCCCTTCCCCTCTGCCAAAGAGACCTTAGACACCTTTCCCCTTTTGTTCCACGGGAGTCCTTATTTCAGTTCCAGGGCCTTGCTTATGTTCCTTCACCAGCTCTCTTCTCTCACGCCCACCCACCTCTTCCTACCTGTTCTCTCCCTACAGGGCATCCAGACCTTTCTGGCCTTTCGGAGACTCGGAGAAATTACTTTTCAGGAAGAATACAACACACTGTTCCCTAGCTCTCCGCCAGTGCTCCCCTAATCCCAGTCCCCATTAAAAATGGGCATATCGGGGAGGAAATTTTGGAGTGAAAGTATTTCTGACTTTCAGTCTCAGGGGCAGGAAGGAAGATAAGAGAGAAAGAGGAATAAAAGATACGCAATTTGTGCAGCTGATGGGGTGAGGAGAGAGGGGGGGAGAGAGAGACCACCAGCACCCCCCCTTGGAATTGTGGAGGGCTTCACCTATCCGCTACCTCTTAAATAGTTTAAAGTACACCTGCATACTGTTCAGGGTTCCCTCTTTTGTGCCTTCTCTGCTGTGCCTTCTCCCCAAATAACTAATGCCAAATAACAACCATGTGCCTTTCTCTCTGCCTCAGTCCTGTCTTAATATGTTTAACCATGATGGGTCACTGCTGAAATCAAACTTCTGTTTCTCCTCATGTCCTCTTGGCTCTCTCTTCTCCGGCACAATCTCCAAGCTGACTATGTCACATCCACACCAAGCATTTAAAGCACTCCTATACCACCTATACCAGGGACGCGGGTGGCGCTGTGGGTAAAAGCCTCAGTGCCTAGGGCTTGCCGATCGAAAGGTCGGCTGTTCGAATCCCCGCGGCGGGGTGCGCTCCCGCTGTTCGGTCCCAGCGCCTGCCAACCTAGCAGTTCGAAAGCACCCCTGGGTGCAAGTAGATAAATAGGGACCGCTTACTAGCGGGAAGGTAAACGGCGTTTCCATGTGTGGCTCTGGCTCACCAGAGCAGTGATGTCACGCTGGCCACGTGACCCGGAAGTGTCTCCGGACAGCGCTGGCCCCCGGCCTCTTGAGTGAGATGGGCGCACAACCCTAGAGTCTGTCAAGACTGGCCCGTACGGGCAGGGGTACCTTTACCCTTACCTTTATACCACCTTAGCTGTCATGACTTCCCCCAAAGGACCCTGGGAGTTGTGGTTTACCAAGGGCTCTGACCTCACAGACCTACAATTTCTAGCATCCTTAGTGGACTACAGTTCTCAGGATTCTCCATGGCTGTTAAAGTGGAGCAAGTGTGCTTTAAACCTGTGGTGCAGATGTGACCTGTGGCAGCTGAAGAGCCACAATCCCTGCACCTCCCACACTCTTTGTTTTGCCAAACAGCATTGCACAAACGAAGGTTTAGTGATGGAGCCGGGCCTCTGCACAGCTGCCTTGAATGGCCATGCGGTTGTGTGTGCCCTTGTGTAAAATGTCAGTCTTCCTCCGATCCTTAATCCGTAGATACCCAGGGCAAGTCCTTGGAAAAGTCAGATATCTTTCCCCCCAAGCCGCTGCTGCCGTTTCCCATGCTGATGCTGCCAAACTGGCTACCCAGCCCTGCACTGATTCTGCCACCCCCTTTAATGAGCAGGAAACTGGCCTGGGCTGAAGCCCTCAACAAACCTAGGCTTCGTAGAGGCCTTGTGTGCACTAAACAAGCACATCCAATCCCAGAAAGAGGTGCCGCCTTCCGTGTGGTGAATTGGAGCACCCACATTAGCGCTGCCTTCCTTCTGCCAGACTTTTTCATGACGACAGCGAGATACATACAACGGGTTGTGGAAGCAAGCCTTCTGCCAAATCATCTCCCACTGAAATGAGCTCCTCTCCCCAGTTGCTCTCTCTCTCTCTGTGGCTTCTTTCATGAACGTGTACTCTCTCTAGAGTGTGCCAAATCTTCTTCTTCCTGTAGGATGTATTTGCGTTTTAACTTGTTAATTACAGTATGTCTCATGCGCTAAGTTAATGTCTTGTGCACTAACCACTACTAATCCGGCTTCTGTTTGTTTCTCCTCGGTATGCTTCCCTTTCTCTCCCCCCCCCCCCCGTCCCCACCAAATGCTCTTTCCCTTCCGGAAACCTCTCCCGCGCTGCCGCGTCCTCCCTTAAAGGTGGGCCAGTCGTTCCTGGCATTCCAGCGATACCAGCTTGGCGCCGACTCAGCCCTCTTCTCCCAGGACTACACGGACCCGAGCCAGGAGGCTGGCATGCCTTACGCTCCCTACACAAACGAGGATGACACTATAGATAGCCTGGGGACGTACCAACAGGCCCCTTCGGCAGATGCATTTGATGCTGAGGCACAGGGGTACCAAGCCCAGGACTACTGAGAGCCGGTGGAGCCCTCCCCCCTCCCTCCCCCTCTGCCCGCTCCCCTCTGCCACCAACAAGCCAAGGTGCAAAACAAGACACAGGTGCATCAGAGTCAGAGGGGGCTCTTGGCCGCTCTCCAGCCTTCTAGGGTCTCTGTTTTTATTTCTTGTTTTTTTTTAAAAAAACAGGGTGGGTGGGGAGAAGCAACAGCCCTGACACCTCTTCCCCACTTCTGAATTCGCCACCCAAACCAAATTGTTGATTGCAAAGTGTTTTACGGTCCATTCTGCAGCGCAATGTCGCCCTCTCTTTGTAGGAGAAACTGCCAAGGGCAGGAATTCACCCTTTTCTGTAGGGGGGGATGGGGTGGGGGAAGCATGGCTGCAGGGCAGGGGGGTGGGAATGACTGGCTGAGGTAGTATCCGAGGTTGACACGTCTGTGTGTGAGTAGTGAGAAGAGAGAATAGGACTTAGACGGGTAGACAGACCTGGGAGAGTGAGTGAGCATGCAGGCATGCAAGGGCGAGTGATGTGCAAGCTTTGTGTGGTATCAGTGATATCAAATAGGACTGTGATTTGCCCTTTACCTGAAATTTCAAAGATTCACATCCATTCCTTGCCAGAATTGACAGTATTGAGCTAAAAAAGGATACTCGCTTCCCTAAATTTCACAGACATTTTGACCCCGATAGGAGTACTTGTTTTTTTCTAACTGGCTATGTAAAGCTTTCATAACAAGCACGTATTGTGCTTGGGTGCTCGCTCAGCTTGCATTTTTGGAGAAGCCATTGGGAGCACCCAACTGCAGTCTGAGCCTGTGGCAGAGGTATCATGCGACTCCATCGCTAAGAGCAAAGCGCAGGTCAAAGTTAATCCCAGTTGAAAAAGTACAAAGTGGCTGTGAGCATTTGTTTTGGGTATGAGGCAGCTCTTTCTTCCCGGGAGGGGAATATAACTCCCCACCCATTCCATGTCAAGCTAACACATGGTCTGATGAACTGAAATAATTTGCTTTTGGTTTTTTTTTTAATGGCGGAAAAGTGTTGAGAACCTGCAAGGAAGTCTGCAAGGAAATTTTTCCGGCACAACCAAAATCCACAGGAACGTGCAGTTTTAAAGGAACATGTAGTTTTAAATGTTACTCCAGCTGTGTCTCATTTATGACTCAACACAGGGTTGGACTGGACTGAAGTGGGATCCCAAATCCAGGGCAGAGGCGATTACATGGAAGAGATTGCCATAGGCTTACATAGTGCAGAGCAAAGTTCAATTGGGAAAATGGCTACCTACAATGGTTTGGAAGATCTTGGCAAAAAGGCTTAGATTATTTGTAATCCGGACACATCAGAGCACTGGCAGAAATGGTTCAATGTGCCAAAATTTCCGGAAAATATGAACCCATCTTCACCGTGTTGTAAATCAAGCTTCCGTTGAGCAAAATTACTATAGCTTTGTTGTAGCTCATTAGAAAGCTCCCTGCTTCCAAAGCTGATTTTTGCTCTCGGTTTATATGAAATTTGTCCTTCTGTACAAAGTATCGGGGAGAATAAGCCACACCTACAGCTTGATCCAATACACGTTTACTTGGAAATAAGCCTCAGTCAATTCAGGGAGGCTTACTTTTGAAAAACTGTGTCTATTGGATTACATCCTAAAGGTGTTTTTGCACATACACGTAATAATGAACTTCTAAAAAGAGGTGTATCAGAACCTCCCTGCAGACCACATGTAAAGCATCAGTTAACACAGGACCATGTTAAGATGTCATGGTCAGCTGCATTGGACTAGATGATCCTCAGGGTCCCTTCCAACTCTATGATTCTATAATTTACTTGGTGTGCAGTGTAGTAAAGCAGAAATTATTTACTGTAGGGTCTTCCCCAACCTGGAGCCTTCCAGATGTTACGAGCTACACCTCCCAACATCTCTAGCCGACATAGCCAAAGATCAGCAATGATGGATATTCCAAAACATGCAGAGGACTCTAGTCTGGGGAAGGCTACTTTACTACATGTTAACTTGTCATGTAGAAGTACCCTCTGTGACTGCAATCCTTGAGATGAACAACATCATGGAAGAGAAAGAATTAATGGGACTGGCTTGCATGGACACTGGGCTATTCAAGCTTACAACCATGGCAGCCTTTGCCAAGTGGCAAATTTGTCCACTGGACAAATTCCCTAGCTTTCCTGGAATTAAGAGGGAAGCCAATTTAGCTCCAGGGCTGAGCAGACCATCTGTCACCCCTGCTATCTTTGTGCTCAAGAAGAATGAAACCAGAGTTTCCATTTGGTGAACACATTGCCACGCTGGGAGAAAAGACGGTTGTGTTAGTAAACTAGAGCCTGAATATTCTAGATTGGGTGAGATAAGTGAAAGTGCCTGCCCTGTGTTATGCTCATCTTCCGTTACCCCTTCATGAGCTGAGCATTCAATAAATGGTTGAGAGAGCTGCAAAGAGAACACACCCCTTGCTTCTAAAAGCATATGTGGAAGCAGCACTCTCTTATTTCAAATTAATCTATTTTAAATAGTTACAAGCTCTCCCATTCGCTTCTTGTTATTCCTGATCAGATGAATAATCATTCAATCTGTAGATAGCAATGCATTAAAACATTTGGTAGAAAAACCTCCCATAGCTCTTTCTATGTATCTGATCCTTTCAGCATTACCAGAAAAGAAAATGAAAAAAGCTGTCTTGGCCACTTGTGTTTTCACACAAATAGGGAAACACAATGTGAAAAGTGACCCAAAGTGAGTAGGGTGGCGGCATTTGTTTGCCCTAGACTCTCTGCTGCCTCCTGAATCTTAATCTCTTGGTTCCTGATAGCTGGCACTCGGTTTATGTGGCTCTGTAGCTCAGGCATGTTACCTTAAGAGTTTCATGCTTTCAACATCCCAGGAGATAATTTCCTTGCTGGTCAGCTGGAAGACTTAGTGAGCTAAGGACTATATAGTTAGGATGAGATCTATGGATTTCTACACCAGAACATCACAAACCAAGGCACTACATGGGCCCTGTAAATGTTTTAGTCTGCTCTGGGTGATTGCTTGCCAGTGGAGTATATTAATGCAACAAGAAGTAGGCAGTCTTGTTAAAAGAATGCTTTATATGTGCTCAGAGCCACAGTGGCTACATAAAATCATCTGTGGAACATAATAAGCAAACACCAACTAGTTCCTCACTTATTAATCATCCATTTGTAAAAATGCCTGCCTGCTTCTAGTTGCATCATCATGCCCCAGTGACAAGCATTTTCCCAGAGCCAGTCTAAAGAAAACAGTTTTGCAGTTGACTGGTAAGAAATATATCCTAGAGGAAGGCACACAACAGGCCTGAAGAACATTTTGATTGTAGCATTACAATGTAGAGATCAGGAACAGAGCACTACCTGTCAGGAATGCCGGGAGTGCATAGCTCTGAGCCCAGAATGAAGAATCACTGCTCACCTGAATATGCCACACTAGTTCCAATACTACATAGTCCTTCTCCTATGTAAAGAGAAGCCTGCTTTGGGTCTTCGCATTGCTGAAATCATCAGATGCAGTCACCTGTATTTTATGAAGCTCCCACAATCTTGGTCTTTAACGTATGTGTAGTTGGCCTTGCCAACATGACAGGAATAGGTTGGTTTGACCAATTTGTAGTCGAGTCTCTAAGCTGATGCCCTCCAGGTGTTTTCGACGCAGTGCTGGCTGCAGCTGATGGGAGTTGTAATCCAAAATACCTGAAGGATACCAAGTTGGAAAAGGCTGCCATACATTTTTTTAAAATGTAAGCGAAGAACAGTGTTTGGAGTAGATGTCATTTGGCCACTGTTTCACTTTGCCAGGACCCAGCTAGGAAAAAGATAACTGAAAAAGACACAGCTGTGGCATCAAGAGAGAAGCCTTCCTATAAATAGCATGTTGTTATTTAAATTGAGAAGACATGGGACCTCTCTCAAGGGATGAAATGGGAAGGAGCCAGTGTAGTGACAACGGGTCTTCCTCTGGTGTGTGGCTTGCATGTTGGTGTGAGTGTGGGTGTGTGGAATTGCCTCTAGATCCCCTGTTGGTACCTCCTTTCTAGAGATCCACTAAATACTGTGTGTGGCTAGAAGCCGGCAGGGAGTGAGACAAGGGGTATAATAGCCTGTTACTCATAAAGCACAAAGAGGAACAAAGTCTCTCGCTTTATGGTCCCAAGAGAAAGCAATATTGTACAGGGCTTGAGGGAGGGGGAAATGTTCTCCATCCCAGAGTTCCTCTTCTATTGGGATGGCCTAATATTTAGGCTTGCGGGTGGGTGGGTATTTTACCGAGTGGGTTTCTTTATAACTGTGGTCAAGGAGAGGTCTTTTCTTCACTCTCCCCCTGGAGGGAAAGAGAGAAACATGGGATTGGAGGGTAGGGAGGGGGGGGAGGAACCCACTGTTGCAGCAAAGTTTTATGGGAGTCCATTGCATGCTTTTCACGTGGGGGTGGAAGGGGAGATGGTCCATTTTCCAACATCTGTTCCGTTAGCAGATTTATAAATGGGTTTTGCCTTGGGGAATAGGCCAAGACTGTGTTAAACTACATAGGTAAAAACTGAATCCTAACTTGTGCAATGGGGATTGTTTTTACATCTCCTTCCCTGTCACATATGGATGGATTCCTAAGACCAAACAGAAATGCTTTTCCTGGTTATGCACAACACACTCACAAAACTACGAGAATACCCTGCACATAACTCTGGTGGAACATGTCAAGTTCAGGGGGTCCCAGTCCAAGAAGAAAGCATGGAAGGCCATGGATTGCAGTTAGTGCTGGCACACCTGTAGAATTGTTGTTACCATGTGTGATAGAACTTTCACCTGGAAAGAAAACTAGGTTCTACTCCTGTCCTGGCCAGTGGCCCTTCTTGGCCTTTTCTCCTTGCTCTTTGATGATTCCCAGTTAGTATTTGTTGGTATATTTTCTGTTTTATCTGATTGGTGCAAGAACAATTGTTTTGGGTGCGTTCACAGCAGTTTTAATTGCACAAAGAGTGTCCATATAGCCAGAAAATGTGTGTGACGATACTGGTTATCATGCTGTGCAAGCCCTTCCGGGTATCCTTCATTGGGCCAGGCATTCCATGCATCTGAGGAGCTAATTCTGGAAACCCAGAAATTGCACTCCAGCGATTGGTGTTTGATTATGCTGCTGGAATACCTTTGTATCCTGTGAAGCTACAGTCTAGCACTGTGTTGCACATAAATATTTGCCATATATGATTACTGCAAACCATTTCATAGTTTATAGAGCAACTGAATTATACCATTCTTTCCCTCAGTCAACACGTCAAGTGTGAAGGACCAATGAGCATCACTTGCACATAGCGGACATGCAGGGAGCTGGGATCAAGTGTTGCTTCCTGATACATCCCCGTGTGTGTGTGTGTTACCAACACATACCTGCCTTTCACACTTTGTGTTTCCCATGGGAAACTCTTGACATAATCTGCTGAGTCAAATGTGAAGCAGTTCTAAACTGATGTTATTAAAAACCCATTCTCATTGTGCTTGGATACTGCATGATGCTTCTGTAGTGTGACTGCAACCTACAGCTTTGAGTTACTCAGACTCATGGAATGTAAGCCATGCACACAGAGAGAAATATTGTTAAGCACATGAGACATCTCCCTGTCAAAACAGTACTGTCAACCAGGGCCGTCCAACTTCTGACCCACCAATCCAAATGTGGCCCACCACCAGCCCGGTAGTGCGCCCTTCAGGTGTTTTGGGTCCCAAGTGGGCATCAAAACCAAGAGTGTTGATTGAACCTACTGGCTTGAGATCTGTGTTAACTGGTTGATGAGTTGGAAGTTCTGTGTGTCTACTGTAGTCTTGTATGTGCCCCACACACCCATCTCTAGATAGAGGACCTTCTGATGCACCAATATCCATGAGTGCAAACCAGCTTGGTGTCATTCCAGTTCCTTAGCCAATGCAGCAAAAATAAGGTCTCCTTTTAGCTCCAGGTAGGCATATGAACTTACTTCATTCACTTCTCGCACATCTTGGGAATAATGGAAGAGAGGCTCGCTATTTGATGCTGCCAGTCCCCCATAGCTTCACATACACGTGGGCAGAACCTCGTATGCCTAGACAGGCAGTCTGGTCTTAGGAATCTAAACTGGAACATATTTGAAAATACGAAATCATAGACCTCAGTTCATTTTGCCTCATGCGACACACACAAAGACTTGTTCTGACATTCTCGTTGCTCCTGGGGCATTTGATAACATCGTGGGGTCTCTACAGCCCTCATCTACAGCATTACTGCCTCTGTATAGTATATATATTATATATGTATAATATAAAACTATGCATATGTATATGCATACATATGTGACAATGAAAGGGTGGCCTGCTCCATACAGGATCTACAAAACGTCCGGTGAACTACAAGCCCTACCCCAACTGGCCCATTTTTTCCTCCAGTATGTCTCCCTCAACTAACATACATCCCTGCCGCCCTGGCACCTGTGTTTACGACGTCCTGTATATTTGTGGTTAAAAAAAGTGAAGGTGGTAACTACTGGTGTGTCTTATCAATAAAGTTATTACATTCAAAAACAATTGTAATGGTGGTGTTACGATTTCTTCCCCCTGGGTTTAAACGTTACATTGATCATTTATATCTGCATTTGAAAACCTTGTACAGTGTGTTTTCCCCCACATCTGCACCATATAATTAAAGCACTGGTTCACCACTTGTAACGGTTGTGTTTCCACTGCCCACCCCCACATTCTTGGAAACTATAGTTTGCTAAGGGAGCTGGGAGTTTCTTAATTCTCGCCACTGGATTTCCCATTGAAAGAGCTTGTCCAGTGAAGAACTTGCTCAGAGAGCCATTCTTAGCATAAGTAGACAGCATTGGGTTAGTCAATATGGTTTCCTCCAGATGACATTGGACTCCAACCCCCATCATCCCTAACCATTGGTCATGCAGAAAGGGGCTGGTGGGAGTTGAAGTCCAATAACATCTGGACAGCACCATGTGGGCTCCCTTGACTGATGATCTGACTCAGGGGAAGACAAGTGCATACGAAGTTGAGCA
The DNA here is from genome assembly GCF_965153285.1 of Podarcis tiliguerta. Classification (NCBI taxonomy): domain Eukaryota; kingdom Metazoa; phylum Chordata; class Lepidosauria; order Squamata; family Lacertidae; genus Podarcis; species Podarcis tiliguerta. Next base: position 44,975,988 of record NC_139543.1, on the reverse strand, counting down.
GTATCAAATACTTATGTACCCACTTTAACAGCTGCTGAAGGAAAGACTTGGTTAGGTCTGGAACAGGAGGAAGTATTGAAAAGTGACCCTCTGAGTACGTGCAGAGTGGATTTCTCTTAACTCTGGAGCAGATTCACACTATACATTTAAAGCATATTATTTCCTCCCAAGAATCCTGGACACTCTAGTTTGTTAAGGGTGCTGGAAATGGTAGCTCTGTGAGGGTGAACTTCAGTTCCCAGAATTCTTTGGAGGAAGTCACAAGCCTTAAATGTGTGTTGAATATGCTTTAAATATAGAGTGTTGATCTGCCCAACAACTCATACTCGGCTGGTATAAACAGATTTGAGTGCCACCTACCCCTTTCTAAAAATTAGCCATGAGTTAAGGCTATGTAATGAGTAGTCTTCCCGTATAGCCTATGGTTGCTGCTGATTAATGTCGCTAGCAGTGACATTAAGATGTCCTGTACATACCTATTTTGGGAATTAGCTACATTGAACTCGGTGGGAGTTTGAATAAGCATGCAAAAGATCAGGCCACACTTCTGCCCGTTTGTTTCTGACTGCTGGCTGGCTGTTTCCAGGCACAATTCATGGTGCTCATGCTAAATGATTCAGGCCCCAAATATCTGAGAGACGGCCTCCTTCCCTGCATTGCCTTCAGGTGTTAAAATCAGTGGAAGGGGCCCACTTGGTAGATCCACTATCCCCAGAAGTTCAGAAAGTGGTGGCCCAGGAAAGGGCATCGTTCTCTGTGGCAACCCCTGTTTGCGCCCCACAGAGGGGCTTCAGGTGCCTTCACTGCACAGCTTTCAGGGAATGCTGAGGTAACATGTCTTTACCCTGGCCTTTGATGTGTGTTTTCTGAACCCACCTTATTCCTGTGACTAATTTGTTCTAACTGTTTTTAATATTGAAGGGCAGGCAATACGTTTATTTATTTAGGTATTTATTTTATATAATCTCCCTCTCTACAGTTGCTTAGCAGTAAGCCCTATTTACATCAGTAGGGCTTGGTTCTGAGTACACCAGCTTAGGGTCATGCTGCATTGGACACAGGTAACCATGGTAGCTTCAGAGTAGCGTAGGCTTGCCAGCTCAAAACTTTTTGATCTCCCAGTAGGTGACACTTATATAACCCAAGTGAAGTAGCTGAGTGCAATAAACTTTATATGAACCATGGGTTTGCACAAGAACAAATTCTCAATTCCAGGCTTCATTGTACTGGATGCTTCTGAGTTCATTGTGTATGGCTGGAACTGCCTCTTAGATCACCTCCCTTTGTTACCACTGTCTGCTCCTTAAACCTACCTTTTTCCATGAAGACCATGAGACACACACACACACACACACACACAGAGGGAGAGAGAGAGAGCTCCCATGCCCTACGGATTCTGTTGTCAAGTCTAATTATCCATCATCGAAATAAGCTTATATTCTTCCTCTGCTTCCATCTTCCTCCTGTATCGAATGTTAAGATTGTAAGCTCCTCAGGGCAGGGACACTCTGCAGTAGTGCCACACATATTGATGGTGCATAGGCGGAGCTACAGCGCAGCCTGTCACTTCACCACTGATGACGTCCACCACAAGTATGGGACAGACTTGTACAGCCACAACAGCTCAGTGCATGCAAAAGATTCAAGATTATGCCTTTGCTACGTTCAGGGTCACAACCAGTCACTGCACACTGAGCTAGTGGTCTGATTCGTTATAAGGCAACTTTCTTTGTTTTCGGGGGTGTGTGTGTGTAATTAAGATGCCAAAGGCAACTGGCACATTGCTGCCCACTGCACCCTTCCATCACCATCGAGAGCCTCTCTGCCCCCTAGCCAACCCCCTTCCAAGAACGGCTTGGAGAAGTGGTTGTTGCTATTCAACGGCGGTCTTTCTGCCACCTCCAGGATCACAGATGCCTCCCTTTGGAATACTAGCTGCTGGGGACGAGCAGAAGGATGCGGATATGGAGCTCACATCCTGGCTTCCCAAGAGGCGCCTGTTTGGCCAGGGTGGGAAATAGGATGCTCAGCTAGGGGGCCCTTTGGTCCGATCCAGCAGGGTCCCTCTTATGTTGTGTCCGGAATACGCGTACAACCCACCCGCCGCGTCCCCTGGAATGCCTGCAATTTCATTTTTTGACCTGACGCAGAACAACTTCCAGCAAGCAGGGAAGAAGATGGGAGAGTCAGTCGCCTGCGATGCCTCCCTCCGTCCTCCTGGGGGCGCTGTGGCCGAGTTTTTTTGTGTTTTGTTTTTTAAAGGCGCGACGCTACGCTTCCTGTCCACCCGACGGACGCTCTCGCCGCTTCCTCTCGCTTGCTCCTCCTCTCCCTTGCCAGGGGAAGGGCGGAGGTTGATGTTGCTTCTGCGTAAAGATGGCGGCGGCGAGGAGGAGTCTCCTGCAGAGCGTGAGCAGCCGAGCCTGTTCTAGGGGGGCGCTATGGGCGGGAGCTCTCCGGGGCCAAGGGGAGGGTTCGGGGCCCCTGGGCTCCCCTCTCGAGGAGGCGGCTCCCGTCTTGGGAGCACAAGGCGAGGGTGGCAGCCTGGGAGCGAGAGAGGGAGGGTGCGAGAGGTGGGTTCGTGTATCTGTGCAAAGCAGGCATGGGGAGCCTGTGGCCCTCCAGGTGTTTTGGGACTCCAGCTCCCATCAGACCCAGCCAAAATGCCCCATGGAGAGGTATGGTGGGAGCTGGAGTCCACCAGCCTGTGGAGGGCCAGGTGCAAAGAAAGAGGCGTGTTGCTCTCCTGCCAGAGCCAAAGAAAAACAGGGCGCCTTGTGCCTTTAATAACGAGATCAAGGGAAGGTATTTGGGACAGGTGCAGCTCACAACGGGAGCATTGAAAAAAAGCTGCACTTGTCAGTCACTCTCTGCAACACGGTGATATAAGTTCTGCTCTCCTCTGCTTCTGGTTAACCGGCTCCAGGGATGGGAGACTATGACCCTCCAGAAGTTGTTGGACTCCCATCACCCCCTCCATCCCCAGTGCCAGCATGGCCCATAATGGGAGCTGTGGTCTCCACAAAATGGGCGAGGCAGAGGGACAGGTTCTCTGTCCCTCTCCTGTTCCCTCTACCATCATCATTAGCACCACTAGCTGCAGAGAGTGTAGGACGGGTGTAAGGATGCCAGTGCCAAACTCCTAAAGGGTTTGTTGAGTTGCATGGAAGAAGTAATTTCTTCAGAGGCTGCTGATTCTCCATTTGCCATACCGTGATGGGGAAAAGCTGCCCCTGGGAAAATTTTCTCAGCCTGGGGTTTGAGATGTGTGTCAGGGGAAAAACACCGATGTAAGTCAGAAGTTAATGGTCCCCAGATAGGAAGTCTGTGGTTGTATTTGTCAATATGTATCTGTGAAGAGCAGAGAGGTGGTTTCCTCAATTCCTGATATTTTGATCAGCAGAAGGTGGTCTCTTTGAGGGGAATAAGCTCCTCCTTTCCTCAATTTTTTGTGGTAGGGAAAGGAGGGCATAATAGAAGAATTGAAATCAAAGTGTGATGCCCACAAGATGTGCTTATTTAGTACTCCTGGTCCTCACCATTCCCATATGCTTTGCTCAAGTCCCCTTGCCTGTGACCTCTCATCTGTCTATACTCCAGAAAAGGATCACAGTAGGGTTCCTGAGGACTGCATGGGGTACCCCAGCATATCTGTGCACTGGTGCCTGTCCAACTTTGTACCAGCTTTTCAGAGCCCCTCTTTCAAATTTGTGGATTAATGCTAAAATATTGACCCCAAAGCAAAAGTATGTGCGACTGTGTGTCTCTTGAATGTACAGAGAGAATTGTGCAGGTGTTTCCAACCCAACCCAGAGTGGCCCACCAAACTGAATGCATTCATCAGCTACGTATGGCAGTCTGTCAGAACCTAGATCAGGGACCCCAAATTTATGTTCACTGCCATCCCTACAGGGTTTAGTTGGACTTTGGAGAGCCAATCAACTAAGGAGATTTCCCCCTTCCCAATAGATGTAGGGAGGAAAGCAGAGACACATTGGCTTGCTAGATAGAAGACTGACATGTACCTTGGCAAGCAGTTTGTGAGTCTCATGGCTAGATCTTCTGGGTTTAGTGGGCCTTGGAAAACAGTGTTTCTCAAATCTCTGGTGAGCCACAGTACAAGGTGGGATGTGTTCATTTAGTGGGGTGTGCAGACCTTTTTCAGATGTTGGCTTTCCTCAGCAAATCATAGTCTTTCCATGGATGACCAGCATAATGACATGCCAAATATCCACATGCGAGCAGGAAATTGGGCCACTCTGCATCCCAATCACTGCTGGTCCAAAGGTACTAAAAAGATTAGCTTGTAGAGAGAGTAACGGTTTTGCAAAATCAGTGACAGTAGCTCCAAACCCATGCAAAACAGGTACCTCTTGTACAAAATTCTTCCTATGATGCTTCTGGGGAAGCTGATATCTGGAGGACCCCTTATAGTCCCATAGTTCTATAGAAGGACAGAGTGATGTCACTTCTTCCTCAGACCATGTACAGAGGGATGGTACAAGTTCCCTACTGCAGGGGTGGGGGACCTTTGGCCCTCCAGATGTTGCTGAACTACAGCTCCCATAAGCCTTGACTATTGGTTGTGCTGGTCAGGGCTGAAGGGAGATGTCGTTCAGCAATATCTGGAGGGCCGAAAGGTTCCCCACCCCTGCTGTACTTGGAAAGGAATGTTACCCTTTCCCCTTGCAGAGAGAGCTGGTTTACATCCCCCGCTGCTCTGTAAACAAGAGTTGTGGCGTCCTGAAAGGCAGCTGTTTAGAAGGCACAAGGAAAGTGCTCAGAAATATGTACCAAAATAATCCGAATTATGCTCAGAGAAGCATTTATGTGGCAAGAAGGCTTCACTTCTCTAGTTACAGTCATTAAAATGCATCAAACGTATCTGGCTTTGATCTGCAGAACCAGCTATGTATCTGAAATATGTTTCACATATCTTTCGGAACCTAATGCTAGATGAATTTTGTGTGTGCTTAATTTGTGGGGAGAGGTATGAGTGAAGGAAGACAAGGAAGCTGGGTTAGCAAAGAAGTAGCAGGAGGAGAAGTGTGGGCAGGTAAAATAAAGTATATAACTGAATAAAAAAGAAAGGCAACAAAGGGATCAGCTGCAAGTGGGAAAGGGGACTCAATAAGAGATTGTCAGCTATCTTAAAGTAGCACCCTAATTGGGAGGCTAACTCTTCAGCTGATGTATAGTCATTATCCTTGTGGCTTTTGCTGGAAGAAGTTCATTGGGGCTTCTTTCTTACTCTGTTATTCAGGAGCAGCAACCAAGTTGGACAGATGACTTGCCTCTTTGCCAGCTCTCCGGTGTGGGTTCAGCTCCTAACCGTTCCTATACCACAGATGGAAAGGGGACAGAAATTCACCCCTTAGAGGATAACTGGCTGAAATTCAGGTAAGCAGCCTGTAGATTTGGGTGGAGCAGGGCAACAGAAATAATGGCATTCATTCAACAAGCCCACTTTAACCCAGCAATATTTTTTGTAGGGGAGGCCAAACTCCCATCAGCCCCAGTTAGTATGACCAATTTGTCAATGATGATGAGAGGTGTATTTCTGCAACACCTGCAGGGCATCACATTAGAAACTGCTAATTTATTGAATGACCTGTGGGCCAGGTTTTTACTCCCAGACCACAGGCTGAATGCCATGCCTTTAATTGTCCCTTCCCATCCTGACCCTCTTTGGCAGGAGTGAAAATGACTGCTACCTCTATGGGGTCTTCAATGGTTATGATGGCAACCGTATCACCAATTTTGTGGGAGAAAGACTCTCCGCAGAGCTCCTGTTGGGCCAGCTGAATGCAGACCATGATGATGCTGATGTGCGCAGAATACTGCTGCAGGTAATGGAGTTTTTTCTTTGGAAAAAATCAGTCATAAATTGGTACTTCTTGTTGTAATTAAAAGCTCCTGAGTGGTTTGTAAAACATGCAAAGTTTTGATGTTTTATGCAGGGAGAAATAAGTTTGGGAGATTCTGTGTAGTTAGCAGTTCAAAGCTTCTGTTCTAATACATAACTTTGTGTTGCCTACCTTCTGGGCCTCCTCAGGCTTTTGATGTGGTGGAAAGGAGTTTCCTGGAGTCCATTGATGATGCACTAGCAGAGAAGGCCAGCCTCCACTCCCAGCTGCCAGAGGTAACTTCTCTTCTGAGCCTTAAGGAAACATCATTGAATTCAGGAAGCGGTAACAGTGCATTTTCTTCTTGGAAGGACCTTGGAGCCTGCTGAACGAATTTGAAAGTGTGTGTTGGGAGGCAGGTGGCAGCAAAACAGGCTTAGTCCCGTTTGCAGCATTTCATGTTTCAAAATCCCACCTTCATTGGTGCTTTTTGAAGAATTGGTGGTGGTCTCGGAAACACTTAATGGCAGAGAGGTTAAAATTAGGACCTGCCAGAATTGATGTGGCTCCTGCAGTCTGGGGTGAGAAACAGTCAGTGCAGTGCACCTCATCTGTTCATTTTGCACTATAGGCACTAAACTGCATCCTTGTACTGCTTGCTGAATAATACAGAAGGGATACCAATCCTTTGGTTTCCTGGTTTCAAAATCACTAAAGTGATTTTCAGTCCCCACTTCACCTATAAAGCGTGCCTGTATGGTGAGAAAAAAATCCTTTCACAACCCTGATGAAAGTATTTTAAGGAGTGGCTGATCTATGTTCAATGAATTACGTTCTGTATTATTTAAGAGCAGGTATAGGCAAACTGCGCCCCTCCAGATGTTTGGGACTACAATTCCCATCATCCCTAGCTAACAGGACCAGTGGTCAGGGATGATGGGAATTGTAGTCCCAAACATCTGGAGGGGCGCAGTTTGCCTATGCCTGTTTAAGAGTCATCTGCCTAGAGCTTGTCATGATGCTGTACAGCTGTTTTAATGTGGAAATGACAGACTCCTGCAGAACCTTAAAGGCTACTGCATTTGTTATGAGACTAGCTTTCATAGACTAGTGCCCAGTTCACCAGATGCCTGAAGCTGGCAGGTATCTATACACCTGGGTGGAGATGTGCAAGAAATGGGATCAAATGTTTTTGGTATGTCTAGAGAAGGCTTCAGAAATGCTGCACTGATAAATTTTTACACAGGCTTCCACAACCCTGTATTCTAGGGGGTGCCCCATCACCAGCTGCCTTCCCAGTACCAGAAAATCATGGAACGGCTGAAGGCTGTAGAAAAGGAGATCTCTGGAGGGGCCATGGCTATTGTGGCAGTCATCCTCAACAACAAGCTCTACATCGCCAATGTAGGTGTGTTCCTCTTCAACGTCGTTTTTGATTTGGGCACTTCCTGGTCACAGCACTGAAGGATGAAGAGTTAGAGCAGTTGCAGCTGGGTTACTTTATCCTCTTTGTACAAGAGTAATGCTTCACTGACATCCTTACAGAGCCACTAAACCTAGTTGCCTGGGTAAATACAACAGGGAAAGCAGGAGAGATGAGACGTTGGCATTGACAAGCACCGCTTCCAGGCTTTGCTGGAGAGGGGTAGTACTGGGTTGCACTTAATAAGCGTATGTATTTCCTCAGGTGCCTCACTTGTCCCCCTTTCCACCTTTGCAAAATGCACTCCTTCTCCACAGGAACAAACAGGGCACTCTTGTGCAAATCTACAGTAGACGGGTTGCAAGTGACACAACTCAACATGGACCACACCACAGAGAATGACGATGAGCTCTTCCGCTTTTCACAGCTGGGTGAGTGTTGCGTTCCTGGAGCAGCAGAGAAGTAAGTCTGGGAGAGGATGGGCCTTGGTGAGCCAACAGAGGAGGGGTGGCTTTAGCTGTGGCCCTCCAGGTGTTATTGGGCCAGAACTTGCATCATTTGCAGCCAGTGTGGTCAAGGGTCAACGAAGATGGTTGGTGCCATGGGCCATGGGTTCCTCAACCGTGCAATAGAGAAAAGGCTGCCAGAGAGGAGACTTTTGTGGTTATTTCCCCACCTCTGTGGCACATCACTATCATTGGTGGCTTTTGTGTTTGCCAAACACAGGAGTGTTTAAATGACCAAGTTACAGTGTTAATGCCTCCTCTTCCCCATAATAGGGAATACATGCTGGATATCAGAAATGATCAATAACTGAGGGATGAGGTAGCTTTCTTACTCTTTCCTCATACTGAATCTGGGTGGGGAATTGAGTCGGAGAACAAATAATAAAAATAAAAACTGACAAACAATATACAAAAATTTCAAAATTATATAAATAGATGTAATCAGCAACTAAACAATTCTGTTGTAAGATAAACAAGCAAAACTACAGCAACAAACTTTAATATTTCCAATTTAACTAACTTTATAGGTAAAAGCAAACAAAAAATCTGTACAAATTAAACAGGCAATGCTTTTACCAACAGTTCCCACCCCATTTTTTACTTGCAACAGCCCACTGACTCCATCTCTGCCTCTGACACAAAGAGGGCCCCAAACTGTGGCTTTTGAGTAACTTAACCTCTTTAGCGCAGGCTCTCCAAACCACCCTGGCTTTCATGCTGAGCTGAGTGGTATGTATTGTTGCCCACAAGCATTGATTGCAAAAAAACACCCCCTCCCATGCCTTATCCACTGTAGCAACAGTCATGGGTTGTTGCGCATTAACTGCCCCCTAGAGGGCGAGCTGCTAATAATTGGTGCATGCTTCAAAATAGGACAGTGGCTTACTCGCTGCCCTAATCAAGTTTTTTACTCTTCAAAATACTTGGCCACCTGCACCAGTTTTTTCACCAAACGGTTATGAAACCAGCTCTGTTGGAATCCTTGTCTGAACTGAAATCCTGTTGAGGCCCGTAATGCAGTAGGGGGCTCGCCAAGGAGAGCCCTCCAAACTTTCTTCTCTTCACCATTGCAGCCAACTTGCACACCTGCATCACACTCTAGTGGAACTGTGAATGCTGCTGCTTTCTTGCTTGCTTATTGGCTTTCTGCAGCAGCAGCTGGTGATACTGGTGGTGATTTGCAAAACTCACTGTAACGGGGGGCTGTAAAGAGTGTCTTGCCCATGTTCCCTCCCAAACCTAGAGCCAGCACTGCAGCAGACTCTTCTGGCACCTTAAAAACTAATGAGTTTTTAATAGCATAAGCTTTCATGAACTAGATTCCACTTTGTCAGATGCAGGACATGTAATCCTCTGTTGACATGGGTGTAGGAAAATAAAATGATTATTATTTTTACATGAAATCTACCTGTTGACTGAGGGTAGCTCACCCTGCACTGTATTCCCAAAGAAAGCTTAAGCCAAGATGGTGGTTGATACTGAATCATTCTCATAGCGAGTTCAGTTATGAGTCCAGTGCCTATTAAAGAAACTGAGATTCTTTCTTCCAAGGAAGAGCTGTGACACAGTAGAGTTGAATGCAGTGGGGATTCATCTGGCTGGCTGTCTAGTTCTATTTTCGCCAAGTGTAAAAGATCTCAGGCTGCATCAAAGCACCCTGACCACTTCTGAATGCATGTGCAGACTTCCTTTCTTGTGTGAATATATTACAGATTAATAGCTCCTTGCTGTCCTCATTCATCAGCGTTTTGTTTCAGTCAAAATGCCTGTTTAGCTGGGGGTGGGGTGGGCTTCCTCTTCTTCCCTTGGAATGTAACTATAGGACACATTTAGCATCTGCCCTGAAGTCAGTGAGCTGATTCTTTATCTGCAGGTTTGGATGCAGCAAAAATAAAGCAAGTAGGAACCATATGCGGGCAGGAGAGTACCCGGCGCATTGGGGATTATAAAGTCAAATATGGCTATAGTGATATTGAACTGCTGAGGTGAGGCAAGACCCAATACTTGGTCTTACTTTCCTTTCCTGTCTTTGCTTTTGAAGACATAGCTGTCTCTGACGCTCTGACCAGTACTAACTTAGTTCTTCTCCCTTTGCAGTGCTGCGAAATCTAAGCCAATCATAGCAGAGCCTGAAATCCACGGAGGGCACCCACTCGATGGAGTCACGGGCTTTCTGGTTCTTATGTCAGAAGGGCTCTACAAAGCTCTGGAAGCAGCTCATGGCCCTGGGCAAGCCAATCAGGTAAGAGTGCCAGGGCAGCTTTAAATTGACCTTGGAATCCTGTGCAGGTCTTCAGGTTGACTCTGTCTGCACAGCGTGCATAGATGCACCCATTATTAGATTTGAAATTTGCCCCAGAGTGTTTTTGCTCTCTGGGCTCATAGTCCCCTTTGGGTAGCCCTAGGCTACAGAGATGAGCAAGGCTAATAGTTATAAGTACATAAAATCCGTTGTGCAGGAGAAGGCCAGAGAGGTGAAGAGGATTCCTAGGGACAACTTTTTTCAGGGAAGTGAAATCATGTTCCTGCAGAAAATGTTCCCTCTACTTTCCATCCCTGCTGCCCCAGCCAGTGGCTCTGCCAGGGAGGAATAAGGAGTAGGTTCTGGTCTGCCTGCTGCATCTATTGAACATTGATTCAATAGCTGAACTATGGGATTCCCTCCTATAGGAGTCAGTGACAGACACCAACTTGGAAGGCTTCAAAGAGGTTTAGACAAATTTATGGAGGAAGATAAGGCTGTCAATAACTACTAGAGAGCCAGTGTGGTGTAGTGGTTAAGAGCGGTGGACTCGTAATCTGGTGAACCGGGTTCACTTCCCTGCTCCTCCACATGCAGCTGCTGGGTGACCTTGGGCCAGTCACACTTCTCTGAAGTCTCTCAGCCCCACTCACCTCACAGAGTGTTTGTTGTGGGGGAGGAAGGGAAAGGAGAATGTTAGCCGCTTTGAGACTCCTTCGGGTAGTGATAAAGCGGGATATCAAATCCAAACTCTCTACTAGCCACAGAGGTTACGTTCTGCCCCCACAGTTGGAGGCTGGATGCCTCTGGATGCCAGTTGCTGGAAATCACAGGTGGGGTGAACATTTTGGACTTCCCGTAGGCATCTGATTGGCCACCTTGAGAATCCTGGGCTTTTGGCCTGATCCAACGCCTGATCTTCCGTTCTTATCCTTACATTTAAGTCCACTATAAAAAAACTGCAGGCTTCTTCTTTCCTCCACTTCCAATTGCAGGACAGGGAACGGAGAAGACAAGAGAAGGTAGTATTTATTTAATGCTGCTTTAACCTCCCCCCCCAAATAAGCAAATGTAAAAGTTGCAACCCACAAGGGTGGACGTGAAAGCCTCCTGTAGGAATGCAATGAATGCCTTCACCATTTAAACACAAGGCATCTTTCAAGTAGTTGAACAAAGGCACCCTAGAGGGTGACGTGTTGCAGCCTTTCCCCTAAGGCTGATTACTTGGGTGCCCTTCAGATGTTCTCCCAGCTGTTTAGGAGATGCTTATCCATTAGAAGCTCCCAAGCAGCTTCTGTGAGAATGTTTGAAGGGCCCATGCGCATGGGCAGGGCCACATTGCATGGTTCTTTCCCATGGAATCAGTCAGCACAGACTTGCTCCACCTGGTAGGAAGCCACTTCCGTGGCTGACATCTGCCCCAGTCAACCGGGCGGTTGGGTCCTTTAAACATTAGCCCAGCTGCGCAGGGCCTGCTTCTGTACATGGCTGGGGGAATATCTGAAGCAGCAGCTCCAGTTTCCCCACCCCTGACAACTCTTTCTCTTTCTAGGAGATTGCAGCCATGATTGCCACAGAGTTTGCCAAACAAAGCTCACTGGATTCCGTGGCTCAAGCAGTCGTGGACCGAGTGAAGCGCATTCACTGTGACACATACGCCAGTGGTGGGGAACGGTCCAAGTTCTGTGCTCGGCATGAGGACATGTCGCTGCTGGTGAGGAATTTTGGGTACCCGCTGGGTGAGATGAGCCAGCCCACACTGACTCCGACGCAAGGTATGGGGGAGCTCAGTGTGCTTGTACAGGAGAGGGCGCAAGGCAGATCAAAACTGTTCTGCCCAACTGTGTGTGTGACAGATAGATAGGCAGACAGGTGTGCCTGCATTTATGGTGAGCTTGTGATTTGTAGTCTCTCTCAGAGTGTGTGTGTGTGTGTGTGTGGATGCTTGGGTACATTGGCCGTGCTCTTTATTTGCATGTGGCCCTTGGGGATGACTGAGCATTAATGAGTCAGAAAAGATTCATCATCCTTGTCTTGGAGAGTGATCTTTGTCCATGGTGTCCCAGGAAATTCTTCCCACTTGTAGAGGGACAGAGGTATGGGGTTTTCTGAGAATCTTGGCCTTCCTAATGCTTACAATGTCTTATTCTGCATGTTCAGGAGGTCGAGTTTATCCTGTGTCGGTGCCGTACTCCAGTGCCCAGAACACAAGCAAGACCAGCGTTACGCTATCCCTTGTCATGCCATCCCAGGGTCAGATGGTCAATGGCGCCCACAGTAGCTCCACGTTGGATGAAGCCACGCCCACCCTCACAAAGTAAGTGCCCCTTGCTCAGACCAGCTGTCCTTTTGCCCTCCTTTTTGCTGGAGGCAACATTCCACTTCCCCTGTTAGCTGCTTCTTAGGCCTAGCAGTGGAGGCCTACTAGCCGTTTCACTTTTAAACCCGTATGATAGGGGCGGGCAATCTGTGGTCCAATGGCCTAATCTCAGAAACCCTCTTTAGATGATGAGCAAGAGTGTTCTGTCCCTCCCCCTTGAAAACATAAGCAGGTCATTCATATCGGACAAAGCTCAGCTAAGAACAAGCTGCTGCCTTTTAGCTGCTTCCCAGAGAAAGAGTGGGTTGCCTGGTTGTTGCCCAGAAAAATAGAGCGATGGTACTGCTCTTGGCTGATCTTAAGTGTTGCCTCCTTTGGCTGCTCAGGGATAGGGACAAAAATATGAGCATGCAAAAAAAAAAAGGACCCACCCTGTATAGTTGTAGAATGAAAAATCAAATCTATTAGCAGTATTTGCTGAAAGTTCCTCTTCATCATTATAAAAAAGCAGAAGTGGCTTGGATAAGAAAGGAGAAACTTCTCTGTGTTACACAGAGGTGCAAGATGAGAGGCTTTTATTAATAGACTGTATATGCATTTACATTTTTAATGCCCTCTTCACACTTAAAGACGTTCCCAGTGGGTGCCTCAAGCCTGCATTTTGCAGGTTTGTGTACTGATACAGGTGCTCACATCAGGCAACAGGGATTGTCTGTGATGCTCTGCGACAGCCTTCGTCAACCTGGGCCCTCCCCATGATGTCGGACTGCAACTCCCATCAGCTCCAGCCAGCATGGATAAAGATCAGAGGTGATGGGAGTTGTAGTCCAACATCATCTGGAGGGCTGCAGATTCCCCAGAGTGGAGGGGAGAGGCCTTAGGTTGCATTTGCTGTGTCATTTGTGCTGACTGAAGGTTGCTTTTCTTTCTCTTTCCCTCCCTGCAGTCAAAGCCCAACAGTGACCCTCCAGTCTACCAACACTCACACCCAGAGTAGTAGCTCCAGCTCAGATGGGGGCCTCTTCCGTTCTCGCCCTTCCCACTCCCTCCAGCCGGATGAAGATGGGCGTGTGGAGCCCTACGTGGACTTTGCAGAATTCTACCGCCTCTGGAACATGGACCACAGTGAGCAGGGAGCACTCACCGTGCAATAATGCGCCGAGACCAATCCCTCCGAACCCCTGTCAGGTGGGGGGGAATGGAGCCTGGCAAGGCAGGAACAGTTCGCCGCCTGACAGCCCACCTTCTGCCATTAAGGGATGAGGTCAATGCTGGGACTGGTCGCTCATAGCATTTGTTTCTCATCAACTTGTCAGGGCATGTTAACACGTCCCTTTTCTAAAGGTCCCTTCCACTGTGAAACCTTGTGGGCATTAGAGAGGGTTGTGACCAACCTCTCCTGTACCTCCAGTATTACAGACAGTTGCTCTGTTGCGGAGAAGATGACAACTCAGATGTCTGGCAGGAGAGGTACTTTGTGTGCATATAAGCTGCTGCTGGAGATTTAGGTGTGCCTCATGATACTGATGTGTTAAGTCGATGAAAGATACCTCTGTTCTGCAGAATAAATGGTAACTTATAGCAAACGCTCTGGCCAGTTATGTGATGTTAGTTTAAGAAATGGTATTAACCTCAGCTACCTAAGTTTTTAGTTGCCTTTGGGGCCCAAGACCTAGATGGAACAGGGTGCGCAGACACACACACACACACACACACACACACACACACACAAAAACACAGACAGCTCCTCTAATGCATCATCTACAGGTGATCCAAATGTCATTTGCAGTTGTTAGAAACAAACATGGAAGGTGGGGGTGTTGTCTTCTGTTTTGGTATCCAAGATGCCACAGCCACTGTTAAATGCTTCCTTTTGTATCCAAGATCACGGGTGAAACAGGCAACATTAGACAGATTTGGAGCCAGATCTAACCTCTCTGCCTCTTATCTGGGTGTTCAGAAGATTCTCCTGACTTCCTTAGAAGAGTGGCATGTTTTTCCCCATCATCTTATACAGGTTTTGGAAATGCCTTTGTTGCTCTCAGACAGTCATCATGTAAGAATTCCTTCTGGGAAAGCAGCTTAGCAGATCCACCATGCATGCATGCTAACAGGAAAAACGGCAACAGAAGACTACTGTTGTAGACTTCATGGCACCAAGTGCCCTGGGCTCCTCTTGAAGAAAGAGCAGGATATAAATTTCATTATACATAAAACAGTTTTAATTTTTTCTTGGAATTTCTAAACTACTGTTAATTTTCTTTGCTGGTTCTATTCTGGTTTGTTTTACAAGGTATTTGTTTTTTAAAAAAGAATCTTAGATTTTCATTATTCTTTGCGTTTTACGGTTCTTACCTTTACTGCAGAGGTGCCTAGCCTGCACCCCTTCAGATGCCATCAATTGACCCCACGAGCCACAGCCAGCATGACCAAGGGTTAGGGGTGATGGGAATTGTAGTCCAGCAACATCTGGAGAGATCCAGGTTTCCTACACCTCCTTTACTGTAACTGCCCAGAGAACTTTTGTTAATGGATGATGTGGAAGTGTTGCAAAAAAAAAAGCTACATTTAACTGCAACGAAACCCAAACCAACTTTGTGCATCCCGCAGAAAGGTGAGGCCAGAAGGAGAAAGCGCCAGGAGGTGGCACTAGCAAAATATGCTGAAGCTGGATTCGATGCAGTTTACAGGAAGGCTGGAGGTTGCTTTAGCAACACCTGCCTGGAACACTGGAGAGAATGGGCGTTCTTGGACTGGGATCAGGAATATTCTGATAAGCAGCACGTGCTGCAGGGTCAGGATCACACGAGTGGGCTGGACTCCCACATTGTGGCAATGTGCAAGAGCAACATGCCCTCAGTGCCTGCGTGGGTGGCAGTTCCTGCGAGTGGCAAATACGGACGCAGTTGGCTGCACCTTACTAAACTTGGACTAGCCCCAACGCTTTGGCTCACGGCCTCTGACTGCTTTCGCTGACTCAGTCCTGGTGAGAAATCTGCTCCACTGCCTCTCCTGAATGGTACAGGGACAGCTGGGTGGAGCCAAGCATCCCTTTGCGAATTCTTTGGAACCCAAGGGGGGGAGTGGGCTTGAGCAATGTGCTGAAGCAAGCAGGGTTCCAAACAGCAAGGCAGCGAGGGCTGAGCCCATGGATTGACCCACTGTCAGATTGAGCCATCTTGGTGTGACCCTCAGGGTCAAATCAAAAGGTGAATTGTTAAGGAGGAGGGTTGTGCAACTTGGGGTTTGCTATAATTAAAAAGCTATGCCGTAACCAAGGCTAAACTGCTTAACCTGTTGCATTTCCAAGGTGCTGCCTGTGCAGCCTCTCCACTCTCAGAGACTAGAAATGGCCATTGCATTAACTGAAAATTTAGGGGTGCACCTCTTGAAGGATGGCAGAGCAAGTGCTTGTTCATGGATGCACAGACTGAAGATTCAGTTTCAGCACATGACAATCAAGCCGCCTCACCCCAGGAAAGTTTTCTAACTATCTAATGTCACTGAAGGCCCTACAATGCTATGCTAAGCCCAAAAGTTCCAGATTATGAACCACCTTTGTTGATGGATTGGACAAACAGATAGAAGCTAAAACAGAAGAATGTGAGAAGAGGCCCAAAGGCCTACCTACTTCAGTGCCCTGTTCTCACAATGGGCAACCAGAGGCCTAGATGGAAGCCACAAGTAGGGCATGTTGCATTCAGTCTGCTGTGTTCCTTGGACGGATATGGTACATTACAGAAATTCCCAGGTAGAGAATTTGCTGCTGGGATCCACCAGCTGCCACTGTGTGGCCCTTTAGATCAGGAGGCAGTTGTGGAAAGCTCCCACAGACACCATTGGGGGTGTTCCTCCCATTGCAAACAGCAGGCATGGAAGGGGAGATTTCAATCGAGACTCCCATGGGTACAATTATTATCGCTCCCCTCCCTTCCTGCCATGGTCCAGATTTGATTTGGCCCCTTTCAAAATAAAGCAACTGCAAGGGTAGACTATGACAAATGTCAAGTTTAAGGCTTAATTCCAGTTTGGATATGCATTTGCTGGGTGGCCTTCCCTGAGCCATCTTATTTATGGTTCTACATCAATAAGAAGGCATAGGGACCGCACAGATGAGTCACTCAATTGCCTTAAAGGTAAACTATACAACGACTGCAAAGCATTAAAAAAAAACTGGGACAGAAATGGTTAATGAACATGACAGATTATCTGTGTTTAGCAACTTAAATATTCTACTTCCTCAAACTTCTAGGTCGCTTTTCAGAACTTGCATATTTATTCACTTCCTTGCTTACTCTCTCTGTTTAGCACATGCCCCATAAAAATTGTTCCTAGGATGATGTACAGACATAAAAGAATAAAATAAAAGCACAGTTCTGCAGGAATGACCCAAGTGACTAACAGAGAATCCTGGAGATATTTCTGTCTTCTGTGCTATGACCAATCACCTCGTTGCCCAGCTGGACAAGTCCCTCCCACCCGCCTCTAGGTACAGAGGAACATGGTTTACCAAATTAGCATTTTGCCTAGTCTTCATCTCCATAGTTTTCTACCACAATTTCTGCTTACCCTGATGATGGGCTACAGATTTCTGTAAAAAATGAATTTGAAGTTGAATTCTATCAGCTGCACCATTGGGGAATAGCTTTCCAATATGGAGAGATACGAGTATGCATGTGGCTTTCATTGAATTCTGGCTTGTTTTCTTTTGCTGCGAAACTTCCTAAAATTGGTATTATGCAGGCTCCAGATGTTTTCACACATGCATGCTTCACTCACAATGATCAATCACACTACAGTGCAGGCTTTGTAGACTGTAACTGATGCAGTTCATTACTGAACATATAAAATTAGCAAACATGAAACCAGCCTAATTGCAGAAAAAGCAAGTTTGGTATAGCAGAAAACCCATAATACACCACAACTGTGGAGGAACAACAAATGCATGAACTCTGCTTATTGTCAGATAGCAGTGCAGCGGAGATCAGCCAGAATCTGATGGAAGCCATTCAGATGCCAGTATGATTTAGATAAACCATTTTAATTCCTTACTTTTTACCAAAACTTACCAACAACCCTGTTACCTTTCCCTGGCCCATGTCCTGTCTACCCTTGTCCTTGCCAAAAATACTGTGGAATCTTTGAAACCTCAAACATTGCGATCACGGTACGGTGTCTACTTACGCACCACCCAAAAAGGGAACAAAAGAGCTGCAGATCTGAATACAATTTACATCAGCTAATTTATAAATTAAAGCAGAGACATTACCTTGCCAACAAAGGTCCATATAGTTAAAGCTATGGTTTCCCCAGTAGTGATGTATGGAAGTGAGAGCTGGACCATAAAGAAGGCGGATCATTGAAGAATTGGTGTTTTTGAATTATGGTGCTGGAGGAGACTCTTGAGAGTCCCATGGACTGCAAGAAGATCAAACCTCTCCTTTCTTAAGGAAATCAGCCCTGAGTGCTCACTGGAAGGACAGATCCTGAAGCTGAGGCTCCAATACTTTGGCCACCTCATGAGAAGAGAAGACTCCCTGGAAAAGACCCTGATGTTGGGAAAGATGGAGGGCACAAGGAGAAGGGGACGACAGAGGACAAGATGGTTGGATAGTGTTCTCGAAGCTACCAACATGAGTTTGACCAACTGCGGGAGGCAGTGGAAGACAGGAGTGCCTGGCGTGCTCTGGTCCATGGGGTCACGAAGAGTCGGACACAACTAAACGACTAAACAACAACAACAGCAGCAGCAGCAATTTATATTTATAGATGCACATTTAGAAACTTCGTTATTTTTTAAGTAAAAATACAATTCCTCCCATCACAGAAAACTGAGCAGGTGAGCTGAGTGCCTGCACAGTTTGCTCTCTAGATGCTAACCATTGATGGCAAACTTTTGAGGGTTTTTTATATTTCAATCTGATTTGGCCCAGCCAGCTGTTCAAACAGAGGATCCCTCCTAGAGAAGACAGTCGCCTGCAAAGTAGGACAAATGGCCGCCCTGATTCAGAGCAATGTGTGCAAATTAAGATGTATTTAATGACATAATTTCTCTTGAGTGCAGATTGGCGATTTCCTTTTCATAGAATTTGGATACCTTTCATACGGAAAAGTACCTCCTGTACCAGCCGCTCATTAGGTGTGTTGCTCATGTCTAATTAATGTGTCTTTATTTTTACTTTAGGCCAGTTCCCATTGAAATAAGGCAGCCGGTGATTAGCAGTTCCTGACAAGGTGCAAGAACTGTTAAAACACAGAAGGGAGGGAGGTCAGGCTGCACTCACCGCTTTGGCGTAATTGCCTGCTTTAGTAAATATAGGCATTAACGTAGCTGTAATACCAGCATGGGGGCCTGCGCTGATGTATTCATGCAGTGCCATGAGAAGGAGAAAGATCCCTTCCTTTAAATGCTACAGAGGGGTTTACAAATCGAAATAATGGGCCCACAGGGAGGGTGTGGGTGAGGTGTGGAAAACAGGATACCGTAAGTCTAGAGGTCCATGTTTTAATATCGTTCATTAGAGAGGTACAAGGAGAGACAGACAAAAGGAGCGATCAGATTTCCCAACGCCATTCCAGACGTATCAGATATGTATCACAGACGTAGGCGGGCGGACCCGAAACAACAATGCCATCCCAGGGAGTCCAGAACAAGGCCTCAAAATGCAACATGATGAAACCCAACCCCGACGAAAGACAAATGTCCTGCTCGGGGGGGGGGGGGGGAAGGCCCAGCTGGGAGGTTGGGGACAGCTTTGCAAAGACTGTCAAGAATGCGCCAGCGAAATGGGGAGCGCGCAGGGCAATACAGGTGCAGGAAGATGAGGAAACGGGCAGGACTTTCCATCGCCAACTAGCTTCATTGAGCAATGTCAAAACAGCCCAGTCAGTAACCTCAGGATGGTGTGGGGAGCAAGAGCGGGAGTGAGGTCGAATGCAGTTCTGCTGCTCTTCGGAATAAGGCCTGGAGTGGAAAAGGCGAGGGGGGGTGTGCAAATTGATATAAGGCTGGGAGATGGAGGCACTAAATGCCTGTAATTTAAAGCAGATGCTTCTGGAGGGGAACCTCAGCACAAAGATATATGCATTCTCAGAACACCTTGAGGGGGCGGGGGGGGGGGTAGGCATAAATCAAGAAAAGTGATTTCTCCCAGACACACACATACACCCCTGGGTGGGTGGGGTGGAGCGTGAGGCTAAAAGAATAATGTGCCCAAAGCAAAAACCATGTTGTGGGAATGTAGATATCTGAAGATGGATTATGAAAGTGGCTGGGACCCACTTTTAGATCCTGGAAGGGGGAAGGGCCTGTTCGCCCCAGTCTCCCTCTCAGCCTGGTGAGCTCATCTCTGGAGTCCCCAGCTGCAGATCATGCTGGGTCCCAAATCAAGCAGGGACTTGCCAATAAGCGGCTTCCTTTCCCCGTTGACCTTTGAGCAAATGTCAGCCCCATCACTTCAAGGTATGGATTTGCTGAGCTCAGGTAACAAGAGAGTGAATTCACTGTGGGGTGGGAGTCGTGTTGCTTCTCTTTTCTCTCGTTACCTTTTAAAAAAATCTTGCCCTTCCTTCAGAGGTGAGCAGCATCTTCGCCTCAGTACAATCCTGCACCGAAGGTCCACCATGAGAGCTTCATGCTTGACATACGATTTGATCCTGGCTTTTCAGTGTACTCCCTTAATCACACTGCATCTCTGTTTTTGTTAGGAACCTGCCTTAACACTGGTCCATCTAGTGCAGTTTTGTCTACATCGAGTCATTTGAAGTGTAGTTTTTTTTAAGGGTGCTGTGTTGTTAGCAGGCCCCTGGTCACCTCAGGAGAGCTACAGTTCCCAGAGTCCCCCAGGGAAGAAGGAGCAACAGTTAAACCACTCTGAGAATTGGAGCTCCGTGAGAGGAACAGGGGTCTCTGAACAACTCTCAGCACCCTTTTTTAAAAAAAGACACTTTCCAGGATTTGGGGGGCGGGGGAGGCCTTGACTGTTTAAATGGGCACGGTACCGCTTTAAATGTCTAGTGCAGGTGGGCCATACGGGTGGCAACCATTTTGCATGGGGGTTTTGTTCCTGGCCCCCATGTGCGCCAGCAAAGCGTGGAGAAGCCCACCCTCGTTCCATTCCACCCTGCCCCAGTTCTGCCCTCTTCCTGGACCAAAAGGACCTGTGTCAATTGGATGCACGCAGATGGTCGCCACCTGTACTCTCATCTCTGTATAAGCTTTGTGCAAGCAAACCAGGAGGAGTGTTCAACATAAAGGTTGTTTGGAGCATCCCCTACTCTCACGTATAGCATCTCTTTCCTCAGTATAGGTGCTGCTTGCTGCTGTGTATCCAACATTGGCACACACTTCCTTGCCAGTTGTAACAATTTGACCTTGGAAAGTTTTTCACAACTTTTCGATCCTGCCCCCCATTTTTATCACAAGGAACGGTTTTGTGCTTCCCTGCCCAGATGTATGACATACAAGAAGTGTTTCTTTAACCTCAAATATGCTCTCTGGGTTGCAGGAGGCCCAGCAGAGTAGCCTGTGGAGACTTCTCGCCATCCCCCAGAAGAGGAACGCAACCACATGTGGGTGAGCCAAAGGCTGACAAAAACAGCAGGGGCCTAATACCAACGAAGATGGGATCCAACACAAACAGAGCGAGACGATGCGAGTGGTTTCATCTGAGTGCTCCCACCCAGCAGTCTCAGGTCCAAAATCAATAGATAAACAAAACAAAATGTGTCCACTCGCCTTTCAGAAATGGCACATCTCTTTCCAAAGAGACTGAAGTTCAATAGTTCACTTGTTCTGGAAGCCAGGTATTTAATCTGGCCCCTATCTACTTCATTGTTTAAGCCCACTGTGATGTGGTGGAGGGTACTTTTCTTTTTAATTTTATTTATTTATCACCTTTTTTTGCTGTGCTGGAAGAAGTAACTTCTCCAGACCCAAATTAGATTGCTTGCTTATTATTACTTGAGCAGGGGAAGGTCACAAGAACACAACCACACTCTGTGCACATTCTTCTTCTTTGGCGATCACTCGTAGCCAAGTGAGATTGTCTTCCATGAACACAGTCTTAATAGTGAGTCCGTAAGTGACTGTGGAGGCCAATTCTGGATCCACACATCCTTCCACAGTGGGGACATAGGTTTCTGGGCGGGAGTTGATCATGGTGAGGGTTTGCCAAACGTGCCTTCCTCTTAGCTCGTTTCTCCCTTTCATCTTGAATTTGAGCATCTTCAAAGTCCATGACACTTTTGGTAAAGGCTGTTCTCCAATTGGAATATTTGCAGACCAGTGTTTCCCAGTTGTCAGTGTTTATACTACATTTTTTTAGATTTGCCTTGAGAGTCTTTAAAACTCTTTTGTTGACCACCAGCATTACGGTTTCCATTTTTAAGTTCGGAATAGTGTAGTTGCTTTGAAAGACGATAATCAGGTATCCAAACATTGATGTTGAAGAATCATCGCTTTGACACGGGTGATCTTTGCTTCTTCCAGTGCACTGGCATTAGTTTGACTGTCTTCCCAAGTGATATGTGCACATGGCAGGGCTCTGTGGCTCTTCCCCCTGCTCCCCAGCGCTGCAGCTTCAAAAATTAGGATAGCATCAAAAACAGTCTGTGATACATCAGATGGTCTGCCAGGCACAGAACTAAAAAAGAAAAGCTTAGACACACATATGTACGTCCTCAGTAATCTTGCAACAGCAACGTAATTGGGCAAATGTGAAAAGCAATTACAAACTCATAATCAGTTGTATGTGGAAGGGGATGCAAGCCCCTTTGAGAGAAGTTAGCTGGTGCTGGTGGCACTGCATATATCCTGGAAATCCCATCACTGATAACGCAAAAGGTGCTAGAATAGCATCTAACATGAAGCTATTTCAACAGATGCTGGATTTTAGGCTCAGTACACACTCAACACAAAAGTGGGTCTGCTACAGGTCACACTGGTGGACACACTGCACACCCCGCTGTTGACAGAGAAGATGTGACAGCAGTGAGTTCTGGCAAGATCTTGCCCAAATCTCACAAGAACTTTGTGCTCTGTGAGAGCTTGTGAGATGTCTCCAAGATCTCACCGGAACTCGCTGCTATCACTTTGCGTGCATCACCACACAACCCAGGCAAGGGAGGCATTTGATGGTAGCAGGACAGCAGCTTCCCATTTTGCCTCAGGCGACAAAACAGGACATACTGCCCCTGGCCCACTAAAAGGTTTATGATATAATTATTTATGTCGCCATCTTTGGGTTGGATCCATACCTAGTCATGCTTAGAGGATACTGGTTGAAATTAATGGAACTTCAGTTAGTCATGATGACCGCTAATTTCAAGCCTTCTGCTCTAATTATGACTAAGCCTTCTGGATCCCACCCTTTTCCAAGAAAGTATTTTACAGTTTTCATTTTGTTTGCTACCCTTTTCACACTTTGCTTTGCCCGGGTTACTCATTCCAATTCTTTCTTTGCTGCCAACAATAGCAAATATTTTGGCAAGATCCCAAGCCACAAAAATGTGTTCATGATGGGGATGGAGTGTGTTGTCAGGGCAGGTCAAACGCATAGCGGCACCTCATAACTTTACAGATTAATACAGAGTCAACTTTGGATCAAAGACTTGGTAGAGGACCTTATTTAACAAGAAACACATTGAAAAGTAGTTTTATCAAAATGACTATCACCATCATTTGTTCCCCACCAAAGGTTTAACCAAAGGTACCTGTACACAAATCAATAAAATACATGTAACAGAATAAGAAATACAAACCTGACGGAAAACAGAACCAAAAATAATCAAGCAGCCCCTAAGTTGTGGAACTGGTTTCCCACAGAGGTGCGTCTTGCACCTTCCTTATACAGATTTTCACAAATGCTGGAGACACACCTGTTCATCCTACTTTTGAAACCTGAGATGCATATTTTTAAGACCCACCTTATTTTTGTAATTTTAAGTTGCTTTCGATTGTTTTTAATATTGTGTTTTAGTATTAATGTTGTGTTTTGATTGTTGCAACTCGCCCTGGAGCAAAAGTGTGAAGGGTGAGTAATAAACTGTAGTAGCAACAACAACAACTTACCAAGAAATATAATGTTAAACCACAGAAAGGCCACTGTAACCAGACCTGAAAGCCAAGTTACAGTTTACACCAGTTTAATTAATTGTCATGATTTTCCAGAAAGAATCCCGAGACTATGGCTGCATAGACACCATGCATTTAAATAACATCCCCACCACTAGTAAGAATCCCGGGAACTATAGTTTTCCCCCTCACAGAGCTACAATTCCAAGCACTCTTAGCAGACTACCGTTCCCAGGATTCTAGGGGCCGAAGGCAAGGAATGCACTTTAACTGTGCTTTAAATTCATGGGGTTGTATGCAGCCTGCAGTCTGTGGGGGGCAGGGGAGATGCCCAAAATTCTGCTGCAGAATGTTAGCCCTCACTCCTCCACCCACTCCTGGCAGGACTACAGTTCCTTCAGGCTAGGGAATGACTTGACTACTAAACCAATTCAAGTTAGGATAGACAGATACGCCCTATGTTTTCTCGCCTTCCATGCTTCCTCAAGGGAATCAACTGCTTACAATTATGTGCCTTCCGCGTTGGAGGAGAGAGGTATTTTTGAAAGCCTCAAGCACTCTCACTTGTTCCTAAGAACTGTTTAGCTGCTAATCCGAGCGCTGTGGTTTGTGTGTGTGTGTGTGTGTGTGTGTGTGTTTATTTTTCAGCCAAAGGAGGGCTTGGTTTTACTCCCGCTGCAAACCACAGGAATTTTGCCATGGGGTTCTATGGAAATAACACCTGCCTCCCTTGATGCAAAGAACAGAAACCAAGAACAATGATGTAAGTTCAGAAATATAGCAGGAAAACAACAAAAGTGGAAATCCATCCCATGAATCCCAGTCACAGTAAAGACTTGCTTATACAACCAAGGCTCAGGACTGAATTAGGCTGAAATAACAACACTCATTCGCGCAAACAAGGATTTCTTGGGGATTTCAGCTGCTCATCCTTGCTGTCTTGGGTCATTCAAAGGTGGTGTGTGCTTCTCCAGGGCTGTCTATTTCAACCTGGTGCTTTCGGTGCTCCTGGACTATGGCACACTAACCCATTTGGAGTAAAATAATGTAGCTTTTCTAAGTTCAATGCCCTTCATCCTCACCCTGCCGCTTTCAATCTAGATTGATCCCAGATCTTGCAACCCACAAGGGTAGGTTACCTGAACACATTTGAAAACCCTCCCCTCAATTAGGCTCTCCCTGCCCTTTCCTCCCAGAACATGCCCCAAGTGAATGAAGTTGGGAATAGTGATGGCGGTCTTTGTGTATTTCCAGCCACAGTGTCTTTGGGCAGGTGTAGCTACAGACCCCATTGCTAATGTGCCAAATACACAAAGAAAAACTGGGGTTTTGTGACCTGTTTGCAATGTAAGGCCCCCATCAGCAAGCAGCCCAAGAAAACATGTATTGCAGTGCTGGCTCAGACTTAAGGTCCCTTTGCTCTAGCCTTCTGTCTCCGAAAGCGGGCAGCCAGGTTAGGAACATAGGAGGCTGCCTTATACTGAGGCAGAGCATCGTTTCATCTAGCTCAGTAGTGGCAACATGGATTGGCAGCAGCTCTCCAGGGTTTGGGGCAGAAGTCTCCCTGTCCTACATGGAGGTTCTGGGGACAGAGGGGGACATTTGAACCCAGGAACTTTTGCGTGCAAAGCAGTTGTTCTGCAACTAAGCTACAGCCCGAGTGTGCTTAACTTAAATAGAAGGCTACATCTAATCTATCTATTTATCTATCTTTAAAAAGGGAAGAAAGCACCACTGCCCCTGAAAAATGCAGCTCATTCAAATTCACATCACTGCACCTGAAAGAGACTGTTTCACTACATCAAGGTGGGAGGGAGAAGAGGGAGAGAGAGAGAGAGAAAAGCTGAAAGGGGAAAAGAAATTACTGGCACAGACAAGGATCCAAAGAATCTCAGAGGTATTTGATGCCTGAATGCTCGAATCAAAAGCCATTGTCAGCAGCCAAGCAGTCGGAGTCAGTTATTTATTTAAACACAGAACTGGAATGTTACTCAGGTTGTCTGCCAACAGCTGTCAATTGGCCCAAAGCTTCTGATTGGGGATGAAATCCTGCATGGGGCAACAGAGGCAGCCCCACGTGAGAAAATGCCAACTTACAATCTCCCACTTCAAAATAAATCAATGAACAACCCTCAGAGACATTTCTAATGCATCCATAGAGAGGAGACCATGCTTTAAGACTTGTAACTGTTTAAACGTTTAGTTTTGTAGGATGATGTCTTTTTTCTTCCATACATCTTTACTAGTGAAGTGCCCATCCATCATTTTGACAGGGAGCCTGTATATTGCAAGATTCCCCAAGCGGTGTATATATGGGGACTAGCCACGCCTAGCAACCTCACTGTTAAGTTGTGGGTGAACATATCAGACGACACAGCGATTCTTCAAACAGCTCTTGTTTATTCACAGGCCAGAACAGAACTGAACTGAAGGGTTCAGTCAGCCTGCTTATATAGAGCTCCAGTACAACGTTACTGTAACAACTTTCTAAAACTATCCAATCACTGAACATCACTTTTGATCCTTCATTTGCATAACTATCTACAGTATCCCCCTGCTGGCCCAGGGTGAGAACTTCAGTACATAACACACACACTATCATCTGACACTTTCAGTGTGCCAGGATTCCCTCCACCTGCCTCCCAATGGTAGTGTAGTATTTAAAGATGGACAAAGATGCACCTAGACACCGGAGCAACCTCTGCCACAATATGAAGTGCTGGGTAAAATTGCGCCCCCAAAGTCTGAATCTGATCTTTCATGGGGAGTGAAACTTAAGACTTCAAAACATCTGGTGGCAAAGCAGTGGCCCCATGTATCAAGCTGCTTTGCAAAACCAGTTCAGACTATTTACTTCCGTAAGAGAAAACAAGCCCTTTGTGAAGTTGCTCCACACCTAGGTGAATGCCTTCTTGAGCAAGGAGGGGCACTGGGCCAGAACCATGCTATTTCCTAAATATCTTCAGCTCCAACACCAATGGACAGTCTTTGAATGCCTGCCTTGACCACTGTAACCCTCTCAAGTCTCCAGTGAGGATTAAGACCAGGGTGAAAATGAGCCTAGTTTCGTCCCTGCCCAGTGGCGTAGCGTGGGGGGTGCAGGGGGTGCCGGCCGCACCGGGCACAACATCTGGGGGTTAGGGTTAGGGGGCGCAAATCCACAGGTTAGGGGGCGCAAATTACTTGCCTTGCCCCGGGTGCTGACAACCCACGCTACGCCACTGTCCCTGCCTACAGCACAGAAGACAAACGTAGCTTGCTTTGAATTGGAATCTAAACCATTAGGGCAAATGGGACATTGCCCCACCAAGCCCAGCCTGCCCCCACCTGCCTGCCTTCTCACAGTAAGTCAGGTG
This sequence comes from Podarcis tiliguerta, assembly GCF_965153285.1. Taxonomy (NCBI): domain Eukaryota; kingdom Metazoa; phylum Chordata; class Lepidosauria; order Squamata; family Lacertidae; genus Podarcis; species Podarcis tiliguerta. The sequence goes on along the minus strand of NC_139543.1, from coordinate 44,949,221 downwards.
GTGCCTCTGCCTATCATTGGCTTGGACTTTGCCTGCTGTTCGTCTCCCTTCTTTCCGCCCCACCAGCCTCAATAATCACTAGCCACCACTGTTGGGACCTCCCAAGTTGAAATAGTTGGGTTTAATGTCCTTTTCCAACAGAGCATCAGAAAGACATAGCATTTTTCTCCCACTGAATAGGGACCAAATTGAAGAGCATTATTAAAATGGGATTGTGCCATAACTGCTCCAATACCACCATAAACACAAACCATCAGGAATGTTCAATAAAAATTACATCTGGAGGAGCCCTCCTGCACCAATTTAAAAGAGAAAGGGTGGGGAAGCTTGTAGAGAGAAAGTGTTTCAACAAGAGAGATGGGATTGGGGTGGCTGTGAATCGATTTGTACTATGAACCATTGATTTGTACTGTGGGCTGCTAAGGCAGTTGAGAACATCAACGATAAAAGCTGAACTCCTAAGTGGTTCAGAATAGTGTGCAACAGCCAGGCTGCTAGCTCCAGAGACACCAGATATAACACAGTGGTACACAAAAGTCTGGAATATAGCTTTTCTTTTTACAAGGTTAACAAGATATTCAAAGCGTAAAGAAGATTGAGCTGGTAACAAAATTATTGGCAGGTAAGAGTTCATTTTTAAAATTATTGGAATCTTATATTTCAAGGTAACATTCAACAGTATGTTTTGTTCAATTTAATTTAAAATGAATCAATAGTAGGTATTTTACTATTTTTTTTCTTATTTTCCTTACTATTCAGAAACATGTAGCATTTTGATTATTAATTACATATTATTTGATTGTTTTTATGTACATAGCAGCCATTTATTTTAAAACAAAACAACTACTACTATTACCAATAATAATAAAGCGATCAACCTACAATTTGGTATAAACATTCTGATCACATTTTCCAATGCTATTTCAGCTGCATGGGCTGACAATGATTTTCCAGGCTCAATTAAAAATGCTAACCATAACCTTTAAGGTCTTGGACTAGAATTCCTTAGGAAACCTCATCATTCATACAAACTTGCTCATATACTTTGCTCAACAAATGAAGCCCTGTTGATTTCCCCCCCATCACCTGATATATGGCAGGTAGTGTCCTGAACCCCAAGCCTACCTGGCAGCAAGTCAGTATGTCAAGTATCCAGTCGGGGGTCAATCCACATGTCCAAAGTCCAAAACAAAGTACCATCTCACAGAGGTCCAGGAGCATCCAAGTCAAGGTCCACCAACATGGGCAGTGGAGCAGACACAGCCCCTCAGCTCTGCTGCCCTTTTGTACTTTGCCTGCTGATTGCAGCATCTGGGCTTGATGAGACATGTGACCCTCACCTGCTCCAAGCCTCCTCCAGCTGAGGAATCACACACCTCTTCCCAGAGCTAGCAAGACCCACCTGGCCAACTAGGGAGCTGGGCTGTGGGCCCTTGCCTGCCTCAGCCTCCTGCAGTGCCCAGCCTGCTGCTCCCTACACCTCAGAGCCCTCCGTGTTCATGAAAAGAGGGGCCTCACTGGTAATGGGTCCTGCTGCTCTGGTTCCTGTGCACTGACCCCCACCCCCTCATCATCCTCCATCACCTCATGAATACTTCCTACACCAACCTCTCCTTCCGCATCCCCAGCTTGCTCCAGTGTGTCCCACTCCCAGCTACACCCCTTGCCAGGATCCTCTGCCTCTGCCTCCTCATTGTCCTGCCAGTTCAAGACAGGTGAGGACCCAAGGAAGGGTCTTTTCAGCTGCTGCAGCATCATATCCATGCCACGCATTTTAAGCACATTGCTTCCCCCAAAGAGTTGGGTGAACTTCAGCTTGTTGATGGCAGAGGCAGTTTTAGGGTAGCATAACCAGTTCAGCCACACTGGGAGCTGCAACAATGATGTAGAACGGAGTGCAAGAGGCAAGGGTGGGTGGGTGTGCTGAATGTTAATGTCACACGGGGTGCTGCTGAAATTTGAGGACCCCAAGTTTGCCACTGTTAATGGTGAACTGTAGTTCCCAGGATTCTCTGGGGGAAGCCACATGATTTAAATACATGGAGTGCCTTCCCCAAAAAGTTAGCTTTCCAGCAAGCAGCCAGAACTAGCCTTTTTTACTCAGTGGATTGTGTTTTTGTAAAATAATAACAAATAAAAACAGAAATGTCAGTGTATGGCCTCTTGTCAGCTATTTTATATGTTTGTTTATTTGTTTATTAATTGATTTGAACCCTAGTCTCTCAGGTCTTAGTGCAACACTCCAGCCACTATACCATGCTGCAGAAATGTGGGGGACTGAATTGGAAAAAGTAAGTAATGGAGAGAATCTGACACTGACAGATACAGCCAGCCCTAACGTCTACCTGTTGGCATCCAAAAGTTGCTGCAGAAACTTTCTGGTTCCCATTACCTTTTCGGGAATATTTTGAAGCGTCTACTACCTGCAGCCTCCGTCTATGGAAATGCTCTAGGTCGTGTTCCCCTTCTCATCAACACACAGCAGACAGGATTTTATGTCTTAGGAGCGTTAAGAAGCTTCAAAAAATATATGTAGAAGTGTTACTGTTGCTGAAAGCAAACTCTGCTATTAAAATGTGGAAGGGAACACATGAAAGACGAGATATGGAACAAATCCCAGCTTGAATCAGACAGTTCGGGGACCGGTTTAGAGCCTATTGAGCACCAGCTAATTTGCTATTCACAACATGCAGAAAACAAAGCCAAGCCAGAGTGGCCCTGAGGTAAAGTTACTCTGTGCTGCATCTGGAAGAGATACTGACTGCCGCATCTGCTCAGATGCTGATCTGAAAACTTTCTGCGCCTGCTGTCACTCCTTTGTGTCACCCCAGGAAGAGAGGGACCAATACAAGAAGTCACTGTTGCACGTTACAAGAATGCAAGGGTTGCAGAGGTAGATGACTGAAGTGTGCATTGGCTCCTGAGAGGTTTTGGACCAGGTGTCTAGATTTGGAGGAAGGCAGCAGTGGTCACAAGAGGTAGGGATGGGCACCAACTTGGAGGACTTTAAAAGAGGATTACAGTGGTACCTCGGGTTACATACGCTTCAGGTTACATACGATTCAGGTTACATACGCTTCAGGTTACAGACTCCGCTAACCCAGAAATAGTACCTCGGGTTAAGAACTTTGCTTCAGGATGAGAACAGAAATTGTACTCCGGCGGCGTGGCAGCAGCAGGAGGCCCCATTAGCTAAAGTGGTGCTTCAGGTTAAGAACAGTTTCAGGTTAAGAACGGACCTCCGGAACGAATTAAGTACTTAACCCAAGGTACCACTGTATACAAATTCATGTAGGCTATGGATGCGGGTGGCGCTGTGGTCTAACCCCAGAGCCTAGGACTTGCTGATCGGAAGGTCGGTGGTTCGAATCCCTGTGATGGGGTGAGCTCCCGTTGCTCGGTCCCTGCTCCTGCCAACCTAGCAGTTTGAAAGCACGTCAAAGTGCAAGTAGATAAATAGGTACCGCTCTGGTGGGAAGGTAAACGGCGTTTCTGTGCACTGCTCTGGTTCGCCAGAAGCGGCTTAGTCATGCTGGCCACATGACCATGCTGTACGCCAGCTCCCTCGGCCAGTAAAGCGAGATGAGCGCCGCAACCCCAGAGTCGGGCACAACTGGACCTAATGGTCAGGGGTCCCTTTACCTTATGCATGGCTAGCTACTATCCACGATGGCTATGTTGCTGTCTTTCTCAGAGGGACAAGCTATTTGCTTATTTACCATTGTTTTGGTTTTAAAATGACTAAATCAGATTCTAATAGCACGTTGCCAAACAAACATCAGTTTTAAAGAAGTCAACCAAGTGATTTTAAAAAAGAAGACAATGACGACACAGGGAGAGCAGACAATAATTCTACTCTATTTGGTTTTTTCCCCATGTCATCAGCCATTTCTACTGAATTAGTATATCATATTTCTAGACAGGAACTCAAAAGAAGGCTTGTTTCAAAGATTCTAGCTCAAAAGGATTCTTGAATTTCTGAAATCCCATGAGATAAATTCTTTTTAGTGAAATTGTAGAAACAGGTTAGTGGTCAAAAAGTTAAGCTTGGGGAAGAATATAAAGACCTCAAGGACGCTTATAATTAAGAATCTGTCACGTTTTCCAGATTTTAATTAATTTATTTTTTGAATAATATTTATTAGAAGTTTAATAGTTACAGAAGGAAAAAAAGGAAAGAAAAAAGAACAATAAAAAATTTAACAAACAATACATCAAAAATAAAAAGGAAAACAAAAAATCATTACATCAAAACAACAAGAAAAACAAAGACATTTAAAAACACATCCAATATTTCCATATCTTTATCTTTCATTTACTTGTTTCATCGACCTCCTCACACCTCCCTTTTTTGTATTCTAGTTCAATTAGCTATTTCAGCAAATCCTTTCCATCTCTCAATTTTTGTTCTATACTTTATCTTAACACAATCTAACTTTATATTTTCCACTTTAGCCCATTAACAATCAGTTTTTGCTTAATTCTTTATAACATTTCTGCTAAAACCATATAGCTTCATTCCAGCATTCTACTAACACCAGATTTTAATTTTATGGTAAAGCAGAAACGAATTGTGTTAGTCAAAACCAATTCTAACATTACCTTGTCAGTGTATTTCTTCTCCTCTGTCTCCCCTTCCCACCCACAACTGTTGAAATCCCCATCCTTGATCTAGTCCCATGGAGTCCTCTGCCTCCCCTGCTGTTGAGGATGAAGATGGTCCTGATGATGAAAACTATAGTTTATTCCATAATAAATTTGTTAGGGATGCCACAAGGCTCTGTTGTTGTAGGAGGAGATCGGCAAATGTTTAAATCTGTACAGTGGAATAACTTTAGGCTGAAGTTGCAGACACTCTCTCCCTTTTCCATCCCTTTTCCCCTGGACTAGAGCAAAACCCTGGCTCCAAAAAGGAGGGTGCATTTCAGCCTATGTACTTGGCGATCGCTCCCTTTTGAGCATCTGGATTTCAGAATGAATTTTAATGCCTATTTCAAATTGGCTTTTGTAAACCGCTTAAAGGTCTTTTTTTTGTTTCAGTAAGCAGAATATACATTTCGTTAAAGAAATAAAAACTGTTAGATGTCTACATCCAGCCACTACTGCCTACATACACAGAGAGATTCCACTTCCCTGTTGCCCTGGCTGTTCACATAGTCAATGGGGAGAGATGGAGATTCGTTCACACACAATTCAACATTTTGCTGCTTGGAGCTGGACAGTAAACTGCACCAAGACTAGGGGTGGGGACGGTGTCAGGGGATGAAACCTAGCACCCAAGGCTAGCCATATTATTTTTGGCACCCCAAGGCAGATAATCCCACAAGCACACCCACCCACTCTGGCAGTAACAAATATAATAACCATAAATTAAATAACAAACAATTATGCTACCGTTTCATGTCACCTAAAATGAGCTGCCCGAGGAGGCTGCCTTGTTCCGGCTAATGGCAGGGCCAACCCACCTAAACTTGCTACACTGACATATTTTAGCTGGTAGAACAGATAGCAGCACCCAAATATATTCATGTAGGAGGAATATAAATCAGTGGCCAGATGGCTGTATTCGGGTAGCAGAATAAGAAGGCTGAAAACATGACTGGCATGTTATACATCAGGGGCGGGCAGATTTCAGGTTACTGGAAGCTCCGTTGTTTTCCCCTAGAACAGTCAAGTCCCACAAACTGGAGCCAGATATAAAATGATGGCTCAGGGGTACAGCCAATTTGCTTTTCCACTCCAAGCAGAAAACATCAGTTGGATGACCTGCACCTACTAGGCTAAATTTACATCTGAGTTACTGTAGCTAAAGGTACACATTCCACCCCCCATATGAACCTGCCTGGACCATCTGAGCTCCCCCTCTGCATGCCACATCTGAGGGAGGTCCAAAGGGAAATGACAAGAGGACAGGCCTTTTCTGTAGAAGATCCCCATCTATGGAATGCTCTCCCCTGTTGCCAACATTGTCATAATTTTGGTAGCAGGAAAATGTGATTTCGTTTTCCTGGGTATCTGGGCATCACCAGTGATTGGATATTTGTATTCTGGCATGCTTGCTTTTAACATGCTTATGTCTTTTATTATTATGTTTTCATTCTGGTTGTAAATCACCTTTTTGGGGGTGTATAAATTTAACAAACCTAACCTCCCTAACTGAATCTAACCTAACCCAACTGTAAAGAGCAGAGAAATTTAAGGATGAGAGGGAAGAAGCCTATGGTGTTATTAGTAAAGGTAAAGGGTAAAGGGACCCCTGAGCATTAGGTCCAGTCGTGGCTGACTCTGGGGTTGCGGCGCTCATCTCACTTTAATGGCCGAGGGAGCCAGTGCACAGCTTCTGGTTCATGTGGCCAGCATGACTAAGCTGCTTCTGGCAAACCAGAGCAGCGCATGGAAACGCCGTTTACCTTCCCGCCAGAGTGGTACCTATTTATTTACTTGCACTTTGACGTGCTTTTGAACTGCTAGGTTGGCAGGAGCAGGGACCGAGCAACGGGAGCCCACCCCGTTGCAGGGATTCGAACCGCCGACCTTCTGATTGGCAAGTCCTAGGCTCTGTGGTTTAACCCACAGTGCCACCTGCGTCCCTATGGTGCTATTGGTATTGAAAGTTAAATTGCTGAGAGTCAAGAGTTTCTGTCTACTGCAAAGTATCCAGTCATCTGCCAGTAGATTCAAATCTACTTTCTTCCTTTCCCTGCTATACACATTGCCAAGAACCTGTACAAAAATAATTCTGTAAAGGTACCAGCATTTTTGAGTGAGTGTCATTAATGTTTATCAAGTTGCTAGACCATAATAGAGGTGAAATGTAGCCTCCCCCTCCCCATCTTTTTCATATCTTAACTCAAGCCATGACGCGTTGATTATCAGTAAAGAATAATTGATGTACTGCCCCCCCCAAGGGGAAATCAAAGTACCATATTTTTTGCACCATAACACTCACTTTTTTCCGTCTAGAAAGTAAGGGGAAATGTCTGTGCGTGTTATGGAGGGAATGCCTACGGGTGGCATGCCTACGGATTTTCCTCCTCTAAAAACTACGTGCGTGTTATGGTCGGGTGCATGTTATAGAGCGAAAAATATGGTAAGTTAAATGACATATTTTTGTGGACCAGCTTAGGATGCTGTACAGAAAAATTATGTGCAAGCTTTCAAGTTTCACAGAACTCTCCATTTGGGTAGAACTGAAAGGGATCAGTATTTCAGGTGGTTGAAAAATATGTGCCTTGCTGATAATGAGCTACTTACAAAGGTAGAGAAATATACAGTACTGATAGGATAATTGCAAAGTTAGGCCACATGAGACTTGCACTGTTGATAATGGACATTGTACAAGACGTTCAGAACTTGCCAACACAATAGCAGGAACAGTCACAGTGATCCAGAAACACCTGGCCTTAAATCAAGCAATTGTGTTTAGCAATGTCAGGGCAGAATGCATCTCTCTTTGGAGGACGACAGGTTTCTGGTGCAGGAAAATAGGGAGGCCCAGCCAAGGATGAGGGAAAAAGAGTGGGGTAGGTGAAATGATCCCTCACACTAGAGCGGATAGTGGGGTTTACTATCTGTTGGTCTAGGCTAGGGCCTAAAGATAGCACACACAGCCTTGGATAAGACTAGCATCGGATTCAAGGGAGACACAAGGAAGCAGCGTCAAGCCTTCGCTTCCATAACGTCCTAGCCATGGCAATGTCCAATGTAGGGCATGAGAAAATTGGTGGACTTTTATTCTCTGGTATGCCTATTAAGAGTGTTCTTGTAATCTTAGAACTGTAGATTTGGAAGGGACCACAAGCCCTTGCAATGCAGAAATCTTTTGCCCAACATGAGTCTCAAACCCACAAGCCTGAGATTCATGTTCTACGACTGAGCTTTTCTTTTAACTTGAGAACCAAGTGATTTGGAAAAAAACCAATAGCCTCACCATGAAAAATGCCAACAGGTGGCAGACAATTTTAATCTGTGTCCGCAGTCTGTGACTTCAAGTCTGCCCAGTCTAATTTCTGAAATAACTTTCCTGGCATCTTTTGTGGTGTAGGAGATTTTATGTTGTGATTCATACATGTTTTCTTTGGCTGGAGACAAGACACTTGACATTTCCATAAAAGTATGACTGCTCACCCCACTATCACCTCTGGTAATTAGGTTTTGCCGGATTCTGTAGTGCTCCAAAAATAGGGCATTCGTGATGATTTGTGCTCATATCAGTGTGGTTTTACACAATCCCACTTTCAAAACTGTTTGCACCTGCAAAGGTTTCAGTGCAGACATACTGCTTCACTTCTTCCAGTATATGTCCTATAACCTCCTGCTGAAATCCTACCAATGTTTCAGTTTATTTTTTATGGCTTCCTTTTGTTGCACTATAATGGAAGAGTGACCCTCCAGATGGCAGTATGTTTTAGGACCAGAAAAGCATCACAGCACAACTAATAAGGCAGACTGACATGTAGATAGTCAAGCTTAAATCCACCGCTAATGCACTATTATTGTGTTGATGACACGTTGCAGAATCACTTGCAAAAAACCACCACAACCACCACAAACCAGTCTGGAGGGGCCCTGGTAGGAAAACTTTGGCAATTAAGATTGTCTAGCCCTCTTGATTTGTGTTTGTAGAGATGAGACTTAAGCCACTTTTGAAAACATCAATCATATGTTGCAGAGTACGCCAGAAAGAGACACTAGTTTGTAGGGGCCATTAAAATACTGAACTGCCACTAACTCCGTGCAGAGACAGTGGAATGCTCTCCCCTGGGAGGCTTGCCTGATACCAGTGTTTCTTTTTTTATGTACCAGACAAAAATGTTTTTCTTTGCTCAGTCTTTTAAAAAAAGGAATGCAAAAAGCATTTTAAATATTCTTGACTGCTGTTTTATCTGTGGGCTCATCTTTTATGTTCTTGCAAACCACCCTGGAAACAATTTTGATGATGGGTGGCATGAATATATTTCAAAATAAATATTCTCAAAAGGTTTGCACGATACGAGTCTTTGAACCGGACTTGACTGCTGGCAGGTCAACTGTTCCCAAGGTTATACTCAATGTCATAAGCTCTGTCCTAAACCCATCACTTCATAGCATCACGTAGGACATGACTGTGTCCCAGCTCCCAGATGTATACTGAAGACACACTGGATCAAAAGAGAGATTTCAGACTGTGGAAAGTCTAAAAGGTCTAGGCTTTTTAGGAGAAGTCCATGGATGCATAGACCAAGACATACATCAGTTTGCAGCCATGTTCTTCCCTTTTCTCTGTTGCTCATCCCATCCTGCTCATTACCTTCCTGTTTCCATCCTGCTAATAATGTCCCCCCGCTGTGCAAAGTACTAGATATTTAATTTTAAAGTTTCCATAATATGGATTCACTGCAATGGCCCATTTCCCTTTGAGGAGTGATACCCATGGCGACACCCCCAAGTTGATCTCTCAGGTTGATCTGTAAACCTGCCCCTTGTATAGCAGCTCCAGAGGACCACATCTTGCAGGAGCATAGATGTCTCTGGCCATGATTGTAATGTCACGGCCAACAGTCAACTGTGCCAACAGCGAAGTTTCGATTGCTTTACTTATCTGATGTAAATGAGCTCACACTTGCTACAAACACCTGATGCTTCGGGTGACACCCCTTTTATCCCTTTAACATGGTGGTGGAGAACCCAGGGGCCACATTGCATTGTGGGAAACCTTCCAGGGGTTGTAGGTCTGGCCAGACACACAGTACTCTTCGCTTTTCATCCAAGCAAGCAAGTGGCATTTATCACCATTCAAAGACATATTCCAGCCAGAGAAAATCACTAGAGAAGTACAGAGAGCAGAACAAGTGAAGGGTGTGCCTGGGAGGGGACTGGCCAGATAGAAAGGTCTCCAGGGCGACTGAGGTTGCATCACTTGGAGAGACCCAGCCAGCGAAGCTTTTGCCCATCCGTGCATCTCTCAGCCAGGAGAAGCTTCACTTGATTCATGCCCGTTATGTGCAGCCCAAGAGCCTCTATCAACAATAAAGGTGGCAGCACTACCTGTCAGTGACCTCGTGTTTTGTTTTTTTCCGATGGTCCACCAGCTATTCATGGCTCTTGTCATCTGATAGCTGTTCACTGGCCTGTGTGAAATGAATTAGTGGACTTTGCTTATTGCCTAATGGGATTCATGTTTGCATAACACAAACTACCAACACAATTAGGCCTAATTGATCCCACTTGCCAGCAGTCTCAGAAGAGCACTCAAGGATGAAACAGGAAAGAAAGACCACGATGACTAAAGTTGCCCCTTTGTCTTTCTGTGGGTGATCCCCACTGAACCAAGCCTGAAGAGTTCATCCTCTGTTGGGCTATGCAGGGAATATGCAGGCCGTGAGGTCCAAACACACCCTTCCTTTATCCTGGGGCCATTTCTATTTCCTGGTGTCTGTCCCTAGTAAATCACTATGGGCATTATTAAAGGATAGCTGAGTGGACCTGAGCCCCGGGGTACTTTGCGCCAGAGATCTCTTGTCCACCCACCACCTTAGTTTGCCCGGAGATATTTATGCATATAAATTACACCTGCAGATTTTATGAAAATTTGTATTAGTTTGGGCCTAGCAATGAATTGGTCCCTTCAACTCTTTTGCTTTTAAATAGTCATCACTGTCTGTTCCTTTTGCATTTCATCTCTCTCTCTCTCTCTCTCTCTCTCTCGGGTTTCCACCTTTGGTTGGGCAAAATAAAGAACAAGTTGGGCCCTAAAAATTACTTTACCTGATACAGAAATGACTTACACATGGTTTCCAGTGCTTCTTTCAATGAAAGAAACAAAAGCACTATTATTTACAACTGTAAGAAGAATATTGCATATTACATGCATAGCTGGCCTTTGTAATGCCAATTCGTTCGACACAAACCAGCACAAAACATCACAGTTGCATGGTGTTCACCCCAACTGGAGAGCAAGAATTTGAGTTGACTCACCACCACCTTTGCAAGGAAGGAGTTTTGGGGGGTGGGCAAGTGCCCTCGCCTTTTAACTGCTACACTCTGCTCAGTGATTTCTTTATCTTCTGATCTTGCTGTTCGGCTGGCCACCCTTCCTTCTCTCTGCCCATGCAGACTCTCCATGGGACTAGATGGGCCAAGTTTGTGCAAAGTGCAAATCCACTCTTGCTCTCTGCAACCCACCTCTGCTCGCATCCCACTCTCTCAAACACACTCTCTCAAACTCCTCCTCTTGGTCCCTTCCTCTGCCCACATGCCATTTGAAGTCCAAACAGGACTCCCCCACCAAAAAAAGGACAATCATGTTTTTCTAGGGATGGGTGGCAACAACCCTACTCTGACCACTTTCCCCTACTTCCCCACCCCCCTGCACAACCAAGTACATAGGTGCCAGTCAATCTGGGGCTACACTTCCTGCAACTGATACAGTAGGCTGTAGTCCGCAAAAGCTTGTGCTGCAATTAATGTAGAGTGGTACCTTGGGTTAAGTACTTAATTCATTCTGGAGGTCCATTCTTAACCTGAAACTGTTCTTAACCTGAAGCACCACTTTAGCTAATGGGGCCTCCCACTGCCGCTGCGCCAGTGGAGCACGATTTCTGTTCTCATCCTGAAGCAAAGTTCTTAACCCGAGGTACTATTTCTGGGTTAGCGGAGTCTGTAACCTGAAGTGTATGTAACCTGAGGTACCACTGTAATGTGACTGGTCTGAATCCCACTGAACTCAATGGTGCTTACTCCCAGGTAAGCAGGGCTAGGATTGCAGCCCCAGTCTTTAAGCTATCACAAGACTCTGTAGCTTTTTCCAGCTTGTGGGATCTGGTCATCCCTGGTAAATCACAGTCCAATTTTTTTGTCTTTTGAAGATCAGTTTGATTATTATTTTTGTTCCATCCTTTTTCAAGAAGCTCAGGGTACATATGTAGTTCGCACATCACATGAGGAAGGGTAGACCAGGACATAGTGACTGGCTGAGGGTCACCCAGTAATTTCATGCCTAAAGAGGGATTTGAAGCCAATTCTAGTCCAACACGCAACCCACTACACTGCTTGAAGTTTAGTGAAGATGAGTTGCTAGCATTATCATCCCTCAGGGATCAGCTCCTAATTCAGGCTCTTTAGAGCAAGGGCTGGGGAACCTGTGGTCTTCCAGATGGCATTGGACTTCAGCACCCATCATCCCTGTCCATTGTCCACACTGGCAGGGACTGATGAGAATTGGAGTCCAAGGGTATCTAAAGAACCACATGTTCCCTATGTGTGCTTTAGAGGTTAAATCTCTGAGTGCACCTTGACTCTAGTGTACATGTAGGTAAAAGCATGAACATGAATGCTAAAGCACCATGTGCAGTGCACAGCTTGCCCTTTCTCACTTTGAAGCTGGTATTTTTGGAACAGCTGATAACTTATTGTAGGTGAGTTTTATATTCTACTGGCATGCATCTACTTGAGCTGTGCCTTCATGGTCTCTTGAAACATATTCTCCAGAGAAATGGACACAGAAATAGGTGCGGAAATACAATTTTTCACTTAATTTCTCCAGGGGGGAGAGAAATTTTCTAACAGGTTTTCAAGGGTGAGGTATCTAGGGAGGAAATTGCCCTTCTTGAATTCTAAAGTGGACTTAACTTGATCCATTCAGGATAAATCTTGACCTAGGCCAGATTGTATCAATGGTCTTCTTCAGAATCTGCCATCCAGTAGATTTGATTACAAGCTGATCCAAGGTTTCTGCAATGCCCCCCGTTTCCAGTCTCACCCAATGGTTTCCACTTTAAACCTTCTCAAACCATGTATCCAGCAGCCCACCGCCTGAGCAGCTAGATCACAGGCCTTCTTGAATGAGCACATGCCTTGCATGAACGTACAGCAAGCCCCCTAGGACCAATCCATTGCTCCTGGAGGGAATTCACTGGGGCAGCCACATTTCCTCCATACAATTCCCCCTTGGAGTGATGGGAAATCATCAAGTCCTGTCACTCCCAGAGGGATTTGCTTTATGTTCACTCAAGTCATGTGGCCCAAATAATTCCTGCAAGCTAGCTCTGGGCAGTCAAATACTTGATTTCAGCTCTGCTCTAATACTTACCAAAATTGCAATTGGCATTCTTTGCTTTTAAATCTGTGGAGGAAAGGCTTTTGCAGAACTAGTGAATTTAGCACTCAACAAGTGAAGGAGGGCTGTCAGGAATGTGTGTGACCAACAACCAAGGCAGGGAGGGGCTCTCAATGTGATCCTTGGAATGGGAATCAACATGCCTTTAGTTTCATCTGTGATATGTTGGAGGGCATGAGCTAATAACTGGAGCCCTACATCTTTGGACAGATTCATGTAGGCTGTGCACCTACCCATCATGGGTTGAGTCACACAGCTAGAAGTGGCAGGTCACCACAACCTGGCAACACATTCCCTGCCAATCTGTCAAAAGGAACTCTACACAGACATGCAAATACACAGAGCAAAAAAAAAGGCAATATATTAGAAAGTGCTTCAAGAAAACAAAACCCAAATCACTATAGAAATGGGGAAAAGTTCCGTGAAACTAGAATCATATGCCTAACAAATAACTTAGGTATGTTTGTTCTGGTTTTTATAAAAAAGTTTTGTATCTCTTTCTAACATTCTGCAGGGGCGGACTGAGCTTCAGTTTTCTAATTACTTCTTTCATTCAAAGCATTTTTATCTCACTTGCCTCCATTCCAAGAAGGGTTCTCAGAGTGGCTTATGAAGATCAATAACAAGGCTTCAAATCTCAAAGACACACCACAAAAGGAAGAGAGTTTGGAAGGAAGGGAGGTAGGGGAAAAGCAAACTCAGGCATTAGCCAAAAGTTGCTGGTCTCTCAGCGGCATTGATGGAGTGGTCCTGCTTACCTTCCTTTCCCACCACTTCTGATGGAATGGCTGCTGTCAGTTGACAGGTGAAGGAGGGAGGAAAATTCCTCTTCTATGAACGATAAGTTCCAGAGCACCAGGGCCACAGCTGAAAAATCTCCCCTATCTGAAACACTCATCAATCTTAAATCAAGCGGGTCTCCAGGTTTGTCACATTGCAGGACTGGAGAACCGGTACAGCTGCATCTTCCATTTAATGAGTAAATAAAAATGTTAAAGGGTCAGAATTAATTGCTGGGTTGAGTTCTGGCAATCACAGCAGCAGCTCAGGAGAAACTGCTATTTTCATAACTCAGGTTCTCTTCCAGAATGGCGTTTTGTTGCAGGTGTATTCTGCAACAGAATGCATTAATGGTAGATTTATCCCGCTTTATTAGTTGTTCTGTAATGTTGGGAAAGATGGAGGACACAAGGAGAAGGGGACGACAGAGGACGAGATGGTTGGATAGTGTTCTCGAAGCTACCAGCATGAGTTTGACCAAACTGCGGGAGGCAGTGGAAGACAGGAGTGCCTGGTGTGCTCTGGTCCATGGGGTCATGAAGAGTCGGACACGACTAAATGACTAAACAACAACAACAACAATGATGCTCCTGTGCTACCACATTGCTGCTATCTGGAGGGGCCCTAGCACAACAAGAGCAAGAGAAAAATATACCAAAATTTGCAGTATAAAAAGTTGCAGGATTGCAGGAGGAAGTTATGGGGCATGCACTGGTTGGAGGTGAAGCAGTGTGATCACCCCGAAACAGTATTGAAAGTGGGATCACTCACACAGATTGTTGTTGCTGCTATTGCTGGAGTAAAGACTTCATTACTGATCTATGGTAAACCCCACAGTATCTGCTAGGAAGTAGCTCCAGATCCTCCTACCTCTAGTTAGTATGGTTCTGTTTTCTTATATTGATGTCAGTTCAGTTGCTCTACTCAGAGTACAGCCCAATGTCAATGGGCTTACTCGGAGCAGGACTAACACTGGCTCCAAGCCTCTGTGCATCACTTTCCTCCAAAAGAGTTGTTCCAAGTGGGTTGCAAATATAAAGCCTACAGTGATGCAATTATGAAGACACAAATTGTTCCACTGGAAAGAGCAGCAAAAACACAAGAATGGAATGAGCTTCACCCATGGACAATACCTGATGCAGCAACAGAATCAAAGCTTGGTTAGAAAGGAATGGCTGAATACAATCAAGGAGGGAGACAGCCGAACCTTTTGAGGTAGGGGGTTCCCCTGAAAGGGTTGGTTCCCCACTCCCAGATCCACACCATGTGTGTCTAGCCATGTAGGAAATTATTCTAAATCTGAAAACAAACTATTATTTTCCAGAATGAGCATGAAATGTGGAGATTTCTTTTCTTTTATGTTTTGGTTTTGCTTTCCTTTATCCTTTGAAGGCTGTGTGCTCAGTTGTTGTTTAAGGTTTTTTTATTACATGCTTAATAATACAAACATAACCAGCAGCAGAAAATAAAAATCTAAACATTGTTTAGCTCTCTACAAAATATAACCTATTTTTAAAATGTCAGTGCATCCGGAGTGTGAACTGCTTAATTTGATCTTATGGTAATTTGCTCTTACGTTCAGTATGTAAAACAAAGAACATTAGCTCAAAGATGAGTGCATTTTTAAAGGCATAAACATTCTGTATAACATTAACTAAGAATACTGAATAAGACATTAGGTCTATGGCAGTGGTGTCCAAACTTTTTTCAAAGAGGGCCAGATTTGATGAAGTGAACATGTGCGAGGGCGGCCGAAGTTGTTGAGTTTTTTTAGGATTGAAGTTGTTGAGCTTTTTTTTAAGAATTGCTCCCCACAGAAATTGTTGGGTTTAACTTACATTTACACTTAGGTGTTGAGGAGACAGAGGAGAGCAGTGACTGTGGTCAAACTTCAAAGAAACAAGCTCTCCATTATTATTGGCATCTCCTTTCCTGCTTCAACTCCTGAGACTCTACAGCAGCCTTTGTCAACCTGTTGCCCCAGATGATGGAGACTACAACATGCAGCAGCAGCAGCAACAGATAGCATGAGAGCTCAGGCATGATTTGATGAAGTGAACATGCGCGAGGCCTGACCATTTTGCCTGACATTCTTAGAATCATTAAAATTAAATGCAAATTCTATGCAATGATTTTATGCAAAGTTTATTGCAAATGGCATACTTTTCATTTCGTCACATCTATACAGGTGTTAAATCACTCTGAAGGCCAGATGAAAAATAAATCCAGAAAGTTGAAATATATGTCAGGAACATTGCAAAGTACATTACACAGTAATAAAGGTTGTCTGTCAACTTTTAAGTTCACAACATATGAACAGGAACATAATACCAGGTATACTTCTTGTGTCCAAATATATTTATACCTGATTTAGACAAACTGACATTAACTGAGATTTTACAATGTAT
Source organism: Podarcis tiliguerta (assembly GCF_965153285.1). NCBI lineage: Eukaryota > Metazoa > Chordata > Lepidosauria > Squamata > Lacertidae > Podarcis > Podarcis tiliguerta. The sequence goes on along the minus strand of NC_139543.1, from coordinate 44,932,937 downwards.
TCATCTCAACTGAAAACAAAACAAAACATGCCTACACTAATACGAAGGGTGAAACTGAGATCTTCTGGACTGCAGCTGAGGGATCCCCACCCCCCCTGCTTGCATGCAAGTAGGAGTGGGATTGGGGCTGCTCTAATGGGATCCCTGTCCCCCCTGCTTGCAAGCAAGTAAGAGTTGGGATCGGGGTTGCTCCATAGGCAGTGCAAAGGCTCCCTTTGCCACTGAGGGATCCCCGCCCCCTCCTGCTTACACGCAAGTCGGAATAGGATTGGGGCTGCTCTAATGGGAAGGGAGGCATTGCTATATATTGGGTGTATAATTCAGCGGATGAACCTACAGGTTTATGGCCATGCTGTAGTGTAGTGCTTATGCGACTGTGAATAAAAGGTGGCTGGGCTTATTGTCTCGGGGTTTGCGGGGGGAAGAAGTAACAAAACTGATTTCCAATAAGTGCCCCCCCTTTATTTCCATAATAAGTCCTTGAGTCTCTACTCTGAATAGTGACACCAGGGACCTAGAAGGTGCAGAGCTTGTCAGTCTAACCCCTGCACAGTCTCATCAGGGCTGACCTTAAGGCAATTGGAGCAATTGGGCCAAATTGGGCCCCGCGTGCCGCTCCTAAGGGGGCCCCTGCACCAGGGCAATCTAGATGGATTTTATTTATATCTTTAAGATTTTGCAGACTTTGGCTGTGAACTGGGGCCCTAACCCCCCCAAAAAATCAAGTTGTACCCCACTGCTTCAAATTGGGCTCCACTGGCTAGCCCTGAGACTCATAGTTGCTGGGCCTGAGTTGCCCTGCCCTTGCATGAATTATTGGGTTTGCAATTTTGGGAGAGGGGAGACTGCCCACTGGGGAGCGGGCTGGCTGGCAAGGCCCCCTAGATTTAGAGGCCCTAGGCTTCAGCCTTCTTAGCCTACACATAAATCTGGCACTGGGTCAAGACAGCAGCTGCCCTTCTGCCACCGCCATCACTGTTCTGAACGTGTACTGTAGTATTTATTTATTTAGCCACACACACCCCTGGCCGACCAGATTGGTCAACCCAAGGAGTGACGCAGCCAGGGGCTCCCTAATGGCGCAGGGGCTAGCCACGCCCCCCATGCAGAGGGGAGAGCTCATGACGAGCCTGCAAAAAGGAAATGGCTTTGGTGGGCAGGTGCTTGGGGGGCATAAGACATTGCTTTTTCAAAATTGCCCAGAGGGCCATTTGAAACCAGCCCGGGGGCCGCAAGTGGCCCCTGGGCCGGATTTTGGACATGCCTGGTTTATGGGTATTGGGGGTGAGGGAACAACCCCTCCTCCCCCAAATCCTAAATGTATTTCATTATTTTGATGTACAAAGAAGCACACGCATGCAACTAGTCAACAAGAGATTTGGGGTGATCTCTGAGACCACTCCCAATGAGAGTGGTTGCCAGACTCAGACTATCTGATTTTTTTGGAACAGAGCCTTCCTAGAGATGAGAGGGCTATTGATGGCTTTAAAAGAGGATTAGACAAATTCATGGAGAGGGTTATTGATGGAGGCTGCAAGGCTTCTGAATACCAGTAGTTGGAAACCACAGAAGAGGAGAGTGGTCTTGTGCTCGGGTCCTGCTTGCAGGTTTCACATGACCTTGCTGTTCATGGTAAGACCAGCACAACAGGTAACATGATAGACCTTTTACGGTTTTGTGCTGGGGCAGGGGATGAAATATTTAAAAATTGGAAACTGGGGCAGGCAATGCTAAGTATACATCTGCAAGAATGCAGAATGAGTTAGTGAAGTAGGGTGGCCAGATTTTGAGGGGAAGATGTTGCTGTGAAGCCTAATGCTTCCAATAAATTCTAAATTTTAGCAGCTGAAGCAGCAGATATTTACGGCATTGAACAATTGTCTCTAGGTGTAAGAATTGTTGAAGAAAGTGGAAAGGCATTTGAACATGAGGAGATCCTTGGGTTCATTTAAATCTCACACCAGCAGGCATAGCCAACACAATCTGATCTGCTTGTTCTGATTTTGGACTAAATACCTTAGTTGGGCAAGGATACAATGGTTGTTCAACCATGGCAGGAAAAGAAGGTTGGGTTCAACCACAAATTTCGGCATTCTGTCTTCAGGCAACCTTTGTCCATTGCTCATCCCATAAACATAGTCTCACTGCAAATGATCTAACCGTGTAAGTGATGTGTGCAATAAAGCTAACACATTTAAGCCACCACAAAAAACCCCATGAGAACATTCAAAGATGACATACTCAACATATTAATGCAATGTGAAATGTGGTGGACTAAAAAAATTAATAAATCCATACCTTTGTAGAAAATTACACATTTTCTCACAGCCTAAGCAATTAGCAGGATCAGACAAGACAACTTTTGTATCAGTTGTTCTGTGCATCAACTTTTATTATTTATCTTGTGATCCTAAGCAAACATTTTTTGATGCTAGAACCAAGCTCTACAAACTGTGAAGTTAAATATGATTTATATGAAAGTGCATATAAAGGCTTTGCTGGGAATAATGGAACAACACAGGGACGCTTACGAGAGGACCATCAGCACAATAATAGAGAAGTGCAAGAAACTGGCCAATGAAGTAGATGCAGGATTTACAACACCTGGACAAACCATAGGACAGAAAAACCATGCCAATCATTACAACCAATCCAGAGAGGAATGCTACCTGTGGTCCATCAACATTCTCTACCTGGATTTGCTTATTACCTCACTGAATACTTTTTTACAATTTGCTGAAACTACATACATCTGAAAGAAAAAACTTTCAAGCCCATGTCAATTCCATTCGGGGACTTTAAACATGTGAAAACTATGGAGATGAATCAGTTACATGGTATGAGTTGTGGCCAAAAAGGCATAACAAAGAAATGCACCTCTCATTGTGTGACATAAGCAACATCAGCCTTACTGAATTGTTGAACCACCTAAAACCGTTCCTTGTTATTAAAATGGCTGTCCATGCAGCACTTTCCCTCCCAGTTACAACAACCGCAATTTGAGTGAAGACTGACCACCTGGCTTCTGTTTGTTGAGTGTCCACAGAGGAAAAAGTTGAAGCCTGGCCCAAAGAGAAATTTATAATTTTATTGGCCCTTTCGGCTACAACCCTCAAGGACTCTGGTTTTCATTGAAAGAATGGCCCACTTTGTACTCCATTTTCCATTATATTACGCACAGACAAGCATTAACAAAAAGTCTCACTGTTTTAGACCTTATGTCTGGCATTTAACCAAGGCAATTCTGTGCAAAAGGTGTGATGTACAGCCTTAATAGTTTTTAATTTGCCTTAGAGTCCCACAGTATTGTTCTTTAATGGACAAACTGAATCTGTGCATCTTTCTAGTACTTATTCTGTTATTGTCAAATGAACAAACAAAGCAATTTGTTTGGAGTTAGTTCTGAAATGTATGATCCCACACAATACAGTAAATCACCAAGAGCACAGACCATAATTGTTTCTCCTGGCTTCTCTTCAGCACCATATAATGGTGTGGGAAGTTCAGTCCCATGAAGACTGAAAACAGTCACATCAACAACCTGTAGTTACAAAGCATAGACTTCCCGCCCTGCTCAATTTTTTGTGCAGACACCCAAACCTTGGTCCATCTATCTCCACACTAGAGATTGAAAGACCTTGCCCACACCATTTTGACAGATGGATGGGGTCACCAACTTGTCAATCACCTGACATACCTATATAATGTCAGGTGACCTAAAAAGTTCCTCTCCGGGCATGGGTTAAATTCAAAGGGCACCTGTGGAGTCTGAGCTTACCGCCAATCAGCTGACCGGCGATGATTTCAAGCCATGCTTTTGCAAGAATCAGATACACTTGGAGTATAGATGATGCCAGCACAGCTTTGGGCATTTGGTGCCAAATTTGAAAGGCTTTAGGACTCTTGCTTTGCAGTCAAGTCCTTACCTGCCCTACACCTGACATCATATATTCTATCCGACATGGTGTGGATGGGTGTAAAGGTAAAGGTACCCCTGCCCGTACGGGCCAGTCTTGACAGACTCTAGGGTTGTGCGCCCATCTCACTCAAAGAGGCCAAGGGCCAGAGCTGTCCGAAGACACTTCCGGGTCACGTGGCCAGCGTGACATCGCTGCTCTGGCGAGCCAGAGCCGCACACGGAAACGCCGTTTACCTTCCCGCTAGTAAGCGGTCCCTATTTATCTACTTGCACCCAGGGGTGCTTTTGAACTGCTAGGTTGGCAGGCGCTGGGACCAAACAGCGGGAGCGCACCCCACCGCGGGGATTCGAACCGCCGACATTTTGATCGGCAAGCCCTAGGCACTGAGGCTTTAACCCACAGCGCCACCCGCGTCCCTTCTGGATGGGTGTGGTTTGGGGGAAATTGCCTCTCAGGCTGGAGACTTCCCATGCCTGGCCTACAGACAAGAGGCCGAGATGGGCCAATGGTCTGACTTCATTTCAGGAGGCTTCATATGTACCATTAGAGATGTTGCCTTTAATAAAGAGATCTTTGCATGCAAGATTGTTTGCCTGAGCCTATTCCTCTCTTCAGCTTCCAGCCACAGAGCTGTGCAAAGCCAACACGTTACAGGATAACAGAAGATCACTGACATTGTGTCATCAGCTGGCACATTCTCCCTTCCTGGCCTCTGAAGTTTCCAGCGTATCGACAGTAATAGAAAACCATAAAGGAAGGAACTGGTGCTGCCTTTCTCCCATGACCTCTTCTGTGCCTTGCTGAACCTCCGTTTGATGATGCTCTTGCAACTCGCAAGATCTCACCCTTCCCATTTTCTGTTCCTTTATGCAGAGGCTTATCCTATATTAATATGAAACTCAAAACTGAAGGAATCTGTTTGTATTTAAGGCCTGGATTTTCTCGTGGTTCAGTTTTGTACTTTTGTCTTGCAGCTGTTCATCTGTGGCCTCAACTTCTCTTCTATAATAGGGCAGGAGTAAGAAATGATTTGCTAATGTAGGAAGATGGGTGGTAACTCTTTGTTCCATTTCCCCCCTATGTTTTCATTTATAGTGCAATATATATATATAATTCAGATCACTACAAAAGAAGTCAAGTATGTTAACAAGATACATGAACACAAAGCATACATATTATTTTATATTATAATTTATTCATGTACAAAAAGTCAATTATGGTTTAAAGAGCATCATAAGCACTTATTAGGTGCCCTTGGCTACTGCTGTATTTTAAGGAGAACATAAAATTATATGCATGAAAATGATATATAAGGTTGGGCATTGCCTTGGAATTTTACATTCTTTAACCAACAAACTCTATTTTTCATTAATTTATTTGGTGCACTTCCTTGAATGTCTCTTTTATAATATGCAGGTTTTGCCAACAGTGCTATATCCCATACATTTTTATGCCATTGCACATCAACCAGTTTATCTGATTTCCAATTTCTTGCTGTGACTAGTCTGACTAGAGTGATAATAGCTGTTGCAAGTTCCATATTTTCCTCTTTTACTAGGCCTTTCAGATATCCCAGTAAGGTATATTTTGGTGTTCAGATTATGCTGCTACCAAGAATTTCAGTTACAATCCTCATCACGTTTTACCAAAAAGAATATAATCTAAGGACAGCTTCTCTGTTTTCAGTAGTTGTCTCCTTGTGAATTATACATTTTCATTAAATGGTCTGATGCAATATACTATCTGTCTATCTGTCTATCTATGTTTGAAGAAACTTTCCTTCAAAGTTATAGGGATAATATTTGGCTGCATTTTTATTTTAATATTCATATTATTACACCACTTTGTCACTAAGAAAAAGCTCCATTGAACTGAATGGAACTTTTTTCTGAGTAGGCATTTATGTGATTGCATTTTTAATCAGCTAAAAACGTGTTCCTATTAAGTGGGCAGCAAATTTGAATGTATGTATTTTTAAAAAATAAAAGAATGCTTCAGTAAAATGCTCACAAGCACCATCTTCAAAGAGGCATTCTCTCTTCTCTCACACACAGGAGGAATCTTTCTTCTATGACAAGGGAACCTGTGACCTTCCGAATGTTGCTGGACTCCCAACTTCCATCAGTTCCAGATGATGAGGACGGTAAACCAGGAACATCTAGACAGCCACAGATTTCCCTACCTGTCATCTAAAATGACGTGTGCTATGACACAGGTGTGCACCATTTAAAAAACAAAGTATGCTTCTTGTTTCAGAAAAATTATTTCACCCGTATGCAAATGTGACCAACAGATTGACTATAGCGCATAGGATTAGACTAAATTTCATTTCATTGGGTTGCAGCTGTTACTACTACTACTAGTAGTAGTAGTAGTAGTTGTAGTACTAGTAGTACTATTACCGTTTCATTCCTGAACCAACTGCATTTCATATGTGTTCTATTGAGAGAGCCCACTTTGTAGATTCTGGTTAAAGCTATGTTTGGAATGTGCAGTGAATCCATTAAGTGCTTATTTGTATTGATTGGTCAATTATCGCTTTCAGGCTGTGTACCCAGATTCACACAGCGCCAACAATAACAGAACACAGAAGGCACGAGTGACATCCATACATAAACTCCAGTGGGAAGCTCTCTGTGAAGTGCACAAGAAAACATTTAATAGCATCTTGGAAGAGACGGCTGCTTACAAGCATTGCTTTTAGCATGGGTGGGGGAGGGAAGAAAAGAAAAGAAAAAAGAAAAGAAAAGAAAATGCCCAGCAGTCAAAGAAGACAAGGAGGGGATGAACCTCCAGCACCATGGCCAGCCTCACGGTCGACAACAGCTGTCGTGGACTGCAAATCCCATCAGCCCCAGTTGCAGTCCAAAATCGCTGGAGGGCACCATGATGTGAAAGGTTGTCCTACATTGAGCTCTGCTCCCAACAGCTATTGGCCTTGATGAGTACAGTATATAGAAGTGGGATGGGGGAATGTTGGCACTCCAAATATTGTTGGACTACAAGTCCCATCATCCTTGAACAGTGACAATGCTGCTTGGAAGGGTCCAACAGCATATGAAAGGCCACAGGTTCGCTACCCTTGTCTTTGAAGATGGCACTAACTTTCTCTTTTAAAAGTAATATACATTCAAATTTGCTGCTTAGTTAACAGAGGCACATTTTTAGCTGATTAACAATGCAATCACATGCATGTCCACTCAGACCACCACTTAGTGAATGGGACTTTCTTCTATTTAAATTTCAACGAGGTGGTTGTATGAGAAGTCCAAAACAGTTGGAAGGCACTAGGCTGATATCTACAGCACTTCCCATGCAAATACCCAAGCTTTAACCACATATCAACCTGCAAAAATTTATCTTTCTTTCCCCTTAACATTAAAGATGCAAATGTCTTCCCTGTTGTTCTTCTCGTTTTGTGTGCTGCATCACAGCGGTCATTTATGCATCACCAAAAAAAGAGGATGAAAGAAGGTATTGATTTGCAGAAAAATTGCATGTCCTAATTTAAATGTACAGTTAAAATGCTTTTCCCAGAGAAATGGGCCTAGTACCATCACTATCAATCTTTAGGCACCAGGTGAAAATATTCTTATCAGGGCTGGCTCACCCATGAGACAAGGTGAGGCAACTGCCTTAGGTGGCAGGATCCACAGGGACAGTAGATTTTTATTTCCTGCCTTGTTCCTGATGAAGATGTTCACTCAGCCCTTCTTCCCTGGCGGGGATCAGGAGGCTCCATTTTGTGGTTTGCCTCAGGCGGCAAAATGTATTGGGCCAGACCTGATTCTTATTTACCTATTATGAGTTTTTTGTTAAAGTTTTTCATAATACAATAAAACAGCTGCTTCAAAAAGTACAAATAGAAAAAGTAGAATATGGAGTCCCCTCTTAAAATTAATTCTTAGCCCATAACACCCACAGAAGATAGTAGCTCCTCCCAGCTCTCACCTGGGATCTTTCCTTTCTCCTCCCAGTCTCTCACCCTGGAAGACCGACATTTCCCTGTCTCTCACCCTGTGTTCTCCATCTACCACCTGCCACCCCTATGAGTATACACCTGATTCTCATTTACCCAGGAATCTTACTCCTACTTGGTGTTCCTCTTTTAGCTGGGTGAGGTATGTGGGATGTGTCCTTTTTATGTTCTTGCAGGATGAGCCTTTTTAGCTAATAAAGATTTTAGTTTCATTTGGTATTGTGGGCTTTTCTTTTTTTAAAAATGGAAACCATTTTGAAACAATAAAATGTAGCAAGTGATAAAATAATAATAGATACAAATGTAAAAAATATTAGCTAGGGTTAAAAGTTAAAATATTTAAAACAAAAACTATACCCCCCTCCCACTATAATTTAAAGAGAAATAAATACAGTGGTACCTTGGGTTAAGCACTTAATTCGTTCCGGAGGTCCGTTCGTAACCTGAAACTGTTCTTAACCTGAAGCACCACTTTAGCTAATGGGGCCTCCTGCTGCCGCCATGCTGCTGGAGCACGATTTCTGTTCTCATCCTGAAGCAAAGTTCTTAACCCGAGGTACTATTTCTGGGTTAGCGGAGTCTGTAACCTCAAGTGTATGTAACCTGAAGCATCTGTAACCTGAGGTACCACTGTAGACCTCCACATAACGGGGAAGACTGAGACAAGGCAGCCTATGTACCTGCTCAGGTACAAACTGTAGATCTGTACTCTCTTTACTTCTGGCTCTTTCTCATCAACGGAGACATGAACCAGACAAACAAAGGACAACTTGAAACAGAGAACAGAGAACAGAGTACAAGCCCTTCCCAGTTGGCGCATGCAAACAATGTCTGGGTCAGCACAGTCTTATTGCAATGGGCACTGTAAAGATCACTTAGGCAACAAAATGCTGGAACATAATGTGCTTTCCAAAAGTTATGCTCTAAATCAAGGGTTGGGAACCTCAGTCGGGGGCTGGTCTCTTTTTCTGGCCCTTCCTAGGCCACACCTCTCTCCAGCCTTACTCTGTGCTCTTTGCAAGTGCTTTTGCCTGGTTGGGATATGTAAACAGGCCTCTTGCTTGCCTGGATGCAGAGAGACGGGTTTATGTAGAAACCATGGGCTTTTGCATAGCTGGAACACAGGCAGCCCAACAAAGGTAGAAGCCATACCTGTTGCTCCACCCACGTTTGCCTCTGGCCACTCCCACCAGTGGCATGAGGACCTTGGGAAGTTGCCCATGAGGTTATGCAGCCCTTGGGATGGAGGGTAGGAATCCACCACCCCTTCTCTAAGTGCTTCGTTCTTGTGCTAGAACAACAATTTTCATCTACAGGTTATGAATAAAGACAAACCCCGAGTTTTCACACAGCTATTTCGGAAAAACAGAAAGGATTTAAATACTGGCATATCAGAACACAACCACAAAAACATAATATCTAGCACATTGCTCTAGCTTAGGGGTTAAAGGCTGTAGAAAAGAACATGGGCAGCTGCATTTCCAGGGTCCAAAGGAAGTTATTAATTGTTCTAGGAGACTTTCCTTCACCCAGACAGAAAGTAAAAGTGAGACTCTCTGTGCTGCTGAAGTCCAACAAGTGTGCAAGACTGAAGAACAAAAAATGAAGATGAAAGGTAGCCAGAGGCAACCCTTTTATTGTGGTGTCAGGGTATGTGTCTTCTGACATTATAAGCCCATGAATCAATCAAAACACATTTCAATTGTGTTTCAATGCTGGAGACGCCAACACTGGCAACGCACCCAGATGAGGAAGCAATTGTGTGGGATTAAGTTCCCAGTCACAGAAAGGATTCTAAGCCTGTTCAGCTGAATATGCAAAGAAGCTCTTTCCAGACTTTGTCAACTTGAGAAAGTCAGGGCTGGAGCCAGTGGGGACAAGGGAAAGCCGGCTCTCCTACAACCCTTATTCTCACATGCTTCTGAAGGTGGCTCAGTAGAGTTTGCCACTCAGCAGAAAGTGTCCAGTCTCACAAGAGCCTATTAAAAACAACAACAACCAGGTCTACAACCCAATTAAGGGTGAAGGGGGACAGATTTACTAAAATGGTTTTGTTCTTAGAGCTTTCATTTTTTGTGTTTTGTTCTATTTTCATCTTATACGATACTTCTGTGGCTTCATGCTATGAAGCAGCTTATAAATTTGTTAAATAAAATACAGTGCTAACTGGCACTGGACTGAGGCTTGCAGGGCTATCCTATGAAGACTAAAATGTGCTTGGAAGCTTCCATAGCTATCAATGGGACCCAATCCTACTTCCGTACATACAATTCACTCGTAATGGTAGGCCTGGACATTATCACCTGTCCCATCCCATTACAAGATTACTATTACTATTAGGCATGAGCCAGTGAAAGTTAACTACTTTTCACTCCCATTCAGTTCAGTGGGAAAGCAAACTGTGTGAGCTTATTTCAAACCCATGGGATGTGCTACGGTGGAAGGATTTTATGCTTTTCTTCTTATTTTACAGCTTCCTAAACATTTTAACCTAAAGCATGCTCTCTCATCTTTATCAGCAAGCCTTCCCACGTGATCCCTCAAAGCATTCTTCAGCTGCATTTCCCCCTCAGCCTGCAAATGTGGGGCCATTTATGGCATGCAGTTTGCATGGGAGTGAATGTGCACAATTGTGTGCCAGAAGCAGTGCAAGTAGGTTCTTCCCTTTGAGGGTGGGGAGTTCTTTGGCTGCTTGCCCTTTGCCACTCCTTCGGCTTCTTCCTTCTCCAAACTGAACTACAAAACATGCAGCCCGTTGTGCAAGTTGCTGTTTGCACAAAGATTCAAGCTGTTGGTGCTGACATGCCCACTGCCCTTATCTTTAAGCAACAGGAGGTGAGCTGGAGAAAGAGGTTAGAGAACTGAGTGATAGGAGTCGGGTGTGGTGAGGGGATCTCTAGAAATGCAGGGGATCTCTCCCAGGATGCCAACCACCACAATTCCATTAACCACCCCACATACATTCGCTCACATGTATATGAAAGCAGCCAAGCCTTGTGGCACCTTAAAGACTCGCAAATAAACTGTAACAGTGAGAAGACTTATGCCACAATGCAGTGCCACGAAATCTCTGTGTTGTTTGTGTCATATGGCTGCCCTTGGGAACTTATGTGCACCCACCCACTTACAAACATATTTCTCATTCAGATCCTTCCTATTGATTTATTATGCTTTGATCCTGCTGTTCTTTGAACAAGTTCAGTTGCAAGCCTAAGCCTAAGAGGTGCAACATCAGGCCAAGCATGATAGCTTTATACTGCTGCTCCAGACAGAGATCCCTACCATTAGACAAAGTGAAGCAATTGCCTCAGTTGGCTGATGCTGGAGGGGCTGGTTCTCCTAAGCCACCCAACCATTCCCCCTGTTGGAGAACAGAGCTGTGCATGTTACACTGCCTGTTCTGCCTAAACATCTAGACTAGCCTGCTATGCTATAGAGATGCTATCACCTCATTTATATTGAAATAAGACTCAACTGCCAGTCCAGTGGGTTTCTATACATGGAATGGGGTAGAGGTAGCATTTTCCCTTTCACTTCAGGCAGCAAAATGCCTTGGGCTAGTCTTGCCTTCAGTCTTGCCCTGCTTGAAGACTTCCCAGAGGGATCTGATTGGTCACTGTGGGAAACAGCATGTTGGACCAGATAGCCCTTTGGTCTGGCCCATATTTTTCTTAAGAAGATTGACCCACAGAATTAACAAAGGATGCTGTTGGTCAGCCCTTGCAGGGCTGCTTCTCATGCCCAGCCACACAGCAGACATGTTTGGTTCATCCATTTCCCTCTTTCTTCACTATAGATTCTTTGTCTCCTTGTCACTTGAGCAATGGCCTGTAATAAGCACAGCAGAAACCCTGGACTGAGGAAGTGGGAAGACGTGTTATGTCAGCTATAGGGAACTTTCTGAACAAGCTGTTCCTAGTTCTTTATATATGTTATTGTTGTTGTTTAGTCGTTTAGTCGTGTCCGACTCTTCGTGACCCCCTGGACCAGACCACGCCAGGCACTCCTGTCTTCCACTGCCTCCCACAGTTTGGTCAAACTCATGTTCATAGCTTCGAGAACACTTTCGTCTGCCATTCTTCTTTCATCGGAATTTCTTCTTGCTTTCATTTCTGGGCTAACAATACTCTTGCCGCTGTTGTTGCATATAAGAACAGTTTGACATTTGTCTTTTAATGTCTTGGCCTATAATACCAAGTAAAAATGCTTCTGGTTTTTTTAAGAATGTATATTTCAACATCTTTTTCATCTCATTATATATCATTTCCCAAAAGTTCTTTACTTTATTACATTCCCACCACGTGATAAAATGTTCCCTCTTTTTCTTTACATTTCCAACATTTATTATTTGTCTTACACATTTTAGCTAATTTCACTGGTGTAATATACCATCTATACATTATTTTCATCATATTCTCTTTCAAAGCATTACAGGCTGTAAATTTTATCCTTTTATTCCACAACCTTTCCCATTCTTTAAGTTGTATATTATATCCAAAGTCTTTTGCCCAGCGTATCATTACGTTCCTAGTTCTTTATTATACCCAATAAAGAACTTATCAAACTAGGAAGTAGAAAAGATCGATTTATTATATGGTGGGGGGGAGGGAGTGTGTGCTGCTTTAGAGGATAAGATACAAATATGTGGGGAACACACACCTTAATCCTGCACACTTTAATCCCAAAAAGAACTACCCCAAAGGTTGGTGAATGAGTGCAGCTACGTGCCACAAAAGAAGAAAGGAATACCTGATCTTGGAGTTTCATGGAACACAAAGTCAAGAGATCTGCGCCTTTTTCGGAATGTAAGCGTTTACCTTAAAGTCCTCTATCAACCATGCAGCAGAAATCTTTCAGAGAGACATAGGGCTGATGTGTGGCAAGAAGGGGTTCCATTGGAACGGTGAGTTGACAAACCACTGTAAAACCTTGGGTTTAAATATAATTGGAATCTAACTTTTCATGAGCAAAGGGAAGGGGCTTGCTTAGTGAGTGAATAATATTGACACCAAATCCTTTCAACTGTGGTTTGTTCTCCCTGGTTTACTATTGTGTTTCTGCAATACAAGTATGAAGTGAGGATGACATGAGCTTAATTTTGGGAAGGCCGCATTTTATCTTTACAGTTCTTGAATCATAAATTTGCCTTAAAAGTGATCTTTCTTGTCTTCTTCCTGCCCATGGGAGGCTGATCACTAGATCTTCCTGGTCAATAAAAGGATTAGAATGCTGATCTTTGCTGCAACTATTAGGGGTCAGGAACTCAGCTGTTCTCTGAGTCATGTACGAGATAGGTGCTTGTAACCAGGGTCAGAGATAGTTCACGCGGGATATCTTTCATATTAAACTTATGCCCGCTGCACTGATGCCACAATCCAAAGAAATACAGTAGTACCTCGGGTTACGAACAGTCCTGCTTACGGACGCTTCAGGTTATGAACTCCACAAACCCGGAAGTAGGTGTCCCGGGTTGTGAACTCTGCCCCGGGATACAAACGCAATCCGCTTCCAGGGCCTATGTAGGGAATGCGCGCCTGGGATTAAGAACGCTTCGGGTTAAGAACGGACTTCCAGAATGAATTAAGTTCATAACCCAAGGTACCACTGTAAACCATGTACAAAGTCCAGAATAGCACCCATTGTTACAGTAAGAGAGCTGCTGCTGTATTTGTGGTCCTGCCTGCTCATTCTGCTAAGCGGGGGCACCAGACTTCTGCCCCAAAGTTGTGTCTGATGGCACCACTGTTTAAACACCAATAATACAATATCTGTTCCCAACTAACAGAAGGAAACAGCCTTACTGTAGAGGGAATTCACACTCGAAACCACTACTTGGAGGGAGGAATCAAGAGAGTAGTGTATTATTCCAACACTGGAGAAGAGGAGTGTGCAATTTCCAAAGAAATAAGCAAAATGAATAAACAAAAAGGGTTTACAAAATGTAAAGGAATTGCTAGGTGGGGTGAGAAGCCTTGCTAGCATTTTCCTTTTTTAAAAAAAAGGTCTGCATAAGCATTCCTGGATTTGAATGGTACCGTGGAGACCCCTTGAAAACAACCGTGCTCATGGTGTTTTCCCCATGAAACTGCTAATCGTTAAAGGTGCTGGTACTGGTTCCAGAAGCCCCACACTGCCTGGAGCCAGGATACCTAAAAGACTGCCTTTATATCCCCAACTATCACTGTGCTCTGCAGGAGAGGGCTTCCTGAATATATCATCTCATCAGGAAGACACTTCTGTAGGAACTGGGCCTCCGTGTGGTGTACCTACCCTTTCAAACTCTCTCCAACTACATATGTAATGTAATATGTAGTGTCAGATTATGGTATCAGACAGATGCCACCCCCGTTCTTTTTTTTCCAGCACCTCCTGAACACCTCCCTGCCCCCGGACTTATAGGTGGAGATTTTTTATCTCAGTCTGCATTGGATTTGAGTTTTTTTAAATTGTTGGTGTTTAAATTGTCAAGTTCCTTCAATGTGTTTCCTGGGAAGCAATTTAAAAATGGAATGAAAGGCCTTGGCCCTGAAAGGCAACATACAAATTCCTTTAATAAATGAACGAATGCATAGCTAAAAGTAATCAGTGACTCAATCAGTGGATGAATACAGCTTGAAAGGTCCTCATGTCTTTGTCCCTTGCCATGTCACAAGCCTTGCCCAAGAGGGACTTGTGTAACCGCACTGCCACATAGGATCCATAATTGCATTTGCTGGATTGCTGCATTTTCCCAGTGACAAAATAACCCAGTCTGAATGCTGGGGGAATATTAACTTGGCACAACAAATGTTCCACTTTGTAGGGAGGGGAATAATTTGTATCACCGGCAAAACAAAATGAACAACGGCTGCTAACCTGTGCATGATTACTTGCGAGTAAGATGCACAGAACTCTGGGGCTTGGTTCTGAATAGAAATGCTGATGATTGTGCTGACCTATACATTTATTGCCTAGAGGCAGTAACAGGGTAGCCTTTCCTTCTGCTTCATAGAGAGCAATTCTCTCTTTTTGAAGGGATATTGGAGGATAGTCCTGTGTCTGAAATCCTCCGCCCAGTCTAAGGCCAATCTATAGATCAAGATCCATCAGGAGGGAGAGCAGGGACCTTGAAAGGGGATCCATTGACAGCAAATTGAGCAGCCACACTGGTCAGATGTACTGAATGACTGCATCAATGTTTAAATTTGCATCCATACATATAAGTTAGTCAATGTAAATTTTAGGTAAATATGTGCCTTCCATTTCCTGTTCTTTGGTGATAGATAGGTAGCAAGGAGGGTTTGCTGGAAGGCTCCTAAAATGCGCCCCCCCCCCCCGCATCTGTCAGTCTGAACTATTTTTGCCACGGCCCTCTCCGGAACAGGGTGTCTGTTGTGCCCATTTTACAGACGGTGCCTTGAACGCGCAGCAGATTCAAATCCAGGCTCCGCCGGGTCCACTCCCAGCTGTCCGCTGCACCGTCCTGGCAGCTTTCCCTGCCCTTTCAGGTGCCTTGGTAAAAGGGCCTACTCCCCACCGCCCGCCCCCTTCGTTCCCGAGCTTGGCGCATTCCTTCGCCCAGCACAAGTGGTCGTGCCCAGTTCAGACACTCACCGAGCCCACCCCGCCGTCTCCTCCCCGCCCTCCCGCCGCTCCCACCCCTTCCCAACTCGGCTTCCAAACACAAGGCGTTCCTTTGTATTGCCTTCCATTGCAGAGGCAGAACAGGAGCGCCAGTGCACAAAAAGACACACACACACACAGCTCTTTAAGCTGCAAAAGCCGCCGCCAATTGCTAGGCGTATATTTCCACACTCAAATATCCGTCCCGGTTTTTTGTTTTTGTACTGTGAGGGGCGTCGGGTTAAGCTCGCTTTGAAGATGGTGGGGAGCCCACCCTCGACTCCTACCTAGATGCAAAAAAGAGAGAGCGCCTCTGGGGGTCACGATGATGCTCGGATGACTTAATCCCTCTCCTCCCGACGAGTCCTTTCTCTCCTCATTCCCTCCCCCGTCCGCTCCCTTCCCTACTTTGCGTCGGGGTAGGGGGCGGGATATTTTTAAACCGGAGGAGGGACGGGAAGGTGGGGAAGGAGCTGCGGCGATCTGGCTTGACGGGGGCAGAAGGAGGTTTTGGGGGGGGGGCTGAGACCTTCGGGGGCAGAGCGGCGGGCGGAAGGGGCACGGACGGACCCCCGCTCTCACGCGCGCAGGGCTTTTGAATGACTGCAGCAGCAGCAGCATAGAGACCTGCCAGGCGAGGCGAGGCGGGAGGGAAGGAGAGCAGCCCTCCCAACCTGATCTCTCTCTCCCCGTTAGCATCGGGCTCCCTCCTTTGGCGGCTCCGAGGAGGAGGAGGAGGCGGGGGAGGAGCCTCGGCCGCATTATTATTAGAACTATTAGTATTATTCTTGCGCGAGGAGGTGATTTCCTCCCCCCCCCCCACGCACACATTCCCTATTTCTGCCCGGATCCATCGCCTGCCCCGCCTGCCTCTCTCTCTCTCTCTCTCTCTCTCTCTCTCTCTCTCTCTCTCTGCGCCTTCATAATCACCACCATCTTCATCATCCTCCCCTCTCTTCATCCTGCGCTCCCTTCGCCTCCCTCTCTCTCTCTCCCCCCAAACCACGCTCCGCACCCCGGTGTGTGGGTCGCTCGCCTCCTCCCTCCCCTGCAGAGGCTGCTGCTGGAGGGGGGAAGGAGGAGGAGCAGGGAGGTGGAGGGCTTTCGCCCCGGCTGAGCCATGCCGGGGGGCGGCCACGGCTGCCGGAATCAGGGATGGGGCGAGAGGCTGCTGCGGAGTCCAGCATCTCCCCACCGGGGGCCCGCGAGGCAGAGGAGCCGCCGCCGCCGCTGCCGCCGCCGCTGCTGAAAAACAACGGGCGATGGGTAAGTGGGAGAAGTCCCCCCCCCTCACTGCCCCCCACCCGCCGCTACGCTCTCCTCTCCGGCCCTCCTTCCCCGCTGCCCCCCTTCCTATTTGCACTCCGAACCCCCCACTCCCCATCTCACTGCCACCCTTCCCTGCCCCATTCCACCCATCTTCCCTTTTGACGTGTGTTCCCATTCCACCCCACATCGCTCCTGACCCCAAGGGTCTCCCTTGCCACTTGTGCCTCCTCGCTTCGTCCCTCCCTCCCCCACCAGATCGTCAGATCTTTGTGTATGGTTTGTGTAGGGGGGGGGGGCTTCTTTAGAGGCACAATTATTTTAAGACTGTAGGGGTGCGGGAAGAGGTCACAATCAGTCCATTCTTTGAGTCAGGGAGCTAATGGTGTTCTGGGGACCAGACACTCTGCACCAGGAGGAAACTCCCAAGTGTTTTTGATCTTTCACTTGCCTTACTTCACTCTGAGCCTTAGAAATAATGGGGGGGGGGTTGCAGATGTGTGTGTGTGTATGTGTTGGGAGGGTAAAGGGTGGCAGGGAGCCTGCCGTCGCTCCCCCAATCTCTGCTGCTGCTTGTGATTGTAGTATGGGGAAAAGAGGGAACTGGGGGGGGGGGTTGGGTTTCCTTCTCCTCCTTAGCACTGTAGGGAAACGACCCACCTGTATCTGCAGGGATGGCTAAGACATGACCAGAGAGAAGATGCTGCCCCTTCTGAAAGACCATAACCCCAGCATCTCTCTCTCTGTCTGTCTCTGGAGGTGGGGGATGATGGGGATCTCCTGCATTGCAAAGCCAAGGCTAGATTACAAGCCCACTCTGCCTTTCCCACCCTACAAAGAGAAAGAGAGAGAGAGAGAGAGAGAGAGAGAGAGAGAGAGAGAGATACACCTCAAAGCAAGGCTGGGAACCTACAAGCGCAGGCACTGCAGCAACAGCCCATCTGCTGCCCAGCTCTCAATGCCAGGAGGGCACTGATGGTGTATTTGTGCCAAGCCTGCACCGTGCTATAGGCAGTAAATAAGGGGGGGGGGGGAGAGATGAGATAAAGAGAGGTGCGATTTGGAACACTTATTCTATAGAATAAGCACAGAGGTTTTCCTTTCCGATCCACTCCCTCAAGCATACTGCTCATTCTGTTGTTGATTTTAAATGATCCCTAGACTGGGTTGGTTACAGAAGCTGGGCTTCTCTCCCTTGGCTTATACACAGGGCCACTGGCAATGTCTGAAGATGCACAGCTAGACAGACAGAGCTCTGCCTCTCTGTATATTGTGGTGAAGGAGGGACCATCCGGTGCTGCTCCATCCCAGGGAGATGTGATTGTCTGCAGGAGCACAACAAAGGTGTTGTGGCGGGGAGGAAAGGAGCCTGTGCTGCAGATGTAAACCTACTTAGGCAGTATTATGGAAAGAAGGGGTGGGGAGAGCGAGCAGGAGGGATGGAAGAGAAAGAAGACTTGGACCCCCCACAGCTTTCCTTTCTCCAGGGATTTGTGGGTTCTACCTGCTGGGCTCTCCTCTTGGGCCACATAAAGCTGTCCTTTGGCACATTTTAAGGACCACTAAATAGATCAGGCAAGAGCAAATATTCCCCCAAAGTAGAATTTTCACAGTTAGGAAAGCTGTCCCCATCAGCAGCAAGGATAGCATAGCAGAGCTTTTTGCCTGTTGAAAGTTCTTCACACAAACCATCTCAGTAATATTTAGAACAACCCTGTTAGCTAGGCCAGTATTTTTATCCCCATATTTGGAGGTGGAAGGCCAGTAGTGGCTTGCCAAAGACAACCTGGTGAGTTTGAGTTAGATCTGAACCAGGGACACACTTGGCAATCATTTATAGGCTGCTTTTGCACATATGTACATCACATGAGTCAATGCACCATGGCTGGGAGTGGAATATATGAACTTGACTACACTGAAAAAGTATAGATTCTGAGTTGGAGCATTTTGTGATATAAATAACCATGTGTGGTGATAGATTGCAGCTGACTCTTTCACACATGCCAGTCATCACTTGATGTTGCAGTCATCATGGGATGAACTTGCATGTTGAGCTAGACCTTAGGCTGAGAGTGTTAGTTAACCAACAAATTTCCTGGAGGTTCAGATGCGTTTATGCCCCTCCGCAGTCACTGCTGAGAGTGGAAGGGGCTGAGTCATCTGTAAATCCCAAAATATACATACATTTCAGCAGAAACTGAATCATCCACAAGGATCACTACCTTCCTATACATAGGAGCACAGGAAGATGCATCCTACCAAGTCACACTGGCAATTGACCAAAAGGTTGGTGGTTGATGGCCACCCAGGGATGGTGGTGGGCAGGATTCCTGCATTGCAGAGGTTGGACTAGATGACCCTCAGGATCCCTTCCAACTCTACAATTCTCTGGTTCTGCATGCAATGATCTACCATTGACCTATGGCTCTTCCCTGACCTACACCCCCTCAACTCCCTATACAGCAGAGCTCAGATCACGAGGAATCACAAATATCAAGAAAAGCAGCCCATTCCCCCATTCCTTGGGACTGCTGTGCTTCTCCCTCCACACCAGCATTTTTTTTAATGGCACAAGCTTTAATGGACTACCACCCATGCCATCAGATTCATTATGTGCTAGTCCCACGCACATGCTAGAGTGGTGGGATTGTAAGCAGAAGAAGAAGTAAATGCAGGAAAGCAGAGAGGCAGTGATAATTACGTGATGAGCGGAGTGGCCACACATTCCCAAACAAATCCTTGTGTCACCTGGAAATTCTTCATTTAATTTTTCCTATTGATTTTCTCTTTTCCATCTACGTTATCTAATCCACCAAGCTCTAGTCACTATAATCTATAGTACCTTTCCCTTCCGCCTGCCCTGGATGGCAGGGCATGCCATAGGGTATGTGATCCATATGTGCTGCAAATCTGGGGTCAAATTTGACATCAACTAGGAACTGGGTGACATTTTTCCAGAAACTTGAAAATAGTACAATAGGGCTATCGCCGCCTGTTGGTACATGTGCTCTCTTTTTTTCTATCCCATTGGCCTTTGGTCCAGCAGAATTTGCATTGCTTGGAAAATCTGCTTTGCCTATAGTGGGATGGATTTTTTTAAAAAAAATATGCATGTTACTGTGGTTCTTCTGTACTTCATTCTGATTTCTGAAAGACTGTAGTCAGTACTCAGCCTGGATAGAAGAGGGGAACATAGGAAGCTGCCTTATATGAAGCCAAACCATTGAGCCACCCATCTCAGTGTTGTCTTCACAGACTGGCAGTGGCTCTTCAGAGTTTCATTGCAGGATTCTCTCCCAGCCTGACCTGGAGATGCTGGGATTGAACATGTGACCTTCTGCATGCAAAACAGATGCTCTACCACTGAGCTACGGCCCCTTTCCCTGAAGCCCCACCTCCAAAGATAAGTTCCATTCCAAATAGAGAAGTAAAAGTGGGGATAATCTGTGCAGCATTTGGTGAGACAACAGAGACAGGGGCATTAAAAAACAAACCAACCCTAGGTCTAGGAAGATGGCATTTCGTCTGTGTCTTTTGGAGGGGGGAAATGCCCAAATCTTCCCTTCCCTGATGCCCTTTGAGAATCCTTGAGTCTCTGCAGTGAAGTCTTGTTGTAAACAGTAGACTTGGACCGAAGCCTACAATTACCACAGGCTGTGGCAAAGCTCCCAGCCTAGTAGCCGGACCGACTGACTCAAGGTAGCTTTGCAGTAGAGACAGGAAGTTTGCTGCAGGTGTGACATCCTTTCCTGCTGGGGCGCTGTGCCAGAAATCTATATCCCTTGGTTTGGATTCTGCAAATATGCAGACGACCCAAAACTGGACGCAGAGTGCACCCAGCCAAATGCAGAGAGGGAACCTGACCAATTTTCCCTGCGGGTGCCAGCTCACATTAAGAAGGCCCTTTCCCAGATTGCTGTCCAAGCAGCTGCTTCTAATACCATCATGTTTCTTTGCGTCTGTGATGCCTGCTTGAAATGCCACCGTATCCCTCAAGCACTTTGAGCTGCTTCAGGGACATGCTATGGCCTCTTCCTTATAGAAAATATCAGGCAGGCAGACAGAGATGCAGCTGAAGAAATAGGTTTTTGTTGTATTGCATCCTAGGATTTATTTTGATATAAACACACACTATACTCATGAAAGACAACCAGGAGACTGGAAACTGAACACACCTTGTCATAAATCAGAGTCTCTTAGGTGTAATCATTTTCTATCCAGAGTTCATGTGCTTATCAAAGTGCTGGTTTAGGGTTGTTTTTCCATTTGTCCTTATTTGCTCCTTGTGCCTGTATTTTTGTGGGCATGCTTGCCTAGTAAGCTGAAAGTGGTGCATGCACATTACTATGGGATGTACACAAAGCATACAGAGTGGCCAGGGACTAGAAGACATTTTAGGGTTGCCAACTCTTTTCTGCACGGTTTCTATACCTATTTCAGCTTTGGGGGAAGCAAAATTTAGCTGGCGAATGGTTAGTGCATCTCCATGCTTTTCCTGCTGAATTTCTGTTTGCTGTTAAAGGCACAGGAGCCATGACAAAAAGAAATTTGGTAGCCATGAGAGAAACTCAGCAACAAATAATTTTAAAAGCTGGTGAAAGAAATTCTTTTTTGGGATTTTTTAAAAGAAAGGTTGGATAGATAGCCAATATAATATCACTTTCTCTGTTCCTTCTGAACCAGAAGAGGCAGCTGAGGTGTTAGAAAGGTGCTTGGGGGCTGTGATGGGCTGAATGTGGGCCAATAAGTTGAGGCCGAATCCTGAAAAGGCAGAGGTGTGTTTTGTCCCAAGTTCTCACACCCAGAAGGTGGGAAGACAGTCTGTTATGGATGGATTTGCATTGCTCTGGAAGGGCTGGTCTGTTGGTTGGGGGTGCTTCTGGATTCAACACGGTCACTGGAGGCTCAGGATACCTCAGGGGGGATAACAGTGCCTTTTTGCAGCTATAGCCAGCTAGAGCCTCTTTTGGACAACAATGATTTGTGCCCCATGCCCCACTTCCAGGCTGGATTATTGCAGTGCACACCTATGTGGGACTGCCATTGAATACAACATGGATTCAGCAAATGCCAGAGACACACCTCATTGCCCTGGACTTTGACACCTGAGATGTGTGTTTCCATCTTATTTTTGCAACTGTGAGCTGTTCTGAACTGTTCTTAACATTGTATGTTAATTGTTGTAACCTGTCCCGGGACCTTAGAGATTGAAGGGTAGGTCATAAATTAAAATAAAGTGGTAATAGTAATAATGATGATGATGATGATGATGATGATGTGTGAATCTATATCCAGAAAGTTTGCAGCTTGTTCTTGTAGGTGGGGGACTTTGTAAAAGCAGAACCTCCCTTTGTTTGATCCTTGGTCCATCACCCCCACTTGACTCTCCCCTAGCCCATCATGTAGCACGATCTCCCCCAGTCTGGTGCTTTCCAGCTGTTTGGGACTACCACTGACTGGGAACTAATGGGAGTAGTAAAACAGCTGAAGGGCACCAGGTTGTGGCAGGCTGAGGAAGGCCTCTTCCTCCTTTCTTATATTGTACCTTCTGGGCAGCCACTGCAACCGTTCTGTGGAGGACTTACACACTACCAGGCCCTCAGAAATGCTCCATGCTTCTATTCGCTCTTGACCTAAAAATGGCTAAATATGCATATTATCCAAGATCTACAGTTTTACTTATTTCACCGCATTGATACTGCTTAATTAAATAATAACAATCTCTTGAGCGGTTTACATAAAATAGTAGGAACGTCTGATATACTTGAACAGTTAAGGAGTGTGTATATAACCTGATTGCAGCTTATGCCATCTCTCTCTCTCTCTCTCTCTCTCTCTCTCTCTCTCTCACACACACACACACACACACACACACACAAACAGCTGTGTGTTAATCTTTTGGCTGGGGGATAAAACTCTGCACGGGGACAGAGGTCTTATCAAGCTGCCGCTGGATTTCCTGTCACAAGCTTTCTTAAGAACAACATCTTGAAGATTAAAAAAAGAAAGAAAGCCAGAATGGGCAGATTGGATGAAGGAATGGAGTCGGGGGGGGGGCAGGATAAGTGCCAGTGGGGACTACCCGCCCAGGAAATTCTCCTGTAAAAGCCCCATTGAAACAGACAGGGGCAATGGGCAGAGCTTCCCCAGAGGGCTGTGACTAACGGTTGCCAAGGCTGGCAAGGCTCGAGGTGGGGCCGCTCTCTCTGAAACGGGCTCTTTGTACATTGTTGGAATCTGTGACCCAGTGAGAATGGGATACGGTTTGAGGAGGAGGTGGCAGTGCTGAGGAAGCCTGGCACAGCCTGCAGCCATGCCAGGGTGGGTGGCCGGCCGGCCATTGCCTGGCATATCAAGCCCGGCTCATATCTCTGGGTCAGGTCATGTGCACCAAGGCTTACACTCACTGCGCATCGCCTGCGGTTGCACCCTGGTGGGTGTGGGCAGTGCTTTCTCCTCTTCCACCCTGCTGGGGGTGAGCACAAAGCAGGGGGAGAAGTACTTTCCGCTCAGTGTGCCACCAGGTTGGCAGGTGTGTGCTGTGAGTAGTCAAGCCATTCTGCTTTCCCCTTAAGGTTGTCATGAGAAGAATGGCTGCGGGACATTGTGTCCCCTGTTTGTTTGCTTTTTTTTTGTGGACATTTTCCAGCATACAATGCAATAAATAACAAACTAATCTAAATAAAAATTAAAAACAAAAGCAAAAAAGAGGGAGAGGGAGAGGGGAAGAAAATGCAAAGTCCCCTATCGGAGGTAGATCTTAACTCTTACCACAGATAAAGGTAAAGGTACCCCTGCCCGTACGGGCCAGTCTTGACAGACTCTAGGGTTGTCCGCCCATCTCACTCAAGAGGCCGGGGGCCAGCGCTGTCCGGAGACACTTCCGGGTCACGTGGCCAGCGTGACATCGCTGCTCTGGCGAGCCAGAGCCGCACACGGAAACACCGTTTACCTTCCCGCTAGTAAGCGGTCCCTATTTATCTACTTGCACCCGGGAGTGCTTTCGAACTGCTAGGTTGGCAGGCGCTGGGACCGAACAACGGGAGCACACCCCGCTGCGGGGATTCGAACCGCCGACCTTTCGATCGGCAAGCCCTAGGCACTGAGGCTTTTACCCACAGCGCCACCCGCGTCCCAAGCCTTACCACAGATAAAAGCTGGCAAATGCTCCCAGCTCTCGCCTGGGAGCTTCCCTTTCTTCTCCCAGCCCCCGCCCTGGGAGCTCTTCCCTTCCCTGCTTCTCAAACAGGGTCTTTCTCCTTCCATCCATCACCTTCCTCTGCATTCCCTCATTAACTCAGAGCATCAAGAAACAGAACGAAACATAAGGAAGAAGAAAGTGGATAGAAGAAGAAAGAAAAAGAGAAAACTCAGGAAATTTAAACCAGGCACAGCCTAGAAGGACACAGTCCTGACCCCAGTCCAGGTAACCATGCTGATGCCAGCATGGTGATCGCTTCAGTCTAAGGTCCTGATCAAGCAGATTAATTGTGTATTGGCTTGAATCCAAGATAAAATTGACTAGTGGAGTTGCACTAATGGAGACAAGCCCTCAGGTTCTCATACGGGCCGTAGGTCAGTGGTAGAGCGTCGGCTCTGCATGCCAAAGGTCCCAGGTTCAATGCCCTGCAGTTCCAAGTAGGGCTGTGAAAGAGCCCAGACTGAAACCCTGGAGAGCTGCTGCCAGTCAGTGTAGGTGGACCAATGGTCTAGCCCAGTATAAGGCAGCTCCCTGTATTCACCCAGGACATAGAGCTGTAGGTTCTGAGGTGTCTCTAGACTGGCCTTTCTCAACTTTCCCAGCTGTAGTTGGACTACATCTCCCATCATTCCTAGCCAGCATGGCCAGCGCTCAGGGATGATGTGAGTTGTAGTTCAACAACATCTGGGGACCCAAAGTTGAGAAAGGCTGCTCTAGACCATTCATTCCCAAACTGGGAGAATTGCAGTTGTGCTGTGAAAATTAAGGGAATTAGGTTACAATCCTATGCTCACTTTCTTGGGAGTCAGACAGAGGGGCTAACTCCTGAGTAAACATGCAGAGCCTTGTACTGTTCAGAAAAAGCTCCTGTGAGTCTGAAGTACCTATCCAAGAAGGAGGCTACCTGTTGCCTCTCTGATGAGTCACTGCAGAATTACCTACTCCTTGGAGGAGAAAGCTTCTTGGGCCTTGCACCTGCCTGTCAGAAGGAACACCCAGAATAATGACTCACCCAGAAACACGTGTGCGTCCTCTGTGCACAAATAATTCTTGCCCTAAAAGAAAACATTTTCAAGTGTAACCTCTTAATGTTGTAAGAGGAGTTGATCTCTTAACTGTCATCCAGTGTGCATACATGCATGTGCTTGTGTGTGCCTCTGTATAAATTAACGGAATTGTAGAGTCAGAAGGGACCCTGAGCATCATCTAATCCAATCCCCTGCAGCAGTGGAGCGTATTTTTATGGTGCTTGGGGCACATGTGTGTGCCAGGGGGGCATGCGCAGAGCACGGAGGATGAATGGAGCCTGCTGCACACCAGCCCTTGCCACCCACGTAGTGACACCAGCCCCAAACCACTTTGCAAGGTTGGAATGATGCCAGCCTCGCAAAGTGGCACAGGCCCTGCTTTGCAAGGCTAGGATCTGGGGAGGATGGAGTGAAAAGGATGCCATGCAGCCTTCCATCCCAGCCCCTCAAGGGCAAGGCTGGGATCAAAGGGTGCTTGGCATTCTTCTCACGCCACCCTCCTTGAGCCACGTTGTGATGCTGAGATCTGATCAGATCCCAGCCTTGCAAAGTGGCATAGGGCTGACTCGGCCGGGTGGGTGGTGCAAGTTGCGCCCCCCCCAAATGTACCCAGGGCGAGCACCCTGAGAGTCCCCCACCCCATGCTACGCCCCTGCCCTGCAGTGCTGGTGTGTGTGCATAAATCAGCCTACTGTAGAAAGGTATGGTATGCATTTGTTGCTCCACCCACTTTTGCCTGAGCCCCACCCACCACTGGCCTATGGCCCCTGGAAGATTGCCCGGAATGGGATGTGGCCCTCAGGCTGAAAGATGTTCCTCACCCCTGATCTACACTGACTGCCAGCTGCTCTCTAGACTTTTGGGCAGGAGTCTGTCCCAGCCCTACGTGGAGGTGCCAGGGATTTTCCCTGGGACTTTCTGCAAGCAAGACAAGTGCTTTAACCTCTGAGCACCAGCCCTTCCCCAATGTGCCACCTTCGTTCTCCACGTCTACGGAAGTATTGCTTCTGGTATATACTCTGTTCCTCATGTCCAAAGAAACACTTCCCAGTGTGTGAAACGTACAGCCTCCATAAGCAGCTTCATTTGCCAGCTTAATATTATCCGCTGCAGCAATGCTGATTGTTGCTCTAAGGACAACACGTGTATAGTTCATTTTAGAGTATTTCTCTAGGAAAGTGCATCAGAATAAGCAACCCCGTTAATTGATGTGAAATAGCTAAGGCGGCTAACAAAATCAAAAGAGCATTTAAAAAGGAAGTCATCAGTTTAAAATGGCATTTAAAGCATAACATAAACCTCCTATACCTGACTTCTGCTGCATACAAACTTTACCTTTAAAGCACGTCCCCGGCCCAACCGAAGTATCCTGGAAACTGTAGTTTGCTAAGGGTGCTGGGAATTGTAGCTCTGTGAGGGTTAACTCACCATTCCCAGAATTCATTGGGGGGTTCTTTAAACGTATGGTGTGGGCAGTCTCCATCTCCTAAGCAGCAGATGAGATGTCATGCCTGGATTATCTCATGTCTACTTGAGACTGCAGGTCGGAGCTCACACGATTGAATGGTTCTCCATCCAAAGAAGTCCTAAAACTAAATGTCTGGTAGAAGGATGCTAGCCTAAGCCTAAGCCTTCTTCCAGCAATATTCTTTTTCTGTAAGCACAAAATCCTTTTTCTTCATCATGTCATCAGCACCCTATCATGTGAACTCCCAGTTGTATGCCAAAGTCATAAACAGGTTTGTGAAAAGTAAATAGCCCTTCGAATGATGCCTCTCCCTGGCTGTTGTGGCCTTTCTGAAAATATAAAGCTCAAAACCTGATGCCAGCGACCTTTGGACTCCTGATTCATTAGGGCTCACCTGAAAGTTATGGCTGCTGTAGGTTTCATAATGACAGCAAATGTTTAACATACACAGAAAGGAGCCTGCAGTATAGATACGCTGTCTAAAATGTCTTTAAAGTCAACAAACTTTTTATGTTGGCTTCAGCCTTGCTGGTAAGGATACTAAACAAATAACTGAAAATGAACAATATGAGGAAAGCAGCGCATCTCAAAGGGAGAGGAACTCGGAGAATAATAAGCAATTAGCCCAAAGACAGACATCATCATGGCAGAGATTGCTTTAAAATAAACTTCTATTGTTATAACTATTGTTATAACCTGGAAGCTATTGTTATAACTTGGAAGGCAGAAATCCATGCCAACCTGCCGCAACTCACCCAGATATCTACCAGGAGATCCAAGGATAACTTCAGCCTGCTCCTGATTGACAAGAGTTCTCTGCTTGCTGTCTCACCCTGCCCCCCTCTAGACCAGCCCTACCATTAGTCAAAAAGTGGGCAGTGGCCTGTCCTGGGACCCCTAAACTAGCCTGCTGATCCGGTAATGCTATCCTGGACAGTGTTTAGGTTAGTTGTAGGTTCCAGCAGGTCCAACAGATCATGGGGTGGCAAAATCCCACACAGTGGTGACCCTGTGGGTGCCCTGCCATCTCTTGCTGCTGCTGGGGTTGTGGGGGGGCCGTGGCTTTTGCCAATGTCTCATGAAATCTTGTGGAACTCGTGAGAGATCTCAGGAGATCTTGTTGGAAGCCACGACTCCAGAAAGTTTCCAGTTTGGTTGGCTTCTGTATGTTGCTTGGTTAGGGTGTGCCATCTTTTCCTTTGCCTCAGGCAGCAAATTGTCCCACACAGTTGGCAGTAGAGCAGGTGATCCTGTAGAATTTCCCAATAGCAGCCTGAAGGCTACATAATTTTCTTGTCTTGTCTCTCTCCTTCCCTATTAGCCTTTAGACACGAGTGAGAACTACCTTCAGATATCTTTTAGGGGTGAATGATGAGTGACATACTGATTACTGAATCTCTCATGGGTAATCAGTTGCTGGGTTTTCTGCTATTTTCTGTTAGCTGTTCATCTAGTTGGTTGTAATTTCATCTTTATTATTATTTTGTTATCTTTATTACCTTTACTATTAAGTTGTTGTTGTTGTTGTTGTTGTAAAAGTTTTGCTTTAATCTGCCTTGTGGACTTGGTAAAATGGGGAATAGATATCTTAAAGAAATATAAGACTTGGAAAACAAGTAATTATACAACCTTTAGAAGACATCTGAAGGCAGCCCTTTAGGGGAAGCTTTTTAATGCTTAATGTTTTATTATGTTTTACATATGTTGGAAGCTGCCCAGAGTGTCTGGGGAAACTCAGGCAGATGGGTGGGGTATGAATAATAAAATTATTATTATTATTATTATGGAATAAGGTAAAGGTAAAGGACCCCTGACCATTAGGTCCAGTCGTGACCGACTCTGGGGTTGCGGCGCTCATCTTGCTTTATTGGCCGAGGGAGCCGGCATACAGCTTCTGGGTCATGTGGCCAGCATGACTAAGCCGCTTCTGGCGAACCAGAGCAGCGCACGGAAACGCCGTTTACCTTCCCGCCAGAGCGGTACCTATTTACTTGCACTTTGACGTGCTTTCAAACTGCTAGGTTGGCAGGAGCAGGGACCAAGCAATGGGAACTCACCCCCTTGGGGATTCGAACCACCGACCTTCTGATCGGCAAGCCCTAGGCTCTGTGGTTTAACCCACAGCGCCACCCACGTCCCTATTTTCACTGAAGTAATGTTGGAGGGTATGCAAATGTATTTTAGGAGCTGAGTGAACAAATAAATGACTGCAAGCCTGATAATGTCTACTCAGAGGTAAGTCTCATTGAATTCAGTGGGCCTTACTCTCAGTCAGATAAGCAAGTTTAGGACTGTCACCTATGGTAGTTTTGAAGCATGGTAATTATCACGCTGAGGCAAGGAAAGTGGGTGCAGAAGAACTTGGGCATTCTTGGCAATGCTCTTAAGTATACACTCCACTTCTTTAGGGAATGCAAAGCAATTAGCAAGCACTGGGGGAGGAAGCGTAATTAGCTAAGGAATCTCACGTTTGTGGCCAATTTGCATTAATCAGCCCCAGGTGGGAAGGAAGTAGCACTACCACCATTTCACAGAATGGGAAACAGAGGCTCTGCAGGATGTAATTTACTCTTCTGAAGAATACCAGAAGGGACCAACATCCAGTCTACTAACAGTGTAACGCTATATGTGTCTGTTTAGAAGTATGTCCCATTGATTCCTGAGACATACAGTACTCCCAACTAGGTGGGGAAAGGAGTGTAGCCAGGGGTTTCTGGGTAATGGCTCAATCAAAGAAGTAGAAAAGCAGCTTCTCAGTAGGTAAGAAGTGGGTTTGTTCCACTTTAACCTCTCTACTGTTTTTATTTCTTTTTGTTTCTGCTCTTATCCATTCCTGTATCTTCCCAGAGTTTTGTTTCTTGATCAATGCAGCCTTACTTACATTAAGAAATTAATTATACCCTAACAGTGAAACCTATGGGCCATGTTATTGAGGGAAATTAATCTGCAGTGAGGATCCTCTTCCTGTATTTTTAAAACATGTTTATATACCATATATTTATTCAATAAAAACGTAAGAAAAGAAATAAGCTCCAATTGAGGGGGGGGGGGGGATACAACTGAATAAAAATAACAAAAAAAAAAAGAGAGTACAAATTTGGGTGGTTGTGTTTCTTGGGAATAATAATTAGTAGTGTTGGAGGATAGCAAATGTTCCCTTTTAAAGATTTGTTTTGCTTGCAAGTATCAGTCTTATGTTATTCACAGTTGAGGCTGATGGGTGCATTTTTGACTATTGTAAAGTCTTTCCAGGTATAGGACTGAAGTTGCTGTATACCCTTTGCTTCATAGTAGTCCCTATTGACTTCAGTGCTGCCTTTTACTGCCCCATCTAGTTCAGTACCGTCCACGCCAGTTGAAAATTGCAGAGGGTCTTGGCAGAACACTTAATGGTTTGTGTGCCTGTTGTAGCATTTGTAATGTACTACGCTAAATGCTGTGTGGTTTTAACTGTATTTTTATTTCTCATGTTGTGCTGAAGGGTGGGGATATTCCTTATTTCTTGGCGTCAACAGATTGCCACCATTAAAAACAAATATATTAAAACTGAACCTCTTGATCCTAGCCTCCCATTAACTTTTTTAGATAAAAGATGACAGCAGCTTATTAATGAGTTTACCCAACAACAGTTAAGCAGCAGCTGGGTGTAACTACCATGTACAGTACAGACCTATTAGAAAAGGGTTTTTTGCTATCCTCCTACTCCTATGACTTCAGGTTTGTTCTTCTCACCTTTGTTCCCATTTATTGGATATCTTTCTCACTGCTTCCTTTCAAATGCCTCTTCCCCATATCACTTCTGATCCATTCTGTTCACCTTCCCGGAGGACCTCCAGGTTCTAAGAATGACTAGCAGCCGCCGCACCAACTGTTCTTCACAGACATGTCTCAGGCCATCTGAATGAAGCTCACAGACTCCAATCCCTGGCCTACACTGACTGGCAACAGACAGTAAGAGTGCATGGAGGCATGGGCTGCAAGATCTGAAAGCACTTGCAATGCAATCCTGTGCATTGACTTAAGAGCAGCCCCATTGAACTTACTGGCACAATTCCCAATAAAACTGCAAAGGGATAGGGAGCTCAGGGGGCGGGGGAAGCAATGCAGAATGTCAAGCCCTCTTTAGTACTTGCATTTGTAGAAATGCAACTTTTGAAACAAGAACTCTCGCTCTCTCCCCTATTAGCATATATGGAAGCAAACGCCATTTATTTATGGCATTTATGCTGCCCTACAACCAGAACTAATGGGTAGCTTACAATACAAATAATAAAGCACAAAAACACAAATGCAGCATAAAATTAAGCATCAGAGATTAAACCAATGGATTAAAACCAATAAGAACTGAAATTCACCAACAGTGCATCTTAGAAACACTTAAAAAAAAATTTTTTTTAAAGATGGGGAGTATTTTCTTGGTGCCAGAACAAATACAGAACCTCCCGGCGGAGGATATTCCGTCACTAGAGGTGCCACCTTCCATCAAGATGGCTCTGTCTCTCACTTCTTTCTGCCACGCCTTGCTGGGTAGGCAGTGCCCTCTAAAGATGACATTTTGGCTTCAGTGGAATTTCAAGTAATGTACTTAGACTCTCAGCCAAGAAAGTGATTTTGCAATTTGCTTTTATTCAGAGTTAGGTGTGCTTAAGCCTCATTAAATTGACGGTGTTAGGTGCACCTATCTCTCCACATGCGCCCAGACTTCTAGAAATAGGTTTTGCTGAAATGAGTGGGATGGACTTATGGTACCCATGAATATGTTTGGGACTGGAGAAGGTTCACCTGGGGTACACCTGTTGTTAATTTTTAAAAACAAACAAAACCGCAGTGTTAGAGACACTCCTTTAAGTGGCCACCCTGCATAAAATCTCTTGCTAGTCTGCAATCTTCCTTGTGTAATTGCTATGTAGGTTTTAGTTACAGTAAGATAGTTATCGTAGCACTAAGAATAATTAGAATGGAACTGAAAACAAGGCTATGAAAACAACTGTCTTGCAAACACTGATGCCTTGAGAAGCCTGTTTCTCCTTGTGCAATAGTGGAGGGTATTGAGTTTCTCTCCATTTGGGCACTAGATCTGCTTCAAACCTATATACTGCACTTAATACCACTTTAACTTCATGGTTTTCCCCATGAGTAGGGAACCCTACTCTTCGATACTGCTAATTTTTAGAGATTCCTTGCCCATCAGACAGAACAATGATGCTGTTGCTTCCTAGGAAGAGGTTGTTGCTAAAACTGACTTACATCTGTGATTGTGGATTGAGGTGTTCAGGACTGGTGAGTGTAGGATTATTGGGATCAAGAAAGGGTGAAACTTTGGGCTTGGACTGAGCTGAGTGCAACTTCAGGTGCACTGATGTGCCAGACACTTGTAAACCACATGGGAATTAATGATCTTTGCTAATCCTAATGGCAGACTAGTACATGAGCAGAATCAGGACAGGTAGCATACGGTTCATAATAATACAATAGACACTGCACAAAACCCCTGTCTTAATCAGTGACCTCCCTTTTCTGGCTTAGCACTATAGTACTGAAAAGAGGTGCCAGTTCTCTGAAGCCAGAAACAAAAGGGGAAGAACCTCTTAGGGAGAGGCAGAGGCTGGCAAGAGAGAGAGAGATAGAGCCTGTTGCACTTTATTTAAAATAAATAAATGAAAAGCAGAAAACGAGATTACCCTTGTTCTGGTCCTTTAACATGAGAAGTAACCGAACAATTTAACCCCTGTGTTGCAAACAATAGTCAGTAATACCCAAGGCAACACGATGACCAAATACAATGATACGATATCAATATACGCTCTTTATATAATATGAAATATATGAAAACACATAAACAGAAAACTTACGAATCTCTGAAAGTCACAAAATATGCACCCTAAATGGATTTTCTTGAAAACATAAAACCAGATAACCATAAGTCTTATAAGTCTCTGAAAGTCTTTAAAGACTATGCAAGTCTCTGAAAGAAGCAATGTATCAGATTCTTAGCTGGTGAAAACAGGCTGTAAAGCTTTGTTTATGGCATCCAACACTGCTGAAGTAGTTCACAAACAGACGTTGTGAACAGTGATTCCGGATATACCCACTATTTCGTGGAATTCTTCTTCAGCTCAGCAGAAGGATACACAAATGCTTCATAAACCCATCTATATGGTGAAGTATAACAACAATTGCGGGACACGGGTGGTGCTGTGGGTAAAACCTCAGCACCTAGGACTTGCCGATCGCATGGTCGGCGGTTCGAATCCCCGCGGCGGGGTGCGCTCCTGTTGTTCGGTCCCAGTGCCTGCCAACCTAGCAGTTCGAAAGCACCCCCGGGTGCAAGCAGATAAATAGGGACCGCTTACCAGCGGGAAGGTAAACGGCGTTCCGTGTGCTGCACTGGCTCGCCAGATGCAGCTTGTCACGCTGGCCACATGACCCGGAAGTGTCTGCGGACAGCGCTGGCTCCCGGCCTATAGAGTGAGATGAGCGCACAACCCTAGAGTCTGGCAAGACTGGCCCGTACGGGCAGGGGTACCTTTACCTTTACCTATAACAACAATTGCTATGGAGCAGTGGTCATAAAGTTATGCCCAGTGACTACATAACTGAAGATGCCATAAACAAAGCTTTACAGCCTGTTTTCACCAGATAAGAATCCGATACATTGCTTCTTTCAGAGACTTGCATAGTCTTTAACATGAGAAGGCAGATTAAGAAAAACCTGGAAGATCCAGTTCGCATTTAAAGGTGAGTCTATATTATTTTCACTTTCCAAAATGATACATGAAATGAAACACAGAGCCATCTTTCAAAATTTGCAATTCTATAAATTTTGTAGTGCAGCTCTCCAGTCAATGACATGTACAATAGTGCATATACAGAGGTGAAGTCTGCATTAAAATACATACAAGGGTGAAAATACCACACCAAAATGCAATATATATGGGGAAATAGCTTTCCAAAAATGAGTCTACAGTCATACCTCGGGTTGAATACGCTTTGAGTTGAGCGCATTCAAGTTGCGCTCCGCGGCAACCCAGAAGTAACGGAGCGCGTTACTTCCGGGTTTTGCCGCTTGCGCAGACGCTCAAAATGACGTCAAGTGCATGTGCAGAAGCGGCAAAAAGCGATGCGTGCGTGCGCAGACGTGCTGTCACTAGTTACGTTTGCTTCTAGATGCGAACAGGGCTCCAGAACGGATCCCATTCGTATCTAGAGGTACCACTGTATTTGGAGAAATTCTCACTTAATGCTAATTAGTTTTCATGAAGGTTTTTTTTTTTTTTTTAATGCAAACAGATGTGAAAATATGAAGAACTGAAATTAAGAATAAAAATAAGAAACAGAGAGAAACCAAAATTGACGCATCCCTGCTAGTGAGAGAGGAAACAGACCAAGCACATTCTGGCTGGGGTTACGTTGGACATACGAGAACTACTTAAAGGGGTAGCCCTTTGGGGAAAGACAGGATGCTCTGCGTTGACTATTTGCCCAGCACAAAAGAGCAATGTAGGCATCGCCATAAAGGAGGCTAATTACGAAGGTCAGGCCGGTTCAGGGATAGAGTCAATCTTTTATGCCCCAGAGGAAGTAGAGTGAAGCAATGTACAGTTATCAATTAACAATGTTGTTACATATTCCTCTTCCTTTCTTCTTCACTCAAAATATCTGGATCGGCAGAGATTGGGAACAGTTTTTTGGGTGGGAGAGATGCTGTCAGTTTGTGGTAGAAATGTGAGGAGGTTTATTCTCTTCTGCAATGTGTGAACTGGGCCTTGTGCAACCTAGGTGGGTGATGTCTTATCTCGAATACCTGGCATAGTTATTTTGTCTTCTTTCAATGAGACTGAGAAGAGATATGATAGCCGTCTTAAACTATCTAAAGCGCTATCACTTGGAGGAGGGAACCAGCTTGCTTTTTCCTGCTCCAGAGGGTAGGACCTGAACCAATGGCTTCAGGAATAACATTAGGAATAACTTGCTGATGGTAAGAGCTGTTTGACAGTGGAACGGACTCCCTGGGGAGGTTGTAGGCTCTCCTTCCTTAGAGGTTCTTAAGCAGAGATTGGGTGGCCATCTGTCATGTATGATCCAGTTGAAATTCCTGCATTGTAGGGAGTGTGACTAAATGAGCCTTGGGGGTCCCTTGCAACTCTACAATTCTGTGATCCTGTGTGTGTTGCTTCCATCATCCTAAACTGAAGCGCTAGGAGAGAGTCTAAAGAGAGATGTTTGCTACAATCCAATGTTCAAATAACATGTGAATCTGGTGGGGAAATGTGTCAATTGTAGTTTTTCACTTTTCCAGTCTTTCTTCAGTTTTTGCACATTTCCACATCAGTTTGCAAATTATTTTTAAAGACCTAATGGAACTTCACCAGCAAATTTCTCCTAATATGTTTGTATGTACCGTAATTTTGCAGAACATACACATTTTGGCAAAGCAATTTCCCCCAATATAATGCAATTTTATGTTATGTTTGCTAATATATTCATTTTTGTGCACACTTTACTGCATCATGTGCGTTGTTGTACACATTGCTGCTTAGCAAAATTTGGGGAAGTGCAAATTTGGAAGGATGGCTGTTTCGGGTCCTGAATTGCTTCAGAAAGTGCAGATTAAGCAGCTTCACCTTTAAAGGTGAATTGAAGCAAATCTCTCTGCCATTCCTACTTTGAGCATGATTTTT
The DNA here is from genome assembly GCF_965153285.1 of Podarcis tiliguerta. Classification (NCBI taxonomy): domain Eukaryota; kingdom Metazoa; phylum Chordata; class Lepidosauria; order Squamata; family Lacertidae; genus Podarcis; species Podarcis tiliguerta. The sequence goes on along the minus strand of NC_139543.1, from coordinate 44,897,792 downwards.
TTTTTCTTTTTTCTTTTTTTAGTATTACAGGCTTGTGGCTAGCCATGTCTCTTTGCAGCTGCAGTAGCTCCTTGATTGTAACGGGGGGGGGGGGGGGCAACAGGATCTTTTTTAAACCCTTTGCCATATGGCCATTCCTCACTGCTTACTGGCCCTGTTGTCATTTTTTAAAAGTCTTTTTGTTTCATGAGTGCACGATCCAAATGAATCCTGCTTTCCCACCAGTTCCTGCCATTGTTTTGTGGCCACACCTGCATTTGGAACGGCCAGGAGAGCTATAGGATGGCTTTTGCATTATTAAACAAGCTTGTGCATCATTTATAGGCTATTTGTGCAGTGGAACAGCATCTCCTGGTTTCCTGTAAATACTGGAGCTAGTGCTATTTGGTTCTGGTGATTTATATCTCAGCAGCTGAAATCAGAGTGGCTTTACAGCCTCTTTGCATTTTCTCCCTTCTCCCCATTCCTTTGCCTGGTAGATGCTCTTCAAAGAATTCCCTTGCTGGCTGGGGCTGATGGGTGTTGTGGTCCACAACATCTGGAAGCCACCAGACCGGTGGAGACTGGGCTGGTGGCTTGCAGACAAGCTAGGTGTACTGGCTGTGCAGTGGTTCAGACTGGCTGGTTTAGGACTTTGTTTTGGCACAGTGGGACCACACATTTCCTGTCAACAGCTGAAGGGCATTTGCACATCTAAAATTAAGTAGTGAACCCACTCTCGGGAGATGCAGTTGGCTTGAGGCTTGGTGCGTACATTTCACCACAAGTTTTCTGAAGCACAGATGTTTTTAAGCCACTAAAAGACTAGTTTGCTGGCCATAGAAATGTGGTGTTTTTTCACTTCCTGTAATGTATGAAATGGCCTCTGGGTACACTGCAGCAAAATATCAGCATGCCGTGAGACAAAAGGCTGCTTCCATTCTAGATTCCTTTTCCTGAGTGCTGCTGAGGCATTGCTTTCCCTCAATTAGCTGCAAGCCGAATTAAAATGGAAGGTTCCACACAAGCACTGGATAAAGCGCCCAGTTGTCCAGCAGGGCCCTTCCTTATGGCCAAACTCCTTCTGTATTAATTCCCGAGTAAGTCCCATTCAGCAAAGGTTTCCAGTAATGCTTATTAAAGCTTCTCCCCTTGTAGAGCTGGCCTGATTTCCTTCTCAATGACTGTAGGAGGAGGATTAGTGATATCCTATCCCCACAGTTTCAGTTTCTGTTCCTGCATGAGGGGAGGGCATAATTTCTAGTTTCTTTCCCCCCATCTTCTTTTTTGCTATTAAAAGTTGAGAGGACACTAGTAATTGAAGCCCCCCCCCTCCATCTTGTGAGAACAGAAACTGAAATGGGTCGATTGAGAGGCCACAAAAGGGTCAATTACTGTGCTATTATCTATCATAAATTCCCCATTTGCATTCATAAGGAAGCAATAAAATGGGCTTAAAACAGGTGCTTAAAAAGAGCACTTGGAAAACTTTTTCACCTTTAATTATTTAAGTGATGCTGTGGAAAAATAGAAACATAGTATCTAATATAATTTATGTTGATTTGGTAAGCTCTGTAAATGTTGCTGCTCCATTGTTGTAACTCCAGCCTTTTTCAGATCTGTCAAAAGGGCTAACAAGACAGGACTGTAGCACTTACGCAACTACGCTGTGTGAATGTTATGTTTGAAATTCCTTTGCTTAAGTATGTCCACCCTTGGTATCAGTGGCAGAGTGTTCTGGTAGACTGAAATGTTCTGAAGGTTTGACATGTTCTCCTTTCTCAGTCTGTCTTGTTCAGTATTCTCTAAACTGCCTGACAGCGGCTCTCCAGGATTTCAGAAAAAAGTGTTTTCCCCCAGCCCTGCTTGGAGATGCTGGGGTTTGAACCTTTGGCTTCCTGCATGTTCTCTTCTTCTGAGCTATGGCTCCTGCCCTTGTAAGGCAGGTTCTGGTATAAGGCGCTGCAGGCTTCCAAGGTTGTAGGGTGTCTATTGTCTCCAGAAAGTAGTTTGTGCTTAATGCTGCACAGACTCTGTGTTCTTTTGGAAACACTTCTCAAATCCCAACGGTGAAGTTACTGCATCACGGGCAGCACACTGTGAACAAAATCTGAACACAGCATTTCCTGCCACTAAAACTGCACTTCCACATCCCTGCCTGAAGGGTGGTGGCGCATGACAGCTTGAAGCCCACCCTGTAATGAGGCTGATCTTGAGTATGGAAATTAGCCACATTAACAGTAGATCCCTCTTCAAAGGAAACTCCAAGAATTGTGGATCTGTGAGGGGAATAGGGGCCTCCTAACAACTCTTAGCTACCTTACCGAACTACAGCTCCCAGAATTCTTTGGGGGAAGCCACAACTGTTTAAGGTGGTAACAGAGTGTTTTCAATGTATGGTGTGAACGTGATCCTAGTCCTCCTGGCTTTCTCGCCACCTACTATTAGGAGGTTATATCTGAGGTCAAAAACATACATCTCTAGAGGAGGCAATTCTGAGAAATGTCCAAATTTGGTGTGCTGAGAATGTCGATTCAGGGGAATCTTTGCCAAATCTGCACTCGGCTTGAATCATAATGGATGATACTTCTATCATAGTTCAAAGACCCTCAGTCTATATCCCCCCTTTTTCTCTGAAATAACTGAGAGGTTTCTTAAAACTCAGAGCCTAAGCCTTGCTTGTGAGTTTAATATGCTACAAAATGTTTGCTTTAGGTTTAGCAATTGTAAAACCGGGTTTGGGGGTATGTTGTGCCAGTCACTACTGTGCAGAATCTATTAACTAGCTAGCTTCTACAGAACTTTAATCCTATTGGTTAGGGTCCTCTAGCTGCAAGGCCATTATTTGCAAGGAGATGGATATCGCCCAAGCAGAAATCTACTAGGTGGGCAGTACATCCTCTTTTAAGTCAACTCATCAGACTTTGTTGGTTACATATGTGGCAGCCCAGGGAGGGAGGGAATTTTTTGCAAATCTCAAATGGTGAGTTTATCTACATGGGTTTTTTTTCTAATTCCTGTCTTGCTTCCTAATCTTGATAAGGACCCTTTTACTAAAAATTACGAACAGTTCCCATATATGAACTATTATACATAGAATGATGTATACATATCCACTCCTGGCTTCCTAAAATAACCAGCACACCATACAACAACATGTATAACTGTGTGAGTGGGTGGAATTGTGCTGGAGAAATATAGTACAGCATGAAGCTTTAGACACCCCCCCCCCATTTAATTTTGCACATAATTAGTTGGGCTTTTAAACAACCACAACAATGCACAAGCAGCTTGGACATAAATTGGCATATTACACAAGAAGCAGTGATGTGAGCGAAACACAGTCTGATCAGAACCTCCACATTCCATGTATAAATAAATCCATTTAAAACAGATTCCATCGCCATCCCTAGTGTGGGGTATTTCATTATTTCTCCCATTGGCTAACGGCATGATTCTTAAAAATGCGCGTGGGGTGTGTGTGTGTTAATTTTATAGAATTGCTGGGGATGAGGTGATTTGCTGGGTCTTGCCAGAGCTCAGGAGGAGGAAATGGAGAACAAAAGAAGGCTGGAAAAATAAATAAGGCCACTTCTTGGATCAAGTGAATCTCCCTCGAGCAAAAGTAATGCATACTGGAAGGGGCTTTGCTCCCCTGCTACCTTTGGATTGTGATTAGAGGAAAGGGTGGGGGTAGAGGAAGAGAAAGAGACACCCCCTTAGATTAAAGTGTGGAGTCAGGTTTCCCCCTGTCTGTGTGTGTAGTGAGTGGGAGGGGGGTTCAGAGAGAGAGCGACAGGGAATGCTTTTTGCATAGGATTGGCTTATCCCCAAACATTCATTGAAGCAGAGAAGGAGCCAAGTTGGGACCCGTGCAGACAGAAAGGGAGGGGGGATGAGAGGGAAGGGGAGGTGGAGTGACTGCTCTATTCCAAAACAGTAATAGAGCTGCTACTGTGGGAAAGTGATCCTGCTGCCAAACCTCAAGTGACCAGGGTATGTGTGTGTTTGCTGCCGCCGCCCCCCCCCCAGCAGTGATCCTGTCATTTGTGCTTTGCAGTGCCTTCCTCTTTCTGAGCCCCTCTTTCCAGAAACCTGCCCCACAGAAAAGCCATCCATTAAGAAAATTGCTTTGCTTTCTAAAGGCCAATTTTAAAACACCCCTCCCGTCCGCAAAGGTGCTTTGTAACCGTAGCAAAATTACAGGAGCTCCTTCAAGGCTACTTGATCTAGGAAATCATTGAAACTGTTGAAACTCTGCATCATTATGCCCTTTAAAATGTCTTTGCGCCTCATTCCACTGCCCCCCTCCCCCAAGTCAGACTCCTTTTGTGACTTTTGGGTGGTTACGTCCCAATTATCCCAAAGAAAGTTGCTACAGCAGCAATACTGAAGTGGCCTGATCTGGTTGGACACAGCAGAACCCATTAAAGCCAAGTTGGTTTCCTCATTTGAAAAACAAGCACTAAAGTATCTTTATGGGCATTCATTGGGAAGTAGGGGTTAAACAAGGACAGATAACTTCCTGCTTTGTCTTTAAGAACAGCTTTTTTAAAATGTTGTATCTGGCCCGGAGGATTAGTCTTCAAAACACAACTAAACATTCCGTACCAAAACGAAGATATATGGCCTCATTAAGTCCATAGACCAGTCCATCAAATGCAAAGTGAAAAATAAAAGGGCATAAACATGGAGTTCTTCAGAGAAGAAACAGCAGTAAAAGAAGGATGTGTTTTCAGCCTGAACTGACCTGCCAGGGCGACATAATCCAATCAAAGACTGACTCTCTGTTAATATGACAAAGGAGAATTTTACAAGAGAGAACCGGTTTGTGTTTAGATGTCTGTGCACAGAAGGAAGTGACTGGATGGGACCAACTCCACTTTGATCAAACAAAAATGTATCTTTTTCAAGGAAGAAATAAAGAAGGTGGAGAATTGTAGCAGAAAAATAGTGGGGGTAATAGGGAGTTAAGCATCCCTGCCCTCTGTTTCTCCACTTCACATCATCCAAAGCGGCTTTTCTCTAGAGCAGTAAGAGAGAACCTGTAGCCCCTGTTGTACTGCAACTCCCATCAACCCCAACCTGCTTGGCCCAATGGTCAGGGATCATGGGAGTTGTAGTCCAACACATCCAGAAAACCATAGAAGAAGCAGCCATCACGATTTTTAATACACATTTGCATGTAATGTGTTGTTCTTTGTCCATTGTTACCTTTGTTAGTCAAACAGTTTTGGAGTTACTTCTGGGCAGTCAGCTAAAACTGAAGAAAGGCAGGCCTGTTGGTGACTTCATTCTGGAAGGAGGTTTATTTATATACAGTGGTACCTTGGTTTAAGAACAGCTTAGTTTATGAACAACTTGGATTAAGAATGCTGCAAACCAAAAGGTGTTTTGGTTTGTGAACTTTGCCTTGGAAGCAGAACGTGTTTCGCTTCCTGTTGAGTGTGTTCCATTTGTAAATTGAGTCCCCTGCTGCTATGGGAAAGCATGCCTTGGTTTAAGAACGCTTTGGTTCAAGAACGGACTTCCGGAACAGATTAAGTTTGTAGACCAAGGTACCACTGTATTCTTTTTGGCTTGGGGTAGAGGTGGAGTTCAGAACCCAGTCTCTTAGTGTGCAGAAACATAATAGAACTACATATGGTTGTGTTGCTAGTGTAGAATGAATTTGACATTTAACCTGTATGTTCTTAAGAATCATTTCATTGCACTGGAAACATGTAGTTGCCACTTGTACAATACACATGGGATATTTTGAAAATATTTTGAAAATTAGCACATCAGTTGTGGGGTTGCTTTTACCAGCCACCCCACCCCAAGGTGGTTATTTCAGCAGGGTAGGGTAGGAAGAGATAAGTAGAGCATCACTTACCCCATCACTACGGTCTGTCCTCATTTCCCTTTGAAGGACAGGGTCTGCAAACACCCACTGGCATCACTGAAGAGGAAAAACCCATTCCTAAAGCTATTTTGAAACACCCTCTTTAAAGTTTAAAAGGTAAACACCTACAGCACAATTGCTCAAAAGTCTTAATATGTTCAGTGGGGCTTATTCACGAGCACATAATTGCACTCCTAATGTTTTCATTCTTATAATTTTAAGTTTTATTTTTCTAAGGCAACATCCAAAAGGAGTCCTCAAGCAATCTTTGGAAATTAATTTAAAAATATTGTAGGTATTTTTATGATTGTCACTACCGGTGGGCAGCAGGATGAGGAGCAAAGCCTCTCTATATTTTCTGCCTCAGGTGCAGAAATGTCTTAGAACATAAGTAGGATCTGTGGTTCCCAGGTTGCTGTTTCATTTTTCAAGTGTCTTGTACTGGTTTGCACAGACATCTGAGTGCAAGACACATCCCAATTACTTTCTTGTGCTTCCAGATCACATATTGGAGAATGTCTTGTAAGGGCAGTTTCTTGGTAAGGAATAACATCAAGTTGTTTGCATCCTCTGTTTGTTCAGCTCCCAAGGTGAACATCAATGTCAGTAACTGTTGACCTGTTTACTAAAGTTCCATTATGTTTCGGATGTGAGTACAGGATGGTATAAATCACTTGATAATTCTGAACAATAAAAAGGCCTAATTCTAGGGAAGGAGAAGATAACCTCTAGTGTATTACTGCACTTGGCCCCAGTTTCTTACTGCTTAGGAAGATGACAATAAGCACAGATTTATAATAGCTTAGATCTAAAATAGCTTAGATCCAGTCATTTCCCCATGTACCAAATAAATTACAGCTGTCTGTTGAATGAACGTGTAAAATGGTTTAATTTTCAGAAGGAGATTTAGGTGTCTTAATTCAGGTAATAATTTGAAAAGAGTTTGTTTCTTGAAAAATTATTAGGGCATAGCAGCTAGCAGAATACGAGCCATTATAAGCTTCCTGTTTAGGGAAGCTTTTAATGTTTGATGTAATATAGTATTTTAATATTTTTTTGGAAGCCGGCCAGGGTGGCTGGGGAAGCCCAGCCAGATGGGCAGGGTATAAATAATAAATGATGATGATGATGTTGGTTGGAGTAGTCAGTATGGTTCCCTCCAGATGTTTTTGGGCTACAGAACCCATCATCCCTATTGGTCTTTCTGGCTGTGGTTGATGTGTGTTGTAGTTCCAAGTCATCTGGAGGGCACCACGTTGGCTACTCATACTAGAAAGGGTATGATGGAAAGTGAATCTATGCATTGGAAGGGCCCTACTCAGTGGGACTCAGTGTCACAAGTACAAGGCAGGCTTTGCCTTTCAGGGATGCTAGTTGGAGAAGTCAAACTGCTCCCTGTGATTGGTGACCCCAGCATCTTGAAGTTGGAGAAGATGTTTTCTCATTTCCCAGTCTCCTTACATTTTTATTTTTTTACTTAATAAATTTTTATACCACCCTTCATCCAAGGATCGCTGCATTTTATTTACAATAGAAACACACAAAACATAGTAATGAACAAAAACAATTACATGCCCCTCCCATAAGGTTTGTTTATGTTGTGTCCCATAGAAGTCATTGGGAAACAACCCAGACTCTTCTCTGCCGTAGCTTAATTCTGGCTTCTGTTTCTTGGTTACCAGGTAACAGGACTGTGTTATACTATTAGCAATCAAAATTCTGCTGCAGGAAAAGGTGCTCATTAAATTGCTGACCTAAAAAAAAAAAGCATGGATTTCTAATCTCTTAACTGGCTCAGTTGATTGTTACATGCTGAAATCACTAAATCAGGAATGAGGAACCTGTAGCCCTCCTTGTGGGACTCTAAACCAAATCAGCCCTAACCAGTATGGCCAATGATGATCAGGGATGATGGAGTCCTACATCTGGAAGGCCACAGATTCCCCATCTCTAATCCGGCTGTGTCTGCCTGGGTGCTCAGTACAACACCACTCTATAGGTCAGAGAGGCAGGGAAGGGAGGTCGCTATCACCCATTAAAAAAAAAATCCATCTCCCTCACTATGAAACTATACACACTGTGTCTGGGTTCAAGTGATTGCTTGTGGTGTTTGTGGCCAGTGAGACAGAAAGGGGATGTTGTTAGCACACTGTCCACCTTATTGTACTACAAACGCCTTCACCAAGCTGGCAGAATGTAATATTGAATGTGGTGATGGAGAACGCTTTCATGATTGTATTGAGGGACTTCCAATATTTGTTCTGAGGCTGGGCGAAGACTTCATGACAACCATGAAACTGTCTCAGTACATCGTTGACCTGACATATGTATCTGAACATGCCACCTAGTGTTCGCCACAGCACAAACTAGTAATATTTTGCTGATTGTGGGGCTTGTTGTGCCTTCCCCACAGGCTCACTTGTTTGAAGACAGGCAGAGTGGACCCTTCTGGTAGTTCCACTGCCTTCAGAGGTTTGGAGGTGATGGTGGCTCAGGGGAGGGCAACCCTTGTGGCACCCCTTAAACTGTGGAATCCCCCCTCCTCACAGAAGTGTATCTGGCACCATCATTATGGAGTTTTCATTGAATGCTGAAGATGTGCCTCTTTACCCCTAGCCTTTGACACCTCATGTATATTTTAGAACCTACCCTTTTATTCTGTTATTTGTTTTAACTGATTTTTATTTTAACAATTGCATTTTTAAAATTGTAGCCCACCCCAAAACCTCCACGGTGAAGGGAAATAATTAATAATTGGCAGCCAATATAATATGCTCAAACCATCTTGCCCCCATGAGTAACCTGGCTCCCCTTGCATATAATGTGTTGCAGTAATCTAACCAAGCTGTTAGCTGAGCATAAATAACAGTAATTAGGTTATCCTTGTCCAGATAGGGGTTCAGTGCCTCAGTCTTACCTGGATTGAGCTTCAGTTTGGCTTTCATCCTAGTCCATTACCAAGGAAAGACATAGGTCCAGCACATCCATACCTGCAGATGTAAAGGAGGAGTAGAGCTGTGTGTTGTCATCATATTGCTGACAATGTACTCCAAAACTCCAGATAACCCCACTCAGCAGTTTCATCTAGGTGTTATAGGAGACCTCTGGTTTCCATAGTTATTTTTGGGGGTGGGAAGATCCTTTAAGTTCTCTGATTTTCATACGTCCTGTCAGGACTGGTTCGGGTTCAGGCAGCAGCTGCTGGAGGCAATGGTGGCAGCCTCTTTTCCCTAAGCCTCCCTTACACAGCTATGTCCTCCAACTGAGGGGAAATGGTTGACTACTACATGGCATGTCCTGGTTCTGCTATTCTAGCCCATTGCTTTAGATGCACTACCCCATCACCAGTGTTGAATTAAGGGTCAGCTGGCAGGCCAGTCAGCTTCTGTGTGTGGAACAGAAAAGGGCACCATCTCCTTTGTCTCAGACAACAAAGTGACTTAGACTAGCCCTGCGGTCTGTTGTCTCCTTTCCACCTGTGCATTGTTTTTCTCTTAATTGTGGGCGAAGGAGAAATGTGTTGATTGCTTCATTGGATGAACTTTGGCCTCACGCGCCTGCAGTTCAGAGGCATTTCTTGCATTGCAATGTTAATCTCAGGAAATGGAAAAAGGAAAAATGGAAGAGAAGGCTACAGAATGTCAGCCCACCCAGAGGCCAAGTGTTTCTTCTTCTCTGAGATGAGGAATCTCTGGTATGTGAGGATGCAGAGGTGACTCTGTGTGTGGTTAGGAGCAGGGCAGGCTGATCTTAATTTGATAGCTTTGGGGTGCTATGACAAATAGTTTCTATAATTCAAGATTCCCCAATGAAAGAATTTTTTATTGCAGTGATGTCTCCCACAGGGGAGAGAGACAACTGGAACCCTAGGATACGAATCCATCTGCCAGTGGGTAGGTCAAATTAGAAACCAAGGTTTCTAGTGTGTGCTACATGTTATATATACTCTCAGAGGTGAATTCAGATTTAACAACAAAGTTGCCCACCAGGCAAGTTCTATTTGAGAACTTGTGTGATGGTTAAGAGTACGGTTGCCATATTTCAAAAAGTAAAAATCCGGACACAAAGGTTTGGCAAAGTTGTTGAGCCGATTTCCGGAAATTACGCCAAGGACATTTTTGACAGATGAATCCCGGCTATGTCTGGGAAATTCTAGACGTATGGCAGCCCTAGTTAAGAGTGTGAGGTATATGCCCCAGGGCTTTTTTTCAGCCATAACTCAGTTCCAGCACCTCTCAGGTAGGCACCATTGCCATCATAAGAGAATAAGGGAGGCGTTCATGATGAATCCTGGCAGCTCTTTTTCTAGAAAAATGGCACCGACTATGCAGAAGCATTTTTCGGGGGCTTATCAGTGGGGGCTCCTATATTTAAATAAACCCCAAGCTGAACTGCCAATTATGGATTTTAGTGCTGTGCTTCTGTCTTTCTAATTATCCACAGGCCCATGATTATTCAAGTTTTCAAAAACCTGTTAATTTAAGGTAAGCAGGCCCTTCTTTGAACAATTGTGTATCCTCATCAAATAATCCTATTTGGGCCAGGGTCTCTACTCATGTGTTGTAAAATGTGTGTGTGTGTGTGTGTGAGAGAGAGAGAGAGAGAGAGAGAGAGAGATTGCGTCATATTTTTAGACCAGTGTTTCAACAGTCATGACCCATAATAGTGTTCAATGTTTTGGAACGCAGAAATAAAATCCTCAAACCATCCATTCTAGCATGCGAGGGGCCACCTAAATTATATAATTCAGTATTTGAATGACTGGTATTAGTAATTGGATTATAAATTGGTATTGTTATAATGAGGCTATTATTGGATAGTGATTGAAAACTAATAAAAATTATTATCAGTAGTGTTCAATGCTGCGGCTGTGAAAAGGGACTTCTGGGCTTTCTTCAGAAGTCCTCGTTGTGGTATATGTGTGTATAACAGAGGGCGAGATAGTATTGCTACCAAGTTGTGAAAGCTTCTGCTTTCCTGTGCTTCCCAATGTCTTCAAACTTTTTAACAAAAAAAGATTGCAAGCAGGATGCTATGAAAAGAGTCTTTCACAATGTGACATCCAAGGGCCTAGGCCCAGTTGTAGTTATAAGGAAACAGTGGGGGAAGTTTGAGGCCTAATCACCACCAACCTAAGCGGGGCTCATCTCCTGCACCTGAACTACTTGGTGTCATGTGAGCAGCACTCCTGCCTTCCTGTGGAGCTCCATCAAGGCTTCTCTGCTTGGACCAGCTAGCCGTAAGTGAAAAATGGGCCTTCATCCCCTTCATAGCTGAGCGGCAGACTGAGAATGTGGCAGACTCTCCTGCCCAAAAGATGATTTCTGGGAGGCTTTAATACAGCGGTAGGCAACCTAAGGCCCATGGGCCGGATGCGGCCTTCCCAATCCAGCCCACAGATGGTCCGGGAATCAGCGTGTTTTTACACGAGTAGAACGTGTCCTTTTATTTGAAATGCATCTCTGGGTTATTTGTGGGGCATAGGAATTCGTTCTTTATTTTTTCCAAAATATAATCCGGCCCACCACATGGACTGAGGGACGGCGGACCGGCCCACGGCTGAAAAAGGTTGCTGACCCCTGCTTTAATACGTTGCCTTGGTGAACAAAGGGGTTTGTGTGCACTGTTGGAAGCAATGTTTCTTGGCCTCTGAGGTGGCTCGGTTATATTTTGTGTGCGCGGGAATATCACTAATTGGTGGCATGGAATGAGAAAGGTTATTAGGAGGGACACTTGGGTGGACAGAAACAGTGCGGTGCTATTGCTACCTCGTTAGCAGGAGACTGGACAAGAGGAGCTATGGGCAGAGATAAATTTTGTTTGGGCAAGTAGATCTAATAGTTAGATGCAGGGCCAGAATTGGAAGTCTGTGGCCACGAGCGACGCTTATATCCCAGCAGGAGTCAACTGGCAGTCCCCTGATTCTGCTGCTACTCCTTGCTCATGTTGCTGGTTCACCTGTCCTCTGATGAGTCCCGACAGGAGAAGCAGCCTGGGTCACCTTGCCTTCTCTTTTTGGGCAGTGGCACAGACTGAGCTGAGACATGGAGCAAGAGAATGGGCAGCAGCAACACTGATAGGGCTACTTGGGCTGGCAAGCCTGTTAAGGCCATCTAGCCAAAGGGTGCCCCAAAGCTTGGGGCATGGATAGGCAAACTAAGGCCCGGGGGCCAGATCCAGCCCAATCACCTTCTAAATTCAGCCCACGGACAGTCCAAGAATCAGTTTGTTTTTCCATGAGTAGAATGTGTCCTTTTATTTAAAATGCATCTCTGGGTTATTTGTGGGGCCTGCCTGGTGTTTTTACATGAGTAGAATGTGTGCTTTTATTGAAAATGCATCTCTGGGTTATTTGTGGGGCATAGGAATTCGTTCATTCCCCCCCTCAAAAATATAGTCCGGCCCCCCACAAGGTCTGAGGGACAGTGGACCGGCCCCCTGCTGAAAAAGATTGCTGACCCCTGGCTTGCGGTTTTAGGTGAATAGGCTGTCTTGTTCTTATTGGCAATGCTACTTACACAAACAACTGCTGGCATTAGCTGTCTTGGCTTCAGGAAAGAAACTTTGTCCTTGGTTTTCAATAATAACCGGCTATATAGCTCAGATCATTTTTTCACACACATTCTTGGTCAGCCCTATGCTAGCCTTGTAAGATAGGCCAGTTTTATGCCTGTATTGCCAATGGAGAGCTGAGTGGAAGAAATAGTGCCTTGTCTAGAGAGTTCTTAATGGAGGCAAACCAAAGACTTCTATCTGCTGTGCAATGCTACTTCTCTTTTATCTGGAAATGAATTGCTTCATAAGGTAGAGGAAGGAGATTAAGATAACTTTAGTCTCTGCTTCTGCTGGTCATCTTCTGCCCTGTCCCCTTCCTTCCTCATTTTCTGACCCCCAGCTTGCATAGACCTCGCCATCCTGTCCATTGCCTTCATAATTAAATGTTGTGTATAAAAATAATTATGCACATAATTAAATGTCATGCATAAAAATTTCGAAAGAAACTCTGGCAACTTGTTCTTGACTCCTGAACTGGAGTTTAAATAAGCAGCCTCACACCCTCTGGCTTAAAACTTATTACATCTTAGAGATCTCTACTGATTTATGGTTTTAATTTGACATAACTCATTTAGCCTGCAATCCTATGCACACTTACCGGATCGTACGTCTCGCCTTTTAAAGTCACTGAGCCTTTCTTGGAAGTTGCCTATTCACATGCATAGGTTTGTTGCCTTTAGTTACTTTGGAAGCAGCATTTATTTCACTGGAACATTCTGGTCTGCATTTCCTTTGATGCCCAGGGTTGTCATTCTGAAAATCATTCTGAATTTAATGGCCCAGGTGTATTCCTACTACGATAGCTGTGAATGCACTTTGCCAAAGGTCTTCATGTTTCACAAGCATTAAGAAACAGAACAAGGTTTTCTGGCCTTTTTTGATAACCTCTGTCTGGGTCTCTTTATTAAACCTACTTCAAGCTGCTGCCTTTTTATTATTAAAGCAAATTCTTGTTTTGTTTTTTTAAAAAACCTTTGTAATAGGATACATTAAATGCTTTCCACTTGATAAGTTTTACTAGTTGCAAATTTAGAGGGTTGTTTTTCTTTTCTTCAGGCATAGATAATTGTGTCTGGACATGAAGGAATTTCCTTCATCTTAAAAACTGCTGAAGAACATCTATGCCTGAAGGGCAAAACTCCAACTTAGAATTATCCACACTGACTGGCAAGCGCTCTGCAAGGTTTCAGACAGGAGTCTCTCCCAGCAGATGCTTTACCTGTCTTTTCCTATGCTGAGTAACTTCTTAATCACCATAGTTCTTGGGCCTCCCTCAAGTTAATACATGAATGTAGTGAACCCTTCTCTGCCTGCAGATGTAGTGGAAAGAGTATTGTTATAGATTTTTGGGGGTGATCCCCCTAAACCCTAGAAATTAGTAAATGGCAGGATTTTCATTAATTGAGATTTGGGACGCGGGTGGTGCTGTGGGTTAAACCACAGAGCCTAGGACTTGCCAATCAGAAGGTCGGCGGTTCGAATCCCTGCAACGGGGTGAGCTCCCATTGCTCGGTCCCTGCTCCTGCCAACCTAGTAGTTCGAAACCAAGTCAAAGTACAAGTAGATAAATAGGTACTGCTTCAGCGGGAAGGTAAACGGTGTTTACATGTGCTGCTCTAGTTTGCCAGAAGCGGCTTAATCATGCTGGCCACATGACCCAGAATCTGTACACCGGCTCCCTCAGCCAATAAAGCGAGATGAGCACCACAACCCCAGAGTCAGTCACGACTGGACCTAATGGTCAGGGGTACCTTTACCTTTACAAGTTGTGCCAGACAAGGAATTCCTCCTGTCTTATGCAAACCAGCCTGACTGGTCTAGTGAAGAGCAAATCTGTTAACATGACAAAAGGTGTTGACGGGCCATCTAAAGGGAATCATTTGGCCTGGGGAGACAGATATTGCCAAGGTGTTGGGGTGTCTGTTTGAGGTGATGGGATTCGCCAAAGGAACACAGACTGGGGGGGGGATGCCTAGAACCCCCTGGGATCTTCCTATCACTGGGCAGAGGGTGGGGATGGTACCCAACTTTTGCAACAGTATTAAGGAGGAAGGTGTGTGTGTTCCCAGTGGGTGGATTAGGAGACAATCTGGTTGTCGGGAAAGCTGGATGTTTAGGCCTTGTTGCAGTGGTAAAACCCCTTGTCTGAGTATTGTATAGTACTGTATACCACTGAAGGCAGAGGGCTCACAGGAGTACTGTATGGAGGATCATTTAGTCATACAATTCTCCCACTTGAAGTCTTACCACTCAGTGAGAACTAGGTCGTAGTCCCAAGGGCAGTTGTTATTGCACTGTTGGAGGTTTGCCATAACCTTTTCTGAAGATCGCTCCTTGTTTATCTTCCGGCAACTCCTACTGATAGTGCCTAACTCCTGACTAGAAGATATCAGATGGAAACCCATTAACAGCAGGCCGTTTTGATCTTGGGGAGAATGCAACCTAGGCTGCCTGCCTGAGTAGAGCTGGTGGACTTTGGCTCTTTCTGCTTCATTTTCTTGGCAACAAGTCATGGAGAGACAGATAAAAGAGGAAAATTATCGGTTCTGCTTACATCTCTTTGATTCTTGCACCTATTAATTTCTAATTGCATGATGCTTCCAAGCAAGGAAGATGGGGAGGAAAGGGTCAAAGTGGGCAGGCTAGCTTGCTTGCTCTTTAAGCTGTCATAGTTTGTATGACATTGTGGCTGAAATAAAATGAGGGCCATTTGCAATGATTTCTTAGAAATCTTAGAAAGGTGGACTTGACCACAAAGAGCAGGAAACATGTGCAAGGTAAAGAGCCAAGTGGCAGTAGCTTAGCATCACTTGTAAACATGTAGAAGCTGCTTTCTACCAAGTTAGACCATTGGTCCATCTAGCTTTTTCTGGTCTTCTCTGGCTGGCTGGCTCTCCAACATTTTGGAGAGTGGTCTTTCCAGTTCTACCTGGAGATGTCAGGGATTGAACTGGGAACCTTCTGCATGCTAAGCATGGGCTCAACCACTGCTCTATGGCCCATCCCTTCCATGAGTGTACCATAAGAGGAGTCAGAGCATATTTCCTAAGTAGTTTAAGGTGCATTCCTGGATGCATCCATCACTCTTTGCCTCTTTGTGTAGACAGGGACTCCACAGAGTTTCCTTCACCACCCTTTCTGCCACTTTATGGGTAGTGGGCAACCTCATCTAAAGGCGGGCATAAGCTGTGATGGGGAGCTAGTGGCGCCTCAGAGGTTGCTGGGCTGTAACTCCAAATATCTCCTACCACTGGCCATATTGACTGGGGCAGATGGGAGTTGGAGTGCAAACACAGCCGTTGGCCACACATTCCTCATCCCCAGTGTTAAAGACTGGCAGGAATTCCCCAGTGCAGCCCATGTGACACCTGGAGGGTATGAGGGAATTCTAGAAGCATCACTAGAAATCATGGGCCTGTCCCTGAATGGACAAAGAATGATGAGAGGCAACAGTATATGAAATGCACTGAATAGCCAAGCAATATTCCTGCCCATGGTTCTGGGATCAAATTAAGACAATGTATACATTTACCCTTTATTAAAGTTTTAGGATGGAAATTCAATTTTGATCAAAGAAAAACGAAAGAATTAAAACCCTGTTCCACAGGTATCAAAAGTTTGGGAAATGCCCCAGGGATGCCAGTGCATAAATATTTCAACTTGAGTCAGCAGTAATGTGAAACTGTTGCAAAACACACCAAAACCAAAATCCAATTTAAGCAGCGTTAAGAGAAGAACTATCCACAATACATTGAGACCCTTTGCTGCAGTATTTTGCCTGTCTCCGTCATCAGATTAACACTGATGTGAAGAGTCCAAGGAGGTCAAGAAGATAAACAATAGTCTTTGTATTATGCTTTTTATATTTATTCCCTTTCTTTAGAAAGCTTAGAGGCTTTCAAGTACTCACCAGGCTGGAAGGAGAAGAGCTCTCACCCCCACAAGTGATATAGGACCCAGCAGAAGCTCTGACGTAACTCTTATTTGCCAGATTGTCTGCTGTTCCCAAAGCCCTTTGAGCCATGAACCAGAGCAAGTAGGAAGGTGCCTCTAAATTAGGCAGATTACGTGGCACTCCCAACAGATGGACGCCAACAACAATAATTCAGAATTTCATATGGGCTACACATAAAATGAAGAGATATGCTGATTAAACAAAGAAATCTCTGAATAAAATGTTTCAGTGACATTTAATATAAAAATATGTTGCTAGAATAACCAGTAGATGTTTAGCCAAGCATATTCATACAATACAACTTCATTCCTAAGCATACATACTGGGAAGTAAACTCTATTGGATTTACTGCATAGGATTGTCCTGTTACCCCATAACAAAAGACTAATATTGTCAAGAGAAGTTTATAAATGATTGTTAATTTTAAAAATCATGAACTGGTCATGGGGACCCAGTTTCTAGATATAGATAGGATGGTCACTCCACTGGTAGGTTAAGAATCAACTGTCCACTTGCTGGATCAATTTTTCAATGACTAAAACTACAATGATTCAGAAACTTCCACTGGTGCAGAATTCAACAGCCAGATTGCTCATGGAGGCAATATGGTTTGAGCCTACAGGTGGTGACCATTCTGCATATATTTCATTGACACACAACCACCTATGCATAGGTCATTTTGGACCCGGAAGAGGGCAGAGCGTGTTTGTGTGCACTCTGCTGACGGGTGTGAATGTCCAAAATGCAACCCCTGCGCAAATAAAGAGTTGCCTGCTTTATACTGATCCTGGCCTGACTGCACTGGTTGCCAATTAGTTTCCAGGCCCAATTCAAAGTGAACTGACTGGACCCCGTGCTCATAATCTGAGGTCCTTCTTAAGGTGCCACCTGCATGAGAGGTTTGGAGGGTGGCAACATGAGAACGGGCCTTTTCTGCAGTGACTCACTGTTTGTGGAATGCTTTCCCCAGGGAGATTCGCCTGTCGCCTTCGTTGCATATCTTCAGGCATCAGGCAAAAGCATGTTTGTGGGGGCGGGGAAGGTTGTTGGTTTGTTTCTATTGTTTTTATTTTATTTTATTTTATTTTGTATTTTTGATCTTTGGATGAAGTGTGCTATACACATTTAATAAATAAATAATAATAACAATAATAACTAAAAATCCAATATTATGAATATCAGTTGGTGTCTGGGAGCGTCCCAGGTGTACTGAACTACTTTTGTGGGTTTTGTTCCATCTTCAGCCACATCCTGCAAACATTACCAAAAATAGAAAGTAAGGCCTTTTTTTTACCTTCCAATTACTGATGAGCATCCTTAAACTAGCCTTGATGTCCTTCACATAAATTGTCTTTTCTGCATTGCAGCTGGCCTGCAATTTTTGCAAATAGTAGTTCTTGCAAATAGCGGTTTCTGCCAGTGTGGTGACATCTGAAACGGGTTCTTCTTTTGCATTAGCTGTTCTTGTCCTTTCAAAGACAGAATTTTCTCTCTGACACCTAGAAGAACAGTATCAACCTTACTGCAGAATCAGTCCCCAGCAGCAAAAGCAGTACCCTCGGATTTAAACTTGTAGCCCGTTTTAAAACTGAAAAAGAAGCAGCTCACAAAATGGGGGAGGGATGGGGTAATTGGGCCCCTAAAGGACCAGGTGCGCAGCTTGGAAGTCGTTTTAGACTAAGAGCTGTCCATGGAGGTACAGGTCAATTCTGTGTCCAGGGCAGCTGTCTACCAGCTTCACCTGGTATGTTGGCTGAGACCCTACCTGCCTGCGCATTGTCTTGCCAGGGTGGTACATACTCTGGTTATCTCCACTTGGACTACTGCAATGCGCTCTATGTGGGGCTACCTTTGAAGGTGACTCAGAAACTACAACTAGTCCAGAATGTGGCGACTGGCCACCAGGACCATATAATACCAGTCCTAAAATATCTAAATTTGCTCCCAGTACGTTTCCAAGGACAATTCAAAGTGTTGGTGCTGACCTTTAAAGCCCTAAATGGCTTGGGCCTTGTATACCTGAAGGAGCATCTCCACCCCCCATCGTTCAGCCCAGACACTAAGATCCTGCTCTAAGTGCCTTCTGGCAGTTCCCTCATTGCGAGAAATGAAATTGCAGGGAACCAGGCAGAGGGCCTTCTCGGTAGTGGCACCCACCCTGTGGAACGCCATCCTGTCAGATGTCAAGGAAACAAACAACTGACTTTTAGAAGACATCTGAAGGCAGCCCTACACTGTATAGGGAAGTTTTTAATGTTTGATGTTTTACAGCACTTAATGTTTTAATTAACCAACCCAGTCAGATGGGTGGCATATAAATAAATTATTATTATTACTAGTAAAAAAAATAAAATCAAAGCTGAAAAACTAAATTGGTGGTTCCCCACCATTTGAAGATTGCTGAGTGTCTTGGCAGACTACTTAATGACTTTTCCGCCTGATGTAGAAATTGTAATTTGTTGTGCTAGATACTGTATGGTTTTTAATTATATTTTTCTTTCTTTATGATATGCTGCACTGTATTGCAATTTGAACTAAATTGCAATACAATAAAACACCAACAATATTAAGAAATCAAAAGAAATCAAATACAATTAAAAGAATATTTAATGCGATGGGAGTGCCGTCTCCAACCACAAATCCACAGACACTGGAGACTGCCTAAATGAAGCTCGTGGGCTGCTGATGGTGCCTGGAGTATAGTTTGGGAACTCTAGGAACAGAGTGTTGGGGCCTGGTGGCAAACTATACAACTGCCACCACAACCAAGGAGGCCCTGTTCTTAGTAGGCATGTATTCTCCACACGTCATTTGGCCGGTGTACTCAGATGTTGGACAGAGTACAAAAGGATGTACATATGGGGGAATGCAGACCTTAAAACTGCTTAGATCTCAAGTTTTTTTTAAAGTGTTGCAAAGATCAGAACCAGCACTTGGAGCTGAACCTAGAAACAGGAAGCCAGTGCAGATTATGAAAAGTTTAAGAAACAGCACCTATCGCAAATGAATAACCAGGCGGGTAGCATTTTATATCAGTTTACATTTTCCATTGCTTTTCAGGGCCATTACTGTGTAAGTCATGTCCCAGGAGTCAAATCTTGATATTATTAAACCATGAATAATCACATCCAGGTCAAAATGGCAGCGTAGCAATCCCTAGATATCACCAAAAGTATTTTAGATCATTTGTTTTGGTATCTGCCCCCAACAGCAAAAAGCTTTAGTTCGGATATAGACTGCCTTTCATTACAAGACCTTTTAAGCAGTGCGCTTCTTAGAAAAAGAAAACATATACAACTGAAGACACTTCACTGAACAGCAAGACATGAAGCTCCTACCCCTGCTGTTCTTTCTCCCCCTGCCCAGAACTACTTGATTCACTCACACACATGAATATCATTATAATTGTTGGGACACAGGCTGATCCTCCTCAGCTAGATAAAACAGAAACAGTAGCTAATTGTGAGCTGCAAACTTAGCCAGATAAAATGCATCAGAATAAGACAAAAGGGCAGGAAAACATTATCTACACAGATTGACAGCAACCAGATAAAATACCTATCAAAGGGCAAAGACAAATAAGTTCAGAATCGATTTTCCTTCCAGTTGCTCATAATGCCAAATAGCAGTAAAACAAAATGAGTAGGTAACATCCTATTCTCATTCCTTTCCCACTCCTGCTTCTCTTGTCAGTAGGGCTGAGCCCAGAGAACTAGGCTCCTTGTGAGCCTTGCCTTCACTGCTATATACCTGGCTAGCTTCCCCCAATTTGTGCTGCAGCCAAATAGTCTCAGGGGACCTTTTTTTTTTTTAAAGGGTGCGTAGATCAACTACAGGAGTTGTTCTAGTGAATGGTGGTCTAATGGGGGGTTTTGATCAGATGAGTCCCTTGGGGATAGAAAGTGAACAGGAATGAAAAAGGGAATGAAAACAGGAATGAGAAAGACAAGTCCCTCTGGAAGGCAAAGCTTTGGTTCACTGTAAACCTGCCTCGTTTTTAATACTTGCACTCTAGCTTTTGAAACTGTAGGCTGTTTTTTCAAACCAAACTGAGGTCTGTACCTACACTTTACGCTAATAAGCTGCATTTAAAACCTAAGCCGAGCCTACGCTGAGCTTGAACTAAAAGCTAAGCCTGTTATTTATGAATGGATTTTCCTGCCAGCTAGGTGTGCATTGTGGTCTTTGTTAATGCAGAACTTTATATAAGCTCCGCCCTATTTTGGAAACCAAGCTAAGCCCAGGTTTCTGGGTTGTGGTTTACTGGTAGAGGAGAGCTGCAAGAACTGTAAATTTCTACAGAATTATTATCTCCCCCAGGATTGATTTCATGAGCTGTACATTTCTACAGGATTGTCGGGACTCAGTTCATGCCATGTAGTGCCCTTTGCTGAACCTTTGTTGCTTAAATCTGTGAGGAGTGTTACGGAAAATCTGGGCACGAGGATGCTCTGCTACCCAGCTCGTCGGACTAAGTCCGCGGGTCCCTGTGGAGGAAAATGAGATCAGCCGGAGGCAGGAGCAAGCTGCAGGAGATCCCAGTTTATTGCGCAACAAGGTTCAAGATGAGATTGAACCCCGAGAAAGGGGTGGCAAGAACTTTTAAAAGTTCCCTCCATGTCCCATGATACAGTGCAAAATACATCATACTGACATCATGAATACATTAAAGAGAGGTTGGGTTACATAGTTCACGTCATGAATACATTTGGAGGAGGTTGGGTTACACAGGATTAACACATAGAGGAAGGAGGGGGAGATATGCAGAGTCCGGGATATGCATAGATAAGCGCATCCTGAGTACCGGTGATGAGAGAACAATAGTCCATATGTACATAGTCTGCCACCTGGCATTGCCCGGAGGAAGGGCTGGACGGAGTGATTTGGTCGGATTAAGGTCTTCCTGAGTACGTGACCCTTCGCTTGGGGAATTATGGAGGCGGGGAAGGTGTCATGAAGTCCTGGAGAGACTGAGTTGATTGTGACCAAGAACAAGAGAATCGGAGCTACGGTTGATTTTATATGAATTTCTGAACATTTTAGTCCTTTTTAGTCCATTTTATATTGATTATTGAAATCGGAAACAAAATGGATACATTGTAACTGGTTTTGACACTTTTACAAGTTCCCGAGTTTCGGTTCCATTGTTCTCCCAGCAGGGAGCCGTCAGCAGCTTGTCAAGAGGTTAAATGAGGCGTGCAAGGCTAGCTGAGCTAGCTCTGCACGGGCAAATGCATGGTTCTGATTGGCTAAAGCGCAGCCATAGACTGCAACGGAGAGTGTAGTCTTTACGGTCTACTCAGTATCTAGATAGGGCGAGGGAAGGCATAGGAATATTGGGCTTATTTCGCCCGTAAATAGAGAAATAGAAAAGGACGCTTTATTTGTGGGGTTAGGGTAAAGTGTGGTGCTTAAGCAACAGTGTGGGGCGAAGAGGGTTCTCAGGGGCTTCGGCTTTCTTGAGGTCATTGCCTCGGATCCTTCGCCGTCCGACGGGAGGATGGGGGAGACGTGCCCCCCCCCTTCCGTATCAGGAGGAAAAACGCCTAACCCTGGTTAGGCTTCCCATCCTGCAACATTTTAACTGTGTGCAGTTAAGTACTGTAATTTTAGACTCTGGACTTAATAGTCTTATGGAAGGCTCCATCTTTAGATCGTAAACATGTATTCCTTCACTTTCTTCAAAATGTGGTAATCCAGCTCTCGTGTGTTAGGGGTGTGATAGGAATTTTATGGTCTTAGATATATGGTAATGTTCATAAGTGCACCAACCAGGCACGTACGTAGATCAGCACAGGAAGACCAACCTGGAACCATTTTGATTCCTAAACTGAGCCAATGTTTTCTCCGCAAGGTCAAAGTGGGAAACCTCCCATTGTCTCTTTTCTCACAAATCCTGTCTTAAGGGCACATTTAAGATATGAATAGGGTGTGAGCCTGTGACATGGCCCAGGAACTAAGTATTTATTACTACAAAAGAATGGCCAGGCTCCCCAGGCAATCCAATCAAGTAACCTGGCAGACAGGAGATAAATAGGAACAGGAGAGAGAAAAACAACATTCAAATTTTGTTCAGACTGCCTTTTCTGTGATGTAGATATGATGTATCTGGGGGGGGGGGGGTCTTAGGTTTGAAGAGGTTGAGCCCAGTCGGTGGCACTTGCTCAAAGGCGAAGCTGACAAGGTTACACTCCTTCTGTGATGTATGTATGATGTTTCTGGGGGTGGTCTTGATTTACAGGGTGGCAATTTTAAAAGTCTTTATAAGGCCTTGCATGCCATTTTTCTGGGTTGCTCCTCTCTCCTGCGGGTGAGAGGAGCACCCTGTTGCAACAGATCAATAAAAATCAAGCTTACTAGCTGTTTTGCTTCTCAATATTTTCTGGTTGGCCTCTGTTATTCTCCCATACCAATAGGGAACCTATGTAAGGACTCTATATGGGCTCTTGGATACCCCATAAGGGAAAAGGGCATTTTTTGTTTACAACAGGGGGACCTCTAGCTCATTCTGCTGAGTGGGGTGGTGGTGGGGGGGGCTTGGCTTCTGCCCCTGATGTCACTGCTGCTTTTTACCCAACCAATGATTAAACAATCTCTGTGGGCTAGGAAATATTTAACCCAACTTCTCTCTTTCTTTCCCTTTGTCTTCCCTCCTTCCCATCCCAGGATGAAGATGAGACGCCACAAACTCTTTTTGACTCTGTGCATGGCTGGTCTTTGCCTCATCTCTTTCCTTCACTTCCTGAAGGCCCTCTCCTATGTCACATTCCCCAGGGAGCTGGCGTCGCTTAGCCCCAACCTGGTCTCCAACTTCTTCTGGAACAATGCACCCGTCACACCTCAGGTCAGCCCTGAGCCTGGGGGCCCGGAATTCCTCCGTACTCCGCTGTACTCCCACTCACCTCTGCTCCAGCCCCTCTCCCCAAGCAGAGCTGGCGAAGAGCTGCATAGAGCCGAGTTTGTGCTGCCTGAAGACACGACGGAATACTTTGTGCATACCAAAGCTGGCGGTGTCTGCTTCAAACCAGGCACCAAGGTGTTGGAAAAGCCACTAGCGGGCCGGCCAGAGGAGAAAATAGAAGGAGCTGCTTCGGGGCGGACAGGCCGGAAACCTCTGAGCACCAATGGGACAAAGCGGCGCAAGTGGGTGGAGTGCGTGTGCCTGCCTGGCTGGCATGGGCCTAGCTGCGGGGTGCCCACCGTGGTCCAGTACTCGAACCTCCCCACTAAAGACCGGCTGACCCCGCGGGAGGTTCCTCGGAGAGTCATTAATGCCATCAACGTCAACCACGAATTTGACCTCTTGGACGTGCGTTTCCACGAGCTGGGCGATGTGGTAGATGCCTTTGTGGTCTGTGAGTCCAACTTCACCGCATACGGTGAGCCACGCCCCCTCAAGTTCCGCGAGATGCTTCTCAATGGCTCCTTTGACTACATCCGCCACAAGCTGCTCTATGTCTTCCTGGATCACTTCCCCCCAGGTGGGCGCCAGGATGGTTGGATTGCCGATGACTACCTGCGTACTTTCCTGACTCGGGATGGCATCTCCCGCTTCCGCAATCTGCGGCCCGATGACGTTTTCATAATTGACGACGCCGACGAGATCCCGGCCCGCGACGGCGTGCTCTTCCTCAAACTCTACGATGGCTGGACGGAGCCCTTTGCTTTCCACATGCGCAAGTCCCTCTACGGATTCTTCTGGAAGCAGCCCGGCACCCTGGAGGTGGTTTCTGGTTGCACGGTGGGGATGCTCCAAACTGTTTACGCCACAGATGGGATTCGCCTGCGCCGGAGGGAGTACTACACCATGCCAGGCTTTCGGCAGTATGAAAACAGCACAGGTCACATCCTGGTGCAGTGGTCACTGGGTAGCCCGCTCCATTTTGCTGGCTGGCACTGCTCTTGGTGCTTTACACCAGAAGGAATCTACTTCAAACTGGTGTCAGCCCAGAATGGGGATTTCCCCCGCTGGGGTGACTACGAGGACAAGCGGGACCTTAACTATATCCGGGAGCTAATTCGGACTGGCGGGTGGTTTGATGGCACCACCCAAGAGTACCCTGCTGCGGACCCCAAAGAACAAATGTATGCCCCCAAATATCTGTTGAAGAACTACCAGCGGTTTAGTTACTTATTGGAGAACCCTTACCAGAAAGCAGAGGGGGCTGGGTGAGGGGAGTGGGGCTTGCATGGGACTTTATGGAAAAAGGGGGAAGTGGGGTACGTCTTTTGTTTTTCTTCCCCCCCCCTCCCCACCCACTCCTCTTGGAGAAGTGTGTGTTCTCTCCAGCCTCTGTTTGCCCCATCCCAGAAAATATACTTGGGTGTGTCTGGGTGGGGGGGAGATTCCAAACCATGTAAACAAGGACCAGAGGATGCAGGGACTGGCCCTGAGAACCAGCAGGAGGTACAGCTCCTTCACCTCTCTTGTGGGATGGAAGAAAACTCTTAAGACAGGTAGCGCCTCTCTGTGTGACATGGAGATGAGAAGGAGCACACAGCTGGATGTGTGAGGGTGCAGAAGCCTCCAGTCTTTGTAGTTTAGGTGGGCGTGATGTCAAACTCCATTGCTAAAAGCCAATGTTCATCTGAGTCATTTGAAACCAATGGGTGTCCAATTAAGTTCTGCTCTCCTAGCATATTGCCACTTGTTCAGCCCATAGAGGTTATGGACAGAGGTCAGGGTAGATGTGTGGATTCTTCTTATCTTGGTCGTTTCAAGAGCATGTGGTGGTGTTTGGCCAAAGAGCACCGTGTCTCTGGATACAATGCTCTTTATTTGGAGCCAGAACAGGTGGGTGGCAGCTTCACTAGGAAATGTGTGTATAAGTGTGAAAGAACTTTCGTAGGTGACTCCAGGAGTCATGTCTGCCTAGGATATGTATATTTTGCCACGTGTGTTTGTTACATTTGAGTGTGGGTGTGCACACAAACTGGGAGCACGGTAGCACCAAAGAACTCTGCTTTCCACCTGGTGATGATGAACATTCAGGGAAAAACTCTCTGCAAAGTGGCAGACTATGGAGGTCGAAAAGCTGTCTGGTTTTGCTCATTAAATGGATAGTTTTGGTAGCCAGTCTCTAATGTGGAAGGAACATGACAGTAGGGCTGTAGCCCACAGACTTGCAAGGGGAATGCCCACTGAGGTCCTACTTTCTCTCTTCCATGACAACAAAATGTGCTGTTTACATTTTCAGTTAAAACAGTGTGCATGTCATGCTTAGAGTTGCTTTTAAGGAGATATTAGGATGCTAAAGCTACAGCGCCCATTCTACTACTTCTGGAACAGGAGAGGTGTAAAGGTACTTGGCTCTGTGATGCCACCATTTTGAGGACAGTGCTATATTGGAAGTCTAGCACTTGCACGCCTATAATGTGGTTTGCATAGGCAAGTAGAGGGGACAGGGTGTGTGGCGGATGAGGCTGATGTAAGAGCCAAGCGTTTAAGTATTCCATTTACGGTGTGCATCCTTTCTCCTTTGGTGAAGAGGCTCCACTATGTCTCTTTTAAGTTACTATATGGAGTCAGGGTGAAATGTATTGTAAACCCCATGTTATGTTTGCTGCTAAGGAAATATATTAAACAGTGAGCTACTATGCTAACTGCAAAAAATGGGTGATGTGTGTGCAGCAATAGGAGGTGCACACAGGTTCCTTGCCACTGGAACAGTATGTTACTCAGATGTGTGGTGTGTGTGTGTGTGTTTTCTCTCTCTCTCTCGTTCCCTTTGTCTTTCCTGCCCTTCAAATGCATTATTCCTGATCCCTATAAAAGACACAGAAAGTGCTGTGTCTTCTTTATAGTTTTCCTTTGGCATCACTCCTAATGCTTTGTCTCCATGATGTGCTCAGCCAGTTCATGCTCTACCATTTTCATGTGATGAAATCCCTTTGCGTTGACTCTTCTTTTTTGGTGCAGCTGCTGGTCTTGTGAATGCTTGGATAGCTCAAGATGATTACCCCTCTTCTAGTGGCAAACTTTCTGGCCTGTGGGTTTGAGCCAAGGGGTGGTGGGAGAAGTGGCTCCCTGTAACAACCAAAGTCATCTTGCGTTTAGCTGTGCCATGCAAAAATGGTTGTATGAATTGACCTTTATGCCTTTAAAATGAAGGATATTCCGGCCTAAAGCTGAGCTCACTTGAAGCCCCTTTTCTTTTTGTTGGATGGGTGAATGGATTGGCTGGTGATGCCAACCTAACTCTGTGCACCACTCTAAGGCAAAGCTAAATTTTGTACATGGTTCCTTTCTCTGTTGAAGCATTAGACCACCCTTCTCTAACCTGGTGCCCTACAAGTATTGTTGGATTCAAACTCCCATCATCCCTGACCATTGGCCATGCTGGCTGGGGCTGATAGGAATTACAGTCCAAAACATCTTGAGGCCACCGTGTTGGAGAAGGCTGCACTAAAATGACCCATGGAATGGGCTGCATGCTTTTTCTCTGAGAAGATCTTCATTGGGTTAAAGGAGAGGGATCCTGAACCATACTGGGTACAGCGGGCACAGTGGGGTGTAGAGTTGATGGAGCAGATCTCAAGCGGCTATTCCAAAATGTATGTGCAGCAATAGCAAAGGAGCTACTGGTGACAAATGGAGGTTTGTTAAGCACCATTGGTTCCCAGTACTGCCATACAAAGGCCCACTACACAGAGGGAATAGTTTTCTTTCAGTCTTTGGAGGAAATGGGAATCTAGGCTTTGACCTTCAGCTCTCATGACCCAGCCTGCCTAACACAATCGTTGCAGTATGTTCCTTCACTACTGATGTGTGTTGAGAGGCAAGGGAGGGGGAGGGGGGAGAGATGGGCTCCAGCTCTTGGGACATGGAGAATGTGAGCTTTGGCTATGCTGCAGTGCTTGGTTGTGAGCCTGCAGCGTGTTGGGACAAAATTCAGAAAAATAGCCCTTCAAGAAATGAGGACCAAGGGGATGACTTCACCATATCTTCAGCACTGTGCTGCTTTCCTGCAAACCGAGCTCCTTCCTCCAATCCAGCCCGCTGTTCATTTCAGTCCTTGCACTTGCTCTACAGGGCATGCTTTGTGCACATCTAGGGCTTTCACAATTACTGCTCATGAATTCGTAATACTCCCATCACTGCTGTCTCTAGGCTCCATCTGTCACTGAAAAGCGCAACACACACAGACAGCCAGGCTGTTCCTAGCCCCGTTATACTTTCCGCAACTCTCCCCCTTCCTTGGGGTGGGGGGGTTCCCCCCCCCCGCCCCGTTGTGTGCAAGCAACAGATCCCATTGTAATTGGATAAGTTAGCGCTGAATTCCTTTGGGACACTGAAAGAACTCTTTGTTCTGGTCCCCTTCTTTGACTGCACCAAAGTGAAACTTGAAACTGACCTCTTGGGTTGGGGGTAGGGGAAGAAAAGGAGAATTTACAGTAAAAGCTTTGCTTTTTTAAAAATAGGACTGCCTTTTGCGTACGATGGTGTGTGTTTTTTAACATTTCCAGTTTAAGAACCCTCTATTTAATTATTTATTATGTAGTGGGAACAGAGTCCCACATTAAGGAACTTTGCACTAATAGAAAAGCCTTTGGACTTCTGCATTCCGGTGGGAGGTGGCCAATAGTGGCTAAAGGAGAAACGATGTTGGGGAAGTATCTTGGCAAGCCAGTAATTTAGGCACCTAATTTTACCCCTTGACTTGCAGAGTCAATGGAAAATGAGTGAGTCAAATATTAAATGTGTATGGAACAGGTAGAAGAGGAGAGCTCCGAGATGATTGAAGAACCTGCCCTAATGGAAGATCCTTTAGGCACAATTGTAGAGGAACTGATGTAGAAAAATCAGGGTGTGCACAGCCTCCATCTTGTAATAAGACTGTACCCAGCTGGTACCACGTAGAGAATCTGAGATCCTTGCACATCATTACAAAGGTAATTAAGGGTCCGTCCCCACTTCCGGTTGTCGCTTGCTTTCTAGCCAGAGGTCTGAGTGATTTTGCCAATTGCGGTTTGTTCCAATTCAGCACTAAACTATCGGTTTTCCCATGAGAAAGCAGTGGGGCAGACATAAGTGTGGATGAGCCCTTGGTGTGGTTGGTGGGCAAAGCCAGCTTCATTTTGGAGTGTGTCAGTGGCTGCATACTAACGAGTAGCTGATGGTGTGCAAGTGGTTATTTAGTGCCTGCCCCTCCATCAGTTTAATGTATACACAGAATTTGTGTTCAGCATTGCAGCTGCAGTGACGTCGTGTCTTAACTGTATTGATGAGTGTTTGGAAAGAACTTTGGTTTTTAGAATAACTCATGCCACTTCAAATGGGCAAAGGGTGGGCTGACTTAAAAGTATTAGCAGAGTTCTTTCTTGCTATGCAGAAAGGTTTGGAGCAGTCTTTGTTATAGTGCTGCGTAATTGCTACTTGCAAGTGTACCAATAGTACTATAACCATCATGATGCACTATCCTCATGAATGCCAGCATATAACTTGTAGCAGAGCTAGCTTGAGTCTCCTCTCTCCATGAATAGCTGGAGGAAGTTGGGGAGTATCTCTTTCCCATTTCCCCCACAACAGACCCACCTCACTTATCCCTAGTAGACCTCCAGAAGTATTGTCATGGCCAGTGACAGCAACTATGGCCAGTAACTGTGGAGAGAGTGCCCACTTTGTAGACAGGATTTAGAGGATAACTTCCCATTTGTTCAGAGAAGCTCTATCTCCCATAGTGCCACATTCCACTGTCTTCAAACCTGATTTGTACAAAATGAGGTTGTGAAATTGGTCTTTGACTCTACCTCTTTTTAAGTTGCAAGGTATGTGGGGGGTTGAATGCTTTTCCTTATCTGAAAACAAAACTAACTTCCCAGTGTGAGAGAAAGATGTGAGGGAGAAGAATTGTAGCCACCATAGACTTTTCTATGATTTGTTTGTTTTGTGTCTCTAGGGATTCCTACCCACCCTCACCAATGAGATAGCACTCTGCTATAAGATCCCATAGCTGCAGTACGAAATGGGTATGGTCCAGGAACAGTTTCCTCGTCTTATCTGCTCTTTATATGAACTAAGCATTAGAGAAGAGCTCCTTTGACCTACTTGTAAGCATCGTTTCACCCCTTGACCAATACAGGCAGCAACTTATGTGACTGGTTATTAATTTGTACTAATTCTTACTCATATTCATATGTTCTCTGTGACCTTGGGGGCTACTTCACACCTTATCCAGTTACAAGGGACAAAGTTGGCACTCCGCAGAGAGCTGGATAGGCTGTTCTTTTCAGTTCTGTGTATCCGTATGGAAGAGATATTTTCTCTCTGCTGTGTAGCTCCTTGTCTTCCCGATACTGTCATTAAGACTGGGTATTCAGCTGCTGAAAAAGGAAAACTGGAAGATTCATAACTTCTTTTCTATAGCAGGCACATAAGGATGTTCTGAAACGTTTCTGGTGAAACTGCGGCATTTTCATTGCGAATCTAGAGCTCAGACTTGAAATACCATTAATTTTCACTCGTTGCCTGCTCCTAGGCAGTTGCCGAACTTCATTTCTCTGTCTGTCCTCTACTGGTGGAGATCTGGAGTAATGTGGAAGTAGTCACACTCTGGATTGGAAGGGACAAGGTGCCATGGCTTTATAGACCTTAAACTGAATGGTTTGGAAAAAAGGAATGGTACTCCACTCAACCTTTGGAGCTCTTTTCAAACTCTGAAGGATCTTAAAAAGGGAAAATATGGAGTTGATGAGTTTTGTTGGGGGGAAGAGGGGGAGGCATTATGGGCCATAACCACGCTATAAAAGTAGGGCTGGGAAACCAGTGGCCCTCCACATGATGTTGGAGTCAACCACCAGCTACCCCAGCCAGCATGGCCAATGGTCTGGGGTGATGGCAGTGGTAGTCTAATAACATATGGAAGGCTATGACTTTGCCACCCCTGCCATAAAGAAGCTAGAGAGAATTTTGATGCAGAACTCTCTCATAGGTGGGGGTGGGGGGAACAAGGCTGGTAAATCAGCCTAAAAGAGATATGAAGAAAAACCTGCAACAAGGGTGCACACCACTATCCAGCATGATTCCTGAGGGAACAATTGAGCAGCATTCTACCGTGGAAAGTCCTGAAAATAGCTCATTTCTTAAAGAAAGGATACGGGATCTCTTGTCCCAGCACAAAGAAATAGCTTTTGTGCCCCCTGTTGGCTAAGGAATACATGGGACTTGCCAAATAAGTTGAAGAAGCCCTTTAAAGTCTAATTTATAAATACCAATTATTAATAATTTTTTTGTAAGGGAAAAATCAAAGTGTACATTCTGAAATCATTTTCTCTGTAAATGGTTGGATTTCATTTCACCCTTAAAGGGATGTTTAAAGGAAGAAATAAAACAAATTACAAACCATGAAAGGGAAATGAGCATGTGTGGTGGTTTTATTTCCAACTGAAACTGGAAGATGTTCGTGGAAGAGGAGAGGGAAGCTTGCTTGTTTCCTTCAGCTTGGAACTTACTGTGTTTGTACCGGTATATTCCTTCCCTTTAGCCTGAAAGCACAATTGCCCAGTCAACTGAGGAAGCCTATGCACAGTTAAAGATATTTTGTGTTCTCTCCATAAGAAGATATAGCAGAGTATGTAGCCACTTGCAACCACATGCTTCCCAACTGGATATATACATGTATACCCCTCCCCTGAATATTCCACGCAGAATTGTCAGACAAACAGGAATGAGAGATTTGGTGCCATTCATCCATCTCAACTGTGTCTCTGATAGGAGATGGAGCAAATGAGACATAATACAAAATATGTGGTAATAAATGACAATATATACACAGCAGATGAATGAATAAGTGAATTATTGCAGTCTTTAGTTAAAAGTTCAGTTAGTCATTGGAGGCCGTCTTAAAATAGGACAAGTTCATACTATGCAGCAACATTTTCCCCTCCTTCTGCAAATAATCCACCTATGGTAAATGCCTGCTTATTTGTTAGGACCCATTCATCGCCAACATACTTCCCTTCCTTTTTCTCCCTTCAATCCCTGGATCAGTTCTGCAACTACTTATATAAAATTAAAATTAATTGAGTGAACAAACGTCTTCCTCCGCACCATGTACCTCTCTAAATCAAATCTCAACTAAAGCACACAAAACTTTACATTGGTTATTAATGAGAGAGAAGGATTAGGAAGCGCCTACGTAGATCAAACTCAGTTAACAGACAATAGATGATCTTGCATGAACTCCCTCTTATAAGAACAATTCCATGCCATGTTTTCTGCTGCCCGACTCTACTTCATAGTATGAATTGCCCAGTGTCCTGCATGGAGTAATTTACTCACTTCTGGAAATGATAACATGGGTTCAATTTCCCTTCATGTAGGATTGCAAATGTTGTTAGTTTATCTTTTGCTATGTGTAGCAAGTAGCAGTGCCATCTGAACCCCGTCTGCTCAAAAGTAAGCCCTATTGAATTCAGTGAGGTTAGGATTTCAATCTATTACAACTAGATGAGGAAATGTTGGTGTGTACAGATGATTCAATCATAGATACCTGCTATGGGTACAAAGCCTAGGTAGGGGCTGGGCGAGACTGTTGCCTGACAAGAGCCACTGCCAGTCTGTGTAGTCAATAACACTGGGCAACAATTTTTAACTTTTTGAATGTTGTCTAGATTTCTACAACTGATTTAGGGTATTTTTGCACTGCTGAATCAGGAAATGGCATCCGTTTCTCTCCATCAGGTCAGGTTTTTGTGCTATGTTGATTTGAAAAAAAAATCAGATCTTGTAACAAAATCGATTACATTTTTGTGGCATTCTCAGCTGATTTTTGTCCACACATCATCCTAAATATGTTTCTAAGAGAAAAAAATGTTTTTCCAACAACATATATTGATTACCTGATAGAAACATCGCTTACTGTAAACTGAATGGTGGGCATTGATAAAGATAAGTACACGTAAATTGCATGTTGCTTCACCATTTTTCAAACTTCAGGGCTTGAACTTCCGTTTCTTGGAACTCCTGGAATGCTCAGCGGCAGGGAGGTCTCTCTTCAGAGTCCAACAGTAGTCAGCCATCATGACTGCGTCCCAGCGACCCGGATACCTGGTCTCCATCTCTTTCATGTCATCATGGAATCTCTCCCCCTGCTCGTCACTCATTGAACCCAGGTTCTCAGGAAACCGGTCCATATGTGAAAATAGGTAGTGCATCTTGACGCTCATGTTGCAGCCCAGGTTTCTGAAAGCAGTCAGCATGTTGTTGACAAGTTCTGCGTAGTTTCTGGCCTTATTGTTGCCAAGAAAGTTCTTCACTACCAGAACAAATGCCTTCCACGCTTCCAGTTCCATTTCGTTCATTGAGTTTCCGAACTCTGGATCTCTGATGAGCTGACTGATCTGAGGACCGTCAAAGATGCCAGCTTTCAACTTCTCCATGGTCAATCCTGGAAAAGCCTGGCACAAGTAAGTGAAGCAGTCACCATCCTTGTCCAGAGCCATGGTGAACTGCTTGATTAAGCCGAGCTTGATGTGCAGCGGTGGGAAGAGTATTCTGTCTCTGTCCACCAGAGGGTCGTTGATGACGTTCCTTTTTCTGCAAGGCACCAATTCCTCCCACACAGGCCAGTCCTTCTTTGTGTAATGCTGAGCACGGTCCCTACTATTCCACATGCACAGAAAACATGGGTACTTGGTGAAGCCAGACTGTTGTCCCAACAAAAAGTTCACCATCTTCAGGTCAACACAAATAAACCACTTATGCTGATCATAACCAATTTTCTCCAGCACATACTTCACCCCAACTTCTTCTAAAATGCTCCACACAAGCGTACATGTGGCCATAACTCCACACAAGTGACATGTGGCCATAACTCAAAAACTTGACCTGATTGAGCAAAACCAATGTGATTTTTGGATTCAGCGCATCAGATTTGTCCTAAATCAGCTGAAAAACAGCAGACAACAAATTTGTTGTTGACCAGTGTAATCAGCTAAGTGGACCAATTGACTCTCTTGGTATAAGTCAGATTCCTAAGTTCCTAAATGCAGCTTAAAGTGACTCCACTGATGGAGGAAAAGAGCAGTGACAAAAGAGGAACAGTGTGAAACTTTTGGTCCAGACAATAGATCTTATCCCCAGAGAACTGAAGGTTCACATTTTCTCTTTGCTTCCTCTTTTTGCAAAGCTTTTGATTATATGGCTCACTGTCTCAGCTCCAGGTTTGTAGGTAACAACTTCAGAGAAAGGGATTTGGTGCCATTATTAAACCTGTAAATATTCAGCCTGTTAACAGCAGCCCTGCTTCTGTGGCAAACTTTGCAAGTTGGGATCTTAATTGCATTTTTAAACTTTTGCACTGTGCAATTATTCCTTTATGAAATAAAATAAGCTCGATATTTTACACTCCACAGAAATGATTTCAATATTGCTTGGGCATTTAGGAAAAGTGTTTTAAAAAATCATAGGTTTCAATTTCATGCTGTATGACAGTCAAAGTGGTTATTACTACCCGACTTATGATAACACTCTAGGAGCTGATAAAGCAAGTAAGACTGAACTGGCTTACTGCTGAAGTCACCATAGGTTGGCAGGAGCAGGGACCAAGCAAGGGATTCGAACCGCCCACCTTCTGATCGGCAAGTCCTAGGCTCTATGGTTTAACCCACAGCGCCACCTGCGCTATGCTATGCTCAGAAATTCTAGTCCTGATTGCATGGTTAGTACTGCCAACATATAAAATCCCACAAGCACAGCTGTGTTATGACATATTTATCGCATACATAACCAGTATAGCAACAAGAGAGACACTGGTACATTCTACGTTTACGAGTATCTCCAGGCTTGATTATGCACATTGCACTTTAGTTTGCTCATTGTCTAGTTGGTTTATGAGGGTATATACTTATTCCAGTAAAAATGTTCTTTATATTCATAAGCCAGTTCTGGTGGTGTTGGCTTGTTGTTCAAAGGTAACAAATAACCTGTGTGTTTATAGCTACTATGGCTGTTTTGGAGTGGTGATTGTTTTGCAACCTACTCTGAAACTACTGATTCTACTGAACCTACTGCTGGGATGGGCACTGTCCTTTTGTGGGCTGTGGGTGATTTGACACACCTGAGCCTCACCAGCAACTGTCTGAAAGTGCTCATGCTGCTCTG
The DNA here is from genome assembly GCF_965153285.1 of Podarcis tiliguerta. Lineage (NCBI taxonomy): Eukaryota > Metazoa > Chordata > Lepidosauria > Squamata > Lacertidae > Podarcis > Podarcis tiliguerta. The sequence goes on along the minus strand of NC_139543.1, from coordinate 44,863,316 downwards.
TTAAGACATCTGGTGCCAGACCAGTGCTCCTTCCACCCTGGACCTCTGTTTATCACAAAGGAACAATTTCAGCAAATGTTTATTCAAAAGGTCTGGTTTCATGCATTAAACCTCCCATCTGTTAGTGCCATTACTGCATGCACAAGTTTCCAACACCATGTACAAAAAGAAATCTTAGAGCCAGTGGGAGGAAGCTTGTTTGTTCCTTCTGGATTCCAAAGAATCAGACGGAAACTGTCTTATATATAGTTGCTCATTAGGGGCTCTACTTCTTGCTAGATAGCACTGCACGCATTCTTCAAATAAAAATGAAATAAATAGGCATATGTTGTATTTCTGGAGTTGTACAAAACATCTATTGATCGGATGCATTTAGAAAATGGAAACAAACCCTCTAAAAATAGCTAAGTCCATTGCTTAAAAATGTATATGCCACAGTTCTCTCAGCCTAAAGAGAATCTCTGTGGCATACATAAAGCTGTATTAGGGCTTACCTCTGAGCCAGTCAATAAAGTGCAAAATGAGAAGAAGCCCACGCACTGGCATGCTTAAGTATTTTGCAGCCCAGCAATGGGATTACTTAAGGGCCTGAAGTTAAGCACATGCCCAAATGCTTTGCTGAATGTTGGGAACATTATGATCTGAAGAACTAAATATAACTTTATACTGCAATCTAAAGAGCTGGAAAGATTGTGTCAATAAAGCAAAGCCCTCCAAGTTTATGGGATTTCCATACACTCTGCTTAGTAAAATTCTGAGTAAAGAAATTATTTTCAGTCACTTCCTCCCACCTCCCCTGCTCTTCTGCTAATGGCTAGGGCTTCAGTTCCAGATAATAAAATGTTTTCAACAATAGTCCTAACGGTTTATTTTACCTAATCATGGTGCTTTCATCCAGGCACTTCACTCTGAGAAGCAAGCCACAGCTCAGCAGTGACAGGTTGTTCTTAAGCAGTTCCAAGCACAGATCCCAGATGGTTTCAGACAACAAATAGAAATGCAATCACTGCTGCAGTGCATTTCTATGCACATACTTAGTAGGAAGAAAGTCCCATTGGACCTCAGAGAGTAAGCATGCTCAGGAATGGGTTGTGTATGATGTATTTAAGTGTGCATATTCATTAGTGCAGTAAGGCCGAGCTCTTCAATCTTCCTCATCTCCTCTCCCAGGTACACTGCACATTGAGAAGAGACATGGTTAGCAAAGAAGGAAAGGGACTGTGATCTGTTGTCTCATTGGTGGAGGGAGATTCTGGAGCTCAGGGCAAAGATTGTTGGGCCAGACTAGAGGGAAGAATGGTAGCTGCAGGACTTGTTGAGGGATGGAGGCAAAGAAGGCAGTGCTTCTGTTCATTCTGCAAATACTTCAATTATGTGGCTCAAAAGCTAATAAACTTGGCCACTCCTATTTAAGAGCATAAGAAGAGCCTAACAGACTTGGGACACAGACCCATGACACAAATTTGCTAATAAAATAATTGCATACACAAATTTATATGTATAGATGCTTCTGGGAAAATCAAGTTGATGGGTGGTTGGGGGTCTCATCAACACTGTGCTCAGCCACTTTGTAAGCAAAGAAAAATAAGTTTTTAAAAAGAAGGAAACAGGGGCTTGGTGCAGAAGATCTGGCCCCCCTCAGCCACTTCTTAGCAGTGCATCTGAGGAACACTAAGGAACCAAGTCTGCCTTAACAATTGCTGTGCATCTTCCCACCGTATTCAAGCAAGCAAGATTCTCAGTGCTAAACCAGTGCAATGCAAACACAAATGGAAAAAAATATTTCCATTCTTTGCAAACTGTTTTTAATGGAGGCAGATCAATGGCAGCTCGTAAACATGACACCTTACCATTTGTAAGATAGTTGTTTTTAAGCAATTAAAAAAAATAAAAACCCAGACAAACTACATACAACGCATAACAAATCTCCAGCGGAAACCTTAAGCTGCCAGGGCTGCCAACAAATGTTACTAGCACATTGAAATCCCATTCAGCACAAGCTCAAAAACAGTTAGTGCATTTTTGCCTCCTAATCAACATACCAGAAGAGAACATTCAACTTCTGGTTCCGTCCCAACCAAAGTAGCAAGCACTCCCTTAAGCTGCAATGTGGTAGAGGAGCTGCTTCAGTCAAAACCCTCCATTGGCACTAACTCACACTACTGGCCTGTAAATCCAGATGTGAACCGGTCCCTGCATAGCATCACACCCAGGCTTTAGTACTCTCACCACAGCCACACCAGTAGAGCAGGCAACTCGGTTCCAAATAAAGGAATGGTACAAAAATACCATACCAAATTCTAAAAAATATCTAGGACTCACAGGAACCTGGGAGAAGGAAAAGTGATATTGTTGCTGAATATATGATTTGGTATTGAGATAACCAAATGCTTTGTTTATGTATGTCTGGTAAAATTACCTTGGGCCATAATTTGGCTGCTGTGCCATGTTTGTGACATGCTTAACTTCCAAAACTATGGCAATTGCCTAAAACTTGCTTTAATAATATTTTAAACTGGGCTTCTTGTTTTCAACATGATCACAAAACAGGTGTCTGTAAGAGAATAATTTGAGTTGCTGTTTTGTCCCACTCAAATCACTCCTCCCCACCTTTCACTACTTTTCTTTTGTTTTGTTCTGAGGATATACTATTTTTGTATTTGTGCATACACACTTTTTCTTATACGAAAGAAAAACTTCCCAGGAAGAACAAAGTTCCCATATAAGAACAAACATTTCCAGCCTGTGATATTGATTCACAATGGGCAAAATGGAGACTTTTGGGGTACAATACCCATTGCCATTCAATTTTTACATTTAAATAATAACCAGGTATTGCACAAGCATTATATTTAGTTGATTCATATAAGGCTTGCACAATAGGTCTTGTGCAAAACCTCCTTATTAGTATTCTTTTTAAAAAGCCCACTATATATGTAGATTACAGTCTATGAGACAATGTGTCATGCTTACTGTGTAAATGAGAGAATGGCTCCTCTGAACTGATGTGCTTTTAGTAAGCAATAATCTGTAAAAATGGGTGCTTTTCATCTGGTATCAGGCTGCAGGAAACAAAATGGCTAGGCTGTGCCCAGATAAGGAGTAAAGGGAAGTGTGGGTGTGATGACAGAGAGTAGCCCCTGAAACATCACCAAAATATGACAAACCCATTCACTCCAAACAATACTAATGAGCTTCCACACGAACAGTGACTGCAAATGTATAATGGGTTGTTTTTATTAGCTGGAGTAAGGGGAAATCCAGATTAAATGTCAAAAAGGGGAGTATTGGCATTTTGATGACATCACAATGGAGATGCTGTGAAAAACATGTGTGGATAAGAGCAGAATCAATTCCACAATAAATTCCAGTTTGGAAACACCATCTCACAGTTCTCCAGTCTCAGGAATCAACATTTAAAGCTTGGGACCACAATGACCACTTTGTGGGGACAAAGGTGGTGCTGTCGGTTAAACCACAGAGCCTAGGACTTGCCGATCAGAAGGTCGGCAGTTTGAATCCCCGTGACAGGGTGCGCTCCCGCTGCTCGGTCCCTGCTCCTGCCAACCTAGCAGTTCGAAAGCACGTCACAGTGCAAGTAGATAAATAGGTACCACTCCAGCAGGAAGGTAAACGGCGTTTCCGTGTGCTACTCTGGTTCGCCAGAAGCAGCTTAGTCATGCTGGCCACATGACCTGGAAGCTGTACGCTGGCTCCCTTGGCCAATAAAGCGAAATGAGAGCCGCAACCCCAGAGTCGGTCACGACTGGGCCTAATGGTCAGGGGTCCCTCTACCTTTACCTTTAACCATCTTTTGACTCCATAGTCGTTAAGGTGCGGTTAATAAACTAATGAATTACTGATACCAATGCTTGTGAACCACTATGAACACTCTAAAGTGCTGTAGAAATGATAAGCATAATAGTCTTTACTACCCAAGCAGCAAGATCAGCACAGGTTTCCACATGCCACATTGTTCCTACTTTGCTTGGCACTACAGTGGGAGAACTTGCCAGTCTAGTGTAGATGCCCTCTTCCTAGCTTTTGACAGTACACTGAGGAAGTCATTACTTTGTCTCTCATTTCGACAGAAACAACCTGCACAGAATTCCTTTACAAATCATGTTGCACAGAGCTCAGGTTTTCAGATAAAAAACAAAAACAGGTTGCTCATGGCTACCAGTTTTCAGCAATGTGCAGTTGGAAGCAAGTATTCAACACACTCTTGGCTTTGCATTTGCCTCCTTAGGCAACCCTGAGAATACATCCTAGAATACGCTATAGAATCCTGATGTGTAACAGGTTTCATGCAAGTGAATCCACAAGGAAAGGATTCCCTGGGCGTAGGACACTTGAAGGCCACTAACCTTCACTAAGCCCTTGAAAAATGCTTCTGCATATTCGGTGCCATTTTTCTAGAAAAAGAGATGCTGGAACTCACCATGAACGCCTCCCTTGTTCTCTTAGAATGGCAATGATGCCCACCTGAGAGGTGTCGGAACAGAGTTCTGGCTGAAAAAAAGCCCTGGAAATCATAATGATTGTGTGGTTCCTCAGTCTTATATGCATTAATTGGAATTAAGGGCGTCAGTGAAAATTACTTCCAAGCATCCAATTATGAGGAATATGTACGTTCTCATGAATACTGGATATTTCAGTTGGAAGGATGCTTTCTGCAGTGTCCACGTACTCCTTATGTACAACTACGCATTCCCCTGTTTCCCCCACAAAGATATTATACTCAAAATAGTTGTGCAAGACTATACCAGATTTTTCATAGGCCTGCTCTCTAGAAAGGAAGCAATCCAGCTCTCTAGTTTAGACAGAGACACCCTGGAAAGTGATGGTGTGGGCCCTTCTCTGTTAACAAAAAAAAATCAGGAGCAGGGTAGGATACACATTCTTCTTAAAAGAGAGTGATCCATAAATCCCATGGACTCTGCAGTTTAACCCTGGTGAGAATATCCAAGTTTAAAGTTCATTATACAGAACTGTTTGCATGTGCATTAAGCTATGGGCAGAAAGTGAACCATATCACCACCTTCCAAATTTGAAGCAATGCTGACACCAGTGCAGGTTGTAATTCCCGTTTCATAGGAAAACATACACTGAAAAAGAGCAGGAGGATTTACTACCACCCCCCTCTTTGTTCTTTTTAATCACCCTGAGCCATAAATGTCTCAGCAACCTCTTCTTCCATCCGGGCACATGGACTCGGACAGGTCCACGAAGTCCAGCAACCAAGTCCACAATGCTTTGCTCTTCTCACAGAAGTGGAAGTTTATTTGTAGCACTTATTGTGCTGCTGACCTTCCCACAATTTCCAATCAGAAATGCTGTTCTCAAGAATAGTGTGTCAGCAATGAGCTTTCAAGAAAACAACCAGAAGGCGGCACCATTGAGCTGAGCTGAGCATGAGGGGTGGGAGAAGGACAGTCAGCTCTTGCGCATAACGGGAGCCTTCCCTGCTATTCTTTCCTATATCTATGCTCTCATGTCCTTCTCTAGAATATCACATTCATTTACAAAGCAACAGTGCTTCTTGAGCACCACTTGCAGACTGTGATTGCTGTTGGCAGAACCCTCTGTATGTGGGGCAAAACTGACAGAAATGCATAGGGATTAATGTAACAACGGAATTAAAGTAGTAGGCTGGATTAGGGTCTCTGTTTTGCTGCTGCTTTGAAATTGTACCCTCTATCAAAAACAAACACACAAAATAAATAAACAAGGATTACCTTCCCCCTCCCCCAGGCAGTGCTTCATATTCCACCCCATTCCGCAATGCTGGTGTACATTTAATTGCCTCACAGCAAGCACCGATTCAATAGCAGAAATGCACTTCTGGGGGGGGGGGGAAGCTTCTCCCATTGCATTTCTACCTGTTAGTTATGTTTTAAGGCAGGGGCGGACACTCTTTTTTTTAAGGTGAGCAGTAATTTGATAGGGACTGCAGGCAGTGGGGTCAAGTCATAGTTGATGCCCTGCTATTCTTTTGTTGCTTTGTTGTTGGCTGTTTTGTAGATTTTATTTATTTATTTAAATGTCAATTGTACTTGTTTAATTGTGGCAATTTTATAACCCACCCAGGGACTATTTGGTGAAGGGTGGGCTGTAAGTATAGACAATAATAAATATGTTTTTTGGGGTCTATGGACCACAACAAAGCGCTGTGTGTGTGTGTGTGTGTGTGTGTGAATAAATAAAAATAAAAATAAAAACCTGCTTCAATTTTCATCCTAACTACTTCATATTAGAATTCCCAAACCTATGCAGTTCTACTTAGATGTAACCCACACTGAGTCTGATGGGGTTACACACAGGTAAGAATATACAGAGGATTTGTTTTTAGTTTGAAGGATCAATACAGCTACTGTTTGGGAATGAAAGTGGAAGTAATTACTTCTTTACTTCAGCGTGTTTTATAGCACATACGCACAGCAGAGGCCCACCAATTTGTTCTTGGGCAGCTGGGGAGAAAATGAACAGCACAATTCTAACCATGCCTACTGAGAAGTAAGGCCTAGGACTGAAAACTTATTTTTCCCAAGCCATACAACTAGAAAAGGTTTAAAACATCAGTTCATTTTTATCAATTATACAGTAATACTATCATGGGGGCATGCATGACATAACACAAATTTAGAGAGAATAGTCATGGTGAAGCTTTCCACATAATTGTATTTTCCACACAGGAAAACGTTTTAACCTGTTGAATTTCTCCCTGCCATACAGCTGTTAAATACACAAGAACCCTTCCCTCCCAAATGTCAACCCTAAACCAAAGCCTCAGTTGCCATCCTGTGCCCACTTACCTGGGAATAACCCCCATTAAACACAAAGATACTTCTGGGTAGAAATACAGTATATACCATTGTTAACTATGCAGTGAATTATTAATGAGTGTCTGGTCTTTAGTTCCTGCAAAACAGGAGATGTGTCTAAGCCCATTTGCAAAGTTTTCACATTTGCCTTTTGGGAAGAAGAGGGATTCTTTAACATACTTATTGTATACTATGATTTGCAGAAAGAAACTTCTAGGGACTATGCAATGTCAGGTGAACCCAGCCCAAGAAAGATGCATCCTGGTTGCTGGGAAAAGGAAGTAAAATACAGATTCCAGGGAGTAGGAAATAAGCAGAATCAGTAAACAGGAGGGTAAACCAGCAGCTCTTTAGGACCTCAGAAATGTCTATCCAAACCAACTCACTTATAAATCATAGCTCTGACTTCATTCATTGGTTGAAAACACTGACAAGCAGGAGCAGCCAAGAGGCTACAACTGCATTGCCCTAGTCAACAAAGCAATGTAAACCAAAAGACCAGCTGCTTTTATCCTCGATCAGGCACATAGCCAAAGACATGATGGGGAGATCTAGGAAGGGAAGGCTTGGAAGAGTAAATGCATCCTCCATAGTCTTCTGAAACAGGAGCAAAGGATGCCACTATAAAGGGTAGCAGAGCTATTTATTTATTGCATTCAAAGCCCAGCTTGTTCTCCAAGGAGCTCAAGGCAACATAATGTACATGGTTCTCCACATCCTCTACTAATCTCCACAATAGGTAAAGTAAAAGGTAACGGACCCCTGGATGGTTAAGTCCAGTCAAAGGCGACTATAGGGTTGCGACGCTCATCTCAATAATCCTGTGAGGCAAGTTTAAACTGAGAGGAAGTGGCTGGCTCGAGGTCACCCACTGAGCTACATAGCCAAATGGGCATTTGAACCCTGGTCTTCCAGGTCCTAGTCTGACACTAACCACTATACCACACACTAAGGTTACCAGACGTCCCCCTTTCCCGGGGACAGTCCCCGGATTTACAAATCAGTCCCCTGACAAAATCCATCCATTATGACTGAAGTTGAAAAGTGTTCCCGGATTCATTGAAAAAATAAATAAATCTGGTAACCTTACCACACAGGCCACCAGTTCTGGGCAGGAGGACCATTTCCAACAGCTCTATTCTTACGAATGAGGAAGACTGCAACCCATTTTCCTTGGAGGAAATCCCACTGAATTCCTTGGGAATTATTCCTGCTGGGTAGACACGGCTAGTACTGCAGCCTCTTTTTAGTCATGCCTAAGAATTGACCAGGGGAACATGGGTGGCGCTGTGGGTTAAACCACAGAGCCTAGGATGATCAGAAGGTCGGCGGTTTGAATCCTCATGACGGGGTGAGCTCCCGTTGCTCGGTCCCTGCTCCTGCCAACCTAGCAGTTCGAAAGCACATCAAAGTGCAAGTAGATAAATAGGTACCGCTCCGGCGGGAAGGTAAACGGCATTTCTGTGTGTTGCTCTAGTTCACCAGAAATGGCTTAGTCATGCTGGTCACATGACCAGAAGCTGTACGCCAGCTCCCTCGGCCAGTAAAGCAAGATGAGCGCCACAACCCCAGAGTTGGTCATGACTAGACCTAATGGTCAGGGGTCCCTTTACCTTTACCTTTAAGAATTGACCAACTTGGGGGGGGGGGGAATGAGACTTCCAAGTTACTACTACCTGAAGCGTGGATTTCAATAGGTCTAAGCATAAATCTACACCCCTGCCTTGCCATAGAGAATTCCTTATTTATAAACAATGGAACTTACACACGTCTAATGTCTAAATTTAACTCCGTTGCTCAGATCTTTGCTTCGCACATCACCTTAAAAAAACAGAGCCTTTAATAAAAGCATCTAAGACGCAGAGGCTCTATATGCAAACAGCCCAGCAGGGGCGCAGCCGCCTTCAATGAGCAAAATATAATATTTTTAGAGTGCAGGGTATTATTATTTCCGAGCGCAGGAAGGGAATCGGTCGGTTTTGTTTTCAGCCCTGTTCTGCTTCATTTAAATCCTCTTCCATCGATGCCCCTCCGCCTCAGGGCCGAACGGGAAGCCGGGGCCTTTTGTGGGTTTTTTTTCTTCTTGGAGTTTCCATGGCGAAGGAGGTCGTGCCCCGGAAGAGAAGCCGCCATCTTGCCGAGTGACCCCGGGAGCTGTGCCGGGAGCGGGAAGAGGTGGGCTCCGAGCAGCCCCTGAAACGCGACGGTCTCCTCTCCTCCGCGAAGGTACAGAGAGCAAGTGCCCGTCCTTAGCCCCAACCCCCCGCTTCCCTCCGGGGGAGACGCCCGGAGCCTTAGGGCAGCCCCAACCTCGGTGGGACCGGCGGGGCTCTTCCTTCGGACCCTCGGCTCGGAGGGGAGAAAGAGTTCCTTGATCCCTTGAGTCCCAGTTTCCTCTGAGGCCCTTTCATCGGGCACTCAATATATATATTAATAATTATACGTATATAATTCGTATTGTGGTAGGCTGGAGGGAGTGGGGAAATCTGTCAGTCGCCGTCACCGCCATCTCCGAAATCCAGCGGATTCCGATGCTGCTTACTGTCTTCTTCTTTTAAACAACCTTTATTGTACAGCAATTAACATCAATTTACATATAACTTATAAGAATTAACCTAGTACATACAGTATATACCACACACAGTACACACACTACAACGTAGACACACCATAAACACTAACTTCCAATTCTTCTCATTGTGCTATTTTACGTTTCGTTAGTCTGTACACATTTCGTTATTATTTTGCTTTCCCATTTATTATCAAGAACATTTTGCTATATACTTTCTCTATATTTCAAGATTTCAAGATTCATTCTAAGTCTGCCGGGAGATTGACGTCACAATAATTTTTAATAAATCTTACTTCACAATAATTTCATTTAAAATACATATATGATGTTTCCCCATAACTCAACTTTCCTATTAAGTTGTGGGGCCTAGAAAGAGGCAACGCTGCCACAGGCTGCTTGATTGCATCTTCCTTTGAGATTTCATACCTAGTTTTGTGGGATGTGAATATAGGTTGTATTTTTTTAAAAGGCTTCTCCTCACCTTTTGGAACTTTTTTTGGCATTTCTTTTAATATGTCTAGTGGAGTCTTCTCTGTCTTTTGCTTAGAAAATAAATAAAGGATAACTTTGAAGGAGGTTGTAATGGATAGAGCTTTAAATAGATGTATTTCTCTTATTTGTTGATATTATTACCTCTTGGATAAAACACAGTTGACGACTTGGCTAAATATTATAATTTGCAAAAATACTGGATTGTTTCATTTTCTCTGTTTATTCTGTGTCCCTTCAGTTTGCCTGCCCTCCACTCATCCTTCATGGCAGCGTGGACCCGTGAAGCAGTGCTGAACCTCTATCGCGCTCTGCTGCGTCAGGGACGTGGCCTGCGCTATACTGACCGTGATTTCTACTTTGACACAATCCGGCGTGAATTCCGCAAGAATCAACATCTTGAGCAGCTCAAAGATAAGGAGAGACAGCTGGAGAAGGGCCAGGCTTTCTTGCACTCCAAACTCGGGGGGTTGGTTTAGAGACTTCCCTTCCTGCCCCCCCCCCACCTGTTTTCTCACCACTTTCCTTTTCATCAACCCTTTTGACTGCCTGGGCTAGATGGTAAATACTGGCTGTGTGGTACAAACTTGAAAAAGGAATCCCAAAAGTGTCCTGCCTGGGAGTATTCCCCATTCTTCACAGATGCAGTAAACTTCAGGTAGGTTGTTTTCCAGGCAGAATGTGCTCTCTTACTTATTCAGAATCTTTATAATTGATTGTAGATCTGTCCTAAAGCTTTACTTTGGATGACTAAATGTAACATGACTAGGATATATGGGAGCCAGAGTAGTTCCAGGAAGCTTGCAGATCACACTGCAAGGAGTGACCTATACATTTGGTGGTAAGAAGAAGAGAAATGCATAACTGCAGAGGTTGGGGAAACTCCCATCTAGCTTTTGATGGTTTTTCATAGTGGAAAGATCTATTTCTGTACAATATTGTAAGCTCTTATTACAACTATTTTTATGATCTGGAAATCAGTTTATGAAAACTTGAGATAATTTTGTCTTGAGTTCATTTTTAAAGAGCATACCCTTTTTCATATATTCTAATTTGCTTTAATCAGGAAGTACAGAATGACAAATGGGCAAAATGAAATATGTTAACAGTTGTGTTTGGTTTTTCTCTTCCCATAAAGGAGCAATGGCAGGCGCTGGAGAGCGCAAAGGAAAGAAGGATGACAATGGCATTGGCACAGCCATTGATTTTGTATTGTCCAATGCTCGACTTGTCCTGGGTGTGGGCGGTGCTGCCATGCTGGGGATTGCCACCTTGGCTGTTAAGCGGGTAAGAGTGAACATTGTGAGTGAAAGGGTGCCTAGATTTGGGGTATGATAAAGATGCAATGGGAGTTTTCTGTCCCGTGGGTCCAAATACAGACCAAAGTGAAGGATTGACTGGTGCTCCGAAGGACCCAATTGCAGGGATTCCAAAGAAAGATGCACAAAACACCAGAGTAATCAGTTCTAATGTTTTGTTATAAGGATGTATATAAGAGACATACAAGGCAACATAGAATTCCTTGCCATTACACCTCAGGATGGACACTGAAGCTATAAGCACCACCATGCTTCGTCTTTGAGGGGCTAATAGCTTGTGTGTTACTTGTACAGAAAACAAGCTATATAAACTGGCAGAAATAATCCAATTAATCACACTGTCTTAGGGGCCTTTCCCCACTCACATTCATCTCTCAGATAAGTGGATAGCTGACAGGTAGAAGCTTCCCTTTTCCCAACCAGCCAAGCCAGCAGCCAAGGCTTCAAAGCAAGCAGATAAGCTCATTTTACAGCTCACATTGATTAGTCCCATGTTTGCTTGACTACCAAGATGGAGTTTACAGGCCTTCCAGGACGGTTTCACCATTGGGTTCTACACAGGGAGGCTGTGGAAATGAAGGCTTTTGAATGGATCATACACTTAATTTCTTGTCTCCCCACTTTATTGCTTCAGATGTATGACCGGGCAATCAGTGCTCCAGCCAGCCCCACTCGCATGAGTCAGTCAGGAAAGAGAAGCTGGGAGGAACCAAGTTGGCTTGGATCATCATCTCGGTTATTGAACCAAGATATGAAGACTAATATTAGCCGCTCTCTGCAGACTCTTCCCACTGATTCTTCAGATTTTGATATAGGTGAGGGACATCCTGTAACTCTTATGCAACTTCTTACATAAATTGGTTGCCAAACAGGTAAACCTTTCACCTTTACATGTTCTAGTGTCTAAAAACAGTTAGTTAAGAAAGGTTCTTAGCTTTGGAAGAGAGCCTATTGATCAGTAAGTCCAGCACATTCTTCTGAGGAAGAATACTGCTGACCCAATGCATTCCTGACAAGTACGGTTCTAGTGCCTTATGTGAAAATCTCCAGGGAACAGGAGCATCTTTTTCAACTCAATCAGTTTATTTTACACTGTACTTTCAACAAAGATATTTGTGCTCAAAGCAGTTTGCAGAAAACAGACTATCCAAATTATTACAATAATCATATATATATGAGAGAAATTATATCACTACATCATAACACTAACAATGTACAGGAAAAGCACATGGGTACGTTTCAGTTTGTCCTCATAAGGAAGATTAAAGCTAGGAGGGTGGACTGTTTTTGTCAGGAAAATGACATGAATTAAAGGGTGTTGTTGCAGTCTGTATCAAAATGTACATTGCCATTACTTTTAAAGAAAGGTTAAAAGTGTGGTCAATGATTTTTTGTCTCACATAGTTTAATCCCCAGTGTTTCCAAATTCAATACAGATCCAATTCAGTACAGGCAATTTGTACCTAATGAGTCCTGTGTGGTGAAATATTGAGGCCTGCTGTTCTCTCTCCAACCTATCCTGGCAGATTTGATCAAATCCACAAAGCAGAAATCTTCCATCAAGAAAAGCCAGGTGGAGCTGAAGAAGTCCCGCCTCCGAATGTCCTTACAAGAGAAGCTGTTTGCGTATTACCGGAGGAAGGTGGCCATCCCTACAGAAGAGCAGGTGAAAGCCAAGCAGGCTGCTGTAGATATATGTGCAGAACTGCGTGGTTTCCTCCGTGCCAAGCTGCCAGACATGCCTCTCCGTGAAATGTACCTGAGTGGTAGCCTCTATGATGATTTGCAGGTAATTTGGATGGGTGAGAAGGTTTACATATTCGTCAATAGGTGTGATTGAGACAGAGAACATGCAAACTTCATTGTTGCCAGTGTTTCTCTCAGCATCATGTTCTTGTGCCTAGAATTGTCTGTGGTCATGTTTCTTGGCTTTTTTTTGTGATTTGATCTTTCATAGGAAATAATTTGTTCTCCCTAATACTGCAAAGCACTTTCCCTCCTTTTTGCACTTTTAATGTCCTCTCTTTCTGACTGAGCAAGATTCAAATCTTTCTCTATCTTTTCTCGCCCCCATCTGTTCCTGACTGTGCATGGTCCTTCTACATTATTTAGTCTCTTCTGTTCTTTTCAATATATAATGGGCATGGGAGCCATTCCTTCATGCTACCCTGATGAACATATAGCCTTTAAGTGAGCAATTTTGAATGGACGTACTTGATTCAACACTACATCCAGACTTCTGTGTGTAGTATTTTGTATTAGATAAAACTTAAATTTACACCTAATGGTGGTGGTGATTTCCTTGGAGAAACATATCATGTTTCGTCAAACTCAGTCTTTAAATAGTTGTCTTTTGGCTTTAGACAATAAAAACTTAGAAGCAGCAATGTCCCAGGTTCAGTCCCTGCCACTCCAGGTAGGTCTGAGAAAGACTCCTGTGTGAAAAACCCCGGATATTTGTTGCCAGTTGATGAATAAACAATTGTGAGCTAGATAGAACAATGGTCTGATTCAGTGAATGGCTCCCTGTTTTCTATTATATGCCCTTGGCTCTTTTATTGCACTCACCATAAATGTGAACAGTTCTGTTTTATTTTGGGGAAGCAATTTCATTTCTTTGTTTCTTACATTCTTAGCATTCTTCTCAGGCTTTAGTTAATGTAAATGCACTCCACTTGAGGGGCTTAGGATAGGTTGCAACACATTTAAATCTATATATGATTAAATACTCAAAACAGCTCAAGAAAAAAATTGCACAACCTCTACAGAATTAAAAACATCAAGTAAGCTTCACCTACATGCAGACTTACTCCCATTCACTAAAACTCAGGCAACTCCCCCGTCTGTCTCTCTGTTCTGTATTCAGGGAATGCCTATCAGCAAATCATCACTGTGAGCATGTGAATGGCATCTCAATAAGGTGGTAGTTTCTTTGAAGCATAAACTCTGCTTTTATTTCCTTCTTAGTGTTTAATTTATGAGGAACTATTTCTAATGCTGCCTCTGATACATCCGCATGTTCTAGCACGGCACTGAGCATCATAGAGATCCCAGCTCAACGTTCCTTTGCATTCCAGCCTTCCCCTTAGCCAAATAGTGTGGCCTTTTAAGGGCCTTAGAAAACCTCTTCTTTTTCTCCCCCCTGGCAGGTTGTGACTGCTGATCACATCCAGCTCATGGTTCCTCTGGTGTTGGAACAGAACCTGTGGTCTTGCATTCCAGGTGAAGACACCATTATGAACATCCCTGGCTTCTGCCTGGTACGTCGGGAAAACCCAGAATACTTCCCTCGTGGTAGCAGTTACTGGGACCGCTGTGTGGTGGGGGGCTACCTTTCACCCAGGGCAGTGTCCAGCACCTTTGAGAAAGTTGTGGCAGGCTCCATCAACTGGCCAGCTATTGGGACCCTCCTAGACTATGTGATCCGTCCAGCAGCACCCTTGGAATCTCTGACGTTGGAGGTCCAGTATGAAAGAGATCGGCGCCTTTTCATAGACTTCTTGCCATCTGTGACGCTAGGTGACACTGTCTTGGTAGCCAAACCACACCGACTGGCCCAGTATGATAATCTGTGGCGGCTCAGTCTTCGGCCGGCAGAGACAGCTCGCCTTCGGGCCTTAGACCAGGCTGATTCTGGCTGCCGTTCCTTGTGCCTCAAGATCCTCAAGGCCATATGCAAGCTGAACCCGGCGTTGAGTCACCTTTCTGCCAGCCAGCTTACCAACGTCATACTGCACCTGGAGGAGACTGACTGGTCACAAGACATGCTCGCTGACCGTTTTCTGCAGGCCTTGAAAGGGCTCATTGGCTATTTGGAAGCAGGGGTCCTTCCCAGCGCTTTGAATCCCAAGGTGAACTTGTTTTCAGAGCTTACTCCTGAAGAGGTGGATGAGTTGGGTTACACTCTGTACTGTTCCCTTTCGGAACCAGAGGTCCTCCTGCAAACAGAATAGCTGCCTTATACGTGAGAACAGTGTTGGAGTTTCCTGCCCACGACAGGTTCTCTCTGACGCATCCTGAGTGAGATATGCATAACCTGCCCCATTCTTTTCACAAGTTCGTCCTGTTTTTCTTTCCGTTTTTATCATACCATGAGAGCGGGGAGGTCCATTAGATTTCTTGGTGCTATTAGTCCAGTTCCATTACCCGCATAGTCATTGTCTCATGGGGCAAGAAGTTATGTGGATTGGCTGCTCGGTCTATTAGAAAGTCCCTGCTGTGGTCCCAACTGCCTGCCCCAACCCTGTGCAACCCGCCACCCCAGTAATATGCTATGACTTGTTGCACTGAAAACTCTCACTCCCACCTAGGAAAGTGTGGGATTGGGCCAGTAACCTACTGCCAATTTTTGGAAACATCTAAATATGGTGATTCTGTGCCCTCTTCCCCCAAGGGATTCAATCCCCTATTGTTGCTTTGTGTGTGGGAGTTTGTTTTTGTTCCTCTCACACCCCAAAATGCATGGCAGTCTGGATGAAAAGTTTCAATAGGAATATTTATAGTGGAGAATGTATTTGTGTGAGCTCTGTGCATTGATTGTATTTATATTTGCCGTGTGGGGGGGGGGGGGTTGTCCAGAGAGAGTTTGCACATTTGCATAGGTTCTCACCAATGTATCCCCATTTTGGGAAAACTAGGGATAAACTCCCCAGCCAATCTGATGCCCTTCAATGTACACAAATTTGGTTCTTTTATTGCATGCATGTTTGCAAAACTGGCGCTAGACCCTTAATGTGTCTAGAAGAATGTAGGGAGAGCAGTTTCCTGTATGTGGCTATCAAGAACACTTCCCACTACAAGTGGTAACTGTCCGAGAAAATGCAAACTGCTAGGGAAAACACATTCTTTAGTTTTTATTGTGACATAGAACAAGTAGCTCTGGAAGCAAAGCACCATATTTTCAAATATTTCCGTTTTGAACATTCAAATTCTTGCTGAAAGCACTGTGGCTGGAGTGTGCTATGAGGAGTAGTTGAGGTTCAGACCTTCATCACCCAATTGCTAGAATTAATGGTCACTACCTTGTACCTGCCAAACGTTAGGTCCATAAAATGACTAGTCACTAGAAACAAGAGACGAAGGTTCTACAGGAAGGCAAAAGAAAGCTTGAATAGAAAGTAAAATTGTGCTTTTAATACACTTTTAAAGAGCGTGGCACATTTCATGCTTAATCACCTTGCCCTTACTGCTTTTAAGGAGTCATCAGCTTTAATTTACAGAATGCTGCTCTGCATCTCTGGCTGCTCCTTGAGATAATGGCACAGCTCAGGGAGTGGCCGCTCACTCTAGCTATGTCTCCTGTTCTGCAGACATGAAATGGGCATTGACTGTGAATGTCTTATCTCTCAGGAATGTTTGGAACTGTTACTGCTGCCATCACCAAAAAAAAGAAAGAAAAGTAACAGGGAGGGGGTACCCTAAGTGACGAGATTCTTGTGTGTCGAGTCTGCGTGACAAGCATTGCTATGGTTGTATGTAATTTTGCAGGCATGGCTCCCCTGTTTTCACATCTGAAATGCTCACCTTTGCTGCTGAAAAGGCACCATAAATAATGAGATAATTTGTAGGTACAGTATAAGGAACAAGTGCCCTTTCCTGTTTTTTTTTTTTGTTTTTGTTTTTTTTTAAGGTGGTGCTTAGGTTAAAAAGTTAAGCCTTTGGTGTGGTTCCAGAGTGGAGGCTTTAATCTATATACCAACTTAACCTGGGTACCCACCCACCCCCAACCGTCTGTCTTTTCAATTTTGTCTGCTAGATGGTATTTGTTGCACAGCAGAGAAACAGTGTTGCGGTTATTTAAGCCTCACCAGATTTACAGCCAAAGACTTGTGTGGGTGTCTGGTAATACATAGCCTGGAAAAACACCAGGTTTTTCACTCATCTCTCAGCCGTCCTTCCAGTACGAGTCTTCCTGCCACACATGCTGACATGGATGCATGCGGATTTTAGGGGGATGGAGACCTTGCTATTTGAACATGAATAGATACTTTAAGAGTTGTACGAAACCCCACATTGACCTCTTCTGTGTTCATCCAGTTTCCTCTTTGCCACCATTCTGTTGCTTGTTTCAAAGTTGCAGCATGGTAGCAGGGAGATCCTGCAAGGAGAGTAGGAGGGATCTAGTTTCTCCTGCTTTTCTGCTTCTCAAATGCATATCATTACATGCTCAGTGAAGAAAATGAATGCTTTATTACTGACTAGGAACATAATTAATAGAAGCCTTGACCAAGACATGTTGCCATGAAGCTAAATGCGTATTGAATGTAGGCTTAGGCCAGCAAGACACACTTGTATTATTCACTTTAATTGCTTTAGCTGTTCCTTTCTCAAAGTAATGAATTCTTTCTTTGAGGCACCTAAAAGAGGACGAGGGATTTAAGCCTATTTCTTAGTATGGTAGGTGCACATAATTCCACGAGTAGGAAATAAGAGACCATGCTATTGACAGTCAACACAAAGTTTAAAGTGGTAATGGTTGGGAGAAGCATGTCTGGGCTATTCCTTATTTCTGTGGCAAGGGATGCAGGACAGGCTATGCGGGACAGCAATAACAATATTGCACCAATTCTGCTATGTGACTAGATGATTCATTCTGAAGAATGTTTACACCGCCACCAGTATTCAGTAAAAATGCATGTGTATTGGTATATCTAGGAGGGTTTGGTCTTAAGCACTTGTGGACTCCTTATGTGAAATGTCAGAACAAACTGTAGATGCCAGTAGTGTCTAGCTGCTTTCTCATATCATGGGGAATGGGGAGTCCTTGGTATAAAATAAATGATTGTCATAGGCCCAGAAGTCAAAGACTGCTGCTGCATTCTTGAACCCCGGGAAAACATTGACATACTATCTTGATGTTTAGGTCACACCAGCTAATGTGATTTGCCTCTAAACTGCAGGGTGGGGACCATCTATCTCAACTTGAAGTCTTTCATTGTTGTCAAACTCCACTACTGATCTTCCAAACCTGTTAAAATTCTTAATACGACAACTTAATTATGTAAATTGTAGACTTCTTCTAGTGTCTGTGTGTCCAAGATATTGAAGAGAAAGGAATTAGATACTTCAGCCTCTCTCAAGTCCTAATGCTGTGTAAGGGAGTTGGAAGAACAAGGTCTAGTGCATGGTCTGTGACTGTGTGGAAATTATGAAATAAAACAACTTTTCCACAATTGTGTGGCTGTTTTTGAATGTCTCTACAACATAAGATGCATAGCCTTTTTCACATTCCGTATGCTGGGGGACAGGAAAATTCCTTGTGTGCTAGTTCAATTGATAAAATCTTGAAACTATCAGCTTGTAGGGCCCACAGGGAGAAATGTACTTAAGCCATACAATAATCCATCTACAACTGCATACAGCTTTCAAATAGCACTTGCCGGTTTGTGAGCAAAACTTGGCAAGGAGTGAGCAAAAAAATAATAGACTTTTCTGCAGAACATGCTGCCTTGTGTGATTAAAAAAATTCAAATAAGATTGTGCTGTAGCTTTACATCCACAAAGGATAGCTGTCACATTACCTTGGTGCAGAGGTTGCAAGAGTTGGCTTCTCACACAACTCAGTGTTCAATTTTGTTTTTTAAAGGCGCAATTCCTCAGCAAATTAGAAGTCAAGGTGTGTGATTGTAAGGAGGAGTTGAGCAGAGAACTTGAAGGTCTTGGCTTTTATGCCTAGCATGGATGCTTGTCCTCCTGTCCTTAAGATCCATGCTTTTTATGTATTAAATTTCTATCCCACCCTTCCTCTCAAAGGAGCCTAGGATGGTACCTCCTGCTTCTATCTTCTGTGCCCTCTTCCTGTTTTGGTTTTACCCACCAAATATGATAATATAAGATTACCAGATTTTTTTTCAAAGAATCCAGGGACACTTTTTTTTTGAAAAGAGAAAAGAAAAGTTATTTTTTAAAAAAATTAAGAACTAAAATCTCCACTGTCGCACGGCCTTCCTTTGGGCCCCGGCCTGCTCTCTTGGAGTGCTAGCCGCCGTGGAGAAGGCTCGGGTAGGGGCTGGGCTCTGCCATGTGTCCTTGCCCTCCTGGTGCTTTCCTACCTCTCAGCGGTGGTGGCAAGGTTGGGGCTCCCCTCTTTTTTCTCCTTTCTCTCTATTCCTTCTCCTCTCCTCCTCCCTGCATTGGCTCTGGTGTTTTCATGGCCCTGGAGCACCGCTGGGCAGTCGGCCTGGTGGCTGGGTGCTCTTGCTCCTGACTTGATTTAGGTTGTGGGGTGTGTGTGTGTGTCAGCGGTTCCCCCAGTTGAGGTGCCGGGCGTCCCCGGTTCCCCCTCAACAGTGGCACCCGCCATTTTGCCTTGCCGGAAGTCCCTATATGATGTGTCTTGTGCCGTTGAACCAATCACGCAACATTCATTCTCTACTAATAAATCTACAACACTTAAAATATAAATCCAGGGACATTCTGGGGACAGATTTTGTCTGGGGACAGATTTGTAAATCCAGGGACTGTCCCTGGGAAACAGGGATGTCTGATAACCATATGATAATAATAATGATACACATTACTAATTCTGAATATAGAATCAGTGATTTCTTGACATGTACCGTAATTTGGAGTTCTTTGGCTGTGGAATTCATCTATTAGAATGCTGTGTCCCTTCTAAGTTAGCATTACTATTGAGAAATTGGGTTATTGGGAAATGTTTAAAAAAGAGAACGCAGTTGGCATGGAAGATTTTTTCCATCTCTCCCTACTTAAGATAGTGATATGGAACTCTTTCGTTGGGGAAAAATGAAAATGGCTCTCTTTAATTTGAGCTGTACACTGCTGCTATACATCGTGACCTGAATTTATGATAAACATTTGTGAGGTGAGTTCTGTTACTCTGCCACTGACTGCATTGTATATCATGGAGTTAAACTCCCTGAAAACCTCAGGTTTCGTTTTAAACTTTATCATCCTATACTTTTTGGAAGCAAGACTCATTTAGTTCAATGGGACTTGCAGGTAAGTGTGCATTGAATTGCAGCCTTAAGCAAGTTTGCAGCTCTTACGGTTAGGGTGAATGTGAGCACATGGAGAAACAGTCTGCTGGAGGCTTGTAAGCAATTTAGCAGTCTTTCCTGTCACTGTGGAAAGCAGAGAGAGGAATGTTGCTGCCTTACCAGGCAGTCACCATTCCTATAGAATCATAGAATCATAGAGTTGGAAGAGACCACAAGGGCCATCGAGTCCAACCCCCTGCCAAGCAGGAAACACCATCAGAGCACTCCTGACATGGTTGTCAAGCCTCTGCTTAAAGACCTCCAAAGAAGGAGACTCCACCACACTCCTTGGCAGCAAATTCCACTGTCGAACAGCTCTTACTGTCAGGAAGTTATTCCTAATGTTTAGGTGGAATCTTCTTTCTTGTAGTTTGGATCCACTGCTCCGTGTCCGCTTCTCTGGAGCAGCAGAAAACAACCTTTCTCCCTCCTCTATGTGACATCCTTTTATATATTAGAACATGGCTATCATACCACCCCTTAACCTCCTCTTCTCCAGGCTAAACATGCCAGCTCCCTTAGCCGTTCCTCATAAGGCATCGATTCCAGGCCTTTGACCATTTTGGTTGCCCTCCTCTGGACACGTTCATGAAACACATGCATGAAACCCAAATGCTACTGTGCTTATTTTGCACCGATGGCCCTCCAAAAACTGCCAGCCCAAATCTACTACTTGTTATGCATTTGGACACCTCTGAGGGTGTCGTAACCAAATTTTGCAAGACAGTTCATGAGATCTGCTGTTGCCCACGTCTGGATAAAACCGGACATCATTTTGAATCAAGATGGTGGGACGGACTTTTCAAAGCTGATATGGGTGTTCGTAAGAATCCCTGAGCAACGGCAGATATGAAAGAAGAAGAGTTTGGATTTGATATCCTGCTTTATCACTACCCGAAGGACCTCAAAGCAGCTAACATTCTCCTTTCCCTTCCTCCCCCACAACAAACACTCTGTGAGGTGAGTGGAGCTGAGAGACTTCAGAGAAGTGTGACTGGCCCAAGGTCACCCAGCAGCTGCATGTGGAGGAGCGGGGAATCAAACCCGGTTCACCAGATTACGAGTCCACCGCTCTTAACCACTACACCACAATGGCTGATATTTCCACAGAACTTTCCTTCTAGATCTCAGCCTTGCCTCACATGAACACATGAACACGGCACTGCAGGAAAGGTTTGGCAGCAGCAGTAGACAGACTTTGTCCATCATTACTGGTCTTAGCATTTCAAGAATTTAATAAAGCAATAATATCCCTAAGGTTGCTCACAACAAAATCAAGCAGATCAAACAATGGTTGTTGCTGGCATCCCTCTGTCTCGGGAGACAATGGAAGAGGGCACCTTTTGGGGGTGAAGTCATACTGTCAGGAGGCAGCTGTGCTTGCTGTGACTAGCGCAAGGTCACCCAGCAGCTGCAGGTGGAGGAGCGGGGACGCGAACCCGGTTCACCAGATTACGAGTCTACCGCTGTTAACCACTACACCGCACTGGTCATATGAAACCAGCCATTGCCTCTACATAGCCCCATGCTTATTTCAGACATCGTGATATATTGGTATATCGCAAAGTTTAGGCGGTGGTATATCTAGATGTTGAAAACCAGATGTTGCCCAGCCCTAGCAGGGAATCTCTCCTAACCCTGGAGAAACTGGGGATTGAACCTGGGAACTTCGGTTTGCAAAGCAGATGTTGTGCCATTGAGCTGTGGCCTTTCCCCCAAAGAACCTTGGAAAGTACCTTGGATGTCACCCAGTCCAACCACATGCAGATTGCAGGATCTGCAGCTCAAGAAGCAAACTCCAGAATCCCTGGCAGATGGCCACCTGGCTTTCACCTTAAGTACTTACCGCAAAGAAGAGCTCACCCACTCCTGGGACAACCTGTTCCACTATCAAGAAGCTCCTACCATCAATAACACTAATACTAATACTAATGCTTTATTATTTATATCCAGCCCATCTGGCTGGGTTTCCCCAGCCACTCTGGCAGCTTCCAACAAAACACTAAAATACAATAACCTATAAACAATAAAAGCTTCCCTAAAGAGGGCTGCCTTCAGATGTCTTCTAAAAGTCTGGTAGTTGTTGTTCTCTTTGACATCTGATGGGAGGGCGTTCCACAGGGCGGGTGCCACCACCGAGAAGGCCCCCTGCCTGGTTCCCTGTAGCTTTGCTTCTCGCAGGGAGGGAACCGCCAGAAGGCCCTCGGCACTGGACCGCAGTGTCCCGGCAGAACGATGGCGGTGGAGACGTTCCTTCAGGTATACTGGGCCGAGGCCAAGGCCGTTTAGGGCTTTAAAGGTCAGCACCAACACTTTGAATTGTGCTCAGAAACGTATTTGGAGCCAGTGTAGGTCTTTCAAGACCGGTGTTATATGGTCTTGGCGGCCGCTCTCAATCACCATTCTACCTGCCGCATTCTGGAAATACCTTCCAATGTTTTGCCAAAATCCGCTTGGCCGCAATTTCCACCCACTGGATCTCGTGCTGCTCGCTTGGAGCAAGAGGACAGGCCTGCTTCATCTTCTGAGAGACAACCCTTCAAAAATTTGAAGGCAGCCAATCATGTCCGCCTTAATCTCCCACTCCTCCCAGGAGCATTTTTGCACCTGGCTACCAGCCACTTGCAACCAAGCGAAGATGCCTGGGTGCCAGGATGGCGCCTGATGTCTCCACCATCTGGAGGTACATGCCTGAAGAGCCTCCTGCCCAGCTCTTTCAGTTGCTCCTCTTAGGACTTAGTGCTTTAAATGTATTGTATGTATCATGGCTTCTGGGAAGAGAAATGGAATGCTAAACCAGTATGGGGTGAGTGCCGCAAGTCCAGAGTTGTCTGTGGGTCTGTCAGGGGTCCTTTACCTTTTTACATCCACACCTTTGGAAAGCAGCCCTCAACAGCAAAAAAATGATTCCTTGCACCTGGTCTATAAGCTATGGTAATCAAGTTACCTGGCCTAGTGAGGGAAAGACTGGCCACCAGGTATGGAATATATGTTTTGAATGCATGATTTATCTTTCATTTTTTGACATCCCTTAAGTTACTGTATCACTATCAAACATCTGTGTGTTCAGCTTTTAACCCCACCCCCTTTCCCCAAATATCACCATCTGCATTGATGGTTCCTTTTGCCATAATTTGGGTAACAACTAAATTTGTTGAGTGGCAATTGGGACAAACTGCTTCCTTCCACCAACTTAAAATCTCCATATTAAATAAAGGAAAACAGTGCTTTTAAAAAACACGGTTCCTTCTTTTTGCTTTGATATTTATATTTATTGTGTGTTTTTAGTTGTATTTGTTATAATTTATTATGCCTTGGGTCCTGGGTCCTTCATTTGGAGAAAGGTGGGTTAAAATAAATAAGGGCATTTAATTAAATAATAAACATTTTTCTATGCTGTATGTGGGCTGCTGTGTTAACCGTCTAGCAGTGGAGTAATAGCAAAGTATTGGTGCCTTTGGGCCCAGTGAGCTCACTGCAGCACAGGACTCTGCTTACGGTTGTAATTATAATATTTTCATGGTGATTCAGTGAAGAAAAATGAAACATGAAAGAGGAGGGGAAGGAATGTTGTGTAATTCCAAGAATCGCGTGACAATATGGTTGCTCTGAACTAGTGTAGAAATGTACTCAACTATGTGTCTGTGGGTGGAGTAAACTAGCCCAAGGATCCCATTGCAACCCAGTATGACAACAATTGCATCCTTACCTGATCCTTTATTGTGTTTTAAGTAACAAAATTGTAACCCTGTCTGCCCTTTACATTCCAATACTCATTTGCAGTTTTGACCTTTTGCTGTATTACTGGTTGTGCTTCATGAAGCATATCAGCTTCTAAAGAACGAGATGCAAAACAGGAGCATGTTATTTGTGTTCACCGGCTATAACTGGGCTTTCCACATGATTTCCCCCTCTGTAGATTGAGGGGAACAATTCTGAGCACTTATTGCATTTTCTTGAATGTAGCAATACGCCATTCTTGCCCAATGGCCAAATGTGGACTGTAGCAATAGAGTAGATGGTCATCAGAGTCTTACACAACTCTGTCCTGCTGCCCCCACCCAAGTGGAGGGAAGGGCCATGGTTCAGTGACTGAGCATCTGCTTTACATCATGTTACAGGTTCAAACCCAGGCTGCTGCCATTTGGTATGAACTATGACAAGCAGTAATGTCTACAGGTGCCTAAATTCAATTTATTCAATTGGAAAATGGCTGTAGTTCAGTAGGTGTCATGCTGCCAGGCAAGACTTACCTCCCCGCTCTTTGTAGATAACAGCACGAAGCAAAAGCAGGCTTTTGCAGCAACAGAGGTTTATCGAACACAGCACAAACATTCAGTGTCCATTCTCACCATGTAGGTGCTCCCAATTGAGTTCCTCCTACTTCTCTCTGGTTACTTCCGTCTCCTCACCACATGATCCCTCCACCACTGAGCCTTCTGAGAGGCTACCCTATCCAGACGCCTGGCTCTGGGGCTCATGGGCTGCACACTTTCTAGTGAGGGAGATCCAACCAGCTCCCTCTCTTCTTGATCCTCTCCCCTTGGTTGCTCTTCTCCCAGCTCAGCCCAACTGTCAGTTCTCAAATTGTGTCCTTCCACGAACCATTGCTCTAGGTCGATACTATCCTCCTGCTCCAGAGGAACATCAGGATCAGGCCCTTGAGCAGAGGGAGAGGGGGGCTCTCACATTCTTCCTCAGAGCAATACCCATCAGTCTGGTTCCTGACAGTAGGGGAACATCTGCTCAGATCTTTGTCTGAGTCAGTGTAGCCACTACTGAGCTAGATGGAGCAATGGTCTGACTTGATATAAGGCAGCTTCCTCGGTTTCTGATATCTGACGCCCCCTCACAAAGGTACAATTCCTAGAGTTCCCTGTGAATGGGGATTGGTTGTTAAACCACTCTGGAACTAGAGCTCTGGGAGGGGAATAGGAGGCTGCTAACAATTCTCAGCACCCTAAACTACAATTTCCAGTAAGCTCTAGCACCCTTAACTACAATCATAGTAAAAATCACAGTGGCATCATAGTGCTTTAAATGCATGTTGTGAATGCAGCCTTGGTCTTCCACCTTGTAAGGCTAATTCAAGTATATCTGCAAACTTCTCTTATATTCCAACTCCAGATTGTTATAAACGGCAGATGGAGGGAACAAATACACCAGTGCTGGGGAGCCTTTTTCAGGCCAAGGGCCACATTCTGTTTTGGGCAACTATCTGGAAGCCACGTACCAGTGGTAGGTGGGGCCAGAGTCTAAAGGACATGGAGCAATGAAAGTGAGTTTTGCCTTTTTATAGTGGACTAGCTTCTACACACACTCACACATCCTTCTCTAGCCTCCATCCAGGCAAGCAAGAGGCATTATCAGAGTTCAAGGGCACATCCCATCCTGGGAAATTGCTTACTGTATTTTTTGCTCTATAAGACGCACCCGACTATAAGATACACCTAGTTTTAGAGGAAGAGAACAAGAAAAAAAAGCAGTAGGAGAAGCAGAGCCCCTTTCATTTCTCCTCCTGCTTCGCTGAAGGGGCGCTGCGCAGAGAGGGAAAGCTGCGCAGTGCCTCTCCAGTGAAGTGAAGCCAGGAGAGCAAGAGGGGTCAGTGCGCACTGACCCCTCTTGCTTTCCTGACTTTGCGTTGCTTTTGCTGAAGCCATGGAGCCTGCATTCGTTCCATAAGACGCACACACATTTCTCCTTACTTTTTAGGAGGGGAAAAGTGTGTCTTATAGAGTGAAAAATACGGTAGGTTATGAAGCAAGGCCAGGGAGTGATGTGGCCTGGGGAGAGTCCATCCCCTGGACCAGAGGTTTCCCATCCCTGAACCAAATTATACTGATTCCTGCTGCCCAACAGTCTCATTGACTGAACTGGTAAAGGTGGTCTGGAGCATGGTATTGGAGAACTCCAGGATTATTATTCTGGGGGACTTCGGTGCCCACACCAAAGTCCCTCTTAGTGAGCTAGTGTGGGACTTCATGGCCTCCATGGTAACCATGGGGCTATTTCAGTTTGTTGTCAGCTCAGCACATGGAGCAGGGCATGCCCTCAGTTTGGTATTCTGTGGGAAGGAAGGTCTGGAAACAGAAGTGGAAAAATGTTGTTACCCACCCAGGTAATGTACATTAGTTTCTCTGCAGAATTCTGAAAGTAATTACATTTCATGCCTAAACAGAAGATGATTCTAAAGTATCAAAACAAGAAGTTTTGAATTAATTTATTTTTGGCCCAAGGACTGGGAATTTCTTTCTGGAATCTTTCATCGCCACAAATGCTAAGGATTTATTTCCTTTGTAATGCTAGGGCAAGCCACTTCTTTTTATTTAACTTGTGTCTTTTGTTCAGCTCCACAATGAGCTCTTTCATTGAGATTTATTATCTCTGGGGGGTAGAGGTTAAGGTTTACATTTAATTTCCACTGATTTAACTATGATTAGAATGACCTTTTCATTTTCACTTCAAAAGGCATTCACTAAAGTAGGTAGGGGAATGATATGAGATCGTTTACAGCAGCCAGTCAGCACCCTGTGATGATGTCCACCCATTTGCCCAGCCAATCAGACATGCAGCAGCTGCATCCCCCTTTATATGAACTGAAAGCAGAGTTTCCTAGATTTCCGCAGTACTGAAGTCCTTTTGGCGATTCTTCTTTGGCAGAGAGCAAATGACAAAACTAAAGTAGGATTTTGTGGTTTTAGCATCCTGAATGTTAAAATATTTTGCTATCTGAAGAACTATACATATTTACTTCTATGGTTGTTAAAGCCTAATAGGTTCTGTTGCTGTCATTTTCAAAACCAGCAGAAGTAAATAAGCCAAGTATTGCTAATGTGCACCAGTGGATTCTTCAGCTAAGTTTGCATTCCCCACCCCTTTCACAGAACAGCTGCACACACACAAACCTAGTTAAGGCCATGGGGCTGAACAAACACAGATATACTTGCACCATCAAAATCAATGTGACTGGGGGCTGGT
The DNA here is from genome assembly GCF_965153285.1 of Podarcis tiliguerta. Taxonomy (NCBI): domain Eukaryota; kingdom Metazoa; phylum Chordata; class Lepidosauria; order Squamata; family Lacertidae; genus Podarcis; species Podarcis tiliguerta. The sequence continues at coordinate 44,836,135 of NC_139543.1, read as the reverse complement.
TGTAAAAATGAGTGTTTTGGCCTAGTGAAATCTATTTTTGCACTTATGTAAAAAATAACCTTAATGTAATCTGTCTTCAACTAACCAAACTAAATTTGTAAAATGAAAAAGGAGGTAATCTAATGTATTTGCCAAATGCACATATTTGGTGCAATGCAGTGCTAAATCAATTTTTTTTAACTTAATCACTTGTGACCCTGAGGGGCATGGTTGTTGCTTTTTTTATATACAGTAACAGATTGACCTGCATCAGTCAATAAAATCTTGTACGACCTTTTAAGCAAACAGGAGAACTGCTACTCTGTCAATGGAAAACACTGGTGCTGACGTGTCCACCTAGTGATTATTTTCCCCCTCATCAGTCTTGGGAAATGAAGTTCCTTTTACTATACCCTGCTGAAGATTTTATTTTGAAAAGAGGAAACAGAAGCTGAACAAGGCTTATTCTAAAGAAGACGACAATAAGGTGTATGTGTTAGAACTGGTTTATTTTTAACTAGCAATGTAACCTCATGGGCTTCATATTCCCAACCAACACACAGGTTTAAGTAGCACTGGACAGGCTAAAAAGTCCAATTATGAACACTCTTCATTTGTGAACTTGTTAATTTTGAAACACTAAAGCTTTTAGACAAGTTGTGTACAGTATTAACGGCACAAAAAAATTACAAAAATTACCTGGCCTTCAAAGCACTGCACCCAACATAAGTAATGTACCAGCTATCTGTAAATTAATATGGATGGAATTGCAACAGTAACAACAGCCAGTTCAAGTAAAGAGTTTTCCATTCATACATACTTTGTTAGTCTCTTGTTGTAAATGACTGTAAATACAGCATCATATTTAGCAGAAATCAGCAACTACTGCAAGTATTCTGTGACTATGTCTTTCCTTAGCTAACCATTATTGCTGCGCAGCTGAGTCCAGTGCTTGCTTGGTAGCTGCAGCACTGCTTTATTTTTGAGAAAAAATGGATGCCACAATGGAATTGAGATCAAGATTTGTTGGACCAAAACTTAATCCGCACAATTATTACACTCGCTATATGACCTTGAAGCTAGCCTGCCTCACAGGGACGTTGTGCAGATAAAATGGGATGACTCCACGTATGTTGCCTTCAGTCTCTTCGAGAGAGAAAAGACAGAATACAAATGAGATCAATAAGAAAATGCAGCAGAGGTCACAGAACTGTGCACTTTATACTGCAAATCATGATTAATCCTTCTATTGTGAATGCCTTAGTACACAGATAAGTGAAGTTTTTTCATTTCGCAAAAAAGAAAATCCCAAAGACTTCCCTCTCCCTCGCTTTTCATTTGTCGTTACAAACAATTGTGCTTTTATTGATTCAGGGCTACCAGACCACACAACATGAACTTTCATGTTGATTCCCGTCATGAGGGAAGGAGGAAGAAAAATTTGTGAATCACCCAGAGATACTGGCAGAAGAAAGGAAGTGGATTACCCAACACGAAGGGGGTCAAGCTACATGTTATGTTATTTTTAAAAACCATACCCTATGCTTAGCACTGAGGCAGTTATTCTGCAGGAAAAGCCGCCGAATGGAGAGGGAAGGAAAAGGTGACCAAACAATTTGTGCCATCTGCACCAGATGCTAGAAAGAATGGGGGGGGGGTGTTCCCCAGCATAGAAAGCGCTCCAGAACACACACGCCCCAGCGGCACCATCTCTTCTACGCTCTCCCGTTTTGGGGAGGGCAAAAATGTGCATGGCAAGGGCAAAGAGCAGCTCCTCACACCTTCCCCTCTCTCGCTTATCGTCCCTGGGTACAGAGAAGAGGAATGGGCCTACGGTACTGCCTAGAAAAACGTGCGAGCAGCAACCAAGGCATAGCGATCTCATCCTTTTACCCTCCCGAGAGCTCAGAGGCGCGGATCCAGCCCAGCGCACCATATACTGTACTCCTCGCTATGCGGCCCTGAGAAACAGGCAGGCAGGCAACTGCGAGGAGTCAGCATGGGCATTTGCTGCTGCCTGAAGGCTCATCTCCCCCCCCCCCCCGAAGGCTTTATGTCTACTTGTTCTTCCACTGCCCTCTTTGGGCAGATTGGCCATCTTGAGGGAAAAGCAGCTGCGTTACACTCGATTTTTATCTCCATAGTGCATTATGGTGGGGAGCGATTAGGCTCGCCAGGCGCCATCTGCACCCCAGCACAGCCAAGAGAGGGAGAGGAAGAGGCGGTTACTGCGCCCTATAGGGCTCCTGCGGATTGAGCTCCACAAATGTCAGGCCAGTTCCAGGGGAGCAGCCATGTTTAGTCACTTGCCACACCGACCAAACATGGCAGCCGCTTTGGAAAAGGGGGAAGGAAAAGGATGGCAAAGAAGATGGAACACGGTTCCTTTCCTATATTCACATTCCAAAAGAAGGGAGAGGCAAGCAGCAGCGCATTAAGAAACACGCAGGACGGGGACAACGAAAGGACGTTTGCGCCGTCCTCCAACCTGAGGCGGTTGAATTTTTAATGCGCGGGAGCGACACAGAAAAGAATTCCGCCTCCCTCCCACCCCTCAACCGCCTTTCGGAACCCATTGACGCCCTTCCCGCTCTAAGCCAATGACGGTTTACAGTACACGTGGACAGGCGCTGTCAGCCAATCGGGTGTTTCTATGTTCACGTGCTATCTCGAGTTCGGGACACCATCTGCTCCAGCCAGTCGCCTTCCCACTGCTCCAAGGAAGCCAATAGGAAGCCAGCCAGCCGTTTCTGCGTCACGCGGTCTGACCTTAATTGAGAGCCTGGAGAGCGGCATTAGAGTAAAATAGCACAGTGTAGTACCTGAAAACCTTCCGCTGACTTTTGAGTAGGGTTAGGCAGATCCAGTCGCCAAGCCCCGCAAACTGTACGTTTGGCCCCTAGAGTCCTGCAGAGTGCCCTCTGAGAAAATCCAGTTCTTTGAACGAAGTTATTTTAACTCTGGAAACGGTTGGTGGAAGGATCCTGTCGGAGTGATTGTTCTTCGAGGGGCGCGTCCTGCCGGATCTTGTTGCATATAAATACGGAAAGCGCGGGCGGCGCAGCCTCATTGTCTGCCTGTAGAATTAAGAGTATAGTCTGTTGTTGCGTGTCGCTGTCCGGGGCGCAGCTCAAACGCGGCGTCGAAGCGAGGGGGTGATTTTTGCTACCGCAGCCGCCGCCATGGCATGGTAGGTGCGGCAGTGCAAGCGGCGGCATCGGCCATTGCAGAGGCGCAGCAGCATCGGCCGCGGCCTCGGCATCTCCAGGCATCTGCAACCATGGCGTGAGTATCGAGGAGGGACAAAACGGGAGGATCTCCTCATGCTTCCGAAGGAGGGGGCGACGAGAAGCATCTTTAAACATAAGCCAGTAGTGGGCGGCGGCGGCGGGGGAGCTCATAGTCTCATCTCACGGGATTAAAAGCCCCGGGGTGTAATTAGCTGCGTTTTACGCTCCGCTTCCCCCACTGGAAAGGGTCGCGCTTTGACATCTGCTTTCGTGGGCGGGGCATGAAGTGGGAATAATGTGACATTCTGGAAATGGTTCGCCTCCCAAAATAAAGATCTACCTTGGAAGTGGAAAGGAGATCAGAGGGTGGGGCGAGGCTTCCCTTGGAGAGAAAAAGGATGGGAGAGGTCTAGTTGTCCAAAGTGGAGGATGAGTTAATGAGCCTCTGGGCTTCCCAGGGTAATTAAAGTGATTTCCCTTTATAGCTAAGCAAATGCTCATGAGATCTGAACTATTGACAGATCTGTGCTGTGTCTTCCCGCCCAATATAGACCAAAGATGGCATTTAAGGTAAATTTGCCAAACAGCTGTGGTTTATTAGTACCGACTTGCCAGGCAACTGGTAAAGCTTTTCTTAACATACAGTGACGGGCAAAAGGGGCAGCTCTAATTTTTGTTTAATATTGCTGGGCCCAAGACACTTAAAAGGAGAAAAATGCTAGCTTTCCCTAGCTTCAGATCTGACTGTTTTGGATTGGTGCCATATGGAGCTTTCCACGAAAGGGTGGGGATTTCAGATGGCTCCCTGTCACCTTGAAATAAGTTTTGTGTATATCTATTTGTGGAAAGTGTTACCCTTTTTTGATCACTGAATGTGAATTCAAACTATTTTGCACCCCCTTATATTGCTGCTGCTCAGCCTTGATTAGAAAAATGCCAGGATACCAGGAGTAATCGAACCTTCATGGAACGTGGCAGGACACAAAATGGCTCCCTATTTATAGGGTGGGGACATGCACAGCAGGCAGATCATGAAATGGCTGCAGCTGTTGCCTTTGACGCTTGTGAATGCATGAATCAGACCAGGAAAAGTGGTGGGTGGAGCTGAAACCGTGGCTGTGACCATATATGGTTGGGAGGAAACCCAAGCAGGCTGTCTTGCAGAAGTGAGAACATTTTCCACAAATCCTAGTTGGCGCTATTGTACAATAGTGCCTTGTTGGTATTCATTAGAACTCTCTTGGATAGGATCCAGATACAGTGTCCTAAACTGGAATCATGGGGTGCTGTTGTTGCAGTAATGTACTTTTTTTCGTCTTTTCCCTCTCAAGGGGTAACCTGAATTCAACATCAATGGACATCTTTATAATGACAACAAAAATTGCTTGTGTCTTTCAGGTTTTTCAAGCCATCAGACAGCAGCTTTGCTGTATTCGACAAAGACACCATCTATTTGTCCACGCTTTTTGACGACAAAGTACTAAAATCTGACCAAAATGAGCTTCTCAAACACAGAGATGTTGTTGGGGGATTTTCTGTCCCCCTTCAACCAGCCGTGTTTGGTGGCTGAGGAGGGCCTGGGCCTCCTAGATGACTACCTGGAGGTGGCCAAGAACCTCAGTTCGCATGGGTTCTCCAGCGACAAGGCTAAAGTGGGCTCTTCCGAATGGCTGGCTGTGGATAGTTCGAACAATGCCACAGACAACAGCCAGGGTAAGATACAGACTAAAACATATTCTGAAAACGTTGGGTGGCCTTGCTGAATTATAGTTCCATGTAGTAAATGTGTGACATTATTAATAAGATTAAAGAGCTGAGCTGATATGAGTGCTAGCAGCAGCATCTAAATATGTTAAATGAGCACAGGAAAGGAGAGAAGAAAATACTTTTTTAAAACCCTCATTTCTAAAGTTCGTGGTTTTTGTTTGTTTTTTTAAAAAATTGTCATTTCTTTAACAGAGGATGCCTTCTCTGGCATGGATTGGATGGTGGAGAAGATGGATTTGAAGGAATTTGACTTCGATGCACTGTTGGGTATCGATGATCTGGAAGCCACCGTCTCCCCAGATGAGCTCATGGCCACGTTGGAGGACACGTGTGATCTATTTGACCCTCCTGTCCAAGAAATTCCCAACAAAGAAACTCCACTGATAACAGAATTAATTATTCATTCTCCTAAGTCTCCCTCTGGGGCAGACCAGGTGGCCCCACTGGCTCCCTTGTTTCCATTTCCCCTCACTCCAGAGTCAGTGATTTCCACTACAGACCATTCTTTCAGTTTAGAATTAGGCAGTGAAGTAGATGTTCTTGAAGGAGACAAGAAAACTGAAGCCCATATCTTAGTAGTGGTGATTCCAAAGTGTGAAAAAGAGGATGAAGTTCACTCAGACAATGATAGTGGAATATGCATGAGTCCAGAATCTTACCTGGGGTCTCCCCAGCAAAGCCCCACCACTTCTGTTAATTCCCTCAGTGATTGCCAATCAGTCACAGTCCTGCATGATAGCCCTGTGAGGTCCAAACCTTATGATCATCCTGCAGACAAGGTAGTGTCAGTAAAGATGAAAGGAGAAAAGAGAGTAGATAAGAAACTGAAGAAGATGGAGCAAAACAAGACTGCAGCTACACGCTATCGACAGAAGAAAAGGTTAGAGCAGGAGGCCTTATCAGGGGAATGTAGAGAACTAGAGCAGAAAAATGAAACACTGAGGGAAAAGGCAGATTCCCTGAGCAAAGAAATTCAGTATTTGAAAGATCTAATTGAAGAGGTCCGTAAGGCCAAGGGTAAAAAAGTTAAAGTCCCAGAATAGGGTAGTCAAGGGTCTATGTTACATGCATGTATATAAGAGCTTAGTACAATGAGCTGTGTATTGTTGCTTAATAAATTATTTTCTAGTACACATTTGCCTTGTGTCTTGCAAATGGAGGTTTTACGTACAGCAGGCTTGGTCTGCAGATTTTAATAAAATTCAAAAGGAATAAAAATAGGGGTCTGGATTATGCTGGTGTGGGGGGGAACCTGGCAACGCCATTTGATAAGGTTTAAAAAAATGGGATGTGGCACTTTCGGCAGTATTCCTCTCCAAGCTAGTTATGTGTGTGGATATTTTCATAGATTAATTATTGGTACAACCAATAAATAGTTCTAAGTTTAATGATCCAAAGGCCTTTATTCTCAAAAGCAACCTTAATTGCAGTTTTACTCTGCTATGTACTGGGGGGGGGGTCATTTGGTTAGATACAGTTGACAAAAGTGCATGAAGGGAGCAAGAGTGAATTCTATGAGGTTTTTTAAAAAATTGGTTACGGTAATTTGTCAGACTTCTCAGTCTGTTTGCAGACAATGTTTTGAAACACCATATTGCAACAAAAATGCATAAAGGGAATTGAAATGATTGCATTTCTGTTCAGTGTGACTACATCCTGGGCTGGGGGGAGAAAGAAAAGGAAGTTAACTAAGAATATCCACACTGAAGAACACCTGCAGCAAGACAGCTTCATCTGCCTCCTACATTGGTGGAGGTGCTTTTTCCCTTAATACTCCGAAGAAGCTTTCAACAGCCTAACAATTCAGCAATCAGTAGCAAAAGCTATGCACCCATACTTTTGACGACCACGGTAGATTTACTGGCAGAGTGCTGTTGCCACATTCTGGTAAAGTTACTGCGCCATCCAGCAGATTTCGCTAAGTTAAATCCAAATTAAGATGAGGTGGAGAAAATATTTAAAATATTTTCACATAATTGGGGCAGGGGTATTTCTACTAGTAAGACGTCTTTGACTAGGTCTTTGGCTTACCTGGCATGAGTTCAGCAGTCTTAGAAATTGCACTGGCAAAGTCTTGCCATTTCAATTTTGCTGCACTTGGAGTGATGCACTGTGAAAAGTTTAATACGGATGTCAATTTTTTTTTTGATGGGTCAGAATGGGGGCTTGGCAGCTGCCCAAGGCTGCTAGGTGCAGATGGCGTCTCTTAAAATGAATTTGCACAATAACTGAAAAATTGGCTGACGGAGGAAGAGCTGTGGTCCTTATACCATCAGCCATTGGGAGTATGGCCAATGCTCTGGGATTACGGAAATTTCAAACAACTGGAGGGCAGTGGCTTCACCAACTCATTTTGGGGAGACAGTAACATGCTAGGGTTTTGCAGTAACAGCAGAATTAAGAAATTTAAATAGTTCACAAGCTGCTGAACATTTACACCATCGGCTACCCTCCAACACTACCGGCTCCCAGCCCAACTTGGTCCAAGTATACTGAGCACTTTAAATGACAATTGTATTATTTATTAAATTTGTATACTGTCCTTCCCCCGAAGATCACGGTGTCTCACAACAAAAATACAAAAAGAAAATAAATTACATAAAAAAAGCAAAACAACCAATAACGCCACTTACATAGACACATTTAAAAGGCTATATAAGATGTTAAATTAGTCAGGCCTGGTTAAAGAGGATTGTTTCTGCCTGGGGTCCAAAGGTGTGTAATAAAGGTGCTAGCATTCCACAAACGGAACCACTGCAGAAATGGCCCACTCTTGTGTTGCTGCCGCCCAGATCTCCTGAGGTACACAAAGAAGGTCCTCAGATGATGATCGTAGCGTCTGGGTTGGTTCATTTGGTGATAGGCAGTCCTCAGCAGTTCAAAGCTTAATATGCAAAAAAACCCCACTTTGAATAGGGCCTGGAAACTCATCGACAGGCAATTCAGGATTGGTGTAATATGCTCAAACCCTCTTGTCCTGGTTAGCAACCTGGCCACTGAATTCTGCACCAGCTGGAGTTTCTTAACTGTCTACAGAGGCAGCCCTATGTATAACACACTGCAGTAATCGCCCAGGGTGGGGCAATCCAGTCTGATGAGCTGTGTATATAAGAAATGTTACTACTACTACTACTACTATGACCCTAGAGGTTACCAGAGCACAGGTGGCAGACGTTAGGCTATCTCTATCCAGATAAGGGCGTGGCTGGGTCACCTGTCGAAACTGATGGAAGGCACTTTGCTCCAGAGACCACTTGGGCCTCAAGTGACAGCAAAGGATCCAGATGTGCCCCCAAGCTACTTGCCCTCAAGCTACTGTAAGAGCACAAGTTACCTACCTTGTAAGCCTCAAGAATCATTTTCAGAAACTGTCGACTAGAGACCCTTTTCACTTACTGACAGAAGCAGTGTTGCTACAGCCTCACACTGAATACAGAAACCTAAGATGCTTTAGAGAGATGATCACGTGGGGTATGAAGCACAACTGTATATATGATGTAATTTCTTTTGAAGAAGGACAAAAATGCAAGTGTAATAATGAAATACACATTTATGGAGTTTTCCTAGCAGCATTCCTGCAAAAGGAAATGCATTTAATTCCCACACTTTGGTGGAATTCCCCTTGCCCCAACATTGGCATTCAATTTGTCTCTCAGGCCTCTTAACTATTTGGGGGGTGGGGGATGATTGGTTCCAGCCAGGATTTTCTCATACTGCTTCAAAAAGTATTAGAGAGGTAGAACCCCAAGTCCCAAAGTAGGTAATTCCTAGGAACAATGTTTTCTTGGTAAGAAAGAGCAGACATCCTGCATGAGAGGACTGAACAAGTTAGATGTAGAGGTGCATCAGCTCCCTATTGTAAAGTTCTGCTCCCAATTGCTTATAAAAAGGAAGTATCCTAATCTTTGATGTTTTCTCTATAAGCAGGAGACAGTGTCGTTTTTGTCAGACTGTTCCAGTTCCTCCAAAATATTCTCTCTCAAATTTCTGGAAGTCTTCCTCAGTGAAAACAGTGCCTTCGGGCTTCTTTTTCTCCTCCTCTTGACGGCGGTCTCTGGCTTTCCTGCCTCTATTTTGGGCCAAAACCTTCAGACACAAAACAAAGGGAAACGAGAAGTTACAGCTTTCTATTATTGCACAACTACTTATAGTTCCCAAATCTCTATTTATCTTCCAGCTCAAACAATCATCTGAGCACAGACTGCTGACGCACTGTTCAAATAGAGCCAAGTCTAGGCTCTGTTCAAAATAATTTAAGGAAATTCAGTCCAACAAGGCTACACTCTGCATTGCTGCATACCAATACTAAAATTCAATCATGGTCCAATTTCAAAAGCAACTGCCTCTTCCTTTTGGGAAGAAAAGGACCCATGCAAGGTGAGAATTTTAAAAAAATACTTGAGTCAAAAAGTCTGATTTACAGTCTAGTAGAAATCATTTTAAGAATTCCCCAGACTGTTTAAAAATATATTTTTAATGTATTAAGATAAATATTTACTATTTGGTAAGAATGGCAGAGCAAGAAGCAATAGGAATTAGAAGGTAAGTGGAAAAATGCAATTTCTTTCTCAAAATGCCCTGACCTTAGGAACACAGAAAGCTGGCTTACACAGAGTCAGACCATTGGTCCATGTAGCTCAATACTGTCCACACTGACTGGTAGTTTCTGGCCATGAATATCCCCAGTTCCATCTGGAGACTGAATCTGGGACTTTTTGCATGCAAAACAGATGCTCTACAACTGAGCTACAGCTCTTCCTTTTGAGACATCATTTCAACTGATACTTTACAGGTATAGAAATTTGTTAGTTTTTCTTGCACAACATATGGCACATAGAACCCATATTTCAGGCAAACTTTATCAACTCAATTTCTATTAAAGAAAGATTATTGTTAGGGGGTGTGACAAGGCACAAGGCAGGAAAAACAAATTTGCAACGACAGCACATTCCTCAGCCCTGCCTCCAAGTAAACTATGGGATCTAATGAACAGAGTAGAAGGCTCACCTTCTGAGTGATGGTGCTGTCTGTCATGAAATGGCTACTCGTCATGTACTTCACATTTTCCTGAAAATGGTCAACAGCTTGATGTTTCGTATACTCCTCTGGGAAGGTTAAGAAAATAATTGTTAGTAAGATTGTTCAACAGATACAGCGAGATGTAACATGCTGCTATGACTGATACTTTCTTTCATGTATGGCATGGACATTGCCACTGTGGCCCAGATTTATTAATTTTTTTAATTGCCCATCATATAGTATAGCACAGGTTATAGATCTAAAAGTACAGATAAAACCGGTAAGGTGGTCTTTCATTGGATCAACTAGAACCATGCATGGGGCATGTGTTAATTCCCAATGTGAAGAGCAAAATTATTTACTAAAGTGAATACTGCAGTCACTTCAAGGTAGATAATAGGCCAATCACAAAACCTTCCAGATCTTAATTATAATATAGTACACTGAGAAGCCCAAAGAAGTGGGGAAGTGATGGTAGTAGAGAGATTCATGTCTATACAAATACACAATTCGGATCATTAAGCAACTAATGTAACTAATGGATACAAAACAAGGACAGATGCCTGGGCATGTGTTATTACAGTCTTGCAGAACGTTCCTGCATGTCATTCACAATTGCCCACGTGCACAGAGTTTCTTTAAGGAGCTCCAGCTGGGGCAAAAGTCAGTTTGTCTTTTCATCTTCCTTTTAGAATTCCTTATCTGCAAACCATCAGAGGACCTCAAGGACTGCCTTTCCCCATATGAACCGACATAGACCCTGCACTCATTACCAGTGATTTACAAAACAGATATATTTAAGCAAAACATTCCTTAGTTCCTTTGATGTGAACAGAGAATACTGTAGGTGAGGTGATATTCAGATAATTAAAGCCTCTCTGGTTGATCCATAATTGCAACAGAAATATCATTTGCTCTAGAAAAAAATTCAAAATGCCTAGAGATATATACTTGGAGATGTATCTATATACTTGATACAGGACCTCATTGAAGAACACACGGAGAACATGCCAATGGCCCGTCTAGTCCAGCATCCTGTCCTCACAGTTGCTAACCAGATGCTTACATGAAGTTAGTAAACAGGATATGAGCAGAATAGCACTCTCCCCACCTGTGATTCCTAGCAACTGGTATTCAGAAGCACACCGCCTCCCACAGAGGAGGGAAACATAACCATCATGGCTAGTAGCTATGGATAGCCTTATGCTCCATGAATTTGTCTATTCTTCTTTTAGCGCCACTCAAATTGGTAGACATCACTACCTTTTGTAGGAATGAATTTTGTCGTTTATACATTCTTTCATTTCTCCTGAATTTTCCAACATTCAACTTGGTTGGATTGCACTCAAGTTCCAGTATTATGAGGGAGAAAAACATTTTTTCTACCCACCTTCCCCACACCAAGCATAGTTTAATGTACCTGGATGCATATCTCCCATTATTCCCCTTCTCTCTAAACTAAAAAGCCTCAGACTGGAGGAAAATAACAGGCATCACTCCACAACAGCCACACTTCCAAATACTCCCTCCTGTTCTGAAACTGCCACCTCGACTGCAGCATCTGATACACATAAGAAGAGCTGAAGAAGGTGGAAAGTCAAAGCGGTTCGCTTCAAAACTTTAGCATCTCTGCTGTTCATCATCGCAATAAATATAAGGTTTCGGTGATTAACTGCATCCTCCCGGGATTCAGAGCAAGCTTGCCTGAGGGGTTTTGCTTTGATTGTTAAAAAACTTATGGGTGGATTCGAAGATAATGGCTCCTCGGCGCTCACCTAACGCGGACTTGATGACTTTGCCCTTGACTGTCGCCTTCTCCTTTTGGGGCCGAGAGAGCTTCTTTTTCCTCGCCCTCGCCAGCGACTGCTTGTTGGGTGGGCTGGTGGTGGCTGCCCTCTTGGGCCGGGGAGCGGACGCTGTCCAGAGGAAGAGAAAGAGAGAAAGCCTATTAGAGTAAAGAACGAACGGATTTCATCCCTTTCCCTTAGTCCCCCGCTGCCTTACACTACCTCCCGCCGTCTCCAGCAACTCCAGACCCTTCCTCAGCAAGGAGGCTGACATGTTGTCTCGCTTCTCCCACGTGAAATGCCCTTCTTCCTGTCTCGTCTCTATGGTACTACTGTCTATGATGAACGCATTTCCGTGTTTCTTCCCGCCACACTTCCTGGTGTGCCGTGCTGGTTTCTGCCACACTTCCGGTAGTTCTATGCCGCACCTGCTTAGGTTTTGCTGGCGGTTGCGCAGGGCAATGAAATACAGTGCAGTACTGTACTTAGAAAGCGGGTGAGGGAAGGAATGGCCAGTTTAGTTTTTAGGCGGGAACGCTGAGGGTGGCCGTGCAGCCCTTTACGTGTCTGCTCGGAACTAAGTCCTATTGAGTTCAGTGGGATTACTCTCAGATATGTCAGTAAAGTATTGAACCCTGAGTGGCTGAAGTATTCCCCATTTCTAGGGCGACATCTTGTGAGCCTCCAGGGGCTGAAGTTGGCTGTTTATCCTTCTTATTTTTATTTATATAGCAACTTCTGCCCCGTCTAATTTTAGAGTGCTCCAGACAGGTAACAACAGTAAAAAAAAAATAAAAAAATCACTTTACAAAACCAAGTAAATGTCATGAGATTTACAATATGTAAAACCAAAAATCGGAGCTTCTAAAATAAAAATGTTTTGACTACTCAGTTTCAGGGTTGCCATATTAAAAACCAAAATCCCTGACACCTGCAAAGTTGTTGAGCATTTTTGGGAAGACCCCAAAATTGTTGAGCTTTTAAAAGGAAACCACCAATATTGTTGAGCCTTTTGGGAACAAACCCAAATTCATTTAAAGCTTTTTGAGCTGTTTTCACTGTTTTTTCCCATCCCGTATATCTGCATATCCCCTGACATTTCAATAATTTTCCTGATGTATGGCGAGCCTACTCAAGTTTCCTAGAAATCTGAGGCATGGGCTAAGGCAGTGCTCACTTGTTACTCAACCTGTCTAAACCTAACCCCACTTACTGGAGCCTATTTTCCTGCTCTACAATAGAAAATGAAAGAATTTCACATTCCTAGTCAACATTGAAGAAATTTAAATTTTCTTCATAATGTTAACATAGTTATATGTAGGCATTATATGTTTGCCTATAACTTAAGCGTAAGTAACCAAACAAACCCGTGTTGCAAAGAGAACGTCAACAATGTCTAGGCAACACGATGACTATGTACATATACAATAAACAATCTTTTATAGAATTCCTTCAAACCATAACAAGTCCAAAATGAAATCTTTAGACTAAAGTTTTCATTTAGGACTTGTTATGGTTTGAAGGAATTCTATAAAAGATTGTTTATTGTACATGGTCATTGTGTTGCCTAGAACTTAAGTGTGACATGGAGTGAGTGAGGGAGCTTGTTGGCCCAATAAAAAGAAGTACAAAAAATGCCCCTGGTAATGGGGAAAAAATAGTCCACCATTGTGAGTCCCATTCAAAAACATAATGGATCTACAGTTTGAGAAGCACCGGGCTAAGGGATTATCCATAAAGTATGTTGTGTATTGGGTAGGAGGAGATTGCAAAAAGCTTATAAAGGAGGGATTTACTATTGGTTAAAATGGGACAAAGTGTTATAACTGGGTGGGACAGCATTTATGTCATTTCTTTATTGCACTCCACTTATGTCTCAGGGTGATGTACAAATACAACAAACACAACTAAAAGCAATACAAAATAACAACAGATAAATTTAAAAACGTCAAAGTAGACAACCATAGCAGAGACCTTCTCCATCTCAGAAAGGTTGTCAAAACAAGCATATATTCTGGAAAGCACAGATAGTGGGTGCCTGTCATATTCCATTATAAAAAGGCTTTAACAAGTGTGATATGCTTTATGGATGGCCCTTAAGTAAGTGGAATACTGCATAAATAACTGATATCAAATCTGCTTATTTTCAGAAATTATTTTAAGTGACAAATGCTTTGAGTGACAAACGCTGTTGTTGTTTTTACAGTCAAGTGGTATATAAATTTTATGAAATAAAAAATTATATGAAATAACAAAGAGATCCTAATAGGAAACACCATGTGAGGTTTAGGGTTTCCAAATGGTTATTCTGAGAAGGCAGGATCCCTCCATGCTGTTGAGAGGACAATTTTGCATCCATGTTGCTGTTCCAAAGCTTCATCTCAACTCAAAACCCTATAAGAAACAATGCTCTGGGGCCGGCGTGTGCAGAAGAAGGTGGATTGGGATCTGTTCTAGATCTCAGGGTAATTTGCAGTTGATCAACAACTCCCAGCTGTTGCAACAACAAAAGGCTCTCTTCTACCCCTTTCTAAAATATGCTGCTGAGCTAAAGAGACTTGAGGGGAAACCAGGAATGGCATGTAGGTGTGACAGAACTGTGAGCTCATTTCTGATAATTAAACAAATTCCAGCTTGAGCATGGGAAGGCGCTCTCTGTTCTTTAATTCTAAAAGTATTCCAACACCACCACCTGCCAACTCAAGTCATTGTTTAACCCCTGGCCTTGGCTGTAGTTAGCATTTTAATAATAATAATAATAATAATAATAATAAAAAGCAAAGTAGGTCCTGCAAAAGTGGTGTCTGTCAGCTTCTGCTGTATGGTTTTTCAGAGAACTGTGGTTAATCAAATGGGTTTTAGGGCCCAATCTTCTACTGAAGATTTGGATCCCATCCATAACTCATCTTAGTATGGATTATGAGCCCCTTGCCCCTCTTTTAATCCCCCCTCATCCATACAGCATTGTCTTCCACCTACCATTGTCACACGCTTTCTCCTCCCTACACCTGGAGATTCCCTATGCAATCAATATAATTCTCCTAACTGGATTTTGAAAGTACAGGGAATCTCTGGATTTAGGGAGGAAAGCCTGTGGAACTGCAGTAGTTGGAGGAGAGCACTGCATGCACAAGGGGGAAGAAACTGTGAGGTGTAAACGATGGTGCTCAGAATTCTTTGAGGGTAAATAAAGTGCTTTGAATGTGTTTTAAAGGTACAGTGTATGCAAGGTTACAGGGAGGAAGAACGTTTTACATGAAAAGGGAGCACATTGTACAGAACAACTTAGTCTTACAGTGTACAGAGAACCTGAGAACAGAGCCAGCCCATCCATGAGACAGGGAAGTGGCTGCCTCAGGCGGTGGAAGTGCAAGAGCCTTCTGGCGCATGACATTGCCACTCATCTTCCCTACCCCCGGGGCTGAGTAGATGATTGTCAAAGCCTTGTGGAACGCTCCCCTGCTTGCTGAGGTCAGCTGGGTGGTGGTGGTACTGGCATGCAGCAGAAGGGTGGGATGGGGGACTTGGGGTACAGGGAGAGGCATATTCCTGCTTCTCATGTAGCTTGATAACATTACCAATATTTATTTGCTTAGAACCCTAACAGGACTTGGGATTCCAGACATAAATACCAAACTCCACTCCATCAGCTGGGGATGCCGGCACAGAGCAACCCACACAGGTAAGCCTGGGAGAAGGGAACACATGCTGTAGCAGTCTACAGTTGGTTAATTGTCTCCCAACTCTTCCACCTCACTGTCCTCCCTTTACTGAATGTGAATTTGTATTACTGTATTCAGTTTGCTGAGCAATCTAATGAATGTGGATGGAAACAGGTTGAACTGGAAATGCGCCATACATTTAAAGCATGCTTCTGCCTTTCCAAGAATCATGGGAAGTATAGTTTGTTGAGGGTTCTGGGAATTGTAGCTCTGTGAGGGGCAAAGTACAGTTCTCAGGATTATTGGGAAGGGGAAATGTGCTCTAAATCAGGGGTCAGCAAACCTTTTCAGCAGGGGACCAGTCCACTGTCCCTCAGACCTTGTGGGGGCCGAACTATAGTTTTGGGGGGAAATGAACAAATTCCTATGCCCCACAAATAACCCAGAGATGCATTTTAAATAAAAGCACACATTCTACTCATGTAAAAACACCAGGCAGGCCCCACAAATAACCCAGAGATGCATTTTAAATAAAATGACACATTCTGCTCATGTAAAAACACGCTGATTCCCGGACCATCCACAGGCCGGATTTAGAAGGCGATTGGGCCGCATCTGGCCCATGGGTCTGCTCTAAATGTATGATTTTTATGCAGCCTCACGGGGGGCTAATTTTGCTGGTAGAGGCTTCTGAGGTTTTTCCCTTCTCCCTCTGCATTAGTGGAAAGAAGTGGGGAGTCTTCTGTGATTTGGTCTAGAAAGGAGATGACTAAAAATGGTGTGCTAGTGCCTTCACCACTAGCCTCTTTCATGAAGCTAGTCACAATTCCCCCCCACTTCATTTCTTGTGTGTGTGTGTTCATGACTGGGATTTATAGTATGTATATATAAGTGTGTGTGTGTGTGTGTGTGTGTGTGTGTGTGTGTGCTACTTCTCTTGCATATTTGGCCACATGAAATATCCTTTGTAAATCTATAAATGAGAAACAGGCATGTATTATTTTTTTTATCTTGATATTTTATTAAGGATTTTCTTGTTTTACAGAAGTAAGTGTAATGCCTCGTTGTTGTTTTTCCATGTATTATTACTGTATCAGCGCAGCTCTAGATCTTCACTTTTTCATAGACTTAAAAAAAAAAAATCAATCCTGGAAAAGCACGACAGAACTTTGCTGGAAATAACTTACCAGGCAGGGATCAATGATAATTTATTGCATCTAAGTTGCAACTGGGCAGCATTTCTTGGACAAGGATTGCTGACATCCCCTCCTTTCGGTTCCTGCTCCTCTTTTTCTATTCTGATCTCACAGCCTACTTGGCATGTGCAGCACAGCGTAGCACTTGCAACAAATTGGTGACTTTGGTAGCCCTTGTCCTTGTAATGCTAATGCTGGCACTATTAAGAGATTTTCTCATTACATTTTCTGTTCCTCAAGGAATCAAATTTATCTCGGCCTTGCCCGTGCCAGACAATATCGTTTTGTGCCAGTTCTTTAAAGGGTTTATTGACCAAAGGCTTTGAATTAATTTTGCTAGATATTTTATTTTTCCCTTAAATACTAGCGAGGATGTATTTTATACTGAGCAGTGTGCTTTTCAGCTGTTGTGTTGTTTTATCTGAATCAGCAGTTTAAGAAAATACCACTGCTCAAATTAGTTTCAGTAGCTGAGCTCTTGGAAAGGCTCCTCTCTGCTTTTTCGCTTTAAAGTCTTCCTCCTCTGTTCTGTGCAAATGGTTTGAGGCTTCATTATATTCTCTTAAATCTCTCCATTCAAGATTTATTACCCTTAAATGAAGTGTACAATAAGGATTGATTCACTTGACCCTGAAAGAAGGATTGATACGGGCTAAACTGAAGTGTGATATGTTTGGAGTTGGGTGTGCAATGAAACTGCCATTGGATGTCTTTATGTGATGGAGATGACATTTTTTCAGAGTAAGCTGACTTCCTGATGTGCCAGTACTGATCTTAGAGGCTTTCGTAGTGACTTTTCAAAGTGCCACCTGTCGTGGAAAAAATATGATTTGTGCACATAGTGAATCAATCACATGATGAGATGTCCAAACCTAGCCCACTGCTACCCCACTGTATGGAAAGGTGGGATATAAATAATAAAATCATAGAATTGGAAGGGACTACCAGGGTCATCTAGTCCAGTCCTCTGCAATACAGGAATCCTTTTGCCCACGTGGAGCTTGAACCCACCACCTTGAGATTAAGAGTCTCGTGCTCTACCAAATGAGCTATCCCAGTTCTCATTGTTTTAAATAAATCATCATGAATAGGTTTGTATTTAACAACTTGCATGCTGGCTGCGGATGAGAGGAAACCCCTTCCTCTGCAGCCAAGTCAGAAACCAAGTGGGCTGGCAGAGGGCAGATCTGCCATCTTGCTCAGTCGCCTTTCATAGGATTCCTTGTCACCAATGGCGGCCAGGTGAGCTGTTAAACATGAGATTCTTGACCACCTCTGTGTGATGTCTGTTTCAAAAATGTATACAGTGCCTATCTGTCCATTAGGCCCTTTAATCTGATTTAGGAACAGTACAAAACTTTCTGGCATCTTTTTTTGTGTTCTGATATATTACCCAGTTCACTGAGAGCCTTCCAATTCTGATTCCTGATTTTACTGTGAATTGCTTTGGATGTTTCATGGGAAGCAATTCATAAAATAAATAAATAAGTAAGTAAGTAAATTAAAAAATATATATGGATGAATAGTAATTGGTGAAAAATGTGGGATATAAATGCAGCAAAATTATTAATTAATTTAAAGCCTGTCTACCTTAGATGGCAAAGATGAATACTGAAAGAGAGGACAGAGATTGATAAAGGAATAGTGAAGAGTAACAAGTTATTTTCCTTGCCAGGCCGATGTTCGCACTGGCATTTTGGTGAAAGCGAGGGAAGTCCAGTTTAGACCAGAAAGCTGTTAGCTTTGTACCCACAACACCTTGATTCAAATTCCATGTGCTGGATGGCCTTTCTAAGGGCTGAACTATAGGTCACTTTTGCTGGCATACTTGGTGTGTTTTCCCCGGCATGCTTGATTTTTTGACATGCTCCCTATTTAACTTGCCTCTTTCCCCTGCCCCCTGCTTTTGCCATGCTGGCTATTAAAAAAGAAAAGAAAAGAAGTCAGAGGAAACTATGCCTAAGTGCTCATTAGCAGCTTAAAATGCAGTAAGTCAACTCCCCACTGCTTTTCAGGTCACATTTTTATGTTGCTGCGCACACTGGAGAGGAGGTGGGGATGTCTTCACCTGATGCACATTACCTGATTTGTTTCCCTGTGCCTGCAACACCCCCAAATCCTATTGAATGAAGCTGTCGCCTGCGCATGTGCTGCTGCCATCTGCGCATGCTCAGCAGATGCCTCAGCTCAACTGTAGTTTACATTTTCAAATCAGATGGAATTTGGTTTGCGGGAAAACACATCAGACAGCAGCATTTCTCAAGAAACTACAGGATAGGTAAGGGACTGTGGCTAACGTCACACATACTCAGCTTCAAATGCTGGCGGTGAAAGCACACTGGATATGGAGTGTGCCCAGCCCAGCCTATGTGACAATTGTTGCCTATTGTTTGGTTCTGAGACAGTAAAGAATTCCTGAGACCGACTGCAGACAGGATTGTTTTTTAGGATGGGTGAGATAAGGATGGTAAAGCACCAGATGCAGAAAAGGCGGGGGGGGTGTGTGTGTAAGAATGGGTTTTGAGGAAGGCTTGAAAGATGAGGGGCAAATAACATTTTGCGTGATTCTGGAATGCAGGCTTATGAGTGGGAGCTTGTCTTCGGCCAATGAAGTGGCGCTGAAAGGCAGTGGGGCTATAGGTGGAAGCAGCTTCAAACATTTGCAGAGCTTTATGGGGGTTTCCAGGAGGGCCCCATAATATCCCAGAAGTGCTGTGCAGTTCTCTCTGACGAAGTTCTGCACATAGGCTGTGCTGGGCACACTCCATATCCAGTGTGCTTTCACACACACTGTGTGTATGGGCACACACACAGTGCTGGCATTTCTGTTTTATTTTCCTTTCACATAGTAGGCTCTGGAAGCTCTTTGAGAACTCTCCTTCAATATATCCATTCCTTTCCCTTTGAACTTCTGTGCCCAATTTATTGCCATTTAATCTGACAAATTTATATACAACTTAATTGACAACTCCCCTCCCCGCAGTTGGTTTACTTAAAACAATGTCAAAGATGCAGTAAAATCAAACATTAAAAACAACTTGGCATTAAATTTATCAAAACATAAACAAAACCAGCAGGTATAAAACAGTCACATTATAAAACTATATGCTAAAATTGTGTTTTAAAACTGTATGTCTGGGTAGGTGTGCCTAAACAAAAATGGCACATGCCAAAAACAATGCAGTATAGTGAATGGGCTTGTCTCATAATAATAGGCAGAGATTTCCAAAGAGCAGTGGGTGCTGCCACACTGAAGGATCAATCCCTTGCAAATGCGGGACAGACAGGATATTGAAGAGCGCCTTTTGCACAGCAGTTTATTGTGGATTCAGTTTTGTTCACAG
Organism: Podarcis tiliguerta; assembly: GCF_965153285.1. NCBI lineage: Eukaryota > Metazoa > Chordata > Lepidosauria > Squamata > Lacertidae > Podarcis > Podarcis tiliguerta. The sequence continues at coordinate 44,816,151 of NC_139543.1, read as the reverse complement.
AACTGAAAGAGGAGAACAGGACTGAGGCCAAGGCTGTGTACACATTACCAGCTTAAAACACAGCGACGTTGTTCTTTTTCTCAATTTCGATTGAAGCTGGTTTCCGGGGTGTTAAGTTGTGGGCGAACATATCAGACGACACAGCGATTCTTCAACAGCTCTTGTTTATTCAGAGGCCAGAATAGAACTGAACTGAAGAGCTCAGTCAGCCTGCTTATATAGAGCTCCAGAACAACGTAACTGTTGCAACTTTCTAAAACTATCCAATCACTGAACGTCACTTTCGATCCTTCATTTGCATAACTATCTACAGTATCCCCCTGCTGGCCCAGGGTAAGAACCTCAGTACATAACACCGGGGAATGCATCAAAATGCAGCATTTCCTACGAAGTGACATGATAGGTACAGGATCAATATGGATTGTGGCTAACGTTGTATGCACACTTCTTCCCAAACCAGTGGTGGAAGCGCACTGGAGGAGCACACTGTGTTTGTGAACAGGCCTCAAAGTTTGTACAGGAGTTTGTACACAGCCTTAAAGTTGCTATTACCTCCCGAGAATGACCTCTAAGAGCTGGATTAGAGATCCAGGTTGTTCGCCTGTTTATCATCTTACTGTATGTCTTGATGGGGTATTCATTATTTATAAACCAAGAGGAAGAGAGATAAAAAATTTAAAAGGGAGAGATGAACCAAATATTGGAAATAAGAGCAGTCAGGGTTTGGGTTCTTCCCCCACTTTGACAGTCAGAAATAACTACATGCTCAATGAATTCAAGACCGAAATTCAAGGAACTGCCTTCCATTTGCTTGCATTCAGTCAGCCATAAAGGCAAGGGAGGAAAACATCATTTTTCAAAGCGATGTCACCAGTTAAAAGCCAAAAGTGTTTACACCACACGCCTGCAGAACAGCCAGCCAGTGATCCATATCTCTTTGTAGGTAAAGCGACTGCCGAGTAAATTGCCTCGGGTTGGCAAATACAGATAAATATGAAGAACGATGGAGCTGGATGTTGACACATAATGCAGTGCTATTCCAGTGGAAATGTATAATACTGTAACTAACGGAACAGTACAGATTCAACAGTAAATCACATTTTGTATTCAGGCTACGTAGGACCTCTGTGAGAGGAACTAAGGAACTAATTAGTTCAATTTGTATTTTAAAAAGGTAAATGCAAATTAGTTTTTAAAACCTTGCTAATGAGGACATTTTTAATGGATTAAAATGGGAGTGGGGGTATCTTAACTCTGGGCGCTACCACTAAGCAGTTTATTTTGGACTCGGTTGCTGCTCATGCATACAAGTTTTGCACAGTTTCCTTACAACGACACCCTTATCAAAATACTATCCCATATCCCACTTGCTTTAATCCAGATTTGCCTTTTCCACTAATAAGTAAAAAAACAATAACAACCAAAGGAACGACCAGTTCAGATTAAATGGGGAGGGGTGGAGAGAAATGTGGGGTGGCATTTTGATGAGAACAAGATTGCGTGGGTGCTGCAAAAACCTGCATGCAGGAGGAACTATTGAGGGAGTTGGGTATGTTTAGACTGAGAGGTGTCAGGGTAGGCAGCTTCAAATATCTGAAGGGCATGGAAGAGGGAGCAAGCTTGTTTTCCGCTGCTCAGGAGGGCAGGAGCTGAACTAATTAATTCAAATTGGTCTTAGAAGCACCATTAACCCTGACAGGCTAAACATTAGGAAGAACTTTCTGACAGTAAGAACTGTTCTGGCATGGCCAGAAAAGAGACCCACAGGCTAGAAATTCCCTATCCCGGTCATAATATAAATGATAAAATACAGGGTGTTTTCAACATTCATTGTGCCCATGGAATCAATAGCCTGGGACAGGGGATTAGGTAGCTGTCAAGCTGTGCCATCCCTATTGACTGGTTGTGAGAAGGTAGGCAGGTGGGGGACTGGCTAAGGTTGGTTGGGCAGTGGCCCCTTAGCCCGAGTGGACTTGAATTGTGGCTGGAATTACTTTAGATGGCTAGAATTACTTGAGATAAATAATGCACTTCAAATGTCCTTTAAAGGGAAAGTGTGTATGCAGCCCTAGAAAGCCATCACAGCAGCCAGAGACTGTCTGGAGGAACAGAATGCAGGGGGAGTGGTAGGGAATTTTTGGAAGCCTATCAGCTGCGATGAAATTCTCCCACTGTTAAGTTTATGGTGCATAAAATATACTGCTCCCCCCACATACTTTGGTTTTAATATGAGAACAATGATTTATGGGATAGCTCAGTTGGCAGAGCGTGAGACTCTTAATTTCAGGCTCATGGGTTTGAGCTTCATGTTGGGCAAAAGATTCCTGCATTGCAGGGGGCTGGACTAGATGACTCTCGGTGTCCCTTCCAACTCTGCAATTCCACAGTTTACTATAAGAACAGTAAAAGAGCGCACATCAAAGGGCTTGTGCACACTTGCCTTTCCTTCGTGCTCCCCAGGCACTGTCTGGGCTTAAAAGCTCTGTGTCCAAACACAGGTCCCCCCCTGAGCTTTCCTTGTGAAAACCTGCTCTTTTAAAGCTGAATCAGAGTAAATGGCAATTGGTGGAAAACCAGCTGCTGAGTTCTTTTGCTTGCACTTATTTCACACACACACTGTGGCCCAAACAGCAGTGCTCACAGGGGGGTGATGTCAAAGGATGTGGCGGGGAGGTTAGAGGAGCTTCCAGGCTGGGAGCAGTGTCCCTCCTTCCCTGCTCTTTTCCATCATCTTCTGCAGCACAGGAGAAGGGAGTTTTCTGTTTGTTCGCTTCTCCTCACCAGTGACAGCAAAGCGGCCTTTTCAGAAGTGTGCTTAATGTCAGGTGGTGCAGGGCCCATCAGAGGATGCACAGAATTACTTTGGTCCTTGTTGCAATTGCTTCCTTTCATCACAAGGTGTCGCCATTCCATGACAGACAGAATGTTTTGCAATTAGCCTCTTGGAAGGCAAAGGAGGAGGCTGCTGAAGGATTGCTGTGACCCGCAATGTGTGTGTGTGTGCACGCGCGCGTGCCAGAGTGTCTGTTGGGGGTAATACCTTTCTCTGGCTTGTTGATGAGCACAGTGACCTATTTCTTTTAACAACATGCGAAATGCATTTAAATAATAAAAAAAGGAAAAAATGTTCATACAATAAACCATGCTGAATACAGTTAGTATAATAGCATAACACATATGCAAAGGTATATTTGTATGCATATATATATATATATATATGCATACAAATATACCTTTGCATATGTGTTATGCTATTATACCAACGTGGGACGCGGGTGGCACTGTGGGTAAAACCTCAGTGCCTAGGACTTGCCGATCGTATGGTCGGCGGTTCGAATCCCCACGGCGGGGTGAGCTCCCGCCGTTCGGTCCCAGCTCCTGCCCACCTAGCAGTTCGAAAGCACCCCTAAGTGCAAGTAGATAAATAGGTACCACTTTATAGCGGGAAGGTAAACAGCGTTTCCGTGTGCTGTGCTGGTGCTGGCTCGCCAGAGCAGCTTCGTCACGCTGGCCACGTGACCCGGAAGTGTCTTCGGACGGCGCCGGCTCCCGGCCTCTTAAGTGAGATGAGCGCACAACCCTAGAGTCGGTCATGACTGGCCCAGACGGGCAGGGGTACCTATATATATATATATATATATATATATATATATATACCTTTACCTATATATATATATATGCACAATAGCATTGTAAGGTTGGTCACTAATGTTCCCCTATTAGAAATAGATAACTGTGGCTGGGAGTGTGTGAAGTGTCTACCAAAAATACAAGTGATGGTGCCCAGATCTTGTTGACCCAACGTTATATCCAGAATGGCTCTTCCTGCTTGTTGTTAGGGTGACTAGAATTAAATACATTCATTCATTCATAAAAATTTATGTTGCTTAATATGATAAAAATCTCTTAAGCGGTTTAAAAATACACTAACAAAGAGTTCAAAACTCCTATTGTTCTAAGCGCATTTTGTGACAGGGAATTTCATTAATGCAAGCAGTTTCTGAGCTCTGGGCACAGTACTGCACCTAAAATTTCAGATTAAAACTGCCACTGCTGAAAGAAAAGGAGGACCCTTTTCTACCTCCCCACTTCCAGCCACTCTCTGAAGGCTGGAGAAGGGACTCTCATAAGAATATTAGGGGGGCGGGCAGGGGAAGCATGGCTTTTTTTTTTTTTTTTTGCAGTCTTCAGAAGAGGACAAGACCATGTGAAAAATGAACATAAGATTTTAGCTGCAGTTCATTCATTTTCAGCTTTGTATTCTTGTTATAAAAAAGTGCGCCTAGACACTCCATTGTGGCGTCCATAGCCTAGGTTTAAGGTGCCATTCAGCTCCTAGCTTTCATATCTCAGCTTCTAACACCACACTAACAATGTATTTTTAACAAAATAATAAAAATTCAAACAACGTTCAATAAAATCACCTTAAAAACTGGATAAGAGTAAGAAAAACACAACCAAATATTACAAATAAACTAAGCTCAATTGAAGACTTGCCCCTTGCATGTTTTAAAACTTGCATGGGGGTGGGGGGGATTTCAAAGTGTGCAACTTGTTACGCATGAGTGAGAAGTACACCTGCTGAAATTTATTCTTGCACACAAGTCTCAAAGTAAAGAAGCTGTCTTCTCCTTTGCACTTTATCAAACTGTGTTTTTGATCAATAACGCTTCTGTAAATGCCACAGAACACTGAGTGGGAGCCTCTCATGTTCCCCCAAACCAACCAGTTTGTAAGGCATCTTGCACAGACTTTTTCAAAGCAGTGATCCTTCTGTAATGACCATTATGTCTGTCCTAGCAGAGTCATTAGGTGTTGCTTGCAGATTGCACCCCTTCCCCTTTTTGATATATGGCTCAGTCTGACATGATGCACTCGCATTTTTTTTGCCATTTCAGCTGCCGTCTAAGGGCTTTTCTGCATGATCAATTGAATGAGCTCTTGGGATACTTTCCCCTTCCACCTCCAGTAATGTTTTTTTTAAAAAATGGGTTTTGCAAAATGAACATTATCACTTTTTATATTTTATAAACAAAAACAAACCACAAAAGAACCCTACCCCCAACCATATTCAAATGCAGAAAGTCTTTGTTGAAATGTCCATGTCATAAAAGTATAATCTTGTCTAAATTGCTGAGATGCCATGTGCCTCAGGAAGGCCACATTTTTTCTTCTTCCTCTTCTTCTTCTTCTTCTTCTTCTTCTTCTTCTTCTTCTTCTTCTTCTCCTTCTTCTTCTTCTTTGTATAGGTAGGGAGCCTAGCAGGTTGTTGGTTGAGATGTAGAGTCTGAAATCCCACCATATGCAATTGTGTTCTTCATCTTGCTACATGGGCATCTCTGCTAACATGGTCCCTCTCACCCTCCTATTTCAACTATGAATGAACCCCATTCATAAATGAAATAAGGCTGACTTCACTGATAATGTTTTATTTTACCTTATTTGCTTCTGCACATTCATTAAGCCTGCACACTCATAGCAAACATGCTCTCCAAGTGTTGGTTCATATCCAAGATGGCAGGATCCACACACAGAAGAGGGAGGTTTGCAGAAGTACTGGAGATGATGGGAGAAACCTGTAAGGAAGATTCCACCCCCCCGCTCCCCCCAAAAAACAGCCCAATAGGGATTGATCATGCTTAGTGGCTACAGAGTGGTGAGTTTCAGGGGTGGAGACCAGAAGTCAATATGAGATGACTGGAATGGTGAATCTTGAAAGAAGGATGGCTGGCTAGCTGGAATGCTGAAGAGCAGCACTCAATATCGCAGCACGTCCACACCATCGATAAGCATATTTGCTTCCCCCAAAGACTCCTGGGAACAGTAGTTGCAGAGCACTTGCAGAGCTATAATTCCCAGCACCCATAACAAGATCTCCAGGGTTCTTTGAAAGAACCATGTGCTTTAAATGTATGGTGTGGGTGCGACCCCTAGTTCCACCAGCCCATAGGCAAGGGATAGAGATGGGACTGCAAGGCCTTTCCATCTACTCTGCTGAAAGACCACCAGCCTTGGGGGGCTTCCTTTCCTTGAACTCCTTCAGTCACAGTTGGCCACTGCAAGAATTCTTGTAAAGTAAAAAATAGTGCCTAAGCTTGCTCCCCCCCTCTTTCCTAATACCCTTTTCCGTTGTATTGTGTCTTTTAGAATGTAAGACCAATGGCAGGGACTGTCTATGAACATTTTAAAGCTATTCTGAGAACTCTTTTTGGTGCTGATGATGCCAAGGTTGCAGGTTCAATCCCTGTATGGGGCAGCTGCATATTCCTGCATTTTAGGGGGTTGGACTCAATGATCCTCGGAGTCCCTTCCAGCTCTACAATTCTATGACTATATGAAGAACAGGGGGAAAATGTGTTGTTGTTGTTGTTGTTGTTGTTGTTGTTGTTTTAAAAAACCATTATGTTTGCAGGGACCATGTGTTTATTTCAAACAACTGTTCATTTTAGTGCTGGGCTGAATATTCCACCCCACCTTTGCCAGATGGGTGGGCTGTTTCATGATTTTCGGGGATGGAGGGATTTGAAGTATATTGGGCTTACCTTATATACAAGCCGGCGAAGCGATTTCTGTCTCTCTTTCAAAATGACCAGTCTTGCCGCTCCTTGAAGCAGTGGCTCTGCTGATCTGCCTGCCTTTCTGGGGCAGGGGGCTCCTGGGATTGAAGCTGGCTGTCTCATGATGTAGTGTCGTTCCCAGGGGGAGTCTGTCTGAGGGACATGCCTGCATCACCTTCAAGTGGTAGCAAGCCGTTTTTATTTTTTTTAAAAAGCCAGAGGCCGGAGGGCGGGGGGAATCAGGGCACATGTATTTTAAAAAAGAAGAAAATTGTTCACATTTTCTCACCTATGCAAAATATGAACCGGATCTTTCTTTGAGGGAGGTATTTCACCTGGAGGTGTGCCATGGTGTGCACAAACTGCTGTGCATCCCCACAACCGCACTCTGCAGTCCCAGATGCTGGTTTGCTCTCCTGGCCTCAAGCACAACTTTTACCTTCCCTGCATCCAAAATAGTTCTCTCTTAGCTTGATGCTGATGCTTACAGTGGCACCAGGTATGGCCTCAGGCCCTGTACAACCATGAATAACAAATAGTGGGCAGTGCTATTAGCTCTGTCAGAATCCACAGAGCAGCACGAGAAAGCTTTACTTTGGCAGTCGTACAAGTGGGGCAACCTTGTAATGCTGGAAAATCAGATATGTCTCATCTGAACAGGAGTCTAGGAAAACAAATTGTGCCGCACCGCAGAGGGGAAGCGCAGGTGCTGTTGTCAGCCGGATCAGGAGAACGTGAGCAGCTCCAGGACTCAAGAAGGCCCTGATTCCTCTCTGTTGTGGTTTCTGCTTCAACTTGGGGTGCGTGTGTTGGGGTGTGGGTGTGTGTGTGAAGGAGGAGCACACGTCTCCCAGGTTGCTGTGCTCATGCTTGGCAGTGTGCTCCATGTTGCCTGTGGCTGCCCTGCTGCATTGCTGAAACGAGAGCCAAGCAGTAAGCGTGACACTCTCTGTCTCTATTAGCAAACAAACAGTGTGCGATTAGAGGGATCAAGCACACAGGCCCATGCACCCATTTGTATTCCATCTCACACACAAGCACAGAAGGGCAGCTGTCCAATTAAATGGACAAAAATGCCAGTTATGGGTCCAGCTGTGTGGGGGCAGACAATATATATCTCACTCCTACAGAACTGCTTTTTCTCTCACAGTCGGCAGCTCGGCAGCATCTCTCCCTGCCTCACTCAAACCCAAAGCGAAGGCAGCAAAACTCAGGAAACTTGCACAACTTGTGTGGGCAAGCCTTTGTGAATGTGCAGTCTGCAAGTACAACCTCCACTGAGTGAACTCTGTGGTATCTGTTCTATAGTTCCGTTGTCCCTCCTGATGTAGCTCCAAGTGCAAAGGGCTCTGTGTTTTAATTTTGCTAGGGGACTGGAAATTTCCTAGGCCACTTGGATATATGTGATCATAAGGCAGCCCAGCCTCTTGGCCTCAAAGGCTTCCTACATGAAGGGCGGGGTGGGGAAGTGGTAAAGATTACAATTTTCCAAACCTTGATTCACAGACCAGTAGGTCTGGTGAAACATTAGTTTCTCTTTGGGCTTTTGCCTGTAGGCATGTGCAATGCTATTGTCTAGAATAGTCTCTCCTTATCTGTCATCCACACCAGCCCTGTTGCCTCTGTTAAATTCCCCATCAAAAATCCTAGTTAGCCTGAGAAACCTATATGGCAATGGGAGACTACAACTGCCATTAGTGCTGGGTATCAGTCAACCTTCCCCACTCTTGCTGTTTCCTGACATCCCAGGAAAGGCAGATTTCTCTTCTCATTTATTATATAGGGGGGAAAGGGGATCTCTATCAAGGGCTTCTATAATACAAACGGCTACATCAAAAATACACTGATATTTCACTCTTTGGCTGAGCCCCATCTCAGACTGTATGAACAGTAGACAGGAAGGCAGAACCGCCAGATGGAAGGCAACTCAGCCTTCTCTGGGGACTCTAACATGGGGCTTTCTCAGGCATAAGCTTCTGCAACTGCCACCCATTCCAAAAGGGGAAGGTGTCCTCAAAGACATCTGCTCTCTCCACGTTCCAGGACTGTGGCTATCATTTCTGCTTTGCCAGGCAAAGGGGGCGGTGGGTGGGTGGGGGGAGGGTCTGGCTACGACTGTGTTTGATAAAATGCCAAGGTGCATTAACCTCCCCTCCATCACAGGGCTGTGCAATTAATATTTGATGCTGGCAAATGAAGGAGGGCAGAGGAGTTAAATGGGGTCAGCTGCGTGGAATGGAGGAAGGGGTTCTTTCCTGAGGAGGCCCAATTGGGAGCGCAAACACTTAGCCAAAAGGGAACTTCCAGCTACCTAAAGCTCTCCCCCTCTAAATAATCAGTGCTGCTATGGAAACGGCCCTAAACGGTCTACATGATTCTGTTACTGATGGAAGTGTAGTGAGGACTGGGCATCCGTGGGGCTAAGTTACCATAACAGCACAAAGGACTTTCTTGTTTTTTACAATCCATATTTTGCAATGCCACATTACAGCATCAGAGCAAGCTCTGCTAGTTTCAAATGATTTGCCCATATTATCCCAAGATTTTCAATTGTGTTAAATGTTGCTCTCCAGTGGCTGGGAATGAATGGGTAATGTGGGTGATGGTGGCACCAGCATGAGGAAATGATACTGTGAATAGGGAAAAGAAATTATAAAGAGAACTGCCTTGAAATCTGTGGGTATAGGGTGGTATAAAAATTTAATAAATAATAACCACCATCATACTTTCTGACCCTTAAAACAATTGTGCATTTTTAGCAGATGCCGCCTTTTTGAACATTGCAGCTTTGTGCAATGCAGCCATGAGTCAGATTTGCATTTCTTCCTAAAAATCCATTGGCTCCACTTTAGTGGCTTTTTTCAATAATGTTCCACAATCTGGAGCCACCACTGAGAAGTCCCCTTATCCTGATCTTCCCTGAATTCCACCATAAGCAGGATTGTTGCAACTGCCCTAAATGGAATGAATGGGAAGGGATGCTTCCAGATGAGTTTCTCATGCTTATTGCTGGGTTCTTCCTTGAGAAATCAGAAGTGCAGGAAGAAAACCTTGAAGAAAGAAGGTATATTGTGAGACAGGGTTTCCACCCTTATGCTGCTTTCCCTTGAATGGGAAATGATGAAGGAATTCCCCAGAGAGCCATGACAGTCAGATATGCAACTGAACATCACTGGTTGCAAATAAATAGCTCTTCTTGTTGGCCGCTGGTGACAGAGTCCCAGTGTTGGGTAATACTAACCAAACATCTGTCCCTGTGGCCTCCTGCACTAGCCTTACTTTCTATCTCATTCCACGTTCTGGAGCAGGATAAGCATCATTTTCTGTTTCTGGGTGGGATTTAGTCACAAACCGACAAATTCAGGTTGCACAATCAAAAGTTGTGTGGTGTCATTGTGTAATATACTACTTCTCCCTCCCTCCCTCCCTCAAAATCAGACTTTTTTTGCAATAAGAAAAGCGATGGTCAAATGCATTGGGATGTGTGGGCTATAACAGTTGAGTAACATTGTATAAGCTCCCCACAAGCAAATCAGAATGGATGCTCAATAAATAGCCAACATCACCTAATCTCCCCCATCATTTGTGCAAACAAATGGAGACGAAATCTCCACACTAGGTGGCTATGTAGCCACTGCTGATTGTATGGGTGAATATGCCTGCGAGGACCCCATGTCTGAGAGCTGCAACACCACAGCTAAAATATGAGAATATAAGTGAAGTCTTTACTTTGTATACTCAGGCACCACTAATCCAGGAGTATGGATGGGAGGGCCAGAGCAGTGCTGCTACTTAGCAAGAAGCTGGAGCGTGGTGGGGAGACACTGACAGCAACAAGCTGCTACTAGTAGAACCACAGCTGAAAAGCTTCTTGGAATAATTTATATAGGCAGAAGGGGGGAGATGGGGATGGTGCAGATCCAGATGGAAGCAAATCACCCATCTGTTGAGATTGTGGATCTGTTCAGCATACAAATGCAAGCCGTTCCTTGTTGCCCCCTGAGAAAGAGAGCTCAAATTCCATATGCAGAGGTAGAAGTCGGATCTAATCTTAATATTATTATTTTGTGTGTGTGTGGAGCCTGTGGCCCTCCGGATGTTGTTGAACTCCCAACTGGAAACTGGAAGCTTCTTTCCTAAAATCGAGTACCTCTTAGTTCCCACTTGGTTCCATATTCAAGTATTTGGGTTCTGTATTTGTTTGGTGGGAATTGTAGTCCAGCAGCATCTGAGAGCCACAGGTTCCCTATGTTGGTCGGCAGGGGGAAAAGGTATATGGAAAGGAGAATTCCTGGATGCCAAGATCAAGGTTTGGGGTAAGTAGTCAACGGTGGGAGAACCCCAGCAGAGATTTAAAATCACTTAATATTCAGCAGAGCATGGAAATATAAGTTGTTAGACCTTTAAAACATGCCCTTCTAACTTCCTTCCAAAGTTCCCCTCTTCCCCTAGCATAGAAAAAGGCCACACATTTGGTAAGTTACAAATTGGTTTACTTACAAACTCTTCAAAGGTCAAGTTCATGTGCTTTTCCATACACCTGTCAGAAAACACATGCAGTAAAATCTCAGTTCCTAAACCCCACTCCAGTCTTAGTCAACGCAGGTGGAGCTAATTTTGCTATTTCTGACTTAGGGGTGTCCCTCTGCTTGCTTTTGTGCCATTTCCAGCAAAGCCAGTATGCAGAGATGCCAGTTCATTCCTGTGCTAACCTGCCATACTGACATCAGCAAACTAATATACCAAGTTCAGAAGAACAATGTATGGATCCTATTTAATATATGTCCTGTGACTATGACTGTATTTAGGACCTAAGTAATATCTTAAGGCTCTTCTTCCCCACCTGTTAGTAATACATTTGGTGGAATCTAGACATTTTTTAAAAAAGCATTTTCACAGCATTTTTTATATAAGTTTTGAAAAATATGTTGAATTTGCCTTAAGCTCACCTTCGTCATCTAGGGTCACAGCTGTATAACGCAATTAAAATGCACTTTAAATGTTATATTTGCAGCAGTCTAGCTGAGTCCTTGCTCCACTTCCTCATAGGTGGTTCTTTTCAGGCCTTCCCTTCCTGAATCATGTTCTTGCTAATGTCATCCATGGTTAAGTGATTTCCACTCCCCACCCTTTCTCATCACATCAGCAGATGCTCCTCTGCATGCAAACCCTGATCTGCTGATTAATGTTTTTTTGCCGCACTCTATGCTGAAAGAGCTTTCATTAGGCAGTGTGCACCCTTACAGCCTTTGCCCCCAGATCCCTGCCTTCTGCTGAAACCTAGGCCTTCAGCTTAGTACAGGCCATAAATACAAGCATGAAGAATTATGTACCTGCAGAATTTCCCCATAGAAACCCGCCTGTCTTCAGTGCCAGTGCCAGGCTATTTTGCAGCCTATGCAAGGCTAACTACGCCCCACCCCCTTGCCCAAAAATTTGCTAACTTCAATTTTCAAAAACAGATGTCTTGTTGAAAAAATGAAAAGCACAAAAATAGAAACTGTTAAATTCATTTAAAATTGCACAAATAAGTAATAGCATCATAGAATCATAGGAGTTGGAAGAGACTCTAAGGGTGGTCTACTCTAACCCCTGCAATGCAGCTTCCAGGGATCAAACCTGCAACCTTGGCATTATCAGCATCACGCTCTAACCAACTGGATACAACAATCTTTGATTACCTTTCTCAAATGCAGAAGATGTTTTAATACATGAATTATTTTATCACATACGCAACCCAACAGGACAATGACAATAATCCACCAACAACATACAAATCAATATGGCTAACCTGACCCAAAACACCCACCCACCTCACTCACACACGAAAACAAAGATCACCACAGCCAATCACAAGCAAACAATCACACCCTAGGCCAACCCCAACCTCTCTCACCAACAAAGGAACACAAGTGAACAACACAAGCAACGCTGACACCAAACTCTACATACATTAAACATAATAGAAACACCGCCACCCGACCCCACCCCCATCCATCTTCCCTCTCTCCACCCCCTTTCTTTTTTCTTTTTTTTCTTCTCCCCCTGATGCCTCAACAAATGAAATGGATTTGTAAGAACGTTACATGGGAAAAAAAATACGAGGCATTACACTTACTTCTGTAAAACAAGAAAATCCTTAATAAAATATTTTTTTTAAAAAAATACATAAATTATTTTGAATAATCTTGTGAATTGTGATGTTGAAATTTAAAAGTTTCAGTTTCGGGCACATCAAAATCTCACTTTGCATGCCTTTTTCTATGTAAATTTTTGTCACCAGTACCTTCAGGTCAAGTGCTGATACTTGGGCATGTTCAATTAATACAGTGGTACCTCAGGTTACAGACACTTCAGGTTACAGACTCTGCTAACCCAGAAATAGTACCTCGGGTTAAGAACTTTGCTTCATGGTGAGAACAGAAATCGTGCAGCGGCGGTGGGAGGCCCCATTAGCTGAAGTGGTACCTCAGGTTAAGAACAGTTTCACGATATGAACAGACCTCCAGAACGAATTAAGTTCTTAACCCGAGGTACCACTGTATAGTTCCCGAGCCAACTAGTCTCTTCTGCAACATGGTTCAGTTTATGAAAGTTTTTTTTATAAGTTTGAGCTTTGAGAAACCACATTCACCACTTGCCACTGATACAGGAAGTATCAGAAGGATCCTTAGAGCAACAGAAACATTAGGCACTTTATCCAGGCGTTTTTGTTGTAGTATGAAGAGTTTGATTTGTGGCAGCAAAAACAAAAAATCACAACTTTTGAGATTGAATATATCAACCATGGATGGCACACATCTTCATCGTTTGCTTCAGTTTTTTCTCTTTGGGAAAATCATGTGATACAACCTGCATGTCATATATAAGTTGTCTCAGATTATCATGGCAATATTTAGGCCAATTAGCAGGATCACTGTAATTGAAGTTAGGCACAAGACCATCTCCTTGCAGACTTTGCAGCACTCTCACTGTTCTTGACATCCTATTTTTCCGCTGTGTGTTTTCCAAAAATATCTCCAATTTGTGAAACCTCTGTCTTGGAGTTTATATCATTTGTAGTAGAAGCACCACATTCAGGCTCCCTTAGTGCTGGTTTCTTGTTCTTGTTCTCCGATTGCTTTCTTTGTACAATGGTATTTCAGGAGAAATGTCTCCGGACAGCGCTGGCCTCCGGCCTCTTGAGTGAGATGGGCGCACAACCCTAGAGTCTGTCAAGACTGGCCCGTACGGGCAGGGGTACCTTTACCTTTATTTCAGGAGAAACTTCTCTTTGCTTTGCTTGCTCCTTAGCTTTTTCTCCTTTTCGTTTGTGGTACTGAGCTACTTATGCTCTTTTTTTATATATATCAGTTATAGCTCACTAGAAAAATGAATACATTTTCTAAATAAGATTAAGATGTGAAGATAAGATTTAAAATTAAGTGATATACACATAACCTACTACTCTACTTTATGCCCATTTCATATATACATTAAAAACAATTCTAATGTATGAATTACTTCAAAAATGATAAAATACTTCAAAATATAAAAATAAAATAAATTTAAGAAATAACCAAAACTATTCTGTATAAAAATATGTCCCTCAGAAGACAGTCCTGTCCCCCTCAGAGGTCTGCACTAGCACTGCTTGTCTCCTGTTACTAATGTATTTAAATAATGTTGTTTTTAGCAATATGCTCCTCAAATCCTTTTTTAGCACCCCTTATTGCCCACTTGCATTTCTTTTGCCAATATTTGTATCCCTTTTCATTCTCCTCATTTGGACGGGACTCATGTTTTGAAGGACACCTTCTTGCTGGTAGTAGCTTCTTTGACTCCACTAGTTAACCACGCTGGCAATCTCTTGGCCCTGCTGGTGCCTTTCCTGATCTGAGTTATATACTACTCAGCTTCAAATATTCTGCTTTTAAACAACTCCCACGCATTTGGAGTGATTTGACCCTCCTGACTTTGGCTTTCAACTTCCTTTTTAACCAAACCCTTATTTTTGGGGGTGGGGAACTTTCTTTTTTCATTATATAATATTGAGTTATTAATGAAGTTTCTTCTTCCAAAGTCCATTGTTGGATTTTCTTGGATTTTACCTGCACATTTAATTTAATAGCACCAGTGTTTTTTTCCTAAAAACAAAAATAAAACATAATTAGGGGTACTCTCATTTTGACTCAAGAAAACCACCATTTTATAGTTCAAATCAGGAAAAATAAACGCAGTAAATGGACAAAAGTACAAAGATTCCCAAAATGTTTAGGGGTATGCATATACACATGCGTCCCCCCAGAAAAAAGCACTGAATAGCACTATGGTCACTTCTCCCTTATTCCGCAAGACTGTGTTCCCTGAGAGAAGCTACCAGATTATCTGACAATGGGCTACCATGTACTTTCCCCTTTAAATCCTTCCCTCCCCCTTTCTCTGGCTCCTAATCTGCTGTTTCCATGTGCCCATTAAACACTGCCTGCTTCTTTTCAAACACTGCCAGCCTCTGGTTCTTACCTCTCAAGGGAACGGTTAAGCAGTTCATTATCACTTCCTTATTAATGTGGGCTTTTCACAGGTTTCCAACAAGGTGCAGCCAACCCCCTACATTCAGGAACCACCCCCTCTCTTTTGCTTCTTGGGACCCCTTACTCGCAAGATGGGGAGGTTTCATGCTGGGCTGCATTTTAGCCCAGTCAAAGCCTTGGATGGGCTCCAACCAACATGACTTTTTGGGCCATTCCCCCTTTTGCTTGGAAGCTCCCCCCCCTCCTTCTTGGGCTCTTTCTCCCTCTCCCCCTCCTGCGTTCCTGCTCAGGCATCATGTCACTTTCAAATTGAAAAGCCAAATGGAATTTCCAGGCGGTTTGCAGCTTTTATGATTCACTTGTTTGCTTTTCTCCCCCTTTTATTTTTAATTTATTTCTCTCTCCATCCACACCCTCTCTCTTCCTATTCACTCTTAGCAGCTGCCTGCTTTGAATTTGGTTTGCACCGAGGGCAGGAGAAAGTCATTTTCTGCCTTTCAAAAAAAATATATCTTTTTTAATACAGAGTGGATTTGAGGGGTGGCGGTGGTGGAATAGATGCAGGATCAAATGAAGATGTCTTAGAAGTTTTTTGTTTTTTTTAAATGTTACCTCTTTTGCCCTTTCTAAATATCTGCCCATCTGCTGAAAATGTGTGACAGTTATTCAACAACATGTCTCTCTGATCTAAGAAACTGAAGGGGAAATAATTACCCATTTGCTGTGAATTAGATATTAGATAATGTCTAGGAAGGGGAGGGGAGACAGGAGAATTCTCTGGAAGTTTATACTTAATTACCAGAGATCAGTAGTGGCGTGCAGTAATTTTAGACTCGGGACTTGATGGTCTAATGGGTGCACTCCCCATTTAGATCATAATCTGTGTTACTTCGCTTACTTCAAATGGTTTTATAGGAGGTCCCATTTTGGATTACAATGTGCATTAAGATCCCTGCTGCCTTTGGGAACCCCACTTTTCAGTTGGCCAGGTGGCGCCCCTGACATCTGCCCCATATTCCTGCCCCAAATGGCACCACTGTCAGAGATGCCCAACACACATCTCCTTTGTGAATATTTCTTTCAGAGTGCACTTGGTTGAGGTCCATGGGACGTGTTGTTTCCCACCCTTGGTTGCTCTGAAGCATTGCTATAGCAAAGAGGTTTTCAGGATGTTCAATTGCAGGGAAGGTGCCCTACGTGAATTTGCTTGCTGAGGAACCCTCTTCATTTGCAACAGATAATAAAAGGTACCCCTGCCCGTATGGGCCAGTCTTGACAGACTCTAGGGTTGTGCGCCCATCTCACTCAAAGAGGCCGGGGGCCAGCGCTGTCCGAAGACACTTCCGGGTCACGTGGCCAGCGTGACATCGCTGCTCTGGCGAGCCAGAGCCGCACACGGAAACGCTGTTTACCTTCCCGCTAGTAAACGGTCCCTATTTATCTACTTGCACCCGAGAGTGCTTTCGAACTGCTAGGTTGGCAGGCGCTGGGACCGAACAACGGGAGTGCACCCCGCCGCGGGGATTCGAACTGCCGACCTTTCGATCGGCAAGCCCTAGGCGCTGAGGCTTTAACCCACAGCGCCACCCGCGTCCCTAACAGATAATAGGATGTGTTTATTTATTTATTTATTGCATGTATATCTCAGATTTTTCTTCAGGGAGGCCTCTAAAGTTCTCCCCTCCTCATTTTATCCTCACAGCAACCCTGTGAGGTAGGTTGGGCAGCGACTGGCCCAAGGTCTCCCAGTGGGCTTCCTGGCCCAGTGGAGATTTGAACCCCGGTCTCCCACTCTAGTCCTAGTCCGACACTCTAACCGCTGCGCCACACTGGCTTTCAATGGAGCTAAATGTTCTCAATGGGTTATTTATTTCTTTAGGAAATGTGTGAGCTTCGCCAACTCAAAATTGCCAGGATACGATTATTTGTGCTGTCCACACAAGGACGGCTGCCAGATCTGTGGGGCTTCCCTGTTGCTCAGCGTGGACTATGAAAACAGATCACTAAGTGCTTCCTTTGAGTGGGATTCAGTCAAAGGTTGCAGAATTATAGCTGACTGGGAGGTCTTGCACAACAAACCACTTCTCCAAAAGCTCAGGCTTTTTTTGATGAGGAAAGTGATAGGAAAATGCATTGGAAAGTGTGGGATCACCATAATAAAAATAATAATAATAATGCTTTTATTATTTATACCCCACCCAGCTGGCTGGATTGCCCCAGATGGTGGTTAACAGTGTATATAAAAGCATAATAAAACATCAAACATTAAAGGCTTCTCAATACAGGGCTGCCTTCAGATGTCTTCTAAAAGTTGTATAGTTGTTTATCTCCTTGACATCTGATGGGAGGGCATTCCACAGGGAGGGAGCCACTCTCAAGAATCCCCTCTGCCTGGTTCCCTGTAACTTCACTTCTCACAGTGAGGGAACCTCCAGAAGGCCCTCAGGAGCTGGACCTAATGCCATCTAATCTGTTGGAAGATTCAGGACAGATAAAAGGAAGTACTTCTTCACACAGCACACTTTTGTGAAGCTATGGAAATCACTCTCACAGGAGACAGTGCTGGCCCCCAACTTGGATGGCTTAAAAAAAAGGCTACTAGCCACAATGGCTGTACTCTGCCACCACAGCCAGAGGCAGTAGCACTTCTGACTACTAGTTGCTGGAAACCACCAGGGGGTGGGGGGTGGCAGATACTGCTCTTGTGCTCAGGTTCTGCTTGGGGGTTTCCCACAATGTCTGGTTGGTCACTGTGAGGACAGGATTCTGGACTAGATGGGCCAGTGGCCTGATCCAGCAGTGCTCCTCTTATGTTCTTATTTTCCAATCTCCCCGCAAACAGATCAGAATGAA
The DNA here is from genome assembly GCF_965153285.1 of Podarcis tiliguerta. Lineage (NCBI taxonomy): Eukaryota > Metazoa > Chordata > Lepidosauria > Squamata > Lacertidae > Podarcis > Podarcis tiliguerta. The sequence goes on along the minus strand of NC_139543.1, from coordinate 44,798,228 downwards.
TGCTCATTAAATAGCCAATATTGTCTGATTTGCCTGCGAATGAATCAAGATGAATGCTCCATAAACCAGTTGTCTGGATGTGCCCTGTGTCTTTTAGGGATGCTTTTCTGCTATTACAGTGGAACCTCTGGTTACGTACTTAATTCATTCCGGAGGTCTGTTCTTAACCTGAAACTGTTCTTAACCTGAAGCACCACTTTAGCTAATGGGGTCTCCTGCAGCTGCCGCGCCGCCAGAGCACGATTTCTGTTCTCATCCTGAAGCAAAGTTCTTAACCTGAGGCACTATTTCTGGGTTAGCGGAGTCTGTAACCTGAAGCGTATGTAACCCGAGGTACCACTGTACTGTTCTTGGCAGCAAGAAACCCCTAAAAAAAACACCCCAAACCCAATGGCTCTCTGGCACACAGTTTGGACCTCACTGATTTAGTGCATCCATTCCCCATGGATATTGGACACGCCCTGACAGAACCGATGCTTCCCTTGCTAACTGATGGAGCTGCACACAGAGACCAAGCTGGGACAAGTAGCAAAGGCTGCGCCTTTTGCTTGAAATTCTGTTGTAAGCCCACACAGACCCTTCCTATAGTATAACTTTCCCCCCCAAATTCTCTCTCTTTCTCCCTCCCTCTGTCTGTACTACGTTGCACAGCACCATTGTGTTACGTGCCACGGGGCGTGCACGTGTGTTTATTACCTCTTAGAGAGGAGGAAGCATTTGTCTCAACATTCTAATTGTGTCCCATTAAAATGCAAATTTTGGTTTATGGCTTGAAATCGTCAGTAGCGTTGCCATGGCAACAGGGGGTTTGAGGGTGGGGAATTGGAAGAGGTGGGCCTGGTGCATCTTTTCACAGAATCTCTGCAGAACAACTCCTTGAAATCCCCAGTACTTTGAAATAAAATGAAATAAAGTACAGGAGGCCCAGCCCAAATCAATACTTGCTAGGAAGCCGAGGGTTACTCCCAGTGCCGTTGCAGGACAGTCCTTTGACTGATCTTGTTCTGTTGGCTATAGCCATCAAGAACTAGCAGTGGATTCTTCAGGAGGAAGCCCATCATTTCATTCCTACTAGCTGGTCTATGAAACTGAATGTTGGTATGAGATCTTTAAATATAGCCAATTTATATCTGTGGTGGCTAACCTGTTGTGCTGGCTCTAACCGGATGAAGACATTGAACTCTGAGTACAGTTTCTGCCAAGATCTTTAATGTTCAGATGAGTGCAATGCCTGGGCAACGTACAGGTCAAAGGCACAGCAGGTGCTGCACATGGCTAAGCAAGCTAAGATGCTGATCCAAGAAGCAACACACCCTCTTGAGTCCCGCTATATGGGAATGGGGTGGGCATAACTTCAGCACGGGAAATGGGCAAACAACAGGGCCTGATGAGAAATGGTCAAGGGAGTTGGAAATGATTAGCCTGGAGACTGAGAGGTGATATGATATCTGAAGGGCTGTCACATGGAAGATGGAGTAAGCTTGTAAATTAAAATTAAGGAGGTTCCAGATAAACATTAGGAGGAACGTTCCGATGGCAAGAGCTGTTCAACAGTGGAATGGACATGGAAGGTGGTCGACTCTTCTTCATTGGAGATTTTTAAACAGAGGTTGGATGCCAGGGATTCTTTAGGTGTGATTCCTGTGTTGCAGAGGGTTGGACTAGATGGCCCTTGGGATTTCTTCCAGCTGTACAGTTCTATGATTCTATGAACTTTTGATGGGCTGGACCTGAGTTGTCTGTTTTTACTTGCATTGGTGTCTCTGTGACCTAGGCGATGGAGGAGGTGACAGCTGCGGCTCCAAACCAGACTGAGCACCTGACTGCTCCTGAGAGGTTGGGCTGGGAATGGGCTTCTGTGCTGCTGGATGTGGTGCCAGGATAGGAGGCCAAATGGGCACAGAAGCTGAGGGTGCAGTGGGTGCAGCATGCCTGGATGATGTAGGAGAGGGTGAAGTGGAGCACTGGGAGGCTGTGCTGCTCAGACTCTCCCTGAGATCTGACTCCTTACCTGTAACTCCTTCCCCCTCTCAAGGTCCTGAAACAGCCCATTCCCAGGGTCATCAACAAGTGGCTCCTCTGACTCCCCCTGTCCTGATCGGAACAGCCACTCCTTGATGTCTCTTCAGGACTCACAACACCTCCAGACCTCCAGATGTTGCTGGACTACAGCTCCCACTATTGACCTGATGTCATGAACTGACAGGGCAATGGGGAAGAGGAAGAGGAATAAGAAGAAGAGGATCCCTTGCGACAGGTGCAGCTGGTACTGGGACACACCAGGGCAAGCAAGGGATGGGGAAGGACGTACTCACAGGGTGACGGAGGATAGCAAGGAGATGGGGGTCAGTGCACAGGAACCAGAGCAGAGTGTAGGGAGCAGCAGGGTGTGCTGTAGGAGGCTGAGGCAGGCAAGGGCCCACAACCCAGCAACCAGGTGGGACTTGCTAGCTCTGGGAAGAGGTGTGTGATTCCTCAGCTGGAGTAGGCTCAGAACAGGTGAGGGTCACATACCTCGTCAAGCCCAGGTGCTGCAATCAGCATGCAAAGTACAAAAAGGAAGCAGAGCCGAGGGGCTGTGTCTGCTCAACTGCCCATGTTGGTGGGCCTTGACTTGGATGCTCCTGGAACTCTATGGGACTGTGCTTTGGGTTTGACTCTGGACTGTATCCTGACTGCTGAACTTCAGACTTGACTACTTGGATTGACCCTGGAATGTGTTTCCCGACCTTTGGACTTTGCTTGTGTAGATTGGCCCTCGGACTCTGAACTTTGGACTTGGCCTACTGACTTGCTGTCAGGTGGGCCAGGGGTTCAGGGCACCTAATCATTGGCCATGCTGGTTGACCCTGATGGAGGCTGTAGTCCAACAACATCTGGAGGGTCACAGGTCAGCCACTGCTAGTGAATACCCTGAATCTTTCAGCATGCCCGCCAGAGAGGGAAACAGAAAAGATGGCTAGCAATTGTTGAACGGTCTGTTACATCCGTGTGCTTGCCACTAGATTCTCCACTCAGTGATCTCCTGCTGCAGAGTCCCACAGGTAAGCAGCACGAATTGCTTCAAAGGGGGTCCTAGTCTATTATCACAAGCCATGATGCTGCAGGAGTCTTGCAGGTTGCAATAGGGTCAGATGGTGGGAGCAATGGGAATGTTTCCACCATTCTCTCCCCCACCCCCGCCCCCGGTCAGTTTAGGAACATTCCTAATATAGTTTTTGTTTGCTGAGGGATCTCACTGAGCAGTGGAGAAAGGAGTGTGGAGAGAAATGAGATTGGAGTAAATTATTTCACTTTCAAGGAGAAATTGCACGTCTCTAGTTTGATTGTTGACTGAAAATCTAATAACTCTGCTGCACAATAAAGCAAAAAGATTTGCACATTATCTTTGCTGCTGTAGCCACTGATGCTGTGTCTTTCCCAACAGCTCTCCTTTTCTCACTTCTCAAAAAACTCGGAAGTCTTTCGCACTAGCCCATATCAGGATAAAATAACTTTCTGCTGGTGGTACCTAAAATGTTTGCTTGTGTGTAAGTTTCTAGTTTCATTGGCTGTAATGAGGTCGGCGCTTATTGCCCGTTGAATTTATGGAGTGGTGGTGGTGAAATCCCCCCAAGGCTTTGTGGCTTAGCATGGGGAGACCTTTGATTTAGGTCAAAAAGTGAGGTTTGCTGGAGTTAAAAGCCTTTGTGTGCTCATTTTGCTCCCCAGATATCCGCGGTATGTTAAAATGAGTAGAAATGAGCTCCTGAGTCCTGGGGCCTTTCAGTTTGACAGGGGAGGGAAAAGAAGCTGTATTCTAAGCACTATACTAGCCCCACTGTGTGCCAGTGGTGCCTTTATTTTAATAATAGTACTACTTAATATTTCATAATATGGGCAGGGAAAAGAGGTTATTGCCTTCTAGGCAAGGAAGGAAGACCCTGTGGCCCTCCAGATGTTGCTGGACTACAAGTCCCATCATCCCTGACCATTGGCCATGCCAGCTGGGGCTGACGGGAGCTTGAGTCCAGTAACATTTGGGGGGGGGCAATGATTCTCCATTCCTCCTACAGGCAGAGAAATGACCCTTATTGTTGATTGCTAGTTTCATTTTTAAAAGCTATGCAGTGTTCTCTACAAACTCACAACCTGCAGAACATTCTCAGCCTCTTATGCACATGACTTAGGTTTTTCTCATGTTTTTGATGTGATGTGGATCCTGGGGAAGTTTTTGCAGTGGCCCCCATTGTCAGGTGTGCATGCAGGAGCCAGGCCCTGTGACCAATAGGACTCTGCAGGACTGGGGCCTTCCTAAGTTTGTTCTGAAGAGGCAAGGCGCGGCCACACAGGTGAGGCTGATTAGTAACTTACACCACCTGGTGGCAAGAGCCGGGAAGGGATATAAGATCATCATTTTTCCTTCGGCTCTTTGCCACAGCAACACGTTCCCTGCCTTGCTGCGTTTAACTCCTTGACCCCTTGCTTCTTGATCCTCGGACCCCTGACTTTGTGACCCCTTGCTTCTTGATCCTCAGACCCTTGACTTTGTGACTCCTTGCTTCCTGACCCTCGGACTCTTGGCTTTCTGACTCCTTCCTGGCTTCTGGACTCCCGTTCCTGCTCCCATCCCGCCATCTTGCCCCCGGTCCTGACATCCCCAGCCGGGACCTCGATCGCCTGTGAACTGGACCGTGACACCCATCTCAGTTGTGCTTATTATATGCTGCATTTCAAAGATGTGTGGGGTTGGTGCACCAACAGCTTTTTCTCTGAGGTTGCAGATCACCAGTGTGCTAATGTTACACATGTATGGGCTGGCTCATGCAGTACGTGCAATTAAATGAGAGACTGTCCACGGGGATTGCATGCTTGAGTAAATTATTCGCTTGTGGCCATCATATGAAGCAAATCAGACTTCATGTAAGTTAGGAAAGTCATTGTATGTACAAGGTAATGAAACTGTTCTGTTGGCTGCTGATTAGGCCTCAGTATAATCTCTAGGGTTAGTAAGGCAATACCAAGAAAAAAGAGAATCCAGTGGTGTGCAACAGTGATGATAAAGGGTTTAGGTAGAAAGTGTGGAAAATTGTTTCAGCACAAAAATGCTTGATATTGGAAGGAAAAAAGATGCACAACCTTTTGCTGAATTGCTAACCTTAAAAAAAGAAAGACCAGACATTGTGGAATGAAAAAACCCAACAACCCTCAACGTTATCATAGAATTGTAGAGTTGGAAGGGACCCCAAGGGCCATCTAGTCCAACCCCCTGCAATGCTGGAATCTGAACTAAAGCATCCATGACAGATCACCATCTGACCTCTGCTTAAAAACCTCCAAGGAAGGAGAGTCCACCACCTTCTGAGGGAGTCCATTCCACTGGTGAACAGCTCATACTGTCAGAAAGTTCTTCTTGATGTTTTGTTGGAATCACCTTGTAACTTGAATCCATTGGTACAGGTCCTCCCTCTGGAACAGGAGGAAACAATCTAGCTCCATCTTACATGTGACAGCCCTTTAGAAGGTGGCTATCATATCTCCTCTGTCTCCTCTTTTCCAGGCTAAACATACCCAAGTCCCTCAACTGTTCCTCATAAGGCTTCGTTTCCAGACGCTTTATCATCTTGATTGCCCTCTTCTGCACACATTCCAGCTTGTCAATATTGTTCTTAAATTGTGGCACCCAAAACTGGACACAGTACTGTACCTGTTCAAGGCAAAATAGAATGGTACTATTACTTCCTTTGAGCCGTACACTCTACTTTTGTCGATACAGCCTGGAATAGCATTAGCTTTGTTTGCTGCTGTATCACACTGTTGACTCAAGTTAAGCTTGTAGTCTACTAAGACCCCTAGATCCTTTTCACATGTACTACTGGCAATCCAGGTGTCCCCCATCTTAAATTTGTGCAGCTGGTTCTTCCTGTTTAAATGTAGAACCTTACATTTCTTCCTATTGAAATTCCTTTTGTTAGTTTGGGTCCAGTTCTCCAATCTGTTAAGGTCATAATGAATCCTGATTCTGTCTTCAGTGGCACTGGCTGCCCCTTCCAGTTTGGTGTCAACGGCAAATTTGATGAACATCCCCTCAATTCCTTCATCTAAGTCATTTATGTTGAACAACAAGCACAGGATAGAACCCTGTGGCATTCCACCTGCCACTTTCCCCCCAGGATGATGGGGTACCATTAGTGAGCACTCTTTGGTCAGTCAGCTGGCTACAAATCCACCTAAGTTACCTCATTCTGAATACCTCACTTGATACTTTATAAATTACTTAATATACAGTATCAACACAAATTGAAACCATAAGATTGTAGCCATTGCATAAGGGATTATTAACTTGAAGGGAATGTAATTGAAATTATTAAGATTTTGGCATGCAGAAAATAAAACAAAGAGGGAGTCATCAAATCTAGGACGTGAGGAGGCCACTTTAGCTAAATTGTATAATTTGATATATTAATCATTGGTTTTAATAATTGTATTAATTGGATAAAATTGGCATTGTTATAATGAGGCTGTTATCAGAACAATATTGGAAAAGCAATAAAAATATTTATTAAAAACAACAGTAGTTACCTCATCCAGCCCATGTTTTACCAGCTTCCTCACAATAATATTATGGGGGACTTTTTATATAGAGGTGAAATGAAGATCATATACCACAGGACATGATGAACAAATGAGTCATTTATTATTGGACTACCTAGGTGTAGTGTTGGAACGTAATCTTTTAAAGAATATAACACCAAGAGTCCTGCTAGGTAAAAGGTAAAGGTACCCCTGCCCGTACGGGCCAGTCTTGCCAGACTCTAGGGTTGTGCGCTCATCTCACTCTATAGGCCAGGAGCCAGCGCTGTCCGCAGACACTTCCGGGTCACGTGGCCAGCGTGACAAGCTGCATCTGGTGAGCCAGCGCAGCACATGGAACGCCGTTTACCTTCCCGCTGGTAAGCGGTCCCTATTTATCTACTTGCACCCGGAGGTGCTTTCGAACTGCTAGGTTGGCAGGCGCTGGGACCAGACGACGGGAGCGCACCCCACCGCGGGGATTCGAACTGCCGACCATGCGATCGGCAAGTCCTAGGCGCTGAGGTTTTACCCACAGCGCCACCCGCGTCCCATAAGAGTCCTGCTAGATGAGACCAAAGGCTTGGCTTAGTTCAGTTTCCTGTTTCTTACAAAGGCCAACTAGAAACCTCCAGCTGGTGTAGATATAGGGCCTAGTATCCTGCCACTGTTGTTCCCCAGCAACTGTTATGCCAAATCCATCCTAGAGGCAGCATATAACTACCATTACTAATTGCCACTGGTTGTCCTATTGTCCATGAATTTGTTGTATCCCTCTTTAAAGCTGCCTTAAGTTGGTGGCCATCACCCGTCTTGAGAAGGCACATTCTGAAAATTAACTGTGCGCTGTGTGAAGAAATTCCTTTTGTGTGCCCTACATTTCTCACCATTCAGCTTCCTTTGGTGACTAGTGGAATATTAAGAAAGACCATTGTTCTTTTTGAGGCATTTTGGTGAAATACAACAATTGGCTCCTTTCCTTCCTGGAGAACCTTTGAGACTTGGGGCTTTAAGTGGTTAATTCTCTTTCCCTCTTGTTATTTTGTGAAATGTTAGCTTCTCTGAGTTAGTTATATGCTGAGATGGCACTGCGTGGGAAGTTTAATCTCTAGGTAAGCCCTTAACAGGATCCCATGAGGGGGCAGCTGGTACGGGGGATTCACTAGTTTTAGAGCTATCTGTGTTGGATGCTTGACATATACTAAGTGGTCCTTCACTCAGGCAAGAATGCATAAGCATTGTCAGGGCTACTGATCTAGCACACAAATACCAGATGTGACTTATGGAACACCAAGTGTATATAAGTCCAGAGAACAGCTTTGTTAATCAGAACTTCAATGCAGGCCACGTCCGGAAAATGATGTGTACTGACCACCACTCCAGCTTCAGGAGTTACATTGGTTGCTGATGGGGTTCCCAGCAACCAAACAGAGAAAGGATGTAAGTTAATTGCTATGTTCTGCAGCTCTTTAAGCTGTAAAATGAAACTTTTAGCCTTCACCCCATTTGTGTGTTCATTGTGTTGGGAATCCAAACAGAACACCTGCCCCTTGTCAGAACAATGACCCCTGGTTTTGGCATTATGAGAGAGAAGAAACCTTCTCTCTTATTCTCACTTTTTACTGAACTAGAAAGCTCCAAAACATTGTAATATTTTCTTTTTGGAAAGTCTTCCAGTCATCTTGATTGCCCCTGTCTGCACCTTTTCCAGTTCCATAGTATCCTAATTTGAGGTGGAGCAACCAAAACTGTATTCCATTCCAAGTATGGTTGGCCCATAGGTTCATATATAGCAGGTGTGAGGAACCTCAGGCCAAATGTGGTCCTCCATATCTCTCCATCAGGTTCTTGGGGTTCTTCCATACAATACACTCTCCCTAGGCAATACCTTGCATAGTTCCTGCTGTGCACCTTTACCGCCCCCCATTTGAATATTTTTGCTTGGGTTGAACTGGGCCCTTGAACTGTGATAATGCTTCTTGCTTGTCAGAATGGAGAGATGTGTTTGTGTGTTTGACTTTTGTGTGGCTAGAATGGAAGAACCATGTCCATTGTTACACCCAGTTCCCAGAAGGTTGCATATGAGGGAATGTGGCCCTCAGAATGAAAAAGGTTCCCCACTCTTGGCATAAAGGCATTACAAAATTGTTGTTTTATTTCCAGTCTATCTCTTGGTTTCCTTCTCATTGAAGTTCAGCGTGATGCCTTCCACCCCCGGGACCCTTGCTCTCTGGGGCTGTTGCTCTGAGAGTGAGATGTTGCAATCAGGTACTGAAGGACTTGCCTACAAATCTTTCAGCCTTTCTCCGCTTTTCTAGGCCAGCCAGCAAGGCCTGAAGGGAACAGATTTGCCCCCTGACAGTCAGGAGTTCATTGTACCAAACACACACACACACACCTGACTTTTGTCCAGCTCCGTGAAAAATAGGTCTCTACTCTAAACACTGGGAAATAACTAAATAAAGGGGTGGGAGGAGTCAGCAGTAGGCAGGGGAAGACTGTTGTTATTTCAGTTGCACGTACATTGGCTTTCTTCTGATAAGGGGTTACGGACCAGGGAGGGCAAGGGAGTGATAGTTCCAATGGGAATACGAGAAGGGAAGGAAGGAGTAGTGGGAAGGAAAGGAACTGGAATAAGATCAGTAGAGAGAGGACAGACAAGTGCCATAATGTTTGAAAGAGATGGCTGGAGGCAGAATGAGGAGTTCAAGGTCTCACTGTGCATGAAGGGTCTTCAGGAGTTTCTGGTAGTTGCTGGAGTTCTCAAGGTGGGAGGGAGCACTGTGTTTCGTGATTGCTCCAGGCTCACAGGGGAAAGCTCAGCAAATTCCCTTCCATAGTCTGAAGCAATAGGCTAAGGAAGGAAACCCAGAGCACCTGCAGGACCAAGGAGAGCTCCCAGTGTTCTGCTAAGGCCCCTATACAAGCTGTTTTTCTGCAAGCACCTCCTCTTCCTCAGATTTTAATAGCCTTCCAAG